>NC_136059.1:1176025367-1177329534 GCF_964261635.1 Lissotriton helveticus
GGTCTTTCCCCGGCTGGGGTCGTGTCAGTCTCCGGGCGTCCGTTCGGGCCCGGGTTGTCTTCATTCTGGGGTGGCGCGTCACCGGCGTCCACCCATGCTTGTAGGGCCGATTTAAAGTCTTCCTTGGTGCTTAGGCCAGAGGTAGCGATGCCCAGGTCTTTGCAGAATTGTTTTAATTCTTTGTGGCTGTAATCTTCCATTTTCTCTTTCTGGAATTCCGTAGTCGGTCTTGTTTCTTGCGTAGTCATGGTCGTAGTGTGTTTTTCTCGGTAGTGAGTGAATCACTCTCTGTACGATCTGCGTCAGCTCGGATCCCGTCGCTTGCCACCAATGTTAGAAAGGCGATCCCGGGGGAGGCAGAAGATGTCTGACGGACCCCCCCTAGGTCCACCTCTCTGTCAAGAAGTAGCCGAGCGTTACCGAGAGGCCTCCTGGGTGAGGGTCCTCTCCTAGGATCGTACAGCAGAGTAATCACAACACTACAAATGGACACTACACAAGAGGTTAAGTTCGTAAGCTTTATCAGGAGTAAAGGTTGTTGCTTCTCAGCGATATGTACAAGCAGATCAGGGGATCTGTAGAGTCTCGTAAAAGGGACAGGGTAGCGGGACAGTCTCGATAGGGGTCCAGGAAGGGATACCCTGCGCACAGCTCTCAATCCTAGAGCCAGGGGTTCCGAGAGGTCGAGCCGCGGCAGCGCCAGCAGGACTCGAGGTGGTTTCGTCGAAGACAGGCCACGGCAGCGCCAGCAGGCTCCCAAGATGGTTCGGCAAAGGTGGGCCGCGGCAGCGCCAACAGGCTCTCAAGATGGTTTGGCAAAGGTGGGCCGCGGCAGCGCCAGCAGGCTCTCAGGGTAGCTTCGGGTTACGGGAAAGATGAGTTCATCTGGTATCGGCCGTGACAGCGTCAGCAGGGCTTTCCAGTCCAGGATACAACTGCCGTCCTACTCCGGGGCTGGCCCAGATATAGGGCTGGCGTCCTTTGATGTCCGGACCCTCTCGCCTGGGGGCCAGAGGGGCCGGGATGATGGTGTCCAGACACCCAGCAGGGGGGTGGAGCCAGCGCCCAGGGAGGCCGGAGGGCGATCGATACCAGGCGTCCGGGGACGGCTGGAGGCCATCGAAACTCCCCTTCCTCTGGGATCTGTCGAGTGGCCACTCGACCACCTGGGTGGATCTTGGTGCCTCGATGTCGGGGCTTCGCTGGGGCCGGGGCTGAGGCCACGTGTTCGTGATGTGGTGATCCCAAGATGGAGTCGGGCTAGGCCTCGTGCTCAGGACGTGATGGGCCCATGATGGAGTGAGGCCGGTAGTGTTGGGGCGTGCAGGGTCGGGCAGAATGGGCCGCCCGAGGCTCGGTGGAGGGCCGATGTCGTCCGGGGCCCACCATGCGGGAGGGGTAGGACCACGCCATGAGGCCGGGTCCAACACTGTCTGACTGGGATCCTGCTAATCAGGAGCCCAGTCTATCTGCTTTCTCCCTAAATTATTATGTTCAGTAGTTAGGTACATCTCAGATTGGATACTGGGGTACCCTTATAAGTCCCTAGTATATGGTACTAAGGTACTCAGGACATAGGTACCCCATATGTCTCGCATGGGTTGAAGCATGCATTATGCAACCCATGGGAGACCATTCAAAATGGAACTACAAGCCTGCCATTGCAGCCGGTGTAAGTTGGTGCTAGCATCACTTACTAAAGATATGAGTTTCCTATATCTAGGGTCACTGCACTTAAAATCTATATGTCACCCCTATAGCAGGCCTTTGCAAACCTGAAGGCAGGGTACTTGGTTCTAAGTGAGAGGGTGCCCCTGAAGGAGCAGGACACCCCAACAGACTACAGAGTTCATTCAACTGGGTTATCAATGAAGCAGCCATATACTATATAGAGGGGCACTGAGTAATTATGCGATGACCATCTCGAAACTGCCTACAACAAATCCTATCATATTTGGCACTGGAAGAGCCCTCAGTTAGGCTCTCCATGTCCCAGTACCAGTCTTCTAGACCCGGACAACTCAAAATGGTCATTGCCGACCAGAGACACGATTCTGCCCTCCTGCTGCTGCACCAAGCTCAAGCAGGGGAAGGCAGAACAATAGGCATTCTGTCACAGGGAGGTGTGACCACCACCCAAAAAGGATTTAGTGTATTGGGGCAGGGTGGGTGGGCTTGCCAGTGCCACTCAGTCTGTTTGTGGGACACATTTGGTGCCCTACTGCATAGTCTAGTTCAAACCAGTCCTGTGAGCCATTGGTTCCCGTTCTGGCATTGAACTGGACAAAGGACATGGGAGTAACCTCCCCTCTCTTGAGACCCTCCCCTGGGAGGGTCCCCTGAATCATCCCAACCCTCACACCGGTGTACTTAAGGCTTACCTGGGTGTAGGAGCCTAGGTTTATCATGGGATAAGATCCAGATCAGACACCACTTCTACTTCTACCATCTGGGCACCCTGGACTTCACTGGACTTCGTTTGGGCTCGACTCGTCCCCCTCCCAGTCTGCTGCATCGCCTGTGACTGTGCACCATACAGGAACCTTACAAGGCCTGTGGGCATCAAAGATGCCTGAAGGAATCTCCCTTGGAGTGAAGGAGTCACTCTCCTGGATTCACAGGCTCCTCCAGACGCCTAATAGCTCTGCAACACAGGTGGTAGTTTTCCACAGCTTCTGAGGCCTTCCCTGCCCTCTCACCAAGTTTGAGGCCTGTTTCCCTCATGGGGTTTGCAATAACTGGACCCCTGTGCAACCTTTCAACTTGCAGTTGCACAGGCTTGTTGATTTCTCTCCAAGAAGATCTTCAGGCTCCAAGTAGCCCCAACCTTGAGCATCTCCTGTGACCAGAATCTTCAGCAACCCTACATCGTGTGCATCGTGGCCTGCATCTTTTGGTGAGCTGCTCGAGATGCTCTTGCGACTCCAATGCCTCTGGCCTGTGGGTCCATTTGAGGGTCATCTTTGTTTCTCTTGGGCTCTCCTGATTGCGTGGGGCCTGCCCTGACTCCCCTGCTTTGGTGAGTCTCCTGGACCTTGCTGGTCCCGACATTGCTCCTTCTTCAGCTCCTGCATTGGTTGCATTTGCCAAGGCTTGTTGGTGCTCCCACCAGACACAAACCCCTCAGCACTCAACTTCCTTCGTGGAACAGCTTGTGAATGGCCCCTGGTCTCCCTCAGCATCACCTGGTCCTCACAGCTGCAGAGTCAAGTTCCTCATCAACTCTCCTGCAACACCCTACATCAGAGGGCATTTGTCTTCCAAGTCTCCTGGTTACTCCTGAGTGACATAGACTCTGTCCCTTCTGCTTGCACGTACTTCTTGTCTAGAATCTACCTTCGGATTCTACCGGACACTTTCTCCTCTTCCAGCAGCGGAATTTCCTGAAGTCCTCCTTTAGAAAGGACAGCGCGTTCCTACACCACTTCACAAGTATGCACCCGGCTTCACTGGGGGTGGCTCTCCAACCTTCTATCTTCCACTGGATTTCTTCAGGGTCCACTGGGAGGGTCCTTAATCTTTAAAAATCCAGCCGTGACTTACACATAGACGGCGGTCGTGTACTCATACTGCACACACTCTCCGTGGGGCTTCCACTTACTCACCTTGGGTGGTTCCTTAGGTCCCCAGCATTTCTGCGTCCTCTCGACATTCTCTTGACTCTAGTCGTGGTTCTTATACCACTTTCTTAGTATATGGTGTATTTTGTGCTATTTACTGTCATTTCTTGCAAAGTATTGTGTGCATTGTGCATATCTCCAGGTAGGAGATATTTGTGTGTGTTAGAGTATTATAGAATAAATACACATTTTTATAAATACCTTGGGCCTCATTTATGAGGCTGTGCATCACTTTTACGCCGCCGGTGCATCACTTTTTGTGACGCACAAGTGGTGTAAAAAATGCGCCTTGTTGCGCGATATTTACAAAGTGACACATCTAGGTAGATGCGTAGCTTTGTAAACCCCTGCGCCACATTATACCTGCGCCAGGTATAATGTATGCAAGGGGGGGCGTTTTGATGCAAGAAAAAGTCATGTAAGTGACGCAGTGAAATCTATAAGATGTCACTGCGCCATTTCTTGGCCGCTAATGCGTCAAAATCTTACGCCTGCTTCATGGCAGGCGTAAGACTGACGCAGGCACTAACAACATGGGACTTGTCCATGTGAAAGTATACATTGCTGGAGTTGCGTCACTTTTGTGACACACTCCAGCAATGCGTCACTTTTGCGCCTACAGATACGTCAGAAATACTGACGTATCTGTAACTCCTTGCGACATGATGCGTCATATTATAAATATGACGCATCAATCATGACGCAAGGAGTGCACACTGAGAAGTGACGCATCGCTGCTTTCACGCTGCTATGCGTCATTTCTCATAAATGAGTCCCCTCTTGTGTTTATTTTTCACTTAATCTATACTATTAGATTGCATTCTGATACACCAAGCTGCTCTAAACTCCTTCTGGACTAAGCCTGAAGTCTGCTCTCCACAGCTACCACTTAGAGAGCTTTCTAAGGTTGTCTGAGACCTCTTAAATCACCAGAGGGGTTGTCTGGACTGGTGCAAGGTGTCCACTTACATAAGTGTACATCATATACCAGGCCAGCTTCTCACAAAGATGCTGCGTGTTTGTCCATTTTTTTGATTACTTGGTAATGTCTAGAAAGAGGTTACCACTAGAGCTGGATGTTCATGGACAGTCCTCGGTTTTAGCATAAATTATTGGCCCTTGGAAATTGAAAAATACCTTTTAGTGACCTTGTTTTCACAGTCAGGGAATTTGACTTAGCCTTGGTATGATGTATACCTCTCCAGGAGTTGAAAGAAATTAATGTGTATGATTTTAGTCTTGATGTCTTAATGGTTAAGAAAGAACAAGTTAATGGGCTAGGAAGCAAGGTACTCCCCTGCCTGACTTCCTTCCTTCCAATCTACTTTGAATATGCCTTAAAATGTAATACTTGCCTGCGAAAAGAACAATATTTCAAACATCGGAGTGATTTAAATGGCAGTACTGCTTCATTCTTCCTTATATCGATATCACCTCCAATGCCCTGAATTTCCTTAATTATACAGCTGATATTTTCGAATTCCCAGAGAATGTGTTTTTGTTATATCTGATTCCTCTCAGTTTAGCTGGAAATACGTAACCCACCTTAACTCCAAAGACCAGGAATATCTTCATTGTTGGTTCCAGTTGTCTCCTCTTTTCTGTCGAGTAGCTTACATGGGGAAAATCAGGGTATGGGACCATTTATACAGCACTTTTTGCCTTTCATCCTGACTCCTGCCAGGATCTGTTCTCTGGTTAAGACATCTCTGAGCTTACCCATAATTGAAGTTACTATTCTTCTCCTCTGAGTTTCACATTGGTAGCTATCACCCTCTAGGTCAAATGCTCCTTAGCTAGGGAGTCTCTTCAGGGAATTTACTTCCTTTTAATGGAATATCAGAACAGTGTTTAAAGGGGTGTTAAAAGTTGCAAAGTTTTATTTTAACAAACTTTCACATCTCCATGGGAGTTCTCACATATTTGAAAATGTTTTTTTTTGGTCTTCAACTTGAAAATAGAGAATAGTGCAGAAACCTGAATCCACATGTTTCAGTTAAAAATGCTGAAAATGGTGTAGCAACAGAATATATACTTTGAGATTACAGTTGTATTATATTGTATTGCAGCATTTATAAATTGCTTATTTCCCCTGGCCACTTCCTTTATTCTCTTCAGTACCGCTGTGCATAAATAATTTGCACAAAAAGTAGCATTCCATACAAACAAATTACCAAAAATATTTCAGCTGAAGACTGTGCAGAGTTGTTCCATAAACATGCTAGAAGCTTAATTTGCATTCCTCTGGATGTGATGTGGCTAGTAAATGGTGCTAGGGCCTATTTTGAGAAACCCTTGAAAAACAAAAGCAAATGCAGTCCTGTCTGTCATGCTGGGTTGGCATGGTGAGCTGCTGTTTGGCATTGGAATAGGTTGCTGAAAGTGCCCCACTATATTTGATTGATTTGATTTGATTCGTAGTTTTGTAAAGTGCGAATGCCCATGGGCGTCTTGGCGCTGGGAGATGCAGGAGACCAGATAGCTTCCGAGTTATATATTTTCTAGCCTGCGGCAGCGAGGGGCTGTTTTTGATTGCCGTTGGGGGCATATTCCATGTCTTAGCTGCATGCAGCAGAAAGCTCCCCTCCTCACCCCCCCTCCACCGGGCCTGTTTAAATCTTGGCACCTGAATCAGTTTGGAGGGCTTTGTAGGCCAAACACAGGGATTTGAATTTTACTCTTTTTCCTATTGGGAGCCAGTGGAGAGATTTCAGTCTATTAGCTATTGGCTCATACCAGGGAATGTCCAACACCAGTCTATCTGCTGCATTTTGTAGACGTTGTAGTGTTGCCAGATGCCTGGCCTGGATTCCAGCATATGAAGTGTTTCCGTAATCCAACCTCGACAATGCCAGCGTAGTTACCACTGTTTTGCACGACTCCTCTGGGATGAACGGCAGAAGTTTCCTGATCATTTTCAGAATGTACCAGATGGAAGAGGCTAATTTGTTAGTCTGTGCTTCATATGTCAGTTTAGTGTCCAGGAGTATTCCTAGGTTTCTTACCTTAGTAACTGGGGATGGACGTTGGCCCAGGTTGTCAGGCCACCAGTCCTGGGACCAAATTTGCATGCCTGCCCCTAACAGCATGACTTTGCTTTTATCCCTATTCAATTTTAGGCAATTGCCCTGCATCCATTGGTTAATTTGTTCCATGCATTTTTAAAATCTATCTACCGTCTCTTTGACATTGTTTGCAATTGACACCTGGATTTGGGTGTCGTCAGCATATGAGACTGGAAGGAAGCCGCAGTCTCTTATTATTGCTGCCAGGGGTGCCACATACAGGTTAAATAGAGAGGGACTTAGTGATGACCCCTGGGGTACACCACACGGGGAGCTGAAAGATTTAGATTTTGACTCTCCCAACTCAACCATGAATGTCCTGTTGGACAAGTAAGAGGCCAGCAGAGTTCGAGCTGACTCGTGCACTCCTGCTTCTGTAAGACGGCTGAGGAGAGTGTCGTGGTTTACCGTATCAAAGGCCGCCGAGAGATTCAATAAGATTTCTATCTTCTATATCTGTGCAAGCACTTTGGGTGGCGGGGGGAGGGACATCACACTTCTATTTTTGGTGGTTTCGCCGAGGCTGGGGCAACAGATGTGGGGGCATCCTACATCTCAGCAGTTGAACATCACACCTACTAAATCTTAAATATCCCCCTTAATTTTTTTACCATAGTGTCAAGGAGTATGCGGTTTATGAAGTAGGATTTGGTATGCCTCATATCCTAAACCTTAAAATCCTTCCTCAGTATGTTGGATGCAGTGAAATGGAGAGGTTCTTCGCCTGGTGTTGAAAGACCTGATGAGCAAAAATACTTTTGGTAATGAAGAAGGTGAAGAGAGTGTAGTGCATCTACATCCAGACCAGCTTCAGATGGCTTGGTATCCTCACTAGAGAGCCAGAGGCGCTATATGTGTTGGTGATGATACCTGCTATTTCTTCACATAGCACTCTTCTGCAATTGATGTGCCCTAAAGCTAGTGTGGCAGGGTGTCTGAGAATTGCTGCATTCCCACAAGGATGTAAGAGACAGAATGTGAGACAGTGGGGATTGAATTGTAAAGGATCAAGTGTTGTGGGAAGGATATTTGTAAATTAGTTCCTTTAACTTTTTAATTTTAAAATTGCTGAGGAGAACTACAAGACAACAACAATTTGGGCACCAGTATGTGATGTGGGATAGAAAAATGACATCTCAACACTGCTACAGATCATTCCCATTAAGCTGAAAAAGAGGCATATATATTGTGTGTGGTTTCCATCTGCATCCCCAGTCGCGAACAAGATATTTGATATGCTGCTGTTCACTGTCTTGACACCACAACAGTGACTGACAAAACTTGTTTTCCACTGCTTTGACTTCAGAAGAGGGAAGCAGCTGGTTGCCCAGTTTTCCCATTCCTTGTGACACTCTCCGAAAACTTTACACAAACAATTGAATTGTAGGTATTGACCCACCACATATTCTTGGGGGCCCATTAGGATGGCGGGTGGATCGCCCCCGCCAGGCCGGCGGTAGCCACCGCCAGCCTGGCGGGGGCGATCCACCCGCCAGGCCGGCCCGGAATGACCCCCACCATATTAGTATGGCTGGGGGCTCTGTGGTGGACGGAAAGACCGTCTGCCGCTTTTCCGCCCCGGTCGCATTGCGCCCGGGGCGGAAAAGGGTTTATATGGTGGCAGTGTCTATCAGACACTGCCAGGCATATTAGGATGGGCAATTTGCAATGCCTTACCGTGGCGGCAATGATGCCATGGAAAGGCATGCAGAGTCTGCTTTGGGGGCCCATTGCGGGCCCCCAAGGACTCCGAGGGAGTGGGGGGGTGCACATGGGGGGCACCTATGGTACCCCCCCAGTAGTTCCATGGACAACATGGCAGACACTGCGCGGTGCCTGCCATGTTGTGCATGGAAGTGCACAGCATGCCTTCCTGCCATTGTGGTGGGCGGTGCTAAATGTACCGTCCGCCACAATGGTAGGAATGCTTGATGCGCCTGCCATTG
The DNA here is from genome assembly GCF_964261635.1 of Lissotriton helveticus. Lineage (NCBI taxonomy): Eukaryota > Metazoa > Chordata > Amphibia > Caudata > Salamandridae > Lissotriton > Lissotriton helveticus. The sequence continues at coordinate 1,176,033,999 of NC_136059.1, forward strand.
TGGCGGGCGCATCCTAATGCCACCAACGGGACCCCTGCCCTTATGGCTGGTGGTCCCTTTGTGCGATGGGATGGCGGGCGGACAAAGTCCGCCAGACATCCTAAGGGGCTCCTAGGTCTTCAACGATCCAATGATGTGGTGGAATGGCAGATCACAAATGCTGTTCCCCTGCCTGTCCGGATTCCTTGGGTCTCTATCAATCAGAGAGATGTAGGGATATGGTAGGTGATGCTTTACCAATGCCACCTTAATTCTTCTGTGACTCGTGCAGGTGTGAAGTGATCTGTGCGAGACAATGTCTGTTCTGCTCTGCAGTAAATGAGGCAAAGTCAAGGCCAGCACAACTCCTGCTTTTGGGGAAGGTTTAGAAGGAAGTTCTGATACAATAAGAGATTGTCTCAGGGCGCAAGAAAATGTTGAAATAATTGAAAGAGGAAGTTGCAAAGGATGTGAAGAAGGTGGTAGAATGTAATTCTTTTTTAATGTTCAATGGTTCGAAGAAATCAAATGTCAGAGGAAGTTGGGAGTTGGGAAGTTACCAGAGGATGGTAAGATGCTGATATATATTCAGTTAATATATGTTAATGGTTTGGGACCCTGAGGAAAGTGGAGTAGAAAGAGGAAGAGAAAGTTGTATATGGGTCATGCATGAGCCTTTGGTGGGTAAAGAACTTTCAGATGATTGCTGCACCCCTGAAAGCTCATCCCAATCACTGAAGCCGAATAAAGTTGGCCATATTTGTCTGGTATTGGTGTGTGTATGCCACAGGTGCACCAAAGTGTTTAGGACACCTTTCCTTGTCCTCTGTTATATTCAGCAAACTCTTCTTAAAAATCCACCATCAGCAACTTTGTTGTCTATTCTTTTTGTTAAAACAAACCAGACTAGGTAGGGGAGGGCCTAAGGGGAGAAGTGTTTAAAGACTTATCGGTACCTTGTCCCCCAACTAAGTAATACACAACACGAGAGGTACCAGAAGTCTATACGCGGGAGCCTATGAAGTACTCACTCTGTGAAAAGACAAAACCAACAGGTCAATGCACAAATTATCCACGATTGACATATAATAACAGGAGAAGAGAGAAGAACCTAGAGGGAAAGAAGAGCCCCAGAGGTCCTAGAAAAAATTCCCATCAGCCCGCTCAATAGCGGAATGTCGTCATCTGGGTAGAATGGTTGACAAAGGCAATGTCCATAATGCCCTTCCTTAGGAAACACCCAAGGCTAGCATAGCTTTGGACTATTGCGTTGACCCTCAACCAACAGAGACACGGACTGAAAAGGGTTAAATTGCAGTGCTCAAAAAGATGTGAAAAAAGGAAAAGAAACAAGGTTCATAATCCAAGTGTTTATAAAAATACCTACCTTGATGTCATAAAAAACTTTATTGGGTCTGACCATCAAGGTGGTATGGTTAAAAGCAGAGTGAAAATAGCATGCAAGGAATTGCTATTAATCATGAGTCTAGAATGGTCGACATGTTTCAGCCTTCAAAAGGCTTTCTTCAGGACCTATGATGTACTACTGCAATGAAGAAAAAATGTGAGTAAACTTACTGGGTGAAAGCCTCAATAAGTGAATCTGTCCTCCAAAAGTAAGGAGTCAAAAGTCTTCTCCTGTATATGAAACAATCAGAACACAAAACGACAAACATGATTCTTATTGTCAGCAAGAGGAAAATCTAGGTGTGAAGTACACTCTAGACTCCTACATAATTCAACTCACCCAAATTGAAGGGAGGAAAGACCTCACCTCACCTGGCACTTGCTCACAGTGAAGGAGGCCACGCACTAAAAAGAAAAAGAAGAAAATACAGAAGCATACGTATCATTAAATAAGTTTTGAGAAGATCAACACCACCAATGGTATTAATAGGGAGTCCATGAATCGTGATAACAACCCTGACAAAAGGGCCTCTAAAGGGTTAGGCATGCCCTACACGGGGCCACACACTAAGTTTATAATGGCACACCAACCCCAAAGGGCCAGAAGACTATGCAGCACTGAATAAAGGCTCCACGAGTAGTTTCTATTCAAATACTTTCAAACAGGACATATCCATACACTTGTGGTGTCCTGTATATAGGTAAATGCTCAGAGGGTGATCGCCAGTAGGCCAGTAATCGCGCCTAATACCCCCAGAATCTAAACAAGTATTCAAAAGGTCTGCCAAGCAAGTATTTCAAAAAGGACAGCATCCGCGACAGGCCCCAAGTGCTCACCTCTCCGTCGTTGCCTCGCTCAAAGCTGTGAGTCGAGGGGGAGGTGAGGACATCAGGTACACCGCACGGAAAAATAGTGAGGCTGCGGACCTGCGAGGGAACGCAGCCCTTTCCTTTGGCGTCCAATCAGATGCGGAGAAGCCAAGACGGACTTCGTTTAATATGCGCTGAGCCCCGGGTGGCTGCTCACTCACGAACAAGCCCCACTATTGGTCCATTTTGGGCCAATCAAAACAACGCGCAAACATGTTGAGTGTCTGGTTTAAAGCTGTCCCGTAATTGGATCATTCTAGACCAATGGAGTTTCGCTTGTCTGTGTTCGTTGAAATATACACAGACCGCATCCGATCATCGCGAACGCGGCAAAACGCCATAAAAAAGGATACACAATGTTTCTCTACAGGGACAAATTTAACTAATCGTCCCAAGAAATAGACTAATCATACTGGACCAAAGCGAAACACTTTCAGCGCTCTGTTCTGTGACCCCCGCTGAAAGCTGGCTGCTGATAGGGTACCCCGTCTATAGAGTCCAGGCATTGGATAAATATAGACCAATCACAGAGGGCCATATGTTCTAATACTATGCAGACTAAACAGACTAACGCACAGTCCAAGTAACGTTATTGCAAGGGCAGTTTCATTTAATCCAATGCCCTCCCTCAATGCCCCATGATAGTGTGGGCGCGCCCTACAATGGAGGCATGAAACAACGTTTGGAAATCGTGAGAGGATACACACGCTAACGTCACATCCTACTAGATGGCATGGGCCAACACGAGTACAAAGAGCCAAAGAAAAAGACCACTTTGTTCAAAGGTGGAACAGATCGAGGGAACATGAAAATTCATGAAAGACTGGTACCTACGGTGTAATTGAAAAAAAGAGCCTCAGAGTTGTAACCACGGGATATCATCATTCAACCCCTCCGTGTCGCTCCGTAATTTGTACACCCACTTTTGTTCCCTTCTCAGTAAAAACTGTGAGATATCTGTTATGTGGTCAGGTATGTAAGGTTGTTCAAGGACCACCCACTGTAGGTCATTTGCCGTATGCTTCGCCTGTATGAAATGGGATGTAAGACGAGTTGCTTGTTTACTGCGTCTGATCGTACTCTTGTGTTCCTGGACGCGTAATTTAATTTTCCTCGTTGTCATCCCAATATATCTTAGCATGCATGGACATGTGATTTGGTATATAACTCTCTCGCTATTACAATTTGTATGGCGTTTGAGTATCCAAGGTCGAGAGGTGCCTATGTCCACTGATGTGGTCTTCCTGGTCTGGGGACAGACCGAACAATTCCCACAGGGATGATGGCCCTGAACGGGTGGAAGATTCCACAGAGTGGACGTGGATTCATCTCCCACTCTGCGTGGTCTGGTGTGGACCAGTTCATCCTTTAGATTTGTTCCTCTTTTAAACGAAAAAAGAGGAAGGGGAATCCTGTCACCAGAACTGTTCAGAATCTTCCACTTCTGTCTGACAATTTTCTGCAGTTTCGACGAAGAGGTGTTAAACGTTGTAACACAAACCAATTGCCCCAGGGGTGGCTTGTCCACCGGTGCCTCTAGCAGGGACTCACGATGGTTATTCGAGGCCCGTTTACATGACGTCCTGATCAGACGGCTGGGGTACTGTCGCATCTTCAATCTTGTGGAGAGGTCCTTGGCCTGCACTCGAAAATCTCTCACCTCCGAACAGTTTCTCCTCACTCTTAAAAACTGTCCAAAGGGGAGGTTTTCCCTTAGTGAGCGTGGATGATGACTGTCAAACCTTAAAAGTGAGTTTCGTGCCATCGGTTTTCTACACAGTGAGCTGGCTAGATGACCATCTAGTGGAAAGACCACCAAATCCAAGAATGGTAATTGGTCTCTGCTATGCTCCTGAGTGAACCTCAAAAATGGGTTAAGGCCATTGAGCCAGACGTGGAAAGCTAGTAAAGAATGTTCATCGCCACGCCACACCACCAAGATGTCGTCTATATACCTTTTCCACACCACCAAATGTTGGTGGTGTGGATTGGTGGCACTCAGTACATGCTGGCTTTCAAAGTTATGCATGTAGAGGTTCGCCAGACTCGGCGCAAACTTGCTACCCATCGAGGTCCCAGATGTTTGTAAATATAGGGAGTCCTCAAAAGCAAAAAAGTTTTCGGTCATTGCGATCCTGGCCAGTTCAATTATGAAATGGACAGGTGTCACACTAACTGGGGGAGACTCTTCCAAGAGTTCCTGAACGGTTTGTAGCGTCTCCCTCTGGGGTATGCAAGTATACAGTGATTCTACATCAAAGCTCGCTAAGATGTCGGTATCCGTATTAAAGTCAACTCCTGGTAGCAAACGAAGGACATCCTTCGTGTCCTGAAGGTATGACGGCATCTGTTTTACCAAGGGTTGTAGGAAGACATCCACAAATGATGACAACGGTTCTAAAAGAGAACCAATGCCAGAGATGATTGGCCGACCCGGAGGTGGTCTGGTCGGTTTATGCACCTTGGGTAGTGTGTAAAAGTACGGGACAGTGGGGGATTTTGCCACCAAATAAGTCGCCTCTTGGGAGGTAATCCAGCCTTCTGCGCTCGCCTCCTCTATCAGATGTTTAATCTCATTGGTGATCCTGGCCGTTGGGTCCAGGTCGAGTAGTGCATAAAACTGGGTGTTGCCTAGTTGCCTCAGACATTCCGTGCGGTATGCTGTGGTGTCCTGGATGACAATGGCCCCACCCTTGTCTGCTGGTTTGATCGTAATACCAGAATCACTAGACAGAGTCTCTAGTGCAGATCTCTCTTTCTTAGACAGATTCTGATAGCCTGTATGACTAGAGAAATCCAAAGCTTTCATGTCCTCCAGCACTGCGGCCTCAAATGCTCCAACCTTAGGTGGTACCTGTTGGAGCAAGGGCATGAAGGTGGATTTCACCCTCAGTCCGGTGTTTTTGTCAGCATCTATATCCTGTTCCTTGTTTTTAAAGAAAAAATGTAGTCTGACTGTCCTGAAAAAGCGTTCCATCTCCGATCGGATTTGGAACGACTCACCAGTGTTGGTGGGGACAAATCCCAGACCCTTATTGAGCACTGCTTTCTCTAAGGGTGTCAGTGTCCGTGCACTCAGGTTTACAACAAGATCGCCCGCGATGTTGGGTGTGTCCCTAACTGGTTCTGTGTCTCCTGGATCAACTAGAGTCAAAGATTGTCTGCCCATTGGACTTGACCTGAGTTCTGTCCTCTCCGCTTCCCCCGATTGCCTCCCCGGCCCTGTCCTAAAAAAGGAGGCTGATTGTAAGGGTATTGTGGAGGGTAATTAGCCATGGGCATCGGAAATTGTGGGTAACCCCAGGGGGCTGGAGGCCACCATGGTCCGACTGGTACATGTTACCACGTGTGTTCTGTCTGCGATTTGCTCGACCGCCACGATTCCTCCCCCTTCCCAGATTATTTCCTCCATTATCTGAATCAGAAGAATCTGTATCTGAAGATGTAGCATAGGAAGAACCCGCTGCCTGTTTTTGTTTATTGGCATCAGTGGGAGTGTAGTTGTCACTTGTGTAGGGGTATATTTTTTCATGGGAAAACTTGGCCAGATCTTTCTTAAATTTCTCGATCTTTGCAAAGAAAATAGGGTCTTTGTACTCTTTGTTGGCCTTATTAGAATCCTCCTGCTGTTTTTCGAATCTCTTAGCGGTGAGTGTAGTTTTAATCTGACCTTCCAAGACCTGGATTTCCACCAAAATGGCGTCTGCAGCTTTCTTGGCTGTGGCTATAATCAAAATCAGCCAATCCCTGGTGCACCGCCATGCTATCAGGGACCAGTCCTTGATAAAGGTCTTGTCCGTCAGAAAAAGCCTAGGCACATTGGTAACTATCAGGCCTGTGGGGGCACACTTTCCATGTAGGTATTCGGCCATGATCTGGCCGTGTATAACAGTTCTGGAAAGACTCTTTTTCAAATTAAGAACTGTTTCCCAATCACCTACAGTTGGTGGGGTGGGTGTGGGAACTTGATCCAACATACTGGGATTGTCTGCGAGGATGGTTGTAAGGGTGTCATCATCAAAACCAAGACCCCCAAAGTCAGCCATTGTAGTGTGATCAAAGAAACCTTATAATACGTATGAAAGAACACCAAAATGGTGTATAATGAATAGAGAAAAAGGGAGAGAGGCCCGCAGCCTCGGCTGCACACTTAAAACAAACCAGACTAGGTAGGGGAGGGCCTAAGGGGAGAAGTGTTTAAAGACTTATCGGTACCTTGTCCCCCAACTAAGTAATACACAACACGAGAGGTACCAGAAGTCTATACGCGGGAGCCTATGAAGTACTCACTCTGTGAAAAGACAAAACCAACAGGTCAATGCACAAATTATCCACGATTGACATATAATAACAGGAGAAGAGAGAAGAACCTAGAGGGAAAGAAGAGCCCCAGAGGTCCTAGAAAAAATTCCCATCAGCCCGCTCAATAGCGGAATGTCGTCATCTGGGTAGAATGGTTGACAAAGGCAATGTCCATAATGCCCTTCCTTAGGAAACACCCAAGGCTAGCATAGCTTTGGACTATTGCGTTGACCCTCAACCAACAGAGACACGGACTGAAAAGGGTTAAATTGCAGTGCTCAAAAAGATGTGAAAAAAGGAAAAGAAACAAGGTTCATAATCCAAGTGTTTATAAAAATACCTACCTTGATGTCATAAAAAACTTTATTGGGTCTGACCATCAAGGTGGTATGGTTAAAAGCAGAGTGAAAATAGCATGCAAGGAATTGCTATTAATCATGAGTCTAGAATGGTCGACATGTTTCAGCCTTCAAAAGGCTTTCTTCAGGACCTATGATGTACTACTGCAATGAAGAAAAAATGTGAGTAAACTTACTGGGTGAAAGCCTCAATAAGTGAATCTGTCCTCCAAAAGTAAGGAGTCAAAAGTCTTCTCCTGTATATGAAACAATCAGAACACAAAACGACAAACATGATTCTTATTGTCAGCAAGAGGAAAATCTAGGTGTGAAGTACACTCTAGACTCCTACATAATTCAACTCACGTTGTTTCATGCCTCCATTGTAGGGCGCGCCCACACTATCATGGGGCATTGAGGGAGGGCATTGGATTAAATGAAACTGCCCTTGCAATAACGTTACTTGGACTGTGCGTTAGTCTGTTTAGTCTGCATAGTATTAGAACATATGGCCCTCTGTGATTGGTCTATATTTATCCAATGCCTGGACTCTATAGACGGGGTACCCTATCAGCAGCCAGCTTTCAGCGGGGGTCACAGAACAGAGCGCTGAAAGTGTTTCGCTTTGGTCCAGTATGATTAGTCTATTTCTTGGGACGATTAGTTAAATTTGTCCCTGTAGAGAAACATTGTGTATCCTTTTTTATGGCGTTTTGCCGCGTTCGCGATGATCGGATGCGGTCTGTGTATATTTCAACGAACACAGACAAGCGAAACTCCATTGGTCTAGAATGATCCAATTACGGGACAGCTTTAAACCAGACACTCAACATGTTTGCGCGTTGTTTTGATTGGCCCAAAATGGACCAATAGTGGGGCTTGTTCGTGAGTGAGCAGCCACCCGGGGCTCAACGCATATTAAACGAAGTCCGTCTTGGCTTCTCCGCATCTGATTGGACGCCAAAGGAAAGGGCTGCGTTCCCTCGCAGGTCCGCAGCCTCACTATTTTTCCGTGCGGTGTACCTGATGTCCTCACCTCCCCCTCGACTCACAGCTTTGAGCGAGGCAACGACGGAGAGGTGAGCACTTGGGGCCTGTCGCGGATGCTGTCCTTTTTGAAATACTTGCTTGGCAGACCTTTTGAATACTTGTTTAGATTCTGGGGGTATTAGGCGCGATTACTGGCCTACTGGCGATCACCCTCTGAGCATTTACCTATATACAGGACACCACAAGTGTATGGATATGTCCTGTTTGAAAGTATTTGAATAGAAACTACTCGTGGAGCCTTTATTCAGTGCTGCATAGTCTTCTGGCCCTTTGGGGTTGGTGTGCCATTATAAACTTAGTGTGTGGCCCCGTGTAGGGCATGCCTAACCCTTTAGAGGCCCTTTTGTCAGGGTTGTTATCACGATTCATGGACTCCCTATTAATACCATTGGTGGTGTTGATCTTCTCAAAACGTATTTAATGATACGTATGCTTCTGTATTTTCTTCTTTTTCTTTTTAGTGCGTGGCCTCCTTCACTGTGAGCAAGTGCCAGGTGAGGTGAGGTCTTTCCTCCCTTCAATTTGGGTGAGTTGAATTATGTAGGAGTCTAGAGTGTACTTCACACCTAGATTTTCCTCTTGCTGACAATAAGAATCATGTTTGTCGTTTTGTGTTCTGATTGTTTCATATACAGGAGAAGACTTTTGACTCCTTACTTTTGGAGGACAGATTCACTTATTGAGGCTTTCACCCAGTAAGTTTACTCACATTTTTTCTTCATTGCAGTAGTACATCATAGGTCCTGAAGAAAGCCTTTTGAAGGCTGAAACATGTCGACCATTCTAGACTCATGATTAATAGCAATTCCTTGCATGCTATTTTCACTCTGCTTTTAACCATACCACCTTGATGGTCAGACCCAATAAAGTTTTTTATGACATCAAGGTAGGTATTTTTATAAACACTTGGATTATGAACCTTGTTTCTTTTCCTTTTTTCACATCTTTTTGAGCACTGCAATTTAACCCTTTTCAGTCCGTGTCTCTGTTGGTTGAGGGTCAACGCAATAGTCCAAAGCTATGCTAGCCTTGGGTGTTTCCTAAGGAAGGGCATTATGGACATTGCCTTTGTCAACCATTCTACCCAGATGACGACATTCCGCTATTGAGCGGGCTGATGGGAATTTTTTCTAGGACCTCTGGGGCTCTTCTTTCCCTCTAGGTTCTTCTCTCTTCTCCTGTTATTATATGTCAATCGTGGATAATTTGTGCATTGACCTGTTGGTTTTTTCTATTCTTTTTGTTACCCATCTGGCTGCATTGGATAGCTTGTCACCACACAGCCATTCGACTTCTCCCACCGCTCATGACAACATCATTCAGGATCCTGTACTTAAGGTTGGCAGAACATATTAAGGCGCACCTTAGTTAAGATTGCGGTGGAAATCCAAAATATGGATCAACAGAATAGCTTGATCATAAATATTGAGTGACAGAAATAATGTGTAAAAAAAGTAATTAACAAAAATATTGTGGTCCTATATTTCTAATGTAAATGACAAAAATATTGTGTCAAAAATATCATTTAGAAGAATATCGACTAAAACAGGTAACAAAAATGGGCCTAATTATGATGTCGGTCGGACGAGCATCCGGCCGTCACCTTAGCAAAATGGAACTGCCTAGATATAAGTTAGTGGTTTCACCCGCAGCATTAGGATGTTACCACCGTATGAGTGGTTGGAAACATTCATTTTTCTATTGCAGCTTGTGCGGCGGCCGGAAAAGGGCTGCATCACAAGCTGCAACAGATACATTGATGTTTTTAAACATCCCTGCACCATCTGGCAGGCATAATGAGGTGCATGTTTAGGATGGTCCCTTAGATGCCCCCCAAGGCCCCATAGCGAGGGCCAGGGGCGAAGGGGCCTTGCTAGGGGCCCTCTAAGTCACTTTTCGCCTGCCTTGACATGGGGGCGGACCGCCATGAAAGGGCAGGTGGAAAGCAACATCATAATCCCAAAGGCAGAACCAAGGTTGGGTCCGCTGTCATTTTGGGATTCATATTCTGCCTGCAGCCACAACGGGCTCTATGAGCACGTCAGAAGCAGAACTGAATTCCCCTGTGCGTTTTCCACTGACCACCAGTATCATTATATAAATGTATTCACTATATATAAAACATTTATTAACTAAAGAAATCTAGTAAACAAAATGTTTTTACAAATCATATAAACATTTTAAATACAAAATATTTAAAAACAATAACAACAATAAATCACACTATAATAAATATTTAAAATCCAGACCAAGCAACAGTAGGGAAAGCAGTGGACTTTGAAGAGATCAAATTTAGTATTCCCACTCCAGTCTAAGCAACAGTAGAGAAAAGGTTGGACTTCGGAGAGGTTAAATTTACTATTGCAACTCTAGAGGAATCAACAGTAGCAAAAGATTTGAACTTCTGAGGGGTTATGTTAACTATTCCTGCCCCAGTCTAAACAAGATAGGGAAAGTAATGGAATTTGGATGGATTACATTAACTATTCCCACTCCAGTTTAAGCAACAATAGGGAAAGTGTTGGACTTTGGAGGGGTTAGATTTACTATCCCCACTTCAGTCTAAGCAAAAGTAGAAAAACCTTTGGACTTTAGAAGTGTTAAATTTACTATTCCCACTTCTGTCGAAGCAACAGTAGAGAAAGTATTGGACTTTGGAATGGTTACCTTAACTATTCCCACTCCAGTCTAAGCAACAGTAGAGAAATCATTGAACTTTGGAAGAATTAACAATAAAAGTTCAAATTATTAATTACATTTATTTTAATACATACTAAAACATAATAAATTACAGTACATAGAAAATAAATAATGCTGTATTAATTAGGAAAAAAGTAAAATAGAGATTACAAATCTAAAAAACAAAACAATAAAATTACTTACAATCACATTGACATACCTAAGTGCAAGCAATTATAACATTGTACAAATAAACACGAAAGTATTTAATTAAAATGAATACCTACAAAACAAAAATAATGTAATCTAACAAAACTCATCCCATGTCAAAATTTCAAAAACACTTAGAAGTGAAATATGTAAACAATAAAAAGCTACACAATAATTAACAAAGAAAATACAGCAGTAAAATTAAACATAATCAAATATCGTAATTTATCACATATAAAAATAATTCTCAAACATAATATCATAACTTTAACATATTTCAGCCCTATATCCCATACACAAGAGAAACAAAAATACATAATAAATATATTAAATTATACATAAAGATTAAACATTTCCAAAATATAAAAAATAAATTAGTAATCTCAATACTTAATATTCAATTAGATATTTCATTAACATAAAAAATTGAATGTTAATTTTAAATAAGGTTTAATTTAATTAACTTCCAGCTCTATTCCCGTACAGACCCCAAAAACAGTACTATCTTGAAGCAAGCTATTATTAATAATAACATTAAAATATAGATTACAGTTAGCATAATTATTTAAACAATATAATGAACAATTATTCATTTACCATAATTAATATTCAAATGAATTATCCATTTACAATAATTAAATTAATTAATTAATTCCCACACAATTTCCCTACAAGCACAGCAACCTGCTACTAAAACATAACATTCTATTAATTATAATGAAATTAAAATATACATTGCAAATAAAAGCAAATAAAAAACTGTAACACAGCAATCAAACAATTAAAATAATTAATAATCAATTAAGAAATTAATTTGCAATAAAATAATTACCATTAAAATTTATCATATTTGAAATTGTTTCGCAACCTATTCACCTAAGAAGCCATCACCGGTACTGATCTTTAAATTACTAATTACATTTATAAAATGATTAACACTTTTAAAATTGCAAAGTATCTTTTTAAAAATAAATAACAATTATACTACCAAAATTATTACCTAAAATTAATACTTTCACAAAAACATACCAAACTAATACAAAAAATGATATTTTTACAACTATATTAATGAAATCAGTATTAAAAGCAACAAGATTTTGGAAAATGATATTCCTTAGCGGAAATAAAAAAAATCTTGAGTACGATATTCTGCACAACATTTTTAGTAAGGACATTTTTTGATGATGTTTCTTTATCACAGGATTTAAAACTCAATATTTTCTCCAAAAACCCAAAACACAACAACAAGTTGTCTTCCTGTACTGCCTATCAGATGTCACTATATTGGGGATTCTAGCTCTGCTCTGGTTTTTATTTTTATATCAAATGGGTTGCAGTATTTGTATCTGGGTAGATTTAAAAAGAATCTTTTTGTTAAACAGGTGCTCAGTATATAGCCACATGGTTGATCGATCAATTGCATTATGGGCAGTACAGAGAAAAAGAAACAGCACTTTTACGGTCTTTGGTGGGATCAGATGGAAATTTACAACATACAGTTGTATAATCAACACAGTATGGTAATGTTCAATATATGTTTGGGCCCATCCCACAGAGTATCACTTGCCCAGGTATGGAAACCACTCACTGTCCCCTCTAGGTACACTATTGTTCCCAGACCTTCTACCATTTCTTTGGGCAGCCCTAAATCTGATACACCACCTGCTCTGCCTGTTGGCAGCAGTTCAAATCGTATTCCGAGTCCACCACACACTGGGGCCGACTCACTTCCCAGGCCCATGCAATGTTTCAATTAGTGACCCCAGCAGCAATCGCAGGCCATATCTTTTGGTATTTAGGCCAGCCCTCCTCACCCATTACATTTAGGTGATGCCACCAAAGATCTTGTGGCACCGTGAGGCATGTGACCAGGACCATAAATTGTGTGAAACACTTCCAGTAGTGTTGTTTTTCTGGTAACCCCATAACATATGGAAAATGGAACCCAACATGCCACATCCTCAAGTTATAGGGCTGTGTCTCATCTCCCTAGTTGGTATAAGAGTGATCTAGAGAAGTATGATCTGTGAAGTATCCACAATTGTATTAAACGGAAAGGGGCTCATATAGCAACCTCTCTGGGATTCTGAATGGCCTCCACCCAGTCATCGTCTTTGATATGTCCAATATCCCCCTCCCAAGCTTCTTTCAGAGCCTTGAGAGGGTCAGGTGAATTGTTAATTAATGTCTTCTTTAGAGGTCATGGGATCTAGCAATAGTCGCTCTTCTAATGACGTTGACTCTGGCAGCTGTTCTCCTTTTAGTATATGTTGCCTCAGTGCTTGTCCTAATTGTATATATCTAAACCACTCTGATTCCACCATTTCATATTCAGTTAGTAGGTCCTCAAAGGTTAGCACAGCCTGCCCTCCCCATACATCCCTAAGTAGTCAATACCTAGCACCCCCATTTGGAAAACCCAGTAAAGTTCTGAACTTACAGAAGGAGGACACTGTCCCATAGCACAGTCATGTCTGTCAGTCTTCCCTCCCATCCCAAGAATTTAGTGGTCTCTCACCGCATCTTTCACACCACCTGAGTGTAGGTCGGCAGTGCTCCCTCTCTTACCTTCCTGTACAAAAGTAGTGGGTAGAAGCAACTACCCATGGCCTCTCTGTCCACCCAGTTTGCTGGTTCTTCCCTGTCTGCAAACATCCACTCATTGATTGTTATTAACTGGGTTACCCAGCAGTAATTGCATACGTCAGGGACTTCGTACACCCCTCTTAGGAGCTTACGGAGAGCAATCCTCAAACTGACCCATTCCACAGCAGTTTATCCAGGTCACTATCGACCTTCTGGAAGGAGTCAGCTGATAGGGTCTGGGAAGATTTAGGACCTGATTTAGAGATTGGTGGGATGGAAAATCTGGTAGTCACAAATAGAAACAAGCATTTGCAATGCAATAGGTCTCGCATTTGTGAGAGTTTGAGCTATTGGCATTGTAGATGACAATACCTTTTATTGATGTCTTTTGAAAACCTGCAGGCATATGCGTAAATACACACTTTTACTGCCAGCCTTGCTTCTCATAAGCGAAGACTGTGAGTCCAAAGTGCATGCTTACGCACTGCTTGCAAGTTTTCAAAGCACATAAATAAAAGGCATTGTCATTTACAATACCAATAGCTCGAACTCTTGCAAATGCGAGACCTATTGCATTGCAAATGCTTTTTGTTTTAGGTTGTAGCAAGTACAGAGGTTGAGAACCTGCAGATAATAAAAGGCTGTTTCCTGACCAATCGCAAATCACTGTACTATCTCCAAGTTCCTAGAGCAAGTGAATGACGGGCAGGAACTTTCCTATGAAACACAAAGGTGTCAAAGGGTCTGAAATAGAAATCTATGTGTGACTCATTAAACTGATACTGTCCGTTACAACCCACTTGAAAAGAACAACATAGAAAGATGTCCTGTGATCCCTACGTGACCTATCAGGATACCCATCAGTCACCACTCGGAACCGCCCTTCATCATTTGGGATTCCTGTGAACCATCTACTTGGACCACTACCGGTAAGTATAGAAGGTCAGATCTCATAACCTCCTGAAAACCTGGTAGTGACCAGTGTGGTTTAAATGTCAGTGGTACCAGTTGGTAGGTAAAAGGGTTACTGGTTTGCAGTGCTTGTGAACAAAGTGAGTGCTAGTGAAAATAAAATTGGGTGAGGAAGCAATAATGAAAGTTTATTCTGTCTTTTGCTCGCTCCGCCAATATTAAAAGAGCAGCAAAGGTAGGTTAATTAATAACTACCTAAATTTAAGAGGTGGTCGACATGTTTCAGCAATTTTAACGGACCAACGAGTCCATTGCTTTCATCAGAACCAGGAAATTAAATAGTGCTACTGCAAGAAAACAGTGTGATAATAATAAAAAAGTGACTACATAGTTAACATACTGCAACACGGAAAAAGATCACCTGAATTCCTAGGTGTAGTCTTGGCTTGCAGTTGTATTTGTATGTCACTAGTGGGAAGAAAGAAGTAAAGACAGACAACAGTAAAATAACCACATACTAACCACACATAACCACCACAGATATTGTCACATGTAGTTAATACACATTTAACGCAAATATAATTATTTGGTGGAACAAAACATTGGTTCTTATTTTTTCAGGCATGAAGGCACTTTGATGTAGTTCCTGCATGTAGTATGTACTTAGTCTTACCCTTAGTGTCGAAGTTGAGGGTCTAACCCCGCCTGGCAACGGCTCAGGGAAGGAGGGAAGCACCGCTCTAATGATAAAAAGGAAGCAAGAACAAAGAAAGACATGTGATTGCTTCCTGTCAACTGAAAATAGCGAGCACCAGTACTTCAATAGATGTATGATTCAGAATTCTCCAGCTTCTAAAGAGTGTATGAGAAGCAAACATTAGGTTTTGTCAGGGTCTATTTATTGGCCATGTAGATGCATGAAAGGAAAATATGGCAGCTTTTATCAAGTAATGAGAGCGAGGTGGCGTTTGAACAGACAGCACCCTAAGTCGTCACTTAGGTATCTTTTCGCGTCTGTGTTAGAAAGGCGTCTTATTCTGCCTGTCTATTATCCATACTAAGTCTCACTCCACCATTTAGAACCATGATAGCAATGTGCGGATATAGAAACAAGGAAGCGGTAAGGAGCAAATAAGAGCTCTTGCCGTAATACGTTATCGCGTCATTTTTAACTGGACCTAAAGAAGCAATCTACAACAGCGGGGATATGCAAAGTCAAGATCACCCTAGTAAGAAAATGTGCCGAGGAAAAAACATCAGAAGCGTCTCACCTCTCCGTCGGTACCTCTCCGCCGTCTTCCGAGCCGGTTGGGGAGGTGCCTGAACGGAGTGCGAGCTGCGTTTAAAAGCAGTTTGCCAGTTGGTCCTATCACGGTCATGTGATCGATGGAGTTTACGCATAAACCGTGATGTAGCAAGCTGAATGTCTATTGGGCCTGCAGGGAGTCAGGTGATCTCTGCGGCCGCCTCAATGAGGTGTGGAATAGTAATTGTGTTTTCTAGTGTCTCCCTAGCAATCGTGCTATAACAGATTGGCGTGTATTTTAGAAACAGAAAAAAGACTACATAAGATGTATAAACACGCATGGTATTACTGGCATCAAAATTATGCTAGTGAGACAACTACATATTTGCTACGTCGAAAACAGAGAAAGGGGGATTGATGACATTTATTTTAATTAAAAAATGCACGATATATAGAGGATTGTTTTCATAGTTCATATGTATCATGCTTTGCACTGCGGAAATGTTCACTACTAACTGAGTGGAAGAGCACTTCCAATGTCTTCTGGGGCATATCGACAACAGGATTCTACATGACATGGAAGTTTACACAGGGAGGCGTCATGTAAGTAAAAGACCCTTGCAATAAGGTTGAAAACTGAAAGATCCGCATGTAACTATTTTGAGGGAGCGGCTTGGCAAGGGTGGTTATAAAGTAGACCAAGGTATATCATCATTTAAACCTCTCTTATTTGCCCCTAGTTCTTTGTGTAAAAGAAATTTAGAATGGTCCGTGACGTGGGGAGGGATGTAGGGCTGTTCAAGGACAGTCAAAACAAATGCAGTAGGGGCATGTTGTTTTTCCAAAAAGTGATTGGTAAGTTTGGTTGCCTGCATTTTGCAACGAATGGTGCTCTTATGTTCGGAAATTCGAGTTTTTACTTTCCGAGTTATCATCCCTACGTATTTCAAGCCGCATGGGCAGGTTATGAGGTAGATTAATCTCTCACTGTTACAATTGGTACATTTATTTTGTTTCTATGGTCTGTTGGTTCCTATGTCGATCTCTGTGGACTTGGTGGCTTGTGGGCATGCTTGGCACGACCCACAAGGATGGTGCCCTATTACAGGTGGAAGGTCCCAGATAGTGCCAAGAGCCCTTGGCATTTTGGTGTATGGTCTGGTGTGAACAATGCGATACCTCAGATTAGGTCCTCTTTTGAAAGAGAATAAAGGTGCAGCAAGAGTTTCTTGTCTGAATTCAAAATAGGCCAGTGTCTTTTTACTATTTTTTGAATTTTATTAGACAGAGTCCCAAAGGTACTGACACAGGTTAGTCTTTCAGATGTAGCTTTCGGAATCGACGGTTCTAGTAGGGCCTGTCTGTTGTTGTTCTTGGCCTGCTTCAATGATTTTCGTACAAGTTTGGGGGGATACTTCCTACAGTGAAGCTGATTTTGTAGGGCAGCTGGATATGTTTTGTAGCCTTCGTTGGTCGAACAATTCCTCTGTACCCTCAGGAACTGCCCATATGGTAGATTCTCTCTAAGGGATTTAGGATGGTGACTATCAAAACAGAGTAAAGAATTTTTCGCCATCGGCTTTCTGTAGAGTTCTGATTGGAGCCCCTCCGTAGTAGTGAAAATCATAAGATCCAGAAAAGCAATTCTGGTTTTGCTGGCCTCTACAGTAAAACGAAGAAAGTCGTTCCTGCTGTTTAACCAGATCTGAAACGCCAGAAGGTCTTCATATGTCCCTCGCCATATCACTAGTATATCATCGATATACCTCTTCCATATTTTAATGGAGGTGATATAGGGATTGCCATTGGTAAGGACATGTTCTTGCTCAAAATGATGCACGTAGAGATTTGCCAGGCTGGGGGCAAAAATGCTCCCCATGCTGGTACCCGATGTTTGTAAATATACTGTATCTTCAAATCTAAAGAAATTATGTTTCATGGCTAAAGTGGCACAAGCCATGATGAATATGACTGGCGTAATGCTGTCTAGGTCCCGGGCCAGCAAAAGGGAAGAGATGACTTCTAACGTTTCATCTTGAGGTATCAACGTATAAAGTGATTCCACGTCAAATGAAACAAGGTGGTCACTATCTCCATCGAATTCTATGTCTGGAAGAAGACGCAGCACATCCGTAGTGTCTTTTTGGTATGTAGGCATTTCCTGTACCATAAGGCGCAGGAAATGATCAACGAAGGTGGAAAGTGGTTCCAAAATGGATCCAATGCCCCAGATTATCAGGCGGCTTGGAGGTGGCCTTTGTTGTTTATGGACCTTCGGAAGACAATAAAAGTAGGGCATTACTGGGTGCTCTATACAAAGAAAGGCAGCTTCCTGACGAGTGACCCATCCTTCTGACATAGCTTCCTCCACCATCTCATGGATGCGCATGTTGGCAGTGCCCCTACTGCATTTGTTAGAACTGTCCTTGAACAGCCCTACATCCCTCGCCACGTCACGGACCATTC
Organism: Lissotriton helveticus; assembly: GCF_964261635.1. Classification (NCBI taxonomy): domain Eukaryota; kingdom Metazoa; phylum Chordata; class Amphibia; order Caudata; family Salamandridae; genus Lissotriton; species Lissotriton helveticus. The sequence continues at coordinate 1,176,052,044 of NC_136059.1, forward strand.
TAAATTTCTTTTACACAAAGAACAGAAATGGGTGTTCAAGCTGGGGACAAATAAGGGAGGTTTAAATGATGATATACCTTGGTCTACTCTATAACCACCCTTGCCAAGCCTCTCCCTCAAAATAGTTACATGCAGATCTTTCAGTTTACAGCCTTATTGCAAGGGTCTTTTACTTACATGGCGCCTCCCTGTGTAAACTCCCATGTCATGTAGAATCCTGTTGTCGATATGCCCCAGAAGACATTGGAAGTGCTCTTCCTCTCAGTTAGTAGTGAACATTTCAGCAGTGCAAAGTATGATACATATGAGCTATGAAAACCATCCTCTATATATCGTGCATTTTTTAATTAAAATAAATTTCATCAATCCCCCTTTCTCTGTTTTCGACGTAGCAAATATGTAGTTGTCTCACTAGCATAAGTTTGATGCCAGTAATACCATGCGTGTTTATACATCTTATGTAGCCTTTTTTTTGTTTCTAAAATACACGTCAACCTGTTATAGCACGATTGCTAGGGAAACACTAGAAAACACAATTACTATTCCGCACCTCATTGAGGCGGCCGCAGAGATCACCTGACTCCCTGCAGCCCCAATAGACATTCAGCTTGCTACATCACAGTTTATGCGTAAACTCCATCGATCACATGACCGTGATAGGACCAACTGGCAAACTGCTTTTAAACGCAGCTCGCACTCCATTCAGGCACCTCCCCAACCAGCTCGGAAGACGGCGGAGAGGTACCGACAGAGAGGTGAGACGCTTCTGATGGTTTTTCCTCTGCACATTTTCTTACTAGGGTGATCTTGACTTTGCATATCCCCGCTGTTGTAGATTGCTTCTTTAGGTCCAGTTAAAAATGACGCGATAACGTATTACGGCAAGAGCTCTTATTTGCTCTATACCGCTTCCTAGTTTCTATATCCGCACATTGCTATCATGGTTCTAAATAGTGGAGTGAGACTTAGTATGGATAATAGACAGGAAGAATAAGACGCCTTTCTAACACAGATGCCAAAAAAGATACCTAAGTGACGACCTAGGGTGCTGTCTGTTCAAACGACACCTCGCTCTCATTACTTGATAAAAGCTGCCATGTTTTCCTTTCATGCATCTACATGGCCAATAAATAGACCCTGACAAAACCTAATGTTTGCTTCTCATACACTCTTTAGAAGCTGGAGAATTCTGAATCCTACATCTATTGAAGTACTGGTGCTCGCTATTTTCAGTTGACAGGAAGCAATTACATGTCTTTCTTTGTTCTTGCTTCCTTTTTATCATTAGAGCGGTGCTTCCCTCGTTCACTGAGCCGTTGCCAGGCGGGGTGAGGCCCTCAACTTCGACACTAAGGGTAAGACGAAGTACATACTACATGCAGGAACTACATCAAAGTGCCTTCATGCCTGAAAAAATAAGAACCAATGTTTTGTTCCACCAAATAATTATATTTGCGTTAAATGTGTATTAACTACATGTGACAATATCTATATGTATGTGGTTATTTTACTGTTGTCTGTCTGTACTTTTTTCTGCCCACTAGTGACATACAAATACAACTGCAAGCCAAGACTACACCTAGGAATTCAGGAGATCTTTTTCCGTGTTGCAGTATGTTAACTATGTAGTCACTTTTTTATTATTATCACACTCTTTTCTTGCAGTAGCACTATTTAATTTCCTGGTCCTGATGAAAGCAATGGACTCGTTGGTCCGTTAAAATTGCTGAAACATGTCGACCACCTCTTACATCTAGGTAGTTATTAATTAACCTACCTTTGCTGCTCTTTTAATATTGGCGGAGCGAGCAAAAGACAGACTAAACTTTCATTCTTGCTCCCTCACCCAATTTTATTTTCACTAGCACTCACTTTGTTCACAAGCACTGCAAACCAGTCACCCTTTTACCTACCAACTGGTACCACTGCCATTTAAACCACACTGGTCACTACCAGGTTTTCAGGAGGTTATGAGATATGACCTTCTATACTAGTGGTCCAAGTAGATGGTTCACAGGAATCCCAAATGATGAAGGGCGGTTCCGAGTGGTGACTGATGGGTATCCCGATTGGTCACGTAGGGATCACAGGACATCTTTCTATGTTGTTCTTTTCAAGTGGGTTGTAACAGACAGTATCAGTTTAATGAGTCACACATAGATTTCTATTTCAGACCCTTTGACACCTTTGTGTTTCAAATTTCAATTTAGGGACTGTGTCTCTGTGTGATCTTTAAACTCCCTTAGGCTCCCCTTAACCTTATTGTTTTTCAGGAACTTTTCTAGCCAATCTACTGACATGAGGTCCCGCAGCCAATTCAGGACCATCACGTTTTCTCCATCATAAAAAATATATGTTTTTGCTTACTTGATTGGTTGTGAGTACCATGTCACGCAATGGCTGTTCACCATAGATTGGAAGAATAGGAGTATGTTAATGGCAGAACAGCAAAGTTTTGTTATGTGTGGATGCATGTGTAATTCCTGTATTTTAGTCTGTGCTTATATATATTGATTCTTGTCTATGTGAAACATTTCTGGCTTTTACTTGCTTGTCAGTCCAGATTGTAAAAACAGCAAAATTGTTCGCATGCTGACGGTTTAGACCTGAATCGATGCATCCCAAACCTTAGTATTCCCCAATATTATAAAGATCCCATTTTACAATTGCTGTATAAAGTGTCCTAATAAAAAGGCTGTATTTCTTCAGAATAAATCCCACAACGCTTAATGCAATAGTATAACATCGGAGCTTCTGCATTTTTCCACCTTTAGCCTGGGAGGAAGGGCAGAGATGTGCGTGAGCGTCCATTATTCTCCGGGGCTGGGGGAGGGAGAATCCCAGCCATTCCCAGCTTGTTTGAGGGAGGTGCAGCTAAAGGAGCTTCTGATGACAACGGTCAATGACCGATAAGCGCAGAACAGCGAAATGACAGAAATTGTGATAAAACTCCAGATGAGCCCAATCCTTCCAAACACACACAATGCAGAAATAACATGAAGGAAACATCAGCGTTAGTACCCTGAAGCGTTCACCCTTTATTGATTGCTATGCATTTCACTACCAAGAAAGGTGTAATGTAATTTTGTGCATTTGCAACAATATTTTAGATTTATGCTTTTTTATATAGCGCTGACTTTACACGAAGGTGTTAGAGTGCTTTGTAATCGAACCAGTTACATGACATCAGGACTTCGTAAATTTACACATCATGTAATGATGCATTTTTATTGTAAAGCACGCTAACGCATTTGGATAAGGTCTGCACTACATTAAAATACATAAATGAATAAAAAGGCAAATGAGATCGAAAGATACAAATGGAAGAGGCACCCACAGAAGGATACCGGGGGATGTCAACGCAGGAGTGAAAAGATTGCAACGAGAGATCGAAATAGAGAGGATAGCAATTAGTGGGAGAGAAATGAGAATGTGGGGTTAAGCAAAGGAAGGTAGCTATAACAGAGAAGGTGAAGTCAAAAGGAAAGGGGGAATTCAAAGACATGAAAAAATCATGTCATCGGAGAGCGATCTCAGAGGAGCAATGTTTTTACTTATGCTGAATTAATTATCTTGCTCTGTCCTGATTTAAGCTCACTGGCTACGGATCGCCACTTCCAGTGGTGATCCGGTACACTACACTCGCTATGCACCGGCACAATCTTCCAGGCTCCAGTTCTCTCCACTTGCTCCCATTGCGGAGACAAAACGCGCCGTACTTTTTCAACTCCTACTTGTCAATCATAGTGACTCATGATGACTTCGATGGACCTAAAGCACAAAAAACACAGTAGGAAAGGACAGCGTCCAGCGAATGCTGTGTGCGGAGCCGACCGTCATTGTCAAACTAAAAGCACACATGGCGCACTGAATGAAAAAGGTTTTACTTAACTGAGAGCGCACCGAAAATGAAAACAAGAAGTGGCTGCTCGTATAAATTAAAACAAGCCTGCATGAGAAACTGCAGCCCCTACTCCTTTTGTGCAGGGGCTACAAAGTCGAACAAGCATAAATCATGTGGTGTCCAGTTAACCAATAGGGTGTAGGGTCTCGAGGGCAGAGTGAAACGGCACTTGGTCGGTCCGGCAGCAATCAGTGACATCAGGAGAGTACGAGAGAGTGGAGTTTCGGTGTCTGCGAACCTTGGAGCACGGCCAGCAATGACCCGTGAGTACATAGAATGGGGGTCTTGTGTGCGTGTGTGTGTGTGTGTATGCAGTGCGTGTGTGTGTGTGTGTGTGTGTGCCTGCCTGCCTGCGTGTGTGCCTGCCTGTGTGTGTGCCTGCCTGCATGTGTGTGTGTGTGTGTGTGCCTGCCTGCCTGCGTGTGTGTGTGCCTGCATGCCTGCGTGTGTGTGTGCCTGCCTGCCTGTGTATGTGTGTGCACGTGTGGTGTGGCTCTGTGTGTGTATGTGTTAGTCACTTGTCGGGATTGTGCAACAGGAGATGTGCACGGCGCAGGGCTGGGCGTGCGCGCCCACGAGATGAAAACGCCGAGGGCTTGCGCGTGCACATCCCCTGTCTCACATTCCCGGCAAGCCGGCAGCAATAGGTCTTTCGCTGGACAGCAAGACCTAAAAAAGAATGACTCCCATACACCTTGTGAAAAAACTCCTAGGGTGTCAAGGTCATCATTTATTTGTTTTTTTAAAACAAACTCTCAGTTTGGTAGTTGGTTTTTGAAAAAAAAAAGTTTGATGTGCAGGTGCCTAAAAGATGATGGCTGATGCACCATATTTTCTGTGCCTACACAGGAGGCGCCGCGCGGCAGCTCCAGTAAACACACAGAGATCACTGCTGGGTCAGCGATAATCTCTAAATATGGAAGCCCTCTGTCATTCAGAGTGGCAAATGTAATATCCTCTGCCTCTCTGATGGACAAAGGTAAAAGCCCCACCACCTTAGATTCTTTCATATATTGCTGGGTCCCATGCTTGTCATCCATCATCTCATGCCTTTTCAATAAATACATTGTTTTCTTTTTAATATGATCTTCTCTTTCTGACTGCCATGCCATTCCTATGTGGATGACACTCAGATTTATTTGGCACTATTGAGCTATTGTGAAGTAACTGGTCAGTGTTTGAGGACAGTTGGAACTTGGATGATTGAAACTCCCTCCATCTCAACTAAGGAGAAACTGACAGCAACATAACATGTATTTGTAAAGCGCACGTTTACCAAGGTTGTCGGTCTCTTTTCACTGAAATAGCAGATATTTTATTGTTACCCAAGAAAAAGGTTCTCATTTCATCAACCTTGATAGGGTGACTGGTTGAGGGGAGCCGTTAGAGTTCGAACCTGTGATTATGTGGTCAAACACAGATGCTTGAAGTGGATGCATTTGTCTACTGAGCCACATACAAGGTATTCATTTTGGGAGATGCATAGTAAGAGATCATTCATCTTTAAAGATTCTTCTGCCCACTTATTAGTCCCTTTTCAAAGTCATTAAAGATTAAGGTTTTTTAATATAGAGACTTTTTGATACAAGGAAGGATATGTTTTGAGAAAGGCTGTTCTTTTCCAACTGTCCAATTGAGCATTTTACCAGTTTCATAGGCTGGATTATTGCTAGGCTCTCCTGTTTTCAGTTTCTATTTTTGGTAAATTCTGGTGGGGTTTTTTCAGTGTTTTCCAGTGTTTTCAATACCTTAAAAAGGTGGTTATCTGTAGTTACACATTGCTGTGCCATTAAAAACAACATAAACAGCGTTTTTCTAGTGTTTATGGAACGTTTTGCATTAATTATTGTTTGCTTTCTGCCCTGATAATGCATGGTATATAGACAATGTACGTACAGTGCATATGAGGTTCAAATACATTTTTACAAATCAAACTTATTGTAGTACACCGTACAGTAATTCTTCAGTGAATCTTTGGTCATACGTGTTCGCTCTCTCCTTCCCATGTAAACTTTTATCTGTGAAAAGGCCCTCTCAGCATTCACACTTGAGATGTGCAACACCAAAACAGCTAGTACACATTTTTTTAATTCTGGGCACTGACACAGCTATCCATGCCAGTACTGGTGCACCTGAAGATTGTAAATCTCGGGGACAGGTTCTACAACATATGCGTTGAACTGGGCGCATATGCTTTCAGAGTTATTGAAGCAGTCAAAAACAAAGCAGTAATTTTCAAAGTCTGGAGAAAATTCCTCTTAATGGATGGGATCTACAACTTGTGCAGAGTACCACAGTGATATTTCACTGACTTCAAATGCAGTGGTTGGTGAAGGGACATTTCTGTGTATCATAGCAAGCCATTTCTCATGCAATGCAAAGTAACATTTCCTGAATTGCTCCTCAACATTTCTTTGCTTGCCAAGGTGCAAGCAATCTAATATGGGACATGTTGCAGTGCCAGAGTCACTGAAAGTATCGCCCAGCCTACTCTCAAGGAGATGTTTCACATCTACACAAAATACACCAAACATTTGGTAGACAATTGTGTTTTCAGACTCTAGTTTTTTTTTATTATGTCCACTATAGCAGTCATGTTTTCCTGTAAAAATCTAAGAATGCAGTAGAGTGTACTTTCTTCACATCAGTATTGAAATGTGACTGAAGAGCCACACATTTCATACCTTTGGCAACATCACTAAGCATAAAATCTGTAAAAAGGTCACCACATGGATAATATAGCATTCACAGCCTCTAGGACTGAGAACCACCGGCTAAATGACACATTTAGGATCTGTTTATTTGATGCCACACAAACCACAAAATGAGAAATTTTTGCATTTTTGCATAATGAAACAGTGCACCAGAATTAACTACAAAGTCAATAGCATTCTTGAATTAACACTGAAGATTGTAAAGACGCTTTCAGCATACCATCCAGCAAGTGGCAAGGATCTTTTACAGTGAAGCCCTTCAGCTCAGGTATACATTTTGGAAGGTCATCCCACAATTTTACATATATGTAGCTGATTCACTGTAAATACAAACAATATTATTTCAATCTTTGTTGAACTTGGTAAGAACATTTTGCACCAGCATTCCAAGTGACACTGCGTTCCATGTTTTCCAAAAGTCTGGTGTAATGTTATCACCGCTATCCCAGATGTTTGGTGACAGCAAAATTTTCACATATACCTGGGAATACACATTGCATTAAATGTTTAAAGCCTGGGGTGTTTGGCGATTCACCTACTATCAATACTGACTCGGTAGAAAAGGGGAATGATCCATCAAAGGGGTTTACCCATTCTCTGTCTGTGGGTAAATGTGATCGTACATATTGGCAAATATTCCTATGAAAACAGCCATTTTACCTATCAGTGAAATAATCAAACATAGCCAGAATGTCAAATATGATTTTGATATTTTCTGATTCTCTACAGTTTATAAAATAATTAAATAAGATGTAAAACATGCTTCTAAACCCTGCATCTATAGGCCAAAGACCACAAAACGGATAAAGCAAAAGGAAGAAGAAACACTATTTTAGTAACATCACAAAACAACAAAACTCAAGCAGAGTAATGTTAGTCTGTCTTGCTTGCTGTTACCTTGTATAACATACATACATTGTATTGTATTCTGCAGCACACATGAAAAGCACAAAATGCCATTAACTATTGTTTATGTGCAGGAAGGTGTACCTTCCTGCACATAAACAATCATTAAATAATGCAGATTGCAACAAATCACCATTAGTGATTGTTTATGTGCAGGAAGGGACACCTTCCTGCACATAAACAAACATTGCTTTTAAATCAGGCAACCAAGCACTAAGACGAAAGGGTGCTAGGCAGCTATTTTTAGCGCCAGTGAAAACACAGGGCTGCACCGTATTGTTGTAAATATGGCGCTTCCCTGTGTTTTGGAAATGGCGGCGCACAGCGCTGCAAAATTTACTGCAGAGTCGCGCTCCGCCATTTCCTTGTAAATATGCCCCATTCGTTTTGTATTTCGATGCTACATAAAACCCTTCACATGTGAATTCCTTCGTTTGGCTTTCAGAAAAGAATCTGAAAGTGCTTTTGCTGTTCTGAAATCTTATTTCTGTTTTTCCATTATGTTAAAAGAGTGTTATGCAAAGCAAACAAAAGCATATGTTTTATATGGACAGTGGGAAATTTTGAACATAAACAACAGCATTATTGCTAACGAATATTCAATGGGCCAAATCGCCTTGAGGAGGCTGGAGTTTCCGCATGACTACCTTGGCTGGAGAATGTGTTTACCTTGAAAATATTGTTGTTTGCGAAGCCATCTCGAGAGAAACCTGCACAAAAGCATGATGGATGTCTCCCTCAAGGCGCAGCTTGGTTACAGAAAGTATCGTTTATCTTGGCTGGTTCAAGATGGATCATGCACTACACACAAATTATTGAGATGCGCGTGGTGCTCTGTTAGAGTATGTCTCTGTGCCATGTGTACCCTTGTATCCCACGCTCCCATTCTTCAGCTAATATTTGGATCTGCGGTTAAATGCTTTGCATGTACTCTCTAAGCCGCTTGAAAACACTCTAGGTCAACAATTAAAGTGGGTGGAGACAAATATAATTTGCAGAAGGATGAACTTTCCAGTTTGTAATTTGTGAAAACATAAGTGCAGGGGCTCAAAGTTTTTCTTAGGAACTTGTCATTGACGACTACCCTCTTGTGATTTCATCTGATGTCTTTTTCTTCAACAATTTTTAGATTTCTCTCTCTTTATTTTAGTCTTGCCAGTTCTTTTTTCATCTCTGCTCTCTGTTTCGATGTTCTTACCTTTCTCTTGTATATGGTATTTCTCCCTCCCCTTTTCTCCCTTTCCTGTTGTTCTCCCTCTATCTCTGGCTCAAGGGTTTGATAGCGCTCTGTTTACTTAATGGTAATCTTAATTTTTCCGATTCCACTCTTCCTTGCCACAGCCATTACTAGTGAGCTATAAATATCAAATATTCTAGTTTAACATCCCTCCAAGATGGCGTCCTTCCTGCCCCTCATTATCGATACAAGTAGGAAGTCGAAACCCACCGCTTCGGATGATACCAAGCTATAACAAATTGGAGCTGCATAAAATGGACTGGGAGGGATGGGAAAGCCTGACTGTGGTGAGGAAGACTTGGACTCAAAGTAATGAAGATAACTGGTAAGTTACAGGGTTGTTACCACGTCACACTTTTTCATTGCCGTTGCCATTACTAGTGAGCTGACACCAAAGTGGATATTGGATTCAATACCTTCATACACTGCACTGTTTCAGATCAAAGTGCCTGATAAACATCTAGTTTAATGCCAAAAACCGTAACAGCTGTAACATTTCATATGGTAACTCCTCATACTAAACAATCATTTCTGCATTCAGTACTCATAAATCAAAATGAGAAGATGCAGTACTACCCAACTGAAGACGAAAATGACTAATGAAAGTGTGCAGGCCCACCAGAGTGGCTGCATTGCTAATGTCCTCCACAGAGGGAAACAACATTTACAACGCAACTTTTACAACGCACTACCATTACAACGAAACTTTTATAACGCAACATCCATTTCAGCGCATGCCATTACAACGCAACCATTACAAAGCATGACACTACAACGCATACCACTACAACGCATGTCATTACAACGCATACCATTACAACGCATAACATTACAACGCATAGTACCCTTACACTATTCAACACTTACCCTACTGTTGCACCCCCTGGAGTTAGAATAGTAATTTTTTCCCCTACACTATCCAACACTTACCCTACTGGTGCACCCCCCTGGAGTTAGAATAGTAATTTTTACCCCTACACTATCCAATACTTACCATACATGCAATGCAATGTTATGCGTTGTAATGGAATGCGTTGTAAAGGTAGTTTTAAAAAATGTGTTGTAATGGCATGCGTTGTAATGGAATGAATTGTAACGGATGTTGCGTTGCAAAAAATGCGTTGTAAAGGTATGCGTTGTTAAAGTATGCTTTGTAACGTCATACATCCTCCACAGATGCCCCTTAAAAGACACCCATGAAGATGACACATCACATTTTAACCTGCTTTGCACATTAAAGACTAATTCTCTCCCTTGAACCTCACATGGCAAAAGAATAGCCTGCTTAACCTACCTACTCAAAGTAGTGGTAGAAGGATTCAGGCCATTCTCCAATGACCCGAAATTCACAAAGAATGTATCCACTTTCTTAAACTTCTCAATTCTTGCCAAATAGTTAATTGCAGCTCTTTTCAAATCTTTGGGTCCATATCTTGCATCCAAGCACAAAACTAATTTTTCCGAACAAATCTTAAAAAACGGTTTAGATTCAGCAAAGAACCTAGGGCCAGATGTAGGTAAATGTGAAATACCGATTTCTTAATAGCGAATTTTACCGATTCGCTATTAAGGAATCGGTATTTCCTATGTAGCTAAAGATTCAGTAAAAAATACAGAATCCTTAATATTCCTTATTACCGAATCGGTAATTTAGATTCTGTAATAAGGAATTGGAGGCCCATAACTGGCTTGGCGGCCCATAGAAATTAATGTGAAGACATTCAGTATTAGCGATTCGGTATTACCGAATTGGTATTACCGGGAGGTATTTCAAGGGTGCCAGGGTGTCCAAAGGATACCCTGTTGCACCCCTGAAATGTGCATGTGTGCACATGTGCACACATACATTCTCTAAGGGCATGGATGTGTGCCACATGGCACTTTTAAAAAAGCAAAAAAGTGCTTTTTTAAAGGAAATCGGTAATTACTACCAACTTGAAGTTGGTGGTAATTACCGATTTCTTAAGGCTCAAAAGCACTCTTAAATGTGCTTCCTACATTGCATCCTTAAATACAAGAGCAATATGGTATCGGTATTAAGCAATCGGTATTTACCGATTCCTTACTTACATTAGGAATGGCTAAATACCGGTCAGTAATGCTGAAATTTACCGAATTACGGCGTTACCGACGGTATTTAGCCACCTACATTTGGCCCCTAGTTTCCCCACACTTCTAGTTGATGACACAGCTACCAGTCAGTCAGTCAGTCAGTCACAATCTTTATTCTGCTTCGTGCCAGCCATAAAAGAATGCATCATAGGGACGTTTCTTAAAGTTTAAAACAAACAATTGATGATCAGTCCATGGTGATACTGGTTACAAGTAACCGGATGACAATCTCTTGAAGCAATTTGATCACTGAGTGCTATGATGCCAAAACGTAACAGCATTTCAGTCAGATTTATACCAAACACAGAGCAGACATCTATATACATAGTCCTAATAAATGCTAACTTCAATTTCCAAAATTAAACAGTATCATATTATATTTCCACATAAAAGAGTCTTTAGTCCTAGGCATGGCAATATAATCAATATACAAAGTAATCATTTTCCAACAATATTCCGATGCCGAACAGCTGTGGAAATGTACTGTACACCATTAAGCAAATTAATTCATCATTTAAAAGTTGTAGATGATGTAACGCATCCCGACACTTTCGAATATTTAAAAATCGTAAAAGTGGTTTTGAAAGGGCACATCTTCATTTAGTATAAAAGTTTAAAAAAAACATAAAATGCAAAGTGCTCTGAACTGACTTTGAGTCACATGGACACAGATTCAAGTTAGCATCACAGTGCACATCAAGTGCGTATGAGACTAATAGGTGAGAAGTACCCATCTTGAATCTTATCAAATAAAACATTTTAGCATGACTGAAATAAAAGAAGAGGTAGGGCAAAATACCTGGAGTGCACACCGGCACGAGCACCAGGCCCAAACGGCATACCACTATTGCTATACAACTAGGATTCTGGCTTTTGGAGCAATGCACTAGTCCCAGTTATAGGACATGCTCTAAGAACTACAGCAATCCCAGAATCATGGAGAGGCTCAATCATCAGTCCCATATACAAGCAAGGAGCGTGATCTGATCCAAACAACAATCGCCTGATAGCTCTCATAGATACCGAGGCTAAATATTACGCGGGGATTGTACTAAAAGACTTAGTTAGTTGGTCCTCAAGAAACTGCATTATACTAACAACTGAAACAGGTTTCCGTCAAGGGCAAGGAACCATAACAAACATAATGGCCTTAACTATGTTCATTGATGCAGCGAAGCAAGGTAAATACCCCCATACCTCTGCTTCATAGACTACTCAGCAGCCTTTGATCATGTCGACCGCGCCAGACTCTGGCAAAAGCTGAAAGAATGGGGGATACCACCACTCCTCCTAGACTAACTTATACAACTGCACACTAACACATCGATTAGAATTAAACTAGGCATGGGGGAGCATCTCTCAAGCAGAATTGCCACTACAAAGGGGTTAAAGGAAGGAGGCGTTTTGGCCCCTATGTTATTTAGCCTTTTCCTGGCGGACTTGCCGGCAGAACTGGACAATTGTTCCCCATATGCCCCAAAACTAGGTGGCATGACATTGACAAACCTACTTTACTCTGATGACTTAGTGCTGATCAGCAGAACTCCAATAGGACTCCAGCACCTTTTAGATGCCACCGACAAATTCTCACATCGGAATGCTTTAAAAATAAACTTTAAAAAATCAAAAGTTATGGGTGTAAACCATCACAGGAAGGCAAATACTAGCTGGTATTTGGCCGGCAAATGCCTGGACCAAGTAACAAACTATAAATACCTGGGCGTGCTTTTAGACCAAAACAACTATTTTAAGCCGCAGCTGGAATCCTTACGAAGGGAGGCATGATCTGCTTTGCACTCAAACCCCTGAAGAAACTACTGCCGGACTTAACGCTTGAACCCCTTCTAAAAATCCTGCCAGCTACATTTCAGCCAACAATCACCTATGGGAGTGAATCCTTTTCTGGAAGAATGCTGCAATTCTTGACATCATAATAGCAACCTCCTACCGAGCGATATTCCAGCTCCCCAAATACTTTTCACCTGCCCAAATAAAGCTGGAATTGGGCCTCCAGAACGAGGTCACAGAAAGGATGGGAGCCTTTGTAAAAAGCTGGCACAAAATCAGAGCTGCTGACACAAAATCTTTGAATAATCAGCTCTGGCTCGAGCTGTCCAGCACTGGAAAACTGCCAGCTAATGTGTACCTTCAGGAATCCTTGCCAACTCTAGGTCTGACAGACACCTGGAACACCTCAATGGCCCACTCGGTTTTTAAAAAGCTAGTAACAAAGTCATCAAGGCTCATATCAGCCATAGAGGACAAGAAAGCAGTATCCAAACAAGCTCATGGATGTGTTATGCTTAATAATTATGATGCTCTCAAACCTCAACCCTACCTCAAGGTCGGAACCAAGCTTGGGACAAAGGAACAATTCCTAAGACTTCGCTTGGGAGTTGGCCCAATCAATCCATTTATTCCACCGTGGGAAAGAAGAGGGGGTGACCAGCCCTGCCGCCTGTGTGCTAGTGACACTGAGACTCTGATCCATATCATATGTATATACAAGAAGCTAAAGGACACACTGAAAACTCTGTTAAAACCACTGTTTATTCAGCACGGAGTTAGGTCCTCTAGGCAGGCGGTGATGTTGTGTTTTAACCCAACTTTAGCACAGCTAAACTGTCGTCTAACAAAGTTTTTTGACCTAACAGCATTGAGACTGAAAAAATCAACTATTAACAGTTAACATCCACCATATAGTGCTGTAATTGCTATACTGGACCACGCTACTGGTTAAATTGAAAGTTTTTATACATTTGACTTCTAACAGACTAGTAAATCTGTGCCAGTGGTGCTATTACCTTTGAGACAAAGTTATGTCTTTTAATCTATAAAACAAATGCATTTTAATCTTTGTAACTTTTTTAATGTAGCGTATGCATTGGTTTTAATTAATCATGCATCTTAAAAATGTACTTACTTACTTACTTACTGGAGTACAAACGAACAAAGAAGGATCAATGGCATTTTTTCCCCTCTCCAGGTAATCTCTAACCAGATACAAATGAGTTAAAAATTCTATTTTTCAGCCTGGCTCTGGATATTTTGGCTAGGTTTCCAGGACTTTTGAGGCAGTCTGACCATCCCAATTTCTCAATCTGGTCATTAATATAAGTGATCCAAAGGATTTTTTTAAACAATCCAATTTTAATCAATCTAAAATGAGGGCACAATTCAAGACTGCTTCTTCTTTTGCCGAAATGTTATGCCATAGCAGTAAAGGAGCTAGTTGTATACGAAATGAGAGCGGGGTCACACCCAGTTCACTATAGCAAATGGTGGCAGCAGTACTTTTAGGTACTGTCAAAAGGCGTTTCATGAACATGTTCTCTGCCCTCGGTAGGCCCTTAATATTACTAGAGCCCCCACTCCAGCACCATACAGAGTAACAGCGCACGTATGAGCCTTATAGATATCAATAATTGTTTTAATAGGCCTAGAGCCTAACTTTTTAGTAAATCTAAAGATAACCTCCACGTTTTGATTAAAGCCCCTAATCTTAGCCTCAACTAGATGACACCAGGAACTTTTTTGATCGAGCAAAATCCCTAAATAGGAAAAGGACGGTACATAAGACCATTTTTTATTTATTATGTAACATGTCTTTAAAATCTTTGGAGATTTGCCCACTACCATGTTATGTGATTACGCTACATTGGTTTTTAGGCCAAGATCATTCATGAAGTTATTAACACTAGTTAAAAGCCTCTGCAGCCCCACCCCGGTTCTGGGCATCAATACACAGTCGTCCGCAGCTACCAAAAAAGGACCTTCAAAGTCAGTAACTTGACTTTCACTGAATCCAAGGGCTTGAAGGGAGAATGCTGAATAACCTGTAAAATTAAAGGTAAAACCCTGGCCTGGCTAGACAAAGCATCATAGGTTATTCCAAAGAATTGGATCTACCCAATCTGCCTACCAAAGGCTCAACTTCCTCCCACTGAGAGCTTCTGAATGCCCTCACTGCTGCCCATTGAGCCTTCAACGTAGACACTGTATTAGCATCCTGAAGGCAATCCAACACCCTCATCGAATCTACTATCGCAGGATACCAACCTTTCGACACACACCATTTAGAGATAGATTGCCAATGACATGAGTATCCCTTCAGACTGCTCAATCACCTCAGCCTTCTCAGATGAACAACCCTGCTCTGTTAGGTTCAGAGTCATACCTAAAGATGAGGACGCATCAGCACGTTCAAAGGAAGGGGTAGACGCACAAATGTATATGGATCCCATGGGATTGGCAAGTGAGGACCTACTCCAAGCTGTAACACCTGTCTCCAGGGGCAGCTCCTCCAGTGAAGCACTCCCAAAGCCCCAGGGATGAAAAATAAAATGATAACTCATTACCATTTTAATTTTCACCCCTGTCCTGAATGGAGCGTCAGCTTGGACGGGGCTACTGCTGAGTGACAGCAGCGGAGAGGAGGGTTGCTGTCTATGCACTTCCAACTGCGCATATATTTTTGGCTGACTGTCTTGCGACTGTCAGTCACACATGGGCACTTTAAACATCTCTAACCCGGCTGTCTTAAGACAACTGGGTTAGAGCAAGTGCAGGCCTCCAGAGTGCTATGGAGTGCTGAGTGAGGCTGCTCCCTCCAATCAGGATGCTGCTCTCATGGTATGAGAGCATTGTCAGGATAGGTCAAGTTAATCTCCTGGTTTGCTGGATTGCAGATGTAGAAAGAAGAGGAAGATGTCCAGTTTTTTTTCGTAGGTGTTTTCATTTTATTTATTGTCTGTGCTCACGCCTGCCCACCGCATCCCGGTTGATGCCAGCCACCACTGCCTGACTCATCTTGGAATCACCAGTAACACCAAGTCTTGTCCTTCCTAGTCTTTTGCAGCATCCTGGGGATCATTGGGGAGAAAGCATGAAGGAGATCTCATGGCCATTTGAAAGACATCGCTTCTACCCTCCATGCCTCGGGGCAAGTTATGATTGAGAGGAACATAGAAGGAGTGTGTTCTCCCTGGAGGCAATCAGATCCACTTTCAGATAGCCAAATCTCTCCTGCAACAGAAGGAGGAGGTACCTATTTAATGAAAAAGCACTCATCAAAGTAAACACTCTGCTCAGCCTGTCTGCTGCCCATTTATCCCTTCCTGAAAGGTAAATTGTGGCTTAAGAACTTAGATTGGACATTCCTGGACAGAGTGCTGCGGCTCTGCGATCTGTGCCCACACTGTAGCTTGGCATAATCTGAACATGTTGGAGGATCAATTGCAGGGGGAAATGCTAACAGGGTTAGGTGTCATCCCGTTCAATCCCTCCAATTTGAATAATTCTATGCCTGAAAAGGATATTACTTGCCCTGAGCTGTTGCTAACTCCAAAGTGCCCCCCCCCCAGTCCAGCTTTTTGGAGTATGACACCGCAACCACAATCTTTGTTGGCTGAACCATAAAAGCTGACCCCTATTCAGATTGCCTTCCATCATTGACCAATCCAGGTCCTTCTGTACTTGACAATTCACTGGAACCGTCTACTCGGAATGCTGAGAAGTCAGATTCCAGTGCCTCAACACCAAATTTATCAGCGGATACATACAGAGGCAGGCCCCATGGAGAATCACCAGCAAGGATGCCATGAGGCCCTGCAATCTCAACCATTGTCTGATTGGGACCAATGAAGTTTTCACCAAAGACACAATCTCTGTTCGGATCTTGATCTTTCTGTCCTCAGTAAGAAACACTCTCCCCACCTCTGTTCTGAAAAGTTCACTGATGTAGCACAAGTCCTGTGTTGACATGAGGCTAGGATTTCCTGATGTTTAACAAAAATATGTGCTCCTGTACAACTCAGCATACTTCTTGAACATGTGCTTTCACCTTAGAAAAAGAAGGGATCAACCAATCATCAAAATAAGGATATACTTGGAATCCTTTAGAATGTAACAATCCCACAGGAGGAGCCACCACCTTAGTGAATGACCTCAGAGAGGAAGAAAGGCCAAAGAGAAGTACTTGAAAATGCTAATTAGGATCTTGTGCACAGGGAAAATCTTCTGTGAGCTTTGATAGATCTGTACATGAAAATATGCATCTTGCAGATCGAAAGACGCCAAAAAGTCTCCCAGCCTGATGAAGGGCAGAAGTGTTGTCATCTTGAACTTCCTATGGGGAAAGTACCAGTTCACTGATTTCAAATCTAGGACCAGTCTATATTCGCCTGATGGTTTTTTAACTAAAAATAGAATAGAGTAGATCCCTTTCCATTGTTGCTAAACAGTCACTTTTCCAATACCTTCTAAGTCCCGTGTTTTAAAGGTTGGTGCTTCTGAGAATTTGTAGGAACTGGAGTTACACAAAACAATTCTGGAGGTAGAGAAATTAACTTTATTCTAAACTCTCTACCCACAATGTGCAGGATCGATTGATCCAATATTGTCAGAATGAAATCTGTCCTCCTACTGTACATGACTGCCTTCTCACATGGTCAGGACTTCTGTTGAATTGGAGGTGAGGTTCCTGGTAGTTGTAGCTGGTTTTTTCTGAGGGAGGGACTCCCTGGCCCGCCCCCTTACTTCAAAAGGTCTAATTGGATTTTCCTTGAGCCGATTAACCAAATGCTCTCTTTGAACCAAACAATCTTGCTTGCGGACGTCTCAATGGAGCCAGCAATTTCCTATCCCCCACGATCTCTTCACAATTTCCTCAAGCTGTGAGTCAACAGTTTTGAACCCAAGAATGGGATTTTCAACAATACAGACTTTTGTGAAGCATCTGTTTTCCATGATCTAAGCCATAACTGACAACTTGCAGCAAATGGCTGACCCTGCTGTGGATGCTGCAGAATTCAAGGAATGCCCAACATTTGCACTTGCTGCTCCATGAGAGCTAAAGTTCCCATTAAGTCTGCTCCTTGGTCGATAAGATCCGTAAAACTTTATAAGTCTTTTGACAAAGACGGAATATTATATCAGAAGTAGGATGAAGCTCTAATAGAAAAGTTAGCAGCCACAGAGGTACATTTTACCACATTGTCCACTGTCTTGTCCACAGGATCCGATGGACTTCCTCCAAAATAATAATACCCTGGGCGGCCAAACACATCATAAGTGAATCCACCTACACCATTGTAGGAAATTCATCTGCAAACTCCTAAATTGAGTACCTTCGACCCAGAATTTATTTACTCCGACTCCAAAACTCTCCTGATGGAAGGGTGTAATGGAAGATCTATGGTTCTTTTCTATGATAGTGATCAAAAAAGAATTAATTTTCCTCGAATTGTGCAGTGTCAGGTAAGACAAGTTTCTCTCTGATGTGTTGCAAAACTGCTTTTAACTCTGGGCCTTGCACCAGTCTACCTCTGACCTCCTCTTCATCTCAATCTTATAGCTATGAAACCACCTCCCCACAAGGTCCCCTAAAAGAAAGGAGGCTTTTCCTTTCCTTAAAGGCGTTGCTAGGGGACGCTAGCAAAGTGAACCTGTTCCCACCCCCTGTCTTCCAGCAACCACAAACCTTGCTTACATCATGCCAATGTCCTAGATCCACCTGGATTATGGCAACTCCCTGTATATGTGTTCCCCTAAGTCAGATATTTAGCGACTTCAGGTGGCACAAAATGCTGCTGCAAGAACTATCTACAAAGTGCCTAAACACTCCTCTGTGAAAAGTGCCCTGGCCTCTCTGCACTGGCTCCAGTGTAGGAAATGATAACATATAGGCACTCTGTATGCTTCAAAGGAGTGTGTATCATAGGGGACCTCCACTGATAAGTGCTCTTCTATCAGCTTATGTTCCCAATAGCAGTTTCATATCCTCTAATGTAGGTCTCTTGAGGGTGTCAAATGTTCACAGATCCAGATGTGCTTGCAGATCATTTTCATATCTGTCCCCGAGGCTTTGGAATTCTCTGCCAAGAAAATAAAGAAAGAGGTCTAATCAGAATAAGTTCAGGAAGATGATCAAAACATGGCTCTACCCTCCTTATTTTAACTTAGTCTCCAGCTCTAAACGATTGAGGATGCACACGTCAACTCACTTTGCACAGGGAAGCCTCATGGTAGATATGTGCTGTGAAATTTTTATAGGATAAGATAAGATGTCGGCCCACTTTAAGAAGAGACGTAGTGCCTCTAGAGAGCAGCTAAATGATCGGGTGTCTACAACAGGGCCTTGTACCCTGCCAACATGTAAGACCCTTACCGCGGTTTAAGCTCAAGAAGAACCTTCCCACAATCTCGCTCACGCTGGGTAACTCAGCGGTAATGATGGCTCCATGTCATAATTCCAAAAGAAAGAATGCTCTGGGTCTGCTAAAGTAAGCCCCTTCACATAGTCCGCTAGAACAGGACTTGCATTCAGTATCATATTACAATTCTGCACTTACCTGATCTTCAGAGCCACTACTCACACAGAAGATAATAGAAAACAGGAAATGATGGGTGTTGACTTCTTACTTATATCAATAATGAGAAAAAGGAAGGACACCATCTTGGAAGGATGGAAACTAGAATGTATAGTATTTTTTCATTAGAGCTTCTGTCAATGGGAGAAAAGTTCACTGGTAATGAATTGTGTGAGGAAGATGGACAAGGTGGTAATGAAAAGTAAACCTTACCCCAAAAAGGAATGCCGGTGCTAACGACCACCAATCACCTACGTCAATTAAGCACTGGATATTTCCTATTTAGACCAAAAACATTTCCTCTGTAATATGCGCATTTATTGAGATGCCCTCAGCACAAATGTGCAAAAAAAGTACCTTTCACAATTTACTTGTAAGTTGCCTACCAAAAAAGTACATTGTCGATAAGGCTTTTCAAGCAAGAAAAGTTTACCAAACAAACCTACAATTGTAAATGTAACTTGTGCAATGTTTGCTTTCACAGGTGATTAAAAAAACAAGATGGTAAGACACAAAATGCATTAAATGTTAACCAGCAAAACATGCCCTTTGCATTAAGTGTAGGTGAAAAAAACTCACTTTTCCATAAAAATACAAAAATATCACAAGGGCAAAAAGCCAAATGTGTATGCCAAAGTACCACAGCCAAAAGAAGCAAGAATAGAACATTAACAGCAATAACATCAAGGGAGTAGCCACAACATTAAAATACCCCCGACTTTGAACCAACGCTTTGATGGTGCCAAACAAGCAAAGCCCAAACCTCTCTGGAAGATCTCTCTTGTCTCTTCCATTTAAGCATCTGTCCATTCATGCTTTCATCTTTCTATTTGCACACTGCTATCCACCATTTCACCTTCACATTCTGTCATCTGTTTATTCTATGATTCAGTCTTTCGTCAATCCATGCATTGATTGACCATTCCATCCATTTATCCATCCATTCATTGACTTATCCATCCATCAATAAAAACTTTCATCCATCAGTTGTTCTTTTGCCCATCATTCATCCACCCATCATTCATCATCTCTGATTTAGATGTACTATGTCACACATCCTTCCTCTCAGATTTCCATTTACTCTTCCATCCTTTCACCAACCCAACATTCCATCCTCTCAGATTTACTTTTACTCTGCCATCCTATCACTAACCCATCTATTTTCCCTTACTCTGCTATTCTTTTACCCACTGATCCATCCATTCTTTCTCTCAGATTTTCGTTTACACTGTCATGCTTTCACCCACCATCCATCCAGCATCTAGATACCCCCACAGGTGACAAGTCGCGCTATAGAAATACCTTTTGATTGACTGATTGATTCATGCATCAATCCATCCTCCTATTTCCATTAACTCTGACATTCTTTCACACACATCTACCCACTAACCTACCCATTTATCCATCCTCTCAGATTTCCATTTAGTTTGCCTTCCTTTCATCCACCCATCCACCCATCCATCTATCCAGCATCCATCTATTGGTTTGTCAGATTTCCATTTACTTTGCCATCCTTTCATTTACTCATATGCCCATTCTCTCACCCATTCTCTAACTCGCTCATTCACCCATACTTTTATCCATTCATTCATCAATCCTTTCACCCATCCATCCTCACCCACCAATCCATCCTTTCGTCCATCATCCTCTGATCCACTCATCCACCCATCCTTGTACCCATTAATTCATGAATCCTTTCACTCATTCATCCTTTCACCCATCTATCCATACGTTTACCTACCCATCCACCCATCATCTGACCTACTCATTCACCTACCCTTTTACCCTTTCATTTATCAGCCCTTCCACACACCCATCCTTTCACACACCCATTCTCTGACCCACTCTTCTACCCAGTGTTTAACTCATTCATTCATCAATCCTTTCACCCATCCATCGTTTCACCTATCAATCCATCCTTTCACCCGCCCATCCTTCTATCCACTCATGTATCCATCCTTTCATCCACCCAACCACTCATCCATCCTTCCTTTTACACATGCATCCTTTTGAAGACCCATCCATCATTTTATCCACCCATCCTTTCACCCCTCATCCATCCATCCAATTCATCATTTTACCTACTCATTCATCTTTTTATCCATCCATCCTTTCATCTAACTATTCCTTCTCCCACTCATCCATCAATCCATTCGCCCACGTGTGAATTTCACCCTCTCATCCATCCTTCTTTGCCTTTTCTATCAACATATCTTTTGGTTCTTCCTTGTAGAGTTAATTATGAACTATTATCTACCAAGTTGCAGATAAGAGTTTAATAAAGAACCTCACCCCTGCGTTAGATGATAAAGAGGGGTTGGGGGTGGGGGTGCAGAGAGAGAATAAGGTGTGTCATATACCATCAGCCATGCAGTACTCGTCTCTGCAGAGTATTATAGACAAGGGCGAATTGGCACTGCGGGCACTTGGGCATGGGCCGAAGGGCCAGTGTCTCAATGCACTCTGTGGGCCAGTTTTCCCCTCTTTACCAATCCACCGAAAGCACTGACAGAGAGAGGAAAGCAGCTTCTCTGTGCGGACGGCCGTTCAGCGTTGATCAGCTCCTCACCTTGACCCCGCCCTGCCAAGCAATCATGCTGATGGTGAACTGGGGATGGGTGATTGTGTGCCAGAATCGGCCTCCCACGGGCCAGGTGTTGCTCAGACCTATGAGCCATTTTCACCTCGGCCCCCCTGGGGCCCGCCAGCCCAGAAACAGTGCTTGCATTATTCCTCGCCCACAGCCCTTCTCATTCAGGGCATAGTGGGCGAGGAAGAATGGGTCTCACTATGGGGGCCAGGTGATGTGGGGAACTCGCAACATCTTCACCTTAGCCTCCCCCCCATCCCCCATGGAAGGCCCAGAAGCAGTGTTTTTCCTTTAGTCCCTCTCCTGCCACGCCGTTGCCCTGAGGCAGTGAAGGGCTAAATAATTTACAAATAGCTGGGGCCTCCCTGTTTTTCAGGTGCTCCTGCGCTGGAGGGCTGGAGAATAATTTTTTAAGAGAAATGTGTCTCGCTGTTTTTCAGGTGCTCCTGCCCTGGAGGGCGGAGGAATAATTTTGTAATAGAAAGGTGCCTTGCTGTTTTCAGATGCTACTGTGCTGGAGGGGTGGGGAAGAATTTTTTAAGAGAAAGGGGCCTCGCTGTTTTTCCGGTGCTCCTGCGCTAAAGGGCTGGGGAATCATTTTTTAAGAGAAAGGGGCCTCGCTGTTTTTCAGGTGCTCCTGCGCTGGAGGGCAGAGGAATAATTTTGTAATAGAAAGGGGTCTCGCTGTTATCAGGTGCTCCTGCGCTGGAGGGCAGAGGAATAATTTTGTAATAGAAAGGGGTCTCGCTGTTTTCAGATGCTCCTGCACTGGAGGGCAGGGAATAATTTGGTAATAGAAAGGGGCCTGGCTGTTTTCAGGTGCTCAGTTTATAGGACATTCTCACCTTGGCCCTGTGTCCTTCCCAAGAACAATATCCTCCCGCTTTTTGTGACGTTCTGTGGTGCAGAAGCCTGCATGATGTTTATCAGGCAGCACTAAGCCACTTTTTTTGGCTTAATTCTGCCTGATAAATATCAATCCCTTTAACGCAGTGTTCTACGTGAAAGGGGCGTGCAATGGGTGTTGCTGGGGGCGTTCCCAGCAACATCCATGGCCTTTTGACACTGCCCCAGATTTATGAGAAATCGTAAATCTGAGGCAGTGCCAAAAGCTTACGCCTCCCCAGGGGAAGCGTAAGGGAGGTGCAACGGCGAGAAATATCTTTATTTCTCCTCGTTTTTTTCCTTTTTCTATGTGTGCTGCATTCTACAGCACACATAGAAAGAGGAAAAGCCACTTGTGATTATTTTTGTACAGCAAGGTTTCCCTTGCTGTACAAAAATAATCATCCCTGCAACGCAGGCACTCTTGCACCATTGTGCAAAGGTGCCTGCGTTGGCGCAGGCAGCCCACAGTGCGCCGGCGCAGGGGAAAAGGACAGGAATGCGCCAAAACCTTTAGATGCGAAGCTTTCTGCCCATTTCTTTTGCCACAAGGAAGCACTGCAGGAAGGCCTACTGCGCTTTCCTACGGCAAAACCTCATAAACGAGGCCCCTTGTGTGTTTTATGAAAGTGCACGCTGCGAATATGGGCCACGCCCTGCAAATGTGGGCCACGGCCTGCAAATATGGGCCACTTTTTTCGTCAGTGCCCGGGCCAAATTGTGATCCCAATCCGACCCTGATTATAGACCAGTGTTTACATCTTAACCTCGCACTGTAAGTACAGTTTCAGCAGAAAGGCATGGCACTGTATTACCCTACCTACCAATCCCCTCTGCAGCCTTTCCAACTCACGTGGAGACACCGTGTGTCACGTGATCTCATCTTCCCTCACATGGGCAGGCGCTATCACACTGTACGCACACAATTAAATAGAAAGCCCTGCAGATAGCAGGTTCCCAACAAATTGTTTGGATGCTTTTGCGCAATCGATGTAGGCGGTCTAAAAAACGTTTTTTTTTCCGAATTCGAGGGAACAATCCTTGAGTGCCCCAGGCTTTGCCCGGTAAATAACGTCACACCCTCCAAAGCCCCGCCTCTTCTTCACACAATGAAAAACTTTCAGAAGTTGACAGGTTTGCCTCTGATCATTTTTAAGCATCTTTTCCTATGGTGTGAATCTCAAAAATGAGTGCCCACTTCAACTGCTGTTAAGGTACCAATTTCTTTAAGGACAGCTCTCTAAGGCCAGTGGACTCAGGGGCAAGAGTGCAAGCCTTGTAACAAGTATTGCCAGGTGTCCCTGTTACCTCAAGAACCAGATACTTCTGTAACCCCTCTGAAAACACCCCAATCCCTTCTTTAACCTTTGATGCTCAGGGATAGTGAAGGTGAGCAGTCCAAGCTTTTTTTGCGGGCGGGGGTGATGTAGGGTAAGAAAGTTAGATACTGGTGATGCCCGGTGCTTGATTTGTTTAAAAAAAAAGCATATGTTCTGGGCCCTCGCCGGGAGGCCACCGCAGTTTTCGCCACGCATTGCCACTTTACGAACATAACTACTAACCCTCACTGTGCTACAAATTTGACAATTCAGACTGTTCAAGGCCGTCAAAGCTTTAAGGAGGACTTTGGTGGCAGGTATCAGTTACTTTTAATGTGTTATTGAATACACAAACAACAGTTTTTCTGTTCATATATAAATTGGACAAACGGCGCCACCAAGTGGCTGCTGCCATAATTGCAATTAAGTACTAGTGCGGATCATCGGAAACCACCGGCTCAAATTAAGCACTGGACTGGTGATACCTGAATGAAGTACAACTGATGGGAAGGTAGTTTGAAAAAAAATATTTTAAATCTTTTATTTGTTAAAAAGTCTCAGCTATATAGTGAGGTCTTAATAGTCGGACAGTAACTGCCTTTCTATCCACTTCTGCCTTTGTAGACAATCTGAATTCTCAGGGGCCGTAGCGAAACAAGGACGTGCTCTAGCTAAAGGGATGTGTGAGGTGTTCAGCCCCTGTTCCCTACGCTGTGAGGCCAAGACTGAGAGCCTTGTAACTTGGATCAGGGCCTTCTGCTTGGCAATAAGGCTGAGTACAGCGAGGGTGTGGCTGAGTTTCTTGCTTCTGGACAGCTGCTGCTCTTCTTTGGCAGCGGGGTACTCTGCGGATCTGCTTGATGCAGGGAGGGGTATGCAGTCTCTGCCTCGAAGGGAGGCACTGCAACTTTTGTGATGAAGGGGACAGAATAACTGCAGCACAGTCAAACACAGCAACATGAATATATACTATCAAGGCCCCACAAAGAAAATCTTGCCGCCATATGGGAATGATGAATACATTGGACAGTCCACACTAGGGTGGATTTCTTAAGACCTCCCCATCATACCTGGTGTCAGCAGCAACACTTCTCTCTGAGGAGACATGAAATGGAAAGGATTGCGAGAGCTTCAACGCAATTGGTTTATGACTCTGAGAGCTGGATGACAGTAGTACTGTGGCCTTATGGTCTCTTACGGACTTAGGCAAACATCTCTCCAAGACAGCAGTATTTAAGACAGTATTTGCTTCAGCTAGGTCTTGCTATTCTTGAGTTCATTAATGGCAGGTTACCAGTAAGCAGGATGTCTTATTTCATTACGTCCACAAGAACAAGCCTTTGGTCTTGGTCCTCACATCTGTGCCTGTCTCTGTGGGAGGCACTCTGGTTTCCTGTCACTGGTCACATCCTTCATCTGGCTGATGCTCGGAGCATCCTATTAAGTTCAAAGGTAAACTTGAATACCTGAGTAGTTGGGGCACCTTATTTTCTCAAAGAATGGCCACTGCACCATTGGCAGGCTCTCTGGCGACTTGGAATTGATGAAGGCAGTGGGATACAAGCAACATCAGGTGAATATATGTTCAGGAATTATTCACTTCGGTGGTTAAAAAAATCCCACAATATTCCCACATACATTCCTTAATGCCACCAAGGAATGTGCATTTCTTTCAGACAGTTGGGAAGCCAGTCAGGGACTGTTTACAGGGGCTCATTTCTCCTCTCTCAGAGAACCACAGGAGGGGGATGGGCAGTCAGTACATCCCTATTGGCCAGGTCCATTACCACAGCTTTTGTTAAGGTGTTGCCACTGCAGACTTGTCTAAACAGGCCCAAGTCAATGAGATTAGCACCAAGAGTACTTCTATAGTTCATTAAAGAGTTCTTTCATTTAAACTAGTCACACAACAGTATGTCCACCACGGCCTGCACAGGAGAATGGAGGAAGAAGGGAACTGGTCAATGCAGAAAGGGAACAAAGAAGGCAGATACCTCAAGACCTAAGTTCTCTAACATGGCAGTCATCTCTCTTGTGGCAACACATACATTGGAGGTCCTCGTATTATTAGCCTAACCCTTCATGTACACCGCAACATGCTACATACAGAGACACATTGCACGCTCAGAGAGAACTATGGGGTTCCAGCCATGACACTTTAAAGATGGAGGACAAGTAGGCAGCCTTATACCTTTTGAAGTGCAGGTAAAAAGGCAAGCTCCCTTCAGTAGTATTTCAGGTGTTATCAACTGTTAGCCTTTTCTTGACCTGGTCAAGGATATAGAAGCGACTCGTGATGAAACAGGTCAACCTTGATAGAAATCCATCTCCACCTGAGTCAAGCCCTCTGTTGAGGAGTTACCTGTCCCAAAAACATGTAGAACACCCCAAGGGGGCAGGTGTTACCATCCTCCTACACAGGAATACATACTGGATTTGGCTCAAAAGTTGAACTGAGAAGTAGTGCAGTACAGAACTACTGTGCCAAGGACATTCAACACTATATTTTGCCATTAACATCTTTAGCGTCCACACTGCCTTTTGTTAACAAATTAATGCCAATAGCAGTATGATTGATTGGGAGACATGACTGTCACATTCTTTGTCTGCTGTGTGAGCATTTTATGCTTATTTTCCATTGAAATGTTGCTCTATTCCCTTTAATGAATGCCAGTGTGCAGGGCACATGTCCTACAAAAAGAAGTGGTGGGACTGACCAAGTTAGGTAGTATGCAAGTGACACCATGATGCACCATCACAGCACATGATGTTACGACGTGTGACATTCCATGTGGCGTCACAGGAAGTGACATCAGATACTAAGATCCCACACATATGTTTATCAAGTGTATCATGAGTACATTAAAGCACATTATGATAATTAGCAAAGTAGTTTTGGAGTAGGGGTTGTGCCAAAAAAGTGGCGCAATCCTGGGGCAAAATCTGGGCCTCAACTCATAATTTCTTTTTTTAAACCCTGCTACGAGACATTGGCAATAAGGAGAAGCATGGTAGATGGTAGTAGATCTGTTCTGTTTAATTGGTTGCAAAGTCTGTATTTTAAAATATTTGATGTAGTTCAGGCATTTGCTGTAGAGATGCCCAATAAATCTCAGGGAATAATAATAATGGTGAGATAACGCTGGAGGTTAACACATTTGTTGGAGAGATCTATATTTTGTGTAGTTCCAAATTTGAATCAAAGAAGTATAGAAGATTAATTTGTCTCTCTCAAAACATAATCACCCACTGTTCTTGGGTTGGACGGGGCGTTTGGGGATTGTTGAACTTCTATTTTGGTGCTACCTTCTTCAGGTTTGTTATTCATGATATAACAACTTATATGGTGTGCATCTTATACAATGTTGTGAGCATAAATGTACCACTTAATTATGCAATACTGATCTGATATGTATATGTTATAATAAAATTTGCCAACTGAAAATGAAATGAAATATGTTTTTAAAAAAGTTGTCTCCTGCAAAGCACATCATGTAACATGCAGATCACAGATTTTTATTTTATGGAGAAAGGTAAGTGGATTACTGCTTTGAACACAGAGATCGTTTTGTTACTTGCAGTTCATAAACTGTAAAACTTGTAGTAGACCACAGCGAGCTATGAAGGGCATTTGACTCCTACACCTTACAACCCTGACTGTCTCTAGAAACACATGTTGAACATTGATTTGCACACTTACATGATTTATATTGAATGGATAATGGGTATGTTATGTAAAGCGCTCTAACACTCTGTATTGGAATGAGTAGCTCTATCAAAGAAATGAAATAGTGCTATTTAAATTGTTTTTTTGTGTAAATACTGGGACAGACAAGCCTATCTGACATTCTTACAGTGCATGCACTTATATACAGGGACTGACCAAAGTAAAGAAAGCATGCATCTCTTAATTACCTGTGAAGAGATAACAGGCTTTGTGCTTTTGTTTCTGCTCCCCTGCAATTAAGTGTGAGGTGCCAGGCTGCCTCCAGTTCCATACTCGATCAAAACGTCTGCCCTTGTCTTTCGCCCAGCTGGAGGATAAAAAAAAGCTTCCTTGCTGCCTGCAGTTGCTGCTAGGAATGGAAAGCCGACAATGAGCAGGAGCTGCTGAACGTGTTCTGGTGTCTGAAAATTACACTGGGACAAGTTCAACATATTCATGAGGGGCCCAACTTCTTGGCCGGGTGGATGGCGTCCACCCTGTGAAAACAGTGGGTGGATGCTGTGTACCCATGTGTACCCCGATTCGTGCCCTGCCAGTGTGTGATGGCACCATAGGTGCAGCCCCTGTGAATGTTTGGTTAGTGCACACGCATGTGGCATTTGAAGCCCTTCATTAGATTTGACACCGAATTTGTTATGACACTTGCGCATCTTCTTGTTTAGTAGTATCTTTGATCCATTATGTTTTTTCCCAAGTATGGGGAAGTAGTGTTTTTTTAAAGATAAAGAGCAATGTTATTGTAACACAGTGTGACAACAGCAACGTCATGTGTCTTGCGCTTTCATCCCAGTCATGTGCATCTTTAGAGGAGATATTCGTCAAGTCATCACTTCACCCTCCAACTGAGAAACAGGAACCATATTGGCATGTGTTTGGAGTTGCTGTGAGGTCTTTGTGCCTTTGTTTATAAGTTTATGAATGCCCTATATCCTCTCGAACCAGTATTTCTTGTGAATGATTATGAACTGCTTTTTCACCTCAGAGCATGGACACTGTCCAAGATGGTATACGTGGCTCACTAAACTGCTAATTAAATAACTCCTGCCAATAAAGGATGTATGACATTACAACGCATGTTTTTACCACGCATGCTTTTACATCGCAGTTTTTACAACGCATACCATTACAACGCATAGCGCTTTGGGGTGCTGGATAGTGAATAGTTTAATTTACTATTCCAACTCCAGTCCCCGTGGACACTAGGGAAGGTGTTGGATAGTAAATAAAATCTATTCCCTATCCTAGAGCGCCCCCCAGCGCAATGCGTTGTAATGGTTTGCGTTGTAAAAGTTGCGATGTAAAAGCACTGCGTGGTAAAAGTTGCGTTGTAAAGGATGTTTCCCCCAATAAAGGTTATGTCACTGTCTTGTGTAGAAAGTGTCACCTTAAAACGTCCCATTGGGCAATTGAGTATACCATGGGCACTTTGAGATTCATATTTTCAGCAAAGTAAAAGGGAAGGATGTCAGTAGCCAACATTTCAACAGTCTCTGCATTTACTAGACATGCGATGGTTTGTTCCATGAGCTACTTAGTTTGGCGTTTCATGGGTATAACAGAGGGGGAAGATGTAGCGTGAACGTTTGCTGCTGAGCTGTCTGCTGACGCTGACACATGCACCTTGGCTACAGGTGAGCTGCCAATCTTCCTTGCCAGCAGTCACACCAGCAGACACTGTGCACACTAGTTTCCATTCGGATCAGCTAGTTGAGGCTGGTTGTTGCATGCCTCTGGTCACCATCCCTCTTCACTAAAAGACTGCAAGCCTTGCTTCCACATCCCCCTGCCATGGTTCTTGTGAGTTGTGACCTAATGCAGCCAGGCCCTGATTACGATGGCGGTTGGACTTTCGTCCGACCGACATCCCGTCGGGAATGGGAGTGCCCGACTGGTGGTCCCGCTTCAGGTATTGCGATGCGACTGCCTTCAAGGTGGTCGCACTGTGTATATTTTGTATTGCAGCATGTGCAGGAGGCTGCAGAACATGCCGCACTACCAACAAAAAAACACATTTTGCATATCCCTGCACTATGTTGCAGGCACCTTGTGGTGCCTACCACATGGTGCAGGGATATGTTGTGGGGCACTATAGGTGCCCCCGAGGGCCCATATCAGAGGGCCAGGGGGGATGGGCGACCCGCTACGGCCCCCCAAGTAACTTTCTGCCTTCCTTTTCATGGCAGGTTAACCGCGTTGAAATGGCCGGCGGAAAGGGACATTGCAATCCCTACGGTGGTGCCTGAGCAGGCACCACCACTGTTGTAGGGGTTGTAGTACATCCGAAGGTCCAACAGGCTCAAGGAGCCTGTCAGATCCATAGCAGCCGGTCTCTCCTCCCGCCTTCCATCCATAATACGGTGGGCGGTCAAGCAGGGTTCGATGGCGCTGGGACCGCCACCGATAGCCTGATGGAAGCAGTCCCACGCCATCATAATCGGGCTCCAAGTGCTAACCAGGCGCCTCTTGACTAACATTCTTCAATCAGAAGCTGCAAATGATAATGTTCTGTGTTTTTTTGTGTAGTTCATCGTGGTTTCATATCAATGATTTCATGCACATTGTGTTGTAGCAATGCAAAGATGGCACAGTGATGGAACATGGTAATTTTGCCACATGGTTTCAGGTGCCTTTGCTTTGGTTTAATCACATTGCTTTGCCTGTTCCATGCCAAGAAATCAGGATAGTGCCATGTTGCTGCTGAGTGGTGCAGGTTGCTGATTGGGTTGGTGAGGAATTTGTTGATGGGGGTGACCTTGACTACAGCAGGACACCAGTGATCACATAATCTTCTCTTACTACTTTAGAGATGCATAGGTGCTCCCCACATCTGGTAATGGCAGGATAGAAGTAGCAGCTCCTTTCCTTGCCTACCCCAAAATGGCATGCATAAAGGGACAGAGGCACAGGACAGATAGTATTTATATTGATGCAGACTAGAAATGCTTGAGTTTTTACATACTGCAGTAACAAGATGATGCACATACTCAGCTAGAGAATTAACAATTCTTGGGTTTTCTCTTTAAATGTCAGATGATGTGGAGCAGTCAACGCAGCTGGAGGGCCGCATCTTGGCATATATAAGGGGATGGGAGCACACTGCTTCACCTCCCAGCACAGTTCACCCCTTAACATCTTGGTAAAGGCAGTTCAGTTTAAATGCTTATGCGAAATTTTGCTGAAGTGTTTCAACAAAGTTGGTGCAGGCTAGTGCTGGCATTGCTGAGAAAGCTACCACAATCCTCTCAGGTCTCTTTACCTCTCCCTGGCGCACCGGTGCATCTCCAAGTGCTCGTCAGCTCAGTGGCTCAAGGGAGCCATTTTAAAAAGAAGGGGGATGGGAGCACACTGCTTCACCTCCCCCGTGCCCTGTCGAAACTGCACACACACCTTCTGCCACATCAGCACAGCAGTGCCTCTTGCTGCCCAGCCGACCAATAGCACACTGACTGGCTCAACTCCATCCTCCTCAACGTGTGGTCCCTCCACAAATATGCCCAGACATCTGGGACCTCCTCAATGTCAACTCTTCAGACATCGCCTTCTTCATGGAAACCTGGACCAACCTCTGCTCTGGACCGGACATCGCCATCGCCATCCCTGATGGCTACTAAATCACCCACAAGGACCACCCCAACCGTCCAGGAGGAGGCATTGCCATTGTCTACAAAAGCACACTCCGACTGACCACACACTCTAATGACCCAACGCTGACCATGGAACACCTCCACTTCCAGATCCGGACCAACCCCAACACCATCCTCTGCGGCACCCTCATCTATCGGCCCCCCGGGTTATGAAACCACCATTCACTGATGCCATTGTAGGCCTCATTGCACCCCAGGCTCTCCCATCCACCGACTACATCCAACTGGGAGACCTCAAGTTCTACCTGGACAACCTCAGTGACCAGAACACCACCCCCTTCCTAGGGAACCTCACCAACATCGGACTCAAGCAGCTAGTCACTGCACAAACCCACATAGCCCGACACACGCTCAAGCATGTCTTCTCCGCCAGCAGGAACTTCATCCACAGCCACACCACCGGGCCCTCCTGGACCGACCATCATTGTATACATCACTTCTTCACCGTGCCCACCGTATACCACAAACATCATTGCCCCCCCGCAGCTGGATCAAGGCCACTGAAGAACTTCTCGTCAACTCCCTCAACACCACCACTCTGCCAACGCTTACAGACGACAACACCTCAGCGCGCAACCTCCACTGATGGATCTCCAACTGCGCCGACACCCTAGCACCCCTTAAGAAAAGATCAGGCAAACAACACTCCAAGAAGGTCAACTGGATCACTCCCGTCCTTCACTAGTCCAGACACACCTGCAGATGTCTTGAGAAGTGATGAAGCCACAACATCAATCAACTCCGCAACACAGACACCTTTCTACCATGGTGCAAGGGTGCCTGCGTTGGCGTATGGCAGCCATTGTGCCCCAGCGTAGGGGAAAAATACAGGGGGGCTTATTCATGAGCCCCTTTTGACAGTTTTACCCACCAGTGCGTCATTTCCTTGACGTACTTGCAACGTGATTCTTGCACCACGTTGTGCCATATTTGCAAAGTGACGCATTTAGGCATATTCATGACTTGTGAAACCCTGTGACACATTATACCTGCATCAAGTATGATATATGCAGGGTGCGCGTTCCTACGCAACAAAGCCTCATAGGAGTGGCGCAGTGAAATCCATCAGATTTCAATGCAACAATTGTAGGATGCCACTGCGTCAGTACCTTACGCCTGCCTCATGGCAGGCGTAAGGGTGACACAGTGCCACAGGGATAGTCTGGCTCTATGCATTGCTGGAGTTGTGTCATGCTTGTGCCACAACTGCAGCACTGTGTGACTTTAGCGCTGACAGATACGTCAGGAATCCAGACATATCTGTCACTAATTGCGACATGGAGCGCCGTACAGTGAATACAGCGCATCCATGTGGTCGCAAGATGGGCATAGCGAAAACGAGTACAACGCTGTTTTGCCGCAGCGATGAAACACTTTTCATGAAAGAGGCCTAGGAATGCACCCTATCTTATTGATGGTGCGAATTCCTGCCCTGTAGTTTTGTCGCAGGGCAGCGCAGCAACATTCCTTGCAGCGCTGTCCAGCACCAAAACCTTCTGAAATGAGGCCCCAAGTCTTTGCACCATTTTTAAGACCAGCTATTTTCTGGTCTTAAAAAACTTCCTCTAACTGCAGTTAGAGGCAGTTTTTTTTTGGTTTTGCACCATACAAGGAATTCCTAAATATTGGGAAGTGGGATTAGCGGCAGTTTTTGCACGGGAACGCCTACCTTGCTTCTCATTTTCGTTAACTCCCATTAACCCCTTCTCTGCTAGGCCTTTTCCCCTCCTGTGCTAAGCCTTTTTGGCGATTTGGGGGTAGTGAACGCTTAGGCCCCTGTAACTTTTTGACCACATAAGGTATCCACGCCAAATTTGTGTCATTTTCTTCCAACATCATGTGGATTTTGAAGGTGTCCAGGGTTTGTGGATTCCCTTGGAGGGGTCCCAGAAATTAAGCAAAATACAGTAACATTTTTGTTTTTTTCAGAAAAATGGGAAAAACAGGTTGCAAATGAAAGCCTCTGGGTTTTTCCCTGCAAATGTAATCAAAAAAGTTTGTGGGGATGAAATCAGCATTTTCCCAGCTTTTAGGGAATGGCAGTCTTTTCTCAGAGCACCAACATTTTTCACACAGTTTTGGCATTTTTCTGGGGCATAGCCTATTTTTGCTATTTTTAGAGCTTTCCACCTCGTTCCAGTTAATGGTAGAAATGAGTTGGAAAGCAATAATGGATCCTGGAAATATATAAATTTCCAGAAAGTAAACAACATTCTGAATTCATAAAGGGGTCATTTGTCTAAATCCATGAAGGTTTCTTTATAGAAACTAACAGTTAAATATTGGAAAATTTGAAAATTAGTTGAAAAAACAGCCTTTTGTCTCAACGTTTTCACCTGTAACTTCTTGTATTTTGACAGCTCTGTGAAAGCAATATACCTTTACATCCATTGGACCTTCCTGGTTGTGTGGATATACAGGACTTGTAGTTTCGCCAACAACCCGACGAACCCCGAGCCAAAAACTGAGCAGCAACTTGCAATGGTATTTTATTATGTACCGGGTATAGAGCAATTATTCTGGGAAAATGTATACATGGAAAAATCGGTATGAAAGACACCTATGTATTTTTGGATTGGGTAAAAATTATATAGTTTAGAAACAGTATATATTTCCACATTTTCAAAATTGGGAATACTCATACTAGCATGAGAATTATTGGTCATTTTTCAAAATGATTTTTTTTTACACAATGTCTTTCATTTTGAAGGGAGAAATGCGTGAAAACTCAATAGGTAATACCAGTTGATTTACAAATCTGAATTACCCTAAGTCTCCCAATAAAAACGGTACATCACTTGTGTGGGTCGGCCTTGTGTCTGCGACAGGAAACGGTGCAAAATGCAACGTGGTCATACCTCAATTTCGCAGTTAAAAATTGACCCTTTTTTGTCAAAGTGCCTAGCTGTAGTTTTTGCACCCTAGCTCTGCCGGCACCTAGGGAAACCTAGCAAACCTATACATTTTTTTAAAACTAGACACCCAGGGGGATTCAGGATGTGGTGACTCGAACTGCCTCCCTCTAGGTTCTGTTACCCAGAAGATAAAACATTGGGGGAAAAAAAGCATTTTCATCACATTTCTGTGGTGGAAAGTTCTGGAATCTGCGTGGATCAACAAATGTCTACCCACCCCGTGTTCTGAGAAAAATGGTACCTCACTTGCGTGGGTCTGCCTAGTGCCTGCATCAGGAAACGGCGCAAAACGCAACGTGGTCGCACCTCAATTTCACAGTGAAAAATGGGCCTTTTTTGG
The DNA here is from genome assembly GCF_964261635.1 of Lissotriton helveticus. Classification (NCBI taxonomy): domain Eukaryota; kingdom Metazoa; phylum Chordata; class Amphibia; order Caudata; family Salamandridae; genus Lissotriton; species Lissotriton helveticus. Next base: position 1,176,086,706 of record NC_136059.1, read on the forward strand.
CAAAGTGCCTACCTGTGGTTTTTGAACCCTCGCTCTGCCGGCACCTAGGGAAACCTAGCAAACCTATACATTTTTAATAACTAGACACCCAGGGGAATTCAGGATTGGGTGACTCGACTGCCTCCCACCAGGTTCTGTTACCCAGAATCCCTTGCAAAGCTATAAAAGTGACAAAAAAAAGCATTTTCCTCACATTTCTGTGGTGGAAAGTTCTGGAATCTGCGTGGATCAACAAATTTTCATCCTCCCAGCATTCCCCTAGGTCTCTCTATAAAATGGTACCTCACTTGCGTGGGTGGCTCAAGGACCCGCAACAGGCAAGGGCCCAAAACCTAATGAGGCGACATCAAAATTACCTATCACAAAGCAACCTGGTTTTGCGAGGGGGTACCCATGAGTTTTTGGCCCGGGGCTCAGCGGCCATCTAGGGAAACCAACCTAACCCATACATTTGTGGAAACTAGACACCTGGGGGAGTCCAGCGAGGTATTGCTTGCGTGGCTCCCTCATCATTCTCCTACCCAGAATCCAGTGCAAATTTTGCCCCAAAAAATCGCTTATTTCTACCATTTCTGTGTGGTAAAGTTGTGGAATCTGCGTGGATCCTCAAATTTTCTCCCACCCAGCGTTCCCCCAGGTCTCCCGATAAAAATTGTAACTCACTTGCGTGGGTAGGCATAGTGGCTGCAACTGTAAAAGGCCCGAATCTTACAGTGGAGACTTAAAAATTACCTATAGCAAAACTACCTTATTTTTTGGGGGGGGGGGACCTGAGTTTTTTGCCCCATGTTCGGCAGCCATCTTGGGAAACTACCAAACCAAACAGTTCTCTGAAAACTAGACACCCAGGGGTGTCCAGCGAGGTATGGCATGCATGGGTCCCCCAACGTTTTCCTACCCAGAATTCCCTGCAAACCTTAAAATTAGGTTAAAAAAAACACTTTTCAATACATTTTTGCGTCGGATCTCCGTGGCGGCACAAATGTCCTACCACCCAGCGCTCCCCTTGTTCTCCTGAGTAAAATGAAACGTCACTTGTGTGGGTGGGCCAAAGCAGAACAGGCTAAAAATAAATGTATTTTTAAAAAATGTCAGCGTTCGGTATTTACAAGAAAGCACCGAGAATTCTAATGTTTTGGGGTCATCCTAGTCACAGGCCTTTGGCCCACCCACACAAGGGAGGTATCATTTTACTCGGGAGAACAAGGGGAACGCTGGGTGGTAGGACACTTGTGCCGGCACAGAGATCCCTTGCAAAAAAGTTTGGAAAAGTGTTTTTTAACCTAATTTTAAGGTTTACAGGGAATTCTGGGTAGGAAAACGTTGGGGGACCCACGCATGCCATACCTCGCTGGACTCCCCCGGGTGTCTAGTTTTCAGAAATGTGTGGGTCAGGTAGTTTCCCAAGATGGCCGCCGAGCACGGAGCAAAAAACTCAGGTGCCCCCCCAAAGTAAGGTAGTTTTGCAATAGGTAATTTTTAAGTCTTCTGCGTACGATTTGCGCCTTTTCCAGTTGCAGCCAATATGCCTACCCACGCAAGTGAGGTGCCATTTTTATCGGGATACCTGGGGGAACGCTGGGTGGGAGGAAATTTGAGGATCCACACAGATTCCACAACTTTACCACACAGAAATGTGAGAAAAAAGTGATCTTGTTTTGCGAAATTTGAGGTTTACAGTGGATTCTAGGTAGGAGAATGATGAGGGATCCACTCAAGCCATACCTCGCTAGACTCCCCCGGGTGTCTAGTTTCCAGAAATGTGTGGGTTAGATAGGTTTCCCTAGATGGCCGCCGAGCCCAGGGCCAAAACCTCATGGGAACCCCCTTGCAAAACCACGTTGGTTTGTGATAGGTAATTTTGATGTCGCCTCATTAGGTTTTGGGCCCTTGCATGTTGCGGGTCCTTGAGCCACCCATGCAAGTGAGGTCACCCGAGGGCTTCCAAGGAGGTATGGCTTGCGTGGATCCTCCAACGTTCCTTTACCCAGAATCCCTTGCAAACCTCAATTTTAGCTGAAAAAATCAGTTTTTTCACACATTTTTGTGTGGGAAACGTGGCATCAGTGGGCTCACACAAATTTCCTCCCACCCAGCGTTCCCCCAGGTCTCCCAATAAAAATGGTACCTCACTTGCGTGGGTAGGCATAGTGGCTGCAACTGGAAAAGGCCCAAATCGTACGGAGAAGACTTAAAAATTACCCATAGCAAAACTACCTTATTTTTTGGGGTGGCACCTGAGTTTTTGCCCCGTGCTCGGCGGCCATCTTGGGAAACTACCAAACCCACATATTTCTGAAAACTAGACACCCGGGGGAGTCCAGCGAGGTATGGCATGCGTGGGTCCCCCAACGTTTTACTACCCAGAATTCCCTGCAAACCTTAAAATTAGGTTAAAAAAACATTTTTCCAAACATTTTTGCGTGGGATCTCAGTGCCAGCACAAATGTCCTACCACTCAGCGTTCCCCTTGTTTTCCCGAGTAAAATGATACCTCACTTGTGTACCATGTGCATTTCTGTACCATGTAATTGTCTATGGTATTGATGGGGGCAGTCACTTTTGATTTTGACATTTTGTTGATTAGCTTTTTCCAATTAGTGAATAGGCAGGTACGTGACTTATCAGTCTGTAGAGGTAATTAATACTCTTACGATTACACGAGGAGAAATCACACTTACTTTAAGTATTTGTGCAGCGTTCTGGGCCCTGCCCCTGCCTCTGCCTGCCGATGAGGGCCGTAGAGGGCCCGCCCTTTGCCCGGGCTTAGCCCCGGGCGTCCCGCGAAGCGGGTCGTTGCGCCGCTTATGAGAGCCTCCTGGCGCTCTCTCGGCGTCAGAAAGCGCGCCGCCGCGTAGGCTCCCGGGAGTTGTGGTCCCGGAGCGGCGGCGCGTGTAGTCAGCTGTGGTTTGACTCCTGGCGGTGGCGGCGTACTACAGGATGCCTCTGTGCCTCTGAATGACTCTTGGCGGTGGCGGCAACTTGCAGGTAAGTGCTGTTTCTTTTTGATGCTCTCCCCCGCTCTGCCGGTCGTTGCGCCGCTTATGAGCGCCTCCTGGCGCTCTCTCGGCGTCAGAAAGCGCGCCGCCGCGTAGGCTGCCGGGAGTTGTGGTCCCGGAGCGGCGGCGCGTGTAGTCAGCTGTGGTTTGACTCCTGGCGGTGGCGGCGTACTACAGGATGCCTCTGTGCCTCTGAATGACTCTTGGTGGTGGCGGCAACTTGCAGGTAAGTGCTGTCTCTTTTTGATGCTCTCCCCCGCTCTGCCGGTCGTTGCGCCGCTTATGAGCGCCTCCTGGCGCTCTCTCGGCGTCAGAAAGCGCGCCGCCGCGTAGGCTGCCGGGAGTTGTGGTCCCGGAGCGGCGGCGCGTGTAGTCAGCTGTGGTTTGACTCCTGGCGGTGGCGGCGTACTACAGGATGCCTCTGTGCCTCTGAATGACTTGGCGGTGGCGGCAACTTGCAGGTAAGTGCTGTTTCTTTTTGATGCTCTCCCCCGCTCTGCCGGTCGTTGCGCCGCTTATGAGCGCCTCCTGGCGCTCTCTCGGCGTCAGAAAGCGCGCCGCCGCGTAGGCTGCCGGGAGTTGTGGTCCCGGAGCGGCGGCGCGTGTAGTCAGCTGTGGTTTGACTCCTGGCGGTGGCGGCGTACTACAGGATGCCTCTGTGCCTCTGAATGACTCTTGGTGGTGGCGGCAACTTGCAGGTAAGTGCTGTCTCTTTTTGATGCTCTCCCCCGCTCTGCCGGTCGTTGCGCCGCTTATGAGCGCCTCCTGGCACTCTCTCGGCGTCAGAAAGCGCGCCGCCGCGTAGGCTGCCGGGAGTTGTGGTCCCGGAGCGGCGGCGCGTGTAGTCAGCTGTGGTTTGACTCCTGGCGGTGGCGGCGTACTACAGGATGCCTCTGTGCCTCTGAATGACTCTTGGCGGTGGCGGCAACTTGCAGGTAAGTGCTGTTTCTTTTTGATGCTCTCCCCCGCTCTGCCGGTCGTTGCGCCGCTTATGAGCGCCTCCTGGCGCTCTCTCGGCGTCAGAAAGCGTGCCGCCGCGTAGGCTGCCGGGAGTTGTGGTCCCGGAGCGGCGGCGCGTGTAGTCAGCTGTGGTTTGACTCCTGGCGGTGGCGGCGTACTACAGGATGCCTCTGTGCCTCTGAATGACTCTTGGCGGTGGCGGCAACTTGCAGGTAAGTGCTGTTTCTTTTTGATGCTCTCCCCACTGTACCAACAGGAAGTCTTGCATCCCAAGGCTGCCGCCCAGCTGCCTCTTGTCTCACAATACCAACGTGAAGTCTAGCAGCCCCAGGCTGCACCCCAGATGCCTCTTGACGCACTATCGGCACAGCAATGTCCTCCTCTAACACAGGCACTTCATCCACACCAAAAGTAGCTTCATCAGCACTCAGAGTATCTTCATCATCAGACGATGCCATGTGGAGGAAAAACTCACTACCAGAATCTTCACCTCCCGCCTCTGCCTCAGAATCAGAGTCAGTCTCTGCACCATGCTCAGAGGAAGAATCAAAAAGCAACTTGCTGAGCAGTAATCCGGTGGCTAGCCATTATCCATTCTAAGAAAGGAGACTGCACAAACAACTCAACAACCAACACTTTGCAAAGTAGGTAAAAAAAACGTAAGCCTTTATCACAAAGATCTATATACTGAAACAATATACAATTCACTTACAAAATACAGCCACACTCACCAGCACCTACTCTGCAAAGACACAGCAAATAGTCAACGATACCCCACTAGAAAGAAGAAAAAAAAACTTACATCTACAGAAAGCAAAATACACATCAAGCACAAATGCAAAACATGTTTCACAATCACAAAAAACAGAAACCAAACATACTCGTATTACTACACACTTTGCAAAAAAACTTTTACATTAAAATTATACAAAAAAGGTCTCTTACCAAACACATGCAACTACACAAACAGCAGAACCACCAGTAAGGAAACCGCACACTGCAACAGTCTAAAGAGAAAATAAAACAATACACTTTACAAGAAAAAAACAATACACATTACAACAGGCTATGTCACAGGGTATGTCACAAATGGGGTGTCTGTCCCCATGGGGGGCAGAATATAAATCTTTTTAAATTTGGGCCCCCTGGAAGCAACCCTTGCCCAAGGGGTCGCTTCCATTTTTAAAAAAAGATTTCCCTGGTGTCTAGTGGGGGTTTTTGCTCCCTCCTGAGGGCAGAAAGGCCAAATTAAGACACTGATCTGCCCCCAGGCAGAATATAGTTTTAAACAAATATGGGCCCAAGGAAGCGACCCTTGGCCAAGGGGTCACTTCCATTTCAAAGAGCAACAAAATCCCTGGTGTCTAGTGGGCTTTTCTACCCCCCCCCCCCCCAGGTCCAGAATCAGAAAGCGACCCATGCCCCAGGGGTCGCTTCCTTTACAAAAAATAAACAATCCCTGGTGTCTAGTGGGCTTTTCTGCCCCCCCCCCCCCTGGGTCCATATTCGAGAAAAAAACGCCCGATCTGCCTTCAGGGGGTGGGGGGGGAGCAGAAAAGTCTAAAATAATTAATTTGCCCCCTGGAAGCGACCCTTGCTCAAGGGGTCGCTTCCTTTACAAAAAAATAAACAATCCCTGGTGTCTAGTGGGCTTTTCTGCCGCCCCTGGGTCCAGAATCGGGAAGAAAATACCCGACCTGCCCCCAGGGGGGGCATAAAAGTCTAAAATAAATAATTTGCCCGCTGGAAGCGACCCTTGCCCAAGGGGTCGCTTTCTTTACAAAAAAATAAACAATCCCTGGTGTCTAGTGGGCTTTTCTGCCCCCCCCCCCCCCCCGGTCCAGAATCGGGGAAAAACCACCCGATCTGCCCCCAAGGGGAGCAGAAAAGTCTAAAATAATTACTTTGCCCCCAGGAAGCGACCCTTGCCCAAGGGGTTGCTTCCATTATAAAAAAAACACAATCCCTGGTGTCTAGTGGGGGCATTCCTGGTGCAGGATCGTGACGCTGTGTGTGCTCCTGCACCAGGAATGCCCTGCATTGGGACATCAGGGGAGAGGAAACAGTGTTTCCTCCCCCCCCGATGCCTCAAGGCACAGAGAAAAGGCCCCTCCCGCCCCACCGGAGAGCACAAACCTGCCTGGACGCGCTGGAAAGAAATGGCTTCCAGCGCTTCTAGCGCTTCCTGATGACGTCGGCGCGCGCTGTGCGCGGTGACGTCACCAGGAAGAGTGGGGGGGCCGGGGGGTGGCAGCACAAAGCCTTCCACTGCCACCCCTGCATCAAAGATCAGGATCGATGCCCCAGGGGGGGCACGCCAAAGCTGGCTCCGAGGGCTGTGCCGATGACGGAGCGGTTCCGCCATCAGCGCAGCCCAACCGATGCTGATGACGGAACCGCTCCATCATCAGCATCGAAGGGGTTAACAGAAGTGACTCTCCTAAAAATTCACGTTTTTGCCAGAAAACTACTGCTAACTGAGGTTAACGGCAACTTGTAAATATGGCGGTAAAATAAAAAGCTGCTGTAACGCTAAAAAATTGAGGCTATGGTGGCGTTAACTCCTTGTACATATGCCCCATGGAGTTTTTATTGAAGGGTTGATTCTTTCCCAGAACATAACCTGGGCTGTTTGTTATTTTGAACTTAAGGGTTTAATACTATTTACTATTTAACCCAGAAGACCTCTAAAAAGAGCACAACTATATAACCCATATTATTACGGATAGAACATTCGCTTTCTCAATGTTTGCAATTAAGAAAAAGTAAGCAGTACTTTTGCACAGATGTTATCCTAAATGCATAATATTTTGTCTTTTTATTATTGTTTATGCACCGAAATGTTTAATGTGTATTCAATAACATTACATGACTGGTCCTTTCATTACTTGCTCTGCTTGACACATGCTTGCATTGATCAACTTTCGTATGACATCTGCCCCACCCAAGTACGGTACCAATTGTGTGTAACTAGGTATAGAAAAAGATATGCACTTTAATCGGATGCTGATTCCAATACTGCATAGTGCTTTCTGTACTGAGATACATGTACTTGAACCTGTACTTGTAGGTTGTCGCTGTTGCTATTTTCAGAACAGATTCCATGGTTGCGCCACACGTGGTCTTGGCTATGTCGCCCACTTTCGAACAATGCTGCCATAAACCATCTGTCTGTAAAGCAGACATACAATTTATGCTTCTGTTGGCATTTCCCACTTCTTTTGTGTGATGTGATCTGCATGGGAAAGAACCTTCTGAACTTAACATTGTGGTAAACACAAATATTTTGTCTTGGCATTGTGTGAGGGGAAACATCATTTACCACGAAGGCATTACCACTACTAACATTTACCACGTGACACTTACCACGCAGGGTGCCTTCCACGCAGGGTGCCTTCCACGACGTCTTTACCACGGGCTGGGGGGGAGATGTGGTATTCCTTCGAGTCGTTCTGCGTGGGCTTGGGGGGCAGAGGGGGGCTGGGGGGGGTCTCCCCCCCCAAAAATAACAAGCAGTTTACTTTAAAAAAAAAAACGAACATAATTTTAAAAGAAAAAGGAAAGAGCCTCCCCCAAAGACGTGCCGTGTACGTCAAAAAAACAGTCCTTTTTTTATTTTGGTATACGTGTTTTGACGCTTGTTTCAATGGAGGATGGAAGTAAGGGCTCGTAGAGAAAGACGTGCAGGTAAGACGTTTCTAGGCGTAGTAAAATCCTACGTTGTAAATACCAGCGTGGTAAAGCCACTTGCGATGTAAAATTCGCGTGGTAAAGCCATGCGTGGTAATTGAAATCGTGGTATAATCATATATTCTGTGTGAGTGGTGTAAGTGCTGTAATCATTTGGCCCATTATCTCGGAGTTTACCACCCTATTAAAAAATCATATAGAGAAGGCACGTGTTGTTTGGGAAAACCCCACCCTCACTGACTCTGATTTTAATTCCATGCTAGGCTCACCCACACAATGGCATTGCATATGTTTGGAAGGTGGAGGTTTACGAGGTACAAAGTGTTGCTCGACATTCTGCAAGCGGTGCCACAGTGTTATAGGGCAGACACACCTTCCCACAATATTCACTCTGCTAACATTATACTGAAACAAAACATGTTCTCCTGGCAGAATAAATGCACACAAATATGTTTATTGACAATGAAGAGCCATTGTGAAATCGCACTTGTAAAGTGGTGTACATAAAAATTACAACGTTATGAAATCTTTTAGTGACTTTGGAACACGTTTTCATGGTGGTTTCCCTGAGCTTGAATTGGTCGAATTATTTAAAGTGAAAATTGTCTCCACTTACACATTGACATCACAAACTATTAAAAGCAAACAATAGTAACCTGCCTGTCTTTAATCAACTAAAGGTGTCCATCAGTTTCTAAAACATAACAAATTAAAAACTAAGCATTGTCAAAGAAAATGGGCTCAGCTTTTAATTTGCTAATGTATGGAACGTTAGCAATTTAAAGCGAGACACAATCAGGAGCCAACAGAAGTGGACAGAGAGGCTTTAGTTCTAAAATAGTCCCTCGTGCAGTTCAATGCAAACACTCGAGTAGAAGTGGAAAAACCCACCCCCACACCCAATAGCCTTAGGTCAGAGATGATTGCTTCATTTGACTGAGCCAAATGGATTGACCAAGTCTCAAGGCAAAGGCTGAAAAAGGCTGGCCAAAGAAAGCCAATGGTTTCAAGAGGCAGACCCAAAGCTCCCTCTATGTCAGAGGTCTTCAAACGATTTTAGGTTGAGCCCCCCCAGCTCAATTTTTTTAGCTGTTGGCCCCCCCCCACCACCTGACAGAAATTTCTGTAATCTGGTACACTACATAATTGACTGCCGCGCGCATATCCCGGGCCGTATCCAGCAAATAATGTTCAACACAATAAGAGCGTTTAGTATAGTGCAGGTTTGTGAGTGGGTGTGCTGAAATGACAGGTTATTACATAGCTCAAACAACCATTTTCCTAGATAAAATGTGCACAAATTGTTTTTACTAGGATGCTTTGTTTTACACATGACATTAATTGATAACACCACTAACATGAATGTGACGGGTGTGCCTGTTTTTCGCCACAGACGGTCAATCTGTGGATGAATTTTTGCTACTGCCTTTCTCAGGTTGTGCTCCACATCCAGGGGCAGAACTACAAGGAAGTGCCGCAGCAAGGCACCACAAGCCCTTTGGCTGCGGCACTTCCGAAGCACAGGGATGCGACATATTTACAAGAATATAACGCATATCTGTGCTTCCCCCTGCGCTAGCGCACAACCTGCAGCCATGTGCTGGCGTAGGCATCCTTGCACCTTGGTCCAAGGATGCCTGCGTCATGGGGAGATTGTTTTTGTGCAGGAAGGGGCACCTTCCTGCACATAAACAATCACTACAGGCATTTCCCACTTTCAATGCATGCTGTAGAATGCAGCACACATTAAAAGAGGGAACAACGAGGAGAAATGAAAACGTTTCTCCTCGCTGCGCCTCGCTAAGCCACCTCTAGGATGGAGTAGCTATCAGACCCCTCACTGAGCACCTGAGCCAGCCCGAGAGAGTCTGATGCAGGTGGGCAGTCACAACAAAGAGAGGGGGGCCAGGTAGAAGGTGTCACGTGAAATGCAGCTGCTCTCGAGCTGCAATTTCATTTCAAGTAAACGCGTGCCTAACGCTGGAGTTAGATAGGGGCGTAAAATAAGAGTACTTGCTGGTCATAAACTTTCAATTGATCTGTGCTCCCGGCTTGCCTTCTGACCTATTCCAAGTTCCACACACACACACGAGTCACACTCACACTTGCAGCCCAAACAAATTTGTACATAGCGGCCAGCAGTGACACACACACACACACAAAACATTCACGGCACGACACCTTTCTCAAGCCGGCTGGTTTAAGGTGATTTCTCTATGCTGGCCTAAACGCTCACTTGACACTGTTTTACTAATGCCACTACACATGATCTTCATCTTCCATATAATTGCCCACTGGCTCGAGGCTGCCCGCCGTGCCGACTGTGACCAAGTGTGTGCCTCACAGGGCCTTAGGCTGCCTTGTCCAAAAGCCTGGGGTGCATGCTGCAGTCTGCCGCCATTACTTTTCATTTCACCTTGGTCCTGCCAACAGCTCCAAATATCTTTTTACTCTGGCAATGATAGGCAATTAAATCCATCGCTCACGAGAGGCTGGTGGGTGTCTCTTGAAGGTGGTGCCCATGTTTGTGAGGCGGCTGGTAGCTGGACGTATGCGTGTGGTACATGAATGCTAACTAAACAGATTTGAAGTGATTCAAAACTATACAATTTAATGAGGAATGCAGGAGTTTATTCTGTACATTGACTAATTGATGCTGGGTAGGCTCAGGTTGAACGGGTCATTCCTTGAAGCACGTGGAAACAACTGTATTAAGTGTTGAGAGAGACATGTTATAAAATGATAAACACTACAGTGCCCTAGCTGCATGTTATGCTTAAGACTCCTCTGCGCCTCAGCCTGGGGCATAATGCATTTCTGGTACTTGCAGCAGTTTTAAGATTTTCTTGTGGCACAAATTTAATTTAATTTAATATGTTTTCCTAGTCTTCATGGCTTGATTTCGTTCACGAGAAAGTGTCACTCATACATGTTGAAATGTCACTAATAATTACCCTGAAATTACGAAAATGTCACACATAGCAATCTGAAACCTTGTCAGCTACACAGGAGGGGTTTATTCATAGAGCTGAAATGCTTCAGCTGCAGTGAGAGGCAGGATGTCTCCTCTACTATAATATGGAATGAGAGACAGGCCTTGTTGTTCATTTACCTTCAGTTTTAGCAGAGGAGACTCACTGCAGCTGAAGCATTTCAGCTCCATGAATTAACCCCCTCCTGGGACGGTTAACATAACAAAGCATGGGCACTTCGTGCCCCGTCAATTTGCTGTCCCTCCAGCCATATCAGAGTTCTCTAAGACGCAGGGAACAAAAGTAAAATTAGAGTGGAGTGCACGCCCTCCCTAGGATGGTGTTGCGCCACCCCAGGGGAGCGCGCCCCACAGTTTTAAGAACTCTGCTCTATGTATATTACTAGTAACAATAATGTTGTCAATAGGTCTGACATCTGCACTGTTAAAATTCAGACCTTAAAGGGACCACCACTTGGATAAGACTTTTCTACCTATTATAGCACAATAAGTCAGCATCAGCGCCAATGTTATAAGCCTTGGAGCTACTCCCAGTTCTAGTCAGTGGAATTCGCTAATGTCTCTGTCTTCCATAAAGTTATTCTATTCAGCACCTGAAACCGACAGTCAATAGTAATAAGAACATCTATCAGCTATGAGGCTGTGGTCCCATTGTATTATATGTACAGGCACCTAATGCCCCAAATGTCTAACCAATGAGTAGTGCAGTTCGCCACTGTTGGACTAGTGGTGGCAAACAAAGAGTCCTGATACTTCCTCTCTAAGAGGCTGAAATAACTCCAGTGATCATGGTCACTGTGCGAGTGCCATTCAAAACCCTCTGCACAAACCAAATAAGCATTGGCTAAGCCAAATTATATTGCCTTTTGGCTTCACCAGTGCAGCCTCATTGGCTTTGCTAATGCTGTTCAGCATTGGCAAAAAGAAATAAGATGGATTTTAATTTGCAGATATATAAGCAAAAAGTGATTATTATTTTATTAAGGTAACTAAGGCTAACAACGCAATTTCACAAGTAAAATCAAAGTTTAACATAATATAAAACCACAGACACTGTCATGTTAAAATAGTCGTAGAGTGGTGGAAATCAATAGAGAACTTGTACGGTAGACAATAAACATGAACAGTGGTAATAGAAAGAAAAGTTGAGAAAATTATAGCGGTCACTCAGCTAGTATAAAAATAATGTGTGCTTTCACGGGTGAATCTAACCTTGAACAGTAATATCTGGGTATTCGTTTTTTAGGTCGAGGGACCGTAGCTCTCACGCAGTGAGGGGCGGAGTCCCGAAGAATTAATGTTTTGGAGTTAGGGGCTTTGAACCCGCCTCTCTCCTCCATTCTCCTCCATTGGCTGGCTTCCTAAACGGAGGCCAGCCATTGGAGGAGAAGGGAGTCACTCCAATAAAGCCCCGTCTCTTTCGGATTCGGGGGCGTGTTTTTTTCGTTCTTTAGCCCTGTGACATCACCCATCACTCAGAACCCAAAAACACTCCCCCGAATCCAAAATTTTCAGATGTTTGTGTCCGCCATTGTTGCCCGGCCGCCGCCGAGTCTTTCAAAACCCTTAAGAGGTCCCTGGCCTTAATGCCTCATCACGGGCAGTAAGCACTTTAAATGCACTTTAAATGTAATTACAATAGCCTCTACGTGTGCATTTTAGTTAGCACATTATAGATATGTGGCGGAGGGTCGTCGGTTCGTGAAAAAAAGCTCCTTTTGTCACCCCAAGAATGGACATCGTCTGTCAGACTCCTGCACAAAATTCTTACTACACAGGAACAGAGATGCTGATTCCCAAATCCACCCAAACAGCAACCCAGAGCTTGATGTTACAAGTCTCTAGAGAGGCTCTTCTGGGGGAAGGGGGAAATTGGATAAAATAACAAAAGAGAGAGAGAAGAGACTGTCCTGGTGGGTTCCCCTTTAGTAGTCCGTCCTGCAGACTCCCATTTGGTCGGGAAAACCTGTGGGGAAGAATTGTACCAACATGAATTTCCTTCTTCCACTACTCTGCCCTACTTCTCTTTCACCTTGCTTTTATTAACACCTTACCCTGAGACTTCCAGGACTCAGCTTCTCTTCTATTTCTTCTTGGATTCTTTTAATATGTGCTGATGTTCTAGGTTTAAACGTCCTCCTGTAATTTTAGAATAAACACCTTTTTTAACACTATCCTTCCTTATCCCTCGAGAACTCCTCCCTAATGTATTTCACTTACTTTCTTATTTTCTTGTTAATTCCTTCTCTTATGCTCAGTGCTCTCTACTGGTTCTTGTAGTATTCTTGTCTAGCATACCTGCAACATATTTACATTTTTTATTAGTGGGGGAGGAAAGGCTCATTCCTTATTTAACTCTCTATTTATATTTTTCTCTAATTTTAACTCACTTACTTTATTTCCTTTTAAGAATTTTTCCTATTAGTAATGTAATTTCTCTTTTTATCTTTTCAGGGCTGGTCTGTGGATTTCGCTCCTTTGGTGTCTTAGCTGTAGATGTCTTCTGACCTTGGTAAGTATTCTTCTCTTATTTAATGACTGAATATAACGTGTTGTTTTTTTTTTTAAAACATTGCAGCATGGACGAACTGTTCTTCCTCTTTACTACGACTGAACAATTCCTGCACGTTTTCCTGACTGGATTATATTTCGCTGATTAAATCTCTACTGACATTTCACTCTCAGTGTTTAAATTGACATTTCTCTCGACAGTTTTTTCTAAAGAAAAACGTCACTTAGCTCTGCCTTTCACTTCGTTTCCTGGAGCTCCCAATTACTTCCGTGTGGAAACGTCTTAACACAACTCGAGTCTCCTCACAACTCGGAGCCGCTGCTCTCTTGTGACTCCTTCACTGCCGTTAATACTGTGAACGCTTGTTTCCGTTTTGCTAATGACTCGAAAACAGGAAACACTCTAATTATTTACTCTGACTGAGAGATACGGGACACTGCGAATTACGCTACTGGGCTCGGTCGGTTCCTCGGTGAAGTGCGCGGTTCATCAGCAGCGCGCGCCTCACCAAGATTCAGTAGCGCATGCTGCTGAGAACTAGAATGTTAACAACAACCCGAGTCTGGCGGCCTATTCAGGCGCCATCTTCGAGTTAGTTCTGACCAGCCCATTCGAATAGCGCGGGTCCTGTTATTTTGGAGTTCTCCCTGCGCTATCGAACCAATTAGCATTCTTGGGGTTCTGACACCGTCTCCCGAGGACTCTGCGGCTTCGGGAAACAGCATCCCTGCGACATGGGCGAACACGGGCTTCCATTACTTGCATATTTTTTATTTGACTGTCTCATAGCGCTGTACATGCAATTTAAGCAGCCTCGCACTAAGGTATGCCGTATTCGAGCGGCGTCGTGCCACTTCAGGAGTCCCTTTCTGTGCCCTGCGTTCCTCAGGAGGTGTTCATGGCAACCGTGCTCTCCATGCCGCCATACCCGCTTCGTCCGCGAGGCTTTCGGATTAAAGGGACCCGCTGCTGGGCCGCGCACAAAGCCCCTTTTGTTACCCCAAGAATGGACACCGTCTCCTGAGGACTCTGCGGCTTCAGGAAACAGCATCCCTGCGACATGGGCGAACACGGGCTTCCATTACTTGCATATTTTTTATTTGACTGTCTCAGAGCGCTGTACATGCAATGTAAGGCACTAAGCAAGCAACTACGTTGAAAACTGTCCTGATAGAGACACACACAGCTTAGAAGTCCCTTTCCCTCTCCTCGGCTAATCTCATCAAACACCACCTTCTCCTCATTCCTTTGAACAAACTCCCCTCCCTCACCGCCACCCTCACACAGCACCTGTAACCCCGAGCCCTCCTCTGCCGCCTTCCCATTGGCTGGAAGGAACCCCCTCTCATCGCGGGGCTCCGCCCCTCACGCCCCCCACTGGCCATGAAGTTTCAGAGCCCTGCTTGGAAACTTTCTCCTGTCTCTTGTGCTTGGAGGAGGATTTAGGGAGGAGGGAGAAAGGGATCCCAGGCAGAGAGGACCCCTGGTTCTGCAGAGCATCCTACAGCCGCGCCTGCTGTGCATTCACTCGCCTTTCTCTGTGATTTATCACCACTGGTTTCCAGCAGTCCAGAGATGGGTCCCTTGCTGGTTCTGGCACTGGCAGGGCTCCTGAAACTGTTAGGGACCCTTCAAGGGGACCTGGGGGAGGGGACCCCCGCAGCTCCGACCCCTCTGGCAGCGAGGGAGCCCCCGCAGGCAGCAGCACGGGACCCGCGCCTCAAAGTGAGAGTCCAGGGCAGAGCTGGGGACAAAGCGAAGCAGTCACCACCGAGCAAGAAAGCAGCCAAGGTCCCCAAGCCGGAGTGAGTGCGTTATCTTCTTGAGACAATTACGTGATCTATGACTGTCTAATAATTAATTCATTAATTATTCGATGTATTATTACTATTATTGTATTATTATGTATGACTGTCAATCAATTAATTAATTAATTAATTAATGATTCGATTTATTATTACTAATATTATATTATTATCTATGACTGTCAATTCATTAATTGTTCGGTTTATTATTACCATTATTTTATTATTGTCTATGACTGTCTAGTAATTAATTAATTATTCGGTTTGTTATTACTATTATTTCATTATTATTCAGGCAAGCCTAAGCATTTTGTGCAGCACTTAAGTCGAGGTATCTTGTACGTGCATTTATTTTAGTCTATAAAGCGCCCCATGCTGCCAAAGGTGATAGTTGTCACTAAGTCAGAACTTCATCATTCTTGGATTATAAAATTAACTACAGTAAAGGTAAGGCAATGCACTGCTGAGTGGCAGCATGCATGAGAATTAGCCTCCTTTTGTTTCTTCAACTCTATTAACACTGCAAACTCTTGTGGGGTGTCAGAGTTTGTAGTGAATTTCAGATGGTCCGAACGCACTTTGCCTTGAAGCACTACCCATTTAATTCTTGTGTTCAGAAGAAAGCAAGTTTGATGATGTGGAAATGACATCTCCTTTCCTTCATCTTTTTTTTTTTTTCAAATTAAAAAGTCATTAAAACAGTTACAAGCCAACAATATAGTTAAAACGCAAGTTATTCAATAGATCATAAAATAGAGCACCAGTGGCCATACTTGGGTAAATCTAAAAAAGGGAATTGATTGGACATAAGAAATGTAAAAATGACTAACAGTATGAATGAATCCTATCCCTTCATATTATCCATGTGTAACCAGGTGTGAGACCCATTAGGCTCTGACTGACCGGCTCCCAAACTTAACTTACTACACCTGGAATTATTTAGAACGAGCGCCAATTACAACCCACAGAGGAATACAGACTACTTCCACCTAGACAAAGAGATTAAGCTATTGGCATTGTAAATGACAATGCCATTTATTTATCTGTTTTCAAAACCAACAAATATAAAAAATGTGTCATTTACAATGCCAATAGCTTGGAACTTAATCAGAATAATCTCATGATGGGCAATGTCAAATGCTACTGATGAATACAGAAATATCGTGAGCACTGACACCAATGAGATATATGATATATGATATGTGTGGCTGTGTGTGTGTGTGCAGCTCTGTGTGTGTGTGTGGCTCTGTGTGGATAGCTTTTTTGTAGGTGGCTCTGTGTGTGGGTGGCTCTGTCTGTGTGAGGGTGGCTCTATGTGAATGACTGTGCGAGGGTCGCTCTGTGTAGGTGGCTCTATGTGAATGACTCTGTGGGTGGCTCTGTATGTGTGTGTGGGTGGCTTTGTGTGTGGCTCTGTGTGGGTGTAAATGCAATAGGTCATGCATTTGCGAGCGATGACGCTATTGGCATTGTAAATGACAATGCCATTTAGTTAACGATTAAGCTATTGGCAATGTAAATGACAATTCCATTTATTTATGATTTAAAAAAAAAAAGAAAATGTCATGAGCAATGCCAATAGCTCTACCTTTAATAATGCCGAGACCATTGCATTGTAAATGCTTGTTTTTTATGTAAACAGTCATATATACAAAACAGGAGCATCTTAGAAGCATACATCTATAAACAGTTCAGGTGTTTACAGAGGCGCCATCCAATTTGCACTTTCCACATGATATACATGAAACACATGAATTTTGAAGAAGGAAGCAACACGTTAGCAAAGCAACCAATGATTGGGGAGAGGAAGGGGAGTAACACATAGCACAGGCAATGTGGGTGGTAGCAAGCGAGGGAGGGAAAAGAGCAAGGATTTGTGGGACGAGGACATACGATTTTAAGAACAAATGAGGGAACGAACAAAACAGTAGGGAGCCGTGGGATGTTGCAATGAACAAGCAACCGCAGAAAGTATTTACAAAAAAATGTGAAAGCTGAATGCTTACGAGTAGCTTTAAGGACTATAAAACCACATAAACGTTCCAATAAAAAATTTTTGTAGCTTAGTCAAACAAGCCCATAAAAAGTCTAAGGGTGATATTTATGAATCTTTCACACTGCGCAGAGCAGTAAGACAACATGGGAAAGCGTAGGAATGCACCTTATTTACCATATGTCCTTTCCTAGTGCTGGCACACTTTTGGCTGCCTGGCACCAAACCAGGCACCCTTGCGTCATGGTGCAAGGGTGTCTTAATTGTAGTCAGGATTTATTTTGTGCAGGAAGGTACACGATCTTGCACAAAAGCAATCCTGAGAGACATTTTCCTCTATCGAAAGAGGGGAAAAAACGAGGAGAAATAAAGATATATATCCTCGTTGCGCCTCACCTAGGGAGATTCAGCATCTTGACGCATTCACAGGTCTAGTACTAATGATAAATCTGGGGGTGCACCAGAATTCATGCTTGGAGCATGGGAACACCCATGCTCCATCCATGGAACGCCTCCCTGCCTCAGAGTAACGCAAGGCAGCCTTGCATTGCTCTTGATTTATCAAACTATGCAGGGCCACGCAAGCCAGCCTTGCATTGCTCTTGATTTATCAAACTATGCAGGGCCACGCAAGCCAGCCTTGCATTGCTCTTGATTTATCAAACTATGCAGGGCCACACAAGGCAGCCTTGCATTGCTCTTGATTTGTCAAACTATGCAGGGCCACGCAAGGCAGCCTTGCATTGCTCTTGATTTGTCAAACTATGCAGGGCCACGCAAGGCAGCCTTTCATTGCTCTTGATTTTTCAAACTATGCAGGGCCACGCAAGGCAGCCTTGCATTGCTCTTGATTTGTCAAACTATGCAGGGCCACGCAAGCCAGCCTTGCATTGCTCTTGATTTGTCAAACTATGCAGGGCCACGCAAGCCAGCCTTGCATTGCTCTTGATTTATCAAACTATGCAGGGCCACGCAAGGCAGCCTTACATTGCTCTTGATTTATCAAACTATGCAGGGCCACGCAAGGCAGCCTTGCATTGCTCTTGATTTGTCAAACTATGCAGGGCCCCACAAGCCAGCCTTGCATTGCTCTTGATTTGTCAAACTATGCAGGGCCACGCAAGCCCGCCTTGCATTGCTCTTGATTTTTCAAACTATGCAGGGCCACGCAAGGCAGCCTTTCATTGCTCTTGATTTTTCAAACTATGCAGGGCCACGCAAGGCAGCCTTGCATTGCTCTTGATTTATCAAATTATGCAGGGCCACGCAAGGGAGCCTCGAGTGGCTTGATAAATCTCACTTTAGTTTTGTACCAACCTTGTGCCCACTTGCGTGCCGCAAAACTTGTTAAATATGCCCTTAAAGCAAGAATTAAAAAAGCAATTATGTTTTTAGTTCAGCTGGGGATGACGCTATGCGTTAAAACGGATGTGTAACTGCCTCAACAATGGATGGCTTAAAACGAAAAAAACGAAATGCAATGTTTAGTTTTACATATCAGTAAAAAGCCTTTCTTCTAGCTACATTAAAATACTTATAATTTTTCTGCATTATTTGATAGGAATTCCGCCCAAAGATTTCAGAAGTCGACATAAGCCAGATCCTTGTTAAGCGTTCTTGACTGAACTTCCCTAAGAAACATCATTCAATACCCAAATAAACAAGCATTTACAATGCAATGGTTTCCCCTTTTGAAAAGTTTGAGCTATTGGCATTGTAAATGACCAAAATTGTATTTATGTGTTGCTTTTGAAAATAAATAAATAAATGGCATTGTCATTTACAATGCCAATAGCTTAATCTCTTGCAAATGGGGCAGGGCCATGACGAAGTTGTTGCTTTTGAGTAACTACACCGATTTTCAAGAAAATGATATAATGTTACACTTAATTACATAAGATAGGGACCCGCCACTTAACGCTTTATTTTTAGCCCAAAATGATTCCAGCGCAGTACACAATTGTCAAAATAGCTGCTGACGCTCTGGTTGTTCTCATTGTTTTTACGCACTCTCGCTATAATGGTGTTGCGAACTGCAGCGTAATAATTATGTGATCTGGCGTAATTTGGGGCATTTCATACCAATTCCTGAAATGACAATGCTGTTGTTAAAATGTCGGCCGGGCCTAGTTGTTACCAATGGTCAAAATTAAGTCCAGCCTTCCCATTACTCGCTCTTTAGGTGTGCCCGGAGATTTCACTAGTCGCCATCTTGTAAATGCTGGTTGACGTGGGACAGGAGCGCAGAGTGCCGATCCATGTGTCAAGAGTCACAGTGGCCGCACACATGCAGTCTGCAAACGTCGCTGTCTGGAAAAATGGTTGTCATTGAAATGGGTATCCCGCTAACTACAACCTGGCTAGCGCCTAGAGGCATTCAGCTGAACAGGCGCTCGATAAGTAAGTTGCCAGAAGTGCTCCGTGGCGTGCACCCGCAAGCACAGTTTACGAGACTGTTGTTCCAAATGTTTTGTGACAGGCCGGTTGTGCGGTTTGAGTTACACCCGCATTAGCGTCCCGGGGTTTCCAGGCTCCAGTGTCTGCAGGAGAGGCGGGTACTGGACCTCATAGTTACCTGTTGCTCTTGTCTAACTTTAAATTACTTGAGGGATTCCCCCTGCAAAATAAGAACTTTCTAAATAGTGCTCCAAACCTCTCTCCTGCCGCTTCTAAGCACTGTAAATAGCAGGTGTTCCGGTCACCCCATGTAACAGGCTCAGTTTGCCGACCTCAGAAGGATGAGAGGCAGAGAGGCGTACCTGGAAAGTGATCCTGTGTCTAGCATGCTATGTAGAAGTTTCTGCGGCGCGGGCATTAACCCATTGAGCTCTCTGCATCTTGAAGAGCTTGAGGCCTACACAGGACCAGGGCACACGTCCCATCAGGCCGCACCAAGGGCTGCTCTGACAACAACTAGGCACTAATCCGATTAGTATCAGCACTTTACGAAAAGACCTTGCCAACGTTTGCATTCAAGAAGGCATCCACACACGAACACAGACTACCAAACACACAAACACCCTTGTCCCCTTCCCACGCCATGCTGCGCGATCTTCTATTCAGAGTAAGCAACTCTCCCTGGCTTGCGTGCCAATGAAAGCCTTCCAGACAGGCAGTGTACTTGTGTCAATTGTCAAGCAGAGCAAGACATCCTCAGAATGCTAACTCCGTAGAGGGAAAAGAGCTGGACAGCATGTTGTAGGAAATTTCTTTGGAAACAAATCTGAATGCTTAACTCTTTGCCAAAATGTATTTCAAAGCAAAACCTAACCACTGAGAGGAGAAAAGGAAACCATGGCAGATCTACCCTGCAGTCGGACAGAAACAATGGTTAGTAGCACCCTAAAATCCTCTCTGGGTGTCCACCAAACAGCGTGCATCCCCACCTTGTTTGCCCAGCGACCACCACCACTTCCAATCAATCCCGAGCAGCCACATACTATGATCTATGCTTATCTGTCACTCTCAACCAGTGATTAGTTCATACAAGTGGTTTAAGAGATGGGCACTGGCAAGCAGTTTTGGGAACCAGGACTCCTCTGTCAAGTTCGGAATTCCGATCGAAAGATACAGAAAGGAATAAAAGAGGGGAAAACCGTGACAAAGGTAGAAAACAGGGATGAAGAGACAAGGAGGCAGCCAAGAGAGAGCTGTAAGAAAAAGGCATGAAGTGGAGCCACGACATGGGAGCCTCAATATTCGACAGAAGCAGGTTCCTTATGAAAACCTTGTGCACGCGCATTTTTTTACACATTAAGCACTGCACCCATATATGTGTGGATAAAAAAGAACCACTTCAAGGTCCCACATACATGCTCTTACTTTAGCGTGTCAATGAACAGAGTAAATCAATGTGATTTAGTAATAATAATGGGCAAAGCGTATTCAGCTCAACAGTCACAAGACATCTTAACATTTGGTTATCCAAACATGAGGGTGCAAGAGTACCCCAAACCCCACGTCTATGCGTAAATATCCCGTTGCAGTATTTTTGCAAAAACTGGTGACCATAATCGGCAGGTCTTAGGGTGCACGCCAATTACAAACTTGGGCCCAATACATTAATGCTCTAATAGCGGCTTCCCCACTTGGCCAAGTGAGTGATCCTGCGCAAAACACATACTTCCCCGATCAGTCACAATTGGGAAAAATTATAAATAGACAACGTTTCATTCGACATTGATATTTTATACACAGCAACCTTTTTCACAGATGGAAAAGGTTAAAAACGTTCGTGTTTCATTGGGTATTTAAAAGGAGGTGCGGGCTGTGCTGTGTCTGAATCCTTTCTTTTCCCCACTGGCCTGGGTCGACCCCCGGTTGTTTCCTGCAAGATGCAGCCGGAACCGAAGCAGTATCCTTGGGAAGAATCCTCTACTTCACGCTGCAGAATCGGCCCTTCGCCCTAGAGCCGTGCAAGTGGGAAGGCTTCCATTCACAATCATATTTAAAACGTAGGGTTTTGAATTGCATTTGGAAACAGCTGCAAGCAGGTTTAAATCTGCATTGCATTTAACAGACTAGGACGCATGTTGGCCATATTACCATTGCATTTGCATTAATTGATCAGAGACTACTCCTTTGTAAGCATGGCACAAACATCCTTACCACACAGCCCCTCCCCAAGAACAAAAAATACAAGCCACCAAAGAAAAAAATATACTGATTCAGCAAATACAGCTTGCACTAAACGATGCCTCCTGCCCCTAGGAACAATAAATGAAAGTGCAACACCGGCTCGTAGAGAAAAGGCACGCAAGTGTGTTATGTGTGTTGTCAAGGTTTGTTGCCGCCCGACCAGTAGTCGACTCATGCCGCTCAGACTATCAATTTTATAAATATAAATAGAAGCGGGAATACAGCCGACCTCCTTGTGTCTCCCGACGGATGGAGAGAGGAATAGAAGGAAGTAGCACGAGCAGCAGTCATGGGGTGGGGGCTGTGGAGCAATCGGGGAGTTGGAACAAGATGGGAAGGGACAGAATGAATGAAACCGGGGACACTGTCAGAGACTATGGGCCGTGAAGGAATGACTCGAGGATGCAGAAGGGATGGGGTGGAAGGGAGAGACGGATGTGGCAGACGAGGGGCGAAGGGGAGGTTGACAGGGTGGAGCAAATGGTGGCGGTGGGATGGGCCAGACAGGGGGAGGGATGGGACTGACAGGAGGGAGAGGTGGACAGCTATGAGTGAGTTTTGGGGCAGTAAGAGGTCAAGAAATTGAGCAGCAGAGGTAATAGGGCAGTAAGGGTTTGCGGCCCAGGAAATGACGTCACGGGGGTGTCCCGGGCCGGCAACCAATCACAACGCGGCCCGGGGAATGACGTCACGGGGGTGACCTGGGCCGGCAGCCAATCACAGCGCGGCCCGGGACACACGGCAACAAGGGGCGGAACTTAAAAAAAGAGTCAGAAACGCCCACGATTCGCGTTCTGACCGAGAAAAAGTGATTGACACTGATGTCTTCCAATGGCTAGCCTCCATTTATGGAGCTAGCCAATGGAAGAAGGGGCGGTTTCAAGTCCCCACTACTGAGATAACATTAGATTTCGCCCTGGGCGGGGCACTGCTTCGCAGTGCTACGGCCAGGGCGAAACCTAAAAATAAGTTTGTCCTGCAAGAGCCACGATTTCCAACTGAGCTCATGAAATTTCTACCAGGGAGCCTCCCACACATGTCAGGGACAATCTAAACGAAAACAATAGCATTCGGGTTGATAAGGCTTCCCTTTACATTTCCCTAGTGCAAAGTGATGTTTGTTTACATCGCCTTGTAGTCATCAAGGATGTGTAAGCCAAGGGTGATATCTGTCCTACTGAGGGAAAAGTCGTGGGTGTGCTCGGTCTTGCTGCCTTAAGCACACAGCTGCATGAAAAGAGTAGGGGGGGAATAGCACCTCAACCAAAGCGCGAGCAGTGAATGGAGCGCGGAGGGACATTAAGCAAACTAAATTAATCTCTGCTTGGTCAATGCGCCACAGAAAGAAAAGGAAAGGACGCTAGGCAAGCGCTGTCCAATTAGCAGCCAGTAAAAAAGAGGACAGTGATGCCAACGAATGGTATGCAGTGGGCGGGTTCCAAGCCCATTTGAACACAAAATGATGCAAGCAAAATCGCATGTGCTAGCACATGCACACGCAGACTTGACCTAAAAAGTATTCAATGGAAAAGATCCCAAACACCGAAACAACACAAAATAGGTAACACAACATTTTATGTCCATAATTCTGAATTGAGAGCAAAAAAAAGTTTTAATTTGTGGTTAGAAATTGTGTAAATTCTGAGCCACAGGATTTGGTGTTGCTGTTTCTTCTGGCTGCTAATTACATATAAATAAGGAAAATGTCTAATGTTGTTTTTTTCCACAGCTGAAGGTTTATGTGCAGGGACACAAGCAGGGGACATGGGGGAGATATTTCTCTGTAAAAAGCTTGGAGCATCCAAAAGAACTTTGCAAGAATTCACAGCATTTTGCATGACTATTCCCACAATGCACACAAATATGTTTACTCCTTGAAAAGACAGCAGTATTTTATTAGTAGAAAACAATATGGAAAACTCCAATATTTCATGTAAGAGTAGTGGAATGGAATTCTCCACTGAAAAAATCGTTTTCCTGTTAGAGAAACACTGGTTAAAACAAAGTTCAAATCGACTGAAAACTGTAACACCACATTAGCATTTTTGAGTCCTCTAAAAGTATGCAATCTATGCAAACTGCTCAACATCCAATGTGGAAAATTCCAAGTAGATTATAGTGCGCCCACATATCCAGAGTTCCCTAGCGTCCTTGAAGGCTTATTTTATCAAAGCAGCTCCTGCCTCTGTGGCGAAAACACCTTTGGGGTCAAAACAGAGGTTGTTGATCCACTATACAATAGCTGCATAACAGACATGGAACCACATGTTATATTTTCCATGAAAACATCACCAAATACCACTGCCACCAATATCACAAATACCTTAGTTGCAATAGCAAAACGACCTTCAATACTACACTACTAAGACCATTAACAGTACTAATACCACCACCACAAATCCCCATCATCAATATTACCAAAAGCACCAAATCATCACCACCAATGCCACAGATATCATTACCACACCACCATTACCACCAACATCAATAATGTTACCACCACCAATTATTATCAGCACTAATACCACCAATATCATGGCCAGTACAATCACCAAAACTACTACCATCAATATCAACACTGATACAACACTACGACCAATCCAATATCACCAATGCCATCACCATAATCTCAATCTGTTGCTACCATCACCAATACCAAAGCACACCATGTTATAAACACCAGCACCGATACCACACAACCAACACCAATTACACCTCCTGTGTTAATAGTAGCACTATCATTAACACTGCCACTGTCACACCACCAATATCATAGATCGAATAATGCTTGGACTGTGCCTTTGCAAAGTATGCACAGTTGTTTATTGCCTAAAT
Source organism: Lissotriton helveticus (assembly GCF_964261635.1). Classification (NCBI taxonomy): domain Eukaryota; kingdom Metazoa; phylum Chordata; class Amphibia; order Caudata; family Salamandridae; genus Lissotriton; species Lissotriton helveticus. The sequence goes on from NC_136059.1 coordinate 1,176,111,130, forward strand.
CTAAAAACTCACGTGTGCACTCATTTAAAGGTAACACAAGCCTATGCTATGTTTAAAGTAGGACTGAAGGCAGGGTACATACTTTTGGAAAAACCACCATTCCAGGCATACAGCGAAGGTAAGTGTAAAACACTAGTAAACATAGGGCAGATGTAATAAACGCTGGCTGCGAAATACTGTTTTCTAAAAATATATATACATTTAGGACATAATGGGATGTTCAGTGTAACTTTTCATTACATTGTCAGCATCTTAAAATCTTAAAATAGGCACTTGCTTTTATCTTCATCTCAGTTAAATTCATTTTTAATGTACATTTTTTAAATATGAATATAAAAGAATGAATACAACTTTATTTTTGCATAGTTTAAAGTGTTCAAATGTTTTAGGTATATGATTCATTGTTTAAAATGCAGTGTGTGTATCAGTGTGCAAATGTCATCAAAACACATACAAATGTGGGTAGTGTTTAGAATTGGTGGGTTATGGACAGGCTTAAAGCAACCTGGAGAGTCAGGCTCACAAAATCCAATCCAAGCCAAGCACTATAGTTTTCCTCAGAAGTAACATGAAGACTGAATAAGCATGTCAAAAAAGGGAGGGCTGGCAGCTGTTATTTAAACCAGGTCCTGCACACGAGGCTTCTAATTAACTGAGCTGAGGGGTATACAGTTCCTAAAGGGGACAAGGGAAGGGCAGGTCTTTCTTCGTGATGCCCTCACACACCCCGAAGGATGTCATGCTTCACCATTGGTCACTGCTCCTCGTCGGGCTGGCGCTGCAAGGCCCGACGGGCTTCCATAAACGGGGCTCTTTGACGGAGATCTTTTGAAGAAGCTGTGGGGTGCGTGCGGGTAAAAGGGCAAGGATAGTGCAGTGCACAGGTAGTGGGTTCTAAAATAAGTCTGGAGCAGTACTGTTCAGAAATAATTTAAATGGTTCAGGCAGTTCCAGCTTAGTTAAAAATATGGAAGCCCTACGTGGATGCAATGTTCCTAGAGGGCTACGGCTATGTGATGGGTCGACATGTTTCGTGCCCTTATTGCTCCTAACGAGTCGTGTGGCACTTCATCAGGACTTAAGTGAGTGAGTGGTGCACTACTAGAGGTCTGGTTCCCAAAGTGTGATATGGTTACCAGGCACAATAGAGTGAAACCTCAGTAGACTTATACTGGGCAGTTGTGGACCCCCAGTACGGAAGTGTACGGCCTGACGTGGGAATTCAGAGCACGTTGTTGCTCTAATGGGCTGGGTGGCAGGCAGCTAGCACAGATCCTACCCTTGCTCTGGGCTCAGAATCTCTTGCAAACCTAAAATGTTGTCAAAAAAAGACATTTTCCTCCCATTTCTGTGGTGGAAAGTTCTGGAATTTACGTGGATCCACAAATTTCCACCCACCCCGCGTTCCCCAAAGTCTTTCGAGATAAATGGAACCTCACTTGCGTGGGTAGGCCTAGTGTTCGGGACAGGCGTAAAACGCAACGTGGACACACCCTAGTTTCACAGTGAAAAATGACACTTTTTTGGCAAAGTGCCTAGCTGTAGTTTTCTAGCCCTAGCTCTGCAGGACCCCAGGGAAACCTAGCAAACCTATACATTTTTGAAAACTAGACACCCAGGAGAATCCAGGATGGTGTGACTTGACTTCCTCTCACCAGGTTCTGTTACCCAGAATCCCTTGCAAACCTACAAAATTGTTTTAAAAAACACATTTACCCCACATTTCTGTGGTGGAAAGTTCTGAAATCTGCGTGGATCCACAAATTTCCACCCACCCTGCATTCCCTAATGTCTTCCAAGAAAAATGGTACCTCACTTGTGTGGGTCGACCTAGTGCCCGCGACAGAAAACGGCGCAAAACGCAATGTAGACACACCTCAATATCGCAGTGAAAAATGACCCTTTTTGGCAAAGTGCCTAGCTGTAGCTTTTGAACCACAGCTCTGCCGGCACCTAGGGAAACCTAGCAAACCCATACATTTTTTTAAACTAGACACCCAGGGGAATCCAGGATGGGGTTGCTTGACTGCCTTTCACCAGGGTCTGTTACCCAGAATCCCTTGTAAACCTAAAAAGTTTACAAAAAAACAACCTTTCCTCCCACCTAGAATTCCCCAGGTCTCCCAATAAAAATGGTACCTCACTTGCGTGGGTGGGTCAAGGACCCGCGACAGGCTAGGCCCCAAAACCTATTGAGGCGACATCAAAATTACCTATCACAAACCAACCTGGTTTTGCATGGGGTCCCATAAGTGTTTGGCCCGGGGCATGGCAGCCATCTAGGGACACCTACCCAAACCACACTTTTCTGGAAACTAGACACCGTGGGGGGTCCAGCGAAGTATGGCTTGCATGGGGCCCACATCATTCTCCTACCCAGAATCCCCTACTAACCTCAAATTTCTGTGTGGGAAAGTTCTGGAATCTGCGTCGATCCACAAATGTCCTCCCACCCAATGTTCTCACAGGTCTCCCGATAAAAATGGTACCTCACTTGTGTGGGTAGGCATAGTGGCTGCAACAGGAAATGGCTCAAATTGTACTGTGGAAACTTCAAAATTACCTGTAGCAAACAACCTGGTTTGGGGGGCACCTGAGATTTTGGCCGAGGGCACGGCGGCCATCTTGGGAAAGTACTAAATCCAAACATTTCTGAAAACTAGACACCTGAGGAGTCCAATGAGGTATGGCTTGTTGGAACCCCCAACGTTTTCCTATCCAGAAAGCCATGCAAACCTCAAATTCCGCTGAAAAAAACACATTTTCCACATATTTTTGTGTGGAGTTCCAGTGCCGGCATAAATGTCCTACCACCCAGCGTTCCCTTTGTTCTCCCGAGTAAAATGACACCTACGCCCAGCACATTACAACACTCACACCAGCAGGCAGCGCCACTCAAGGGCCCATCACTTTCACACACCCACATTCCTGACACAGCACCCACACCAGCTCACGGATTGCGTTGAGTAGCGTTTGGCTAGCAGTGTGTGTAGTGACCAGCAGCTAGTCACTACTCACATACCGCCAGCCAAGCGCCAGTCCACGAACACCGCCAGCCGAGCACCAGTCCACGCACACCGCCAGCCAAGCGCCAGTCCACGCACACCGCCAGCCAAGCGCTAGTCCACACACACCACCAGCCAAGCGCCAGTTCACACTCGCCGCCAGCCAAGCACCAATCCATGCACACCACCAGCCAAGTGCCAGTGCAAACACACTGCCAGCCAAGCATCAGTACAAACACACCGCCAGCCAAGCTCCAGTACAAACACACCGCCAGTCAAGCGCCAATCAAAACACACCGCTAGCCAAGCGCCATTCCACGCATACTGCCAGACAAGCGCCAGTCCACGCACACTGCCAGCCAAGCGCCAGTTCATGCACACCGCCAGCCAAGCAACAGTTCACGCACACCGCCAGCCAAGTGCCAGCCCACTCACACTGCCAGCCAAGCGCCGTACAAACACACCGCCAGCCAAGCGCCAGTCCACGCACACAGCCAGCCAAGCGCCAATCCAAACACACCGCCAGCCAAGTGCCAGACCACGCACACCGCCAGACAAGCACCACTCCACGCACACCGCCATCACATTTAGGATTTTTTTTATATAAATAAGAAAACACAAAAAAATTGCAAATAGATACAAATCTACTAACACAAAATCTGACACTAAATACACTACACAAATGCCAACCTTGAAACTGAACAAACAGTATTAAACAATAGAGGCCAGGCAGTTCACTTTACCACTCATGGATGCTCTCAAAAATTATTTTGCATGTGGTACATTCTAAAACAAGCAAGCACACACAGCCCAGGGTTAGAAGGACACTCGGGGCAGTATATACGAGTTTCCTTTTCGCCAACAGACTCTACATCTCCTACTGGGAAAGTCTTTTGAGGGTGTGGGTAGAATGTGATTAGGAAAGAGGCGATTTTTAATCTAGCAACATCCTCCACCACTCCAACTCTAGGAACACTTTCCTGTTCCACTAAAACAAAGCTGCCTATTACAGACTCCTGAAACTTAGCAAAAGTCATCTTTGACTCAGGACAAGAATCCTGGAGCACAACAAAAGCATTAAAGGTTGCCAAGTGGAAAAGACGAATAGCCAACTTCTTATACCAAATGTAAGCCTTACGAAGAGCAGCGTAAGGTTCCAACCTCTGATTTACTCTGTCAACACCACCTATGTGCCTATTATAGTCTAAAATGCACATAGGTTTGCGCACTTCAGCAATTTGAACCCAAACAGTCACAGGTGCAGTGCTTTCATCATGGATGGTAGTCAGCATGTAGACATTTCTCCTGTCTGAAAACTTCACAGCTAGAAGCTCCTCACAACGCACTGTCCCCGCACAAGCTTTTGACAAAGAAGTTCTGATGGGAATCCTTTACGGTTAGAGCAGATTGTGCCACAAGCAACAGTGTCCACTTTGGCCTTTTCCCTGAACAACCGGACACCAGTGTAGAAGTTATCTACATATAAAAGGTGGCCTTTGTTAAAAAATCCTCTACCAAGTTCCCACACAATTTTCTCAGTAACTCCAAAAGTAGATGAACAACCAGGGGGGGTAATCCTGGATTCATTACCGGTGTACACCCTGAAATTAGAGATATATCCAGTCCTACTGTCACACAGCATATACAGCTTAATTCCATAGCCTGCCCTCTTACTAGGAATGTATTGCCTAAAAACCAAGTGGCCCTTGAACAACACCAAAGACTCATCCACTGCAATTTCTTTCCCTGGAGCATAGATCTCAGAAACTCGGTCAACAAAGTGATCAATGACAGGCCGAATCCTAAAAAGATGGTCACAATCAGGGTGATCTTGTGGCAACGCTAAACCATTATCGACAAAATGCATCATCCAAAGCAGAAGCAAATACCTTTCACGACTCATGATTGCCGGAAATATAGCAGTTGCCATCAAGGGACCAGTAGACCAATACGAAGACATTGATGGCTTCCTTAGCAAGCCCATCAAAAAAGTTAAACCCAAGAACTTCTTCAGCTCTTCCAGATTTGTAGGAGTCCACCAGGTAGCTCTAGAGTGGGGTTTAAGGCTGGCTCTGTTGTCCCTCAAAAACTGTTTGGCATACAAATTAGTCTGCTCAACAATCTCTGCCAAAAATACATCGTCCATAAACAAGTGAAAACAAATTATCGGCAATACGTTTTCAGTATTCACTCTACACCCTGGAACACCAGTAAAGTCTGGCAATGCCGGCTGCACCATGCCTGGGGCAACCCAGACGTCAGCACTTTCAACGGGAAGCCTTGCAGCCCCAGGCTGCGGCCCAGATGCCTCTTGCTGCAATATACCAACGGGAAGCCTTGCTGCCGCAGATGCCTCTTGCTGCACTGCACCAACGGGAAGCCTTGCAGCCGCAGGCTGCAGACGAGATGCCTCTTGCCGCTATATCGGCACATCAATGTCCTCCTCTAACACAGGCACTTCATCCGCACTAAGAGTAGCTTCATTCGCACTGAGAGTAGCTTCATCATCCGATGATTCCATGTGGAGAGAAAACTTACTGCCTGAATCGTCCCTGACTAAAGAGCAAAAGCCTTGAACTAGAACAACAAGCATTTGCAATGCAATAGGTCTCGCATTAGGAAAGTTTGAGCTATTGGTATTGTAAATGACAATTTTTTTTTTCATGTTTTGTTTTTGAAAATAGTAAATTTAATAGCTTTGTTATTTACAATGCCAATAGTTATAACTTTCGCAACTGTGACACCTATAGCATTTGTAATGCAATATGTGTTGTATTTACGTGACTTACATGTATTGATATTACAAATAACAATGGCTTTTAATTTTTTTCAATAATTAATACTTAAATAAAAGTTATTGTAATTTATAGTGGCAATAGCTTAAAGTTTTGTCAACAACTTTTGTGAAGATTATGTTCAGTGTATTTTATTGTGACGAAAATCCAAGAACAGAAGTGAAATATTAACTTATTTTTGTTACATTTGTAATAAAGCTTGAAACATTGAGAGAACATATTTGAAACAGGTGTTGTTGAATGGTTTCACAGATTGATGCTGTGGTGGCGCTGAGTGATGTTGTGATGGCGAACGAGTGATGCTGTGGCGGTCAGTGATGCTGTGGTAGCGCATAGTGATGTTGTGGTGCCCCTGAGTGATGCTGTGGTGATGCGGAGTGATGCTGTATGCTATGCTATGTTTTGTTTTGCTATCCTATGTTTTGTTTTGTTATGCTATGCTATGTTTTGCTATCCTATGCTTTGATTTGTTATGCTATGCTATGCTGTGTTTTGTTATGCTGTGCTATGTTTTGTAATGCTATGCTATGTTTGGCTATGCTATGCTTTGTAATGCTATGCTATGTTTTGTTATGCTATGCTATGTTTTGTTGTGTTTTATTATGCTATGCTTTGTTTTGCTATGATATGTTTGGTTGTGTTTGGTATGCTATGTTTTGCTATGCTATTATATGTTTTGTTTTGCTATGTTATGTTGTGTTTTGCTATGTTTTGTTATGCTATGTGTTGTGTTTTGTTATGCTATGTTTTGTTATGTTGTGCTATGTTTTGTCATGCTATGCTATGTTTTGTTTTGCTATCCTATGCTTGGTTGTGTTATGCTATTCTATTCTCTACTGAAACAAACACTACAAGGGCATAATGCAAAAGGCAAGAATTTCTCATTCAACTACCCTTTTAGAATGAATGGTCATGAATTAGATTGTAAGGGATGTGAAGAGAATATTGGTAATATTAGGAACATATATCCGTAGAACTATTAATATAGGCACCTGCGCTCCCTGTTCCTTTGCCCTGTCTTAAATATATTAAGCCCCCGTGCATGCTATTTCCAGTACTGAGGTGACAGCATGTCTCTAAATTAGACAAACAGCGCCACCATGTGGCAGACTCTCGTAAGTTCCAGTGTTGACAATAAATTGCTCTTTCAGTACTGGAAACCACTGGCTCAAATTAAACACTGTATAACAGTCAGAGACACACACACTTTATACACAGTAGAGCCTGGTACGCAGTGAGTGCTAGAAAATCACATAGAGGGGTTACCCACAGTCTGTCAACGGACGAGGATAGTAGAGGTTATTGCACATTCAAAGACAGTGGCACTGCAAAATGTATGAAACGGCACCATCCGCTTAGAATTGCCGCATAAAACCAATCTGTGCATATAACTGTACATTTAATGGAGTATTGTGTCAATGGCTGAAGCCATTTCCAGGTCAAGCAAGGTAGTGTTACAGTTATAACACGTGCAAGCCAGGTATTCTGAAACTATTAGAAATGTAACTATCTGTCTGCCACCAAAGTGCACTTTAGTCTTTGAGATGTTTCTAAAGTTTTCCAATGTCTCAAATCCCAGCACTTAGATTGGTTTTATTGAGAAATTGTTTGTCTGAAACTGCAATATAATGGCAAAATGAAATAAGATTTTAATATTTTAAAAGTCTGTCTACTTAAAATTTAGAGATGGATGTAAAATCTCACAATGTTAAAAAAATAAAAAAAATTTAAATCTCACAATGTTAGAGAACGTGTGAGTAGCAAACTTTTTTTTTCGGAAGTTGCCTCGAGACTTAAGGAAAGAGTCACACATTCCAAGGGGGCTTACCAATTTAACATAAATCAATAGGGGTCTAGCCCTTTTCCCTTAATTGTTTTACAATGAGCTAAGCCACTCATCTTTTTAGAGCTCCGTTTTATTCTTAGGAATGGTCAAAAACATCGGAGAAGTGGGGTGTTTTACGGAAAGGTTAACAAAGTGTGTCTATTATGTTGCACATTATCTCACATCTTAGCAGCAAATCGGGCCATTGTCTCTTACATGAGAAAGGTTATAATGTATGCTCACCAACAATCTTTATTTGCGCTCATTTTCACTCACTGCTGTACGTTAAACCATTGTTCATACTGTGGACTTCATAGGCATCAATAGTCTCCTGATCCCATATATTTCATTTCAGATTTCAGGGAAGACCAAATCATTACAAAGGCGGGGCACAAATCAGCAGAGCCAGCAGATGGTGCCAAAAGCAGAGTAGTCTGTCCCACCACGGTGGTGGCCTTTTCATAACAAATCACTACCCCTCGCCAAGGTGCACTTCCAGGACCTCCCTATCAACACTGGTTGACAGAAGGGTCAGAAATTCCATAATTTATTGTGTCACTTTTGTACCTCGAACGCCCTCTTCACAAAGCACTAGTGCAATGTGTCACTGATGCTTATGTACTATATTTCCGTTATATATTGAGTCCCGCACACCCTATTAAGAGGACAATCTATTTGCCATTCCTGCTAGAATTACCTGGCCATTCAAAACGAGGGACAACATTTGTAGATCTGGAAACAATGCATTTGTAGGAAGAGATGTCACAGTCCCATTCCATTTGCGTTTGAAGTTCCTTATAAACCAACAGAATGTCTTGCCACATGTCCCGTGTTCTATAGCTAATAAGCAACCTACATTTTGTCAGGATGATAAGTGCTAAGTCCCCCTCTGGTTTGATGAGATCTGAAGAAACATGCCACCCACCCAAATGCATTGCTCCTTGGTGTATAAAGATGCTTTTCGGCATGCTTAACGGCAGTTAACCTTTGATGTCACTTACATGTCATGAGACCCAGAGGCCACAGCTGGTTTTATCACGTGTTCTGGTGCACGGGCGTGGCCCTGGTGACTTACTGAATACCACCAACCCGTCCCTAGCCTTCCCCCGCACCCAACACAGGAAATCAGTCTTGCCATATGCCATCGAGTGAAATGTTTAAACCTTAAGCGAGAACGCTTGGCATGTCTCGCTTATTGATAAAAGGGTGCGTGCTGCTGTGGCGTGTGTGCGTTTCTTCCCCCTGTCAAAGTAAGTACTCGCCCGTGACCTCATACTCTGTCACAAAGTAGGAAACTGGCCTCTCTCTTCAAAGCCGCAATCCTTCCCACAGTGCTCTGGGCTCATTCTGAAATCCCAGTGTGAACGTGGGAAAACAAACAGGCCGTCCCAGAGATGCCTCACAGTGTGGCGCAATGTCTGAGGGGAGCCTTGGTCCGGCCAGGCCCTGACAGCGCCCTTCTGCCGTGAAGGGTGAGGAGACAGGTAAACAGCAAGACACCGCCATCAAAAAAACAGCAGCGCGGGGACGAGCCAGAGCTGAGGGGCACTCAGCCAATGGCGTGCTAGCGGGGCGGAGCCCCGGAGGCGGCCGAAGGGCAGGGGCTACGAATCCTGCACAGCCGCCGTCCTGCCCGTGCACCACAGTGCCGCTCCCGCAGCAGAAAGCTAGCTGGCTGGAAGTTGTCAGCCTGTCCCTGGCCGCGTAGCCCCCGCCCCCCACCCATCGGGAGCCGAGGACCCGGCGCTCCACATATGACTGTCCCCAACAGCAGCGGTGAGGAGCGGCTATCGGAAGCAGGTGAGAGGGAGGCTCCGCGGGGGCCCGTGCAGGAGCGGACTCCCATAGGCGCAGACTCCACCCTCCTTCCACGCGTCTGTGTGTCTGTGTGCCTGCGTGTGTGTGTGTGTGCCTGTGCATGCATGAGTGTGGCTGTGTATGCGCGCGCGATTGCGAGAAGCTGACTTGCAGTGAATATTGAACAGGAGATGTGCACGGCCCAGGGCGTGCGCGCCCACGAGAGGAAATCGCCGAAGGAAAGCGCGTGCCTATCCCCTGTCCAACATTCCCGGCAAGTCGGTAACAATAGGTCTTTCGCTAGACGCGAGACCTAAAAAGGGAGAAATAAAGCATTACAATTGCAATTGACAAGAAATAAAAAAATTAACATTATAACATGCTATGTCACTTCCCAAATGGGGGCAGAAAGGCCAAAAAATGCAGGTGATCTGTCCCCAGGGGGGCAGAAAAGTCTTTAAAATTATTTAGGCCCATAAGGAAGCGACCCTTGGCCATGGGGTCGCTTCCATTTAAAATGTAAAACACTCCCTGGTGTCTAGTAGGGTTTTCTGCCCCCCCCCCCCCCGGGGCAGAAAGGCCAAATAAACAAACCGATCTTCCCCCAGGGGGGGCAGAATAAACTTTTAAAAAAAATATGGCCCCCGGAAGCGACCCTTGCCCAAGGGGTCGCTTCCAATTTTAAAAAAAAAGATAATCCCTGGGCTCTAGTGGGCTTTTCTGCACCCCCCCCCCCCGGGCCAGAAAGGCCAAATAAAAAAAACAATCTGCTCCCAGAGGGGGAAGAATATACTTTAAAAATAAATTGGGCCCCAGGAAGCGACCCTTGCCCAAACGCTCGATACCAATTTAAAAAAAAGAAAATCCCTGGGTCTAGTGGCCTTTTCTGCCCCCCTGGGTCCACAAATGGCCAAAAATCGGCTGCTCTTTCCCTGGGGGGGCAGAAAAGTCTAAAATTAATTGTCCCCCTTAGGAAGCGACCCTTGCCCAAGGGGTTGCTTTATTTGCACACAAAAAAACGAATCCCTGGTGTCTAGTGGGGCATTCCTGGTGCACGATTGCGACGCTGTGCGCGATCGGGCACCAGGAATGCCCTGCATTCAGACATCAGGGGAGAGGAAACCCCCCGATGCCTCAAGGCATCCAGATTTGACCCCGCTCCACCGGAGCAACAAAAATATACCCTCCCTCTTGGACTCGTTGGAAAGAAAGGATTTCCAGTGCGTCCAGTGCTTCCTGATGGCGTTGGCGCGTGCTGTGCGCGCTGACATCATGGGAAAGCGTGGGGGGTCGGGGGTGGCAGCGGAAACTCTTCTGCTGCCATCCCCCTCAGTCGGGGCATGGTCATTATCAGAGGGGGGGGCGCAAGCGCTTTCCCCAGGGGCTGTGCTCATGACGGAGCGGTTCTGTCATAAGCACAGGCCAACCAATGCTCATGACGGAACCGTTCTGTCATGAGCATCGAAGGGGTTAACGCTGCGTTCCGCAACTTCTCGGCTGCACGGTATTTACAACAATACGATGCAACCCTGCATTTTCTCCTGTGCTGGCGCTAATTACAGCTGCCTAACGCCCACGCAGGCACCCTTGCACCATAGTGCAAGGCTGCTTGCGTTGATGGGAAAGATTGTTTATGTACAGCAAGGTGTCCCTTCCTGCACATAAAAAATCTGAAATGGACATATGTAACTTCTTTGTGTGCAGCTTGGCGCAGCACACATAGAAGTTGCAACTCATTATTTCTTTTTTTTTTTTAAATGATTGTTTATGTGCAGGAAGGGACATCTACATTCACATAAACAATCAATGGCCTTTTGCTGTTTCGGTGTGTAGCACAATGCAGCACACATGGAAATAGCAAAAACTAGAAGAAAATAAACATTACGCGGTGCCTGACACATGGTGCAGGGATGTTTAGTGGGGGGAGCATAGGTGCACCCCAGGCCACATTGTGGAGTGCCAGGGTGGAAGGGGGTCCTGATAGGGGCCCCCAAAGACCCTTCCCACAAATTTTTCCTGTTCGAAAGGCCAACATGAAATGGCAGTTGGAAAGTGTCATCATAATCCTGATGGCGGAGACAAGCCTAGCTCCGACATCATTAGGGGATTATGCTAGCTTCCAACACCCCTATGGGCTCTTTGAGCCGTCGGACCATTGTCGGAGTCCCCCCACTGGGTTCATTCTGACCGCCTTCATCCTAATATGGCGGTCTAAATGAAACCTAAAATGTCGGTCGGAAAGCCTCCGACTGCTGGTCGGAGGCTTTCCGTCTGGCATCATAATCGGGCCCTTGATGTTGACATGGGCAGTCAGCAGACTTTTCACATTTCCAGGTTCATGCATACAGCGCATAAGGCAGTGATTGTTCACAAAGGAAATAATATTGCCCATTTGTTTATGGTTTGTGATTACTGAAAGTCCAGAATCTGATACTTTAACAAGGTTTCATGCAAAAATCCTATTTATTTTATCCACCATAAAAGTGTGCATCTCCTTGTTCTGCTTATTCGTTAAGTAATAGTTACAGTGTTTCTAAAACAAATTGAAGCAGTCTCAACTTGATTGTGCTGTTTTAGGTGTCTTTTTCAAAGAGGAAATCTACCAGATGTTTACCTGTTTTACAGTTTCGTTTAATGGCTTTGTAAAAAGAATGACTGCCCCAATAAAATACTGATTAGGTGGCAACTCTGTGAGCTCATCTAGCCAAGTTTCTTTGAACTCTGGGCCTCACTTTCTAAATGTATAACAGGACTATAAATCCCAGAATACAAAGAAACAACCTGGGCTGGATGAGTTACTCACACGTGAATCTGGCAAATTTGACAGCCCTGCTTCAGGCAAAAGTATATAAATATCTCTCAAAGATATGTCAAAACATAGACACTGAACAATCTGCCTTGGTGATCACTGCATTAAACTGTTCTGCATTTTTTGTATCAGAGATTTTGTTTTCTTAAACGAATGCCCTTAAATGAGGTGATGGTATTATTTTTGATGGTTGAGAACAGCTCTAAGACATTGCACTTTCTGAATTAATGTATGCACTTTTTAAAAGGATGTGAAATTTTGTTTGAAATTGCTTGGATCTATTTTATTTTAATAAGAAATACTGTATTGGTTGTATGGGTCTTATGGCTCGAACTAAACTATTTTTAACTTGGACATTAAATTGGGTAAGAATAAAACCTATGCACCTACATCTTTGGGGTTCAAAGCCAGGCAGGGATAATCCATAGTTCCATCCTTCTCGAGTAGATAAAAGTAAAAAGTGTATTATATTAGCAGTGAGTGTCTGTCTGCAGGTCCCAGAGAGGGAAAGCACAGGCTGCTATTCATCTAAAGCGATACACTCAGCATTACTGAGATATATTATTCATACATACATTAAATTGAGCCTGAGATAATTCCATCATGTTTCCAGGAATCAAACCTTTGACCTTCAGGTTGAACACAAATCTCTTAAGAAGGTAGCCAACCTACCGGTGGCTTTTTAACAACTTTTATAGGTCTGTAAATGATGGGTGGAATTAATCTTTATTAAAAGCCACAGAAGAGACCCGTAACCCCAGTTGAGACCCGGGTGGGTACAGAATCATACAACAATGTCTCAATGGGAGTTAAAGTGGGGATACAATTTAAAACGTCCATTGATTACACAAAATCACAATGCCCCAAATTTTGATTTCAACATTATTATATTAACAAAGAAAGAAGCATAAATATATATTTTTCATGGGTTTACGAAGCAGCATCAACCATGCTTTTTAAGTTGTGTATTAAGTGCAAGATGAACACATTGTGCTGGTGAAAAGTGTTTAAACAGGGCAAGTGTAGCACTTGAAAAATGTAAAGCAGCGTTTTTGGGGAAATTCGACAAAACTGTTATGCATGAACATTTACTTTATAATAGAAGCAGTGGATAATCATGACATAATTAGCAATCCCAATTACGCTATTATGAGTCCACCGCGTTTCGACCTTCATAACTTGAGGTCATCATCAGGACAAAGGCACACAAGGAAGGTGATTTCTGCCTGACGAGGAACAAGATGAGAGTTACCCCTAACAACAAATAAACTTAAATCAATTCAAATAATATGGGATTCATGTTTTGAGAAACCTGAAGGGAATGCAAGGCAACTGGAAGGGAGGAAAAAGGGGAGAAGGCTATGTTAGACAACACTCGTATAACTTAGATGAAGTAGCCACCTTTAGAATCAGTAAAAGTGTGGTCAATACGCTCACGTGAAAGAAACCTCCAGAGCATATATGCCAAGAGCTGGCCCAGCTGGTCACCAGGGAGGAGGGGTCAAAACGCTGTCATTCAAGATATGAGCGACGTTGGATCAAGGAAGAAGTTGTTCAAAGGGTTGTCGGAGACAAATCGTAACAGCCTGGTTACATTAAGGTGTGAGAAAGGCTCAAGTAATCAAGGTAGCACAGGTGGGCGCTCACCCATTGGTGATTATGGCTTAAAAGAGAAGCACATCCGTGTTTGGTAGAAATGAGAATGCGAAAAGTCAATTTCGGTCTACAAATGATTTTAAATAAATCTGCGGGAGATAATGACATGTAATGATCAAGGGCGCACGCGCTTTTGATTAAAGGCAGCACTCACCGTCTGAAGATACCTACTAACCCTGTGGCAAATATAAATGGAGTGGGGCGGGCCAGACGGAACCCGCACGCCCCAGCAGTGCAGGGCCAAGCAGGGGGCTTGTAACAATATTTAGCCAAAGATCATGTGCTCATTGACTCCCTTTGAGACATTAAATTCTTCTGGAGCAGCTTCTGTTTAAACAAGCTGCAATTAATTAAAAGTACAATTAGATGATTGTGTTCCTTTTTACAGTTAGAAACTTCTTTGTTTCTTTTGTTACTGAGAAGTGCCACTGATGTCCCATTAAAAGTATTGCATTGCTGCTGAATAGTGCTGGTGTGATAACCTTCAATGAATAATGCTGGCACTTCCTTCAAATGAAATAAGCATTAGCAAATGAAATAAGTTTGATTTTGAAGCTTGAATGCTGCTTGAAGCAATAAAATAAAGCCTGCTAAAGAGGAAAACAATTTAGAGAAGTACTGTTTTTTTGTGCAATGCATCAATGATAGAAATAATTAAATCTATGACGACAGAGTATACTTTTCAGATTTAAAATAGCCCACCATCATGCATTCCAGTAGATATGAGACGATACACCTGAACAGCCAATGGAAAGAAGGTGAGAATAAAGTACTCCTGTGGACTGATCCAAATATGAATGATAATGTCTCAAGTCAGTAAATGAAAGTTTCTGAGCCAGAGAAGTGAATGAGGATGAATCGAAATATGGGGTATATATGGAATAATTACAATATATCTGTCATGAATGGAGTAAGCATATTATAAGTGAAACCTAAAAGGTGCACAGACTCGGTAAGAGCCAAGTTAAAACCCTGCCCAAGTCTATTTTCCTGCCTTATTTTCAGAGCGACGAGATAAATAGGAATTTAAAGGTGGAGGTGTAAGGTTGCCAAAGTTATTATACCCGCTCTCATTTTTCAGGATGATTGTGTTTAGTGTTTGGCTGACAAAGTCATGTTTAAAGAGGTGCTGCTTATACCTCATGATATTAGTCTAAACTTCTTTTTGCACTCTCCAAAGCTAATAAAAAAGTGGGTGTTCTTCGTTGCAGGCTCACACATTTGTAGGTATTACCTAGGTCTTCAGTCTGCGGCGTCAAAAATCACAACAGACATGGGCTGCTACACTGTGAACTCTCTGACCTGGGGAACCACCTAGACACAATCAAGATTATGGTATGTAAATTCTTCCCCATCACCCCCGCACCAACATCCCCACCCCGGCCATAAGAATGTCTTTTTGGGATAGTTCGGTGGGTAAATGCCAGTCTTGCTTGAATGTCACATGGTTAACTTTCAGCCCTTCTTTCATTTGAATCTGGTTAAATCAATACCTTTAATCTGGTTATTATTATATGTAATAAAATGCTAAGAAACAAGTCCAAATATGATTATTCTTTTTATTAGTTCTGGCACATGAATTGGTGTCTTTGTCAGGGACAATTTCCAAAGAACCAGTGTCGTTCTGTGCTTGCTCGCCGGTGGCTGAAATGTGTGCATGCATCTTTAATAAGTCTGCATTAAGGCCCTCATTTATAACTTAATATGCATTTGTAAAGCGCACGCTCGCCCAAGGGTATCTTGGTGCTGAATGACAGCTGTTTATTGTTACCCCACAGTAACCATTTTATCGACCTCAGAAGAATGAAAGACTGAGTGGACCCACAGGGATTTGAATCTGTAACCATCAGGTCAAACACAGGCCCCTGCAATCGACGCATTAGACCACTAAGCCACAAGATACAGCATCATGAGCTTAGGGCCAAAGTCACCTAGCGGCGCTGCCCTGAGCCAAAGTGAAAGGGCCGGAATACAGTGCATTTATGAAATACAGTGCATTACAGTCATTTCCCCCTGTGCTAGCACAGTTTTGGCAGCCTCGTGCCAGCGGTGCAAAGGTACCTATGTTGCCTGATGGATTGTTTTGAGACTCAAGGGCTACCTTCCTCCACAGAAACAATCCTAAGAGGCATTTTCCTATTTCTATGTGAAAGAGGAAGAAACAAGGAGAAATTCAGGGGCATATTACCAAGGATGGCGATGGGCAATTATCGCCGGTTTAGCAGCCGTTTTCGGCCGCTACGCGGCAATAATTCTATCGCTCTATTAGCAAGCTGTCGCTAACTGATGTTAGCGACAGCTTTTAGGCGATAGCGAGAGGTTTGGGGCCCACTTTGCATGTCAGCGATATTTATCGCTAATGACATACAAAGTGGGCGTATCCAACCTGTTAGCGACTGAAAGCAGTAGCTAACATCGCTATCGCCTATTGGCAAGGCAGGCGTAGCGATGGAAATATTCCCGCTATCGCCAAAAACCAACACCTGCTCAGATCAGTTCTTGGCTTGGCAGTTCGGGCTGGACTGTTCCCATGAGGCACAGGGTCAGACTGATTTGCATATGGCCATGTCTGAACTGGGGTGGCTGAGTGAGCTAAAGAATGGTGATGGATTAAACACAGATCAGTTGACTGGGGGTGAGTGTTTGATTTGCTCAAATGCTCCGTCCATCATCCCCTTTTGTATCGCTTTGTTCGCCCTAAGTGTGGCAGGGTATGCTCAGACGTGAGTCCCTTGCTCACTTGGCCACTGGATTCAAGATAGCCTGGCTGATGAGGATTATGAATCCAAAACCGGTCCCAGGATGCTTGTTTCCGGTCCAGGGAAGACATGGCTTGGCAGTTCGGGCTGGACTGTTCCCATGAGGCACAGGGTCAGACTGATTTGCATATGGCCATGTCTGAACTGGGGTGGTTGAGTGAGCTAAAGAATGGTGATAGATTAAACCCAGATCAGTTGACGGGGGGTGAGTGTTTGATTTGCTCAAATGCTCCGTCCATCATCCCCTTTTGTATCGCTTTGTTCGCCCTAAGTGTGGCAGGGTATGCTCAGACGTGAGTCCCTTGCTCACTTGGCCACTGGATTCGAAATAGCCTGGCTAATGAGGATTATGAATCCGAAACCGGTCCCAGGATGCTTGTTTCCGGTCTAGGGAAGACATGGCTTGGCAGTTCGGGCTGGACTGTTCCCATGGGGCACAGGGTCAGACTGATTTGCATATGGCCATGTCTGAACTGGGGGGGCTGAGTGAGCTAAAGAATGGTGATGGATTAAACCCAGATCAGTTGACTGGGGGTGAGTGTTTGATTTGCTCAAATGCTCCGTCCATCATCCCCTTTTGTATCGCTTTGTTCGCCCTAAGTGTGGCAGGGTATGCTCAGACGTGAGTCCCTTGTTCACTTGGCCACTGGATTCAAGATAGCCTGGCTGATGAGGATTATGAATCCGAAACCGGTCCCAGGATGCTTGTTTCCGGTCCATGGAAGACATGGCTTGGCAGTTCGGGCTGGACTGTTCCCATGAGGCACAGGGTCAGACTGATTTGCATATGGCCATGTCTGAACTGGGGTGGCTGAGTGAGCTAAAGAATGGTGTTGGATTAAACCCAGATCAGTTGACTGGGGGTGAGTGTTTGATTTGCTCAAATGCTCCGTCAATCATCCCCTTTTGTATCGCTTTGTTCGCCCTAAGTGTGGCAGGGTATGCTCAGATGTGAGTCCCTTGCTCACTTGGCCACTGGATTCACCATAGCCTGGCTGATGAGGATTATGAATCCGAAACCGGTCCCAGGATGCTTGTTTCAGGTCCAGGGAAGACATGGCTTGGCAGCTCGGGCTGGACTGTTCCCATGAGGCACAGGGTCAGACTGATTTGCATATGGCCATGTCTGAACTGGGGTGGCTGAGTGAGCTAAAGAATGGAGATGGATTAAACCCAGATCAGTTGACTGGGGGTGAGTGTTTGATTTGCTCAAATGCTCCGTCCATCATCCCCTTTTGTATTGCTTTGTTCACCCTAAGTGTGGCAGGGTATGCTCAGACGTGAGTCCCTTGCTCACTTGGCCACTGGATTCAAGATAGCCTGGCTGATGAGGATTATGAATCCGAAACCGGTCCCAGGATGCTTGTTTCCGGTCCAGGGAAGACCTGGCTTGGCAGTTCAGGCTGGACTGTTCCCGTGAGGCACAGGGTCAGACTGATTTGCATATGGCCATGTCTGAACTGGGGTGGCTGAGTGAGCTAAAGAATGGTGATGGATAAAACCCAGATCAGTTGACTGGGAGTGAGTGTTTGATTTGCTCAAATGCTCCGTCCATCATCCCCTTTTGTATCGCTTTGTTCGCCCTAAGTGTGGCAGGGTATGCTCAGATGTGAGTCCCTTGCTCACTTGGCCACTGGATTCAAGATAGCCTGGCTGATGAGGATTATGAATCCGAAACCGGTCCCAGGATGCTTGTTTCCGGTTCAGGGAAGACATGGCTTGGCAGTTCGGGCTGGACTGTTCCCATGAGGCACAGGGTCAGACTGATTTGCATATGGCCATGTCTGAACTGGGGTGGCTGAGTGAGCTAAAGAATGGTGATGGATTAAACCCAGATCAGTTGACTGGGGGTGAGTGTTTGATGTGCTCAAATGCTCCATCCATCATCCCCTTTTGTATCGCTCAGACCAGTTCTTAGCCATGTTATCCAATGGGAGGTGGATAACATGGCTAAGAGCATTTTGTCGCTAATGCGTGAATATCGCTGTATTCTCAGCTATATTCACGCATTTCGCCGCTATCGCTGGATATTTTAGCACAATGGAGAAAAACGTTGCTAATAGCATGTTTTCTCTGCTAACATATCCAGCGATAAGCAGCGATAAAAAAATTGTCGCTAAGCCTATTTAGCGATAATTATCGCTACTTGTTGGTAATATGCCCCAAAGTTATTTGTCCTCGTAACACCTCACCTCGGGAGGCGTAAGGTTTTGGCAATTCCCCAGGTTTACATGCTCTCGTAAATCTGGATAAGAATCAAAATCCATGGGTGTGGCGTGGGAAAATCCACATCAACGCCTGGGGAACGCATTCCGAGTGCAGAGTAAGGCAACGCAGTGATTTGTGCTCCCTTGCCTTAATCCATATCTATGAGACCATTCAAAGCCACCCAAAGTGGCATTTCCTGTCCCCACATATATGATTTTGTGATTTCCGCCAGAGCGCCACAATAAATGATGCTCCGGCGGGGCTAGGAGCTGCTAAATATGCCTCTAAGGAGTTAACAGACATGTCATGCTCTTTATACAAGTGAGGTAAAACACCAAAAACGTGTTGAGGCGACCTGCGCGTGGCCCCCTCGCTGCGGGTCTACTCGTGCCTCGCGGTGACCTGCTTCCTCTGCTTGGAGCAATGATGGGTTTTCAATGGCTGACTCATGGCGGGTTTTCCCTTCTACGACCTCCTTGCTTTCTTCATTTAAAACAAACGGCGGTAGATAATCAAGGAAAACAAACGGCGGTAGACAATCAAATCAAGGAAAACAGACGGCGGTAGATAATCAAGGCATCGCAATATACAATCGGTATTTAGATTAAATAAACAAACATAGTGAATTCGATAGGATTTTTTCTTAAGAAGCATGTGTCCATTTTTTTTAAAAAGTATTTTGAGAAGAAGTAGCAGCCCCTGGCTTTGTGCCCTCGAGACAGTATGCGCAGCCTTTGAAGCGCGTGAGCCGGATGAGTGACACGGGTCTGCTTCTGCAAGGAAACCCTGGAAATTCCTGTTGCGTAATTCCAGCATAATGTGACGGCGCGCCCTGCTGCCTGCTGTATAAAGGGGCCACGCTGGGAGCTGAGAGAACAGAACTCCTCGGCGGCCTAAAAGCTTACTCAAGGAAGGCTGAGTAAAGAAAGTCTTAGCAGCCAAGAAGAAACACTCGCATAACCACTGCCATGGAAGGAAAGTGCGTGCTCGCTGCTGTGGCCATTTGTCTGCTCTCTGCATCCGTGACTGAAGGTGAGGCCCGAAACATATATATTTTTCCTGAAATACATTTTTCATACCTTTTACGAAGCTTTCTGAATATTTATGGTACATGATAAGAAATCAGGTAGTGCAGCGCACAGTTATATTATTTTTATATGTTATGTTTTATATTGCCTTGCATGTAAAACGTTTTTTAAAAAAGTATAGTGACATTTATTTCAAAGGGTATTTTGATTATAATTTTTTTTAAAGTGAATTTTCTCAAAGTAATCTCGTTTTAATCGCACCCATGACAGAAGCGGACAGTCTTGCAATTTTTAAAGATATACAATAAAGTGCATATTTGTCAGCATGTTCCATATCACGAGGGCGAGCATCACCCATTCGAAGTAAGCATGCTGGGACTTGTAGTTTGTAGTACAGAACTAGAAACCTCAATCTGATGTGCGCTTTCTGAATCGCGTTTAATGTTAACTCATGGAATCCCGCCGTTTTGTTCTAGGCATGTCATTGGCAAGAATGGGAACGGAGCTGCGCTGCCAGTGCATAAAGACAGAGTCTAATTTCATCCACCCCAAGCACATTCAGAACGTGGAGCTCATCCAGAGCGGGGCTCACTGCAAGAACCTAGAAATCATGTGAGTACCTCAGACACTGCTTGTGCTCTTGTGTAACTAAGATAAATAGCGCTATGTGAAAGTGCCTTCTACTGGGGTGTTTTTGTCTCACTAATGCCATTCTGCCCATTAAATCATTTTATTGGCTCTGTCCAAGCATCTGCGAATTAGACGTTTCATCCTCTATTTTTTGGGGGGGTGTTGGACATAAGGACATAAGTAAATCTGGGGGTACCGTGAGGCCCTGCAGTTTCCTCTACTGCACCAGCCATAAGGAAAGTGCACAGGTGGTCTGGACTAGAGTCAAATTTTAGCATTTCCCCCAGAAGTTGGAGCAATTGTCACTGAACTTTAAATCAGGCCACCTGCTGTCACCGCGAGCCCTTCTCTCCTTGCCCACGTGCACTGCTTACAATCCCTCGTAGCTGGAGGGATAGTAGTTGTACACAATATCTGCTCTACTAGTCACCTGCGCCGAGGCAGGCTGTCAGAAGTGACTATCCTGGGACAGCTCAGAGCAAAGGCTGCCCCTAGTACCGGAAACATACGCAAATCCCTGTTCATACAGTCATTTGGACAGCGCTTAATTTGTGCACGCAGTTAAAGTGTATTGCTGTATTGTTAATACGTTTATTGCTGTAAAATTCAGCTGAGTAGCAAAGGCACCCCTTGCAGTGAAAGACAAGGCCGAACCTGAAGTCCAAAGGTCATAAACAGGGTTAAATTAACACACGCCTGATCACCAGAGCTCCAATGCTTTAGCAAAGTGTGGAGAAGTGTTCAAGTGAAATGAGAGTTGGGATTTAAAAAGATTAGGAGAAAGACAAAACACCTGCCTAATAATTAAATAACGTTTCCTCTGCCATACACAATGCATGCACTGTGAGCCTTGTTTGCATGTGTGAAGGGGAGGGGGGGTCGGTATCTCGTTTGGCTTATCCATGATATAAGCTTTTAAGGAGACAGAGGACAGACAATGGAAGGACAGATTTGCCCTCGATCTGACAACAATATGTAACACAAAGAAGCCCCCAGGTCTTGAGAAAGGATGGATGCTAACGATAAGCGCTTCAGGCACTTGATTAGCTAAGCTCTACAGATAAAAGTAGTTTGTTAAAAGGCAAGTTCTCTTGCATGCTTGGAATTCACCTACTGGGAGTGGCACGCGATTTAGTCGTTGGCTCGTACCCTAGTCAAAATACAGAGCTTTCCTTTAAAGTTTTGTGATATTCTTTCTGAATTCTACCCTCTCACAAACCACACAAATAAAATCCAAATAGTTTGCCTGATCCCTGGACTCTTCCTTGAAAATATCCCATAACACTTCTGACAAACTACAATTTCACAGCATTCTGACCATAGTGTCTGTTTTTCGAAAACATATGCATCTTAACCCATGGGTTATGTGTGTCACACATTTAGGCCCTTGCGATTTATGTATAAATTATGCATGTGTAAATAAAAATTGGTAAGTGGGTCAATGATGAGCATTTACTGAGCAGAAACCACAGAGCCTGTCAATTTAGTTATATCATAATTTAATGTAATCTGTTCTCTATAATAGAGGTCAGTACTTTATATTCAGTATGGATATCACTCTTGTGGGCGATAATTAAATAAGTGAAGCCGTACACGGGCCTTGACACAAGACCTCTAACACGTTCCTCTCCTTTCTTCCGCGCAGCGCCACTATGAAGTCTGGGCAGGTCGTGTGTTTGGATCCTTCGGCTAAGTGGGTGGAGAAGATCATCAAGATCATCCTGAAAAGGTAAGATAGAATACTTTTTCTATTTTCATGAATTGCATGTAGAACGTTTGATGCGTTCTAGTCTTCCAGAGTCAGAATGTTTTCCATCGACCTCCTGGTCCCACAGAGAACTGGTAGGTCACCATTGAGTACCTGGTCAGCAAGAGGCTACTGAGGCTTCACAGTTACCTACTTTCTAGTCAGCCAGAGGACAGAGTGTCTCCAGGGACTTGTCAGTCAACCATAGGGTAGGAAGGATCTCTCGTGACTTACTCCAAGAGGTAGTGACTACCTAGTAATCTAGAGGGCCGTAAGTGTCTCCAATGGTCCCTTAGTCATTTATAGGGCATTTAGGTTCTCCACTAATTACATTGTCACTAAAAGGCAGTGTGGTGCCCCACCAGTTGTGTCAGATGTCAGTGGTGACCTAGAAGAGGAACATGGAGTCCCTAGGTCTGGATGTTTCAGCAACCCTAAACTCTGAAGCCATTTTGTACCGGCATAATAGGCCATGATTTTCCCTCACAGGCCATGAGGGCTATATGGCAGGGAAACAAACAAAATCACTCATTGCAGTGAAGTTTGTGGTGAGCAAGAACTGGGCGTTTCACCCCTCTGTGCCAAAATTATAGAAAGCAAAGACCCAGTTTCATGAACGAGCGTTGGCAAAAAATCTCCTGGGTCGTTCTGCACCCCCTATATCATCCACCCTTTGTAGTATGGCACTTGTAGCAACTAGTGACTGTAATGGAGCATAGATTTTGAACCGGAAGTATATGCCATTTGAGCTATCTCCTCGTAATTGGCACACAGGTGTGGCTGGGCTGACCTCTGCATGCACTTAGTCAAACTTTCCAGCCAGTGGTGTAAGTAGGGTTAACTGGACCACAGAGCAAGCAAGGAAAGTGGGCTCCCATCACCTTGTTTTATTGTAAAATAAACGTCCATAACTCGGGTTCACTTGGCCCCTCACACCTCTGGGAGCAGGTATCACTGCACCTGCTGCTGCACGACTGATGGCTGCGCCCCTGCTTTCAGCATGGTTTATTCTTACAAGTATGTTGAAAAGCCATTCGTTCAAAATCTGATTTTCAGTTGCTTTTCTGAAAATCGAGGAGGGCCACACCCCCTAGCCTCTTTTTCAATCCGGTTTCTCGACCTGCATCTTTTTTGGTCCTGCCAGCCTGTGTTTGTGTGCGAGCTCCGTGTTTATATTAAAACTGAGCACAGCTCGACGTAATTGAATGACTGTCTATTATGATATTGTGTTGTGATCAATTTACGACCCATTAATTTTTCTTGAAATTTGTGTGAAAGAATTACTTCTGGCCAGAAGTAATTCTTTCACACAAATGTAAACACATCTGTTTTGAGAGGGGTTTGTTTGAAATATTGTGCTGAGCTTCTCTTGTATTTACACACATTTTAACCCAGGCACCCTTTCATTTCTAGCAGTTCCAGAAAAGAAGACTCGTGAAGGCCGCCAATAAAGATGGAGGCTCAAGAATTCTTCTCTGTCTCCAGGAACCCATTTTGAGAAAAGGAAGCCAGCTTTTTATAGCGCCTAAAACTGACACTTGAAATTCTATTTATTCATGCTTTCAGTTGAAAGCTAAGTTTAAATTAATTACTGCAGGTCTGCGTTTTGACGTCTCTGGAAAGCTCTATGTGGTTCCTTGAAGGCGCGTGTTCAGGCGGACTCCAGGACTCTGTTTATCGTGCATACAAAATCCTGACCCATAGGGGTCCCAATAGGATTGGCTGGTACAAGGGAGTCCCTTTCGAGACCCTGCTGGCCAGTGGTCAAAGGGACATCAAGAAAAGAAGTGTCCACGTGAAGATATGCTGTGAAAAGGGGAAAAGCGCCAGAGACTCAAATGCCCTGTTCTGCCTGGATGCGGGCAGCGCCCCCACTCCTCTCAATGTGAGAGTTTGGGGTCTACCTCTAGAAGGGGATATTTAAGAAGAAAGTGATTCCTTATTTATGTGCTGGAGTTTTCGATGTTGTTTTGTTTGAATATGGTCATTAGCATTTCAGCATTTGTATTTTTGTATTTAAATTAATTTATTATAAATATATGTTGGGAAATATTTATTAAATGCACTTGTTAAAAAAAGGATGAGGAATGAGGAATTTTGTGAGGAAGGAGTAATGTGTGTAAAACAACTTTATATTATTTGTGAAACGAATATAATATATTCAAATATATGTATTTATTAATTTATTGTAATAAAAAACAATGGGTACAATTCTCAAGTGACAGTGTTCTTGGTGACGCTCATTACTGCGAGACAGTTGAGTCTAATTTAAGTATGAAGTGTCAAGATGGGGAAAACCCCAGAAAAATTTAAGAGAATTGTGGTATTTGTTTCTGGTTCCTATAATGAGAGAACTGGAATGCATGCAGGATGTGATATGTTTACAACACATACATTTAAAGGGGACCCAAGGGCAATTTAATGACCAGCTCTGAATACATGCCCTACAAACATTTATCACAATAGAGTATCAGAGGGTCAGGATGTGATATGTGCCACAAAGTTTGTTAAAGAAACATTACCATGGTCATCAATTACAGATAGTCAAGGATAGTGACGACTGCCCATGGCTAGCCCATTGGCACTTCCCTTGTTAGCTTACGTGGTCGTGAAGGCAACACCAGGAACAGATAATAAATAGGGCTTGCCATCTCCTACCTTGTCAGTAGCAAATAGGAGGGTATTGGTTGCTAGTGACAGGACAAGAGGTCAACACTGTAACGTCATTAAAGGTCAAGGTGCGTATGATGTCACAACATCGATGATATTCTGGTGAATTGATGTCCACGAAAACAAGCATGAGCAATTTCTGCCATCAAACTCCCGAATGCATTCTTCTTTTCAGAAATGCAAAACTTAAGACATGGGAAAAACTTCCGTCCAGTGCTTAATTTGAAAAAAGGAAAAGGGCACAGGCCCAAAGTTTTATTCAGAGTCCTCTGGCCTTACCAAAGGTCTGTGTTACAAATATCTAGGCTGCATAGTCTTGATTCCACCTCAGGCCTCTTTCTTCCAGCAACTGACCCTCTTTTCCCCTTTATATTTCTTTCGCAGGTTCTTTTTCATCCCTGCTGCCTCTCATTGCTGCAACGTTTCTCTCTTTTTCTTCCTAATTCTTTCCTTCTTTTGTGTTTTTCTCTCTCTTTCTTTGGAACAATATCTTTTGAGGAAAAATAAGTGCTGGTCCCCAAAATCAGTGCCGGTGGGCTCCACCTGAACCCATCAGCTCACATTGAGCTCTGTGTCCCTGCGTCAAATTGAGTCTGTGCCTCTTGTCGATAACTGTTCATAGGTATCAATTCTTTTCTGTGTCAGACCTTTTTTCTTTTTTTTTTTAAACTTTTTATTAACTTTGCAAGAAACAGTGGTGATCATCACAATCATACAGTCCAAGACATACAATTGTACCTTAGGAAAGTCAAACAAAAGAAAGGGGTTGTGTACCTTTGATATTACTCATTACAGTTTAGCAGTATACATTCAACGACGTGAGTAGTTCGTCAGCCCGGGTAGTCAGACCTTTTTTCAAGTAATATCGAAAGTGAACCTGCTGCTGCTATCCACTGATCAGGACACTGAGTACTTGGTCTGCTATGGAAGATGGCCTTCATGCATCCTTGACTCTCCGGGTAGCTGTGGATGAGCTGTGAGGTATTAGCTGAAAGAAAGAGGTATAAGGCTGTGTTAGGATACAGCTCAAGAAAGTTATCTCAATTACAATAAAGATATGAACTTTCGGCCAGAATTGTGCTCTGAAAACACCCAAAAGTTCTATCAAAATATAACAAAAATAAAAACAAAGGTCACACACTAATAATCAATCACACACTCAAATGTACATAAAAATGATAATATAGAGGTAAATTATGTCAACTGGTTCTTTGTAGTCTACGTTGTTTACATTTACTAAATGATCATGCACACTGGAAACCTTCAGAAAGGAACACACGTAACGCATGAGGCTACTGTAAAAACAGTTAGATGATTCAACAAACTGCAAAGATATAGTGCTCACCACAACACCGCGCTCCAAAGGCAGACTCCCAATCCTCTCACAAATGTGGTCCCCAGGTAACAGAAACACAAATTGTGGTTTAAAATAGAGCCGGGGAAGATCCACTTATCTTCTGGTTTAGCGTTAGGAGCTGGATCACTCTTAGAATGGAGGCATTTTGTGATCTGGGTTTTTGGTTCACCAGCTCCATACCGTGGGTCATCAGACGCATTCTGAAGGGAGACCAACCTCATTGATGAAGTGGGCCAGACTATAGGCGGACCTACTGAAACAAAGGGTTTGAAGGCTCAGAAGCAAAGTTCATACTCTAAGGGCCTGACTCACAAAGGTAAACATACCTTTTGTGTAAGTTTACTCTTTATTTGGTATTCACAAACAACCGGTTTAACTCTACTAATACTAATTTTACAACTGCGGGGAGTCACTAGCCAGGGCGGAGAACTCAAAACCTAAAAAGATAGGCCCTCTTTTTTTATGAGTTCTCCGCCCCAACATTGGGGTTCTCCACACTCATAAACTTACTATTAGTAAAATTAAACTCGTAGTTTGTGAATAGCAATAAAGTAGTAAACTTACACAAAAGCATATCTTTACCTGTATGTTCACAAGCAAAGGGCACACACTGGGACATCTCAGGTCCTCCTCAGACCCATTTCAGTACAGCTGGTGCAGTGGCCAATCAGGTGCTGGACACTGCCTCTAAAAAGTTAGGATTAGGACTAAGCAATACAAGATGGTGCAAGAAGAGAGTGTGCCTGCCAAGCAGTTTCACCACTCACCTAAGGGCAGCAGTGGTCGATGTACATCCATGATGCAGCTCTCTTCTGGTCTTTGGTGAGTAGAGGATTCATCAGCAATATATTCATATCTCTTACTCTGGGGGCTTCAGCAAAGGCAAGTCATTCAGCAGTGGAAGGACAGACCAGGCCATCTTCAGAAGGATTTTCATGCCCAGGCCTAGTAAATGAGAATAATCGATAAAGCACAGGTTCACAGAAAGGTTTTTTGGTGCTTAGTAACTGAGGAATTATCGAGGTAGAATTAAAAAGGCAGGCCTAACACCGGAAGCCTGTTGGGATGACCATGTTTTAAAATTTTCCTAAAAGATTTACTTGCAGTTGCTAAAAAGAGGTGATCAGGAAGAGAATTCCAAAGGGTTGGTCCCTGGGCAGAAAAACGCCGGCCGTCCATTCATTTTTTCCAAAATCTAGGAGTCTCTAAACAATTGGCCTTTGAGGATCATAAGAGGTGAGTGGGAGTGTATTTTCTAATCTTGTTTGATATAAACTAAGGAACCAGTTCTTCAATCGCATAGAAGGCGAGACAGCAGATCTTAAATTGTATTCTTTCCTTAATGGGAATCCAATGCAGCTATTTTAATAAGGGTGCCACATGTCACTTGGGAATCTATAAAGGAGGTGGGCAGCTTCATTTAGTACTACTTGGAGCATGTAAACAAAATGTTTTGGTTGAGCAGTATAACCTGAGCTGGAGCATTGTAGCCTTGCCAGGATAGAAGCCATAATTACTGTTTTCAAGGCCTCAGTAGAAAGAAGAGAATAACATTTCCTGACTATTTTCAAGAAGAAAATACATTTTGAGACCACCGCTCCAGTCTGGGTTGACAGAGTGAGCCCACCATCAAGCATTACCCCGAGGTTATTTGCTGATGTCTTTGGTAGGGGCAGATTTCCCATCTCAGAGGGCCAACAGCTGCTATCTCAGAGATCTATCACGTTGTTTAGTATCACAGTCTCTGTTTTTTCTGGATTTCGTTTGAGTTGGTTGTTCTCCACCCAATCCCAGATCTACATTAGGATGTTTAAGGGTTCCTGTAGGGGAGACATTGTTTACATCGAATGCAATGCAACACATTCCATTTCAACGCGATCGTTACAACGAGTTGCTGTAGGGGGCAGAAGGTGTTGGATTTAAAATCCAACACCTTCCCTACTGTTGCACAGACTGGAGTTGGAATAGTAAATTATACTTTACCAACATTATGCGCCCCCACAGCAAGTCGTTGTAATGGTATGCGATGTAACAAACGATTGTTGTGACGACCGCGTTGTAATGGAATGCGTTGTATCGCATTCGATGTAACATCGCATATTCTCCTGTAGCATTGCCAAGTTGTTATATAAGCAAAGGAGGAGCTGAGTGCCATCTGCATAGCTGTACACTCTGCATACCCTTGAGTCCAGCATTTCTATTAGGGTGCTCAGTGTTTAATTTGAGCTGGTGGTTGCCAGTGGGTCCAATGGCATTCATTTTTGGAGACTGGCAATTATTTCTCCTCTTCAGATAGTAAACACGAGCGAGAGAGAGCAAAACACAAATGGGAAAGACAAAAGAAGAGAAAGACAGAGATGCGAGCACAAAAAGAGAAAGCAGGAACCTGCAAGAGTCAGATAAAGTGACCGGGAGTGTCTGGTAGTGGATTAAAGAGTACTGAGGTGAATTGAACACTATACAGCACATCAGCACATCGATTTTCAGCAGATCAATTTCATTTCTACTAGTACTGTCTAGCAGAACTGTTTGCAGGGGTACTCATTCTTTTACAAATTAAGCACTGAGCGTGCCAATGTATATGTTAAACAGATGTGGGGATAAAGATGATCCTTGAACTGTTTCGAATGCAGCTGATAAATCCCAATTGCATCAGAGAGGATGTGAGCCTAACGTCATTGTCTAGCTACAGATCATTGACTTCTGCCAAGATCACTGGTTCAGTGCTATGAGCAGGACAAAACCCTCCTTGAAACATCTTAAAGTAATCCGAGTTTTGTAAATGACTGCAAATATCCTGTACTACATGTGCCCCCCAGATTATTGCAGAATAGGGAACCGGGCCAACTCGTTTTTTAGCACGCCAAAGTCATCCTATTGTTTCTTCAACAGTGGGGTAACTCTGGCCTTTTTAAAGGTTTTAGGAATGAATCCTTGCATTAAGGATTTGTTCGGTGAGATCATGAGCAGGGCTTCAATAACCTCGGCTAAATTTCTCATTATACACAGGGGGTATAACTCAATTGGTGAATCTGATTTCATTCTTTTCATTAGCTTCTGAAGATCACTTTCATTGAGAAAAGTTAGAAGCGTGAAGGTTGTAAGGATTAGCATTTTTTGCAGTTTGAGAATCTAAGGCACTTTTTGTAATGCTTGATTTTATTAACTCAGTTTAATCTATACAGAAAATATTAAGGATAACAACAATCTTGAGAGGATTCTATAGTTAAAATAGCTTGCTTAGAAGTTTTACCCAACCAGTGATAATACAGTACAGATAAACCCAGTAAGACTGACATAAAGAGCCATGTTTTGAGATTTTTCCTGAACAAAGGTTAGCTGGGACGAAGTCGAAGCTGAAGTGGAAGGGAGTTCCAGAGTTTGGAGGCTAGATAACTAACCAAGCATACCCAAGCTCTGGCTCACCTAAACCTATATTGTAGTACTCGATTGGACTTTGCTGACCAGAGAACACCGGACGGCTCGTAAAATCGAAGCAGGCCTCTGATGAACCTAGGCCCAGAGTCTGAGGAGGCCATGTAAACAATGCATCATGCCTTGAACTTAATCCTTTTTAGGTCGAGCCTAGGCAGCGTGCATGCGCTGTCTGCTAGACCTGCTGTAGTCAAAAAACGACTTTGGTCCCAGCTGCTGATCATCACACATTCATGCCAGTGTCTTTCTTGTTTGCTGCCTCCTAACTCATTTGGCTGTCCATAACTCACTTCTGTTCGAAGACAGATGAGCACTGGCCAATTACGGTTTCCTTACACATTCATTCTTGAACATTTGGTTGGAAGAACTCATTCTGTTTTTTAATTGTTGCTTTCCCCCCTTGCTGCTTGTTATTAGTTGTGTTCAAACCATCCACTGCCTTTCGGAATGTTCCCTTTCATATTCCGTGTGCATATTAGGCTGCAAAGGCTTTCGCTTGTTTTAATTTTTACATTTCCTTATCATTTAATCTTTTACAGTCGCTGCGTTTTGTTTTAATTGTTAATGCAGCTCCAGCTACACGATTGCCGTGCTTTATCTACTTTTATTTATTTTGCTGAGGACGTGCACTTCCCAGCAGTGTTTGTGTTTTGTTTCATCTTTAACACGCACCCGCTCTGTGATTGCCTTGCTTGATTTTGTTTATTTATTTTAGTGGTGCGGGTGAAGCAGACTATCCATTTTCCTTTAAAATGCATTGCCATTTTCGTGCGTATATTGGACTACAAAGGCGTTCGCTTTCCCCCATTTTTACATTTCATTAACATTTAAGCTTCTCTAGTCGCTGTGTTTTGTTTTCACTGTTATCGTGGCTCCCACTACACGATTTTTTAGTTTTTTTGCAGTTTTATAATACCCAAAGGTATTGGAGCACTTTACATGAGCACCAGTTATCTACTTTTATTTACTTTGCTCAGGACGAGCACTTCTCCGCAGGGATTATGGGGCATATTACCAAGCAATTATCCGTAAACTTGGTTAGCGGGCATAATAATAACGCCGCGCTCCGACGATTTTTACCGCTGAGATACCTTGATATTATCAAGGTTTATCTCAAAAGCAGTAAAAATCGTGGGAAATGCATGAATATCGCGGAAAAATCAGCGATATTCATGCATTATCGTGACAATGCTCTTAGCCATGTTATCCACCTTCTATTGGATAACATGGCTAAGAACTGCTATGGGCAGGCGTTAGCCTTTGGAGATAATCGCGCTTAGCGCGATTATTTCCAAAAGTTGGTAATAGGAGTTAGGGATGTTAGCGACTGTTTCCAGTCGCTAACATCTTGGCACACCCACTTTGCATGTCATTAGCGATATATATCGCTGACATGCAAAGTGGGCCCCCAGAAGCTTGCTATCTCCTATTAGCTGTCGCTAACTGGTGTTAGCGACAGCTAGGTAATAGGGAGATTAAATTATCGCCGCTTTAGCGGGAAAAATTCCTGCTAAAGCAGCGATAAGGCACTTTGTAATATGCCCCTATGTTTTGTTTCATCTTCAATGCGCCCGCTCAACGATCGCATGATTTTATTTATTTTAGTGGTAAGGGTGGAGTAGGTTATCCATTTTTAAAATGTATTAGCATCATGAACCCTCCCAGTAATTTTGACAACATATAAAAAGACAAACAAATGCATACCGGTACTTTTAATGTTGGTACGCTTTTCTGAGGTGCAGGTAAGTTAACAACATTGTGAAAACTGCTCCTTGGCGCTCTTTTGCGTGCTTCCTTTATTCAGCAGTCCATTTTGCTGTGCTTAGGAATGCAGCTTAAAATACCCCAGAACGATAGCTTAATAAATGGGACTTGCTAAGTCACACCCCGTAAACTCCACTCTTTCAAATTATGTGTGTGGTAGATAGGAAATAACAGCTATATTGCGCCTTAAACAAGCCGTTTATTAGCAGCCGCATCTGTCAAGCAGGGGCTTGTTACATTGATTCTCCACAAGTTTCATGTGACTGAGGAACAGTTTTCATGTTGTCAAATACAAATGTGTACATATAAGAATATGCTGTAGGAAGATGCTGGCAGTATAAATTGCGTAGCTTTTGGTGGGTCTCCACACATATTTTTTTTATCTTGGCATCACGATGCGTTAAATAGAGGTTATTTTTTTTAACTTGTTTATTAGAAACGCTGCCAACGGAAGCAGCATATTTGACATTGCAGTGTTGCCTGTTCATGTTCTGATGTTTGCTTTGCCTGGAATGCAGGGTATCATAAAAAGAAGAATGCAAGCCCTTGGAAGCATAACTTTTTCTAATGCTAGTTGTTGCTCATGTAATCCTCTGCTGTATTTTTAAAAAATTTCTTTCTGGGAAGATGTTCAACTGCAATATAGGCTAGAATGAACACTTTTGATACATGTTCAATTGAGAATATTTTGTTCTGTGTGGCTTTTGAATATGTTAAACATGCATGTATGCCCTTCCTATTCTCTAGTTTTATTATTATTTCCCTTTAAGTTTAACAATATGCATACATATACACAGCGTGGCCGATTCACAGAACTAAAGACAAAATCCTAAATTTACTGCTTTTGATATTCACAGAAGGCATTTAGTAGTAGTAAAGTTAGGATTTTGTCTTAAGTTTGACTTAAGACAAACTTAAGACAAACTTAAGACAAACTTAAGACAAAATCCTAACTAAAGTTTGTCTTAAGTCTGTCTTAAGTTTGCCTTAAGTCAAACTTAAGACAAAATCCTAACTTTACTACTACTAAATGCCTTCTGTGAATACCAATAGTAGTAAGTTTAGGATTTTGTCTTAAGTTAGTTCTGTGAATCGGGCCCTGTGCCACGATTTTTGTGTGAGACAATGCTAAAATCCATACCAAAACGTTTTGATCACAGTTTACGTAAAAACCTTGCCATTTTCTAATGTATTCACATTTAATTTCTTCTGAATTTTGTTCCATATAGTTTGAGAGAATGCGCTGTGGCTGCGCCTGAGACAGATGCTACCCTTGCTTATTAATTATAGTTGACATTAAAGATTCACAGGTTAGCTGCAAGGCCTTGCTCCTATTTCATGTGTGGGGCTGAATGTGAGTCCTACAGCAAGTTGTTTTTCTTATCACACATTAATAGGACACATTTGTTTGTATAATCTAACAGCATCTTCTGCTGTGAACATGGACAGCCGTCTTTTGTGCTGAGAGCTTACACGTCTCCTTATAACTTTGTTCTGTAGTTACATATCTGCCTTTGCAGTCAGTTTGGGAGGTTCAAGCCGTGTAAATTATTGAACAGAGTTCTGTCAAAATACTTTTGAGGATGTGGTATTTGTATGGAGGTGTTTTTTTGGGCTTCTTGTTAATGGATTCTGTTGCAATAGGCTGTGCTACAAGCTGCCAGAATTTCCTCACATAAATTATATGAAACTGCCCAAGAGAGGTGTCAGGAGCCCACCCTGGCGCCCGACGAAAACGGAGACAGGGAGCACCATCGTGCCCCCCTAGAAATTGTGAGAGGGGCCTGGGACCCCCAACTCTGGGACCCGCAGAAGTTGGGGAGCGCTGTTGCACCCCCTTGAAGAAGGATGTCGGGGAGCGCCGTCACACGCCCCGTGAAGGATTCCCTGGGGTCCTGGATTCTGTCTCTGTGCCCCGAAGCCAAGAAGCCAAGCCGGGAGTGCCGTTGCACTCCCCGCGAAGATTGCCGGGAGCCCGGGATCCCAACTCCGGGCCCCCGATGTGTACTACGAGGAAGGAGGAGTGCCGTCTCACTCCCCAGTGGTCGTAGGAAGGAGGGGGGAGTGCCGTCGCACTCCCCGCAGCCCAGCCCAACGAGGAGCAGCCTCCAGGTCTGCCCGCAGGAGCCGGCAGACCAGAATAGAAGCGCTGGCTCCCGCAGTTGCACCCGACGTTAAGGGCCGGGAGGAGCCAGCCGGAGAAGCCGGGGGTGTGCTCCCCGAACTACATTCCCCACCAATGTGACTAAAATGCGGAGTGCCCGGGTGGGACTGTGCCTCCAAGAAAAGAAGAAGCAACAGGAGCAGCCGGGGTGGGCTCCCCGAGCTGCTACAAGCTCACCTTGCGATAAGGGGGACGGGTAGGACCGGTCCCCCAACGAGATTCGGCAGACGCGTGAGGCAACCCAGGATCGCAACAGGGCTCTCCCCATGCAGCGGGGGAGCCACTCCTCTAATATGCATGGGCCAGAGAGAGAGCACCCTATAATGCCTATTGGGGCAGGTGAAACCTTCATGTTGGTGGCGAGTGGTGACCCCAGGAGGATGTCAAAACACACAAGATGATGGACGGAATGTCACAGATCTGGGTTTAATCCATTGTTATTTTGCTCACCAAGCCACCCCAGTTCAGACATGGCCATATGCAAATCAGTCTTGACCCTGTGCCTCATGGGAACAGTCTAGCCCAAACTAACAAGCCATTTCTTCCCTGGACCGGTTTCTGGCTATCAGCCGTCTTCAGCCAGGATAGCTTGTTTCCAGTGGAGGAGTAAGCACGGGACCCACATCTGGGCATACCCTTCCCACATAGGGTGAACAGCAAAACACTCAAGATGATGGACGAAATGTTGCACAATGGCAAAACATTCCCCCCCAGTCACAGATCTGGGTTTAATCCATTGTTATTTTGCTCATCAAGCCACCACAGTTCAGACATGGCCATATGCAAATTGTTCTTGACCCTGTGCCTCATGGGAACAGTTCAGTCCGAACTGCCAAGCCATGTCTTCCCTGGACCGGAATCAAGCATCCTAGGACCGGTTTCTGGCTATCAGCCGTCTTCAGCCAGGATAGTTTGACTCCAGTGGCGTAGTGATCACGGGACCCACGTCTGGGCAGACCCTTCCCACATAGGGTGAACAGCAAAACACACAAGATGATGGACGGAATGTTGAACCACGGCAAAACATTCACCCCCAGTCACAGATCTGGGTTTAATCCATCGTTATTTTGCTCACCAAGCCACCCCAGTTCAGACATGACCATATGCAAATTAGTCTTGATCCTGTGCCTCATGGGAACAGTCCAGTCCGAACTGCCAAGCCATGCCTTCGCTGGACCGGAATTAAGCATCCTAGGGCCGGTTTCTGGCTATCAGCCGTCTTCAGCCAGGATAGCTTGACTCCAGTGGCGTAGTGAGCACGGACCCACGTCTGGCCATACCCTTCCTACATAGGGTGAACAGCAAAACACACAAAATGATGGACGGAATGTTGCACAATGGCAAAACATTCACCCCCAGTCACAGATCTGGGTTTAATCCATCGTTATTTTGCTCACCAAGCCACCCCAGTTCAGACATGGCCATATGCAAATCAGTCTTGACACTGTGCCTCATGGGAACAGTCCAGCCCGAACTGCCAAGCCATGTCTTTCCTGGACCAGAATCAAGCATCCTAGGACCGGTTTCTGGTTTCGGATAGGCACAGGGTCAAGGCTGATTTGCATATGGCTATGTCTGATCTGGGGTGGTGTGGAGTGCAAAAAAACAATGGATTTAGGCCCAGATCTCTGTACTGGGGTGACTGTATGACATTGTTCTACATTCTGTCCATCAATTGTTGTTTTTGCATTTGTCACCTCGAGTGGGACGGGTATGCTCAGACGTGAGTCCCGTGCTCTCCACACTACTAGAGCCAAGCTATCCTGGCTGATGACGGCTGATAGCCAGAAACCGGTCTTAGGATGCTTGATTCCGGTCCAGGGAAGACATGGCTTGGCAGTTCGGGCTGGACTGTTCCCATGAGGCTCAGGGTCAAGGCTGATTTGCATATGGCCATGTCTGAACTGGGGTGGTGTGGAGTGCAAAAAAACAATGGATTTAGGCCCAGATCTCTGTACTGGGGTGAATGTAGAACATTGTTCTGCATTCTGTCCATCAATTGTTGTTTTTGCATTCGTCACCCCGAGTGGGACGGGTATGCTCAGACGTGAGTCCCGTGCTCTCCACACCACTGGAGTCAAGCTATCCTGGCTGATGACGGCTGATAGCCAGAAACCGGTCCTAGGATGCTTGATTCCGGTCCAGGGAAGACATGGCTTGGCAGTTTGGGTTGGACTGTTCCCATGAGGCACAGGGTCAAGGCTGATTTGCATATGGCCATGCCTGAACTGGGGTGGTGTGGAGTGCGAAAAAACGACGGATATAGGCCCAGATCTCTGTACTGGGGTGAATGTATGATATTGTTCTGCATTCTGTCCATCAATTGTTGTTTTTGAATTTGTCACCCCTAGTGGGACGGGTATGCTCAGACGTGAGTCCCGTGCTCTCCACACCACTGGAGTCAAGTTATCCTGGCTGATGACGGCTGACAGCCAGAAACCGGTCCTAGGATGCTTGATTCCGGTCCAGGGAAGACCTGGCTTGGCAGTTCGGGATGGACTGTTCCCATCAGGCACAGGGTCAAGGCTGATTTGCATATGGCCATGTCTGAACTGGGGTGGTGTGGAGTGAAAAAAATGATGGATTTAGGCCCAGATCTCTGTACTGGGGTGAATGTATGACATTGTTCTGCATTCTGTCCATCAATTATTGTTTTTTCCCAGGAGGATGTGGTCACCGCCAAATTCTAACAAAGGTGCAGGTGGAGCAGCAGGAGCACGCAGACTCCCCAAGCACAAAGTGAGGAAAGTACCTCCCTAAGTCTCTAGAGGGCTTGAAAGAAACAACCCTTGAATTGCTCAGCCATGCTCTAACAGTAACCTGTGGCTGGAACTTTTGTTCATCAGCTTGGAGTGTGTTTAGGACTGCACTGAGGTGTGAATGGCTGAACTGGGGATGTCTGGAGAAGGGCATATCCTGGAGGTGAAGTGGTGCAATTGCACTAGAGGTGCATGTACCTGAAGTTATTTCTTTTGTGGGACTGGAAGTCACTTGAGTAATGTGAAAGCATAAGCAAAGTGGGGTTACGTTGCTGGACAGTCCTGCTAGGATGTCTGGCTGTACATGCCTAACCCTGTGATTGTAATGGTGAAGCCTTTTAGGGGCTTTATTTGCAAAGCCTTATAACTGTTATCAGCTATGATAAGTACTGTCCTTTTAAGTGATGCCTAAACATGTATTCTTGCTGCTGCATTAGGTGAAGAACAACTCGGACTGTTAGCCACTAAGTTGTAGAGGTGTATACTGTATGATCAGTATGAGATGCTCCGTCATGGTTATGTGTCACTAGGGCAGGTGTTCCCGTTATAAATGCTTGTTGAGATAATGGGTTGAGCCGCCACTGGTATGGTGCTAGTGGGAGGTGCCCACGTTCCAGGTTATGGTCAACCCACTGCGCTAGGGGGCAGGATGATGTTCATACATGGGAGTGGTAGTACTAGACTCCCCCCGCGCCTTGCGGGAGGAGTGGAAATGTTATGGGATGTCACGAAGTAATTCCAACAGCTTATGTATATTTGTAAATTGTTGCATAGTATTGAGTAGTGCGTGTTTAATAAAGCACTCTTCATTTTATATAGTACCGTATTTTCCGGCGTATAAGACGACTGGGCGTATAAGACGACCCCCCTACTTTTCTGGATAAAATGTAGGTTTTGTGCTATACTCGCTGTATAAGACTACCCGTGATTCTAGCCCTCCTCCGTGACATGAAGTGTAAAGAACTGTCCATCCGATCTTAAAAAGAATGCAGTGTCTTGGTGATTCAACAGGAATGTACTGTAATCACCCTTCTGAAATACCATACGGTAACTGCAGCAAAACATTATGTTGCTGTATTGCCGGCGGGAAAATTCTACAGAGAGAGAGAGAGAGAAAGAGAGAGAGAGAAGAGAGAGAGAGAGAGAGAGAGAGAG
The DNA here is from genome assembly GCF_964261635.1 of Lissotriton helveticus. Lineage (NCBI taxonomy): Eukaryota > Metazoa > Chordata > Amphibia > Caudata > Salamandridae > Lissotriton > Lissotriton helveticus. The sequence goes on from NC_136059.1 coordinate 1,176,148,693, forward strand.
GGTGAGAAAGAGAGAGAGAGAGAGAGAGAGAGAGAGAGAAAGAGAGAGAGAAAGAGAAAGAGAGAGAGAGAGAGAGAGAGAGAGGGTGAGAAAGAGAGAGAGAGAGAGAGAGAGAGAGAAAGAGAGAGAGAGAGAGAGAGAGAAGAGAGAGAGAGAGAGAGAGAGAGAGAGAGAGAGAGAGAGAGAAAGAGAACGCGAGATTTATGGCCACATCGGAACGAGAGAGACGCCAGATCAGCACATGCCGCTGCATCCCCCCTCCCACGAGCACTGGCAGATAACAGGGCGCCCGAATTCCTCCCCACTGGAGCTGCTGCGCTGCCTTCACTGACTGCACCGACGCGGAGGCATATCCTGTGGCCCAGCTGAGTGGCATCAGCATCTGGGTCGTGAAAGCGGAGCGGCACGACTACCATAGCCGGTAAGGACAACAGCAGGCAGGCATAGGCCTTAGACTATGAGCCAGCACTGGCCAGCTGAACCCAGGGACATACCTTTTAGCCATCACACACGGCGGGGGCACTGACAGGGCCCCAATCTGCTCCAATTTCAAGGTTGGTGGAGCGTTGTTTCCACTCCCAAAATTTGGTTGCCGGCGTATAAGACGACCCCCGACTTTCTAGCACATTTTAAATGGTTAAAAAGTCGTCTTATACGCCGGAAAATACGGTAAAGTAGAGACCGGACAATCAATTATTGAGTGTTATTTCTGCTTACTAGTAAATGGCAATTACTAGCCCACACCACCTCCTTTGAGTAATCCTTAGACTGCTCTGCAACGCTACCCTCTGAGAGTCAAGCGCTACAATGGGGTGTTTGGTTCCCAGTCAAGGAAAAATGTATTGATGTTATTTGTGCACGCCTCACAGATACTGCATCGTTTTCCAACAATCAGGTATCAGCGTTTTTGCATATTTTCTGGGATAAGACTGCAAGGACACTTATTGGATGTGGAATACACAGACTTCACAGGGAGACAATTGTGCTTGCGGTAAAAGCACAGAAAGACATTCTTCATGCAATTACTGCGCAAACTTTAGTATTGAGCCAAGTGTGCTTGTGACACATGTACAATCCCTGTCATTGAGAACGTAATACTGTAACAAACAGTTTGGCAATTCAGGACAATAAAGAAAGAACAAGGCAACTTTGTTTTTTATTACAGTTATGGTACCACATATGGTGCAATATGTTGAACTGAAAGAACTCTTGACCAGTGATGGCTAAATTGTTGGTGTGAACATATATAATGTGTATCGTACGTGTCAGTCAGTAGCATACATAACGTGTACCATGTGTCAATGCAGATTCAGTGTACTAATTAATAACATTGTGTGTCTGCTCATTTATTACAGATAGTGGTGTTGAGCTACTCTTGCAAGCTGACCAAGTAATGTCCCAACCCTGAAGAACTGAACACCCAGAATCCAATGGCGCAGTCTGGTGGGCAGACCAAGGTTTTGAACAGCCAGTATTGTTTCTCTCTCTTTCTTTTCAGCCCCCTTCCATGTGGGGGCTACTGTTGGCACAGTGTGTCTATTATCACTACTATCTGCAGTTAGTCCTCAGAGGGATTTTGGAACTGTCTTCGCCTAATCATAACCACCTGGAGGTGGTTTAGGTGAGTGGCTTGCAACATTGAGTGGGGTGAGGTAGATTGGAGGGGGGTGGATTAGGTAGATTGGGGTGGAATGGTTTAGATTGGAGTGGAGTGGGATAGTTCAGGGTAGAGTGGAGTGGGGCAGATTGCGGTAGTGTGGAGTGGTGTGGGGTAGATTGGAGTGGAGAAGATTGGGTTAGATTTGAGTGGAGTGTGGTAGATTGCGATGGAGTGTATTGGGGTAGGGTGGGGTGGGCTGAAGACAGGTGGAGTGGGGTTGTTAGATTTGGGGGTCTCTAGTTGGCACATGTAGGTACTTGTTACAAATCGGGACCCTTGCGTCTAGTCAGGGTAAGGGGGTACACTCCTAAAATAACCCTTGCTCACCCCCTTGGTAGCTTGGCACGAGCCCACAGGCTTCTCTCAGAGGCAGTGTGTAAAGCATTTGTGACCACATACAGTAACCCAGTGACAACACTACAGATGGACAACACACAGTTGTATAGTCAAAATAAGTATTCTCTATATAGACTTAACACAAGACCATTAAACGATAACAATCCACAATACTGTACTTCAGATGGTAGTTTTAGCTTAGTTTAGTTCAGTTCTTAAGATGCGACACTATGCGTCAATGTACCTTACGATGCGTTGCGCTTCCACAACAGAAATGTTGCAGCGATGGAAATGCGACAAAGTTCTGGTGAAAAGAAATAAAGATGACGCTCTCTCCTTGATGCGACACGCTTCCCGGTGATGCGGCGGAGTCTGCTGCGACGTCGATTCTGTTCTCCGGCGATGCGAGATACTTTACAAAATGCGAGCCGCGACAGGCCCTGCGACAAGCTTACCAGTGATGCAGCAGCGTCTGCTGTGATGTCGATCCTCTCTCCTGGCGATGCGAGTTGCTTCCACAACGATGCGAGCTGGGACAGGCCCTGCGACACTCTTCCCGGTGATGCGGCGGCGTCTGCTGCGACGTCGATCCTCTTCTCCAGTGATGAGCCACGACAGGCCCTGCAACACGCTTCTCGGAGAGGCGGCGGCATCTGATGGGATGTCTATCCTCTTCTCCTGCGACATGCTTCCCGGTGATGCGGCGGCATCTGCTGCGACGTCGATCCTCTTCTCCGGTGATGCTGGGCGATTCGTATTGTGAAGCGGCAGTTCTGCGACACGCTTCTCGATCTTGAGTCGTGCCTCCAGCTCCTTGCGACACGCAAGTCCCCAAAAAGTCTAGCACAGCTGCAGGCACTTCAGGAAGACTCTTGGGGAGCTGGTGGGTGACGTCTGTTGTCCCTGAGACTTCTGCAGGAGGCAATGTCTGTTCCAAGCCCTTGGAGATCCTTCACAGGTTGAAAGCAAAGTACACAAAGTTCCTTTCTCCTTCCTTTGACAGTCAGGCAACCACTGCAGGCCAATCCCCCAAGCAACACTTCAGCTTGTCTCTCCTCAGTTTCTTCAGGTTCCTCTCCTCAGTAAAGGTTTCTTCTTGTAGTCCAAAAGTGATCTAATTTCTTGGGATCAGGGTCCCAATATTTATACCCCAAAATCCTTTCTCCTCTGAGGGCAGGGGCCTTTGCCCAGTCCAAACCAGTTCCGAAGCACTCTGTTTACAAGACTCCTTCATAGCTTTCACAGTGCAGGGCAGAAACATCAGACACCCTACAGGAGGTGGAGCAAATATTGTGGAGGGAAAGCACAGCCCTGGAGCACTTTGTTGACATCATTCCTTCTCTTCTTTCACAGTGCAGGGCAGAGATATCAACCACACCCCAGGAGGTGGAGCCAGCATTGTGGAAGGCAGGCACAGCCCTATTCAGGTCCCAGGTGCACCTCATCCCACCCATCTAGATGCAGATCTCTCTATTCACCACTGGGCTGACTCATTCTGTCTCTTGGAATCCCCCAGCCCTGTCACTCAAAAACACCAGACAAGGAATACACAACCTAGCAGAGGCAGGCGTGAAAGGTTAGGTAAGAAAATACCTACTTTCTAAAAGTGGTATTTTCAAACACAGAATGTTAAAACCAACTACACTAAAAGATGTATTTTATCATTCTGAGTTCAGGCATACTAAACTTGAATTTCTCCCATGTTCCCTGGGTCCGTTAGGATTATAAAAACGTAATAATCTAACAGCCCATTCTGGCCTATGGAGAACAGGTAGCCTTGCAATAGTGAAAAACAAAAATGGCTGTAATTCACTATTAGGACATGTGTTTGACCTGGCAGCATTGGCGTGGGTCTCCCTTCCATTTTTCGCTGTTGTCTCCTATGTTTTTCCTGGTATTAGATGCTCTGGATGCTGTGCCACTGCCACTCAGTGCCACAGCGCAAATGCTCCCTATGTAAATATGACTGTGAATTTGTATATCCCTGATTGGATTATTTGTGTTACTTGTTAGTCCCTAGTAGTGTGGCCTGTGTGTACCCAGGGCTGGTAGCCCAAATGCTGCTGGTGGGCCTGCAGCACTGGTTTGCGCCACCCACAGAAGCAGCTTGTAAATGTTACCTCAGACCTGCCACTGCAGTGTCTGCGTGCAGTCCAGAACTGCCATCTTGGCTGTTAAGTGCACACACTTCCCAGCTCCTGAACCTTCCCTTAGCATCATGTCAATCACCCCTATGGTAGGTGCATTGTGTGTGTGAGGTAGGACATGGTTTGATATGTGTAGCATGTCCTGGTAGTGAATTACCCTCCATTTTGTTTTTCACTGCTGCAAGGCTACCTGTTCTTCGTAGGCTAGAATGGGCAGACTGGCTATTACATCTTATAGTCCTAACTGTCCCAAGGAACATGGTAGAAATTCAAGTTTAGTATGCCTGAGCTCAGAATAATACAATACATATTTTAGCAAAGTTAGTTTTAATATTCTGTGTTTGAAAATACCACTTTTAGAAAGTAGATATTTTCCTGCCTAAGCCTTCCAGTGTGCTCTGCTGTTATGTGTATTGGCTGTCTGGGTTTAGAGGGGCAAGGCAGGCTGAGTCAGACCTGGGTTGAATAGAGAGATCTGCATTGCATACTGGGGAGGGGTAGCTCCTTGCCCGGAATAGGGCTGTGTCTGGCAAGGTGAATGCTGGCTCCACCTCCTACTGTGCGTCTGATGGCAGACCTCCTCTTTCTGAAAGGAAGGATGCAGTCTGGTAAACAAAATGCTCCAGGCCTGAGCCGAACTGGTTCTGGCTGGGTTCAGTGACTAGAGACCTTTGAGAACAAAGACTTTTGGGGTATAAATATCTGTGCCCAAACCCCTGATTTTTGTATTGCGCCTGGATGTCAAGAGGAACCTCTGTCCGTATTACTGAAGGAATCTGCAGGAGAGGACTGTCCTTGTGCTTTTGTGCTGTTTCTTGGATTGGCATGCAGTAGTTTCCCTTGGACTTGGAAGAAGAGGGAAAAGGACTTTTGAGAAACTTTTATTTTTGCTAAGCAATCACCCAAGGGCTAGAAGAGAGCTAGCCTCCTGCTGGAGTCACAGGCACATCTGACTCCCCCACCAGCTTCCTGATTCCTCCCAGTGAGGATTTCTATCTGTAGGTGAGGCTCCTGTAGGTTCCAGGGCCTCTAGTTCTACTACAGAGAAGAGAGTGCTGAAAATCATCGCTAACGCCCGTTTGCGCACCGCCGCAGCTGAAAAGCGTAAGAAAAATCCACACGCTGCTGCCCCCGAGTGCTGGCAAACCAAAGATCATCGCATTGCACGCTTGCGGGCCACAAAGTGCTCGCTAACCCCAGAGATCATCGCAGCGCACGTTTGCGGGCTTTTCGAAGGCTCGCTAACCCCGGATCATCGCAGAGCCGACGCCGTGCATCCGCCATTTTCCTCGCATCGCACCTGGATCATCGCTCCCTTGCGGGGCACCATTTTCTTTTATCGCAACAAGGACGTCCACGCAACAGGATCAGCACATCATCCTACCCGCAGCAAGGATTCAACGCATCGCTAGCCTAGCGTGAAGAAGTCTGTCGCTTTGTCCTGCACGCACCCGCAGACCGGCGCATCATCTTCCCTTGCGGCAAGATTTCAACGCATCGCCGGCCTATCGTGGGGAAAATCATCGCTGCAGCTCATTTGCGACATTTTGCTTGTTTTGCTACGAAATCCAGGTACTTTGTAAGTAAAAGGGCCGCAGAGACCCCTGCTTTGAACTGAACCCCTATTTGAACACTTTGAACTCTTTTTCCAGCTTTTCAGGAGTATCCCCATTTTCAGTACTGTGGCTTTTTACCGTTATTGGTCTTGTGTTAAGTCTATATATAAAGATACTTATTTTTATAACTGCTTGTGTGGTGTCCCTTTGTAGTGTCCTTCACTGTGTTACTGTGTATGATCCTGAATGCTTGTGTGTGAAAACTTCCTAGGCAATCAAAAACAAGGAAACTAATGCAAGGAGGGACGGACAACTAAATAAATGCATATACATACAGGTATTATTTATTTATCATTATCAACAGACATATTTTATACACAAGTGTAGGAGAGTAGGGTCTGCAATCCTATGATCACCCAGATTTTTTTGCTTTTTGCTGCACTGGTTTACGACTTTCCCTGGCTGTGGGCCTGCTAATCAGACCCACAGCCTAGCTGTTCTCTCTATCCAAATTGTACTTAGGTACTGAATTGGCACTGGGCCCTCTCCAAGTCCCTGTACCCAGGGCTGAGGTGCACCCAGAAGTCTCCCAGGGGCTGAAGCATGTATTGTGCCACCCCTGGATTGACTAACTAAAACTGACACAACTGGCTGCACGACAGCTGGGGCAAGGTGGTGTACTCACCCTTTGCTTTAGATATAGTATACCTATATCTAACCCTAAAATGGACACATAGATCTCCTATCAGTCACTCCTATGGCAGGCCTTAACAATCCTGAAGGCAGAGTGCTTGGAATCGTGTGAGATGGTGCTCTGGCATGAGCTGAGCCTGTCTGCGGCTTTCGGGATCCATCCCTTAGCCGTTTCCATGATATCGCATACCATATACTCTTAAGTGCATTATAATCCTCGCGGTTATGTGCCAACTCTGGTATCGCTTTATCAAAACATGTCGAGTAAGGTGTCATACGAATTGGAATACTAACCCCTCGCCAATTCTGGCGACGGGGTTAGCATTCCACCCTTCTAGAGGGACACGACATGTATGTAACCCCTAACCCCGGTTAAAGTCAGACAGAGCCTTAGCATCCACAAAATGGATGCTGCCACCGAGACACAAGTCTGCCCTCCTGCTGCTGGGAGTCCTCCCAGAGCAGGAGATAAGGACAAAGGGTTTCCTGCCAGGGGCGGTGCCAGCACCGTCCCAGACAGGGTTTTGTGTATTGTAGGTAGGCAGGGCTTTAGAGGAAGGTGACTGCACGTGGCACCCCGGTGCTCACTGTGCATAGGCTGGCTGAAACCAGTTCCAGGGTCACTCCAGACCCTGTGCTGGGGAAAAGCCCGCCAAGGAAGTGGGTGTAACCACCCCCCTCCTAGTCCCACCCATAGGGCAGGACTTAGTCGCGTGCCAGCCCCTTTTTACAGGATAAAGGTAGAGACTGGCCCCCTTCCAAATCAGATCATCTTTGAATCCTGAAACTACTTTCCACGAAAGGAACTCAAGACTTCTTCCTAAGATTTCTCCCTTGTGACTAAGGAGTAGTCACCCTGCATCCGCAGGCACCATCTACAGAACACTGCGGTCTGCTGCAAGTCCTTCCTCCGGAATCCGACTGTCCAGCTCGACGAGAACCGGCTTCCCTGGCACCTCTGACCTCTACCTGCATCATCAGTCACGCTGAGATTCGTGGGTGTGACGAGACCTCGAGGGACCGGCCATCTTCAAGACTGCACGGCTTCTGAACAACAAGCCCGCCGAGTGAATTCCTGGTGAGTGCTTTGGGGTCCGAGAAGCCCCCACCCTGAGCAGCTCCAGCACCGAAGAGCAGCCCCCCAGCATCTCCACGATCTGCGTGGGGCCCTTCTGCTTTTTGCTGCTCACCGCGTTGTTTGGCTACTAGCCCGCTGGCTTGTGGCCTTCCTGACGACGCCCGACGACATTTCTGCTGCTGGTCTGGTTGCTCCAGACTGGCCCTTGCTTCCCTCCATCGGAGAAGTACCCTGGACCCTCCTGGTCCACTCAAGACGCCATTTTAGGTCCACCGCGTGGGCCTTGCATTTGCCAAGACTTGTTGCCCAATCCTGGGTCCAGCGACGTCGACAGCAAGAACCTTCGTGGGACAGCTCGCACCTCCATCCTGGTCGCCGACAACGCCTCCTGGTCCGAGAGACTGCAGAGCCCAGCAGCGCCCACTCACCTGACTGCGGTGACTTCGCCCGGTGCCATCCTGGTGCCCACTTAATCACTGGCTAGTGATTCAAGAACTTGGTCCCCTCTGCTTTCAGGTTTTCTTCTTCCTTGATCCAGGCTTGGATCCATCGAACTTTTCTTCACTGGTCGCCTGCCAGCAACTTCTTCCTTCCAGGCTCCTGGTCCGGCAACGAGATCCCCGACGTCTTTTCAGACCTATGCAGCTGCAGCCCCTGGGCTAGGTAACTTCGGCACTTCGGTGTCCCAGCATAGCCTCACTATCCTAGGGTCAGGATCCACTGTCGTTTTCTTCCTACCAGGTCGGGTTCGCCCGTGAACACTAACTTTGCCTTTACTAGCCTCCATAGACTTTGTCCCGCATCCCGCGTGAGAGTGCACACTCTGCACCCGAGTCCCCTGGGTCTCCTAGTAGAAATCTAACGATTCCCTAGTCCAGTCCTAGCGATTCCAAAGCCTATTAGAACTGTTACTTACCTGCTAGTAATTCGCATTCCACTTTTAAAGTATATGGTTTTTCGTGCCCCTCGGGCATTTGTGTATAACGTGCTAACTTAAGTATTTTCGTAAGAGTTTTGTTGTGTGCCTAGCACCCTGTCCTCATAAAGAGTACAGGGTTGTTGTGATTCTAATAAATACACTGTTTATTTTCATAACACTTGTGTGGTGTCCTTTCACTGGGTGTTCAAGGGGTAATGTGATGGTAAAACAGCTGGCTTAACACGCCCTCTAGAGTCTTAGCCTTAGACTGCTCGTATCCATGCTACTAGGATAGCTGGTCTATAAGGTTGACTTACAACCAATCATCAATAAGGGTTGTTTGGACTGATATATAGTGATCACTAGAATAGTGAGCACTGCACATCAGGCCAACTTCTCACATTGGTGAGCAGCGGTTGGGATTTGAGCTTGCTGTTGTTTTACCACACATGCCCTAAGAATATCTTGTGAAAGATCACATAAGTACTAAAGGTACATATAACTTAGCTTAGAATACTCTGAGTTCTACTGAACCAGCTGTTGTAGCTCCTAGGGCCTAGCACACCCTAAACTACAACTCTAGCAAGGGATCAGTAGGCAAACATATAGTGTAGGTAAGTGCACCACTTACACCTCACTAGAAAAGCATGTTGACTCAGGGGGACTCTACTGAGACTCCCCTGGTCAGTGTTGACCCTCCACAGGTCACTTCAAGATATGCAGCTCTCAGTTTCCAGGAGATGAGACAAATCTGTGTCTCCAGGAAACTGAAGCAGGGGTCTAACCCCACCACTCCCTTTCTGATAGGTCTCTTAGAGACATATGATGCCAGAAAGCTTTCTCAGTTACATGAGAACATGCCAGCCTTAGAGGGAACCTCTGGGGATCCAGATCTCCCCAACACTGATTCAGCAGTTGAGGAGGAGGATCAGGAGGTACTCTCTGGGGATGAGGTAGACAAGGGTCTTGAGGTAGTCAGAAGGCTAACTAGGACCAACTTAGACTTACTTGGGCTAGGATCTGGGGGACCCCCAGTACTAACCCGAAGTGGGCCTAACCTTGGAGTTAGGAGAGATAGATCTCTTTCTAGGGACTCCAATAGATCTCTGCACTCTAATGCCTCTTCTCAGGGGAGAAGGAATCCTCCACAGAGGAGATTTACTTCCCCTCAGAGAAGGGAGCATGAGGCTAGGATGAGACAAGCTGAACTGAGGATTGAAAGGGAAGAAATTGCCCTGGCCAAAGAGAAGCTTGCCCTGGCAAGAGAGCAGCAGATGAGTGGGCTAGCTCCCACTGGTGGCAGCAATCTCCCAAGAGATAGAGAGAAGGGTTTAGATACTAAACACCTGACTAAAATAGTGCCCCCCTTTAAGCAAGGGGATGATATCCAGAAATGGATGGCTGCTCTGGAGAGGGCCTGCACTGTGCAGGGCATTCCCCAGAGTCAGTGGGCAGCTATACTGTGGCTCTCCTTTGATGGTAAAGGTAGAGATAAGCTCCTCACTACAAGAGTGGAGGATGCTAACAATTACCAGGTCCTGAAGAACACACTGGTTGATGGGTTTGGTTTAACCACTGAGCAGTACAGGTTGCTGTTCAGAGACACCCAGAAAACTCAGTCTCAGGACTGGTCTGATTTTGTGGATTGTGCCACTAAGGCTTTGGAGGGCTGGTTGCTGGGTAGCAAGGTTACAGATTACACAGGATTGTATAATCTAATGATGAGAGAACAAATTTTGAACAATTGTCAGAACCAGTTGCTGCACCAGCACCTTGTTGATTCAGATCTGACCTCTCCCCAAGAATTGGGAAAGAAGGCAGACAAATGGGTCAGGACAAGGATCAAGCAGAACCAGAACCAGAACCAGGGTGGTCAGAAGAAAGCAGACCAGAAGGGTAATGTTAAGAATGAGCAAAATGACCAGAAGTCTTCACCAGGTCCCCAACAAACCAAAGAGGGTGGGGGTCAGGCTTCCCAGAAGAAGAAGACTCAAGAAGGCCAGTCAAAAAGGTGGTGCCAGTACTGCAAAAGTAAATCTCACTGGTTTAGTGAGTGCACCAAAAGAGGAGGACAAACTCCTGCCACTACAGCTCCTAAAGCAACTGCACCCCCTAGTACAGTCAGTAGTGGTAGTGTCACTCCCAAGGCATTAGTTGGGTTAACCTTGGGTACTGAGGGGTCTGACAACTTAGTTGGCACACTCACTCAGGCTGTCCTTGTCTGTACAGGGGATATGGATATGTCCCCTGAAATAAGTCCCAATACTTTGGGCAAATACAGGCAGACACCTTTGATTAATGGCAAAATGGCTCAGGCCTATAGGGACACTTGTGCCAGTGTCACCATGGTGACACCTAACTTTGTGGACCCTGGACAGATCATGCCAGGTACTGATTTCCTGGTGACCAATGCCAGCAATGTCACTACTAGTCATAGTGTGGCAATTGTGGCTTTCTCCTGGGGTGGAGTGAAGGGACAAAAGAAAGTTGTAGTCAGTTCAGACCTCCCAGTTGATTGTTTGTTGGGCAATGATTTGGAGTCATCACAATGGTCAGAAGTGGAGCAGAGGACTCACATGGAGATGTTAGGCTTGCCAGCACATGTGCTTGCTGTGACTAGGTCACAGGCCAGAAGATGCCCCACTGAACAGGTGCTGGATCCTGAAATTATGGACCAGACACCTCCCAAGAAGAAGAGCAGTAAGGGTAAGGCTTTGCCTTCCCCCTTGCCCCAGGTTGAGGATCAAGTCTCTGAGGAGGCTGATCTAGAAGAGCTGAGGGAAACTGAGCCTAAAGAGCTTGAACTTGATCAAGTTGAGTTTCTGGGCTCAGGGGGACCCTCCAGGGCAGACCTGGGGAAGGAACAGTTGAGCTGCCCTTCCCTTGAACCCCTCAGACAGCAGGCTGCTGCTGAGGCTGCAGGGAATGCCACAGGTGCCCACAGGGTATACTGGGAAGATGGACTCCTGTACTCTGAGTCAAGAGACCCCAAGCCTGGTGCAACCAGGAGGCTGGTCATCCCCTTGTCTCTGAGAGGTTTCCTTCTCACCTTGGCCCATGAGATTCCCCTTGCAGGTCATTTAGGTCAGACAAAGACTTGGGACAGGCTTGTCTCACACTTTCACTGGCCACATATGAATGAGAATACCAAGGAGTTTTGTCGCTCATGTGTCACTTGCCAAGCCAGTGGTAAGTCAGGTGGCACAACAAAGGCCCCCCTCATACCACTACCTGTGGTGGGGGTTCCCTTTGAAAGAGTGGGTATTGACATTGTTGGTCCAATGGAACCCCAGACAGCATCAGGACACAAGTTTATACTGGTGGTGGTGGACCATGCCACCAGGTATCCTGAGGCTATTCCCCTTAGGACCACTACAGCCCCTGTAGTGGCAAGAGCCCTAGTTGGAGTGTTCTCCAGAGTGGGTTTCCCTAAGGAGGTCGTTTCTGACAGAGGTACAAACTTCATGTCAGGATATCTGACTGCCATGTGGAAAGAGTGTGGTGTGAACTACAAGTTCACCACACCCTATCATCCACAATGCAATGGGCTTGTTGAGAGATTCAACAGGACCCTGAAAGGGATGATTCATGGACTACCTGAAACTCTTAGGAGAAGATGGGATGTCCTGATCCCCTGCCTCTTGTTTGCTTACAGAGAGGTCCCACAGAAGGGGGTTGGCTACAGCCCTTTTGAGCTTCTGTATGGGCATCCTGTAAGAGGACCCCTGTGTTTGGTGAAGGAAGGATGGGAGAGACCTCTCAAAAAGCCTGCAACCAACATAGTGGACTATGTACTTGGTCTCCGCTCCAGGATGGCTGAGTATATGGAGAAGGCATCTAAAAACCTTGAGGCCAGCCAGGAACTTCAAAAAGCTTGGCATGACCAAAAGGCTGTACTGACTGTGTACCAGCCAGGACAGAAGGTGTGGGTGCTGGAGCCAGTGGCCCCAGCAGCTCTGAAAGACAAATGGTCTGGGCCCCACACCATCATTGAGCAAAAAGGGAGAGGTTACCTACTTGGTGGACCTTGGAACTCCCAGGAGCCCTCTCAGAGTGCTCCATGTTAACAGGCTCAAGGCATATGTTGACAGGAAGGACATGAGCTTGCTCATGGCCACAGATGAGGGACAGGAGGAAGAGAGTGACCCTCTCCCAGACCTGCTCACTCAGAATCCTGATGATGGATCAGTTGATGGTGTTGTCTTTTGTGGCAGCCTCACTGAACATCAGCAACAGGATTGCAGGCAAGTCTTGCAATCCTTCAGACATATGTTCTCTCTGACACCCAGCCAAACTGATTGGTGTACCCATGATGTTGACACTGGAGACAGTCTACCTGTCAAGAGTAAAATCTACAGACAGCCTGATCATGTTAGAGACTGCATCAAAACTGAAGTGCAGAAAATGTTGGAGCTGGGAGTCATTGAGCCCTCAGATAGCCCTTGGGCTAGCCCAGTAGTTCTAGTGCCAAAGCCTCACACCCAGGGTGGTAAGAGAGAGATGAGGTTTTGCGTAGACTACAGAGGCCTCAATGCAGTCACTAAGACTGATGCCCACCCAATACCAAGAGCAGATGAGCTTATAGATAGATTGGCTTCTGCCAACTTCTTAAGCACATTTGATTTGACAGCTGGGTATTGGCAAATCAGGTTAGCTGAGGAAGCCAAACCTAAGACAGCATTTTCTACCCCTGGAGGGCATTATCAATTTGTGGTAATGCCCTTTGGACTGAAAAATGCACCTGCCACCTTCCAAAGGTTGGTGAATCAAGTCCTCACTGGGCTGGATGACTTCTGTGCAGCTTATCTTGACGATATTGCTGTCTTTAGCTCCACCTGGGAGGATCACCTGGTCCACCTGAGGAAAGTGTTAGAGGCCCTGCAAAAGGCAGGCCTCACTATCAAGGCCACCAAGTGCCAGATAGGGCAGTCACAGGTTGTATACCTGGGCCACCTTGTAGGTGGAGGCCAGGTTCAGCCACTGGAGAGTAAGATACAGGCCATCAAGGACTGGACCCCTCCAATCACCCAGACTCAGGTTCAAGCTTTCTTGGGCCTGACTGGGTACTATAGGAAGTTTGTCAGAAATTATGGGTCCATAGTGACACCCCTTAATGACCTGACAAGCAAGAAGATGCCAAAGAAAGTTCAGTGGACAGCAAGCTGTCAGAAAGCATTCAATGACCTAAAGCAGGCCATGTGCACAGCACCTATCCTCAAGAGTCCAGATTACTCCAAGCCATTCATTGTCCAAACAGATGCTTCTGAGTTGGGTGTGGGAGCTGTTCTGTCTCAACTGAATTTTGATGGTAATGATCAGCCTATTGCTTTCATTAGTAGGAGGTTGACACCCAGAGAGAAAAATTGGTCAGCTATTGAGAGGGAGGCCTTTGCTGTGGTCTGGGCCCTGAAGAAGCTGAGGGCCTACTTGTTTGGCACTCACTTCACCATTCAGACAGACCATAAGCCCCTCTTGTGGCTAAATCAGATGAAGGGTGAAAACCCCAAACTGCTTAGGTGGTCCATTTCCCTACAGGGGATGGATTTTACAGTGGAGCATAGACCTGGGACTGATCACAGCAATGCTGATGGGCTCTCCAGGTATTTCCACTTAGAGCAAGAAGACTCACCTGGTCAAGGTTAGTTTATTGTCCCAAAGTTTGGGGGGGGGGTCATGTAGGAGAGTAGGGTCTGCAATCCTATGATCACCCAGATTTTTTTGCTTTTTGCTGCACTGGTTTACGACTTTCCCTGGCTGTGGGCCTGCTAATCAGACCCACAGCCTAGCTGTTCTCTCTATCCAAATTGTACTTAGGTACTGAATTGGCACTGGGCCCTCTCCAAGTCCCTGTACCCAGGGCTGAGGTGCACCCAGAAGTCTCCCAGGGGCTGAAGCATGTATTGTGCCACCCCTGGATTGACTAACTAAAACTGACACAACTGGCTGCACGACAGCTGGGGCAAGGTGGTGTACTCACCCTTTGCTTTAGATATAGTATACCTATATCTAACCCTAAAATGGACACATAGATCTCCTATCAGTCACTCCTATGGCAGGCCTTAACAATCCTGAAGGCAGAGTGCTTGGAATCGTGTGAGATGGTGCTCTGGCATGAGCTGAGCCTGTCTGCGGCTTTCGGGATCCATCCCTTAGCCGTTTCCATGATATCGCATACCATATACTCTTAAGTGCATTATAATCCTCGCGGTTATGTGCCAACTCTGGTATCGCTTTATCAAAACATGTCGAGTAAGGTGTCATACGAATTGGAATACTAACCCCTCGCCAATTCTGGCGACGGGGTTAGCATTCCACCCTTCTAGAGGGACACGACATGTATGTAACCCCTAACCCCGGTTAAAGTCAGACAGAGCCTTAGCATCCACAAAATGGATGCTGCCACCGAGACACAAGTCTGCCCTCCTGCTGCTGGGAGTCCTCCCAGAGCAGGAGATAAGGACAAAGGGTTTCCTGCCAGGGGCGGTGCCAGCACCGTCCCAGACAGGGTTTTGTGTATTGTAGGTAGGCAGGGCTTTAGAGGAAGGTGACTGCACGTGGCACCCCGGTGCTCACTGTGCATAGGCTGGCTGGAACCAGTTCCAGGGTCACTCCAGACCCTGTGCTGGGGAAAAGCCCGCCAAGGAAGTGGGTGTAACCACCCCCCTCCTAGTCCCACCCATAGGGCAGGACTTAGTCGCGTGCCAGCCCCTTTTTACAGGATAAAGGTAGAGACTGGCCCCCTTCCAAATCAGATCATCTTTGAATCCTGAAACTACTTTCCACGAAAGGAACTCAAGACTTCTTCCTAAGATTTCTCCCTTGTGACTAAGGAGTAGTCACCCTGCATCCGCAGGCACCATCTACAGAACACTGCGGTCTGCTGCAAGTCCTTCCTCCGGAATCCGACTGTCCAGCTCGACGAGAACCGGCTTCCCTGGCACCTCTGACCTCTACCTGCATCATCAGTCACGCTGAGATTCGTGGGTGTGACGAGACCTCGAGGGACCGGCCATCTTCAAGACTGCACGGCTTCTGAACAACAAGCCCGCCGAGTGAATTCCTGGTGAGTGCTTTGGGGTCCGAGAAGCCCCCACCCTGAGCAGCTCCAGCACCGAAGAGCAGCCCCCCAGCATCTCCACGATCTGCGTGGGGCCCTTCTGCTTTTTGCTGCTCACCGCGTTGTTTGGCTACTAGCCCGCTGGCTTGTGGCCTTCCTGACGACGCCCGACGACATTTCTGCTGCTGGTCTGGTTGCTCCAGACTGGCCCTTGCTTCCCTCCATCGGAGAAGTACCCTGGACCCTCGTGGTCCACTCAAGACGCCATTTTAGGTCCACCGCGTGGGCCTTGCATTTGCCAAGACTTGTTGCCCAATCCTGGGTCCAGCGACGTCGACAGCAAGAACCTTCGTGGGACAGCTCGCACCTCCATCCTGGTCGCCGACAACGCCTCCTGGTCCGAGAGACTGCAGAGCCCAGCAGCGCCCACTCACCTGACTGCGGTGACTTCGCCCGGTGCCATCCTGGTGCCCACTTAATCACTGGCTAGTGATTCAAGAACTTGGTCCCCTCTGCTTTCAGGTTTTCTTCTTCCTTGATCCAGGCTTGGATCCATCGAACTTTTCTTCACTGGTCGCCTGCCAGCAACTTCTTCCTTCCAGGCTCCTGGTCCGGCAACGAGATCCCCGACGTCTTTTCAGACCTATGCAGCTGCAGCCCCTGGGCTAGGTAACTTCGGCACTTCGGTGTCCCAGCATAGCCTCACTATCCTAGGGTCAGGATCCACTGTCGTTTTCTTCCTACCAGGTCGGGTTCGCCCGTGAACACTAACTTTGCCTTTACTAGCCTCCATAGACTTTGTCCCGCATCCCGCGTGAGAGTGCACACTCTGCACCCGAGTCCCCTGGGTCTCCTAGTAGAAATCTAACGATTCCCTAGTCCAGTCCTAGCGATTCCAAAGCCTATTAGAACTGTTACTTACCTGCTAGTAATTCGCATTCCACTTTTAAAGTATATGGTTTTTCGTGCCCCTCGGGCATTTGTGTATAACGTGCTAACTTAAGTATTTTCGTAAGAGTTTTGTTGTGTGCCTAGCACCCTGTCCTCATAAAGAGTACAGGGTTGTTGTGATTCTAATAAATACACTGTTTATTTTCATAACACTTGTGTGGTGTCCTTTCACTGGGTGTTCAAGGGGTAATGTGATGGTAAAACAGCTGGCTTAACACGCCCTCTAGAGTCTTAGCCTTAGACTGCTCGTATCCATGCTACTAGGATAGCTGGTCTATAAGGTTGACTTACAACCAATAATCAATAAGGGTTGTTTGGACTGATATATAGTGATCACTAGAATAGTGAGCACTGCACATCAGGCCAACTTCTCACAACAAGATTGTTAAAAAAAGACAATTCATAAATCACAATGACGAAATAGATTATTAAAACCAATACTAAAGCATAAATCAACAATTAATAATAAAACCAAAGGTGGCAAAAGTATTTCGACGCGCGTTTCGGCGTGTAAGACAACGCCTTCTTCAGGAGCCACACAATTTTTAAAATCAAGGACAGGGTATAATTGTCTTCGTGCCTTTTCTTAGTATGGCTACGATTCCTAACGTGCACCGCAGATGGTCCAAAGAGAATAGGGTATTTCTTACATCAATGATAAGTTTACCTTTTTAGTAAATATATCCAAGTTTCTTTAGTTAAAAGATGTCTGGCTGACAATGCAGGGTGCAGCGCGATTAATAATGGATTAGAAAACCGTGGTTCTTTCAAAGGAATAATAATTGACTGCACGATCTTTAGAGCCTTTTCAGAACGGACGTATGGTACTTCCTTATTTAAAGTTGCGTGTGGCTCAGACAAGGTAATGTCGAGCTAGGAGTCAGAAAAAATGCAACGATTTAAGTTTTATCCGGTGTCCCGCTTCCGTTATATGATGATTCACAACTGATGGAAGTATCCGGTAAAGGTGGTTCACAGTTCCACTTATTTTCTCTATCTCTATTCACTCACTGCTCACGACAGGATAATGTCGAGCTTGGAGTCAGCAAAGTTTCGCGTACATGGAGAATACTTCCATTCAGCGTCCGGCGTCCAGCGTCCGTTTTCAAAAATGCTTTACACACTGCCTCTGAGATAAGCCTAGCTGCTCGTGCTACGTTACCACAGGGTTGAGCAGGAATTATCAAAGAGTGTAGCTCCCTTACTCTGACTTAGGAAGAAGGGTCCCTACTTGGACTGTGGCCAGCCACTGCCAACTAGCGACCCCCATTTCTAACAACATGCCACACACACCAGGGCATGTCCAACCTTACACTTATAATGCACCCTGCCCTTGGGCCTTCCATAGGGGTGTCTGATATGAAGAAAAGGGAAAGTTTAGGGACTGGCAAGTGGGTGCACTAGCCCAGTCAATATGACAGTACCAGACTGCACGCAGGCTCTGCAATGGCAGACTTTATACACATTTTACTGGGCTGCTTCTGTGGGTGGCACAACCAGTGCTGCAAGCCCACTCGCAGCATTTGGATTTACTAACCCTGGGCACTCCTGGTGCACTGCACTAGGGTCTGACAAGTAAACCCAAAACTGAACATGACGAGACACATTAAGAATTCGGCCAAAAGTGCTTTCCTTAACCTCAGACTACTGAACAAAATAAAACCCTTCATTCCGCCCAGTGATCTCAAACAGGCCACCCAATCTCTGGTACTGTCAAGACTGGACTATGGGAATGCAGTCTTCTGAGGAATTCCAAAATCGCAACTGGCTCCCATCAAAACGACGCTGCATGTGGCTGCCAAAATGATCACCGGTATCAAGAAATTCGATCATATCTCCCCTGCACTCAGGGAACTGAAATGGTTTCCAGTCGAAATGTGGATTAGCTTCAGAACAGTTTGCCTCACCCATAAAGCCCTTCACACCGGCAAACCCGAATATCTGGCAAAAAAACTCAAAAAAGCCGGTCAGACCAGGAACCTGAGAAGCTCAAACTCCCTCCTACTCCTCCCATCAAAAACTAGAAGGAAAAAGACTGCGGACCGATCCTTCGCCGGAAGTGCTTCTAAAATCTGGAACTTTATTCCCCCTCACATCAGAACCATTCCCTCCTTTGTAGAATTCAAAAGCCAACTCAACACCCTGTTCCTCAATCGCTCCCAAGGGAGTGGGTAGCTTGGGGCATCTAGCGGACATCACGCTGTGCTCCAACTATAAGACTCCGTAGAATCCCGAAGACAAAGACTGTCCTGCACTATAATGTGTTGCTCTTTTATTTTGAGTTCCTCTGTTAATACGTCGCTCTTCTATTTTGTATCTGGTGATTATCTGCTATGTACTTGATGTAAAGCGCTCCGATACCCTAGGGTCAGGCCAGCGCTATAGAAAACTTCTTAAATAAAATAAATAAATAAATAAAAATACATCAACGTACAGTAGGGAGCACTTGCACTGTGGCACTGGACAGCGGTGGCACAGTGCCCAAAGCACCTAACACCAGTAAAAACACATGAGGCAACAAAAAAAATGGAAGTGAGACCCACGCCAATGGTACCAGGTCTAACAGGGGTAGATTGATGTACATTGGAGTGGGGTACATTGGGTTAGAGTGGACTGGGGAAGATTGGAGTTGAGTGGATTGGAGTGAGGATAAATTAGAGTGGGGTAGATAGGGGAATTGGAGTGGGGTCGATTGGAATTGAGTGGGGTAGATTTTAGTGGAGTGAAGTGAGATAGATTGGAGTGGAGTGGAATAGAGTAGATAGGGGTATATTGGAGTGTGATAGATTGGACTGGGACAGAATGGAGTGGGGTAGAGTAGATTGGGTTGGAGTGGGGTATATCAGGGTCGACTGGGGTGGGGTGGAGTGGTGTAGATTGGATTGGGGTGCCTTAGATTGGAGTGGTGTAGAGCTGAGTCCTTAATGCCCCCTCCCCTATGAGTAATATATCTTGCGTCCCTGGTAGCAGTGGTAGTTACTTGTTATGTTCCATGCATATACCTTATTCTCTAGTGACAGGGAGGGCCCTTGGGCAAAACTAGAAATGAAATACAAACTGTACACTTTGAGACATGTTAACTGGTGGCAAACTGTTATTCACAATTTATGCACAAGAAGACACGTAACAACTGCCGCTTGGCTTTGCGGATTCACCAAGTATGTATCGGCGACTCAAGACAGCTTCCCAATGCAAGCACATGTGACACAGGCAAACTGCAACTTCACCCATGTGCATGGGCAGACCTAATTAGAAAAGCCATTATCACGCTCCACGTGTGAAGGTGCACCTGTGGGGCGAATGGATATATAAACCGCCCTTCAAGTAGACTTCCCGTTTAGCCTTGTTGATGTCAGCAGTTACCTGCCACTCCAGCATCCCGACTCAGCTCATCCAGTCAATAGCTTTCCTGGGGCATGGACATCCAAGCCCCAGTACTTCCTGTGCCTTCAGCATTTCAGAGTTCAGAAACTTCCTGCCATGGGAGAACAAAAGACAAAAAGTCAGGATGGACTAGCGCATCTGGGGCCGTATTACAGGAAGTGCCCCATGGGCCCAAAGTGCACGTGCTACCGCTTCGCGCGCTCCCAGGACACTTTTTATTTTACAGAAGGGGCCGCATACGCTAGTGCAACCCCTTCTGTAATACTGGTAGCGCCGGCATACATAAATCACCAGCTCTATCTTCAGGGGGAGTTCCCTCAATTGCATGGGGGCGTGACCCATGTAAATGAAGCAATCTATTTGCCTCTGCACCCATGCAGTATTAAAAATGTGGGCACAGAGGCAAATAAGCTCTTAGGGACACACTCACAGTGCACCACCTAGAAGGTGTCAAACTGTGAGCACTCCCCACAGAGAACAGCCTTGGACCCCCCAGACATACCCCTGCATACGCCTGCAAGGAGATCTCTGATCCCGTTTACAAGTGCAGTCGGGTTGCTGCCTGCGCATTGAAAACACGGAATGACTGTGAAGCAGCCGCTCCGATGTTTTCACTGAATGCGGTGCCCTGGCGGCAGTGCGAGTCCACAGCTGCCCTGGGGCAGGGCATTCATCACAATTGGGCATATTTTCATTGTTTGCCTCTGACGCGCCTTTTACAAAATGCGCCTGGCGCAAGAAATTAAGATGCACCTTGTCTGTAATGCTGCCCCATGTCAAAGCTCTCGTAGCTGAGACAACAGGCGAACTCAGGTAACAGCGCTTTTGCATATTTTCTGGGATGAGACTGCAAGAACACTTATAGGGATGTGAAATACACAGACTAACTACACTGGGAGACAATTGTGCTTGCTGTAAAGGCACGGAAAGACATTCTTCATGCAATTACTGCACGAACTTGAGTATTGAGCCAAGTGTGCTTGTGACTCATGTACGATCCCTGACATTGAGAACATAATACTCTAACAAACAGTTGGCAATTCAGGACAATAGACAAAGGACAAAGCACCTGTGATTTTTATAACAGTTATGATACAACATATGGTGCAATATGTTGAACTGAAAGAACTCTCGACCAGTGATGGCTAAATTGATGGTGTGAACATGTACGATGTGTATCGTACATGCCAGTCTGTAGCATACGTAACTTGTACCATATGTCAATACAGATTCAGTGTACTAATTTGTAACATTTTGTGTCTGCTCATTTATTACAAGTAGTGGCGTCGAGCTATTCTTGCAAGTTGACCCAGTAATGTTCCAACCCAAAAGCACTGACCACCCAGAATCCAGTGACGCACTCCGGTGGCACAGACCGGGGTCTTGAACAGCCAGTATTGTTTCTCTCTCTCTCTCTCTGCAACCCCCTTCCCTTTTTGGACTACTGTTGGCACAGTGTGACTATTATCACTGCTACCTGCAGTTAGATTTTAGAACTGTCTTCGCCCAAACGGAACCACCTGGAGTTTCAGGTGAGTGGCTTGCAACACAGAGTGGGGAGGGGTAGATCCAAAAGAGTGGATTATGTAGATTGGGGTGGAATGGTTTAGATTGAAGTCTGAGCCCCAGGTGTGTGGAAACGCTGAGCCAGGACGCCGCAGGCAGCTTCTCTTTCGTTCCTGATTTTTGCTTTACAGCGTGGTTACCTTGCTGCCGGTGAACTGATTTAATTTAAGGAGAGAACTGAGGATTTATGTTCTCGTGATGGCTTCCATGGTTTAGCTGGTGTCAGCAAATCTGCAAGTCTGCCCTTTCTGCTTCCATTTCGTTTTGGCTTCCTTTTTGTTCCCGGTGACCTGCTTGGCGCGTGGTGTATGCGGACTCTTCTTTTCTGGCCTGGGGGCCTGGAGCTTTTTGCCTCTACAGAATTGAAATCGACTGGACCGTGCTCCTATGCGGGACGATAGGAAGGATTATTTCAAGGAAATATGAGACACGAGACATGAATATGTGAATACACACTGGCTGTCTGCAATTGGTGATGATTTACTCAGGAAGGAGAGGCGAGAGCTACACATTTTGATATATTGCGCTTTAATTGTTGAATACCCGGGCAAGGACAAGGACAAAGACTTGTAAGGGGCCTTGTCTGCTAATCTGCGGGGCTGTCTTTTACACCGGACAACCACCTACCTGCCCTGACTTGTTGCCTGAGCTTGGGGCCACTTGCTGTCGGTCTCCCTCGCCGCCGCTACCTGTATCATCACGCGGTCGCTGAGGGGGGAGACTACAGCTCCCTGGTCTCCCTGCGGCCACACCCACGCCCACTTCTGCCCACTTCCGCGTTCGGAGGCGTTCAAAGGAGAGACGCTCCTTCCGCGTCGCCGGGAGAAGTCCGGGACAAGGGCGGGCCGTCTGCTGCCGGAGGAGACCGGGCTGGGCAATATCCCTAACTTCCACAATTAAACAACTGAACATTGAGGTACTTTTGACCTGGTAGATACTTGGACTTTATATAGGCAAAAAACTACAAATTTGTTGCTAGTGGCATAGATGCGCTTCCAGTTTAAAGCACTTTGTGCCGTTGTCTTATCGGGATTGTTATAGTTGAGTATAGGCTCCTCTTTCCCCCTTCCCTTTACAAAAAAAGCGTACTAATAAGATGGGCAAGCGTGCGTGTTTAGTGAAGCAATCTAATCCTGCCCCCCCAAAGGCAACACCAAACCGACATCCATAGATAGAATGCTAGAGAAAGCATTGGGTGTAGTTGCTACAGAAATAGAACGTACAGAGAGGCGCCTATCGATTACTTCAAATCTAGAGCTGAGCATGCAATCTAGTGACCCACTAACTGACTTAAGGGCAACATTATAGAGTCCAAAAATGATCAATCGTGATAATTGTGGACCCACAGATCTCAGACTCTCCCAAGACTGTTACGCCTAGGTGTCCTGCCAGAAAATGTAAAGCAAAATTAAAGCATATTACTAAACAACCCATAAGAAGGAAAAAGGGGCAGGAAGAGGGAACGGATAAGGTCAACCAGGGGGGAACGATCCGGAGGCTAGGCTTGAACCCACTAATGAACAACCAATCTGGTTCTCACTTCTGGTGACTAATCTCCAGCAGCAAATTAGAATTATAGTTAGAGAAGAATTAACATCTGTACTTGCACTGTTAGATGGGCTGACATTAAAGTTGAATGGCTGGGTAAAAAATAAAGAAACAACCAAAGATATAACCAACAGCTCCAGTATGCCGTGTGCCCAGGCCACCATGAGTAACACACAAATTAGCCCCCCCCATAGTTACAAATGATCCCTGCACAGTGGCAATCCAAAATAAACCATTGCATGACAGGGAAAAAAGGATACCCACGCAAATCGGTCACATCAGGACCGCCAAGTGTCGGGAAAGAGGAAGGCTCTAGAGAGTATCCCTAGACAGGGGGAACTTGAGACCCCCGCAAACCAGGATCACAATGTCTTAGATGGAAGAAACCAAATACATAGCCACCCCATTATAAACCTACCACCAGAATCAGCCCCATACGTTTTGGTTCTTGCAGGGGTCCCAGAATTAAGAACGGGAACTCTAGAAACACACCAAGATTTAAAAAATAAAACTATTCATTGGCTAGTAAATCATAGTGACTTTGGATATGAGAATAGCCACGAGATATTAACCACAAGAAGTGTGGGGTGGATAGGCGAGCACCACAAGGATATTTACGGAGATTGCGTAGTAATCAATTTTAGAAATCCTTGCATCATTGAGCATATTTTAGCAACAGAATATGGGAGGAATAGGGGGAGCTCTATCCCACTACGTTTAGGCTATTTTTACCCCCCCCCCCCCACAAGGCTATATCAAAAAGACTATTCATATCAGCTGAGAAGGAGTTTTCCTCCCAGAAGAGCGGCATTTCCAAACCCAGGCAAGCTGCTACATAATTTTCCAATTTTTAATATTCCAACTGTGAATAGGTTCAGTCCCCTTGAGGGAGTGGACTGACTGAAGGACCCCAATCCAAATAACAAAGTGGGAATAGTACCATCAATTTTAGATCTAGAGTGTCAGGTTAGTCATATTATGCTAGATCTGCAACCCGAGGCAGGGATGGCAAGTGGGAGCATGAGCGGCTTCCAAAACCCAGACTGCCCGCTACCCATGACTACCCACTGTGAAAACCCCGAACAAATACCCAATTTAGAGCCAAAACCCTGAATGTTGTCGGATTAGCATCTGAACACTCGAATCAGTTATCATCGGTGTCCCCAAATGGGAACCTAGCGAACACCCTGGTAACAAGAGTCTTGTCCTGGAACATTGCAGGTTTGAATAGTAAACTGGATGACCCCGAATGGGGAACTTTTATGGAAAATTTGGAGATCTGCATGTTCCAGGAAACCTGGGCAAGAAGAGAGGTCTCTAAATTGGGTTATGCTAGTTTTTATATTCCAGCAACCTCGCGGGGAACAGGGAGACCATCTGGGGGTCTTACAACCTGGGTGGGATCTCACCTGGGCTGTTCAGCGATACAAATTGACACAGGGTCTTGTGATATTTTAAGTGTTTTGTTACTTTTTCTTTAAAGCCCCCTGATCTTCTAATAAATGTATATTCACGACCTAACTTTAATGGCAGAGATTCCGACACAGTGGAAGAGCTAACTACCTTCCTGGGTTCTATAGATACTAACCAGATGATTATAGTAGGTGGGGACTTCAATTGCCAGTTTGAGCCGCTAGAAGGGTTACCCCCTGATGGCTTATTTGACGAGGACCACTTTTTAAAAATCCCAGAGTCAGGATGCCCAAAAGTCAAAAAATGGTCCCCATTGGTGGTTCAGATGAGCTGTCTCACATTAAGACATTCTCTTTGAGCGTGTAATGGGAGATCCTCATCTGATTCATCAAATGGATACACGTTCCATAGCAAAAATAGAGGGTTTATATTAGACTACATCTTCATTAACTCACATTTCTGGGATAGGGTGATGTACTTCATAGTAATTCCCCATCTAGATAGCGATCATTCCGCACTAGTAGTGGAACTAAAATCTTTGAACATTGTAAGCCTGTTCCCTATAGTTAATCCTATTGACTCCAGGGTGGTGGTCTCGAACTGCAGGAGGAGAGTAAAATGGTCAAACTTTAGCCAATCGGAAGATAGACTGGGCAGTTTATATGACGCCTTGCTACCGGTTCTCACTGACGTGTCCAATCTATGTAGTGCGAGCATGGAGGAAATAGATCTACAGCAGGTACAAACGATCCATGACAAACTAGGAAAAATCACTCTAGAATTTTTCTATCCTATTAAAATCTTGAAACAGGACAATCTGCCCGCCCACCCCTCGTATAATACGTCTTGCCGTAAGTCTAAAAAGGCATTGTTATTATCTATCAGAGCTAAAGAACGCGTTCCTATAAGGTCAGCAAGAGCTAACTATAAAGTTGCCATAGAAGTAGCAAAGCGAAGGGGGGAAGATGAAAACTGGGACACAATGAAAACTGCATTAGGGGATAGAGACATGAGGACTTTCTAGGGACTTGTTAATTCCTGTACAACATCTCCGCGAAGTGCGGCTGAACCCAACCTAGATAAACAGATTTGGCGGGAGCATTTTGAAACACTATACGCCAAAGAATCTGGAGATGATCTTGTTTATAGTTGTGATTTATCAGGCGCCCGTATTGTGGTATATCGGGATTCATCTCCCACGACTGAAGGAGCTGTGGGCTTGAGTATTAGTCTAAAAGAAATACAGGCCGCAATAACAAGAATAGCCCCAGGGAAAGCTCCAGGTCTGGACAAGATCCCTGGAGATCTCTTTAGGTCCGAACCTGACATCTGGGCTCCCTACTTTTGGATACTTTTTAATTCAATTATGCAAGGTGGCTTAGTGTGGAAATTATTCCAATTTTTAAAAAGGGCTCCCCACTCCTTCCAACTAACTATAGACCCATAAGTTTAATAGACATTTCCCAGAAAATATTTGCACGGGTCTTACTCCTCAGATTGCAGTCCTGGATAGCAGAAGAGAAGATACTGTCCGTCCTGCAGGCCGGGTTCAGGGAAAAATTGTCGACCCTGGACCAAGTACTGAGATTTCAATTTTTGTACTGGAAGACTGTAAGCATGCAGGGGGGCAGTCTCTTCTTGATCTTTGTAGATTTGAGATCTGCATTTGATCTAGTACCCAGGGAGAAATTATGGTTAGATGGGGGTCCCCGCATATTTAATCCAACTTTTTAAACGCCTACATGAATGCAATTACGCACAAATTAGGTATGGAAAGGATGGCAATCTTACAGCTCCCATACCCATTAACCGCGGTGTACGCCAGGGGTGCATGCTCGCGCCAACCTTATTTAGCCTCTACATTAATGGCCTGATTGATGCCTTGCTTGCGGAAAAAGACCTGGATGCCCCCAAGTTAGCCTCCCGTAGAATCTCAGCAATGATGTTTACTGATGACACTTTACTGGTTGCCAAATCGCCTATGGGAATTCAAAGGGTTTTGGACAAATTTGAGTTGTTAGAGGCTTAGAAGTAAATCTAGCGAAAACCAAATTTATGGCTTTTAATTGCCCAAAAGGCACACGCCCTAACCCGTCTCTAAATGGCAAACCCCTTGAGAGAGTATCGCCATTTGTTAACTTAGGCATTACAATCTCTGAGACTATGGAATGGGGGGGCACACATTACAAAATCTACGCTTAAACTAGCACAATCTTCAGGTGGCATCATGAAGGTTTTTAACAAGTCTAGCAAAAGAACCATCAGTCCAGCAATTGAAATCTATAGGGCTCAGACGAGAGGTGGGGCTTTATATGGCGCAGAACTTTGGGCCACCTTAATTTGAAGAAGTTAACACAGGTGGAGAACCATTACTTAAGACAGCTATTTAGATTGCCACGTAGCACCCCGCTAGTCCCGCTACGTTTTGATATGGATATAACTCCAATAGCCGAAGTAGCGAGTCTTAAACCTAAAATGCACTGGCGTCGTTTATGGACCACCCCCGAACTCACACCCTATCGGGAGGAATTACTAGAGGTATTGAGGTTACGAGGTGCCGTAAAAATCCCGTGGTTGGCATATATTAAATCCTTATTAACCAGCATGAGTCTAGGGCAGTGGTCTTCAAACTGTGGGGCGCCCCCCCCTGGGGGGCCGTGGATGTGTTCCCAGGGGGGCGCTAATGGGGCTGCAATTACATGTAAATGGAGATAGCCTGGAAGCGAGAAAGGCTCGTTTCTAGGCTGTCTCTATTTACATGCAGCATTTAAAGTCCATAAGAAAGTGTGAGGACAGTAGTACTACGCCGCATGGGGCAGGTTCAGGGAGTGTGGAGACTGGGTTAGACATAGCAAAAAAAGAAAAAAAAGAAAATCTGCATTTTTTCCACCTTCAGGTAACTGCATATTAAAAACACGCACACACCGCAAAACAAAAATAAATGCAAGTTAAACTAATCAAAGGGAAATACTCTTACCTCTTGAAATCTCGGTTAGTCAATGTGATCAAAGCTCATTTCTTTGTATGTGACCAGAAAGTCACAGAATTAAATCCTTAATGGTGCAGTGAGGAATAGTGGATTGTTTATTAACAGTGGTACGGGGACCACGTGTGTGACGGAAAGCACTGTGAATGTCATTATTTTAAAATATAATGTTTAAGATAAAACAAGTGCTTTAAACATATATAGTTTAGTGAGAAGCATTTAGATTATATGTAGTGTACATATTTGATAAGTGTCCATTAAAAGGGTGCACTCTTTTTAATGGACACATATTAGCTCTCAAAATAAATTTGTCACTGTGAAGCTCCAAGTGATTATTAACTAAAATCTACACTGGCTCCAAAGCAGCCTTTATATTTGGGGATTAATCAGTTGCACACATTTAGATTTCCTTCAGGAAGGGGGCATCCTGGTGGTAAGGCATATTTTTTCTTTAACAGTTCTCTATTCCTCACTCTGCTTCACAGTAGTACCCCTCCCCTGCCTGAATGTTCTTTGAATGGTCACTGGACCCCAGTTATGTCAGTCTTACTATGAAAAAGCACGTGGGGGGTTTGCATTCGTGCACACTTCATCATTTCTGAGCATGGAACTGGGCCCAAAGAACGGGCGGGGGGTCTAAATGTACTTTTTTTGTTGTTCTTTGACACAAAGCGGCAGAAAGCATGATTTGGGCATCCGGCCTATAAGTGATGGCCCTGTTCAGTTGGCAAAGTAGACAGTTTGCTTTGTAGGCCTGTATGTATCATTGGTGCTACAGCTCCTTTAGAGATACAGGGCTTACTTGCTGTGCCAGTGTTGCCTTGGTTCTCAGAGCTATGGACAAAGGGAAAATTGAAGCATAGGAGACAACTTGATTTGGGCATCAGAGAGATGAGGGGTGAATGGCGAGATCAGAGGGAGAGGGATGAGGTGAGATGGGAGCCCATGTTGTTAACAAAGGTCAGAGGCGACAAAAAGTTAGTAGCTATCATTAGTGAAACAGGTATAGCAATGCTTTTGTCCAGGGACCAATTGTACCTCAATTACGATTGTTTTACTATAAAAAGTGGGCATGATGACTCATTTTTCTTGCTAGCATTAGGGCAGATGGCACCATTGGGGCAAAAAGGGGGCAGCTTAGAGTAGCTCATTCTTTTCAGAAAGAGACTGAACTTGTTTTGAGATTGACGTGATTGTCAGACATGGTGGGGAATGAGTGAATGAAGGCGATAGCCAGCTTCTCCGGGCTACAGCCATAATTAGTGCAGCAGGTGGAGTTGCATTGGGGCCCACAGCACCTCTATTATAGGGAGTAGTGTGTTGGTCAATTCTGTTCTTGCTTGTATGCTGTAGCTTTTTTTGTAAGCCCCACATTTAGTCCGGAGTACAAACTACAGAAGAGCACATCTAAAATGATCTCATGATCCCCCTCTCCTCCTCCCCCTCCTGTCATCTCTACCCCTTCCCAAATCATTGCCATATAGTTTTTGGAGGGGGGCTCAAACGTCAAAACATTTTGCTTAGGGGGGCTCAGAGCGAAAAAGTTTGAAGACCTCTGGTCTAGGGGATTGCTGGTCTGAACCTGAGTCAGCTTGTCTGTTAATATCTAAGGACCAAGTGAAGGCTTGCTATAAAGAGTACAGACTATTCCAACTCCATACCTCTTGCAGAATCGGAAAACTCTCAAACGGGTTTCTGGATCTAAAAGCCAATCCTTGCTTCGAGCCTGCATTGGATCTCATAAATCCACCAGCAGCCAGGAAGCTCTATTTACAATATAGACATGGGGTTCTCCCACTCCGCTGTTTCACATCTAAGTGGAGTGATCAACAAACGACCAATGCCCCGCATGTGACTATCATGAAGAATCTGAGCTCCATGTTTTGTTTAGCTGCCCAGGCTATCAAAAGGCAAGGAGACACTGGCTGGTCCAGTTGTGCAGGAACCTTGGTAATAGACGCTGTCTCGAAGTTTTCAGGATATTGAAAACAGATACTAGCATCCCAATAGAATATTCAGTTGTTGGTTTTTTGTTTTCAATGTGGTGTACTAGAAGGGTTTATCTGAAATCATGAAATGTCTCATTGATTGCCCTACGATGACATACATATCTAGTATAATCAATTCCCTAACTATATAGCATTTCATGTATCGTTTTTTTAATCGTATAGTTTTTTAGCCAGTAGCTTTTTCTCTCTTTTATATTCACTGTTTTTCTTTTAGCTAATTTATTTACACATTGCACTACGCACTTTCCTAAATTAACTGTGTAAGACTTGCCGTATTACAAATCTCAATGTTCCAAATTAATTCCACTATGAGAAAATGTATATAATCATAATCGGTTTTAGCTTTTTTAAATTATGATTATCAGCTGACGCAGTTCTCCCTTTTTATGTAAATGTTTGTTCTGTGTTGTACTTTTTAGGTCATATTGACCGAAATAAAGTTTCTTTGACTTGACTTTTGACTTTAGATTGAAGTGGAGTGGGGTAGATTGGAGTGTAGTGGGGTAGATGAGGGTAGAGTTGAGTGGGGTAGATTGGGGTAGTGCGGAGTAGTGTGGGGTAGATTGGAGTGAAGTGGGGCGGATTGGGTTAGATTTGAGTGGAGTGTGGTAGTTTGTAGTGGAGTAGGATAGATTGGGATAGATTTTATTGGGGTAGGGTTGGATAGATTATAGTCAGGTGGAGTGGGGTAGATTGAAGTGAGGTAGACTGGGGTAGAATGAAGTGGAGTGGGGAAGATTGGAGTAGACTGGATTGGAGAGTAGGTAAATTAGAGTGGGGAATGGAAGTGGGGTCAATTGGAATTGAGTGGGGTAGATTGGAGTAGATTTTAGTGGAGTGAAGTTAGATGGATTGGAGCGGAGTGGAGTAGAGTTGACTGGGGTAGGTTGGCGTGGGATAGATTGGAGTGGGGCAGATTGGAGCGGGGTGGGGTAGACTGAGGTGGATTGGGGTTTATTGGGGTGGAGTGGTACAGATTGGAGTGGAGTTGGGCAAATTGTGATAGATGTGATTGGGGTATACTGGAGTTGGCTAAATTGGAGTGGGTGTGTTATATTGGAGTGGAGTACAGTGGGTGGGGTATACTAAAGTGGGGTGGATTGGATAGATTGGAGTGGATTGGGTTATCTTGGAGTTGAGTGTGTAGATTGGAGTGGAGTGGAGCAGACTGTGGTAGATTGAAGTGGAGTGGGGTAGATGGGGTAGAGTGGAGTACAGGTGGGTACATTTGTGTAAAGTGGAATGGAGTGGGGTTAATTTGAGTGGAATGGGGTAACTTGGGCAAATGGAGTGCAACAGATTGGAGTGAAGTGAAGTAAATTTTAGTGGCGTAGAATGAGGTCGTCTGAGAGACTGCAGTGGTATACTTTGTGGCAGGTTGGTGTGGGTACACTGGAGTGGTGTTGAGTGGGGGTAGGTTTGAGTGGAGTGGGGTGGTCTGAAGTGGTGTGAAGTAGAGTGAGAGTGGAGTGGAGTGGGGTGGGGTAGATTGTAGTGGAGTAAAGTGGGGCAGGTTGTGGTAGATCGGGGTGGGGTAGATTGTGATAGATTGGAATGGGGTAGATTAGAGTGAAACTGGGTAGATTGGAGTGAAATGGGGTAAATCGGATTGGAGTGGGATAGTTTGGAGTGGGGGACATTAGAGTGGAGTGAGGTAGATTGAGGTGGGTGGAGTAGACTGGAGTGGGGTAGATAGAGTGGAGTGGGTAGATTGGGGTGGATTGGGTAGATTAAAGTGGAGTGGGTTAGATTAGAGTGGGGGTGAGTAGTTGCACTAGTGTGGATTGGAATAGATTGGGGTAGATTGGAGTGGGGTAGATTGGAGTGAAGAGAATGGGTTAGTTTGAGTGTAGTGTAGTAAATTGGAGCAGAGTAGATTGGAGTGGAGTAGATTGAAGTTGAGTGGGGTAGATTGGAGTGGAATGGGGTAGATTGTGGAGGAGCACAGCAGGTAGATTATATTGGATTAGATTAGGGTAGATTGGAGTCAAGTGGGTAGATTGGGGTAGATTAGAGTGTTGTATGGTGGGGTATGGTGGAGTAGATTGGGGTGGGATGGAGTGGGGTGGATTGGTATGGATTGATGTAGATCCGGTTAGATTGTCGAAGTGTGGGGTAGATTGGAGTAGGGTAGATTGGGGTAAAGTGGAGTGGGGAAGATTATGGTAGAGTGGAAAGGAGTACATCGGAATGGAGTAGGGTCGATTTGGGGATTGGAGTTGGGTAAATTAGAGTGGAATGGGCAGACTGTGATGGAGTGGATTGGGGTAGATTGGAGAGGGGTAGATTGGAATGGAATGTGGTAGATTGAGATGGAGTGGGGGTGGGTTGGATTGGAATGGGATGGATTTAGATAGACTGGAGTAGAGTGGGGTATGGTGGAGTAGAATTAGATAGATTAGCATGGGGTTGATTGGTGTGGGATCGATTGGAATGAATTGGAGGAGACTGGAGTAGATTGGAGTTGAGTGGCATAGATTGGAGTCGAGTGGGTAGAGTGGGTTTAATTGAGCAGAAGAGGGTAGATGAGATTGGGGTGGAGTGGAGCAGGGTAGATTAGGGGAGGGTGTGGCAGTGAAGACTGAGGAAGATAGCAGTGGCATGGGGTAGATTGGGGTACATTCGAGTGGAGAGGGGTGGATTGGGTAGATGGCGTAGAGAAGGGTAGGTTGGAGTGGAATGAGATAAATTAGAGTGGGTAGATTGGCGTGGGAGAGATTGGAGCTGAGTGGGGTAGGTTGGAGGGGAGCCGGGCAGATTGGAGTAAAGTGGAGTTGTAAGATTTGAGTGGAGTGGGTAGAGTGGATTAGATTGAGTTGAGTGGGGTAGATTGAGGTAGAGTGGAGTAAATTAGGGTATGGTGTGGTAGTGTAGACCGGAAAAGATAGGAGTGGCATGGGGTAGACTTGAATGGGGGGGCTGGAATGGACTGGAGTGTAGTGTGGTAGATTGGATTGGGGTGGGTGGATTGGTGTGGATTGATTTAGATTGGGGTGGGGTGGGGTGGGTATATTGGGGTGGAGTGGGGTGAGGTAGATTGGGGCAGATTGGAGTGAAGTCAGGTAGCTTGGAGTGGGACCCCTGACGAGGTGTCGAATCGCTTTTTCGGCGGGTAGCACGCTACTCCGGGACCCATAGAGGATTAGTGTTGAATTAGTATAGTGAAACATGCAAGTACATTTTAAGTGGTGGATAGGTTAGTCAGTTATTTGGATTTGGAATGATAGCAGAAGGATAGAGGAGGACAAAGGTTTGTATTTATTTATCGCTCACTTGTTGACACATGCTATTCAGGAAGCCTATAAAGGATTAGTGGTGAATTAATATGGTGAAATATGAGGTAATTTCAGTGGTGGATATTAGTCTGTTACTTGGAGTGAGAAGGATAGCGGATGGATGAAAGGGAAAGAAAGATTTGCATTCATATAGCACTTGTTACCCCTGATGGGTGTTGAAGCACTTTTCTGGCGAGTAGCACGCCACTCCGGAACCCATAAAGGATTAGTGTTGAAAATGAGTGTAGTATAAATATGAAGTAATTTGAATGGTAGATATGTTATTCAGTTATTTGGGCAGTATATAAGTATAGTTGAATATGGAATATGGAAGAGAAGTGAACATGTTTGTCTGTTAATTTTGATTGAAAAAGATAGTGGAGGGATAAAAGAGTGAAGGATTGTTTTGTTTTTTTAAGATCTTAGCACTCGGAAGAGGCTTTTGATTGAGTAAAAAGGAGTTTTGGAGGGAAGGAGTCAGAGGGGAGAGTTTAGAAAGGCTTGTTTTAGGGGATCAGTGTAATAAAAAGAGGTGTCAGATGATGCAAGGAGGGGTAGAGCAGGAGAGAGTCTAGAAAGGGTTATTTTGGCGATCATAGTAGTGGTATGGGGTTTGGGATAAATGAGAGAGTGGATGTAGAGGATATATTGATAGATGTATAGGATGAGAGATAGGGTAGTGCATTGGAAGGAGTAGTAGAAAGAAGTTTGAGATGAGTCAGAAGGTTGGGCTAGAAGATATATAGAGCGAAGTATAGGCTGAGAAATAAGCTAGTGCATTGGAAATGCTAAATTAGAAGAAAGTGATAAATATATAGATCCATAAGTACATTGAAAGTATATAGATACATAAAGGAAGTAAGTATATTTAGATTAAATGGATAGAAGTGGAGTGGGGTAGAATGGAGTAAAGAGTGGGGTAGATTGGAGTGCAGTGGGGTAGACTGGAGTGGTGTGGGGGTAGATTGGAGTGTAGTGTGTTAGACCGAGGTTGAGTTGGGTGTATTGGGGTAAATTGGAGTGGAGTTGGGAAGACTGAAGTAGAGTAGTATAGACTGGAATGGAGTGGGGTAGATTGTAGTGGAGTGGGTAGACTGGGGTAGATTGAGTAGAGTTGGGTAGATTGCAGAGCAGTGGGGTAGAGTGGAGTGGATTAGAATGGAGTGAAGTAGAAAGGAGTGGGGTAGATTGGGGCAGAGTGGAGTGGAGAAGAGTGAAGTGGGTAGATTTGAGAGGAGTGTAGCAGACTGGGGTAGACTTGAGTGAAGTATGGTAGATTGGAGTGGAAGGAGGAAGACTGGGGTAGATTGCAGTGAGGTGAAGTCAGGTAGATTCGAGTGGATTGGGGTAGACTGGAGTGGGGTAGATTGGGGTAGAGAGGAGTGGGGTAGATTGGGGCAGATTGGAGTGAAGTGAGGTAGCTTGGAGTGAGATAGTTTGGGGTAGAGTGGACTGGACTGGGGTAGATTGGGTTAGAGTGGAGTAGTGCAGATTGGGATAGAGTGGAGTATAGTGTGGTAGATTGGAGTGGCGTGGGTAGATTGGGGTAGATTGGAGTGGAAAGGACAAGATAGTGAGAGAGTGGAGTGGAATAGGGTAGACTCGGGAAGAGTGGAGTACTTGGGTAGAGTGGAGTAGATTGGGGTAGATTGGAGTGGAGTTGGGTAAATTGCAGTGGGGTGGAGTAGGTTGTGGTAGACTGGATTGTGGTGGATTGTGGTAGACTGATGTGGTGCAGACTGGGGTAGACAGAAGTGGAGTGGAGTGGGGTAGATTGGAGAGGATGTAGGAGTGGAATGGGGTCGATTAGATTGGAGTGGGAAAAGTTGGAGTTGGGTAGAGTGGGGTGGTGTCGAGTAGATTGAAGAAGAGGGAGGTAGAGTGGAGTAGTTTGAAGTGTAGTGGTGTAGACTGGAGTGGTGTGGGGGTAGATTGGAGTGTAGTGTGTTAGACTGGAGTGGTGTGGGGGTAGATTGGAGTGTAGTGTGTTAGACTGAGGTTGAGTTGGGTGCATTGGGGTAAAATGGAGTGGAGTTGGGTGGATTGAAGTGGAGTGGGTAGATTGTGGTAGATTGAGTGGACTAGAGTGGAATGGGGTAGACTGAAGTGGAGTAATATAGACTGGAATGGAGTGGGGTAGATTGAGGTAGAGTGAAGTGGGTAGATTGGAGAGGAGTGCGGTAGACTGGGGTAAACTTGAGTAAAGTGTGGTAGATTGGAGTGGAAGGGGGAAGACTGGGATAGACCGCAGTGAAGTGGGGTGAGGTAGATTGGTGTGGATTGGGGTAGACTGGAATAGATTATTGTAAATTGGAATGGAGTATATTGGGGTGGGATACATTGATTTGGAGTGAGGTAGATTGGGGTTGAAATGGGGTAGATTGGAGTGCAGTGACATGGAGTAAGTGGGGTGGAGTGGCAGGGGTTAGAGTTGAGGGCCGCAGAGTAAAGAGACCTAGAGTGGAGTGGTGCAGAGTGGAGTGGTGTGTCATAGGGTGCCTTAGATTTGAGGGGCATAGAGTGGAGTAGCATGGCCTGGAGTGACATGAAAGTTGTAGAATAGAGTGGCATGTAATAGATTGGAGTGGGGTGGCATAGAGTGGATGGGCATAGAGTGGAGCCGTGTTGTAGAGTGGAGTAGTGTAGAGTGGAGTGGCATAGTGTGGAGTATGCATAAGGTGATAGGGTACTTCCATTACAAACAAGACATTTTTCGTTGACATGACCATCACATTTGCACAGACATAGAGTTTTACTGCGCACAAAAAAAAACAACGTATGGAAATGTCATTGCTTAGTGTATTGATGTGTTTTGATCATATCCAAATATTTATTTTCACAATACAAAATAATAATAAAAAATATACTATCCTAATTATGATATATTCTGAAATATCAGCACAGTTCACTTTTGTTTTGTGCTGGGAAAAAGGCATTTTTTTACAGAAAGATTGTAACATAATTTTTTTCACTTTGAAGTCAGGGAAAGAAAAGTAAATATTAGCCTCCCTTGGAAGAAAGAACCCGACATGTGGCCTTTATCTTTAAATGCACAGAAAATGGGATAAGATAAGAACAAGAGTTAAAGGCCTGTTTACAAAACGAGCCCTCAGAAGAATTCAGTAAACAAATGATGCTCCATGGACTGAGGACTCAAGCTGGTCAGCCAAAAACAAATAAAACCAGCAAATAGAAAGCTGCAAATGTGATTACAAACCACAAAGCCAATGGTCTTCAATGGAAGGAGTACATTCCCAAGGAAGCTTTCAGAATGCCTACAAAAGTATTTAGCAAACCAGACAGCTGCTGCTGCAGTCAGGTAGGCTTCGACCTAAAAAGGGCATATCATTCTTTGGGGGAAAGTCCCAGCAGCGAGATCGGAGAAAAATCTTGGCTTAGTGCCCTCGAGGCCGGATGCGCAGCCTTTGAGGCGCGTGAGCCAGATGCGCGGCACGGCTAAAAGTCTGGAAATTCCTGTTGCGTAATTCCAGCATAATGTGACGGCGCGCCCTGCCGCGCGCTGTATAAAGGGGCCACTCTGAGAGCTGAGAGAACAGAACTCCTTGGCGGTCTAAAAGCTTACTCAAGGAAGGCTGAGCAAAGAAAGTCTTAGCAGCCAAGAAGAAACCCTCGCATAACCACTGCCATGGAAGGAAAGTGCGTGCTCGCTGTTTTATCCATTTGTCTGCTCTCCATTGCCGTGACTGAAGGTGAGACCCGAAATATGTTTGTTTCCTGAAATAAATATTTTTTTTAACTTTTAGGTAGATTTGTGAATATGTATAGTAAATGCCAATCAATCAGAGAAAATGCTCCCAGCTATTTTATGTGTATTGTTCGTTCTCAGATGCATGTACAATTTTGTTTTGTGTATAGTGGGTATTTCGTTTAATTAAAAAAGTTATCTCATTTTGTGTTCATCATATGAGAGAAGCGGACAGTTTCTTGCATTTTTTTTTTAAAGATATACAATAAAGTGCATATTTGTGAGCAGGTCCCATGTTACGTGGATGCGCCTCGGCCATTCACAGCCTTTCATTCATCCAATTAGCATGCTGGGATTTGTAGTTTAACAGTTTACTTTGTAGTATGGGCCTAGAAATCTGTTGTGCGCTTCCTAGACCGGCCTCTTTTGTTGACTCACGGAAGTCTCTGCCTTGTTCTTCAGGCATGTCATTGGCAAGAATGGGAACGGAGCTGCGCTGCCAGTGCATAAAGACCGAGTCCAGAATTATCCACCTCAAGCACATTCAGACCGTGGAGCTCATCCAGAGCGGGGCTCATTGCCAGAACCTAGAAGTCATGTGAGTACCTCAGACACTGCTTGTGCTCTTGTGTAAATGAGATAAATAGCGCTATGAGAAAGAAGTGCCTCCTGCTGGGGTGTTTTTCTCTCACTAATGCCATTCTGTCCATCATATTAATGTATTCGTTTTTTTTTCTGCGAATCAGACTTTGCTATCCTCAATTTTCTGTGTTGGGACATAACTTGGTATAGTAGATCTCGGGGTAATGTGAAGCCCCTTATTTTCCTCTACTGCTCCATCCATAGGGAAAGTGCACAGGTGGTCTGGACTGGGCTAGAGTCAAATTTTAGTATCTCCCCCGGAACTGCGATTATTGACACTGAACTTCCAATCAGGCCACCTGATGTCACCTCGAGCCCTTCCCTCCTTGCCCCGTGCACTGCTTACAATCCCTCGTAGCTCGAGGGATAGTAGTTGCACATAATGTCTACTCTACTAGTCACCTGCTCCGAGGCCGGCTGTCATAAGTGACTATCTGGGTAACAGCTGAGAGCAGAGTCTGCCCCTGGTTTTTTGTAGTACCGGAAACACACGAAAACCCTTGCTCAAACAGTCCTTTGGACAGTGCTTAATTTGTGCACGCTGGTACAGGTATCGGACACTGGAACTCATTTTTGGGTACCAGTACTCATTAGATATCATCAGACCTTGACCCGCAGAAGGAACGAAAGCTAGAACAACAGTGACAGAGGTCTGAAAAAGAACCTGGATGAGTGAGACAGAGAGATAGGAAGTGTCGGCTGGTGGGAGAGGATTAGAAGAAGGCATGTAGTAAAAGTGAAAGTAAGCTGAGCCAGCTGCAGCCTTGGTATCCAGCAAACTCTTCATCTGGCAGCGTTGAAGAGAAATGAGAGTTGGGATTTACAAAGATTAGGAGAAAGACAAAACACGTATTATAATTAAATACTGTTTACTCCGCCATGCACAAGGCATGCATTGTGTGCCTGGTTTGCAGATGTGATGGGGGGGGGGCGGTGTCTGGAGCTGCATTCCGTTTGGCTTATCCATGATATAAGCGTTTAAGGAGGCAGAGGACAGGCGATGGAAGTGCAGACTGGGGCTTGATCTGACCACATGTAACTCAAACAAGGTCTTGTGCAGGGATTGGAGATACTGTAAGCGGTTCTGGCACACACTTGATTGGCTAAATTCAGTAGACAAGGATAGTTTGTTAAAAAGCAAGATGTCTTGCATGGTTTGAGATTCACTTAATTGGATTTGTAAGGTTTTTAGTCCTTCACTCGTTCACAAGTTGAACATGTAGAGCTTTCCCTTAAAGTTGATTAATGTTTGCTGAATTCTGCCCGCTCACAAAGCATGCACATGAAACTCTTCTGAAGAATGCACGAGCCCTGCATTCTTGCCTGAGAACAGCCGCACCTCTTACTACAATTTAAACATTCAGCTCATTGCACTCATGGAGTCAGAGTTTCTAAAACAGGTGTGTCTTACGTCTTGGGTTACCTATGTCACACCCTTAGATCTCTGTGAAGTATGCTTAAATTATGCATATATTAAACCTTTTTTCAGGCCTAAGTCAGATCTACACCTGAAGACATTGTCCGTACATTGGGTCAATAGTGAGCATTTACAGAGCAGAAACTAACAGTCCATCAATTCAAATATATCATCAATTTGCATAATCCTCTAATAA
Organism: Lissotriton helveticus; assembly: GCF_964261635.1. NCBI lineage: Eukaryota > Metazoa > Chordata > Amphibia > Caudata > Salamandridae > Lissotriton > Lissotriton helveticus. The sequence continues at coordinate 1,176,187,232 of NC_136059.1, forward strand.
ATTTGCAGCATATATAACTCTTAGGAATGCGTATTCAAACAACTGAAGTTCACGACTCTGTGAAACGCGGCTTATAGTTTCCTCTCCTTTCTTCTGCAGTGCCACTCTGAAGTCTGGCCAGGTCGTGTGTTTGGATCCCGCGGCTAAGTGGGTGGAGAAGATCATCAGGAGGATCCTGGAGAGGTAAGAAAGAATACTTTTTCTATTTTTATGAATTACTCATAGAACTTTGAGGTGTTCTACCCTTCCAGAGTCAGAATGTTTTCCATCGACCTCCTGGTCCACCAGAGAACAGTCAGGGTCTCCGGTGTGTCCCTGGGCATCAAAAGGACAGTGAGGGTTTCCAGTGACTCCTCAGACAACCAGAGGGCAGTGAGGGGCTCCAGTGACTCCCTCTAGAAAGTAACAAGGGGCTCCAGTGACTGCCTACTCATCCAGAGGGCAGGGCATGGGAGAGGAGTTGGCCTAACGGCTAGGGCGGCTGATCTCAAATCTGGGGAAATGGGTTTGAGTCTCTGCAATGACGCTGAACATCCTGTGATTCTGGGCAAATCACGTAATCTCCCCGTGCCTAACAAAAATTAATGTGTCCTCATGTACTTTTGAAATGCAACTGGTGCTATGTAAATCGCTCTGATACCCGATTCGGGTCAAGTTTGCGCTATATAAAACTCTATTAACGCCTTAACGGCGGCCGCGATTTTGCGGAAGTGGGCGAGGCCGCGTCGGCCATTGGCCGATGGCAGCACTGGGGAGGTAGTGCTGCCGTCGGCCAATGGCCGACGGCAGCACGGAACGGGTTAAATAAAAAATAAATGTCTCCACTGACCTCCTCTAGAGGGTAGTAAGGGGCTCCAGTGACTCCCTTCAGAAGGAGTGAGGGACTCCAGTGACTACCTGCTCACCCAGAGGGCAGTGCACAGGGCCGGCTCTAGGGCGGTGCACCGGGTGCTGACTTGGGGTGGGGCCTTCATTTGTGCAAGTATATTTTCATTTTAAAAGCACCAGGTGCCTGGTTCCTGGCCTCCAGCAGTTTTCATGCATCATATAAAATGTCAAGACAAACTCCAGTGATTAATCGTCTTCCTGGAAAGGGACCGGAGGTTTGTCTAGTTACAGTTTTGACTCATCCAAAGGTAGCGCAGAGGGTTAATGTGCCTGCTGCAAAGAACGTGTACCATGCACATAACAAAGTGCATGTCATGTAAATAGGTCAACGGGTTACTGCTTCTGTAAGAGAGCTCCTTTTGTTACTTGTCGATTGTAAGTCAAAATCCTAATATAAATCATTGAACTATTAACTGTCATCAATGAGCTGTGTGTGAACTGCAAGGTATATGTTAGAGCTATATGTTTTTTTCCCAGTCTTTCATTATCCTAATCTTGCCGAAAGGGTTTATTTGGGTAGAAAACAATTCTTATTATGAAAGAGAACCCCTAACGATAGTGTTACATTTTAAATTCTGAATTTGTGCTTTTCCAGAATAAGGACTCAAACTATATTGCCTACCAGTATCAATGACATGGTACTCCTACACCTTGTAGTCCTGTATGATGTCACATTTCCTATACACTGATTTACACACGTGATTGTCTCTGTGCAATGTGTGTGTGATGTAATGCGCTCTGACACCTTACACTGGTGTGAGTGGCGCTATAAAACTAAATGAATCTGAAAGACAGTGGCTATGGAGACTTGAGGGGCACTGTTAGAAGGTGTTAGTGAGGGAATCCGTGACAGAGGTGGCCATTGGGGGGGGCGCCAACAAACATTGTTGCACAGGGTGCCACCAGTGTTAAAGCCGGCCCTGGCAGTGCATGTCTCGACTGACCTCCTCCAGAGGGCAGTGAGGGCAAGCTCCAGGGACCCCCTCCCGCACTGGCAGGACGCTGACCTGAGAGCTCCTGACTAGTTGTGGAGCTTGGATGGTCCCACTGCATGTACTTTGCAGGGGGGCCCCCTCTAGTTTCCTTATGCCACTGATGGCAGTATGCTGCACTGACAGTTGTCAAAAATGCCAACCAATCAGCTGTAAATACACATGCTTTCAGAGTGCCCACTATTAGTCAGAAGTAATTCCGTTCACTTACAAATGTAAAAAAAAATATTTTTGCCAGGATTTCTTTTGAAATATTGTGCTGAGCTTCTCTTGTATTTACACACATTTTAACCCAGGCACCCTTTCATTTTTTGCAGTTCCAGCAAAGAAGACTCGTGAAGGCCGCCAATAAAGAGGGAGGCTCAAAATTCTGCTCTGTCTCCAGGAACCCATCTTGAGAAAGAAGCCATCTCTTTATAGCGCCTAACACTGACACTTGAAATGCTGTTCATTCATGCTTTCGTTTGAAAGATGAGTTTCACTTACTGCAGGTCTGCGTTTTTACGTCTCTGGAAAGCTCTATGTGGTTCCTTGAAGGCGCGTGTTCAGGCGGACTCCAGGACTCTGTTTACCGTGCATACAGGGAGGAGTCGGAAATCCTGACCCATGGGGGTCCCAATAGGATTGGCTGGTACATGGGAGACCCTTTTGAGACCCTGCTGGCCAGTGGTCAAAGGGACATCAAGAAAAGAAGTGTCCACGTGTAGATATGCTGTGAAAAGGGAAAAAGCGCCAGAGACTCAAATGCCCTGTTCTGCCTGGATGCGGGCAGCGCCCCCACTTTCCTCTCACTGTGAGAGTTTGGGGTCTACCTCTAGAAGGGGATATTTAAGAAAAAAGTGACTCTTAATTTATGTGCTAGAGTTTTCGATGTTGTTTTGTTTTAATATGATCATTAACATTTCGTATTTAAATTAATTTATTATATTTGTATTTTAGCAAATATTTATTTATTGCACTGGTTGAAAAAATACTCCGTCGAGGAATGTTTGTAAAATAATTTCATACTATATTTTGCAAGATTATAATATTTTAACATGTATGTATTTATATATTTATTTTAATAAAACCAATGGGTACCATTCCTAAGTCCGACAGTGTTCTTGGTGACGTTCAGAACCTTGAAATAATGGATTGCAATGTAAGAATTGTCAAGAAAGGGAAAACCACAGACACATTTAAGACTTTTGGTACTATTTGTAGCCTCCAAACAGCCAACATGGCATCTCAAAATGACAGCTGTTTAATATCTTATGGAGCGTAATGGCTGGACCAACATGAGAAGAGTAGGTACACCATAACTTTGTTTCTGGTTCATGTGATGCAGTGCTTAATTTGTGAAGGAATATGTGCAGGTACACAAAGTATTGCACAAGTTCGCAGCCGAGACTACTGAATGTCGGTATCGCCGAATACCGAGGCTGCCTAGACTTGATTTCACCTCATGTTTCTTTCTTCCACTACCCGGCACTTTCTTTCCCTTTATCTTACTCTTTCAAGTTCTTTTTCCTCCTTGCTTTCTTTCCTTGTCACTGTTTTTCATCTTTCTTTCTCTTTCGTTCCTCCTTTTGTGTTTTTCTCCCTCTTACTCTGTGCCAAAGTGTGATGAGGGAAAATAAGTGCCCTTCCCCAAAATTGAGTCCTGGTGGGGCAGACCCGCAACAACAGGCTCAAATTAAGCACTGCTATAATGAGAGAACTGCAAGGTATGCAAGATGTCGTGTGTACCACAACGTTTTTCAAATACTATCATGGACATCAATAAGGTATAGTCATGGATAGTGACTACTACTATCCATGGCTAACCCTTTGGAACTTCCCTTGTTACCCCGTAGCTTACATGGTCATGAAGGCAACACTAGGAACAGAGAGTAAACAGGGCTCGCCTCCTCCAAGCTCGTCAGTAGCAATTAGGAGGATGTTGGAGGCTAGGGGGAGGAAAAGTGGTCAACACTGTAATGTCATTATAGGTCAAGGTGTGTATGAAGTCACAACATCCCTGGCATTTTGGGGAATAGACTTCCATAAAAACAAAACACTTGCCATATCTGTCATCAAACTCCTGACTAAATCATTCTTTCAGAAAGGAAAAAACGTAACTCATGGGAAACATATGTCCAGTGCTCAAATTTGTAAAAGAACACCTTTCCGGGCCCACAGTTTTGTTCATAGACCTGCTGAATGCACCACTAAATGTCAGTGTGCTGAATATCAAAGCTGCATAGTCTTGCTTCCACCTCAGGCCTCTTTCTTCAAGCACCTGTCACTCTTGGGCCCTTTATCCTACTATTGCAGGTTTATTTTAATCTCTGCTTTCTCCCTTTGCCACTATTTTTCTGTCCTTCTCTTCCTCCTTGTTTCCCACATTTATGCCTTTCTCTCTCTTTGTTTTTGGATAAAGGTCTTATAAGGAAAAGTAAGCGCTCGTCCCCAAAACTGAGTGCCAGTGGGCTCCACCTGAACCAATCAGCTACCATTAAGCTCCGTGTTCCTCCGTCAAATTGAGTCTGTGGGGCAGATTTACAAGCCCCTTGCGCCACTTTTGCGTCACTTTTAACATGGGAAAAGTGACGCAAAAGTGGCGCAAGGGGCTTGTAAATCTGCCCCTGTGTGTCTTGTTGATAACTATACATAGGTAACAATTTATATTCTATGTCACACCTTTCATCAGAACCTTGCAGCCAAGTATTATCAACAGTTAGCTTGCTGGTACTATACAATAATCAGGACAATGAGCACACTGTCTGTAATCGAAGGATAACCTCCATGCACTCTTGACTTTCTGGGTATCTCTGGGTGAGTGGTCAAGACTTAGCTGAAACGAGCGGATTTAAGGCTAAGTTGGGATGCAGCTCAAGAAATCTATCAACATTACAGCAAAGATACGAACATCCAGCCAGGACTGTGAACTTTTGTGAAGACATATCACAGATCCAAATAGATGAATATATGTATAGTGAAAACAAAAGTCATAAAATAAATGCACAATAAAATTATAATATAGAGGTAAATTATGCCACCTGGTTCTATGCAGCCTACGTTGTTTGCAGATTGCTGTAAAAGCAGGTGGATGTCAACAAACTGCAAAAATATAATGCTCACCCCAACACCTCGCTCTAAAGGCAGACTCTAAATACTCCCACCAAAATGGGGTGACCACGTAACCGGTTCACAAACTGTAGTTGGAAATAAAGAGAGGGGAAATCCGCTTATCTCCCCGTTTAGCGTTAGGAGCTTGATCACTGTAGGAATGGGGAATTTTGTGATCTGGGTTTTTGGGTCATCAGTTGCATTTATGGGGGGATCCATCTCACTGATGAAGGGAGGCAGACTGTGGGGTGACTCACTGAAACAAAGTGATATCTTGGCGCTGGAGCCCAGGGCACACACTGGGACATCTCATGTCCTCCCCTGGGCCTACTCAAAACATCTGGTGCAGTGACCAATGAGATGCTGGAAGCTGGTCACAAAAGGTAGGGATAGGAGTGCAAATAAATAAAAAGTGGTGCAAGAAGAGAGTGTGCCTGCCAAACAGATGCACCACTTTTCTAAAGGTAGCATTGGTTGATATACATCCATGATGCCGCTCTCTTCTGGTCTATGGTGCGGAGAGGGTTCATCGGCAATATATTCATATCTCTCATTCTGGGAGCTTCAACAAAGGCATGTCATTGAGCAGTGGAAGGACAGACCAGACCATCTTAGGGAGGATTTTTCGGCTCAGTGCTAGTAAATGAGGTAACCACCAGCACTGCATTGAATATCTCCAGTTCGAAAATCCGACCAATCAGGTTGGGGTAGAGCTTTCATCCTCACAGGGTGTCTTGGAAGGACACTCCTTCCTCTCCTTCTGGATCCAGTGTCAATCAGTGCCTGTATGCAACCGACCAAGGTGCAATCTCCAGGGGCCTGCAGTAGATGGGAATATAAGCACACATAATGTACACAAATATTCACATTTATTAAAATAAAATAAACATGAATGGGCACCATTTCCCCTAAGCCACTAGACTTAATTTGAAGGGGAAGGCCAATCCCTGTCAATCCTGGGTGCAGCTACTGTTTCTCTAAATTCTGTAACTGCTGCCACTTGCCAGTTCCCAGACACAGGGGCCACAGGAGTCATCCCTTATAGGCTAAATTGTTCTAAAACAATGGATGCTCTTTAATGCGCACACAATTTGCTTTGCGAATCTGGGGCTATACAGTATATGCCTAAAAAAGGGAAAATGCAAAGAATCTTCAGGATAAACCCTCAGCAGGTGAAAATGTTTATGGTCAAAACACAATGGAAGAAAGACATTTACCATTCACACTGCTCAAAAGTATGAATAGCACAAAGACCTCTATTTAGTAAATGTGTACTGACTGCAGAACTGAGCCAATTACCCTTTTTTCTCCGGCTTGCGTAAGACACAGCATTATGACAAAAGGGCCCACGAAGCCCCCACTGCATTAGGACCAGTACTGCTGCATGTGGTGCAGCAGTGTATTTTGGAGGAAGTGTTTTTTTCTTCTTGGTGGACGGGTCCACCAGCATTATGGACCATGCACCACTGCGTGTGGTTGTGCCTTCGGAAGCATAGTCTTTGTATCGCCACAGGGGTGATCTGAGTATAAATTGCATCTGGGATGACGGTGAATTACAGCCATGACCCGCATAGGCATTCAGTGAACTGATATTGTGATAGGAAAGATCTGCTTGATACCAGTCAATTATTAGAAGGTGAAGACATCCGTGTGGTGCAATCTTGGTAACCAATGCTTCAAGCCATCAGTTAGGTTGGACATTGAAAAACCTCACACTTCATTGACCACAGGTATCCTGTTTGAGTATTGGAAAGATAATAACAGACTCCTAGTAAAAAAAGGTCACTTTCATTTTTTTTCTGATTGTCACAAAAAACTGGTCCATCAATATTCATGTCCATAGTTCTCTGAGCATCCTACCTCACCCATTCGTGATCCAGTTATCTGGTGCCAACTATCCACCCTTCCTGCACCTCCAAGTCACACATCGCCACGGAAATAGGCCTAGGACACCTCAATGAAGTCCTAAGCTGCCTTCCATCAATGAGAGGGTAGAGCACACTGGATACTTGGTACTCACTGCCAATGGATTCACTAACATTACTGCAGCAAATACAATGTTACTGAGCTACATTGATGTAATGGGCCCAGGGTACACCATTTATAGATCTCTTTTACTACCGAACCTGCAATATGTGAGGCACATTTCTCTAGTTTGTGATAGACCCAGAGCATCCTTCCTACTCCAACGGACACTTAAAAGTGAATTCAGAGCATTTAGATGACTCTAGAGATCATTGCAGTCCCCTGCTTCCTCTTCACCTCACAGGCCTACCCGACAACATGCAAAAACACAGGAACGTCTGGAAGCACCTATAATGTGAACATAAAATTAAGGTTTCAGACGTCTAGGATAATTAGTGGGTCTGGGCTTAAAGCGTCTCATAACAAGCAAGCCACTGACACTGGCCTTTAACACAATCAGTGTTGCCATTCATCGGGCTGGTGTGCATAGCCATGACGTTTCCTTAGGTCATTTCTTTAATCTGGCTGTGCAATTGCAAAGTTTATGGTCTGGGGTATTGGAAAAGTGTCGTTTGAGGTGCCACATTTATATACCTTCCTGAGGTTACCCAGTGGGGGAGATTTTTACTTCTGGTTGTTTAGTGGGAAAGCTGATTAATTCTGATAGTCTAGTGGGGAACTGATTAATTTTCATTGTCTACTGGGGATATGAATAATTCGGATTGTCTAGCAGGGGAGCCAATTGATTCTGGCAGTTCTAGTAATGTTGCATTCCAGGCTCTTACTGATGAGCATAGAAGATGTATGCAAAGCGTTGTGTTACTCATTTTAAGGTCATTTTAAGGTCATTCGGAGTGCTCATCACTACCTTTGAGTGTCCTATACGCCCCTTGTGCCTTTATCCAAAGTTTACTTAACAAACTGATGCCCTTGCCTTACCTCTAGACCTGGACAGTAAACTCCACTCTGTTCGCAGATTTTTTAGAGTTTTCCGCACTCTACGCTCTCTGTAACACACAAAGTTCTGAAAAACTCCGCTCTGGGAGCGGAGTTTTATCCTTACTCGTGCTTGCCAACGTCAAGTTGGCAAGCAAGGAAAATCCACCTCCTAGCGAGATTTCACTATGTGGGCGGTCAGATTTCTCAATGCGGGCAGTTGCGATAGTCACGACTGTTCGAATTGAAAAACCTCTCGTTCATGTTGAGAAAGCTGCCACTCAGGTAGAGAATCATCTACTCATGGCAAGAAAAGAAGCAGCGCCCTCTTGCGCTGCACATGGAGTCGTTTGCGCTTATTTTACAGTGTGAGACAAACACCCGGCGCTGAAAATAAGCACAAAAGGCATGACCAAATGCACTCTGCCACTTGCGGAACTCCGCATAGTGCAGTGACATTTTTTGGTCACTTCAAGGAGTTCTGCATAGCGGAACTCCGCAAACTCTGCCCAGGCCTACTTACCTCATCATGACCATGGGTGGCTAACAGCATTCTTCTTCTGTACAGACTACAGCACTTCCATCAACAAGACCTTAAGTTCCAGGCTGTGTGTTGCTGGTGAAAAATGCTACATCCGCCTAGCTTGCAGAGAGATCATCTTTGTGATATCTGCTTGCAGTAACCAAAGCACCACAGACAGAAATGTTTTTATTTTTTTGATATTTGGTTTAGTAGCCTGGAACTAAACCTTGTGGTTTTATGAGTGTTCTGTGACAGAGAAGGCAATATGATTCTAGAGGAATATACACATTTAATGAGGATAGACAGGGCTATATAAATAGCTCAGTATACTAGGAGGAACATTATAACATTTGTAAACAGCGAAGACAAAGAGTGGATATCGGGCGTTAAAAAAAGTTTGTGCAGCATGTACAAAATAAACAATGATCCAACAGAGAGCAATAGACAGGGATTAAATCCCCTTGGGATGTGTTGTGAAGCATCATGCCAAGTCCAGTGCCGTGCAGCTCCTTTCTCATTGCCAGACCCCCTATTATAATGCTTTCAAACTACTGAAATGATTTTAGGTAAAGTTTTAGAGCAGAATACTCAAGTTCAAGCATCAGCAAAATTTACGGAAGACTTACATTAAGGGGTCGATTCCGATTTGGGAAAAACCGCTCCGAATAGCCGCTCGGAGCATTTTTCCCGTACGAATCGTACCCTGCAACGTCCCCTGTACGTACGACGAAGTACGATTCGTACCAGGAGCGGGACTTCGTACGAATCGTACAGAGACCGTACGAATCAAATCCCCAAACGAATCTCCCTCGGATCCCGCTGTACGTGACATCCGTACGGTTCGTGGCTGGTTTTTACGACCCAGCAAGTACGATTCTTGTCGGGTACGCACCGTATGACGCTTTTTCTACGGGAGCCGAAAACATCCGGAGAAGCAGAGTTCGCCTCGAAACAGGTACGGAACGCCCCCCCGGGTACGGTGCGTACACCCCATGATCGCAGGGGTACAGTGCGTACCCCTGTGATCGTGGGGTGTACGCACCGTACCCCGCGATCATGGGGTGTACGGACCGTACCCCATGTTTGCTGGGTGTACGGTGCATACACCCTGCGATCACGGGGTATGGTGCGTACACCCCATGATCACAGGGGTACGCACCGTACCCCTGCGATCATGGGGTGTATGGACCGTACGGTGTGTATGTGATTGTGTGCTTTTCCGTACGAATCGCCCTTACCTGACGTGGACCGTACGAATCGCGTCTTCATTCCTCAGTCCGGATCGTACTCGTTGGGTCGTACGGCATGTTTACGATTCGTACGGAGAGGGCTCTGGATACAAATCGGACGGACGTTTTTTTTCCAGGATCGGAATCGACCCCTAAGTCTACAGCAAAAGAGCAACATCATTCCCCCAGAAAATTAAACATGGTGAGCTGAGACCAATAAAGCACGGTATGTTGATGAGATGGCAAAAAGTAATATCCCAACTTTGGGTCTGATTCACAAAGAGAACTATGCTTTTATGCAAGTTTACACTTTGAAGTAAGTTTAATACATTTGGTAGTCACAGACTCCGAGTGCAAACTTACTACAAAGGTGTAAGTTACAGGTCTCCACTGCCAGAGCAGTGCAGTTGGCTTACTCTTGCGCGGGTAAGTGTTACCCCTCCCTAAACCCCTCCCTTGCCCTCTCTAGAGCCCTCTTACTCCCCCAATCCCATCCCCCATTTTAGTAAGTCTGCCTCTTCTTAAACCCACTGTCTCAAGTCCCACCCATATTTACTATTAAACGTGTACCTAAGTGTGCAGATGTTCCACAGTTGAAGAGGAAAACCCTGTATACATAAGTATAGGTGATGCAGAGGCATAAAACGCTGACGTAGTTTGTGAATTGCAATTAATAGTATGTTTTGTAGAACATACCACAAAGTGCGGTTTGTAAATCAGGCCCACTGTCTGGACCACCACTGGAAGGCTCTTTAGCTATTACTCAATGCCTGGTATTCATATAATAGATGGTAAAACGGTACTGAGGGGCAGATTATCAAGAAGGGTGTTACAAATATCACCGGTTTAGCCTCAGAAAGCTGCCCCTAAAGCGGCGATAATGGGCTTGATAATATGCCCTGGAGAATTCCAATAGAAGCCCAGGTTCACACCAGAACATGGACTTCTATTGGAATTCTCAAGAGCACATTATCAAGCCAATTATCGCCGCTTTAGCTGCAGTTTTCTGCCGCTAAACCTGCGATAATTTTTAACGCCATTCTTGATAATATGCCCCTGAGTTCTTCTGCGGGCAAAGCAGCATCCTCAGAAACAAGGGCAGGAGAGTGGTAGCATCTGCTCTGCCACAACCCGACTGACATCACCACAGTTCCCTGCAGCATGATCAGGCAGACCTGACGTAACCTGCTGCTAGGGCAAACCATTATTTTGTGGACAGGTGACCTGCTAACACTGCAGCTCACCTTCTAAAATTGGGGCTTCCAATGCCTCCTTCGCTTCAACCTATACTTGCACTACTCCTCCTGCAGGACCACGATTTTCTGCACAGCACTGCTGAGCTGTGTGATGTGGTATGACCCAGGCACTTGGAGCACAAAGTACACGAAGCACATTGCCATTGGGTCCTTCACCCGGAAGTACTTGGACCTGGTTAGAGTCCGGCCGAGGATTAAACATCCGGTGATTCTGGACAAATCACTTAATCTCCTCGTGCCTAAAAAACATAAAAGTGTCCGTCTGTAATGCAACCGGGGCCATATTACGGATTGGCATTGTTTGGGCCCAGCGCACCTTTGAAAAGGTTCGATGGGTGTAAACAATGCCATTGCACCCTATTATGGTGAATGCGCTGCCCTGGGGGCAGCCGTGAACTTGCGCTGGCCGGCGGGCAGTTCATTCATGTGAAAACACAGAGCAGCTGGTCCATACACTTTCAAAGGATATTAGAGATCCCCTTGCAGAGGGGTGCAGTCAATGACTGTACCTGCCTGCAAGGGGATGTCTGGGGGGTCCTTGGGACACCCTTTACCCCGTGAGGGCTGCTCTCAGGGGGCGCACTGACAGTGTGCCACCATTTTAAATGGCGCACTGCCAGTGCACCTTCTGAGGGCTTCTTCGACTCTGCGCTCGAGTATGTTATATGGCGTGGGCGCAGTCAAAGGAATTCCCTCATTTGCATAGGGCAGGCCCCTATGCAAATGAGGGAAGACCCTCTGTTTATAGCGCTGGTGCCAGCACTATCGGTATTATAGAAGGGGAAGCACAAGTGTCTGCGTCCCCTTCTATAATACCAAAGTGGGGGGGGGGTTGGGGGGCAACAAAGCGGGCGCAAACGCCCGTTTCGCCCCTGGGGCACCTTATGTAATACGGCCCCTAGTGCTCATGTAAAGTGCTCCGATACCTTCCGGTCAGGTTCGCGCTATATGAAACTGCAAAAAAAAGCCTGTGAATTTTTTAATAGCAGTTTTAGACTTTATTTTATTTCCTTACTTCTACACTTCATTATTGAATTGATTGGTGCTACCTGTACTTTAGGACTACCTGAACCTTTTCAATTATTATACCCCTTGTATTCCAAGTACTCTGGACGATCTTGCATTTCTTGCTCATTCCTTCTGCTAAATTGAATGACTGCTGCCTTCTGAATCCCCAAAACGGTTGTATGTCAGGATATCGAGTCAAAAATATTGTACTACAAAAATATCACAGCCAACATATCAACTAGCGCAATATTCGACAGGCAAGAATATAGAGGTAAGTAAAGATTTATTATTCTCATCTATGTACCTCAAAAATATATCAAATGTGAAGCTAAGTCTTGTAAATCTATACTAACCGCCACAATATTGTGGTTGTCAGAATATTTACGACCGTATCTTCGTTGCACAATAGTTTAGATTGGATGAGATATTTTGATAGACCACCTGACAAAACTCCTGAACGTTTCATTAGCTGTACCTTCCGTTTTTGAAAGGCTGCTGCCCTCTGAGCCGCTGTCCTGTTCGAACTGTGTAACTGCTATGTCTCCTGTGTCCTCAGAGCACAGTAAATTGTGTTTTACTAGGCCTCCCCTCATTCCAGAGTGAGAGGTCACAGAAACGCCTCAACACTCCCTCGCCAGCAGGCTCGGGCCTGGGACAGAAAGTAGGCCCCGGTCATCAAAATAAGTGTGGCCTTCATTAGCAAATCAGATAGCTAAATAAGTGGCCTTCATATGCAAATCAGGGCACTTTATAGCTTACTTGTAAAGGCAGAGGGGCGTATTTACAAGCCCCTTGCGCCCCCGGGATGTACTTTTTCCCATATAAAAAGTGAGGCGCCGGTGGTGCAAGGGGCTTGTGAATAAGCCCCACACTTTATAGGGCTTTGTATGGTATGGGAGACTGCATGCATATGTGTTAGCTGCAGGCAATCTTTGCGGTGATTATCTGGGAGATCAGCAATAAAACCGGCCCAGCCGGCATGAAAGCAGGCCACAAACACAAGAAAAGACACCCCACGCACTGCCCTGTCGGATCAGCCTTACGGATACTGCCAGATTGCCCTATTAGGCAGTCAGATCCTTTTCACCAGGTATTCACAGACAGGCACAATTTTAATTCCATAACTTTGGAAACGACTCTAGCGTGCCTCTGGGATAAGTCATGCTCTTTTCTTTCTAGAGTGGATTTCTAAAGGTGTATTTTTAAAACCTCCTGCTTGGTACACACAATTCTTCAAACCGAGTCTCCTGAATACCTCGTGCAGAAAGTGACAGGCTCTGGTGGTCATCAACCTCTCTTTTTCATTGAAATAGTAAACGTAGAATCTCTGGGAAAGTCGCAAAAAAGTAGGATGATATCTGCATCCTTAAAAGTACTTACAGGAGGGTGCACATGTAAAACCGTTGGGAATTCACAAACACTCCCAGTGGTGTGCTTTGGAAGCTGCACCCGGCATTGATTTCCAGGGGGCAGATTTATGAAGGCCTTGCGCCGCCGGTGTGTCATTTTTTAACATGGGAAAAAGTGACGCACCGGCGGCTCAAGGCCTTCATAAATCTGCCCCAGGTGTTTTAAGGGAACTGTCATAAGACGGTTGTATGTCAGAATATCAAGGCAAAAATATGGTGGGGTCAATATAGAAAGCTCTTAACAAGAGGGCCAAAATAAGCGTAGGTAAGTGCATCTAGGAGAGTAGGGGTTTACTATTCTTAACTCCAATGTACCCTGAAGGTATACATATATTGTCAAAATACATATATGTGAAGTTAAGGAAAGCAAACCCATATTTACCTGCATAGATTTACAGCCACAATTATTTCGTCCTCAATATTTAGCCCTCAAATGTCGGCCCCCCCCCCCCCCGCCCCCAAATCTTCTGTAGTAGATATTCTTGTGTAATACCCAGGTGGCACATTCCCAGGCAGCGGTACCTTTTATTTGTAAATATACACAGCTTCAAATTAAGTAGCAGAGAATGCAGCCCACTGTGCAAATCCACATTTTATCCCCTTATTTTTCCTCTGTAGGGAAACATTTTTCCTGGTGGAGCAAACTCTTCCCTTACACCACCACCAAATCTGAGTGTGATTTGTTCCCGGCCCATCCCATATTGGAAGGGGAGGCTGGAGTACATATCTGATCATTTCCAGAGCAGGAAAGCATAGGAGTTTGGAAATGTACAAAACGCACATGTTTGTGGGCATTCCCAATGCTACATGTCTGACCATGCCTTGTTACACCTACTTTCTTCTCTTGGCATGGGATTTTAGATGCTGCTTTCTCCACAACCGTGGCTGAGAGTTCCACAGTAATTAATACATTTACGCCTGCAATAATTCCCGTTGTGAAATCCAGGTAGGCTTTAAAGAAGGCCTTTGTGGCCTAAATCATAATTTATGGAGGAAAATTCCTTTTCGGATGCACCTCTTTCCAAGTATTAAGAAACATGGGGGCTTACTTACATGCCCCTTGCGCCGCTGGTGTGTCACTTTTTCCCATTTTAAAAGTGATGGACCAGCGGCGCAAGGGGCTTGTAAATAAGCTCCATGGGATCTTGGCTCAGTTCTTCCGAGGGAGAAACATTAGAATATGGAATTTCCTCTTCTTCAGCATTGCCTGATTGCGTCACTCACTGGTTGAAAAAGTATCTGAAACAAATACGTTTCTGTTGTCTTCGCTTATCAGTCTTTTTGCCTCATAGACATTGTCTTCTTCAGGGCGAAAGTTTTTCTGAAACTGTTTGCCTCCTCCTGGCACTTTTTTCAGAATTTCACTACTTTATATAAGCAATCAGCATGCAGAGGCTATTCACATTAAGACATGACCAGAACAGGACTAAGCATCAAAAGAAGCCCTGGCAAATTTGGGCAGGCCAACCCTCATAATGCGTTTAGTGAGCAAATACAATAAGGGAGCCTGACCACTGCAAGAGGTCGTTTGGGTGGGTTGTAGTCCAAAAAATGTTTGAAAAAGTTAGCAAATATGGTGCGTTTTAAAAAACGTTTTTCATTATAGAACATTGACTAATCATTGAATGGAAGGATGGAGATTGAAGACATGGTTCTATAACTCAATGAAAGATGGATGGATGAAGAGCAGGTGGATGAATTAATTCAAGAACAGATAACAATAAACAAAAACTTTTAGCTAACTGTCGCAAGCAGTCTCAATGCACTGACCAAGGGTGAGGGCTCTGGTTTTTATTTAATCTTCTGCCTTAAAACATCACCCTCCAAAAACACTACCACCACCACTACTTGTGAAAAATGCACAGCCCACATATATTTACCACAGTGCGCTGCTTTAGCACTTCAAAGAATTAAACACAAAACATTAAACTTTGATCTAAAATGGGAGAAAAAAGATAACCATGTAGTGAATGAATTGCATAACGTAAAACCAGGAAACCTTGCATCAATCCTGGCACCCACTTCACTACATTGAGCCTTATTACGATATTGGCCGGGCTCACATCCACCCGACACTGTTGCGGAGTCAGGACTGACTGACCTCCGGTCGGCAGTCCCGACCGCAGCATTACAATGCAACCACACATGGTGCGGTTGCATACTCCCATTTCTCCATGGGAGCTTGTGCTGCAGCCGGAAACCAGCTGTAGCACAAGCTCCCATAGAGAAATGGGAGAATCGGTTCATCCATTCACCATGTGGCAGGCACCTCAAGGTGCCTGCCTCACGGTGCAGGGGCTAACAGGGGGCACCGTAGGTGCCCCTTGGCCCCCAACTGGAGGCCGCACAGAGACAGGGGCCCTACTAGGGCCCCCCAAAGTTACTTTTCGACAGGCTTTCCATGCCAGAAAGCCCGACATGGAAATCTTGATTTGATTGATTGAGAGATTTTTATAGCGCACAAATGCCCATGGGCGTCTAGGCCCTGTCGGACGTGTCTGCCAGATGTTTAGTGGATAGGATGTGATAGAGCGCGCAGGTCACCCGACTCAGATTACCATACTCACCTGGGTACATAAACAAAATGTGATGAGATTTAATCAGGTAACCTGTGCACTTACTCTAATCAGTGATTTAAAAATTTCATTTAGGACCTATACCATTGACTTACCAATCCTTGATCATCGGTACCTGGAGTCTTAAGGGATCAAAGGTGTTAGAATAATAGGTAGAATAAGAACATTTGCACTCATAAAATAAACCACAACTCGGGAAAGGTTTAAATTCTTTATCTAAAGCTTTAAATTGTCATAATCCAAGCATTGAATAATAGAAAATTCTCAATTAGGAAAATAATGATTAGAATGAAATAATGCAGAGTTCTTATAAAGCAGTCTTTACGCATTTGACAAGAGGGTGGGAAGAGAGAAAGAATCAGAACAATATTATACAACAATATGCACATTTTTCATCATTTAACATTTAGGGTGGGAAGAGAGAAGGAAACAGAACAATGATAGTACCTACATTTTATATTTACCTAGAATGGTGTGAAGAACTAACCCTGGCCACAGGTCAGTTTAAAGGACAGAATCCCGAAAATGCAGGCACCATGAAGGCAGGCAGGTGCAAATCAGAATCAGGACAGGTAAAGCCAAATTGGATCAGGACAGGACCACCAAGGGCTAAGACCAGCATCTGCAGTTAAAGTTGCAACGCCTGCGTTACTCCCTCTCTGCAGCTAACAGCCAGAACCCGGTAAAAGTTATCAATTTCTCTGACAAGTGCTTCGCCAGCACTTCAGCTTTCAAACCCCGATCTGTGTTTCGAACCTTCTGACAGAGGGCTCCGCCAGCACCTCTGCTCCCGATCTCCTATTGAGTGCGTTGGGTCAGTGACAGGTCAGCTATTCGGACAAGTCGGACAAACTAACTATCTAAGCTTACCCTAGTTATACTATTTTCCAGGTCAGTGTACTACCCCCCAATGTTGCAAGTGTAAGGATCCCCAATTTTGATTGGACAAAAGAATGAGGAGAGGTCATCACACCATACCAAAATGAGACTTTTTGAATGAATATTAATGTTTGTGTTCCCGCCCATCATTTTATTTTCTCACGTATGTTTTATTCCACCCGGCAGAGAATGTATCAATAATGATTACAATGTAGTCCATATTTTAGTTCAGCTTCCTACAGAGAGGTCAGGAGTTGACTTTCCCAGGAACATCTTCTAGCAAGTCATGTCTTGGCCGGGTTTCAATGCCAGTGCTTCAGGGTTTGTGTTTCTTCTGCGCAGTTGCAGTTTCTTTCAATAAAGAGTTCAGCGATAGGCGTCAGGCCCAAAATGATTTACATGTAAAAATAGAAAAGAAACTGTTTGAGAACACGGAATAAATGAATGGACTGTATACCACTTATCTCTATTCTATTCCCATTACTTTATTTTAACTATTGCATTAGAAATTAGGCAGCTTTGCAAAAGCAGCAGTGCAAGCTTCATGCATGCAGTAACACAGAGCAGCCATCTTAGTTTTAATGCGCAGAAGCGAAAGTTTCCCTCCAAGCCGAGAAAGACGTAATGTCACATGAGTATGACAGACGCATGCGCAGTAGGAAATCCCGCCTAGCAGAGGCCATTTTAGTGCAAGCAGATTATCGTTAGTAGAGACACATATGCAACCTTCTTCTAGATACCCAATGATTTTGTGAAATGTAATATTAATAGAACAAACATGTTGATTAGCGCATTAACGTTATGTCGAGAGGACTGAATTCAAGCAAGTCGCATTACGTGCGAATCCTTGCTCCATCAGATTCATATTAGTTGGAGAATAGCCATGTTTTTAGAGAATTTCTAAAGGAGAATAATGTTGGGCTATTTTTAATGTCTATAGGAAGCGTGTTCCATAGTTTCCCTGTGTTCAGAACAAAGCTTCTTCCTCCCCATTGAGCTTTCTGGAGGAGTTTGCTCTGAGATGAGAGTAGGTTTCTGGGTGGGTGATACCAGATGAAATATTGTTTCAGGAACGCAGGTCCGATTCCATGAATAGCTTTGTATGCTAGACAAAGAGATTTAAATTCGGTCCTCTTTTTTATGGGGAGCCAATGGAGTTTTTCCAGACCTGAGGAAATGGACTGAAATTTGGGGATATCCAGCAACAATCCGTTGGCTGCGTTCTGCACCCGCTGGAGCTTTATCATGTACTGTTTTTGAAGGCCCACATATAGGGCGTTATCATAGTCGAGTCTGGCCATGTCAAGAACCGTCACCAGTGTTTTAACTGCCTTACGTGGAATGAGCGTGCGCACTTTCATGATTGATTTTAAAGTTAGAAATACCAGAGAAGATACCTTGTTGATTTGGTGTTGAAAGGTCAATCTATCATTGGCACTGGAAGAGTTCCCATGCCAGGAGGCCACCAGTTCTGAGACCAAAAAGAGGTATACGGATCCCAATAGGAGAGCCTCTATTTTGCTTCCGTTAAGCTTTAGGCAGTTTGCTATCATCCATTGGTTTACCCGGGACAAACTTTGGTTAAAGTGTTCAGTGGTTTCCCCCAAACTGTTTGAGATGGACACCACTATTTGAGTATCATCCATCTAGGAAACCAATGAAAAGCCAAACTGCCTGATGATATCAGCTAAAGGGGCCACATACAAGTTGAACAATGTGAGGCTAAATGAAGAGCTCTGCGGCACCCCACATGGAAGCGAAAACTGGTCTGAGCAGGAGTCACCAATCTGGACATTTTGGAGTCTATTGTTCAAAAAGATTTAATCAAGTTCAGGGCGGAGTTCTTGACTCCTGCCTCTAGGAGCCTTTTGATTAGGATATCATGGTTAACGGTGTCAAAGGCAGCCGAGAGATCCAAAAGGATCAGGGCGGCCTTGGCATCAGTGTCCAGTATTGCCCGGAGCTCCTCTACTGCCTCAACCAGGGCAGTCTTGTGCTGTGCCCCTGTCGGAAACCATATTGTGAGGAGTCCAGCAGGTCTGCCGAGGAAATAAAGGCAGTACGTTGGGAGTTTAAATTTTTTTCCAGGACCTTGACGGGAAAAGGAATCCTGGTGATAGGTCTATAATTGCTGGTGTCACTAGGATCTAAGTTGGGGTTTTTTAACAGAGAGAGAATTGAGACCACTTTCCACGCATCGGGGAAGATGCCTGAACTGATCATTTATTTGAAAAGTATACTGAGTTGCTCGCTGATGCTGTTTGTGCCATATAAAATATTTTTGGCGGGCAAGGGTCTGTGGGTGCTCCGGATTTTTTTGATCTGAAAGCCTGCAAAATCTGTTCCATGGTCGTTGGAACAAAGGAATCCATAACATTGTCAGAGCATGAGAGTGTTAGGATGGAGGTGTCTCCTCTGTAATCAGTGCCCTTGTCTGTGAAAGATTCAAAGATAATTTTCACTTTATCCATAAAAAACCTGCAAGTTGATTGCAGAATTCCACACTGCCGTCTTCTTTTGGTGGCTCAGATAGTTTTACTAGCCTCTTTAGGGCTGCAAAGAGTGCTTTGCTGGAGTTGCCTGTCTGTCGGATTTTCTCTGAGAAATAACTGCTTTTTTTCTCCAAAATAATTTTTTTTGTAGACAATCAGTTACTGTGTATATAGGGTTTTATCCACTTCAGCGTAATTCCTTCTACAGCATCTCTCTAGTTTTCAACAAAGTTGTTTCTGTGCGCGTGTGTTAATGAGCATGCCTGAAAAGAAATCTTGAAGTGTAGTGCAGACATAGCTTGGGCTCCTTTTATAGGCTGAGCAGTTTGCAGGTGGGCTACGAATTAGGTTTATTGAGACTCAGAAGAGTGTGTTTTGAGTATGTCAGAAATGCTGTCCTTTGGGATTATGGTCAGGGCTCCGACTGGCCGACGGACTCCTTGAGGCCCTCAGAACCCAGCCGAAATGACCGTCCGGTTTCACTCTCTACTGTCTGCATTGTAATGCAGCCGTCGAAAGTAAAACCCACTGTGTGACTCGGAAAGCCTCCGACCTGTGGCCGGAGGCTTTCCGAGTCTCATCGTAATGAGGCCCATTGTATTATCCTAGGGGATAGGTGTACTATGCTGGGGAGAGGTGTGGCGAGGCCAGGGAGAATGATGCTGGAATCTGGGGATCACGGTTCGATCCCCGGCGCCGGTGGCAGATGATTCTGGGCAATAGCTTGATTAATCTTCCAGACGGCCCCCAGCGCCTTATGGGTGAGTGTTCGGCTCGCGCTTTACAAATGTGGATTATTATTATTATAGACAACTACTTTTTTCACAGTGTTGCCTCTGCTTTCATCATCACATGAGAGCACCTTTAAATATATCAGTTCTGGGTGTGTGCTGCACTAAATCAAACTGAATTGTTACTTCATTGACACTAACACACTTGGCCACAAATAGCAGGCAAATGATAGCTGACTTCACTCTTGTTTGATGAATATCATCATTGTCAGGGGAGTGACATAGGAGCAAGCATGCTTTTAAGTTCATGATTAGAATCATTTCTAACAATTGTCACTCAAAGCAATGGTATCATTTAATATACTAATCAGAAATTGGTCACTTTATAAAGAAATACACTGTTTTGAATTTTGAAGGGTTTTTATCCTACGTGTACAGGACTCTGGACAAAACCAACAGCATACCCCACATCCTCCTTCACTCTTCAGGTCAGATCTGCTTGTGGCAACCCTGCAGGGGCAGTAGCCACCCAAATGCAAATCAATGATTTCGAAGCAAACATGGCGGACTAGTCCTGCTTTAAAACAATTTGCTCTGCATTTTAGTCTGTAATGCAGATGTGCTGCAGACAGAAAACACTGGCAGCCTGTCCCCCAACAACAAAACTGGCCCCACCAGCAGTAAAAGCCGGCCCGACTGGGAAAATGCCCAGTTCCCAATACAGTCAGGCCAGCCCTGGACATGACTGAAAACATGTAAGTTCATTTTTTATGCCTTTCTCTCTGCTCACATGCTGTGTTTTCCTTTTCAGATGTGCATTCTTCTTGTTTTAATATTTCTGGAAAAGCCAGTCTGATCAGTGGGGCTCCTTATCCATGCTGACCGGAATGCATTTAATCGTTAATTCTGAGCCTGAAGGTCTCTGGGATGGGGGTCGGGGGGAAGAGCCTTGGGCGATATACAGGGGTAGCTAAGGGTGACCTAAAAAAAGCTTATCTTTGTTAGTTCATAGACATGGCTGAAATAATGCACCAAGGACTGGGAGATTATTTTTCACCGATGTAGGTGTACTACCTAATGTTATGAGAGAGGGGTTTGATTTTACTTACGGTATCGTTTGTACCTGAAATTTGGAAGGCTAATTTTCTCTTTTCAAGGGGAATACCCTGACTATCGAATACAGAATACCGCGGGGCACTAATATTCAGGACAAAATATCGAAGGACAAAATAACAAAATGTATGTATGCACAGATTGTCTATATCTAACTCCACATATATGAACATAGAAATATATACTACGAAGCAAGGTAGACGCTTTCGCGGCGTGATGACACGAGCGCCGAGCGAAAGGATTTCTTATTTCCTGAAACATTGTATGCTGTATTTTTAAAAACTCTTTTTACTTAACGTTCTTACCTTACTATCCGCTTCCCCGGTCCACCACTGACTTCAGATTGTTGTGGAGGGAAGACGGACCTGCAGCACTCCCCGGATGTCTCTCTCACTTCCGCTTCACTTTACAGGCAGGTTGGCAGACTAGTGCTTTCCCCCTGACACGCATAAAAGGACCATTCTCCTCACCTCGGCTTGATTCACTTTGCAGGCAGGTTGATTGGTTACCTGGTTTAAAAAGGGATGATGTTTATGACGCGCAACAGACGCACGCAGCGGGCGCGCCAAAGGGAAGCCCGTCTGCGCCCGTCCACGCCTGCACCGGGCCCAGGGCCCCCCACCTTGGTCCTCCAGATCAAATCAATAACAAAATACCTCTGGTATATTCTTCTGATCAACTCAAAAACATTAGAGTATATGGAAGTTTAGCATTCAATAATCTCAACTTGGATCACAGAACCCTCACATATCCATTTATGCCCTGCAACTCCAATTGTTATACGCATTCATCTAACCATAATACACCTGATTCCTCAGGATAAACACCCGCTCCCTTGCTAAACATAAATACGACATTCAGGATTTCATTGAGAGTTTTAAACTGGATTTTCTCCTGATAACTGAAACCTGGGGCGACACAACTGCTGGCCCTGATTTTCAAACAGAAACCCCAGCTGGATACTTAGTCTATAGACACGACAGACAAGGAAAAAAAGGTGGAGGCCTGGCCATTATATATCGGGATACCTACTCTCTCAAATCAGAGCCAGTCCCTTCGAAAATATGTGAAGCATGCTGCTTCACTATTTCATTTCCACATATGCCTCCCTTTAAAGGGATACTCCTCTATCGCCACCCTGGATCGTGTTCGCAATTCCTGCTCTCCTTAGACACCCTACTAGAATTAGTCGCAGGGGAGAACAATTTCTCCATCATAGGCAGCCGTGGCCTGTGGAGGGAGTTGCGGTGGGGCAGGGAGGCGGGGCGAGGGGAAGGGGGAGGGGAGGGGGCGGAGGGGAGGGGGCGGGGGAGGGGGGCAGGGTGATAAAAACCGGCATATGGATATTTGGAGGTAAGTAAACAATTTAATTAATAAAACGAATTTCGTAGCACGCGCTGCATTGCATTTTGCGATGCAGGGCACGCTATGAAATTCGTTGTATTAATTAACTTGTTTACTTACCTCCAAATATCCATATGCCAGTTTTTATCACCCCCCACCCTGCCCATCCCCCGCCCCGCCTCCCTGCCCCACCGCAACTACCTCCACGGGCCGCGGCTGATCATAGGTGACTTCAATTTTCATCTGGAGGCACAAAGGGATCAGGATACAGTTGCGCTCAGGGCCGAATTAGAGGCTGTAGGCCTTCCACAACTGGTCACGTTGCCCATCCACATTGCGGGACACATTCTTGATGGAATCTTCTCCAATAACCAAAATATAATGGTAGGAAATATTATCCCTCTGTCCTGGACAGATCATTACGCAGTTTTCTTTGACATCCAATTTAAATATAATCAGGCCAGCCGTCCCACTACTGTACTCCCGAAACAGTTTAAGGCATGGAGCAATATCGACGCTCTTGGTTTCCACACTTCGCTGGTCTCTAATCAACCGGTTCTTTCCCCCACTGACCCTGAACTAGCAGCCATCTCATACTCCAATTGGAAAAAAAATGCAGTTACTAAGGCAGTACCAACTAAACGTAGATCTATTAATAGAAGCACGCCTTCTGGTTTGATGAGTCTCTTAGATGTGAAAAGCAAAAATGCCGAAATTTGGACCACAGTTGGCCTTCGAATTATGACCCTTCAAAGAAACTTATGTATAAACAATCCCTTTCCACCTATAAACGTCTCGTAATTACAGCTAAAAGTTAATTCTTTTGTCACCAAATTAATTCTGCAAAAAATTTGGCTAAACAACTATATGAAGTGGTATCCAAACTATCGGGGCAAGGCCTAACACCCCCTACCATCGCGACGCAGAAACTTTCCAACTCTCTAGCAACCTATTTCCAAGAGAAAGTATGTTCCATCTACAATGTATTCACTAACACAAAGCCCTCCGTCACATCCTTACGGGACTTTAGTGATCCCAGCACATCCTCTCTCTCTAAAAAGAATTTCATTCCCCCGGTTGCCCTAACTCCAACCTTTGATGACTTCACCTCAATATCTGCTGATATCATCCTAACCCTCATTTCATCATCAAAATCAGGATCCCCTGAGGATCCTTGTCCCCCTGCTACTCTTAAACTTGACCTAGATATTATTGGAGCCAATCTGGCCTCCATAATCCACTCCATGTTCAAGACCGGAATTTTCCCTACTCTATGGAAAAAGACCATTATCAAACCTCTCATCAAAATATCTAATCTAGATCCAGATGACACGGCCAGCTGTAGACCGATTGCCTCTTTGCCGCTCCCGGCAAAAACTGCAGAGAGGGTAATGAACACTCAACTAACCTAGTTCATCGAGCAACATCATCTGCTTGATGACACGCAATTCGGTTTTAGAAAGGGACATGGGACAGAAACTACACTTATTAAAGCCTCAGATGAGATTCGAAAAATCATGGACAGTGGAGGTGCAGCGGTCCTTGTCCTGCTCGACCTTTCAGCAGCGTTTGACACGGTCAATCATGTCACTTTGATCGACCGGGTCACTGCATTAGGAATTGGACATATGGCTAGAGCTCTGCTAACGTCTTTTCTGGCCAATCGCTCACAATCTGTCATGCTAGGCACCTTCAAATCGCCTCCATTCTCATTTCCCTGTGGGGTCCCTCGGGGATCCTCACTAAGTCCAACGCTATTTAATATCTATATGCTGGACTTGGCGATGGTCATTGAATCTTATAATATTGGCCTTACCTCCTATGCGGACGACACCCAACTTGTGTTAGCTATACACAATGATGGTGATAGGGTTACAGCCAACTTCCAGAAAGGAATGCTTGCCATAATCTCCTGGATGGCAGATAATTCCTTGAGGCTGAACTCCAGCAAGACAGAGGTCATGATTTTTGGTAATCTGACACCGGCCTGGTCAGCTCTGTGGTGGCCTTCTGACCTAGGAACACCTCCTATCCCAGTCACCAAAGTAAGAAACTTGGGAGTCGTTTTTGATACCAAGCTTACATTTATCCATCAGGCCAATTCTGTAGTCTCATCTGCTTTTTACTCTATCAAAATTATTAAAAAGCTTCTCTCTTATCTCCCAGCCTCAGCGGCCAAAACATTGATCAGTACTTTAGTAACGTCCAAAGTAGATTACTGCAATGGACTTCTGATCAATGCACAAGAAAAAGTGCATAATAAACTTAAGCTAATCCAAAATGTGGCAGCTAGACTTCTGACCGGCACCCCTAAATTCAAACCTATTTCTAAGGTGGTTCGCCAACTCCATTGGCTGCCGATTAGAAGTAGAGCTAAGTTCAAGGTGCTCTGCATTGCCTATAAATCCATCAATGCAATGAGGCCCTACTTTCTCAAACAGTCTTTGTCCCCTTACATTCCCGCCAGACAACTCCGATCATCCAGCACTAATCTTCTCATGGTTCCACGGACAAAGAAGGCTTCGTGGGGTGACAGATCGTTCATATTCGCCACCACCAAACTTTGGAATGGACTGCCCTCCAACATCAAAACCAGCCCTTCCCTATTTGTTTTCAGAAAACAAATAAAGACCTGGCTCTTTAATCAATGATCCTCCTGGTTCCCTCTGCTTTGTTCTTTTGCAGTGCCGAGACACCTCCGGGTAGTTGTGCGCTTTATAAAATGCATAAATAAATAAATATATACCTTTAAGGTACGCAGATGTGTAGTTAGTAATACTAATTATATGGTTCCCTATGTGCACTTCCCTTTCAATAGTTTTCCCTCCATATTTTGGCTTCAATAATAGTGTGTCATAATATTCTTGTACTTAACATTCCAGAATAGAGTCATTTTCTAGCCTCTGCTGCTAGATACGGTCAAAGATTGAACCAATCCTGCCCTGGACAGTATACTGAGAGCCTGTTAGAGTAATTCTGATCTGCGTGTCATCCCAATTCATGTAGAGGCTGGGTATAGTGAAGAGAGGCAGAAGCCTTCTGGGACTCTGCTTGTTATCTGATGGGTAGATGACAATTCCTCTCCCATTTTCACTGGCAGCTGTTGAGCTTAAAGGAAGGAGGTGAGTAATTTTACGTCCATCTCTGACACGTCTGCCGGTATCCTTGATTAGCCAATGCTCAAAAAAGCTACAGTACAAGACGTCAAATGCTGCTAATAAATCTAACAGCATTACCAATGTAGGCTCCACATGGTCCTCAAGTTAAGAATGGTGTTCTGGACCTCAAATTGTGTTGTATCTACCTCTAAGCCCAGACTGCCACTCATATCTATCTTGGGCTGCAGCCATGTTTCTTAAACTTGATATGGAGAAGGGTATTGGAAGCTTAGCATCGAGGGCAAGGCAGTTGGAAGCTTTTGTGGGGCCCAGGTCATAAAAACGTGCCAGGAGGGCCACTTAATTATTTTCTATAATGTGTGGTACCATCTGGTTCATTCTGAAGAACATTGGGGTACACACATTGTTCAAAACTTGGTAGGATCTCAGGACAATTTTACAGAAGCAGGCTATTTCTTCAATTACATTTAGGACTAAGGGGCCGATTACGATGGCAGTTGGTCAGTCTGCAGTCCGCTGTTGCAGCGGTCGGGAGACTACCTGACAAGCATGTGGCTGTCCAACTGCCGCATTTCGATATGAATACCGTGCTGGTGGTCGGTAAGTGTTCCTTATCACAACAGCTTGTGCTGTGGGCAATAAAAAGGGCCGCAGCACAACCCACTGTGGTACTGAGAACCTCCTGAACGTCCATGGACCATGTACCATGTAGCACATCATACATTCCACATGGTCCATGTAAGTGAGTGGAGTGCCCTATTTGTGGGCCCCATATCCCTTTCTGACAGCCTTTATACGGCGGTCTACCCACCTTGAATAGGCTGTCAGAAAGAAATATCGTAATCTAGATGGTGGTGCTTGCCTCAGCACCGCTGACACTCAGGGATACGACTCCGACCACCGCCCCATCGCGATCACAGATCCTGGTGGAGGCGGCGATCTTCCCTCCGACCGCTGTGGGTCTGACTGCAGGAATTGTAATCTGGCAGTCAGACCGAAAGGCTGTTGGCGGTGAACCACCTTGACAGCCTGTCAGTGTGTGGTCTGACAGCCATTGTAATCAGGCCCTAATTGTGTGACAGGTAATTCTTTAAAGTATATCCTGCCCTAACATTCAAAATGTATTAAGAGTTAATTGATTTCCAAAATGAATGTAATACTGTTTTTTTAATATCGTAACGGATGTGCAGAATAATCAAGAATGCTGATACAGAGTGGCAAGTGTAGTGAAGCCCAGTGATTTTCCAATATATTGTTAATAAAACTTTTGGAACATCAGTGCATATGTGCCTTTTGACGTATGCTTGCTAGGCACCTTGAGGCACCATCAGGAGGTGGTGATTCTCATCAACATTTCTGCAATGACAGCCTGGGTTACACACCTGAGCTAGAGGGCTTGATTTCATTCCAATTCTAATTGCAGGTAATTTTAATATTGCGCTTGTTACAGACTGAGCCAAGTGCAGTAGCAGAACAGGTTTGTTTGAATGTATTTCCCAAATGGAGAAAGTGCTGATAATTTCAAACGCCCTCCTTCAAGAAGCTAAGCAGATTGCTGTAAGAAATTGTGCTAGTGTTTGAGAGGGGTAGAAGCCCCTCTCAAGCAACAACCACACTCCTGGTCAAGGTTGACCACAAAATATACTAAATAAACCTGTTCTCTACTCTCTGGTAGCTTGGCACAAATCAGTCAGGCATAACTTACAGACAATATGTAAAATATTTATGTAACATACAAACAGTAATAAAGTGAAAACACAACACAAGAAAAATCCCAACTCAATCTGAAATATAGTGTAAATGACACTAAATAAAATGACATTACAATAAACAAAATCCTGTCAGTAGATCTGGAGATATTGAATTTCATGTTTTTTAGTGAAAATAGTGATAAGAAACAGAAAGCCCTACTCACGGTTATCTGGTTGCGCTAAACCAGGGGGAAAGTCACAAGTTCAGGCCGACCTCGTTGGAGTGTGGGCTAGATACAGGAACTAGGTTAGTCCCACTGAAGAGTTACCTTCTCAAGTCCGGCACAAAGAATTCTGTTCACATTGGAGGAGGCAGCAAGGCGGAGGCTTTCAGTGCAAAGAGCAGGTCGAGTGTCACAGACGGTCATAATGATACAGATAAGGGGGTGGTGATGAACAGAGTGTCTGAATTAAGCAGACCACTCTTACCCAGTCCAAAGATCAGGGCTTGATCCATCACCGTTATTTATCTCACTGCCCCATCCCAGCTCAGAACCTGGCTATATGCAAATTAGTCTGTCCCTGGCCCAGTGCATCATGGGAACAGGGCAGACCAAACTACCAAGCCAATTCTTCACCAGAAAGGAGACAAGCTACCGGGGACCGGTTTCTGGCATTTCAGCCTCTTCGGCCCGGCTTGCTTGAATCCTGATGGAGCAGTGAGAAAGGGACTCATGTCTGAGTATACCCTGCCACACCTATAGTGGCCAAAAACGATACAGATAAGGGGGTGGTGATGAACAGAGTGTCTGAATTAAGCAGACCACTCTTACCCAGTCCAAAGATCAGGGCTTGATCCATCACCGTTATTTATCTCACTGCCCCATCCCAGCTCAGAACCTGGCTATATGCAAATTAGTCTGTCCCTGGCCCAGTGCATCATGGGAACAGGGCAGACCAAACTACCAAGCCAATTCTTCACCAGAAAGGAGACAAGCTACCGGGGACCGGTTTCTGGCATTTCAGCCTCTTCGGCCCGGCTTGCTTGAATCCTGATGGAGCAGTGAGAAAGGGACTCATGTCTGAGTATACCCTGCCACACCTATAGTGGCCAAAAACGATACAGATAAGGGGGTGGTGATGAACAGAGTGTCTGAATTAAGCAGACCACTCTTACCCAGTCCAAAGATCAGGGCTTGATCCATCACCGTTATTTATCTCACTGCCCCATCCCAGCTCAGAACCTGGCTATATGCAAATTAGTCTGTCCCTGGCCCAGTGCATCATGGGAACAGGGCAGACCAAACTACCAAGCCAATTCTTCACCAGAAAGGAGACAAGCTACCGGGGACCGGTTTCTGGCATTTCAGCCTCTTCGGCCCGGCTTGCTTGAATCCTGATGGAGCAGTGAGAAAGGGACTCATGTCTGAGTATACCCTGCCACACCTATAGTGGCCAAAAACGATACAGATAAGGGGGTGGTGATGAACAGAGTGTCTGAATTAAGCAGACCACTCTTACCCAGTCCAAAGATCAGGGCTTGATCCATCACCGTTATTTATCTCAAAGACTTATTTGCATACAGCCAGGTTCTGAAACTGGGATGGTGCAATGAGCTAAAAAACGGTGTTGGATTTAGCCCTGATCTCTTGACTGGGTGAGAGTACTCTGCTTAATTCAGAGACTCTGTCCATCACCACCCCTTGTTGTAATATTGTCCACCCTAAGCGTGGAAGGGTATACTCAGATGTGAGTCCCTTGCTCATTGCACCATCAGGATTCAAGCAAGCCGGGCCGAAGACGCCTGAAATGGCAGAAACCGGTCCCCGGAAGCTTGTTTCCTTCCCAGTGTAAGAATTGGCTTTTGTAGTCTGGTCTGCCCTGTTCCCATGATGCACTGGGCCAGGGACAGACTAATTTGCATACAGCCAGGTTCTGAAACTGGGATGGTGCAATGAGCTAAAAAACGGTGTTGGATCTAGCCCTGATCTCTTGACTGGGTGAGAGTACTCTGCTTAATTCAGAGACTCTGTCCATCACCACCCCTTGTTGTAAATAATTCTGTCCACCCTAAGCGTGGAAGGGTATACTCAGATGTGAGTCCCTTGCTCATTGCACCATCAGGATTCAAGCAAGCCGGGCCGAAGACGCCTGAAATGGCAGAAACCGGTCCCCGGAAGCTTGTTTCCTTCCCAGTGTAAGAATTGGCTTTTGTAGTCTGGTCTGCCCTGTTCCCATGATGCACTGGGCCAGGGACAGACTAATTTGCATACAGCCAGGTTCTGAAACTGGGATGGTGCAATGAGCTAAAAAACGGTGTTGGATCTAGCCCTGATCTCTTGACTGGGTGAGAGTACTCTGCTTAATTCAGAGACTCTGTCCATCACCACCCCTTGTTGTAAATAATTTTGTCCACCCTAAGCGTGGAAGGGTATACTCAGATGTGAGTCCCTTGCTCATTGCACCATCAGGATTCAAGCAAGCCGGGCCGAAGACGCCTGAAATGGCAGAAACCGGTCCCCGGAAGCTTGTTTCCTTCCCAGTGTAAGAATTGGCTTTTGTAGTCTGGTCTGCCCTGTTCCCATGATGCACTGGGCCAGGGACAGACTAATTTGCATACAGCCAGGTTCTGAAACTGGGATGGTGCAATGAGCTAAAAAACGGTGTTGGATCTAGCCCTGATCTCTTGACTGGGTGAGAGTACTCTGCTTAATTCAGAGACTCTGTCCATCACCACCCCTTGTTGTAAATAATTTTGTCCACCCTAAGCGTGGAAGGGTATACTCAGATGTGAGTCCCTTGCTCATTGCACCATCAGGATTCAAGCAAGCCGGGCCGAAGACGCCTGAAATGGCAGAAACCGGTCCCCGGAAGCTTGTTTCCTTCCCAGTGTAAGAATTGGCTTTTGTAGTCTGGTCTGCCCTGTTCCCATGATGCACTGGGCCAGGGACAGACTAATTTGCATACAGCCAGGTTCTGAAACTGGGATGGTGCAATGAGCTAAAAAACGGTGTTGGATCTAGCCCTGATCTCTTGACTGGGTGAGAGTACTCTGCTTAATTCAGAGACTCTGTCCATCACCACCCCTTGTTGTAAATAATTTTGTCCACCCTAAGCGTGGAAGGGTATACTCAGATGTGAGTCCCTTGCTCATTGCACCATCAGGATTCAAGCAAGCCGGGCCGAAGACGCCTGAAATGGCAGAAACCGGTCCCCGGAAGCTTGTTTCCTTCCCAGTGTAAGAATTGGCTTTTGTAGTCTGGTCTGCCCTGTTCCCATGATGCACTGGGCCAGGGACAGACTAATTTGCATACAGCCAGGTTCTGAAACTGGGATGGTGCAATGAGCTAAAAAACGGTGTTGGATCTAGCCCTGATCTCTTGACTGGGTGAGAGTACTCTGCTTAATTCAGAGACTCTGTCCATCACCACCCCTTGTTGTAAATAATTTTGTCCACCCTAAGCGTGGAAGGGTATACTCAGATGTGAGTCCCTTGCTCATTGCACCATCAGGATTCAAGCAAGCCGGGCCGAAGACGCCTGAAATGGCAGAAACCGGTCCCCGGAAGCTTGTTTCCTTCCCAGTGTAAGAATTGGCTTTTGTAGTCTGGTCTGCCCTGTTCCCATGATGCACTGGGCCAGGGACAGACTAATTTGCATACAGCCAGGTTCTGAAACTGGGATGGTGCAATGAGCTAAAAAACGGTGTTGGATCTAGCCCTGATCTCTTGACTGGGTGAGAGTACTCTGCTTAATTCAGAGACTCTGTCCATCACCACCCCTTGTTGTAAATAATTTTGTCCACCCTAAGCGTGGAAGGGTATACTCAGATGTGAGTCCCTTGCTCATTGCACCATCAGGATTCAAGCAAGCCGGGCCGAAGACGCCTGAAATGGCAGAAACCGGTCCCCGGAAGCTTGTTTCCTTCCCAGTGTAAGAATTGGCTTTTGTAGTCTGGTCTGCCCTGTTCCCATGATGCACTGGGCCAGGGACAGACTAATTTGCATACAGCCAGGTTCTGAAACTGGGATGGTGCAATGAGCTAAAAAACGGTGTTGGATCTAGCCCTGATCTCTTGACTGGGTGAGAGTACTCTGCTTAATTCAGAGACACTGTCCATCACCACCCCTTGTTGTAAATAACAGACGGTCATAATAGCATGAAGGGCCTGTCGTCGCGGGAGCTTTGCTTTGGTGGATCGCAATGGATAGTCCCTGTTGGCGTAAATTGCTGGTCTCATTTTGCCAGTCGTCGCTGATAGTCTCTGTGGGCACAAACAGCAGGTCCCACCGACAATTTACATTGGAGGTTTTCAGAGTCTTGACATGAACGGGCCTGTTTGCGGTTATGAAGGGCCCACACTTGACCATTTTCACCTTTTTCCTGTGGAGGAGTTCTCACTAATGCCAAACAAGTTTCCAGGACCTGGGGGACACCTCTTTGGGATCAGGACTCACTCCAGTGGAAGCCATCAGCAGGGCTCAGGCATATTCAGTTGGTTCTGGTCAACTCTGAAGTTGCAAGGAGTCTACTGGAAGCGTTTTGTGTCCCTGCAGATCACACAGGGGGCTAGCCAGCTAGCCCTTGGAGTCACTCTGGTAGTCCTGGGTTCAAGAGAGCAGGTCCAGTCTTTTTCCTCAGACAATAGGGCAGCAGAGCAGTCCTTCTTCTGAATCTTTCACAGGTCCAGGAGTGATCTAATGTGGGGTCTGAGAGTACCACCTTTCTTCCACAGTGCCAGCCTTTGTGTGGAGGAGGGGCAAACCATGGCCCACTTCCAAACTAGTTCTGTCCAGCTCCACTGTCCTTCCTGGTTTAAGCTCCTAACTATCTAGGGTGACGAAAGCAAGGTTAGGCCTGGTGCCACTTTGTGGGTACTGTAGACAGAGCTCTTTAAAGTGTACTTGGGGCTCCGTACAGCCCCTCCTCAGCCATCCGTTGTAGGATGGCCCAATCTGACCACACCTCAGACACCTTTGTCTCCATGCCTGGAAGGCATCAACAACCCACTGCATTAGAGACAGCTACAGTCATGTGACCCAGTTTACAGAAAAACATTTATAGCGGTTTTGGGCACAAAAATGCAAATTTTCTAAAAGTGGTATTTCTAGAATTATGACTTGAAGTTCAACTTTACTATTAAAGAGGATTTTAAATTACAATTTATCTGAGGGTAAACAACATGTCTCTATCTGCACTCAATCTGAAGTTAGCACTTATTTAAATGTAATCAGTTAACCCAGTGTTAGCCTATGGTAGAGTTTTCCTCACAACAGTGAGCAAGCATTGGCAAAGCCAATAGCTCTCCAATGCAAGAGCTATTGGCCTTGCCAATATGTTTTATCAATGTTGTACACCAAAGTGGCTGCTGTTCCACATGGCTAACAGTTAGTTGGGTAAAGGAGAGTGGAGTGGAGTGTTGTAGAGTGGTGTACAGTAGAGTTGACTGGCATGGAGAGGAGTGAAGTGGAGTGTCGTGGAGGGAGTAGAGGGTCGTGGAGTGGAAGGGCGTAGAGCTGAGTGGCGCAGAGTGGAGGACAGTGTCAGAGTTGAGTGGAGTGTTGTAGAGAGGAGTGGCATAGAGTGTCATGGAGTGGTGTAGAGCAGATTGGAATCGCATAGAAGGTGTTGCGTAGAGTGAAATAGAGTGTTGTAGAGTAGAGTGGTGTACAGCGGAGTAGAGTGGCAGAGTGGAGTGGCATAGAGTGGAGTAGTGTGTCATATAATAAGTAGAGTAAAGTGGCATGCAGTGGCATAGAGGGGCTTGCTCAGCGCAGCAAAGAGTGGTATAGTGTTACAGAAAGCCGTAAAGTGGAGTAGAGTGCTGCAGAGTTGAGTAGCGTAGAGTGGAGAAGAGTATCAGTAGAGCAGAGTTTAATGGAGTAGAACGTCATAGAGTGGAGCATTGTGGAGTGGAGTGGAGTGGAGTAGAGTGGTCTACAGTGAAATGGAGTGAAGTACAGGGGCCATCACAAAAAGAGGGCATGAGGAGATTTAAAGACCAGCAGGGGACGACTCCCAATCAAAAAAGTCCTATAACACAAAAAGGCCCTGGGTCTTTCAAAAGATAGCAGAGGAGTGCACTCCTCTGCTATCTTTTACCAGACACAGGGGCCTTTATGAGTTATAGTGAAGTATAGTGGTGCAGTGTTGATTGGTCTAGAGTGCAGTGGCTCAGAGTGCTTTGGTTTTGAGTAAATTGATGTATTGTGCATTGGCATTGACTGCAGTGACACAGAGTAGTGTAGAGTGCAGTGGCGCAGTGCGCAATGCCGTAGAGTAGAGAGGCGCAGACCGAAATGGATTAGTGATGGATTAGTATAGGGAAATAAGAGTTATTTGAGTGATGGACACGCAAGTCTGTTAGTAGGATTCAGTGGAATAATGGAGGGATGGAAGAGAGAAGAGTCTTGAAAGTGTTTATTTTGGAGCTCACCGTAGTAAGATGAGGATTGGGATGCCTCAAGGCATGAGGCAAGATAAATGAGGAAATAATTTAGAGAGTTGTTTTGGGAAATCATTCTAGTAAAATGAGCCTTGGGGCCAAGGAGGGATAGAGGAGGGAAGAATCCAGAAAGGGTTATTTTGGAGATCATAGTAGTAGAAAGAGGTTGGGGATGAGTCAGAAAGAGGAGGAAGAGAATAAATTAACCAGTGTTGCAAAGTAGGGTGGAATATAGTAGAGTGGTGTCAAGTGGTTTAGAGTGCAGTTGCAAAGAGTGCATTGGTGTAGAGTAGTGTGGGGTAAAGTGCATTGGCAAATAGTAGAGTGGAGTGGTGTAGAGTAGAAAGATGTAGAGTGGAGTTGTGTAGAGAAAAGTACAGTGACGTGGAGTTGAGTGGAGTGGAGTGGCGTAGTGTGGAGTGGTGCAGGGAAGAGTGCAGTGGCATGGAGTCATGCATAGTAGAGTGGACTGGGGTAATGTTGAGTATGCATGATATGGCAGCTTACTGCCATTACAGACAACACATCTTCATATGAAATGACCATTCCATTAGCACTAACATAAGTTATGTAAAAGTATATAGTGCACAAACGATAAGTTGTGGAAATATCATCATCTAATGTATTGATTTGATCGTGAGCACAGTTCATTTACAGACATTTACATTTTGTTGTGTGTTAGTAAACAAAATAACATCTGTCAGCCTTCCTCAAGCCAAGCAGACCCCCCCTAGCATGATTGTCACATAAATACTCTCACTTTGAAGTTAGAGAAAGAAAAATAAACACCAAGCACCCTGGAAGACACAGCCTGCCAATTGACCTCTATCTTTTAATGCGTAGCAAATGTGACAAGATAAGAATAAGATTTTAAGATTTAAAGGCTTGTTTACAGAAAGCCAGTTTGTGGAAGAATACAGTAAACAAGGTTTTGGCAACGGGAGGGTTGACTTTGAGCTGGACAGCCTAAACCAAATAAAGCCAGCTAATAGAGAACCAGAAAATGTGAGTTACAAACCACAAAGCCAAAGGTGAGCAACGGGTGAATTGCATTCCTAGGTCAACTTTCTGGATGTCTCAAGATGTCTTAGCAAACCAGGCAGCTGCGCGGTCCGTTAGGCTGTGATCTAAAAAAAGAAATCTGAATTTTTTACTGCCAGAACATGTAAAAAGGAAACCAACATTTCCTAATTTTAAATACCATTCACCCTGTCCTAGGAGCTCTTATGGCCTACCTTAGGAAGAACATGTGTATTAAAAAGGAAGGTTTACGTTTGGCAAAACCTTTATTTTGCTAGGTCGAAATTGCAGTTTGAAACTGAACTACGGGTGTAGTGGTGGCCGGAAACATGTTTTACAGCTCTACTTTAGTGGATGGCACAATGAGTGCTGCAGGGCCACCAGTAGCATTTAATGTATAGGCTCTAGGAACAGGTAGTACAATTTATTAAGGACTTACAAGTGAATTAAAATGTGCCAATTAGGTGTAGGCCAATTTTACCATGATTAAGGGAGAGAGCACAAGCACTGTAGCACTGGTTAGCAGGGGTAAAGAGCAGAGTGCTAAAGCCAACAAAAATGATTTTAGCAAACAGGTTGGGTGAAGGCAAAAGTTTGGACTAACAGCCACCATCTGTGGCGGAGTGGGCTGTACCGTTTAGATGAGAGGGGTAAGGACATATTGAGTAAAATACAGATTTAAAGCTATATTTTAGGCAAATGTGGAGGTTTCACTCATGTCAGAACCTGTGAATGCACTGTGGAGCTGGGGAAGTCACGTGTCTAACATGTCACTGACGCTAGCCCGGACAGGATAGACTTTCAGCGACACCATCGGCCTGTCAGGAAGTCGTCCAACGCCCCATGTAGCCATCCCTCCCCTAAGGCAATGAACACCGCGGTAAACGAGGCATGTTCAACAAGTCCCTACAATCACAGAGAATAGCGTAGACGTCATAGTTTAGGCTCCCTTAACTTTAAATAATTAAACGTCTGTCAAACAGGAGGATAACATTTCACTGGAAATTTCACAACTTTTCCTTAAGGGAGGATTTAGACAATCTCCTCCTGTCAGCCTCTCAGAGGACTTTGGACGGTGTCACTGTGTTTTTGAAAAGCCAGGTGTATTCTCTGGTTTAACATTGCAAAGGAATGTTAACAGATAGCAAAATACCAATGCCTCCCATATCAACTAAGCATCTGTCCTTCTGCAGAGAATGCGAAAAGCATATAGGCCCTGTGACAGCAACAAAACCGTGGATGGACGAAAGCGCCGAGGAACATCGAGGAAAATCGAATTGCTCCAGTGACCTCTCAGTGCTACGAAGCGCTACATAAATGGGCGCCATTGAACTTACAAGCGTCAAACGACAATTTTTTTTAGCTTTTACAGGACCATTCCTATCAACGACTGAGCACTTTACATCTTATTATGGGGCATATTTACGAGCCCCTATATCCATCACAATGTCACTTTCAGTGACGTTGTGACTGCGAAAGGGGCTTGCCTTATTTACAAGGCAGCATTAAACCACTTAACGTGGCTTAACTCTGCCTTGTAAATAAGGCCCCCTCTCAAGCTATGCCTAGCGTGAAAGGGGAGGGTAATGGGTATTCCTGTGGGCATACCACAGTAACACTCACTGAAGCCCATATAGAAGTTGCAACTTGTCATTACTTAATGATTGATTATGTGCAAGAAGGGACGCCTTCCTGCACAAGAGCCATCATTAATGGTCATTTGGTCTTTTTATGTGTGCTGCAGAATCCAACACACATAGAAACAGCAAAAACGAGGAGAAATTAATATTTTCTCCTCATTGCCACAGTCTATGACCAGGTTTTCCCTGCTCTTATTTTTGGCCCTGCCCCATATTTACTCCTGCCTTTTAAATAGGGGGCAGTGTCAAACAGCAATGAGTGTGGCAAGGGAACGCCCACTGCTTAACGCTACCTTGTAACTAGTACTCCTTTCACCTAGCACTTAGAGTGAAAGGGGTGGGCAGGGGAACGCCCACTGCAACACCCATTGCCCACCCCTTTCACTCTAAGTGCTGGGTGAAAGGAGTACTAGTTACAAGGCGGCGTTAAGCCACATTAAGTGGCTTAACGTCACCTTGTAAATAAGGTGAAGGAGTTATCGCCACCAGAATGAAAAAAAAAATGACGTTTTGGTGGCAATAAGGCCTTTTAAATATGTCCCATGGCAAATGCATCAACATAAGGAATTGCGATTCCTTAATGACGATTTTTAAGGAATCGCAAAATAAATTACGATTCCTACACATTCCTTAATAGCGATTTGCAAATTGTGATTTGCTATTAGGGACTGCCTTCCCATTCATTGCTATGGGCATAAAAGCCCACAGAAATGAATGGGACAGCATTCACAATTTGCGATTACCAAATAGGTAATCGCAAATTGCAATTGCAATTTCAAGGGTACTAGGGGGCCAAAATGCCACCCTGACGCACTCTCGAAAATGGTATGTGTGCATATGTGGAGCACTGTGTATGCGCCACATGGCACTTAGAAAAATGCAATTTTGTGCATTTTTCTAAGGAATTGCAAGTTACCATCAACTTGGAGTTGATGGTAATTTGCAATTCCTTAATGCAAAGTCGCATTCTGAGAATGCTTCTTGCATTGCATTTAGAGAATCACAAATTGCTATTCCCTAACTGCATTTGCAAAACAGGTAATGGCAAAAATTGCGATTACCTATTTTGCGAATGCCTTTGAGCTTGATGCATCCCAAAAGGCTATTTACCGGTCGCAAAGGGGCCGATTCTACAATTTGACCTGTTTGAGACCGGTAAATAGCTTGCTGCGTGTGCCCCAATGTTCCCTATTTTTTGGCAGCCTCTGAAAAGGATTGCCTGAGGGATTTTAGTTTCTTGAACTATGGGGTTTCAAGGGTGACTCTTTCTTTGTTCCTAGATTTTCTGTTTCCCTTAGGATTTCTGTTTTCTGTTCTAGGTATGATTGACGGTTCTGATTACACACTTTATCGGTGATACAAGGTGTTCCCATGTTTCAGAATATTCACTTAAGTATAGACTTCAAGCCCCACAAATGTGATTTTTGTGGTGAAGTTAAACAGCACCTTCACACGAGGACAGATCGGTTGATGAACTGAGGTTGAATAGCGAATGTACAGTAACGGATTACACTGGGGAATACAGGTGGGACGATTGAGCACTGCACAAACAGCTGGCAATAGAGTGATCAATTCAGGGTGTTGTGATGGCGTATGAATCAGCAATCTGAGCAGTCTGCTGCACTGTGATTGTGTTTGCAGGTGAGTTGGCTGTCTATGGGACGGAATGCCGCAGGTCTCTGCACGTGATGTCAGACCAGGGTCATGAATGGAATGAAGGGGGATCAGGACTGATGAAAAGCGATAGAAAGGGAAAACAGACTGTAGTATTCATTACTGTGCCTTGATGTATAACATACACATAACGACCAGTGAGAAGCAATAATTGCTCAAACTGAGTCTTGAATATACAAGGGAGGCCGACCGATAGCATTGTGGACTTGACTGTACATGATTGTGATCACGGGGCCCGTCACAAATTGATTAACCTAGGGCCATCTGAACCTGGGACCAGCAAACCCTGTAGAGACAGACAGAGAAAAAGGGACACAGGGAGGGATGGGGAAACAGCAAGAATAAATAAGAGAATTAGGGAGTAGCATAAACAGCTTTGGCAAGGATGATAGCAATCAATTGAAATGAAACTTAAATACAGGACATAGGGTCTTATTTTGACGGTGGTCGGTCAGACCACCAACAGATATCGTGGTGGACAGGAGAACACTTGGCAAGCAGTTGGCGGTGTGACCCCGCATTACAATGCGACCACCGGCTGGCAGTTGCAAAGTGCTCCTTTGGGGCACACCAGTAGGTGGGGGGGGGGAAGCACTGACACAGACACCAACTTAGTGTGTTAAAGGCCGCTTTATTTGGAATCAGGTGCACCTACACAACAAACACCCACCTGGCCTGTGCCGAACAAAACTAGTGCTCGCTAAGTAATAACTGCCTAACAGCCCCCCTCCACCCCCACCCCTAATTGTATCCCCAACAGTGCAACAAAGTGTCCACATCCGCTCAGCAACCTACCCCCAACTGCAAATGACCTCAGTGACCTTACTGACCTCCGCTCCCCAACTGCCCCTACCGCCCCAGGCCTCCTGTGAATCCCCCCTTTTCTCATAGGGAAACGCCACCCCTCCTGGCACCTGTTCCAGCGACAACCACTCTTGTCCCCTAACCTCAAGTGCACCATCAACCAAACGAAAAAGCCCTTCGCAACCCCCAGGGACCACCCTGCCAGGACCCACCCCACGAAAACAGGGAGGGAGGGCGGGACAAAACAGATCGGTCAGAAACCCCCCGGCAGCCGTGTCACAGCACCTGAAATGGTGCCGATTCTACAAAATGGCCGTATTTAACCCGGCCAACCCAAAAACAGCCCAAAAGGAGCCCAACCAGCCCAGCCAGCCCAACCAGCCCAAGCTACGGGTGCCTGCAGCGCTCCCCTCCCCCCCCCCCCCTGCTGCCCCAAATTTCCCCGGGTGGGCAAGCCTCCCTTTGGTCGGCTGCCCCCCCAAATTCCCATTGGGGCACACCAGTAGGTGGGGGGGGGGAAGCACTGACACAGACACCAACTTAGTGTGTTAAAGGCCGCTTTATTTGGAATCAGGTGCACCTACACAACAAACACCCATCTGGCCTGTGCCGAACAAAACTAGTGCTCGCTAAGTAATAACTGCCTAACAGCCCCCCTCCACCCCCACCCCTAATTGTATCCCCAACAGTGCAACAAAGTGTCCACATCCGCTCAGCAACCTACCCCCAACTGCAAATGACCTCAGTGACCTTACTGACCTCCGCTCCCCAACTGCCCCTACCGCCCCAGGCCTCCTGTGAATCCCCCCTTTTCTCATAGGGAAACGCCACTCGGAAGTTGTTTACTACTTCCGACCCCCCCCTAAGCCTCCTGCCTCCTAGGATATCTGAGTACCCCCAGTGCTCCATCCAGTGCCTCCTTCAACTGCACTATGTACAGTTCCATACCATATCTGGAAAGGTGTACCCCATCCTCCCTGAAAAAATACACCGCTCCATAACGCAAAGCCAGGCCCTTGCACTGCACCAAGTCGTTCTCCCCTAAATGAATCACTCCCACATGCGGACACACACCCCCTTTGACCACCGTATTCAACATAGGCAACAACTCATGCCACCGCATACCCCCTTTTCCTCTCCAGTGACACCGATACAGTCCATTATCCAATCCCAAATTCAGTGCACGATGCTTGTCCCACTCCGCCTGCTCAGCCCGCTTGACAAATGAGTGTCCCACCAAATACAAATTCAAAACTGCCACCTCCGGCCCCGCCACAGCACCTGCAAAGAAACACATATCAGGCTTCGAAATCACAAAGACGTCACCCCTTCTACCTCCCTCAGCCTCACATACGTCCGGTAACAGTCCGACTTCCACCGTCCCAGCCGCTGTATCTCCTCCTTCCCCCAACCCCTACGCGCCGCCTCTGTCGCCGCCCCGATCCTGAAAGAGTGAGTCCCAAAAGCCAAGGGGTCCTCACCCAAGCCCCGCAGGGCGCGTCGCATAACCCACAACACCTGCGCCGCCGTCAC
The DNA here is from genome assembly GCF_964261635.1 of Lissotriton helveticus. Classification (NCBI taxonomy): domain Eukaryota; kingdom Metazoa; phylum Chordata; class Amphibia; order Caudata; family Salamandridae; genus Lissotriton; species Lissotriton helveticus. The sequence goes on from NC_136059.1 coordinate 1,176,227,588, forward strand.
TCTGCCCCCACTACCCCGGCCAAACACCTCCTCCTCGTCCCGACTCCGGATCGCCACTAGCCGCCTACCCCACTCCGCGGGACAGACCCCCTCCTGCACCCCCGGGCCTAGGACCACCCAGGTTCCAACCCCTCTCTGGTCAGTTTTTGAGCGCCGCAGTCGCACCGCCACCTCACGATCTCGCAGGTCCACATCCTCCCACACCACCCCAGGCGCCCCCTTCGTCCCCACCAATTCTGACACTCGAAACGCTCCATAAAAAAGCCAGGACATTAACGTAGAGAAGCGCACCACCTCTCCCTCATCCCTGCACACTGCCGGCAACGCGCCAATGAGGTTTACCAACAAAGCCACCGTAACTGGCTCCCGCAAGCGAACCGCAGCGCCCTGCTCTCTTGCCCAACCCTCCAGCAACCGGGCACCCAGCTCCCCCGCCGACGGGACGTAACCCCACCACAGCTTACCCATGAACGCCACACCTGACAACTTGCCCGCAATAGTGACCCGTGACAAACCCTTGTCCATGAGCCCCACCATGTAACGCACCACCTGCTCCTCGCGCTGCCACCGGTCCCCCCGCCTTACCGCGCCAGACCGCAAGAATTCCTCCCATGTCTGCTCGTAAGACTTCCACGTTGACGCCGCTACGGACCTCTTTACCAGCTGGAAGACCCGGGCTTGCCCACCGACCACAGCTCTCCCGGCACCATCGTCTTGACCTCCTCCGCCGCCGTGGCTAGCCCATGGAACCTCTCCCACTGCGAACGAGACAAAGCATCCGCAATGTCATTGTCCACACCTGGCACGTGTCGTGCCCGAAAAAGGATGTCATTCTCCAAGCAGCGCAACACAAACACCCTCATCAACCTCAACACCTGCGGGTCTCTGGCCGACTGCCTATTCACCACCTGCACGACCGCCATGTTGTCCACTCGAAACAACACGCGCTTATGAGCCAGCTCCCTGGCCCACACCGTGACCACCACCACTAACGGGAACAGTTCCAAGAACGCTATGCTCCGGCCGCCCGCCTGCCAGTGTTCCGGCCATTGCTCCGCGCACCACCGTCCGTCCCAGTACAGACCGAAACCGCCAACACCCGCCGCGTCCGAGTACATGGTGACGTCCCACTCCCAATCCTCCGCCGGCGCCATGGGCACTCCGTTGAACCGTTCCAAAAACGCCCGCCACATGCGCAGGTCCTCCTTCATTCCCGCCGACAATCGTACGTGGTGGTGAGGCAAAGACAACCCGGACAACGCCAATCCCAACCGCCTGCAGAAAGTCCGACCCGCCCGCACCACGCGACACGCAAAATTCAAGTGCCCCAACAGCACCTGCACCTCCCGCACCGTCACTTTCTTGCAAGCCAGCATGCCTGCCACCAGCTCCAACATCACTGATTTCTTATCGTCCGGTAGGCGTGCTTCCATGGCGACCGAGTCGAGCTCGATACCGAGAAAGGACAACACCATACTGGGACCGTACGTCTTCTCTGGCGCCAGGGGAACACCAAACTCCCCCATCAACCCGGCCAAACCGTCCAGCTGCCGCTGGCAGTCCGTCGTACCGGGTCGCCCCACCAGGAAAAAGTCATCCAGGTAGTGCGTCACTGACTCCGAGCCTGTGCGCCTGGAAAAAACCCACTGCAGGAACTAACTGAAACGCTCAAAGAGCGAGCACGAGATGGAACACCCCATCGGCAGTGCCTTGTCCACAAAGATGAGCCCTTCAAATTGAATCCCCAGCAGCTGGTGATCTGCCGGGTGGACCGGGAGAAGCCGAAAGGCCGACTTGACATCGCATTTCGCCATCAATGCGCCACTCCCCGCCGCCGAGACGAGCCTCCGCGCCACGTCCACCGACGAGTAAGTCACCGACGCCAAGTCCGCCGAGATGTACGCGTTCACTGACTCCCCTTCCGGCCCCGACAGATGTTGGATCAACCGGAACTGTCCCTCTTCCTTCTTGGGCACCACCCCGATGGGGGAAATGATCAATCCAGGAATCGGCGGCTCCGAAAATGGGCCCGCCATCCTCCCCTCCCTGACCTCCTTGAACAACTTCTCCCGCACAATACCTTTGTGCGCATTCACCGACTTCAGATTGTTCGCCCAGCGAGCAATCCGGGGGCCCTCATAGCCCAGGCGGAACCCCTCCCGAAAACCCTGACGCAGCACTGCAGCGTCCTCCGCCCGCGGATACGCCGCCAACCAGGGCTCCATCCGCTCCAGCCTAACCGGCGTACGAGCCTTTGCCCAAAGCTCCTGCTCCCCCCCTCGCACTCCTCCCCTCTGTCCCCCCCCTCCCTGAGGACCTCCATGCCCCGGCTGTTGTCCCGGCTGGCCCCCGGACCCCCAGCACCGCAGCGCCGGGTGCCGCTTTCCGCAGCTCGAGCACTCATGCCTAAAACGGCAGGCTGCCTGCCCGCACGACCCTTTATTGAAGTCCCAACAGGCCCCAACCGTTGCCTGTCCGCCGGACTCTCCCCGCCCCACTCCCCGGGTGGGGCGCGCGGCAAAGGGGGGCGGTCCCACTGGCAAACCGCTGGCCGTGTAAATGGTGTGGCCGAACTTGGCCCCTCCCATCGTCTGTTGGTACAAGTCCGCGTCCAGCTCCCCCCACAAAGCCTCCGGGTCAGCCGCCATGCGCGCCCGAAACTCCTCGTCATAGTGCGACCACGCGAAACCGCCGTACGTCACCTGGGCCCTCCGCACCACATCCATGTACTTAAAGAGCGCCACGGAACGGTCGGGAAACTTCTCGCAGTATACACTTGCGTATATAAGGAAAGCCGCTGACCAATTGTCCAATGTCACTTTCGGACGCCTGGCCAGCTCCTGTTCCTCCTCCTTCGACCCCTCCTTAGACGTCAACTCCCTGTGGAGAAGCTTCAGGAGGTCTATGTACTCCCCTTTCCATATCTTCTCTTTTGTCGCCAACGACAGGTGCGCCCCCAGTGGTTTCGTCAAACCCATGTATGGTAACTTACGCACCGGCACCACGCAGCTCTCCTTCCCCCCACTCGCAGCATCCTTCCCGGCGACCGCCTCCGACCCCGGCCGCGCACCAGCCTCCCCATCCGCCGCACCATCCGTGCCCACGCCCGTGTCCTGCACATACCGCCCCCGCACCAGCCTCCATCCCTCCTCCCCTTCGCCCCAGTCCCCACTGAGACCTGTACACAGCGCCGCTTGCTACTCCCCGCTCCGTCACCCATCTTACCTGGCGTCAAGGTCGGCGTCCGAACCGGATCCCGCCGCCTAACCAGTGGAGCTGAGGGGGCCGTCACTCTCGGCACTTCCCGCCTCGCGGGCACCTGTAAAACACTGCCAACAACATTACTCTCCCCCCCTTCCTCCCGAATCTCCCCTTCCTCTTCGGACTCCCCATCCGCCACCTCCACACAGTCCCGACCCCCCCCTGGGGGGTCCAGCCGGCTCAAGCCCGCTCTCTCCCGACACACTCTCATCAAAACACCCAAATCCACACTCCCACGCCGTTCCACTCCACTCACACCCGGCTCAACAGTTTGTGCATCCAAGCTCACTCCCCTGCCCCCGGCCCCCGGCGGCCGTAACAACCCTTCGGGGGGGGGCCGGCGGAGATGACCCCCGCCGCCAGCCGCCAGCCGCCCTGCTCCATCGCCAGGTCCCTCGTTGGAGATCGGCCGCCCGCACCAGACAGAGCCGGCCCATCCTGTCGGTGGGTGGAGCCGCATGCTGCTCACCCGAGCGCCTCGCAAACAGCTCCTGCCAAGGAAAAAAGGTGGAGTCCAGCATGCCGGGGTGAAAAAACCCGCCATCCCCTCCCCACGCACCCCCCCCACACTCCCACCCCCGCGGCACCCCCCGTCCCCACCCCGCCGAGTGACCGTCGCAGCGCGAGGGAACAACCCCGCCTCCCATGCCCCACCCACTCCCCCCATCCCAGCCCCCCGGGCCACCCCACCCGGCCGGCCCCCAACCGGGCCCCACACCCCCTCCGAACCCCCTCCCAGCCCCCTGCCGCGCCCCACACTCCCCCTCCGCACCCCACCCCTCCATCACCCCCATACCACCCCACCCCCCCGACCCCCCCACCCCCCCCACTCCCCCAGGCACCCCCGCCCCTCCCGTACTCCACGCCACCTCTCCCCCTGGCACCCGTGGCCCCCCCCTCCCCCGACCGTGTCCGGCCCTCTCTCCTGGCCCCCCACGCCCCCACCCCCCTCCGACCCTGAAGAACCCCAGTCCAGTTCCGTGTCCTCCCCCCCACCCATCTCCTCCACCTCCGTCTCTTCAATCAACACGGGGGAAACTGCCCCCCCTCCCTCTCCCCCTCCACCCCTCCTCCCAGCCCACCTCCTTGCACCCCCTGGGGAGACCCCCCCCTGCACCCTCCTCCACCACCCCCTCCGCCCCCCCAGCAGTCGATCCAGCCGGCACCTCAGGAGCTCCCTCCCCCCCACCCCCTTGGACTCCCACCCCCGCGTCACAACCCGTGGCCTCCCGCCCCCCTTCCGCCCCGACCGCCTCCTCCGCCGCCGTAGCCGGTCCTCCCCCCCACCCACAAACTCCAATGCCTTCATCTTCGCGCCTCGCTGCCCAGCCTTCGATGCCCCTTTCTTTGCCGCCTTCCGCGGCACCGCCGCTCCTCGCGGCTTCCTGGCCTTTGCGCCACTGCCCCCGGCCCCGCCCCCTCTGTTTGCAGCCTGAGCCGGCCGCGGTCGCGACCGCGGTGGCTCGCAAGCCCACACGGCCGCCGCCGCGCCGTTGGCAGCGTGCCGCGGCGGGGGCCTTACCTGCAAGTCCGGCCGCAGGACATCCAACCGGCCTGCCTCCCTCAACAGCCGCAACGCTTCGGCCACCCTGGGGTCCCGCTCCGCCATTCCTACCACGCCGCCTCAGTCCGCAGTAAACGACGCTCCACACAGCTCCGATCGCGCCGCCTGACCCCCGCTGGCCAACGCCTCTGCCCACGCCTCCGGCCTACTGCACCACGGTACAAAACAGATCGGTCAGAAACCCCCCGGCAGCCGTGTCACAGCACCTGAAATGGTGCCGATTCTACAAAATGGCCGTATTTAACCCGGCCAGCCCAAAAACCGCCCAAAAGGAGCCCAACCAGCCCAGCCAGCCCAACCAGCCCAAGCTACGGGTGCCTGCAGCACTCCCCTTCCCCCCCCCCCCCCCTGCTGCCCCAAATTTTCCCGGGTGGGCAAGCCTCCCTTTGGTCGGCTGCCCCCCCAAATCCCCATTCCACTGCAGCTTGTGCTGCGGCCAGGAAAAAGGCCGCAGCACATGCCGCTGTGGAAATATGCACTTCCTGCACTTCCATGCACTGTGTGCCAAGTACCATGTCGTGCGTGGCCCATGATGGTGGATGGGAACCCTATTTGGGCCCCCCAATATCCCTTTCTGGCAGCTTTTACATGGCGGTGTTCCAAGTCCCAGCGGCGGTGCCTGACTCAGCACCACATTAATGGTCAGAGGCAGCTTCAAATGCCGCCCTGTCGAGATCTTAGATCTTTTCTCAGGCGGCAGTCTTGCCATCGACCGTTGTGTGCCGACCACCACGCATTGTAATGCGGCATTCGGACTGAAGGGCTATAGGTGGTTGGTAATGGTCCTACCGCCATCTTAATAAGGCTCTGTGTTCGGGGAGCGCACCATTTCCATTAGAAAGCTACATGTATGTAGTAATGTTAAAGCCATATGGAATAGGTTGTACTTACATGATCCTTGGCACTTCACTGACATAATATGGTGATGTGCTGTCCCAGTCATCCCTTGCAGGGTTGTGCTCAAGGAGAGCCTGCATTTAGTTTTACTTAATGCATCTGAAATCACATTGTTTGGGGAAGTGGCTAAGAAGGGAGCAAGCAAGGAACTAGCTTCCCTGAATGCTGACTGGGCTATGAAATACAGAAATAATCTGGGTTCAATGGTCCCCCCAAGCCTCTTGAAACCAGAGGTACTGTGCCTGCTGCACCATTGATAGCTGCGCCCTGGGCCAGGGGTTCCATATTTTTTCCATACCAGTGATACCCATCAGGTAAGCCAGCAAAGACTGACCCATAGACAAGTGGCCTGAGTGTCCTATCTGTGCAGGCTTTGTCTTCCCAAGGACATAATACAAAATTACACTTTCTGGACATAGGGCTATGATTTCACACCAGACAATACATTGGCAACAAAAGATACAGCAGGGTGTCACCCCAGATAGTTGAACTCTTATCCTGTCATAGCAAAGTATAGAACTGGCTCAGGAACCGAATACCCATAGCTCCTCCACTGATACATTCACCCAGAGCCTTAAGGCTGTTGTGTCCTGCCCCAATGATGAATGTTTGGAATCGGCTGCACACAGAGAGGAAATCTTCTTGCAACTGGACCAAGAATGCTGATGTACTGAACATCACAAAGTCCTAGAACTCTGTTTAAAGGACCTATGGCAAATTAACGTTTTAGGGAATTATGCAGAATGTGGGTGTAGCTCGAAATGTGATGAGATAGACCAGGATCACGGACTGCAGAGAAGTAGGGGGTACATGTTTGGATTGGCAGAGATCTTTATTTATTTTGAAGGTTTTGTATCGTGCAAACAAGACCCTTGAGGGTACCAGAGCGCTTTATAGGGTACATATAGGTGCATGACATATACATATACAAACAATGAGTTATGCTAATACATTACTGGTACTAATAGACTAGCATATATCTACAAGATAGTTCAGGTGAATTTGGACAAGAGAATCGATTTCACTTCTTTTTTTAAGAAAGCAGCGGACGGATTAAGTCTAGTTTCTGGGGGCAAGGCATTCCAAATCCTGGGGGCCATTCCTGAGAAGGTCCGATTGTATCTATTTTTCTTGGAGAAACGTTGTGCTTTAAGTAGAAGATTGTCAGTACTCCTAGTACATCTGTTACCACCCGATAGTACCAGCTTCTCCGCAAGGTATCTTTAGGTTTTCTGGTGCATTGCCTTATGCATCATACAGGTGATTTTCAAATGGATTCTGGATTCAATAGGTAACCAGTTGAGGGAACGAAGGTCAGGGGAAATGTGGCAGTTTCTTTTGGAGCCTGTGATGAGTCTAGCAGCTGCATTGACTGAGGCTCTTAGCGGAGCGGTTGTTGATCTGGATAGGCCGCAGAGAGTGACACTCCCATAGTCCACTCTGGGAATTACTAGAGATTGAACTGCCTGTTTAAAGTCCTTTGCGGGGATGAAGGGTTTCAATTTTCTTAGGGTGTTCATCTGAAAATTAGCTCCTTTGGTTGCAGCACTGATGTGTTTCTGCATATTTAGCTTCTTGTCCAGGGTTATTCCTTGAGATCTAGTGGAGTCAATGATGAGAGATTGACCGTCAAGTGCAGTTAGGTGCTTCATCCACTCACGCATGATGGTTGTTTGAGTGGGGGGAGCGATTAAAAGGAATTCTGTTTTTAGTGTGTTTAGTTTCAAATGGTTCTTTGTCAGCCAGGTCTGTGTTTTTTGGAGCGTTGAGTTAAGGTACTGAATGTCTTCAAGAGAGTGGACCTTCATGTAGAGTTGTGTGTCGTCGGCGTACATGTGATATTGGATTTTTGAGGAGTTGAGAAGCTCAGTGAGTGGTTCCATAAACAGATTGAAGAGTGTTGGGGAGAGGAAAGATCCCTGGGGTACTCCCAAGGTGACTGGGGTGGGGTTAGATAAAGATTGGTTGACCTTGAATCTTTGGCCCACATGCATCATTGTCAATTGCATTCGCAAACGGTGCGAATCACAATTTTCGGACGTTTGCGAATGCAATTGACAAAATTGGGATGCATCATGTTTTTCGCAATTTTAGAAATCGCAATCATGTTGCGATTTCTAAAATTGTGATTGCATTTAAGAAATCACAATTTGAGATTTCTTAAATGCAATGCAGGAACATTTTAAATTTGCGAATTCGCAAATAGGGAGAGGTAAATTACCATGAAGTTGATCTTCATGGTAATTTGCGAAAATTTTAAAAAGTGCACAAAAGTGCATTTTTTAAAGCTTCATTTTACACACACACTGTGTGTGTGAAAAATGCACTTAAAGTTAAATTTCAGGGGTGCAGGGGGGGTCCTTTGGACCCCCCTGCACCCATGAAATTGCATTCTCAATTTGCGATTCACAAATTGCAAATCGCAAATTGAGAATGACTTCCCATTCATTCCTATGGGCCTCTAGGCCCATAGGAATCAATGGGAAGGGATTCCTTAATTGCGATTCGCAAAATGTGAATCGCAATTAAGGAATTTTAAGAAATCGCAAAAAAATTGTGATTTATTAATGCAAAGCCTTTTGCGATTTCTTAATTGCGATTCCTTAATTTTCGCAATTAAGAAATCGCAAACGGCAACAATGATGCATGTGGCCGTTTGTGTTCTGTTTTGGAGGAAGGAAGTGAACCAGTTTAACACCATTCGAGCAAAAACGCATTCTATGTTTCAAGAGGTCTAGTAGGTTGTCGTGTTTGACTGTGGCGAAGGCTGAGGATAAGTCCAGTAGGATTAGCAAACAGGACTTGTTTTGATCCAGTACTTGTCATTTATTATGTTGGTCATGGCTGATTCGGTAGTGTGCCCTGATCAAAAGCCAGATTGAAATTGATCAAGTAGGTTGAAGTGGTCAATGTGGTTACTAAGCTGCATGTGGACACATTTTTCGAGCAGCTTGGCCAGGGCCGAGATGTTGGATATTGGGCGATAGTTTTTCAGGTCTGACGGGTCTGCTGATACTTTCTTTAGGATGGGTGTTACCTGACCAGCTTTGAGGATGTCTGGGATGGTTCCTTGCAGAAGAGAGGTATTTATAATCCTGGTCCATAGGGGCACTAGCAGTGGATTGAAGGTCTTCAAGTGGGATGCTGGGAGAGGGTCTGTGAAATGATTGGAAGTAATCAAAGCTGTGAGCGTGACTAAGATAGTTTCTTCGCTGTAGATGCTGAAGGTGGACCAGGAGGCGTTGTTCTTTGAGGTCGAGCTTTGATGAGTAGTTACACGGGAGCGCTGGTGTGGTCAGTGAGGAGTTCATGTGTGGGTAGGTATGGGATAACAGGTCATTAAGTAGGTCTGTCTTTAAGTTTTCAGTCTCGCAATTGGGGAGTGTTCCGGATTGGCTGTGGGGAGTGGCAGACACCCTTAGATTGAGCTTTGAGTATTTCGAATAGTTTGTTGGGGCAATTCTTAGCTTGGTCTATTTGTTTGCATATGAAGTAAGCTTTTGGACGTCTAATCTTTCTGTAATAGGAGTTTCTGGTGCTTCTTAGTGATTTGAGTTGGGTAGCGGATGGAGCGTCTCTCCATTGTCTTTCAATTGCTCTCAGTGATCTTCTGTCTTCATTTAGACTACCGTTATACCAGAGGTTTGAGTCTTTTGTGGTGACTCTTTTCAGTTGAAGGGGAGCTAAGCTGTCACGTACCCTGTTCATAGAGTGAAAGTAGTGATTGGCCAGATCCTGTACATCCTTTAATCCACCCGTTGGGGGAATGAGGATGTGGCTAGCAGTTGCGAGAGCGGCAGGATTTAGGTCTACAAGGTTCCTCTTCCAGATTTTCGTTCTTGTAGGTTGGACAGAGAGTCGTTTAACTACTTCCTTGATATGGAAAGGGATTATGTTATGGTCAGACCAGTCGCAGGGGAGAATCGATTCCAGCTGGGTAGTCTGCTTTGGAAATTACTCGATCAAGGGTTGAGCCTTTTTCAAGGGTGGGGCTATCACATATTTGGGACAACTTGAGGTCAGACAGGAAAGCTTTGAGACTATTGGCCTCAGGGTCATCGAGATCGTTCCAGTGAAGCGTGAAGTCCCCCAGGAAGATCTGAGTATTCTGTAGACCAACATTTGTAGCTAGAATATCCATTATGTGTTCAATAAAGGTGAGGTTGTTACCAGGAGGATGGTAGAATGCATGAAGTGAGCATATAGGCTTGTTATTGCTTGTGATGTCTAGGCAAAAGTATTCAGAGGAAGAGAACAACGGGGAGTTGGAGCGGTTCACAGAGAGGTTGTTCCTATGAATGCAGGCAATGCCACCCCCTAGCCGTTCGGGTCTATCTAGTCTAGTGATGTAATAGTTTGGGGGAACTAAAATGTCTAAGATGGGCGTGGATGATTCATTTAGCCAAGTTTAGGTTAAAATGATAAGGGGGGTTCATTGGTTATAATGAGGTCAGCTATATCAGCGGCATGACGTGCTGCTGATCTGCAGTTTCGTAGGATACATTTTAGCTGGGCCTTGGTCAGAGTGGTGTTCAGGTCGTGGGAGATGGGTATTCTCTTGAGGTTACTTTCCACAATACCTCTGAGAATGTGTCTTGTAATTCTAGATGTATTGGAACGAATGGGTTGGCTTAAGGACAGTTTCTGTGTGTCATCTGTGTGCATATGTTTAGAGTGTAGGGAGGGGAGTTCATAGGAATGAAGTAGGGAAGTGAGCTCAATCTGTGATAGTTTTTTTTTCCCCTGATCGGACGGGATGAGGAATTGGGAAAAGGTACTGTTTTCCATTTGGGGAATTGTGGTGGGGGGCTAGTGCAAGGCTGATGAATGGGTATTGGTTGTGGTTTGGATTGTTGCCGGCTCAGGTATTGAAGAGTTTGGATGTCCTCTTTTATGCGTTGTAAGGATAATAGTATCTCATCGAGCCTGGGGTTGGGTGTAGGAGTTAACATATTGATAGCCTGGACTGTGGTTAAGTGAGGAGGGGTTATTGCTTGTGTGCTGTCCCGGGGTATGACGTGATCTGAATTCCAAATGATAGTGAATGGCACAGTGTCTACACATTTCCTGAATGAGATCTGTAACTCGCAGTTTAAAAACAGCTTCGTAAACTCCACCCAAAAATATTAATCAAAAGAATGCACTTCTCTAAAAAAGAAATGGTATACATTATCTAAACATAAAGTGCTAGACCACACACCAAAATTGACTCACACTTTAGCAATAACTTTGGTCACATTTTCAAATCATTTCCAGAAAATTTGACAAGGATTGTGTATTTTTATGTCATTTCTTGCAAAGCAATTTGTGGGAAATGTTGTACACAATGGAGGAAATCATGAAGAATACTGGGCCATTGGTAAAAATGATAGAATTTAAGGACAGCTGATCAGGTGTTTAGATTTTTTGTTTTACCCAAGGCATTATTGGGAAAGTGTTGACAATAAGTGAATTTTAAAGATCACTGAGGCAATACAAAAGGTCACAGACGATGAGAGCATAAAGATAATTTTTAGGAAGATGGAGGTTTGTCTTAACAAAGACATTTGAAATTATTAGGCCTGGGCGGAGTTTGCGGAAGGAGTTTGCGGAGTTCAGCATGCGGTACTAACGTGAAGTGACCCAAAAGCTGCGCAACGCTGAGTTCTGAAAGCAGCAGAGTGCGTTAGGTCATGCCGTTCACACTGATTTTTGGCAGTGAGTGTGTGCCCCGTGCTGGAAAGTCAGCATGAATGGTACCATGCACAGGGTAAGAGGGCGCTGCTTCTTTCTGTAGAAATTCTACTAGAACGGGAGCTTTCTCAAAGCCAACCAAAGGTTTCTTAACATGAGTGGTAGCAGCCATCCGCGACCGCCCATGTTGAGAAATCTCACTGGGACGATTTCTGGATTAAGATTTTCCTCACTTGCGCTCGCCAACTTAATGTTGGCGAGAGCAAGCGAGGAAGAAAACTGCACTCCTTGGAGCGTGGCTTTTTGGAACTCCACGTGCGATGCAGAGTGCAGAGTGGGAAAAACTATGCGAGCTGAGAAGAATTTCATGCCCAGACCTTGAAATGATTGGTGCATGATGCATTTCTAAGTGCACTGATCCAGTGACATAGTTCAAAATCGGATATATTTTAAAGGCAACCCTAGATAGAGCTTGAGATAACTCAATAGAGCTCTCAATAATTGTATTGCACCAAATATCATAGGGGGTCTCTTGATTCTGGTCATCAATGTTACACGGAAAGAGATGTAAATGTAGCAGGTTAAGAAAATTGGAGCAGATAGGGGACAGCCTATGATGGTTATTGCTTTGGTCATGCTGTTGGAAAATACTGCATTTTAATGCACTCTGAGGTAGCAACATGGTTTACAAATGGTAATTCTTGATTTAACAACAAATGGACAGATTAGATTTATATCCCAAATCTATTTTCGAAAGAACAAGTAAGAAACGGAGCTTTTTGACAAAGGATACTGTTCGAATTCGGTTTTATCTTGATAATCAGTATCTGTATTTGAATTACAGCAAATGCCTCTGGAAATATTGGATGCAATAATCAGGACTAAGTGCCACAGTACTTCAGCCAAACAGCTTGCTTCAGGGAACCCCGAAACCAATGTCAATATCTCTTAATGATAATCATCCTCCCAATCCAGCAGAAAGTACCCAGAAGACTACACATAGTCACCCCTGTGCTCCCTCACAATATCGCATGCGTTATATCGAAAGACACAAATATTGCTTTTACTACATTGGCCTAATCACTACCCAACAAGTCACATATGTTAGCAGATGTGGAAGCCAGAATAGTAAATATATACTTACCTTGATGAGGTAGTGATAGGCAACATAGTGGGTGTAATCTTTTTGTAGGTCGATCTTAAAGACCTGGAATATATCAGTAGATATCACCAATACAATATAATTAATGCAAATGTCAATACATAATTTTCCACCATGATACTAGTGCTTATAATAACAATTGGTTGACTTTTTACACATTTTTTAAAAATAATACATTGACATCTGTTGCTAGTGCACAACTCCATGACACAATTTGTTTGTCCCAGGAAAGATGTAAAACTGAGTGCACCCACATGGCTTTGAACCCGTGATTCTAAATTTCACAAAAAAAATCTGCAAAGGTTATATTAGTAAACCGACCTATTAAATAGCTCACAGTCAACATAAAATGACGACTCATACTATCACTAATACCAAATATAATCTCATCGGTGCAGTGCTAATTACACTACACAAAACCGGGGAAATGCATATAATTTTTGAGATACCACAATGCCCTGCTAATGTACATTTTTACAGTGCCACAAACACGCACTTTTTTTCAAGGATTCCCTAATCATGGAGAAATGCACACATTTGCTCAGTTTGGTCATTCCCACATGAGCACAAAAAATGCAAATATACGCCAAATTTTCAGAATATTACTGACATTTACATATTTTATCTCTTTCAGCAATGAAGCTCTGATTCAGAAATTTTGTCACCTTCTGCAATCAAGCAACAGGGAGCATATTTGTTCACTTTCCACAACCAAAATTGAATGTGCATACAGTGATGCAATAATGCACAGATATAACCACTTTTCACAGAAGCAAAGGTGTGCAAGCACATTCCTGCAGCAGCGGCTTGTGCAGGTAAGAACGGTGAGGCGGTGGGCTGGGTGGGGGCGATTTAGACAGACAAGCTGCAAAAGTTGTGTATTTATTTAATTCCCTTCTTCATCGTCTGGCGAAATCCATCCCCCCTTCCAACCGGCCCCACCGCTCTTACCTGCATGAACTGTGGCTACATTCATGTAGTAATGCAAGTAGGGGCTCACTTTTCACATGATATAGTAATGGGCTTATGTGCTCACTTTGTGTTGAAAGAACAACGAACAAAGAATGACAGTAATGTAGAAATATACTCACTTTTCACGATGGCACAATAAAGCACATATCCATGTGTTTATACGCGTGTGTGAGTGTGTGTGAGGGTTTACCATTTGCTGATCAGTTCATGACTGCAGCTTCAAAAGTAGTTAATTGCTAAAATAATCACTTGCAATAAACTGGTCGCCCTTGACCACCAAACCAGTCCACATTGGCATAAACAAACATCTGTCACTGGTCTCTCAGGACACACTCTTTATGATATTGACAGATGACTCACAAGGCAAATCCAGACCCGACTGCAGGCACAGGATGTGACATTAGAAAGATTCACTACTGACGTGTGTCATTCAGACACACTAGTCGACTGTGACATAACTTCCAGTTAGTTGCTTGTCTGAAGCAATAGAACATATATGCAAATTGTACAATTGAAAACCTAGGCCAACACTATCCATGCATAAAAAAAACATGTTATTGATGCCTAAGTCTTTGGAACCAGTGTCCATCTGTGTGGCGAATTGCCTTGCATCCACCAACCTGATGGACTACTACTTTCTAAAGTTAAAGGTCACTGCAGGCCCAGACGTGGTCTCTATACCTTCAGAGGAACCACCATCAGGTGTTCAGGTGCTTATTTGAATTTTTCTGTTCATTACCATCAGGTGTTTTCTGGTGGCGATGTCCAGAAAAAAAGGACATCAGACCACCAGCACTAAATCGGGTGCGAAGAGTAATCCACTTCTTCAGGATATAGGAGTAATCTTTTTGTTGACTGAGCCAACAGAGGTACCGCCAATAGAAAGCTGTGGGTCCTTCTGACTCAAAATTAGGGGTGGGCGGAACTCACAGAGTTTTACTCCGTGAAATTCCAAATAGTTACCCAAAAACTCTGTGAGATTCCGCAGTGTTTGGCCCACCCCTAATATTTGGACAAAACCCAAGAGCTCCGCCGAGCAAATGACAGTATCACTATTCTCCTGGAATGCATACAGATATCAATACTGTAAAACAAAAATTGACTTTGCATAAAACAAGGGTGCATTAGGAAAACGTGGCTTTGTTTCGACCCATTAGCACTTTTGCTGAGATGGCAAAGTAACAGCCAGGGAGCTCCAAGAACCAAGGGGATATTAGTAAATCTCGGAGACAACACGTTTAACGGATTAGCAATTTACCATCACCAAGCACTATATCCAATTAAAGTTTGCAATTGCTTCATTAATACAAAAAAGTACAAGCTTCAGGCAGGTGTACCCATTCCACTCAGAATCTTACAACTGAATTTTGCAGCCGAGGCAGAGAGCACAGAGCAGCGTCCATGTCATCCAATCGCATTTTAGCCAGCGTGGGGGTTCCATCATGCCCGGCATCCGTGAGATTGAGAAACATTATTTACAGATGAAATTGAACACGGCTGTTTATTGGCTTGAAAAATACCTTTATGTGCCACTATTTCTCCTTCTGAGCTGAGTTTGTCATTTGATGAACAAATGCAGTAGTGCTTTATCTCACGCAGAGGAGAAAAGGGTTGTGTGGAATCGCCCACAGATGCTCTTAACTTGCAGTGCCGCTATTTGTGCAGAAGGCACACCCCGAGCATATATATCCCTGATGAACTCTCGGCAATGAAGCCAAAGAGCCCGAGCCGGGTGCCAGGGGCTGAGGCCAGCGAGCGCACATCCACCTCCATCGGTGCCTCGCCTCCAGGCACTGGCTTTCCCCAAGTAGGGCCCATGTCAGGAGCGGCCTCCGGTAAGGCCTTGGGGCAAGAGACAGAGTTGGGGGCACCGTTTACTTTGGAGGGTGGCACACCAGGCAGAGCTCTTTACAGACCAGAGGGAGGCTCAACAGGCACCTCTCCCTGTGCAAAAGCAAGATTTATCTGAATAGATTCATTGTATGTTTGGAGTCGGGCAGTTTTCGGTAATGCCCACTGTTAGATTTTTGGCTACCAAATTGAACAATGTAACTTTACAGCCAGAGGAGTCTCACCCTGCCAATCTTGGAATCATTTTCATCAGAGAAGCTACGGGAGAGGCGGGGCTAGCGCTTAGGATGTGGGGTGGGCCTTTG
The DNA here is from genome assembly GCF_964261635.1 of Lissotriton helveticus. Classification (NCBI taxonomy): domain Eukaryota; kingdom Metazoa; phylum Chordata; class Amphibia; order Caudata; family Salamandridae; genus Lissotriton; species Lissotriton helveticus. Next base: position 1,176,243,273 of record NC_136059.1, read on the forward strand.
CAACTCTGGCACTGACAGAGCACCATAACCTTTCTCACATTATTAAGTTAAAAACAAAGGGGCATATTCTCAAGGACTTATCGCAGAGTTATCAGTACTTTAGCACGGCCAAAGTCATTTTAAAAAAAAAACAAATGTTATTGTTTTTTTTTCCACACAACATACATCATTTGTTACATTTCCTATGTTATTCTATTTTACTTGAGTGGCCCTTTATAATAGAATCTTAAATAGTGGACCTAGTTATGAACAGGAAATCTCAACAAAGGATATCCTTAGCCTAGCTTGCCCCATTACTCAATAAATGTTAAAAGTAACTCTACCCCCCTCCCCAATTCCCACCATCGGTGTGCGGGGTATGTTACAGTCATGGTGATTCGTAAGCACAGGAGTCGTCAGGCAATGGTTCGTGCTATGTACCTGTCGTGTTATAGGGGTATGCTCCAATCATGGTGTTAGTTCTCCGATCCATGTGTCGTAGTCACGCAGTGTTTGTACCAGTACCTCCAATGCTTGTGCCATTTCTAAAGCCTTGTCGTTCTGTTGTCGTCGTGCCAATTGAAACCTCAACATGCTTTCTCCACCAGCCCATATAAGAAACTCATTTCGCCACCTACTTCCCGTGGGACCCGTCACTGCCTTCCAGTGTCGTGTAATTTCTCGCTTCGCAAGGATGAGCCCCATATCTATAAATTTGCTCGTGATCTTATTTTTAGGGGTGTGGGTGAACCAATGGAGAAACCCAACGGCCATGTCAAACACCAAGCCTCGCTCTGTTACCTCGTTAAGAGTGTCTCCCACCGTCTTCCAGTAAGGAATTAGAATAGGACATGTCCATACCATATGATCTAGCTCTACCCCAACTGCCTTGCACCTGGGACATCCCGCGGAATATGCAGCAAAGTACTTCCCCGGGGTCAGGTATGCTCAGTGGAGGATGTAGAAGTGCACTAGTTGAAACCGCGCATTACGCGTGCTCTTCCAAGCCCGTCTCATCAGTTGTGTGCACACTGTCTCAGGAATCTCTCTTCCTATATCAGCTTCCCATTTGCCCTTTAGCGTCCCCAGAGGAGGCAATCCCTCATTGGTCATTCTGGAGTAAAGGCATGTGACTGCCTTAACCATTCCCACCGCCATCATGGTGTACTGGCAAGCCATCGTTGTTCTCGGTTCAGTGAGCCCTTCCTTCCAATGTGCTTGAATTGCTCGTGTGAGTGCTGAATGCAGCAGGAAGTCCCCTCTAGGTAGTTCATATCGGTCTAAGAGTGTCTGAAACGGCAGCAGCATTCCTTCTTCGTAAAAGTCCCCCAGGACTTGGATCCCCGCCTCCTCCCATTTCTGCAACTGCGACCAATCTCCGCCATGCGGCAATGCTGTTAGCATTCCTAGCGGGATTTCGGGGGCGCATGGGTGTAACACGCCCGCCCTACGTTGTGTCCGGTTCCAGCATAATCGAATCATTTTTTCCTCTTGCGTGAGGTCACGAAGGACTCATTTCTGCTGCATCGCTATATAAGAGAGCACATGTTGAGGTATTCCCAGGCCCTGTCTATTCTCCGGCCCTCTAAACTCGCGTGATATTTCCTGGGTGTAGATCTGCAATTGAGTTGCTAAATAATATACTACAAAGTCGGGGACAGCTAAGCCCCCTTCCGACTTAGGTCTCATTAGTGTTTTAAGGCTACTCTGCGTCGACCCGTCCCCCAAAGGAAAGACACTATCATAGATTTCAGGAGCCGGACGGTAGCAGGAGGGATCCAAATGGGTAGCGTTCTAAAATAGTATAAGAGCCGTGGGAGCGCCACCATTTTGAGTAGCGCTATTCGACCCCCCACTGATAATGGGAGAGTAGCCCAAAAGGACATGCTGCCCTTCTGTGCTCTGATACCGCGGGAAATATTGCCCTCCAATACGTCGGCAGGGGTGTGGTAGATGTAAACCCCTAGGTATTTCAGGCATCTGGGTTCCCATCTGATCTTTCTGGTCGTGGTGGGCTGGGTCTCCCCCTTGTGCACTGGGAATAAAAATGTCTTGGACCAGTTTACCTTGAGGCCGGAAATTTCCCCAAAGTTGGTCAAAAGGTTGTCGGCTCCTACTAGGGCTCCGTCGGCATCTTCGAGAAAGAGCATAAGGTCATCGGCATACGGCGATATAAACTGCTGTCCCATTTTGCTCCGCAAACCCCTATAATGGACTCCCGTGCGGATTGACATTGCAAGGGGCTCCACTGCCAATGCAAACAGCAGCGGGGACAGTGAGCATCCCTGTCTCGTGCCTCTTTCTACTGGGTATTGTGGCGATATTAGTGTGCCCGATTTTACTCTAGCCATCGCCGAGGTATATAGCACTGCGGTCCACTGCAGGTAATCCTCTCCCACTCCGAAACGCCTAAGCACTTTGTAAAGGTATTCCCACTCTAGGCTGTCGAATGCCTTTTCTAAGTCTACCGATAATATCATTGGGTGGTGGGCCTCCACGTGATCATCTTCTAGAAGCCGCATCAAGCGGCGTATGTTCATGGTAGTGCTGCGCTTAGGTAGGAAGCCCGTTTGGTCCTCATGGATCAGTGTGGTCATGTGCTCTAATAGGCGGGACACTAAAATGCTGCTTAAAATTTTGTAATCAGTATTTAACAACGATAGCAGCCTGTATGATGTTGTGTCGCTGCTCTCTCTACCAGGTTTAAGTAGGGGGATTAACAACGCTTCTCGCATGGTATGTGGTAGAAAGCCTAATTGTTTTGCCTCTCTATAGACCACTAGCAGCCGTGGAGCCAATAGATCCATATATTTTAGGTAGAACTCAATGGGTAGTCCATCTAGCCCTGGGGTTTTATTACGTGCCATCTGTTTTATTGCACACCGGATTTCTCCTAGCTCGATGTCTTTGCCCAAGTTCTTTGCTCGGTCAGGGTCTAGTACTGGAAAGGGGAGCCCCTCGAGAAACTTATCAATGGCCGGAGTACCGGCCAGTAATTTGCTTTGATACAGGGTTTCATAATAATTTGCGAAGCTACGCAGGATCTCAGGCTGGGTGTACACCTCGTCACCCTCCGCCGTGTGTATGGATACTGTGGGGGAACTTCTCCTCATGGCGTTGGCGAGCCAGGCCAGTAGGGCTCCTGATTTGTCGCCCTCTGCATGGGACCTGGCTGTATATGCCTTTTAGTCGACGCTGCGCAGCCTTTCTATTTCAACTGCGACTGCTTCCTTCGCCGCACTACTCTGCTCCTGTAACTCGGGATGGCCAGGTCGCAAGAGTTCAATTTCTCGGAGTTTCTTGTCTGCTCTATCGAGGTCGTCTAAGAGTACTTTCCATACTCCTGCTTTTTTACCTATGCAAAACCCTCTAACGACCACCTTGAAGGCATCCCATTCCGTTGCTCTCGCCCGCGTTGTGCCATCATTATCCTCGAAGTATTGGGTTATTCTCTTCTCCAGTGCCTCATGGAAAAGTGGATCTTCCAGCGTTTCCGGGCGTAGTCTCAAGGTAGGAACACAGGAGGCGCCAGGGAACCACTGCATAGTGAGCAATAAAGGATTGTGATCCGAAATTGTCTTCGACAGATATTCCGTTCTCACAATCATTGGTATTAGAGTTGGAGAGCATAACATCGCGTCAAGCCTCACATGGAGCTCGTGCATTCCCGAGAAAAAGGAATAATCTCGTGTTTGCGGATGTTGAGTGCGCCAGATATCGGATAGGCCCCATCTTGACTGCCATTCCAGCCTGCCCTTAGCAGTGCGGTGAGTTGGGGAGTCCGCCAACGGAGGATGTGATCTGTCGAGGGTCACATCTAAGACTGAATTAAAGTCACCTCCCATTAGCAGTGGTCCTACTAGAAAGTAGGCAAGGGACCCTGATAGTGTCGTGAGAAAGGCCAGCTGGTCTACGTTGGGTGCATATACGCTACAGAAGTTAATGTCCCTGCCTCCCAACTTTCCCGCTATGGCGACAAACCTCCCTTCAGGTTCTATAGCCTGTCTGGTAACCTGAAATGGGACCCCAGCCCTGATCCAAATTAGTGCGCCCCTGGCATACCCTGAATATGTGGTATTGTACACTTGGCCTCCCCATCTGCGCTGTAATGCTATTCCCTCTGTCTTCGTCAAGTGTGTTTCTTGCAATAATGCTATCTGAACCCCTCTTCGCACTAGATATGCATGCATTTTGTGGTGTCGCGTCATAGTGTGGAGTCCCATCACATTCCAGGTTTTACATCTCAAATTAGGTAAGTCGCCCATTGTCCCATAGTGTCCTGTACCCGCTTCTCCACCCAACACTTGTGTGATCCAAGTGTGGTAAATCGTCGGCACTGATGGTGTACCCTCCCCCCAACATTATAAAATTCCCCCAAACTTTTCTCCTCCCCAGAACAGGACCTAAAGATCGCAATCTAGCTCCCATCCAAACACTCCCAAAATAAACTGTCCATTAAACCCAACGGTAGTCACCGTAGGTAAGCCTTAAGGGCAATGTGGGGGGTTGGGTACCAGCGGGAAGCCGCCCTCCGCTCGGGCCTCCTGCGAGTGACCGAGCCTTGAGTAGTTATGTGCATCCAAAACCTTTACTCGTCTCCCCTCTGTAAATAAGTAAATAGTTCCCTCCCCTCAATTCGCAGCAAACAGTTCATCACTGTTCGTACGCCAACCTCAGCAGCTCACCAGGGTTTCTCATTGTTCATCTAATATTCCTTCAGCTGTCGCCGGGGTGACCGTGGATAATGGCACACTGTCAGTTTCTGAGCGCTCAGTGTTTGAACGGTCATCACCTTTGCCGGATTCCGCCTCCTCCAGCTATGGAGCACCCTGTGATCCCGAAATGTTGGATACCACCTCCAGGACTCTCCGCCGCTCTGCTGCTGCCTCCGATAATGAAGGTCTCCCTAGTCCTCTGCGTCGATTACGTATCTGCCTGGATTTCTGTCGTGGTAAACCCTCTGCCACAGTTCCAGGACGCGGGTCAAAGCCGTCTTTGCCGGTTCTGTATAGTTCTAGCCAGTTGCAGACGTCTTCAGGCGTGTCAAAGAATTTGGTGGTGTCATCAACAATTATTCGGAGTCGAGCTGGGAATAACAAGCAGTACTGGATGCCGTCACTTCTCAGTTCTCTCTTGACCGCCAGGAAGTCGGTCCATCTACGCTGCATCTCGTAAGTGTAATCCGGGCAGATGTTGACTTTACTGTTTTCCACCTGAAAGGGGCAGTTCAACCGAGCATTGTGAAGTAACAGGTCCCTGTCTCGGTAGTGTAGCAGCCGTGCAACCACCGTTCGCGGAGGACGGCCCTGCTGTAGCGGTCTGGACGGGACTCTATGCGCTCGCTCCAGCGTATAAAAGGGGAGAGGCCTTCCGGCGCCACCGTTGTCCGGGGCCAATCCTCAAGATAGCGAACCATGTCTCCCCCTTCTACTTTCTCCGGCAGGCCAACGATTCGGATGTTGTTCCGATGATTGTGCCCTTCAGCTCCCTCAGCTCGTTTCTCCATTGCGTCTATGCGGTCCAGCACATCAGACATAGTGGTTGAGAGGGCCTTTTGCGCCAGTTCCAGAGTGTGGACCGTATCCTCTACCTCTTTGACCCTATCGGACAGCTTGCCATGGTCTGCTCAGAGCAATCCGAGTCCCGTTGCCACTTGCGCTATATCTTGTTGAAGCGCGGCTCGGGTATCTGTTATCGCCAGCAAGATCTTGTCCAGCTGGTGTTGTAAGTGTGGATCCCGTGGCTGATCGGGATCTGGTTGGTCTCCCTTGTCCGGCATCTCCGCGTCCGATGTGGATTGCGTGACACCTTTGGTTCCTTTAGGTTTCCCCATGTCGGGGGTGTCGTCTTATTCCGCCGTCAACGAGCGGGGGGAGGCTGCCCAAGGTCAGGAGGTCCTCGCTAGAGCCGATCCCAATTGGCGGGCTCCCCAGTGGTCGTCAGGGATATCACCCGGGTGCGCGCAGCTCAGGCTCAAAAGAACTGTCTCAGAGTGCCTATTAGCAGTTCACCGGCACCCTATCGTCAGCCATATCTGTTCAATGCGGTCACGGTCAAGAACACTCTAGATCCTTTAGGGCAGCGAGGCTTCAGCGGGGGGAAATAGATTGCAGAGGGTCCCCTCATAGTATGACAGTCTATCCAGTGTCAGCCCTGAGGTCTGTCTCAGTAAGGGTCTATCCTAGCCCCTCAGATCGTCAGCCGGGATGTTCACGCACCCTTCAAGTTCATAGGCGCTCCAGGGAGGGGCCAGGCCCATCAGCTCGAGGATCGGCAATGGAAAAAGGCTCGCGTGGGGTAACCAGTGGCAGCTAGGTACAGCTAGCGGGTAGTCATCCAACTCTGCTCAGTAGTGCAAACTTGTAGGTGCCCTCTGGTCTGTGCTGCCCGTGGGGCCGTTTCTCTGGCCCTGTCGTCAGGTTCCTTCACAGGCTGTTGTGCAGTGCCACCAGTGCGAACCCCAAAACTCAGCAGTCAGTGTTCGGGTGCCCCCTCCGTTTCCCCCGGCATATGTTAAGGTCCTCCTGAGGCTCTGCCGGGAGAGACGAGCACTTCGCATGGTTTTAAAATCTTTGCCTACTGTGAATGCTTTTTAAAACTTGATTATTGCATGTGTGTCATTTTAAAGATCGATCAGGATTTTTAAATACTTAGCGCATTTGCACAACCTGTAATCCTCTAGAAATTCCCCTGAGGCATCTGTGACATTTTAAAATACGAATAAGGTGTTTTTAATCTGCGCATTTGCACATTACTTCGCGGGATTCGCCGCCATCTTGAGCAGGATTGGGGTTAGCGGCCTAGTCTTTCTGCCCAAGACCCCATTTGAGCAAATGACCAAACGGGAGCGCAGCGGACGGGCGCAGCGGGCGCGTCATCAGCACGCCGAAGGCGCGCCAAAGGCAAGCCCGTCTGTGCCCGTCCGTGACCGACCGGGACCAGGGGCAGTTACCCCTGTTGAAATGACCTCCCGGAAGCAATACAGCTCTATGGAGCTTAGGAATCTCTGCCCACATATCGCCAAGGTGTGTCAGCATAGCATTAATGTGAACAAGGGGGACAGAAAATGCGAGCACTGCTCTTTCACTGCTATACGCCAAATCAGATCAAGGTGTAGGAATAGGATACTAAATCTTGCCCTGATCAATTGTCACTCCTTAAGGAAACACAGGATGGAAGTCCACGACTACCTGACGGACAGCCAGGTGGATGCCCTTTTTCTCACTGAGTCATGGCTTAATGCCGCGTCAGCACCGGATGTGCTGGCGGCCCTTCCACCGGGCTATGATATTCAGAGAATAGACAGAAAGAAGGGGAGAGGGGGAGGAATTGCTATAATACACAAGCACGGCCTGGCCTGCACCCTAGAGGAGGCGAACATTGCGGACAGCGAGACTGGGTTTTTCGCTATCTCAGCCTCACATGATTACAGCCTCAAGGGACTCCTGGCTTACCGCCCCCCTGGGCCGGGAGCCAGGTTTGTAACCCAGCTGATGGAGAATATCACTCAATCAGCGTTAATATACAAGAGGTTTCTCTTGTTAGGTGACATGAACTTTCACTTTGACGATCCCCTGAATACAGAAGCCCAAGAGGTTAGACAGGAACTGGAAGGCATGCAGCTGTTATTAAAGTTAGAAATGCCCACCCACTGCCACGGCCATCTTCTAGAGCCCATCTTTGCTAACTGGGATGCGTTGATGGTAGCATCTCCAACCCCCGTGATATGGTCAGATCACTCTTTAGTCTCTCTCAAGGTTACGGTCCCTGAAAATGGAGTACAGACTGGAACCAACACATCCAATACCTCTAATAAACGTAGGAAATGGGCTACGTTCTCCGTAGAGACATTTAATAAAGAGATAATGATGGGAGGCCCACTCGAGGGCAGGGAAATTGAATCTGCTTGCGAGGCAATGGATTTGCGTATCCAAAAGGCACTAGACCACACGGCGCCTTGGACGCGTAACCTGCCGGCAAGGAAATCCCAGTCCGCCCCATGGTTTAATAAGGACCTGCGGGAGAAAAAAGCAGAATGCAAACGCTTGGAGAGAAAATGGCGGAAATGCTTCTCTGAGATAGAGAGAGGTGAATACAAGAAAGGTTTGAGGGAATACCACGCCCTGATACGGAAAACCTGCAAAAGCTACAACTGCACTAGAATTAGCGATGCTGAAAACTTTATGAAGGAAATGTTCCTAGTGTACAGGGAATTGCCAAAACAGCTACCCCTATGACTGGTTCTGTTACTTCGTGCAACAAGGAAGCAGAATTTTTTGCTGGTAAAGTAGAAAAAAATCTATTCGGCTTTTCCAGAGGCAGCCAGGGGCAGAGAGGGGAGACTGGAAACCCCCACAACCACCCTGGACAAGAACTGTATCATGAAATTTCAGGTGCCCTCGCGGGAAATCCTATGCCATATCGCAGGAAGTATTAAGTCAGGCTCTCCTAGCGACTCTGCCACCCCAAAAATACTTCATGGCAGCAGAGACACTTTGGAGCCTTACATAAGGCACCTACTCGCGCTATCCTTTGGGCAGGTACCCATGACATGGAAGAAAGCAGTGGTCCTTCCTCTGAGGAAGAAACCCAACATCAGTAGGGATAAGCTAGAGAACTTAAGTCCGATCTCGCTACTCCCATACTTCGCTAAGATCGCGAAAAAAGCCGTTAATAAACAACTCTCTGCTCACATTGAGTCCAACGGACTCCTCCACCCCTCACAATCGGGCTTCCGGGATCTTCACTCTACGGAGTCAGCTCTGTTATTCTCCACAGAAATGCTACGTAGACATGCGGATGAGGGACAGACAGCGGCGCTGATTCTTCTGGACCTCAGCGCCGCTTTCGACACTGCAGCTCATCACACTCTGCTACAGTGTCTGAAAAAGGGAGGAGTGGTGGGTAAAGCTTTGGAATGGCTGGAATCATTCCTTACCGACCGTAGCTTCCAGGTCGCTCAGAGACCTTTCCAGTCTAAAGAAATAAAATTGAAACAGGGAGTGCCACAAGGCTCCAGTCTTAGCCCCACCCTATTTAATTTATATGTGGCACCCGTGGGAAGCATCACAGACAGTTTTGGGGTTGAGATAGTGTCATACGCAGATGACACACAACTGATCGTGACCCTGACACAGCCAAAGGAGCAATGTGCAGCACATTTCTCGCTATGCATGCAGGAGCTCGCCAAATGGATGGCCAACAACTGCCTCCAATTAAACAGAAACAAGACAGAGGTACTGATTGTGGGCAAGTCACCATCAGTTTGGACCTCGGCCTGGTGGCCGGATGAGCTGGGAGCTCTACCCGAACCCAGCAATCCAGTCAAGAACTTAGGAATCTGGGTAGACAACAAAATATCCTTTGATCACCAGACAAAACAAGTGGCGGGCACTTGCTTTGGTATGCTACGGGTCTTAAGGAAAACACTGGACCTTCTGCCTGTGCCGACAAGACAATCCGTGGTCCATGCTTTAATAACGTCCTGGCTGGACTACGGAAATGTCCTATACTTAGGTGCCAGTGAAAAATGCTTGCAACGATTACAGCGTATACAAAATGTGGCGGCCCGTCTGATCCTACAACTACCTAGAAAAGCGTCAGCAAAAAAAGCATTGAGAACCCTACATTGGCTGCCGGTCAGAGAACGGGTGACGTTTAAGGCCCTCTGTGTAGGGCATCGCATCCTCCATGGAAAAGGCCCTAACAGCCTGATTCATGTACGGGCCGTTTTGCGTGGCCCTAATAGCGAATCATAGCGACTCGCTATTGAGGACACGCAAAACGGCATTCATGTAGGAATTGCTAAATAAATAGCGATTCCTACATGATCTCTATTTGCGAGTAGAAAATGGCTACTCGCAAAAAAAGGAATAACTCCCCATTCATTCCTATGGGCCAAAAGGCCCATAGGAATGAATGGGGAGTATCCCTCATTTGCGAGTAGCAATTTGCTACTCGCAAATCAGATAGCGATTTTAAGGGTGCCAGGGGTGTCCAAAGGACACCCTGTAGCACCCCTAAAATGCACATTTGAACAGGTGTTGCGCACACACATGTCCAAAGGACATGTGTGTGTGCAACATGCAACTTAGAAAAATGCTTTTAAAAGCATTTTTCTGAGTTTTTGCTATTTACCGAGAGGTCTGACCTCTCGGTAAATAGCGGCCCAAAAGTGCAAAATCGCATTTTTTTTTTGTGTCATGAATAGCATTTGAGGAATCTCTATTAGAGATTCCTTAAATGCCATTCCTCGCAAATATGCGATTTCTTACATAGCGATTTTTGCATTTGGGATCATGAATACCAAATGCAAAAATCGCACTCGCAAAGGGCCAGATTCTCAGAATCTGGCCCTTTTGCGAGCGCTATTGGCTACATGAATCAGGCTGTAAGTACCTACACAGTCTCCTCAAACGTTACGAGCCTACTCGCCAGTTGAGATCTGGTGGCACGGGGCAGGTTCAGGTCCCTAAGTTCAAAAGAGTGCGAATGGGTGGACGGTCCTTTAGAGTCCAGACCGCCATCCAGTGGAACAAATTGCCAATGAGATTGAGATTGGAGACGTCAGAGCCCGCATTCCAAAGAGAGCTCAAAACAATTCTCTTCCCCAAAGCCTAAGACTCATACCTTAGAAAGACTCTACTTAGGCTGGATGTAAGCTATAGCTGAAGCGGCAACAGTTCAATAGCGCGGGGACACACTTGCTAGTGTAACTGTGAGCTTTACAAGCTGTATAAAATAAAATAAATAAATATGGTGTCGGACTCCTCACCGTGGGGTTTCTTTTCGTCGATGCGCCTCGGCACCACAGCGGGTCCTTCACAGTCTGCATCCCCACTTCTGCCCCCGCTTAGGGGGGGTCTCAAATGCAGCGGGGAACCAACTTGTCGGCGCACTGGTGGGGGTTCCCCCAATTGGGGTCCAGCGTCTGGGTTCTGGTAATCTGGGCCCTCGGCCGGCAAGCGCTTCTCAATTTGGCAGGGCGTTTCTGTGTTATCCCCTTCAAGAGTCGCCCAGCATGCATCAGGGACCCCTCGGTCGCCCACTCGGTCTTTCGTTCTTCTCTGCAGCCAGGCCCCGGCACTATTGTATTCGTCACCCAGCTCGGCCGCGGTGCCCCTCACTTTGATCTAGACGGCCGCCGGGGGGAAGAGCGGGAAGCGATCCGCTACCTCCTCATCCTGGGTTTCAGGCGGAATGCAACTTCTGCTCCAGATCGAGCCCAAAGCGCGATCGCGGGCAGTCTAGGCTCTCATCGGTGCAATGTGTGAGGCCGACGTCCCCAATGGGTTCCAGCAGCGAAAGGCCTCCTCCAGTCCAGGGGTCCGCGGCCCACCAGCGCCGCTCGCGATCCAGTCGGGCGGTCTCCGCTACCGCCTGCACCTAGTTCTTCCACTCAGCAGACGTCCGGTAGGTTATTTCACCCGGGCCCGCCGTTGGATCGGAGCGTATTTGGGGTCCACAGGGGCAGCCACAGTCATCTGCGTTTCCAGAACTACAGAGACCTCGCGGGCGCCATCTTGCCGATTTACTCTTGGCACCCCAGGCTGCTCGCAGAGCTCGTTTCTCGGGTCTGCAGGGTCGGGCAGGGGGTGTCCCGCAGCCACGACGTAGGAGTCCGCTTCCACCGATCTTGCGAGGGGAAACGGGAGTCAGAGTGGGTCTTTATCAGGATAATTAAGGGCTCGATCACGGAGCCCAGTGCTCAGGCGACCTCCTCCATCGGCGCCCAAGCCACGCCCCCTTAGCACAGCCAAAGTCATGATAAATCTATCGCCCCATTGACAAGCTGGTACCAACAGCCCATATCACCCGTTTACCAGCGATAGCAGCTGCAAACAAACATTTGCAATGCAATAGGTCTCGTATTAGGAAAGTTTGAGCTATTGGTATTGTAAATGACATATTTTTTATTTATGTGTTGGTTTTGAAAATAGCAAAATTATTATCTTTGTCATTTACAATGCCAATAGTTATAACTTACAGAAATGTGACAACTATAGCATTTGTAATGCAATATGTGTTGTATTTATGTGACTTAGAAGTGTTGATATTACAAATAACAATGGCTTTTAATTTTTTAATAATTAATACTTAAATAAAAGTTATTGTAATTTATAATGGCAATAGCTTAAACTTTTGTAAATAACTTTTGTGAAGATTATGTTCAGTGTATTTTATTGTAACGAAAATCCAAGAACAGAAGTGAAATATTAACAACTTTTTGTGACATTTGTAATAAAGCTTGAAACATTGAGAGAACATATTTGAACCAGTTGTTGTTGAATGGTTGACCAGATTATTGCTGTGGTGGCGCTGAGTGATGTTGTGGTGGTGACAAGTGATGCTGTGGCGTTCAGTGATGCTGTGGTAGCACATAGTGATGTTGTGGTGCCCCTAAGTGATTCTGTGGTGGTGCTGAGTGATGCTGTGGTGATGCGATAGATAGAGTGAGTGCGATAGATAGATAGAGTGAGGGCGATAGATAGAGGGAGGGTGATAGATAGATAGAGGGAGGCCGATAGATAGAGTGAGGGCGATAGATAGATAGATAGATAGATAGAGTGAGGGCGATAGATTGATAGATAGATAGATAGATAGATAGATAGATAGATAGATAGATAGATAGATAGATAGATAGATAGATAGATAGATAGATAGATAGATAGATAGATAGATAGATAGAGTGAGGGTGATAGATAGATAGACTGAAGGCGATAGATAGATGGAGTGAGGGCAATAGATAGAGTGAGGGCGATAGATAGAGTGAGGGCAATAGATAGAGTGAGGGCGATAGATAGATAGATAGATAGATAGATAGATAGATAGATAGATAGATAGATAGATAGATAGATAGATAGAGTGAGGGATGTGGTGGTGGATTTGGTGGTGGTGGATGTGGTGGTGGTGGATGTGGTGGTGTTGGTGGTGGACATGGTGGATTTTGTGGTGGTGGACGCAGTGGTGGTGGACATGGTGGTGGTGGACGTGGTGGACATGGTGGTGGTGGGGTGGTGGTGAATGTGGTGGTGGTGTATATAGATAGATAGATAGATAGATAGATAGATAGATAGATAGATAGATAGATAGATAGATAGATAGATAGATAGATAGATAGAGTGAGGGCGATAGATAGATAGACAGTTAGATAGAGTGAGTGCGATAGATAGATAGATAGATAGATAGATAGATAGATAGATAGATAGATAGATAGATAGAAAGATAGATAGATAGATAGATAGATAGATAGATAGATAGATAGATAGATAGATAGATAGATAGATAGATAGATAGATAGATAGATAGATATATAGATAGATAGATGGATAGATGGATAGATAGATAGATAGATAGATAGATAGATAGATAGATAGATAGATAGATAGATAGATAGATAGATAGATAGATAGATAGATAGATAGATAGATAGATAGATAGATAGATAGATAGATAGATAGATAGATAGAGGGCGATAGAGTGAGGGCAATAGAGTGAGGGCGATAGAGTGAGTGTGATAGAGTGAGGGCGATAGAGTGAGGGCGAGAGAGTGAGAGCGATAGATAGAGTGAGGGCGATAGATAGAGTGAGGGAGATAGATAGAATGTGGGAGATAGATAGATAGATAGATAGATAGATAGATAGATAGATAGATAGATAGATAGATAGATAGATAGATAGAGTGATCAGGGCGATAGATGGAGTGAGGGCGATAGATAGATAGATAGAGTGAGTCCGATAGATAGATAGATAGATAGATAGATAGATAGATAGATAGATAGATAGATAGATAGATAGATAGATAGATAGAGTGAGGGTGATAGATAGATAGAGTGAAGGTGATAGATAGATGGAGTGAGGGCAATAGATAGAGTGAGGGCGATAGATAGAGTGAGGGCAATAGATAGAGTGAGGGTGATAGATAGAGTGAGGGCGATAGATAGATAGATAGATAGATAGATAGATAGATAGATAGATAGATAGATAGATAGATAGAGTGAGGGATGTGGTGGTGGATTTGGTGGTGGTGGATGTGGTGGTGGTGGATGTGGTGGTGTTGGTGGTGGGCATGGTGGATTTTGTGGTGGTGGACGCAGTGGTGGTGGACATGGTGGTGGTGGACGTGGTGGACATGGTGGTGGTGGGGTGGTGGTGAATGTGGTGGTGGTGTATATAGATAGATAGATAGATAGATAGATAGATAGATAGATAGATAGATAGATAGATAGATAGATAGAGGGCGATAGAGTGAGGGCAATAGAGTGAGGGCGATAGAGTGAGTGTGATAGAGTGAGGGTGAGAGAGTGAGAGCGATAGATAGAGTGAGGGCGATAGATAGAGTGAGGGAGATAGATAGAATGTGGGAGATAGATAGATAGATAGATAGATAGATAGATAGATAGATAGATAGATAGATAGATAGATAGATAGATAGATAGATAGATAGATAGATAGATAGATAGATAGATAGATAGATAGATAGATAGATAGATAGATAGATAGAGTGATCAGGGCGATAGATGGAGTGAGGGCGATAGATAGATAGATAGAGTGAGTCCGATAGATAGATAGATAGATAGATAGATAGATAGATAGATAGATAGATAGATAGATAGATAGATAGATAGATAGATAGATAGATAGATAGATAGATAGATAGATAGATAGATAGAGTGAGGGTTATAGATAGATAGAGTGAAGGCGATAGATAGATGGAGTGAGGGCAATAGATAGAGTGAGGGCGATAGATAGAGTGAGGGCAATAGATAGAGTGAGGGTGCTAGATAGAGTGAGGGCGATAGATAGATAGCTATATAGATAGATAGATAGATAGATAGATAGATAGATAGATAGATAGATAGATAGATAGATAGATAGATAGAGTGAGGGATGTGGTGGTGGATTTGGTGGTGGTGGATGTGGTGGTGTTGGTGGTGGACATGGTGGATTTTGTGGTGGTGGACAGAGTGGTGGTGGACATGGTGGTGGTGGACGTGGTGGACATGGTGGTGGTGGGGTGGTGGTGAATGGGGTGGTGGTGTACGTGGTGGTGGTGGATGTGGTGGTGGACGTGGTGGTGATGGATGTGGTGGTGATGGACGTGGTGGTGGTGGATATGGTGGTGGTGGACGTGGTGGTGGTGGACGTGGTGGTGGTGGATGTGGTGGTGGAGGATGTAGTGGTGGACGTGGTGGTGATGGACGTGGTGGTGTTGGACGTGGTGGTGTTGGACGTGATGGTGTTGGGCATGGTGGTGTATGACGTGGTGGTGTTGGACGTGGTGATGGTGGTGGATGTGATGGTGGTGGACGTGGTGGTGGTTGATGTAGTGGTGGACGTGGTGGTGGTGGACATGGTAATGGTGGACATGGTGGTGGTAGGGGTTGTGGTGGACATTGTGGTAGTGGACGTGGTGGTGGTGGACATGGTAGACGTGGTGGTTGTGGATGTGGTGGAGGTGGACATAGTGATGGTGGTGAATGTGGTGGACGTGGTGGTGGTGTATGTAGTGGTGGAAGTGGTGGTGGACGTGGTGGTGGTGGATGTGGTGGCATGGTGGTGGTGGATGTGGTGGTGGTGGACGTGGTGGTTGTGGACATTGTGGTAGTGGGTGTGGTGGACATGGTGGTGGTGGATGTAGTGGTGGATGTGGTGGTGGACGTGGTGGTGGATGTGGTGGACGTGGTGGTGGTGGACATGGTGGTGGTGGACATGGTGGTGTTGGACGTGGTGGTGTTGGACGTGGTGGTGTTGGACATGGTGGTGTTAGATGTGGTGGTGTTGGACGTGGTGGTAGTGGATGTGGTGGTGGTTGACGTGGGGTGGTGGATGTAGTGGTGGATGTGGTGGTGGAGGTGGTGGAGTTGGTGGAGGTGGTGGAGGTGATGGTGGACGTGGTGGTGGTGGACGTGGAGGTGGTGGACATGGTGGTGGAGTGGTGGTGGATGTTGTGGTGGTGGACGTGGTGGTGGTGGACATGGTGGTGATGGACGTGGTGGTGTTGGACATGGTGGTGATGGACATGGTGATGTGATGGATGTGTTGGTGGTGGATGTTGTGGATGTAGTGGTGGATGTGGTGTGGTGGATGGGGGTGGTGGTGGACATTGTGGTGGTGGACGTGGTGGTAGTTGTGGACGTGGTGGTGTTGGACGTGGTGGTTTTGGACGTGGTGGTTTTGGACGTGGTGTTGTTGGACATGGTGGTGTTGGACGTGGTGGTGGTGCTAGAGATCGCGGGTCACCCGACCAATAATTTCGCCGCTTCGGGCCCATATATTTCAAATCACCAGATACATTGATCGGATGACGTCACAATCTACTACCAATAATTGTGGGATTCCTTTCGATTATTTCTAGTGTACCCGACTTACCATCCACTATTACGGGTTCCTATGACCACAATGGATCAGGGAGCTAGCTGTAAAAGGAAAGGCAGCAAATAATATACACTTCAATAAATGACTTTACTTTCATAAAATGACCACGGACAACTAGAAGTTTTATAAAGTTTTATCTAAAGTTCAATCAGTGTGAAAATTCAACTTACATTGAGCAGAAAGTCAGTAAGCAAAATAACAAAACATTTTGGATTCAAGAGAAATGCGACTGGGAACCTGCTAAGCTAGTAAACTAATCATGTAAGAGTCAAAAATGGGTGATGAAAAAATAACTAGGGCAAGAATCATTTATGCTATGGAATGGGAAAACTTTTAGAAATCTAAACAGTTCGGTTAACGTGGAAAAATAGGACACGCTATAACTTCAGAAAATCTCTTCATTCAGTTTAGTGAGAAAAATTTATAGAACCCATCAAACCAGTTATAAACTGTAAACAAGAAAATTATTTGTAAAAGGAAGGGTAACATAGGAACACGCTATGAAAATAAATGCATACGTTTCATGAGATGCAATGAGTTGCGGAAAAGCATGGAAAAACTTATCATATGCAAAGATATGTCTTTATTAAAGCAAAGACAGAAAAATAGAAAGGTGCAGTTTCAAGAGATTTAGAGCAATATTTACCTAGACTGGTGTGAAAAACCAAACCCTGGCAAAGGGTCAGTTAAGGACAGGAAACCCTCAAGGAAGGATACCCCTCAATGGACAGCAGGTGCAGAATGGACACCCAGGACAGGACAGGAAACCCTCAGATTAGGATCAGGACAGGACCACCAGGATACGACCAGCACCCGCAGTTTGGAAGCAACGCCTGCGCTCCACCCTCTCTGCAGCTATCAGTCAAGACCCCGATTGGGTCAGCGAACTCCCAGCAAAGTGCTCCGCCAGCACTTTTAGGGTTTAGTAAAACCTTAGTCTATGGTCAATTTCGGACAGAGTGCTCCACAGCGCTCTGTATCAAGTCACCTATTGAGTGCGTTGGGTCAGTGACAGGTCAGCTATTCGGACAAGTCGGACAATTTCCCTAGGTGAACCCAGGGTAGATATACTGTTTTGGGACAGGGTACCACCCCCCAAATGTTGCAAAGTGTCAGAATCCCCAATTTCGATTGGTCCTAAGGTAGGATTTGGTTAACACACCAATCAGAACAGACTATTACAAGCCCTACTTAGCATCCTAGGGTGCCGCCTAGCAAGATTGGGGTTCCCACGAGAAGTCGCAGAGAATACAATGGAAAGAATACAATTTGATACAAATAGAATACAATCATGATGCCTTGGCTGGGTGAAGGTGCACGTTCCCATGCTGGCTCTGGCATCAACCTTCTTTGGCTTGGTTTCAATATCACCGCACCACGGCTGATTCTGCGCAGAAATACCCTCCAAGATGGACTCCCCAGCCCCGTTACCCCTCAGTGTCGAGGATACATGAAAAGTAAGCGAAAACAAATTAATACATAGAAATAAATGAATGTATTACATGTTATAAGTTCGTACTTTAGTTTCATCATTATAAAAATATACTATGCATTAGTGAATAAGTGCAACGAATAACATCACAGGAGCAGCAGCACAAAGCTCCAGCACGTTATTGCTATTACGCATGCGCACCTTTTCCCTCTCGAATTCTGACTGTGTCATGTCAGCTGACTATGCCTCACGCATGCGCAGAAACAAAAAGCCAAGCAGCGGCCATTTTAGGGACGAGGATTAATCGTATTAGTAGAACACATAGGCAAGCTTCGCTACCTTTCACGCATATCCAAAATAAAGATATTAATAATAACGTACGTTTATTATGAGGTTATGACAAAATCGAGGTTCATGAATCGAGCAAGTCGCGATGCGAAATCTTGCTCTATCAATCCCCTCTTTGATGATATTTACTATCATCACACATAAATGGAACCAGATGCCAACTTTCTTTCATACTTTGTACAACTCTATCTCTTCCAACATGCGATTCAGTTTTTCCTTCTCATTTTTGGTAGGGTGAGAATTTTTCACCCTTTTGTAAATCTGAATATTCATTTCCTCCAATTCAAGCTCATCCGCATTCCGTTTCACTCCTCTTGCATTCACCTGATACTTCTTAGTATGCCTTCGGCATTTGCAACAGACGAATATGAAAAATAGGATAAGACCTATAATTCCAATTGGCATCAGTACTTTGAACAATAAGCTTCTACCTAAGTTAGCAAACCAGTGACCTACATTTGAGAGACCATCAACTAGTCTCTTCCAAGCACTGTCAACCTCGAGTGGTTTGAGTTCCTTTTCCAAATTAGTAATGTTTTTCACATATCTTTTGAGCTGCACGCTTTTGTCCGGAATGTAAGTGCAACAATGTTGCGCCTTCAACATCCGGCAGACTCCGCCCTCTTTTGCTAATAAGGTGTCAAGAGCAAGTCTGTCCTGTAAAACCATTGATCTGATCGCAACCATTTCGGTATTGACCAGCAGAAATCCATGAGCTGTGTCAGTAGACAGCACATCCACTACTGTGGACAATTTGCAAATTCTGTGAGTGTTCAGAACCACTCCCACTCCAGGTATCAGTGCACTAAAAATACTACCCATTATTTCACCTACGCTTTCTCTTTTACTACGCACTAAGCCATTAGTGTTTTCATCGCTTCCAGCAATTTCATTCACATGGTATATTTTCGGGAAGACAATGCTAAAGTAGCAGCTTCCATACCAGTGATCCGGCAATTTGAAATAAGCTTTGTCTCCACATATATAATAAATTCCAGGAAACACAGGCTCTGACCCATTTTTGAATCCCCAACCTCCAATTACCTTGTAATTGTGCTCACATTGACTGGAACCAATGAAAATGTTATTATAATAATCAGTCTTCTCGCGGTGAAGACAGAGTTTCCCTTTCTTTTCGAAATCCAGCAACAGAGCAGGTCCCGCCCCGCCAGTTGAGGTGCTTTGCATGTTCTCAGCCCATTTAGGCGTTTTCTGCCCTTTGTCATTTGCCTTTCTTTGGAAACTCTCCCTTCTCTTCTCTGCCATGTTTAAAAATATTTTCTCTTGTTCATGTAATGAACAGGTCAAGTTGTCTCTATGTGCTTCAGCTATGTCTATATTGTCTATAGTCAGAAAGTAGTCTCCCATATAACGTATTACGTCACTTTTGGTATGTACAGGATTCAGATTTCCACGAATGGGAAGTTCAGAAAAGATCACGTCATTGTTAGAGTAATAGTACTGTAACGGTCCTCTTTTGTAAAATAAGCTTGCTAAAATACTGCAGGAAATTCCATATGTCAGAGGCAAGTGATGGTATGTCACGCCTTCAGCTACAGAAGTAGGTAGCTTCATGCAGACATAGCAATCCTCTATCTCCATAGTCTCTACATAGTGTACTAACAAGTTTGCGAAAACATTTAAGTGTGTCTTATTCCTAATTCCGTGGTAATGTAGTCCTTCCTCATCTGATGCATCTAAGTCTCGTTTTGTTTGTCTGAGTGCTTTCTCACGTCTTTCTACACTTCGTGTTGTCAGTTCTTCAGTGTCAGCGATCTGTGTAGGGTCAATATTAGTATTTTTACTAACCATAAAGGGAATGAAAACTGTTAGTCCTATCCAAACTAATATAACTATAACTATACTACATACACATACTTTGCAGCACGTTTTGCAACAACTACAACTAGGCCTTCCATTCGTTCTTGACTCAGACATTTTGGCTCAGAAGAAATTTCTCAACCCCTCTTTGTAAGTTTACACAGGTAGCTTACTCTGTGCAACCTCAGGTGAGCTCGTCTTCCTCTTCTCCCGAGTACTCAGCAACCTGTTCTCCATCACTTTCGTCAGTGATATCAAGTTCCTCAAAATTTTCCAAGATTAAGTAGGTCCACTCCGGGTCCTGATATTTTTCATTTTGTCTTTTTATTCGCTCACTTCTTCTCTTGGAGCTATCTTCAGGTATTTCTGCAATTCGGGGACTTCTTCTTATATCTCCAAGTTTCTCTTGGACTGTTTTTATTCTTAATTTCAGTCTCTTAACATACCTTGGCTCTATGTGCTTCTTTTTCTTTAGTCTTTTTGCTGGCACTGTGATCTGGCTTTCTTCTAACGTCCTTTTATTTTCACTTGTTTGTGGCACTTCAATTTCTGTTTCTTCCCTTCCTGTCTGACTAGTCCCAGGTCTTGTATCTATTTCTTCGGCCTTGTTACTAAGCTGGCCTGGTTCAGGTGAATTTTTGTTTTTGCTTTTGAATGTCTCTATTTCTTTGTCCTGAACACGTTCTTCTAATTCTAACTGATCCTGTTCAAGCACTTCGATCCCTTGATTTTCTTCTGCTCGAACTATTACACTTTTTCTAGTCTGTCCCTTTTCGATTTCAGGAGTTAGTGGAGGTGTGTCAATCACCTGATCTGTCCCTGTCTGACCTTCTTCTTCGTCCTCAGACTTGATGTGAATCTCAATGATCTGAGGGTCTTCGCCTGTGCCTTGCTCGACCTCACTATTCCACTCTCTGTCTTCTCTTATTCGCTCTCTTGTTCTCAGTGGATCTCCAGAGAGATCGACTATGGGTATCCAATCCTCTGGCCAGATTCCCGGCAGCTCGTCATCAGCTACTTCTGGACCAGCCTCCGTTGGATGTTCAGCAGTACTGGTGCTTGGCCATGCGTCATCAGCTACCTCCAGGCCAACGTCTGTGGGACCCTCAGCTGGGCTGGTGCTCGGTCGTCTGTCGTCAGCTACTTCAGGACCAACATCTGCAGACCCCTCAGCTGGACGACCTTCTGCTCCAGGCTCCTCGTCAGGTATCACCTTCTGGGTATGGCTGGCATTGATCCATTTGGGAACGCCGGCGCACTTTACAGCAGTCGTCGTTACCAGGATTACTTGCCGCTTTTTTCCCCACCTTGGTGCAAGGCAACTTGAACGAGTGTGCTTCTTTATTTTAACCCAGTCACCAGGAACCAATTTGTGAACTGGTGTTGTCGGGTTGGCGACGGCGTCTGCCCCAATCTGGTGAGAGATAGAACGCACTTGGTCACCCAGTTGCTTGCAGTATTCAAGTACCAAATCATCAGAAATGCTTAACAGTTTGTATCCTGGTACCCATGCTTGTCTCATCACTCTTCCCATCAAGATCTCATGGGGGCTCAGGCCTGTTCTCCGATCTGGAATGCTTCTGAGTCCCATCAGAACAAGAGGCAAGGCATTTATCCAGTTCAAGCCAGTAGAATCACATATTTTTGCCAATCTATTCTTTATGGTGCCATTTATTTGTTCTACCACTCCAGAAGCCTCTGGATGATATGCACAGTGCAGCTTTTGTGTGATCCCGAATGCTTGGCAAAGCTGGGCCAAAATTTCATTCTGAAAATGGGTGCCTCTATCTGAGTCAATAAAGACTGGAACCCCAAACCTAGGTATCAACTCTTTTAGTAGGAGCTTGGCTACTGTTATGGCGTCACACTGTGTGGCAGGGTAAGCTTCCACCCACTTTGAAAATAGGCAGATAATGACAAGGACATATCTTTCTCCCTCACATCGTGGCATGGTGATGAAATCAATTTGTATTCTCACAAAGGGACCCCCTGATCTCCCAATTTTCATTAGTTCAACTACCGTTCTTTTGCCAGCGTTGAACTGCTGACATGTCAAGCACCTCTGGCAAAGGGACTCTGCTACTTTCCTGAATTTCTTTTTGTACCAAGTCTATTGAAATACCAGAATCATGGCATCCCTACCAATGTGTGATCCTTCATGTATCAGTCTGGCCATTGGGGCAAGTAGTTGTCTTGGTAACACAGGCATACCATTCGGGCTCACAATGACACCATCCTCACGTCTTGGTTTACAACCTTCCTCCTTCCACTTCTCTTTCTCCTCCCAGGGCGTCACATGCTGCCATTCTCTCACTTCATCCCATGTAGGCACTTCTTCAAACATCCTAAGTTGGCAGCTGTTTCCAGTCCCACCCCGCTTCGGATTTATTCGCATCTGCTCCATGGCGCATTGTTTTGCCACCAGATCAGCAAAATCGTTTCCCAAAGATACAGGGTCAAGGCCCTTCTTATGAGCAACACATTTGACCACTGCCAATTCCTTTGGAAATTGGATTGCCTCTAAAAGGTCATGAACCACTTTTCCATTTCGTATGGGGGTACCTGATGAAGTCAGGAATTCTCTTTGTAGCCATAACTGGCCAAAGTCATGCACCACCCCATAACAGTACTGGCTGTCAGTATACACTGTTATTCTTTTGTCTTTTCCCAATTTGCAAGCTCTAATCAGAGCGATCAATTCAGCTACTTGTGCAGACTTTACTCCAAATAAATAAGCTGCTTCCTCAATTTTGTATAAAGTGACCACAGCATAGGCAGCACTTAGGCCCCCCAGTTCATGCCTCAGGCACGAACCATCCACAAACCATTCCTCATCATGCACAGGCAAAGGAGTTTCTTTAATGTCTGGGCGAGGTTTAGTACTGAACTCTGTCAGATCAATACAGTCATGCTCATCATCTCCCTTACCTTCCATTACCATTGATTCAGGGAGTAGAGTGGCGGGGTTTAAAATATTGCATCTGGTGATGACAATGTTTGCAGCACCCATGAGAATCCTCTCATATTTAGTCAGCCGACTAGTGGTGAGATACTTAGTTTTTGTTCGGGTCAATAGGATCACAACTGCATGTGGAACATACACAGTTACAGGATGTCCCATGATAATGGACTCACTTTGTTCTAAACTGGTGCATGTTGCAGCTACTGCTTTCAGACATCCCGGTAATCCAGCAGCCACTGGATCCAAAGTGGCAGAGAAATATGCCACAGGCCTTCTGGTCGTGCCATGTTCCTGAGTTAGGACTGACAATGCACAATTGTCACGAGTGTCACAGAATAGGCCAAACTCCTTGCAGTAATCAGGCATCCCTAGAGCAGGAGCTGTACACAGACAATTTCGTAATTTTGTGAAAGCTGTTAAGCTCTCGTCATTCCATTCAACTGGGTCTTTCGCTCCTCTCTTTGTCATCTGAATCAAGGGCTTTGCAAGGACTGCAAATCCCACAATCCATTGCCTGCAGTAACCTACAACTCCGAGGAACATTCTTATTTCTTTCTGAGTACGGGGTAACTGCATATTTTGAATTATTCTAACTCTTTCTGAGGTAACTTTTCTTATGCCTTTTTCTATCTGGTGTCCCAGATACTTCACTGATTTCGAACAGAACTGTAATTTCTCAGGGGCCACTTTATGTCCCTTTTCACTCAGGTGATTTAGTAGGGCAATGGTGTCAACCACGCAGTCCCTATGACTTTTGGACGCCACCAATAGGTCGTCAATGTACTGGACCAAAACGGACTTTCCAGGTAAGACTAAAGTTTCAAGACATTTTTTCAAGATCTCATTAAAGATAGAGGGGCTCTCTGTGTACCCCTGGGGGACCCTATTCCAGACATATACGTTACTGTTGAAAGCAAATGAGAAAAGAAATTTGCTGTCTGGATGCAATGGAATCGAAAAGAATGCATGACATAGGTCTATCACAGTGAACCATTCAGCATCCCAGGGGATCTGATACAGGATCACTGCTGGGTTCGGGACAATAGGGCAGCAAGGAACCACTATCTTGTTTACCTTTCTTAGGTCCTGAACTACTCTGTACTTGCCATTAGGCTTTTTGATGCCCATAATTGGTGAGTTGCATGGGCTACTCATTACTTCCTGTATGATGTTTGCTTCTAGCAATTTCTGTATTTCAATGGCAACACCTGCTCTTACTTCTGCACTCATTCTGTAAGGCTTGGTATTGGGGTATACTGCATTTTCTCTCATGGCTATTTGTATGGGGTCTACGTTTTTCATTAATCCCACATCCTTTCCTGTAAAGTCCCATACTTCTGGCTTCACTGTCTGCTGGAGTTCTTCAGGTAAGTCCTGTATAGTCAGTCGTTTTATTTCTGAGTCAGGTCTAATTAACATTAGCTTGTAGATACCGTCTTCGTCTGGAGTTTGAATTTCGACGCCCTTTGGTGTGCAAAAGATGGTACAATTCATTTTGCACAGCAAATCACATCCCAGTAAGTTTACCGGACTGGTATCACAGACAACAAATCTGTGCATTTGTTTGAAATTTCCAATTGAGATCTCCATGGGCTCGGTAACAGGTGTACTAATCAATTGATTAGATACTCCTACTACTTGGATTGCTTCTCCCGAGAGGGGTAGGTTTGGAACGTCCACTGTTCTCACAGTAGAACTGGTAGCACCAGTGTCCAACAGAAAGGTGACATCATTTCCATCAACCTTTCCTTCAATGTATGGTCCCGACTGGTCTACCTGCAAGGAAGCGCCAAGTGCGCACTCCTCGTCCTCCCCTCTCAGGCCCCGTCAGTACCTGTCGTCACAGAAGAAAGTGTCGTTCAACAAATACTGCGAAGTTGCTGCATTTCTATTTTCATTCCCTCCCCAGATTTCTACGTCATCACCCTGTGGTGATTTTCCCTTAAAAATAGGTTTTGGCGCTCTGGGCACTTGGATCGTTTTTACCTGCTGCTGGGTCTTTCTTTGTTTTTCATTCTGCGTCTGTGGAATTAAATCAGGTGTTTGGGCATTATCATCTTGTAAATAGGGACACTCGTCTCTCCAGTGTCCAATTTCCCCGCACTGATGGCAAGGAAATTTCTTCTTAGCTTCCTCTCTACTCATTTTCGGTCTATGTTTTCCTCCACCCCCACCCCCAGTGCTTTGTTTCTTGGTAGTTTTGTTCATCTTGTTTAACTGCTTTTCCTGCTGTTCTGCGAGCTTTACTTGAGCCCACATAACCTTCTCCTTGAGAGCCTTTTTCTTTTCTGCCATCTCGTCCTCACAGTACTTTGCGTACCGTAGGACCTCATCTATTTTTTTTGTATGCCAACAGATTTTATTATCCTTTATCCACTGACAAATTTCTGGTCTTAAACCGTTTACAAACCTGTAAATGAAGTGTGTCATATCCTTCATCTCGATGTTATCTATACCGCTGTATGTTTTTAACACCTGCAACAGCCTTTCATAAAAGGAATGCACTGTCTCGTCCCTTTCTTGCGTGGTTCTATCTATCTTGGTCCAATCAGTTTCCTTTGCTGGCACTTTTAGTTTCAGATGCTGAATTACCTGATCATATTTTCTCATTACTTCCTTCGATTGTTCCCCTGTTTTTTCATCTCTCGTGTATTCCTCACTAGGCCAAGCTATTGCTATTTTACACTCGGTCCATAGATCTACAGGGACCGCGATGTCGAAGAACCCATCCAGGTCCTTCCACAGGCATTTTTGCACTTTTACAAATCTTTCTACCTGCCTATACCAATCCACGGGCTTTTCTCGTAATTTCGGAAAATCATTAGTAAAGGATACAATATCCTGTCTGGACCATGGAACATGTACATATTTTCCACCTGGTACTTCACGCATAGGGCATAACTGTTCTTGTTTGTCAGCTTCCTTTAGAACAAATTCGGGAGTTGCCTGCCTAGACCTGGCCTCATCCTTTTTCTTGGTCCATCTTGCTTTCCATCTTTCCACATCTCCCCATTTTTGTAATACTGTCAATAGTTCTTTGACCTGTGCTTTCTTCCCTGAAACATTCAAGTTTTCCAAATCCTTGTCTGAGAAATCTGCTCTGTATGGTTTCTGCAGAGGTTTCGATTTTGAAATATCTATTCCCATGCTAGCAGCAGTGTCTGTCAGCTTTTCATGAAGTACTCGGGTATTTCGGGTGAGACTCTTGCAGATAAACAGCATTTCGTCTTCGGAGTAGGTATTTAATCTGTCTAATCCTACGTTTCCTGCCATTAATTCCTCTATTTCTATTCTCAGCTTGTAGAGATCTAAAGGTTTCGTTGGGGACGCTTGTTTTTCAAATTCTTGACTCCATCTTTCGATTTCTTCAGGAGTCACCAATGTGACACTCTTAGTACCCGAGGTCGATTCCATTTGAATTTCCCTCGCATTAAAAGGATTATGTCTTTTCTGTATCCTTTTTCCAGCATTTCTGATGGGCAGATCTAGCAGCGAGACCTCCGACTCGCACTCACTTGTCTGGTCATCTACAATTAAGGGTTCTGGTCTGGCCGGTGCAATGACAGGAGTAATTACTGGAGTTTTCGGAGTCCCTTGACGGTCCCCGTACAACGGAACCACCGGTCCGATAGTTACTGGGATCGTCAAGGCTTCAGGACTTGTATTTAGCAGTGACATTTTCTGTATTATCTCAGCTCTCTGCTTTGCTAGCGCTTCTCGCTCTTTCTCTTCTAATAACCTGTCCAAAGATTGGTCATGTAATAACTGTGGGGTTAGAGTGGGAGCATAACTCGGGGCAGTGGGATGTGTCTCACTCGGTCCTCCACCATAATTAGGTCTTGGGAACAAACTTCCTGTGCCTAGAATCCTCGGCTCTTCCTCATCCTGTGGCTTTAATAACGGCATTCCTGAACCTAAGGACCTCACCTCACCTCCGTAGGGGGGACGAGAGCAGAAATCTCCATAACGTGAATATCCCATCTCCCCACCAATTGGTCTCCTTGGGTAAATACTTCTGGTTTCTACGGGTCCTAGATTCTCAGTATAAGGAGGAATTGGATAATCCCCTCCTACACTTGCGGACCTGACCTCTTCCCTTTGTAGAGGTCTCCGGGGAATATCCCCTGCACTTGAAGGTCGGTGTCCTTCATTATAAGGAGGCGGACTACTCATGCATATGTCATCTAATAATTCGTCATCTGATTCTCCGAGGGGCCCCCAGTGTTTGGATTTCTCTGTCCTTCCCCCCCCCCCCCAGGAGGATCCTCTGCTGGCATCATGGGAAACAGTCCCTCAACAATCATACTCTGCCTCCACTGTTTCATCTTTTGGGCTCGGGCTTCTTGCTTCAGTTTTGGATAAAATTTTGTCAATCCTTTATCCAATCGGGGCTTGTCCCTTTCAAAAGCCTCAATCTCCCATTCCTCTAGTGCTTCATACTGCGTTAACCTAGGTCTGGGATGTAAATCATTCATTCGGGTTCTCAAATTAAATAGAATCCTGCTGTTAAATGTTCCGTCTAATGGGAAAGCCAATACTCCGTCATCTTTCGTGTATTCTGCCCAATTTTCCAACCATACACATGTGTTGTACCCTTTATCGAACATCATGAAAGATGCGGGAGTATTTGGTGGTGGAATGACAACACCTTCTCTAGTTTTAATCTGCTTGTCCTTTTTGAAATAATTCTTCACTTTGTTTACAAGGGACAATTTCCTCTTATTTCCGTACATAATGTCGTGTTTTATGCCTTTAAACTGATCTCTCTGAAATCCCAAATCTCTCGGATCGGGTCTAGTATGCGGTCTGTACGAGTGCCACATACGATTCCTACGCTTAACTTTGTTTACAAAATTACTCCCAATCAGAATGCGTCTTGTAATTTCGTGCGACCAATGAGGTGCACGAGTTCAAATATTTTCCGGCCAATGGGTGTGCGGCCCTTTCGTGAGACAGTTCCCACGCTCCGGCGCTCACCCCTCCCTTAGAATTTCCAGCCCCGCTACCAGCCCGCTGCTTCTACCAATCCCAGCGCGGCACGGAGTGACGTCAGACCGGCTTCGCGACTGACTCCCTCCTTCACAAGGTAACGGAAACTTTCTTACTTTCTAAAGTGCTTAGTGCTTGGTTATTTAACAACGAATACACATTCGCCACTGTGCTCAAGTGTCTAGACAGGAAAGATTTGTTTTACTGCAAGTAAACTACTTCCATTTACTTTTCATTCACTACGAGTAGATCTCTTCTGCCTACCCTTCACACTAGCATTGGAGAACCTGTTACTCCCCTAGACTCATCCACTTTACCGGGATATATCCAAGACTAAGGTTTCCCCAGCGAGCCCCTTTGCTTTCATTCGAGCTCCGATGAACCTGCTACTCTTCCGGTGCGACCCTCACTAGGTTATGCCACAGTAGGAATTTTGCCAATGAACCTCGTTACTAACATTTATTCAATCATACATTCAGAAAAACCCTAGTTAGTGCTTCCAGTTCTGCTTAACCTACACCAACTTTCCTTGGGCCAGTGACCTCAAAGCAAGTGGATTCTATTCACCACTCGCTATTCAATTCCCCGGGGATTCCAAACAAAACATTTAACAATTACGGACGAAAATAGGTTAATACATATATCAATACAATAATAAGAAAAACACTTTAAAACATTTCATAATTTTTCGAAGCAAACATTTCAAGTGATTGATCAGATCTCCTGAAGTGCCTGCTCTTATAGCAGCATCAATACTAGCAGCTTCCGACTTAGCTAGACTAACTAGTCCTACCTAACCTTTAACTATTCCCTAACCATAACTCTGCTACCAGAAAATTACTGCTAGAGATCGCGGGTCACCCGACCAATAATTTCGCCACTTCCGGCTTCGGGCCCATATATTTCAAATCACCAGATACATTGATCGGATGACGTCACAATCTACTACCAATAATTGTGGGATTCCTTTCGATTATTTCTAGTGTACCCGACTTACCATCCACTATTACGGGTACCTATGACCACAATGGATCAGGGAGCTAGCTGTAAAAGGAAAGGCAGCAAATAATATACACTTCAATAAATGACTTTACTTTCATAAAATGACCACGGACAACTAGAAGTTTTATAAAGTTTTATCTAAAGTTCAATCAGTGTGAAAATTCAACTTACATTGAGCAGAAAGTCAGTAAGCAAAATAACAAAACATTTTGGATTCAAGAGAAATGCGACTGAGAACCTGCTAAGCTAGTAAACTAATCATGTAAGAGTCAAAAATGGGTGATGAAAAAATAACTAGGGCAAGAATCATTTATGCTATGGAATGGGAAAACTTTTAGAAATCTAAACAGTTCGGTTAACGTGGAAAAATAGGACACGCTATAACTTCAGAAAATCTCTTCATTCAGTTTAGTGAGAAAAATTTATAGAACCCATCAAACCAGTTATAAACTGTAAACAGGAAAATTATTTGTA
Organism: Lissotriton helveticus; assembly: GCF_964261635.1. Classification (NCBI taxonomy): domain Eukaryota; kingdom Metazoa; phylum Chordata; class Amphibia; order Caudata; family Salamandridae; genus Lissotriton; species Lissotriton helveticus. Next base: position 1,176,272,657 of record NC_136059.1, read on the forward strand.
AAAGGAAGGGTAACATAGGAACACGCTATGAAAATAAATGCATACGTTTCATGAGATGCAATGAGTTGCGGAAAAGCAGGGAAAAACTTATCATATGCAAAGATATGTCTTTATTAAAGCAAAGACAGAAAAATAGAAAGGTGCAGTTTCAAGAGATTTAGAGCAATATTTACCTAGACTGGTGTGAAAAACCAAACCCTGGCCACGGGTCAGTTAAGGACAGGAAACCCTCAAGGAAGGATACCCCTCAATTGACAGCAGGTGCAGAATGGACACCCAGGACAGGACAGGAAACCCTCAGATTAGGATCAGGACAGGACCACCAGGATACGACCAGCACCCGCAGTTTGGAAGCAACGCCTGCGCTCCACCCTCTCTGCAGCTATCAGTCAAGACCCTGATTGGGTCAGCGAACTCCCAGCAAAGTGCTCCGCCAGCACTTTTAAGGTTTAGTAAAACCTTAGTCTATGGTCAATTTCGGACAGAGTGCTCCGCAGCGCTCTGTATCAAGTCACCTATTGAGTGCGTTGGGTCAGTGACAGGTCAGCTATTCGGACAAGTCGGACAATTTCCCTAGGTGAACCCAGGGTAGATATACTGTTTTGGGACAGGGTACCACCCCCCAAATGTTGCAAAGTGTCAGAATCCCCAATTTCGATTGGTCCTAAGGTAGGATTTGGTTAACACACCAATCAGAACAGATTATTACAAGCCCTACTTAGCATCCTAGGGTGCCGCCTAGCAAGATTGGGGTTCCCACGAGAAGTCGCAGAGAATACAATGGAAAGAATACAATTTGATACAAATAGAATACAATCATGATGCCTTGGCTGGGTGAAGGTGCACGTTCCCATGCTGGCTCTGGCATCAACCTTCTTTGGCTTGGTTTCAATGTCACCGCACCACAGCTGATTCTGCGCAGAAATACCCTCCAAGATGGACTACCCAGCCCCGTTACCCCTCAGTGTCGAGGATACATGAAAAGTAAGCGAAAACAAATTAATACATAGAAATAAATGAATGTATTACATGTTATAAGTTCGTACTTTAGTTTCATCATTATAAAAATATACTATGCATTAGTGAATAAGTGCAACGAATAGCATCACAGGAGCAGCAGCACAAAGCTCCAGCACGTTATTGCTATTACGCATGCGCACCTTTTCCCTCTCGAATTCTGACTGCGTCATGTCAGCTGACTATGCCTCACGCATGCGCAGAAACGAAAAGCCAAGCAGCGGCCATTTTAGGGACGAGGATTAATCGTATTAGTAGAACACATAGGCAAGCTTCGCTACCTTTCACGCATATCCAAAATAAAGATATTAATAATAACGTAGGTTTATTATGAGGTTATGACAAAATCGAGGTTCATGAATCGAGCAAGTCGCGATGCGAAATCTTGCTCTATCAGTGGTAAACGTAGTGGTGGTGGTGGATGTGGTGTTGGTGGACATGGTGGTGGTGGACGTGGTGGTGGTGGATGTGGTGGTGGCCTCGTGGTGTATGTGGTGATGGCCTTGTGGTGGACATAGTGGTGGTAGTGGTGGACATTGTGGTGGTGGAGGTGGATGTGGTGGTGGACGTGGTGGTAGATGTGGTGGACATGGTGGTGGTGATGTGGTGGTGGTGACATGGTGGTGGTGGATGTGGTGGTGGATGTAGTGGTGGTGGACGTGGTGGTGGTGGATGTGTGGTGGTGGATGTGGATGTGGTGGTGGTGGTTAACATGGTGGTGGTGGTTGTGGGCGTGGTGGTGGTGGATGATGTGGTGGTGGATGTGGTGATGGACATGGGTGTGGTGGTGGTAGACGTGGTGGTGGTGGAGGTGGGTGTGGTGCTGGTGGACCTGGTGGTGGTCGTAGTGGTGGTGGATGTGGTGTTAATGGATGTGGTGGTGGTTGTGGACGTGGTGGTGGTGGTTGTCAACTTGGTGGATGTGGTGGTGGTGGACGTGGTGGTGGTGGATGTGGTGGTGGACGCGGTGGTGGTGCTGGTGGACGCTGTGGTGGTGGATGTGGTGGTGGTGGACGTGGTGGTGGTGTACATGGTGGTGGACTTGGTGGTGGTGGATGTGGTGGTGATGGACGTGGTGAGGATGGACTTGGTGGTGATGGATGTGGTGGTAATGGATGTCGTAGTGGTGGACGTGGTGGTGGACATGGTGGTGGTGGGCATGGTGGTGGTGGACGTGGTGTTGGTGAACGTGGTGGTGGACGTAGTGGATGTGGTGGATGTGGTGGTTGTGGACATGGTGGTGATGTACGTTGTGGTGGTGGACCTGGTGGTGGACGTGGTGGTGGGTGTGGTGATGGTGGACGTGGTGGTGGTGGAGGTGGGTGTGGTGGTGGACGTGGACATGGTGGTGGTGGACGTAGTGGTGGTGGATGTGGTGGTGGATGTGGTGGCGGTGGTGGGTGTGGTGGTGCGCTGCTATAGGCTCGACCTAACAAAAAGTAGCTATACTTCAGCCCTCGGGGCAAGGAATGTCAGAACGTTTATATTTACACATGCAGCACCTGTGCTAACGGATCATGTTGGTGACTCGATGAAACAAAACACTTGATAAAAGACCTGTGTTCAGTGGTGGTTAGTGCGGTATGAAAAAATTAACATGCAAATCATTACAGTGACGTGTGTTTCTGACAAACTCGCACCAAATCAAAAAAGGAAAATAATTAATGAACGGAAAATTAAACAACAAAAAAGCATGTTGACCGGAGACAAAATCCTAGTGATCGTGCGTTTAAGAAAATATCTAGCGTGTCTGCTCAACAACCCATACTTCCTCATTCAGTGAGATCGTCAATATTAAATGTGGCCACAGTTGTCAGCCACCGTTTCCAAAGTGACCTGCATGCAATAATCCTATGACAAAGCACTTACCCGATGTGATCCGTTTTAACGCTTCAGAGGTTAACACACTCCTGAGTGAGCCAACTCGCATCTTTTAAACAGTAACTCATGTGTATACAAAAAGCATGCTCAAAGCAATAATTACCGGCGTACCTGTGCCCGAATCAGTGCTGTGTAAACCTTATGATAAATGAAGATTCAAATACACAGATTGAAAAACTTAAAAGAACAGAATGCTATCACGCGCACGCACAGATCTTAACTTAAACTGTAAAGTTTCAGCATGCTGGTGCCCGAGGCTGTGATATGTATCGCGGCTGCTTTGATGTTCTCAGTGGCCGCGAGGCTCACTGAGAACATCAAAGCGGCCGCAAAAGTGATCAGCAGGCGGACAAATGGTGCGCGCGCCCGGACACATGCACTGTACCCAATCCGCCTGCTTTGGGAGCACTTTCAGAAGCCCCACTAAATATCTCGCAAAGCATCACTAACATGATAGCTATATGAGACCTAAAAACATCGCCACAGATGACCCCAGCAACTAACGCTAATGAGATGCAGAGTAGGGGTTTCCGTGCAAAAAGCCACGGCAACACCACGCCACAACATTCTCAAACCAACTAGATCTGCGATAAGATGACAAAACACGCGATAAGGCGCGTTAGCAGCAGGGATTTTACACCAGCTCTCACCTGGTGTAAAGTCGGACGACAACCTGCACCAGAAAAGGGAGCCCAGCCCAGAGCCACACCTGAAGAACAACAGATGCCATTGAGCAAACGATCATGCAGCTCAGACACCTAAGATGGCCACAACACCCAACACACAACACCCAGGACCACCCCCCACCCCACCAGCCCCCCGGGGCCCTACCCCAGGCACTCCCCACCTCCCCCGGACCTAGAGATTGCACATCAACGTCACAAAATCACGAGCCAAATCATTCGCCTGATGTCGCACTATTACAACAAATAACATTCATGTGAGTACAGAAAAAGCAGAATCATCCATTCACCATTGAAAGTCCAAACAAAATATCACAATCAAATTTGCCTCCAAACAAGTATTTTGAAGATTCATAGCGGGTCAAGCCTGGACAATCTGGAAGTGACAGCCTGCAAGACAATATCCAAGATAAGAAGGTGTGTCAGGCACTCATCAAAGGACAGAGAGAGAGAGCAAGAGAGAGAGAGAGAGGGGGGGGAGAGAGAGAGAGAGAGAGAGAGAGAGAGAGAGGGAAAGAGAGACAGAGAGAGAGAGAGAGAGAGGGAGAGAGAGAAAGAGAGAAAGAAAGAGAGAAAGAGAGAGAGAGACCCAACAAGGTGCGCAAGGCCAATCGGGCCCCTGGCTCATACATGCCAACAGTTGCATGTGTTTCGCAATTGGTGCACCCAAATCTAAGGCCTGGCATCAAGTTCAGCACGATGGCCACATCACATCTCAGAAATGCAAGCAGTACTTTGACTAAAATTAGGTATGAAAGCTCCTTTGTCTCAATACACAAGGCAGAAGGACAGCCGAACCTCCGACCTTGGTCTTCAATGCAGCCGGCAACTCCTGAGTGAGATGCCATGCCAGCCTCTGATGACTCCCACACCATGAATTGCGCTAATGAAAGACCAACATGTCCACACCCCACACACACTTGTCCCTGCTCAAGGTACACCTGCATTGGATGCCCCTGACACATTGGCAAAGAAAAAACCATTCATCCAAACGCTGAACAAACATACGACTCATTGCTCCGGGCTGTGGCATATCATCCACAGAACTGCCGCCGGTCTGAGGAGTGCCGGTACCACGAAACCAACATATGCAATGGCAGGCCATCCCGGGCACATGCACAATGCCTGTCATGTGGAACTGTACCGTGCACAAATGCTGCATCTGTTGGGATCAGTGTCACTGGCAGGGTTGCGAATCAGTTACCGTCTGAGTTTCCGGCTTGCGTACGTCACATGCGTCCAGCCCTGGTTCCACTGTCGAACATGCACATTCGAGTGGCCCATGGAGGTCTGCCTATCCAACACAACTGTAGCTGAACTGGATTATGACTTGTGTGTGCGCCCCCTGTCGGGCCACGTACAGGAGTGCAACCGGGATACACGGGCATGGGATGCCTTGATATGTTGTGTCTGGGCCGGCAGCAGTGGATGGGAGATTGCACAAGTAATCGTGTGCAGTGACCACATCGAGGCGCTCCCCTATTGGGCTGTGTTGCGGATTGGTGAAACTGCGTGGATGGAGCACATCTGTCCAGACCAGTTAATGGATTGGCTCTCCCTCGTGATCTTTGAACTCAAGAACAACGTACTACTAGAAATGATTGCCCATGAAGCTGTGCTCGCATTTATGGACGAGTAACTATGTTCCTGCATCCACAACTGATTGACACCCAGAGCACAGGTCCCAACACCTTCTTGCATCTTGGAGGAATGGTCACATATCCCACCACAACAGTTGACATGTCTGCATTTGCCAGGACTCAGAAAGCATGTGCGTGCACCCATGCATGTTGTAACACACCTTTGCGAGGTGATACAGTCCCATCAGGGGAGCTACACTCCGTCAATTGGCAACGTTCCCAAATCTGACATACTGCAGGTTGGAGAGTACACACATGGCAATGTAGAACAACATGTGACCTTTTTGGACCCCTGCACCTGCTCACTTCCAACAGAGTACATAGTCGGCAATGAGTAGATGCCAAACATCACAAGACTCATCCAGCAAGGGAAGGTTGGCTGAGTTTGTTGCCATCCGTAATGATTTGTGTTCATTTTTGCCTCCCCATTTCTTGCACCTCGACATGTTCGCATGCTGCCTGTAGGTGACTTAAGCATTTGTGTGCATGTTGTGGCCCTTGCCTTGCTCGTACTGACACGCACATGCTAATAAAGTCTACGCAACTGCACCAGTGTACAACTGTGATGAGTGTCAATTAGTATGACAAATCGAGTGCCTCAATGTGCATTGTGCGTATACACAGGTAGGGACAGACTGCGGCATGTACATTGGGGATGAGTCCCTATTGGCAGCTCCATCACTGTAAGCCAGACATTGTGGTTGGGATAGTTGCTGGTAGACCTGTGCTCTTATGTGTCTTCAGCAATGTGAGTATGGTGTCCAACATTTGGCCATGTGGGATCAATGTGATCCATCACAACAGGCTGTGTCCGCACAGATGTGTGTGAGTAGGTAATGCGAAGAGATGTTCTGTTGCCACTTGTGATTGGGGACACTACTTCAAGCCTGCTGATGAATTTGACATTTCTACACAAAGCACTAATTGATACATGGACTTGGGGCTACATTGGGGGTTGCGAGATTGTTGTTCATTAGCAATGAGGCCACTGCTAGTTCACACCTTCACAGTCATCTAATTGGCCATGTGGGTCAGGGTCAAACATGTGCCTTGATGCAATTTACCAGGGTGTACCTTTTGGTGCAATCAATTTCCCACATACATCCATACTGTCATACTTGAGGGAACATAGACATGATACAACTATGTGATTTCGAATGTTTAATTCACATTCTGTGGGGTGTCGGAGCAGGAGCTGTACATGGCCATACAAGGCCCACATCACATGGTTAACTCAAAAAGATGCAGCATAACTATGTTGCAAACCCATTCGCACTGCGTCAGAAAATTGCGCTACAACTTTTTCAACTGTAAATTCATTTTATTTTAAAGTGTTCATAGGTTATCCAGCTTGACTTGATTAATCAAATTAAAGCAGTCCAAATGTCCATTAAGCTTCACACAAAATAATTGTGCCCATCCAGGCCTCTTGTTCAATTGCGTCAGGACATTTAATTCATGAATAGCAGCATTTGACTTATTCCCAATGCATTTCGAGCATTTTTTCTTGCTCTTCGTCAGGGGTAGCTGTTTCAATAAAGTGAAACCCATGTTAGTTCTCCATTTTTCTACTACGACATGCTTATCAAACCTTGCATTATGAACACAACCTGCATTGTCTACCCTTTTAAATGAATAAATAATTCACATACTGATTAACCCACACTCCCCTTCTGCCGAAGTGAAAAGTTTACTAAACGCGGTAACCTCCCACTCTCCAACCTCGTTGTTGAACCTGCCAAAATTATACCCGCACTTCCATAAACATTACACATCCCCAGTGAATTTAACATGTCCTAAACATCCAAAAAACAATATTTCTACTCCCAGTTATCTATCATGACCTTATACCTACATTCCCTTGCTCTATGAATCAACTAAAAATCCTCCCCCTTGTCGTCAGCTCAAGGTTACCTGCTTTCAAGTGCCGATCGTGTCTATTCAGAGCCATCTCTATGCTCAACCTTCCCTAATGTTATTCCGCGCGCTATTTAAACCTTTACTACTGAGCAGATCGCACCTGTGACGTAGATTGCCTCACTTTCAACTGAACCCAATCACAGATCAGCAGTTCTTTAACCCACGTTTTTCCACCATGTGCATTCTACCTATTGTTCGCTACTTCATGTTCCACAATCCTTTGCAAAGCAAAAACAAACAACTAAAACATAAACAACATATACAAAAAGAAATCACCGAGAGTTAAACACAGAAACTTGTTATGTAAAATGAGATGCTAACAGATTGAAAATTAGTTTGTGATGCATATTCATTATGCTTTGAAGCATCTTGCAGGAGTCCATAAGATCACAATATGCTGTTTACGGTATCAAAGCCTCTTAAAAGGAGGGATATACACAAGTTCCTTATATTTCTTCATGAAAGTTGACTGCTTTAATCGTCTGGACATTGAAGTTGTGCGTCCGTTTGTCTTTTTTTCTCCAGTTCAATATCGGGTGCATCACAGCTAGTGAGGCAAGAATCTCATTGTGAATGCATATGAAGGTCGCTGATGCACACCTGTTTAACATTTTAAACAGTGGTGGGCCAACCAGAGTCCTTGGGGGAATGAACAGTTAATTTGAAGATGAAGAGTACAAGCCGCAGCTGGATTGCTGTGTCATTGGTAACCCAGCAGATATGGCAGTCCATGTCGGGGTCCAGGTGAATGTCGCAGAGTCGTTCAGGGGACGGTTCGAGGCGTTTTTCCAATGCATGATGCAGAAGGCTGGACCAAGCAGGGACAGGCCATATGTTGGGGATGGATGCTACTACCTTCTTCCTCACACAGTCATTACCATCCACATCTTACTCCTCTGATACGTCTACAGTGTCCGGTGTGTCAGGTGTGTGTGGTAGTGCTATGGCTGCATCACTGTGTCCCACTGACACATCAGGGGGCGAAGGTGGTAGGGCTGCATCACTGTGGCCGAATGACACATCAGGGGGCGGAGATGTGTGTGTCGAAGTTCCTGCAGCAGTTATCTGGTACAGACTCTGTAGCAGCAATGGCAGCCATCCTTCCAGCCTGCATCGGCTCCATGGGCTCCATTGTCGTCCGCATCTGTGCCAACTCTGTGCTGTCATCGCTGGAGCCTGACTGACTGCACAGTTCTTGAATCCGAGTAATGGCTCCAGCGAGGTTAGCCAAGGATTGTTGGAGAGTATGGAGAGGACAGTTGGTGTCCGCTAGGAACTGTAAGTGGTACCTGATGGGACTTAGACACCCACATATGGCATCTAGTTTGGCTGCGATGAGGTTAAACCCCACACGCAGCTTATCAGCCATCTCCTCCTGGCAACCCAACACAAGGCATTGGAATTCCATGTGTTGGTCGGAGGGGTCCTGTGAGCCAGCTGAGGTGGTGTGTGCTTCCTGCTGTGTGGTGTGTGCAGGGGGTGGGGTCACCGTAATGCAGCTGGGCTGCCCTGCTCCTGGAGGTGGGGTGTGGAGGCTGTCTATGATACGTTGGAGGGTGTCAGTGCAGATGACCAGGGTGTCCTCTTCGTCATCACTGAAGCTATATCTGGTCTGCTCTGCAGGTGGTGTTGATTGTCCCTCTGCAAGGTAAATGGGAGATGCAGGTAAACAGTGTGTCTCATGTAAGTTGACGCATTGTACATGTTCCCAGACAGAGTAGCTGGCTATTTGATGGGAGACAGTGGACATTACGACTACATGACAGATGTGAGGTTGTACTCGTATATTATCATCTCACAGTTTCAGGCAATGTCAGCTGTGATTGACCAAATACTACGCACAAGCGGTACCAGTTGTGTCCTCTGACCTGTGAGTGTTGCACTTTCTACAACATTGTCGACAATGTTGATGTGCTGTGATTGCTATGTGTGTGTACTGAATTGTGGGAGAGTCGCCCCTGCAGCTCTGATTTAGCGTCCCCTTATCCCTTTGAAGCGGTGTGCCATTGATTTGTGTGCTTTTCGGGTGCTAAGGTGTGGACGACTTGGGACATTTGTGCTCTTGGATGGATTTTGTTCTCTTCTGCATTGTTTGTCTATAGATGTGTTGTTGGCATCAGGAGTTGTATGTGCACGTGGTTGTGTCAGAGTGTGAGCTGCTACTTTGAGGATGTGGTCCACACTGGGCCACCTCAGTATCATGTCGTGCACCATGTCCTGTATTTTGGCTGCAGCCATGCTATCGGTCATGCAGTGTCACTTGCATTGTAAGAGTGGCTCACAGAGCTGCGACTTTGCTGGGTTCAGCGCATGCGTAGGTTGTGTGATTGGTGATAGGGAGGGTGGCCCCTTTGTGCACATAGTGGACAGGAGCACAGTTGGTATTTCTATGTGTGCTGCGGTGTGCCAAGCTTAACAGTGCCATGTTATACATTCATTGTGGCTGTGCAGTGTGCTACACTTGATTGTGCATGTGTGCCATTGTGCCCATCTCCCTCCGTCCCCCAGTCCCTGGTCGTTACTCACCCTGTTGCTGTTGGGTCAGGTCAGGTCATGTCGAGCTGTGTTTGGGCTCCCGACTCCTTACACTGTCTCTACACTGATAACTGTGGCCACCATTTCCTCCAGCTCATCCAGCTTCTCCTGTGGCGCAGGACTCCCACCTCCTGTTGCCTTTGCTGCCTTCCTGTTGGCTGTGAGTTTCTGTTTGGTTTGGCTATGCACATCATGCCAGCACCCCTCAACCTCCTCCATTGACCTCCTCATCACTCCAACTGCATTCACGTTGTGGACGATGGACTGCCATATTTGCGTTTGTGTTGCCAATGACGCAGTGGAGGTGACGAACAGTTATTTGGTAGTGTTCTATCGCAACTTTTTTGGTGTACGTGTTTCACATTTTTTCAGCGTTGCATTGATTTTTACTCAGTCATTTGGCATGTTATCCTGCTACTATCGAATGGTGCCGCCGGTTTGGGAATAGAACGTTAAAACTGTGTTATTTTTTGTGATTGACTGCGATATGCAAAGTTGCGTTAAGCTAAATCTGTGATGTTTATCACACGTTCTTGTGAATAACACTATTCTTTAGGGCTGTTATAATGAAAGCAGTAAACATGAAAGATAGATAACACATGCAGAAGTAGTTACAACCAGCACTTTCCTTTATGAATAGAAGATACACCGGTCTATTTAGTATTCATAAAGGAAAATGCTGGTTATAACTACTTCCTCATGTGTTGTCTATTTTTATGTTTACTGCTCTCCTTGTAATAGCTGTAGAGACTAAAGGGTATGGGTGAAGCGCCTTTGATTTTAACTTTAGTTCCGCCGGCAGAACGGAGGGTGGGATATATGAGTAATTCTGCTTTACATTATTACATTACTAACTTCCTTCAATTCCGCCGGCCGAATTAAAATGTATGCCCACCCTTACTCTAAATAGGTTGAGCACCCAGAGAGTTTGGCTGACAGTGTGCTCCTTTTCGTTTATGATGAAGTACCCTCTCTGCCAAACTCCAAATCGCACCTGTAGTCGGAGGGAAAATAACAATCAACATACCAAGACTATACTTTGAGCCTGTGGTCAATAATCAAGTGATTTATTTAGACCTCGGGTAGAGAGAGCTTTACTTGGTTGGCCTGTAGCTTTATATACAGAATATCACTAATCTGGTGATTTGTCAAGCCTCGGATACAGACAGCTTTATTTGGTACACCTGTTGCTTCCAATTCTGAAAATAATTAGGGTTGAATTTGGTTTAGTCTCTTGCTAATGACTGAATGGCTTAGTTGCCTATCTCTTGGTTCCATGGTTCATCCATCTTTTCTTGTGTTTGCCCCACTGATTAGCATTTCAGTCTCACAGTGTTCAGATTGGATGAGTTGTATCTTTCCACTTCTGAATTAAAGGGTCTTTTTTAGGTTAGGTATTAGAAAGACCTTTTGATTTTCCCTGTGGGAGCCAAGATGGCGGCTGAGTGAGAGGTCTCAGATGCTCACCTCCACATCGCTTCGTCACCGGAGACGAACATCGATGTCGGGTGCTGCTTAGTAAGCGTCCCGGCCCTGAAACCTGGTCACGTTGTCAGGAAGGTGTGCAGGTGCTGAAGTAAGGCGTGAAGATGGGAGGACGACGGGCAGACATTGCTGCTCACGTTGGGAAGCACTCGCTAGGCTTCTACTGACAGCGGTTTCAGGTTGGGGGAATCCTGTTAGGCGTCGGCCGGGGTCCGAGTTGGAGTCGCTTGGCAACGAGGACGCTGGCTCCACAGAAACGTCTCGGAGGGTGAAAGTGATGGCGGCAAGAGCCGTTCGCAGGAAGACGCGCTCCACAGTCCCGGCAAATACCCCTGTGGTACAGCGGGTCCCCGACTCAAAAGTGGACCCCGAAGCCAAGAAGCCCAGTCAAGTTGCGGTTGCGGGTAAGAACAGTAAAACTGTTAGCGGGAAAAATTTCCAAACCGCATACAGCAGGCAATGTATTGGTCAGAAGATCTGGGGAAAAACACAGCCGGTAATTACCAGTTTGTTTGCTAAAAAGGATATGAGCAAGGAGGGAGGGCAGAAGAGTAAACTAATCCAGGATGGCACTAATGACGATAATATTGATAATCCTGGTGAAGTACAAATGCAGGCTCAAGAAGACTCGGTGGGCACTAATAACACTTGTGCCTCCTGGGGTTCAAGCACTGAGACTACGGTGCTGTGCATGACTGATTTTTCCGTAACAACTCAGCAGAATTGCGAGGGCAGCAAGGAAAAGGTTCCCGCACAGCCCTCCCCTCCCCGCTATTGAAAACAACGAGAAACATGTAATGCCGGTCAGGAAGGAAAGCAAGTCCCACATGCAGTGACGGATGCTGAGCGAGAAAACCTTGCAGAGAATACAGAAATGGGCTATCTATCACCTGACCCTTTAGAGAATTTTTTTTTATTAAATGAAGAGTCTGGGGACTCGGACATTATTGAATCACAAAGCGGCAGTAGCAACAATGGGTGTGCAGATACCTAATCGAGTGACTGCATTCAGCAAGGGGGTAGAAAGATGTCCAGGAATTCAAAGAAGCTGTCAAATGGGAAAAAGAAAACCCGCAAGCTGGATGGAATGGAGGAAGAGGGCGAACTTAGATGGGATTACTCAGATACACAGCCAAACTCCCTGGTAGGCTTGCCTGGAACAGTGAGTACGGACAAGAGAGCTCAAGGGGGTAAGGAGGAGTATAGAGGAGCGGGGCAGCCACAGGAGCCAGCATTAGCTACAATCTTACAATCATTAAGCACATTCCAAAATGAGGTCAAGACGGAAAACCGGTATGCCCGTGTTGTTGCAAAAAAACTAAAGGGGGCAGTGCCTAAAATTGGGAAGACCTGCACCGAAATCGCAGAAAGGATGAGTATGGCAGAAAATCGGACAGAAATGCTGGAAACAACCGTTGACGTATTAAAAAAGGCAGGTAACCTCACAGGAGACCATGGTGAAGGACATCATGTGGACACTTGAGGAGGCATAAAATCGCCAACGTCGTAATAACCTTCGGATCCTAGGAATTCCGGAGAACAGCGAAGGAAGCGATATTCGTGCCTTTTCTATCAACATGTTTAAGAACGCATTCCCAGAACTAGCACAATGGGACTGGGACAAAGAGATCCAACGTGTGCATAGGTTCCCAATGACAATGTCTAAACATCCGCAAGGTAATCAATCATATCCCAGATTGATTTTGATTTATGTTGGAAACTTTTTGCTCCGGCAGGCGGTATATGATCTGGCCAGGCCTAACAAACAAGCATTTACAATGCAACGGTTTCGCCTTTGCCAAAGTTAGAGCTGTTAGCATTGTAAATGAAAAATCCTCCCTCTGCCCGTGCTCTGTGTGTACACCAGTAAGAGGAGCTGTGAGGGGACGGTACGGGCAGCCCTGCGAGCTCACACAGCAGCACACTGTCTCATAGCTGTGTTTGTGTCTGCAAGGCAAGGCAGCTACCGCCAACTGGGACGTGCAGCAGAGATGCCTCCTCATTGGTGTTTAACTCACAAGTGAATGACGTCTTTAATATCATTTTGACGGCCATACCAGGCACACGTGTGTGGAAAGTATCAAACTGACCCTACGTTTTAATGGACGGGTTGGTTAGTGTTGCTTACAAAAACAGGCTCTGTGGACCACTGGAAGCTGTGAGCTAGTAAGGCCAAGAAAATACATCCAGCTCAACCAAGGGAACATCTTCATCTGCTGGCGATGTGAATAGGTGACCTTAAACACATGCTGAACGTTCAACTCATAGAGAAGTTACAACATTTAAATATCTTTTCATCACTACCTCACAGAACTTGAAATAAGATGCACTTGTCACTTCCAGTGTGTTGAGATCAGATTCTGCAGTGAAGACCTCTCGCTTACTATGTCAACACTATGTAAGGAGACCTTCAGAAGAGTAATGTCTGCGGTGATGCTGAAATCTAGACAGATTGAGTGCAAAACAGAAGCTCGGCTTTAGATTGACTGCAAAACAGAAGCTCGACTTTAGCAGCTGCGTTTTGAGAAACATGCGCGTGGACTTCTGACAGTGTTCATAGGGGCGTAGAAGTGACTGTCAATCAGCATCCTTGCATGCTCGAAGAGAGTAAATAGCCGCTTAGAAACTCCACAGACATATTTTGCCTTGGTCCATGTTTAGGAAGCCTCATGTTCTGTTTTATGCTACAAGAACTTACTAAAGATATGTAATCCCTCATAATATTAATATTGCTTGCTAAGCCGCATTTTCATGGCACCGGTCCCGGATTCTTTCCTTGTATTCCCGGTGCTGCTTTGCCGCCATTGTAAGTGACGGGCTCGCTTCTCAGTGGAGCGAATTCTGAATAAACAAGCTCAAATGAAAGAACTTTTGCCATCCCCTGCGGATCTTGTTTTTGCACCGCAGTACTTATATTGTAGAGTTTGTTGAAGAAAGGAGCATTTGAAGACGGGAGATGGCTGGGGGGCAGCGGACGAGCGAGAAGGCATCGGACTGGGAGGGGAGTGGAAGGGACGGGGAGAAATTGCCTCGGAGCATTTGAAGACGGGAGGGGGCTGGAGGGGCAGCGGACGAGCGAGAAGGCATCGGACTGGGAGGGGGTGGAAGGGACGGGGAGAAATTGCCTCGGAGCATTTGAAGACGAGAGGGGGCTTGGGGGGCAGCGGACGAGCAAGAAGGCATCGGACTGGGAGGGGGTGGAAGGGACGGGGAGAAATTGCCTCGGAGCATTTGAAGACGGGAGGGGGCTGGGGGGGGCAGCGGATGAGCGAGAAGGCACCCTCCCGCCCCAGCTCCATGAAAAAAATGGCAGCGCAAACAAAGTGACAAAAAAAACAAGAAGTTCTTGAAAATTCTGCAGAGCACTAGCAATGGAAGGGCACTAACCCTAGTACGCCCCCTGGCCAGCTTCTGCCTGAAAAATGTGGAGAGTATGATAAGAGGACTCAGGGGAGCAATGAGACATGCGTAAAACAAAGAGGGAGACAACATGAGACGGGGTACACGTACAAACAGGGAGACGACATGAGACGGGGTACACGTACAAAGGGAAAATATACCGTGGAACAGCAACGAGACACGCGTAAAACAAACAGGGAGACGACATGAGACGAGGTGCACGTACAAACAGGGAGACGACATTAGACAGGGTACACGTACAAAGGGCAAAGAAAATTATAAACAAAATGCTGCTTACCTGATCGCAAATAGAAACAACTTCCTGGCAACTTAAATCTCGCAGACCACTCCGGCTAAAGGCACTTTGAAAAAGACCAAAACATCACGGAAGGAAAAAAAAAAACATACGCCCACCGCCGCATGACGTTTTAAAAGGGGTGGAGAGGGAAAAAATCGCCGGAACGCCCACGAATCGCCTCGGACAATGACGGACAGATCTCTCTTCCAATGGCTAGCCTCCATTTATGGAGCTAGCCAATGGAAAAGAGAGGCGGGATTAAGCCACATACTGTTCTAACATAAGATTTCGCCTGCGCGAACGCTGCTGCGCAGCGGACGCCAGGCGAAACCTAAAAACTGAACTGGGATAGCTTTTCCTTCTTCGCTAAACCGGATTTTGCGCATGCTACAGTGGAGAGACGTTGGCGGCTTCAACAGATGATTACACCGCTCAAAAATGCAGGCGCCGTCGCCTTTCTCCAGAACCGAGCAAAACTGAAAGTGGTCTCGCAAGGACGAACCTGCTTCTTTACATCAGAAATTCAAGCCGAGCAGACATTGAAGGAAATTGTTGCAGGAAAATCGGGACGTGCTCAGAGCAATCAGAGCAATCAATAGTATTTATTTTTCACTCGCATGTTTGAGGCTATTTAATTGTGTAGTGGGGGATTCTTTGGAATCAGGGGAGGCGTGTTTTTTCAGATAAAGAAAAACTTTAAAAAAAGAAAGTTTGTATAGCTGGGGGGGTTGGAGGGGTGTGGAGAGTGGGTGAGACCAGTTCAGACGCTATAACACAGGCTCAGGATTGAGCCTGGTGGCTTAAACAATGGTGGGGGTGGGCGGGAGGGAGGAGGTCAGGCGAATCTTTAGACACAAGGAGTACTTAATGTGTGCAGGGAGGAGCGGTTTATTTAAGAATAAAAATATTAATCTAGGGCCAGTATGGCTCAAAATGGGAGTTACTGCTTTTGTTAAGTATGGCTCCAGTGAACAAATGGCATCATGGCTAAGTTGAAAATTGTGACTGTTAATATCTGTGGCCTTAACGGCAATAGGAAAAGACAGAGAGTTGCAGTAGGACTGCAAATGATTGGGGCTAACAGCATATGTCTTCAAGAGACACATGTGGAGGGGTCGCAACAATTTTTGTTGAAAACATTAGGGTATCAATTGATTACCACTTCAACACAAGGGGTGAGAGCAAGAGGTGTGGCTATTCTGGCAAAAAGGGGAGATATACAATTTAGATGTATGATGTTACAACGCATGCTTTTACCACGCATGCTGCTACAACACGGTTTTTACATCGCATACCATTACAACGCATAGCGCTTTTGGGTGTTGGATAGTGAATAGTTTAATTTACTATTCCAACTCCAGTCTCCGTGGACACTAGGGAAGGTTATTGGATAGTAAATTAACCTATTCCCTATCCTAGAGCGCCCCCCAGCGCAATGCGTTGTAATAGTTTGCGTTGTAATGATCGCGTTGTAATGGTAGTGCGTTGTAAAAGTTTCGTTGTAAGTGATGTTTCCCATTCAATTTACATGTACATTAGCTGACAAATTTGGGCGCTGGGCTATCGCAGAATGTCATTACGATTCTGGGGATAGTAAAATGACTCTTTGTACTATATATGGTAATATTAGCGATGACCCGGATGTGCTATCGAGTATGGCTAACAAACTCTCTCACTGGCCGCTCCCACTGATTGTTTGTGGGGATCTTAATGTACATTTACCAGGGGAGTGGCTTTCAGATGGCTTTAAATATCTAGGGCGAAAACCAAAACTTTTCCAGGCTCTGAAAAATATGTGCATGTTACATGGGTTAATTGATGGTTGCAACTTGGGCATTCTGGGGACCCAGGAATCATGTTTTATTCATACCCACATGCCCGACATGCACGGTTAGACTATATACTCATGTCCAGCTCCCTGAGGTCTGCTAGCACAATACAAAAAAATACCAGGAATTTTGTCAGACCATAATCCCCTAGTATTAAGTCTGGAGTGTGGGTTAAATAAATCCAAGCTTAAGATATGGACATTTGAAAGAGCATTATTGGGGAATGATGAATGCTGTCAGCATATGATGAGATGGATTCCGGGCTTTGTAGAGGATAATTTTGGTAGTGCCGCAATAGATATGGTTTGAGATACCCTAAAGGCTAGTATTAAAGGAGAGACGTTGCAATTTTCCCTGAGTGCTAACAAAGAAGCCAAACCACAGATGGCTACACTCCAGTGCAACCTGGGCAGGGCTGAGAGTGAGCTAATTACTGCCATTCGGGAGGGGCGTGTACCTGGTAATGAACTAAGTCGGATGGCGGTGGCTAAAAAACAGATAATTGACATCTTAACGGAAAAGGCAGTGGCAAAAGCAACAACTCACAAAGAAAACAATTATGAATGGAGTGAACAGGTGGGCCACCAGCTGGCAGTACGCGCTAGAGAAGATTATTCGGCTAATTTAGTCAAAGAGATTAGGGATCCAGAGTCTGGCCTCAGGAAGACCGAGTCCTCTGAAATTAGAATCTCTAAGATACAGCAGAGAATCACCAGGACAGACCTGAGGTCTACTTAAATTTAAATACCCCAGTGTGATTCGAGAAAACGGACCAAGAAAGCTTAGATAGTACTCCATTTTGGGAGGAAATTCTTTTATCTATGAATAATGTTGCTGCAGGGAAAGCCGCTGGCACGGATGGAATCCCAACGGAGTCCTATGTAAAATTTTCAGCACAACCAAAAGAAATAATGCAGGAATTGATTAGCCATATTTTTCAGGGAGGAAGGCCGCCAGCCTCATTGTCATCTGGCAAAATTATAGTTTTTCCCCCAAAAAATAAAGATCCTCTAGTACCCGGGTCCTATCGACCCATTACATCGATAAATGGAGATTCCAAAATTTACTTTGAACTATTAGCAAATCGATTGGCACAGATTATACATAAGATCATATCCGGATGCCAGCACGGGTTTATCCCCGGGAGATCTACAATCGATCACGTCCAAAGGATAATTTCCCTTTATGATTTTACCGAGGTGACAGGAGACCCTATGGCGCTTATATTACTTGACGCTGAAAAAGCTTTCCTTAGGGTCTCCTAGTATTACCTGTGGGCCACAATGGCATATTGTGGGATTAATCAGAGATTTATTAAAGCAATACAAATGCTATATGTGGATCCGATAGCCAGTATATCAATAAATGGGGTACTATCAAATAAAAAAACAATTAAAAGGAGGACAAGGCAGGGCTGTCCGTGTTCTCCTCTCCTATTTGCACTTTACATCGACCCGTTCATCCGTAGGCTAGATAAAAATATACTAATTCCACCAATATGGGCACGACAATATGAGACCAAAACACCAGCCCAGGCTGATGATATCGCTTTAGTCTCTAGTGATCCTATTTCCGCAATTGATGCGATAGAAGAGGAGGCACTGATCTTCGGAGCAGTCTCTGGCTATAAATTAAATCAAAGTAAAAAGCAGATCATTCTTAATGACCAGATCAAGATGAGGGATGTTAGAGTTACAGACAAAGCCACCTATCTAGGGTTCAGTATATCGGCGAAGGTGGGTAGTATAGTTAGTAATAATGTGGAACCCTTGATCCAACTAACAAAAAAAGAACTAGTCCGTCTAAATAATCTACATTTAACGATAGGAGGGAGCTGTAATGTGATTAAAATGCTTTATCTTCCTAGATTTTTATATTTTTTTAGGACTATTTGTATGGTATTTCCACCTCAATTTTTCAAATCTTTATAATCCATGTTTACTAGGTTTATCTGGGGGTATACGAGGCCCCGTAGGGCTTTGAGATTTCTTTCACTCCCCAAGGACAGAGGGGGACTGGCACTGCCTAACTTCAAGTTGTATTACTGGGCTACAGTATTAAGATACTGTTCAATACTCATATATCCTGGGCCTATGAGCAATAATATACCCACCCCACAAAAACTAATATTGGGAAGAGGCGCAGAAGGCTTCCTCTGGCGACATATTAACGATAGCTACTTTAAGAAAGTGAAATTCAAGACTATTTATGATATATACAAGGTTTGAGGTAATGCTCGTAAATTACTAGGACTTGGACTCTATTCATATTATAAGCCTGTTTTTAATAATGACGATCTTCCAGAGATATTTGGGGACAGGTGTATGGACCGTTGGATACAGGCAGGGATTTCACAGTTGGGCTGCTTTTATACAATAAACAGATTGAAGACCTTTGAGGAATTACGTAATGAATTTGATGTTAGCCATAGGGATTTTGTTTAATTCTTATAGGTTAGAGATTTTTTGACAAAGAAAGGGGGAGGGGTAGGGTAAAATTCCAAGCGATTCAAATTATAGTCAATATACGTAAAAAATCTATTTTAACTATTGGGGAAATCTATGAATCCTTGAATTCCTTATGTCCCGATGATATAGAGAAACAGATAGCTAGGTGGCAGGCTAAACTGGCTGTATTGCCCCAAACTCTGTGTTAGTGTGTTCCTTCGATTTGTCACAGACTTGCTTTATGTCAGTTAAACTACAAGCCCAATATTATAAGACCTTCTTTTCATTGTATTACACCCCGAATAAGATAGCAAAACGGGGGACTGGAAAGGGTACAACATGTCCAAGATGCTCACTGTTGGATGCTGATAGTGTGCATATATTTGCCTCTTGTAATGTATTGTCGAGCTTAATGAGGGAAATCTCTGACTTTTTATCAGAAATCTTAGGAACAGCAGTCAACATCTCAACCGAGGAAATATTGCTGGGTACAGCTGATTGCAACTGCCCAAACTATGTGCAAGGGCTAATTTTTGTGGCCATGGCCGTTCTTAGGCTATGCATAGCCTCAGCCTGGCTGGGTCCGAATCCACTGGCATTCCAGCAATGGAGGGCCCGTTTGTTAGCAACTTGTAGCCTAGAGGTGGCTATATACAAAAGAAAAGGGCGTAATAAACGCAGAAGAGGGATGATGATATGGGATAAACTGTTGCAATGGATGAATAATCATGCTTAGGATGTATTGTTGATAACAGGGGGATAAAAATTTGTTTGCAAAACATGATTTGACCCACTTCTGATGTAATTGTACTAAATTATGGACGTCTGTAAATGCTCCTCATTTTTTTTTTTTTACATTCTCAAGGTTTTCGTTGTAATCATGAAAATTGTGTCTTTTGTTTGAGCTTCCCCAAAATGCGTAGGGGCGGGAGGTGGGGGTAGGGGTGGGGGTGGCTTATGTGTAAGGAAAAAAAACCTATAAAGATATTTAAAAAAAAAGAAAGACCTTTTGATTTTATTAAAATTTTATAAATATAATATATTTACTTTTAGGGGCTATCGGCCAGCCCTCTTCTTCCATTGGGGTAAAGTTTCAATTGATGGGAGCCAACGAGGGTACTACTGATAGAACCTATCAGTAAGAACAGAAAAATATAAATAATGACCCCCAACACCCAGGGAATAAACTTCCTCAGTCATTTGTCATTTGTTTTTCAAAAAACATGCTCCCACTTTGGGAGTTTGTATTTGAAGAAAAAAATCATGACAGCAGCCCTCCACCAAATATTTGGTATCTTCAGAAGAACCATTGGTTCCTCTGAAGGTACAAAGAACACCACTAAGCCATTGATAATCTCTAAATTTGGCAGACATTAGACCATCAGGGTGGCAATCGTAATGTCGTACACCAACCAGGCAGATGGACTACCATCTGACAAACACTAGATTGGGCCATGTTTCCTCAAAGTTTACAGAAATTACTTCCACTACAGTTCACCCTAGTTGATGTAACCTCACCACTGTGGTCTGAGTCTGAGAATAGGTACTTTTTTAAATAAATGACAATAAGGGCCTTATTACGAGTTTGGCGGTCCCATAGACCGTTGCACCAGCAGTGGCAGGCAGAGCACGTTGAGCTCGGCGGTCCGACCACCGTATTACGAGTTGGGTGGATTGGCTTTGAGAAGACCGCCGCTGGACCGCCGAGACCACCTGCAGACCGCCGACGGCCAGATTCGCGGTCAGGGAAATACAGCCACCATTGGGTGGTACAGGGGAGCTGCACAGCCATCTGTATTACTGCTTCAAGGTGGCGGTGACAAAGGATTTGAGGTGCATACTCACCGCTTTCTTTTTCTTCCAGGCAGATTCCGACGTGGATCCCTTTTTGCAGGTCCCCCTTTACAGCAGGATCTTCACGTCGAGGATTACGACCCTGTTTGTGGCAATCTACAGGTGAGTCTTTTTTTAACCATGTACCCATTGCCAGGACTGCCCACATATGGGCTGAACCCCAGAAATGGGTACATGGTATTTTTCCACTTATATCATGCATATGTATGCATTCAACACATCTGCAGTCAAAATGCACACACAGGCATCAATATGTTTGTGAAAAGTACTCACCACCGCTGCAGACCCCCGCCTCCACACTGCCGACCACTTGGTTAACTCATAATAAGGTGGTCTTTGGATGGCCAGCGCCGTGGGCTGCTGGCTGTCCTTCAGCAGTCAGACCGCCAAACTCATAATAAGGCCATATGTGTGTATCAATCCCTTCTTCATAGGCAGAACAAGAGCATAAGGTGTAGTGTATGGGAAAATATTCATCAATAGACATGGCTGTGTCTCCGATTTCAGCAGGGTATGGCGTACTAATTATATCCTCCTTTTTTTAAAGCCCATTGAACACAGTTGAGACAGTGGTGCAGATTCAGTAGAAACGAGAGGAGGGTGCTAGAAGTAATCAAATTAATGACTGTAAGCAAGGAATTTGATTAAAATCAATATTTTAATATCTTTCCTGAGAGAGGAGATGGGTGGATAGAATTCCAGGGGCCGCATGGTACTTATGTTGCCCAGCAGTGCAAGAATGATTGGTTAAATCCTTTGCTTCCTGTTGAAATTCAATATTTCTGGGCACAAACCTGCTTTACAGCATTGTAGGCAGCAGCCTCCTGAGCGAATGAGCTCATCTACTATATGTTGTTGTTGAGTTGAGTGTCATTGGATGGTCTGAAGTCTAGTTTGAGGAGACTGGGGGCTTAAATTTACAGTGACAGCAGGGAAATTAGGATGATGGTAATGTGAATTTAGAGGTGGGTTCAACAACCAGGTTACTCACCATGGTCTGTACTACTGCGCTAAGACGTAGGTTCTTTTTCAAATGCTGCCCAACTACAATTTGGTATAATGACAAAGGACTGGGATTTAGTACTAGATGCAGTGCAGCAGAGATGCTTTGGAATCAGCCTTGTGTAAATAGGCTGAAGTTGTGAAGAGATTGAAGTAGAAATTTGGATTATTGGCAGTGTATTTTACAGTAATGGCTTTAGGTTACCTGGTTTTCCCAGAGGTAGGAGATGTTATTGTTGGAAATGACAATCATTTGCGTGGTATACCCCCACATTTTTGCCATGGCTGTGTTTGTTAGCTGTAGAACTTTACTCCTGCTAAACAAGTGGTAAAGTGCCTTACTTCCCCTATTAAATGATGAACCACTCAAGTATTGTTTCTCAATACATCCCGTAGGGTTATTTAGTTGTGTTAGCAAGTCCTTTATTCAAAATGTCATCCAACCATAACAAGTTCCAGCCTAACTGGTATATTAGCACACCTATAGCTCTCTAGTATATGGTACAAAGTATAGCCAGACCCTGCAAGTTAAATGTCACTAGTGGCTACTGCACCCATTGTGGTACCCACTGCAGTGACAGTGTAAACTTGACTGGATGCCAGCCAATTGTAGCCTGGTCAATGCAGTTTTAAACAAATTTGATGGTCAAAATAACCACTTTTAATAGTCCTAAACAATCTATTAAATTTTAGTAAGCCACCGAAAGTAGGCGTTAAAGCCCATAAGGCAGGGTGCCAAGCGCTTAAAAGTATGACATGAAAAATTTTAATGTTAAACATGTTCATACATGTGAAAAGGCCCTATAAGGCATTTTTACTGTGCCAGGGCTAGCTGTTCCATGGGAAAGCAGTGAGATGCATTATTAAATGTATTAATGTTATCTCTGGGTAGGAAGCTGCTAGAAATTTCACTTTTGGATGTTTTGAAATATTTATTACAAACTCAATCCATTAATGAAGTTGGGTTTGTAATACATATATTGGAAAGGATACTTATATATATACCTTTTCACTGCCTAAGCCTCTGGATTCCCATTTGCATGAGCCCAACTGTTGCCAGCAGCTCAATAGCTCCTTTGTGGAGGTATGAATTTGCTCCCAGGACTGAGACAAAGGCCGGTAGACAGGAGGCTGCTGTCTTCTCCCTCTGGCAAGGTACCTATGTGTGGAGTGACACACATATAGAGATAGTTCACAGTGTCCACACTAGAATATACCAAGACAGCCAAAAGTGATGTGAACAAACATTAATGCATATGTGAGCAGTACACAACAGTTCACTTCAGTTTATGTACAAAAGAAAAATGTCATACATGTCAACTTCTTGTATCATGAAAGTGGATGAGATGCATGATGATAGCTGGATGCTACACGTCACCAATTGGCTACTGTTATGGGAGAGCCCATTCCAGGCTGATGACAGCGAAAAGTATCCCATAGACATTCCACATATATATGCACGAGTCACCCGGAAGACAACCTCAACCCATCATTCACCAGTTTGGAGTCCACATGTGTCTGTAACAGCACTGTGCACATCACATACACTTATTTGGTATGGTGGACACCGTTATGTTGTGGAGTCTGCATTGCACACATTACTACTGTTACAGTCGGTGTAAACTACAACGCAGTAATCGTCATGTTCAACAAAGACTTGTGAGAAAAGGTATAGGCAGGCGAATAGTGTCATACATCATATGAGATGTTCACATACTGGTGAATATGCATTAAGTAAACAATTTCATAATGTATATTACAACACTGACAAGGTAGAGGCCTAGACTTTCCAATGGCACATGCAGGATAGCCGACCACCGAGTGTTTTGAAGCATGCAGTATTTGGATTCGACCACAGCAGCCACAGCCATTGGCTAACTTTGAAAAGTGCAACCATCACCGGTCAAGTGATGTGTCTGCGGACAAAGGTGACCGCCTAATTGGATGCTTGAGTTTGCCAATGGGACATGCTCATTCAGCGACTACCCGGTGATTTGAACCACGCGGTAGGCGGATTCTTACACAGCAGTCACTGCCATTGGCAAACTTTGTAAAATGCGACCACTATGATCTAATTTATGTGGCTGTCTACACAGAAGACCGCCTTTGTGGTGTACTTAAAGGTTGCAGATTGGGAAACAAATCACTTGCCTCCAGACACTGCTGCTTACTACACCTCCTAATC
Organism: Lissotriton helveticus; assembly: GCF_964261635.1. Taxonomy (NCBI): domain Eukaryota; kingdom Metazoa; phylum Chordata; class Amphibia; order Caudata; family Salamandridae; genus Lissotriton; species Lissotriton helveticus. The sequence continues at coordinate 1,176,296,832 of NC_136059.1, forward strand.
TACAGCTGCTGTTTACTGCCTCTGGGAGCTGTGATGTCACGCTGTACAGGGCTCAGGGCCCCTCCCTTCACTCCAGAGGTGGTCAACGTGGTCTTTCCCCTGTACCCCCAGTTCTATGGCTCACCAGAGGAGCAGGTAAGAACTGCTGATACATTGTGTATTCTTTAACAATTATCCTAGCCAGGCCCATGGCCTATATTGTAGCTCAAAGTATCATATCGACATCAATGTATAGTAAGATGGTGTGGCCCCAACATAAGACACAAAGAGTTATGGTACATGTGGTACTGATATTTGTGGAGGTAACATCATCATGGTGATGTGCATACACTCCTGAACCATACACTGATGTATGCACATTCCTATGCATGTATAAACATATTTTTAACCTATGCCGACTTTGCACATCAGGAAAAGGCAGATGTGTTGAAAAACTGTACTGGCTTTACATACAAACTTGAGTATGTTTCCTGTGAGTGGGTTGTATAGGATATGTGATCTAACTTACAGTTCCACCAATCGCTCAGCACACATGAGGCATCACCAACGAGTCATGAGGAAGGTACGAAGACCTCACAGACCCCTTCACAGTGACCCACAATGATAATGTGATATATAGGGTGGCCACTCGATGTATTGTTAGATATGGTATATGTGGGCATGTGAGGGTCATGTGTGAACAGTATGCTCAGCATGCAGAGATGAAACACTGATATTGATATGTGCCTTGAATGCTCCATAGCTCAGGCTGGAGAAGAGTGCATTACCCAATAGAACAGATGCACAAAGTACTCCCCTTGTAGATGTGCTGATCCTCAGATGTAGCCTGAATCGGTGTAACAGGACCACAGGTTGGCCTAAATGTTCCTAGTGGTACTAGATATGGCATGGTGCAATATGAGAGCCCGAGACCCAAGACTACTGTCTATGGGCCTTTGTTGTCACTGTGTGTCATTGTCTTAGCACAGGCCCTTTACTCCCACATGCCTTGGAGTTTACAGTCATACGAGTGATGCTACCATTATACAGGAACATTGTTAATCAGAGAAATTGTCATGTCAGAAAGTTGGTTATATCTGAAGTGCAGTTCTGAAGAGCATCACCTGCTGTGCAATAATGTGAAATTATGCAGTATGTACAATGGTTTGTTGATGTCGTCCCATACACATGTCCACATTTGGCATACAGTGTGTTCCATGATGTCAGGACTTACTACACAGACACATGCAGGCGTAGTCTGAAGTCCAAATCAGTAATCAAAATGTGCACTGATGCACAGAGTGGGAATTATCATTTACATCCATGGCAGCCCTATTTTATGTGACCCCAAACTTGGCATGCACTCGGGCAATGGTAGTTTTGATGTTTTAGCCAGTTTAATTCTACTCATTTGTCCAGACAGTTCAGGTGTCTGTCCATGACTACAATACTACTTTACCCTTCAGGAGGACACATTGGTGTGCTGTGTTACGTGGAAAAACCTTTCAGAGCACATGTGGTGTGGGCCTGGGGTACGTATTTTCAGAGGTCTGGCGTGAGTATAGGCATGATCAGGATGGATGGTAGTACTTAGAGGACATTGAAATTGAGCAGTAATGGATTTTCTGTTACTCCACATGTGCCTTTCAAACATGTAATTTGTGCAAGGTTGTTAATGTATATGCTAGATGTGTACTACCTACGTGTCACCATATCTGACAACCTTTATCTTGCCTGTCCACTCAGTAAAAAGCCATCACCCGGAAGGTACGGGCCCTAAGGGTCTCTCATCAGTGCAATGTTTACTGCAGGAAAAGGTGTGAGGACATGAGATGCTTGACCCGGAAGATCATGGCGGTCCAGCTGGGGTTGTCCTCCCTAGGCAGAAGGGGCACTTACCGAACCCTGACCCGCCATAATGGGCAGCATAATGGTGGTGGCATACCCTGACCTTGATGAGGAGTTGAGAGCCCAACAGCAGCTAGGAGGTAGGAGGGGGTGAGTATTTGCCTAAGTGAAACATTATGCATGACCATCTGTTTGTTGTTACAGGCACCTATTACCCCTTCAGGTTTGTAGATGACTCACGTCCCACACAATGAGAGAGTTGGTGCATATGTAGGTGTGGTAGTCGGATCATGGTGTTCACCTTTGTGTTCAGGAACTAAGCATGCTAAAGTCAAACATGTGTTTCCGTTGTTGAGCAGCCACTTGTCTGTCTAATGGCTTAGAAGACCTACATCATCATTGGAACTCATATGTGAAAGTGATCTCAAACAGGCCACTTGTCAGCCTTGTGTCTGGAGTGATGCTCCCTCACTACTGTGTCTCATTTGATGGTGGACCACTTACCTAATGCATGCAACACAATGTACTCTAGATGCAGACACCGAGCACTGCATTTTGTTGGTAAGTGGGGAATGTAGAATAACATGAGTTGGCAAACATTCATATGGTGCCATATATTTTTTTGCCTACATTTATGTGTTGTACTGTCACATGTACAACTGTTCCATACATGATCATGAGGGTCTAAATTCTTTTCAAACAGAATCCTTTGTATTTTGCTATGATGGCCAATGTGTACATGACAATGTAAAACAGTGATGGGTATACAGAGTAGTTGTAACCACATACTGTGCTGTTTAGACACTGCTGGGTAAGTCACACATGCCCAATGACATTTATGGATGTCTTTAGCCAGGTAAATTATTGAGGCAATGACACACATAGTAAGAACACTTCCAGTACTTTCTGGCCAGGTTCCATTGAATGCCATTGTAAAGTGTGTATTCAGTCAGGTTGGATGCACATGTGCATCTGTGTAGGGTCATTCTGTGGCAGGTGATTTTCATATGTGAGTGATATGCTGACAATATAGGGTATCTGTGACAGCAAACATGAAATGTACAGTGAATCCACATCCCTTGTTGACTTGAGTAAGACCTACTTATGCCCTAGGAATGTCCTATATACCATGTAGTTTCAATGTTCTGATGGCATTGAGATTTTCTAATTGAAAAAGGTGTGCTCACATGAGCCGATCTAGACAGGGGATATTCCTATGCAGACTCATGTAAAAGGGTCCTTTTTCCTGAAATCTAATACCAATTGGAGCCACACTGTTTCTATTCTACTCTTCTGTACTACATGTGACACCTAGCTAGGCTACTCTTGTGAATCCATGCACTGCGTCGTCTAGCAGTGGACAGAAGTATAAGTGTCATTTGTGAAGTGTGAATATTGTGGAATGGGCAATTCCCTCACTGATTGTTGTTAGTCATATTATACTGCTCAAAGTCAAATTCATACCTCATCAAAGGAGCTATTGAGCTGGCTGGCAACAGTTGGGCTCATGCAAATGGGAATCCAGATACTTAGGCAGTGAAAAGGTATATATAGGTACCCTTTCCAATATATGTATTACAAACCCAACTTCATTAATGGATTGGGTTTGTAATAAATATTTCAAAACGCCCAAAAGTGAAATTTGTAGCAGCTTCCTAGCCAGAGATAACATTAATACATTTAATAATGCATCTCACTGCTTTCCCATCCAACAGCTTACTCTCACATAGTCAAAATGCCTTGTAGGCCCTTTTCACGTGTATGAACATGTTTAACATTAACATTTTTCATGTCATACTTTTAAGCACTTGGCACCCTGCCTTATGGGCTTTAACGTCTACTTTGGGTGGCTTACTAAATTTAATAGATGGTTTAGGCTTCTTAAAAGGGGTTATTTTGACCATCACATTTGTTTAAAACTGCATTGACCTGGCTACAATTGGCTGGCCTCCATTCAAGTTTACCATGTCACTGCAGTGAGTACCTCAATGGGTGCAGTAGCCACTAGTGACATTTAACTTGCAGAGTCTGGCTATACTTTGTACCATATACTAGGGACCTATAGGTGTGCTAAATATACCAGTTAGGCTGGAACTTGTTATGGTTGGATGACATTTTGAATAAAGGGCTTGCTAACACAACTAAATAAGCCTTCGGGATGTATTGAGAAACAATACTTGAGTGGTGCACAACTCCAACACTGCCTTAGGGGTATGCCCATTTCATCATTTAAAGGGGGAAGTTAGGCACTTTACCACTTGGTTAGCAGGAGTAACGTTCTATAGCTAACAAACACAGCCATGGCAAAAATGATGGGGTATAACACGCAAATGATTGTCATTTCCAACAATAACATCTCCCACCTCTGGGAAAACCAGGTAACCTAAAGCCATTGCTGTAAAATACACTGCCAATAATCCAAATTTCTACTTCTTTCCCTTTACAACTTCAGCCTATCTCTGTAGCAGGTGCCCAGCAGTACTACATGTAGTGTGTTTGGGAAACCTAAACATTTCCAGATTGCAGGGCAGTTTATGGATGGGTAGACATGCATTCCATGTGGACAGCCCATTTGATTACATCAGGCAACTATGGTATAATTTAAGGACCTAGGTTGACCACGTACTGACATTTCAGGATACAAGCATGAGGGTGGATTTGGGATGTGGTTACACATGCAGTTGAAGCAGACTGTGTTAATGACAACATTATGTGCAACTGGGCGCAGGTCAGGTACCATTCATGCATGTTCTCATGCCAATGTTGGAGCCAATTTAGTTGAACAGTTTGGGTTCTGTGCTATTGTGTTATGTGTTGAGTTATGATATGCTTGTCTAGTGTGTGTAGGCAATTGCAATTAACATATTACTCATCTTATTTCAGAAACTACCCAGGGCAGCGACGGAGCCAGGGCCAAGACCGTTGGAGAAGAAGCTGGCCATAGTGGTTCCCTTCACCGCAGTGACACAGAGGAAACCAGTGGCCCAGAGGGTGGTGGGAGTGCCATGGAGAAACAACACAACAAATCTTCCTCATCATCACTATCACCGTCAAGCGTCAGTGGATGTCCGTGGTGATGGACCCACCTGGACCTGAGTCAGCTACATCCATGTCCTCCAAACCCCTTCCATTTCCAGCTGTCCAGGCCCACTCCCTTAAGCAGGGGAGAGTCATCTTCCCACCAGGCACCTCACACCCTGCCTCTGTCTCCCCTGCTGCCCTAAGTGTGAAGGCTATTGACCTACTGAGACAGATCTCTGTGGATCAGAAAGCAGTGTTGAATGCCCTCCAGGTGCAAACACCCCAGCTAAATCTGATGGTGTTGTACCTGGAAGGTATTCACGTGGACACGTCTGGCCTACAGAGATCTTTTCAGGCACTGGCTTCCACACTCTCTTCCAACATTTACAGCTTTCCATCCCACCTCCTGCCCCTTCCCCATCCACTACCCCTATTCCCCTACCTACCCAAAGCACACACGCACATCATCATGCACTCACCAGGCAGTCACCACCCTCACCACCACATCCACTGACATACACACAGATACCACTAAACCAGAGACTGCCACAACCACTTCCAACATCACAAACATAGCCGCCACACCACCTGCCCCAGCCACTACTAACATCACAAATCCAGACCCCACAGCCACAGCACCAGCTACAGACACTACTGAATTCACACATCCAGATCCAAAGGCACACCACCAGCCACAGATTCTACTGAGGTCACACCCCTCACCACCAGCCACAGTCACTACTGATGTCACACAGCCAGAACCCACAACCGCACCACCAGCCGCAGATACTACTGATATCACACAGCCAGATACGCACAGCCACACCACCAGCCACAGTCACTTCACATACTTCCAAGCACCACTAACATTCCACAGCCAGAGACATCAGACACACATACATGCACACGCAGTATGTCCTTCTACACCTCAGACCTCACATCTTTCTATCTCCAACAACCAATCATGTGCCATTCCTCCTCCCCAGTCTCCCAAAACACTTACCCTGGGTGCCCTTGATCTTTTCCCCGCCACAGCTCCTACCTCCCAAAACCCAAAGGCCTGGTTTCCTCGTCAACACCAAAAGAATCTGTCCCTGTACCAATTAAAAAAACGCCCTACCACAATAAAGGGTAAATAACGTAAACTCAACCGTCCTGATACCAACCCACCCCTCCCAAAATCCAAAGAGCATCTACCCCAACCTACCCCAAACCTTCTAAGCTGAAGAGTAATAACCCTGTTCCCACCGTCCCTATACACATCACCACCCTCAAAGTCTACAAGATACCCTGGATAATCCGAACCAGCCCTCCCAAACCCGAGCCCAGCCCTTCCACACCCCAAGCTAGACCTACCAATCCCGAATCCATAATTCCCAGCGACCTACCCAACCATTCCAATCCCGAGACCAGCTCTCCCAAGGACCAACCCTGCCGCCCCAGTCCAAATCCTAGTCAACAAGAATACATTTTTGTAGGTGCCTGGAATACCCATTGGATGCCCCTTTCCTGGGAAGGTGTCCCTTGCAGTGATCTGGTTGGAAAGTTAAGTGGCACAGCAGTATGCTGGACCACATCACCATTTTTGGACTGGCCATTACCCTTTGCTTGCAAACATTGATAATTTGTCTGAATAAAGATGCTATCGTTTGTGATTACCTTTGTCCTGTCTTTGCCACTGATGCTATTTGCTGTTATTGAACATTTTGGGATGTGTGACAACTATTGGGTTTGTTTCCCCATGATAGCTGATCCATTTGCAGTGGTAAGTATACTCAAACCTTGGGACAAGTTATCGAGTGACAGAGGACAAGGGTCAATGTTCAATTGTTTTATGAGTGGAATGAGTTCAAATTATGACATACATCGGGTTGTGTGTTATCTGCTTTGGCAAGTATAGCATCTTGCCTTATCCAATGTCCACATCTACAGGCTTGCAGTACTACCTGAGATGTTTGGTGGATATGTGTTACATATGTGCTAAGTAGGTATTTGTTACACCACATATGGGGAGTGTAGTATTGTGATAGCTATGTGTAACTTTGGAGGCACATGTAAGCATTTTCATGTGTGTTCTTTCAACATACTTCTCATAGATGTCTGACTACTACTGCTGTTGTTGTAGTGTTATTTTTAAGATGTGCACTTACACATCAGCCACATAAGCATTCCACTGTGTGACAATATTGGTTGTACCAATTATACACCATGCTACAGGTCCTATGTACATGGTGACATTGATGCAGGTGCAAATTGGACTGAGTCAGATAAGGTATCCCCTTGGTTTGGATACCCACATCTGCAGGGAGTATTTACAGTGTGGCCTTTACTAGTCTGAGACCGTAGTTTTTGGGAATCCCATTTACCTGACTTTTCATATGAAATGAAATGAAATGAAAAATTACATTTCTATAGCGCATAACCACCCGGAGGCCTCGCAGCGCTTTAGACTGATTACTGTGTCGGACCTACGGGTAGTTAGTACGCTTTTGCAAACAGGTAGGTCTTTAAGGCCTTCCTGAAGGATTGTAAGTTACTGTCTTCTCTCAAGGTCACAGGCAGAGAGTTCCAGAGCCTTGTCGCTGTATGGCTGAAAGAGCGGCCGCCCCATCTGGCCCTCTTGACTCTGGACGAAGTTGCCAGATGCAGTGTTCCAGAGCGAAGGGCTCTGGAAGGGATGTAGGGTGATACTAGAGGATGTAGAATGGCCGGGCCTGTTCGATGAAGAGATTTATGTAGAATACACATGGCTTTAAACTGTGCTCGGGCAGCCACCGGGAGCCAGTGGAGATCTTTTAGCGCCTTCCTGGCGGACTGCCAGCGCGGGATGTTAAACAGCAATCGTGCGGCACAGTTTTGGGTGACCTGGAGCCTGTTGACCACTGCATGTGGTTGATATGTGAAGGGGCAGTATAGAGCTTTTGCAGTGAAGTTGTTTAATTTTTTGCCTGAGACATCCATATAGTTGTGTTTTCGATGTTGCAACAGAAGCTAGCTTATGAACAATATGAGGGTGTCTCAGAAGATGATAGCTATGTCATTAGTGAGGAGGTGCTGTTTTGTGACACTGTTTATTGCAGTTTTCTTTACACCAGCTTCTGCGATGTCTACACATGGAGATTTTGTGAGTGTGTTCCTGTACATTGTCACTAATCTGCACATAAGGGGTAACCATTCAGATGTGATGGGAGCATGCATTCAATGATGTTACATACAGGGACCCACTAGATATGTTTGAACCAGGGATACAACGCCCCTAGCTTTATCCATGCTGTTGTGTCTCAAGGAGGGGTCCATGTAGTATGTGAAACCCACTATTGATGTATAGCGTGTTTCGAAGTTGGCTGGGAGTGTTTTCAGTCAGGTGATGTGCATTGTCTGCAGATTTTCACCAGGGATGTTTGAACCACACACACTAACACATGCTCCCCACTCTATGTCTCTTCTGTTATAGTAGACTTGTACAGTTTTGTGAAATGTGTGTTTTACTGTGTTTTTAGTGTCCTCCACAACGGGTCTTTGCTTGGGATGAGTGTCCTCTCACAGGTGCATGGCTGATGTACATGATAGCGTGGCTTACAAACATGTAAGCTGTACATATGTGTTTGCCATATTATCCCACACAGACAATATATATGTTCTTTTGACATAGCACATCAAGGTATATGTTAACTGTTAAGACGAGTTACATTGCATCTACAAGGAGTCAGTACTTCTGGATTTGCTAATGGTTGTTACTTGCATTAGTTACAGGAGTTAGTATTCAGACTTAATTGCATGATAATTAGGGTGAAGCTTGAATATGTCTGACCAGAACTAGAACTTTCTAGAGCATGTGGCTGTAAACAAAGCGACATAACTACCACCTTCCTACTAAACTTGTGGTCTTTACTTTGAGCAATGCATCTCATAACTGTACAATCGCTGAATGAAAAATGAATTTGCATATTAGAGGTTTGTTAAAAAAATATAGGTAAACAAATAAACGAAAGCTGTCTGTTGCATTCTGTTACATAGCTAACACTGTTGATGCAACATTGTCGTTTTACATAATGTGTCTCTTTTGAAAAGTTGTCACTGGCACTATTAAATCCGTTTTGAAGCACAACAGGGGCAATTTGATTGCGTGTAACTTAAAGATAGGCCATTAAAAACACATGCGATTCAATGGGCCGGGAACAATCGTAAACAAGTCGGCAGAAGAGACAAGGATCTTTAATCGTTTCTCAAACATGTGGACCATCTTTAAGTGTACAGACTTTCTTTTAATTTAAAGTCTCATGGGAACATAAACTATGGGAGAATGAATATTGGGAAATATTACATACGTGTGGGAGTTTGCATGGCAATATGTAATGCCAATATACAAATTAAAGAAACACAGAGGTAAATACCAGCTTTAAAAAATCCATTATGTTGTGGGAGACGTACAGCAGCTTTGATTTCATGTAAATAAAACAAGTCACTGCGAACACGCTGTGTAGCCAATGCATTAGATGTCTGCTCATAAGGCTGTAGTCAGCAGCCTGTGATGATCCCGAGAGGAGACAAACGCGGCTGCGAAAGCGCTGTGGAGCAAAGCCAGAAATGGCGGGGGCAGGGGAGCGAATTCCTTTGAAGTGTTTGAAGTCTGATGCGGCCTGCAAGCAAACCAGCATGAGTGCGGAGAGAGGCACACAGGCTGCCAAATGGTGTGCGTTGCGCATGCGCCCGCACACATGCACTGTAGGCAATCCGCCTGGAAAAGCCATTGGGAGCAGTTTTCAAAGTCCCTACTTAATATCTCGCCAAAGCATCGCTAACGCGATGGCTTAGACGAGACCTAAAAACCACAGGAGCCCTGCTGAGAAATGATGATTTCGTTCTGCGAGATGTCGAACATCCATGCTGAGTAGTTTTGATAACGTAACTTAAAACGTATGACAGCCATGCTAGAAGGTAACAAATGTAGTGTTTACATGATATAGTACTGAAGTACCTTTCAGTTAGGTTCTAAATAGATTTCTGTCACCATGAGCAACTAGTTTCTCTCCTAGCCCTGTCTTTTGCCCCCAATCACTTCACAATGTATTCCTGGAGTATGGTTCCATTTCCTGCACTGTGTAAAATGGGTTGTTGACTACATGTTGGTGCATTGAGGCATAATGCTTTTGATGAATGCACCTGTGGGTTCAACATAGATACTGAAGAGCAAGGGGGAGAGATTCAGGAAGGTATTCACATAATAGACAGGCCACCCTGACATGGCGCACCTTTAACTAGGCAGACTCCCCAGGATATTGTGGCATAGATTTGCAAATTTAGTGGCACAAAAATGGAAACTTAGCAGCATCATTGCAGCACTTCCTTTTATTTTAAATCATTCCTTTTCAGCCTTAAATCAATGTAAACTGACTTAGCAGGGTACTCCACTGTGAAATAGGCATGTTTAAAGCATTTGTTGCTCTACAGAAGCACAGCTCCAATCTGCACCTTGTGAGAGGGGGCCCTATTTCTCCCTTGGGTGTTCTAGCACCCATGTATGTACCCCTGCCGGGGCACCGCTGCCTCCTGGATCCGTCCAGAATGTCCTACACCTGTAGGCCAAGAGGAGTGTTTGCCTCAGGGACAGAGTGAGTGTTTTTCTATACCAATCTGCACATCTCCATCTGCATGTGACTTAGGTTTGGAATGAAGTCCGCAATTAAGTAACAGCAGAGGGGTGTGTGCTGGGCTTTAAGTAGGATGAAAAAACTGGGGGGAGTCTCTCATAGGGGCGTGGCCGATGTAATTAAGGGTGTGTCTTACAACACTTGAGCAAAAAATCTGCACTTAGTATAGTGTGCTGCCCCGAAAGGTATTTTGCTGCTTCTGTCCATTCATCCAGATATATAACACAACGTATCCATGCAATTGATGACCTGCATATGTCCGCACTCCACCGCTCCCTCTGATAGATATTCTGCCGCAGAAGGCTCCCATGGCTGGAAACTGACTTGCACTCCCATTGAATCGAAATGGGAATTTGTAATGTGAATGTCGCCTCTCACAACTTGGCCAGGAGGAAGCAGATATTGGATGGCGGCACATAGCGACGTGTGCACGCACAGCCAATAAAAGGGCATTGTTTGTTTTGCTGTCTCCCGGTAGACACTTTTTTGTAAATATCGCAGCCAAAATTGTATACATTGCGGCCATCGCGCTAGTTAGATGACTTCACGATTTTTGCCTGAATCCCGAAATCCTGGAGGGTCAGATTAATATATAAGAGAAATAGGAAACCCGACCATGTGAGCTGTGGTATTCAACCCTAACACCCAACACTGCTCACCTGTTCACCTTACAATGCCAACATCTGCCTCAAAGCAAGGGTTTACGTCTCCCCACCCTGTGTCACTGTTACATTGTGCCTCTATGTGAAAAAGCATATAGTGCAAGCAAGAATGTTCTGAATTCAATGACTTTGGAATGAATGGGGCCCATCTGAAGGGTTTGGGACCCCTATATAGTTTCCCCCTCCATTGTTACGTCATTGCCCAGTCCTTTGGTCCTTCCAGAGGTGCTGAACTTTGTCAAAATTCCATAGTTACTGAGCAGAGCAGTCCACATTCGGACAGCAGCAGAAGTCAGACTAATACCCCCTAAGCCGAGGGTGTGGGGGAGATGTATTTATTTTCTAATGCATCATATCGAGAAGCGGGTGCAAACAGCAACAGGTGTAAATTATGTTCATGTTTAACCCCAGGACATGTTTATCAGTTCCTAGGCTAGCCGCTGGGGGAAAGGGGGTGGGGGGGTACGGAAGACAAGGGTTTAGTCAGAGTCTCAGACTGAACACAGGACAAACACAGGCAAACATCAAAGGAAGGGCAGGCCACACAATGGAGAGGGTAGCCAAGGGTGTGCGCAGGGCGGGCAACTCCAGAGAGCCTTTGAGGTGTTAACTCTTCTGAGGGCCGCGGATAGAAGTCAGAGCACTTCCCACACTTTCCCTATCGGTTTGCTTCCCTCATTTCCTTTCACTCTCTCTTGGGCCCAACACACACAGCATGTCCACGAAAGGGATGGTACGAGAGGGAGGTGTTTATTGCTGTCAGGTATAGTAACAGGTATACACCAGCAAAACACCAAGAGGCTGATGGAAAAACTATTTTGGCCAGGAGGAAGCAGATATTGGATAGCTGGACTGTGGCAGGTAGTGACGTGCGCGTGGACAGCCAATAAAAGCCATTGTTTGTTTTGCTGTCACCCAGTAGACATTCTTTTTTTAAAATATCGCTGCCAAATTTGTAAATATCACGGCTATCGCGCTAGTGAGCTAATTTCGCGATGTTTTCGTGAATCGCAAAATGCTGGAAGGTCTGACTAGGTGTGCTGGGCGCAAACAGGGACAGTGCACCCTATTACAAATGATGAGCTGCCCTCAGGGCAGCCACGAACCTTAGGTGCTCAGGGGGCAATAATTAGTCAAAGATGGGGCAGCTTTTTGATACAGCCTCTCCATCTCTCTGCGCATGCATCAATCATTCTGCACTAAAAAGCGCTTTGAACTCGGTACTACATTGCAGCAATACGAATAGGTTTACTTTTAGAGTTGAACTAACAAACATACATGTTGGAACATGGGAAGAGTATGCACGCGATGAAGACTGTCACCCGGATGTGCGAGGAGAGGGGCGGGAGTCTTGGTTGGAATGTCTGGAAATCCCTCTTACGTCATCCAGGCCTGATGTGGCTCAGACCCAGCTGGAAGCAGTATAACTGAGCATGTTTCAACAGATGGCAGAAGAGAAATTCTCAAGAGGCCAGAGAGCCCCCTTTCAAAATGACTGCAACACGACCATGATAGTAACCGAAGAAAAATGCACTTTTGCTTGTGTAGTCTTTTGTCTATTGTCTGTGCCAGTAGGTAAAACCGCTAGGGAATTCCCAAATGATAAATTATAGACAAGTGTTTTCATAGTACGTAGAATGTATCACTGCAGACATATTGTAGCAGTACATCCCATTCTTGATCAATCTTTATACGTGTTTTATTTATAAATGACTTTAACATAACTTGTAAAATACTGAAGATGTAAATATTTCCATAGTTAAGTTACAAAAAAATATAAATATTAGAGAAACCACAATTTACATGCTTAAGAACTTTCTAGAAGCATTTTCCAACACAAATCAGACAGCATGATTTTTTATCGCTTTTGTTGGTTGGTGCGTGTGACTGCTAGGGATTTGAAAGAAACACCTTAAGTAAAGGTATTCAGTGTAGAATGTAGACTCTCCTGGAAAATATATATAGCATTATCTCTCTTTTCCTAAAATGGCTGGAAAAGAGGAAATTGACAGTGCTCTTCCAGGCATGTTGCAGACAGGAATGGGATCGGAGCTTCAGGGTCAGTGCCACAGGGGTGGCTCTAGGCTCATTGCGGCCTTAGGCAGGGAGCGTAGGTAGGGGGCCTCGGAAGAGGGCCCTGGAAGAAGAGGCACGGAGGCCAGTGAAGAGGGGGGGTCAGGGTGTTTGGAAGTGGAACAGAGCCGGAGGCCGCCAAATCCCTGCCACTGGGGCCACCACGCAAATATGTATCCATCCTCAGAGGATTATTATATTAAGGATATATTGGCTTGGCGGCTCCTGGGGTTTGGCGGCCCTGTGCAGGTGCACAGCTTGCACATGTCTAAGGCCGGCCCTGAGTGCCAGCTCTCAACAATTTTAATAGCGTGAGCTTGCGCAGCACTTTATGTCAGTCCACTCGAAACTTTTACAAAGAGGTTGCACCAGTGTGCCTATCAAACGCATAGTTACTTAGGTTGTGGTGGGCTGGTACAAAAACAGTGACCTACCAGGCAATGGGTACTTCTCAATACATGGAAAGCAAACAATCAACACGAACAGCAGCTCTCCAGGTGACAGCAGAAGGACTCTCATGATGCTGACATGGATTATGAGTGAGACTAGTGCCAGAACTTGCATATTCACTCATTCATCCACCAAAATATTCCAGTTGGTGACTTAAGCACCCGCTCCAGTGATCTGCCTATAACCTACATGTCGAGACAGGCGTGCAACACCCATTGGGCTCACCGAGCTTCAGCGTCCCCCCCACCCCGTCTTGCTTGTCAGCCAGCTGAGACAGCTTCGCGTGCTGACTACCATCTAATTGCAGCTGCATTTACTTGTTAATGAGGCTTTTATTGTGTTTTCACCCTTTCTTAGAGCCACTCTGACTATGGCTGGAAGAATTAGCATCCCCCCCCCGAAATTCTTTTCTGCCCAGTCCCCTCTCCCCCCCCGTAAATTTGGCTCTAGTTGCCCGCCTGTGTCAGGGTACACAAAAGTATGAGTAGGCCCAAATGATCTTACTATACCTGTGCAAAGGGAACTATATATACCTCAGTATAACATACATGTCAATCGTGCAACACATTCCATGAGTGATGAAAGCTTGTACTAGTCTTCCCTCCTGGATCTGCTGTGCGGGGAATGGAAGATTACACATGTTGTCTCCTCTGAGTGAGGGGTGCTGCCTTTGCTACTGCTAAGTTGTAACTGTTCTGTGAGGAAGCAAATATTGCACTGTTGCTGCCTGATATGTATCTGTCCTGTAATTGGGACTGCCACTGCGCCTGCTGCCCTAGCTGTAACTGTCAGCTGAAGGATGGAATCTTGCACTGTTTTTACCCAAGGTGCACCTATTCTATGAAGGAGTGTTTCCATTGCTGTTGCACCATCTTATGAAAAAAGAAATGATGTGTTCAATGCACTTGAAAAACATAGGGCCCGATTGCGATGTTGGACGGACCGCCAGTGACAGGCCGTCGGTGGCAGTCCGTCTGACATTCATGACCACGGTCCGACTACCGGATTATGATGCCGGCAGTCAGAGCGCTGTGGTCGGGGGGAAAGACGACTGCCTCCGACAGGATCGGAGATCCCGTCGGGCAGTGATCAGACTATTAATCCCTAAATGGCGGCAGAGCCTGCGCGGGCACTTCCGTCGGGATTATGATTCCATTTCCCTCGGCCTTTTCATGAAGGTCTGACTGACATGAAGGTCTGACTGCCATGAAAATGCAGATTGAAGGGGACTTTGGGGCCCCAAGCACTATGGGGGCCAGGTGACACACGTGGTGCTCCCCAAACACCCATGCCCCCTGTGGCAGGCACCACATGGTGCCTGGCGCATGGTGCAGGGATGTTGGTAAACAAGATATTTGCCTTTGGGGCTTTTGCTGCAGCCCTTTTCCGGGCTGCAGCACAAACTTCAATGGTAAAAGGCATGATTCCAGCCGCCTACATGGCGTTGGGATTGTACTTCAGCAGGCGGGACAACCAACTACCGGTCAGCCGGTCACGATCCCGCTGTGATGGTGGTCGGACACCATCGTAATAAGGCCCATGCTCTATTTGTATTTGTATTTAATTTATTTATAGAGCGCTAACAATCATCCTGAGTAGGATATCACGGCGCTAAGGTTGGATGCTGAGAGGTACAGTAACCACACTGAGTAATGATTTATTCTGATTTAGGGAAGAGTAATGTCTTTAATTGTTTCCTAAAAGACAGAAGATCGTCTGTCAGTCTAAGACTGGGAGGTAGTTCATTCCACTTAGTGGCCGCCAGATGCGAAAAGGCCCGCTCTCCCATCCTGACAGTCTTCACCCGGGTGGTGGTAGCTCTTCCTAAAGTACTGGATCGAAGGTTCCTCAGTGGTCTGTGGAATTCAACTTTATTATGTAGAATGGTAGGGCCTGCATTGTAGAGCACCTTGGGTGTGATACACAGTAATTTAAAATTGGCTCTTTGTCGCATCGGGAGCCAATGAAGCTCTCGCATGCAGCTTTTAGCCGAATCAAATCTCTTTTTATTACAGACAGCCTTTGCAGCGGCATTTTGCACTATCTGCAGTTTAAAAAAGAGATAGTCTGCCATTCCGACAAACAGTGAGTTGCCATAATCCAATCTGCTCATCAGCAATGACTGAACCAGGGTTTTCCTACATTCAGTCGGGATCCAGGGGAAAACTCGTCTGAGCATTTTCAGCAATGCAAAGCCTCTACCGCAGACAATGGAGACCTGTGATTTCATGGACAGGGCACTGTCCAATACCACTCCCAGGTTTTTTGCTTTTGGGGTGGGATTCGGAGGTAACCCCAGGTTGCTTGGCCACCAGCTGTTATCCCAGAGCTGGGGATTTTTGCCAAACAAGAGAATCTCTGATTTGTCTGCATTCAATCTCAGACAATGCTCTTGCATCCAGTTGGCCAGTTCAGTCAGACAGTTTATCAGTCGGGTTTTAGGATCATTCTTTTCATCAATGGTAACCATTAACTGGGTGTCGTCAGCATAAGAACACATTTCAACACCCCACCTTCTTCCAATGGCTGCCAATGAGGACACGAAAACATTAAACAAAGTTGGACTGAGTGAGGCCCCCTGGGGAACCCCATATTTAATGTTTCGCGGGGGAGAGATGAAATCACCCAAACACACTGATTGTGTTCGTTCCTCCAGAAAAGATTTTAGCCATCCCAATGCCTTATCTCGTATACCTTTCCCTTCCAGGGCTTTCAGTAATTGGTCGTGTGGAACGGTATCAAAAGCCGCCGATAAATCAAGGAGTATTAAGACGACTGTCTTGCCTTGATCTACCTGGGCCCTGATATTATCCGTCACCGCCAAAAGTGTTGTTTCAGTACTGTTGTTCACCCTGAAACCCGTCTGGGAATCGTCCAACAGTCCATTAGCTTCCAGATAGCTGGAAAGCCGTCTGTTGACCAATTTCTCAAGCACTTTTGAGAGGTAGGGTAACTGGGATATTGGCCGGTAGTTGGCAGTATTATTAACATCTAATCCTGCCTTTTTTACTAGTGGAGTAACTAGGGCCTGCTTCCAAGATCTTGGGAATGTAGCAGAGCATAAGGAAAGATTCAGAACTTTCGTTACGGTGGGGCAAATTACAGGGGTTAGTTGAGAAAAAATGTGGTGTGGACATGGATCTAGTGGGGATCCTGACTTGACTTCAAGCATGGCTTTGCCCACCTCGACTTCTGAGAAAGGGCCAAAACCTGTACAAGTAACTTGAGTCGTAGTTGGTGCATTGTTCTCAATAGTTTCCAGGGATTGTTTCATATCTGATATGAGATACCTATGTTATGTTATGTTATATTATGTTATGTTATGTTAAAGTTTCTTGTAAAGTGCACATACACCGATTGGTTTCTTGACGCTAACTTGAAGTAATGCTGGGGCCCGTGTGTTTTGGATGTCTACAAAGTCTAGTCATAGGCTTGGATGAATAACCAAGTCTTAAGAAGCCTGCAGAATCTAGAGAATTCAGTGCAGGTTCTTATGTCTAACGGTAGAGTATTTCAGAAGCTGGGTGCCAGTACAGCAAAATCTGCAGCCACCTAGTCGTTTCCGTTTGTAGAGAGAGATGGTTAGGAGATTCTTGTTGGCAGAGCGCAGACTACGCGCAGGTAAATATTTCTGGACAAGTTTGGTGAAAAATGTTGTACTAGCCCCATGCAGAGTTTTGAAAATAAGGCAGCCAACTTTAAATGCACATCTTTGTTGGATGGGGAGCCAGTGTAGCTCCTTCATGGTGGGAGAGATGTGGTCCCACCTAGGTTGTTGGGATATCAATCTGGCTTTCTGGTTCTGTACCATCTGCAATCTTTTGGTAAGATAGAGCGGTATGCCAAAGTATAGAGAGTTGGCATAGTCCAGATGTGACATCACCATAGCTAGAACCACCTGGATTAAGGCTTCCTGAGTAAGTAGTCTTCTGATCTTCCTTATCTTCCTCAACTGCAAGAAGCAGGTGGATGTTACTGCCCCTATCTGAGATTGCATAGTGAGATCACTATTGATGATTACTCCCAAACATTTAGCTGAGGAAGAAGGGATAGGAGGGGAACCTAGTTCATTTGGCCAAAACTGAGTGTTCCAGGGGTTCAAGGATCCGCCTATCAGAATCACTTCCGTTTTATCTGGATTCAATTTTAACTGGTTATTATTCATCCAGTCACGGATGTGTAGCATCATTGACTGGAATTCAGATAACGAATCCGGGGAGTTGTCAATAGAGAACACTAGTTGTAGGTCATCCGCATAGTTATACGTGCAGACCTTCCTATTTTTCAGAGAGTGGAGTAAGGGAAGAAGGTAAAGATTGACTAGATGGGGGGACAACGAAGAACCCTGGGGTACTCCACATGTCGTTGCCATTTTAGGTGCGGAGAACTGGGAGAGACGCAGTGACTGCGTGCGTTCCTCAAGGAAAGACTCGACCCAACTAGATGCCACCCCTTTAAGACCGGCCGCCCTGACACGGTCGATCAGAATACCATGATCGACCGTGTCAAATGCAGCGGACAGGTCTAGCAGCACCAAAGCCTGGAGGGAGCCCTTATCAGCCTCCTTGCGCAGCGCGTCCAGTACAGTGAGTATTACTGTCTCGGTGGAATGGCCGGTTGAAATTCTGCTTGGTTAGGGTCAAGGTAATCCGACCGTTCAATAAATGTGCACAAACATTTGGCCACGTAGGATTCCAATATTTTGGCCAGATAAGGAAGCAAGGACATGGGGCGATAGTTGGTCAGTGTCCCAGGATATGCTCCTGTTTTTTTTAGCAGAGGGACAACTGTTGCCTCTTTGAAAACTCTTGGTACATAGCCCTGTGTTAGAGAGTCATTGAGAAGTGCCAAGGCAGGTCCAGGAAAGATGGTAAAAATGTATTTTAAAATATGAGGCAGACAACTGTATTGGGGTGGGGTATAGTCCGAAGGAAGGCACCTGACCCCTTAGGGGCAATTTATGAGCACTGAAAAATGTTAACAGAAAGGAGAAGAAGTGTCCACTGTTTGACCCTCCTGTTTTAAGTCTTGTAGTAGAGAGACACCAGTAAAATTGTTTATCACACCCACACACAGAATTCCAATATAAGTTTGTCATTTTAACAAACGGAGAACATAAATGTAGACATATGGCCTATAACTTAACCCAGGCTACGTAACCCATATCTAGGGGGCCGTGCAGTCATTAAACAGTAGTGCTCTTGGATGCTTCCCAGTGCTAGATGTGGAACTCAGTTATGA
Organism: Lissotriton helveticus; assembly: GCF_964261635.1. NCBI lineage: Eukaryota > Metazoa > Chordata > Amphibia > Caudata > Salamandridae > Lissotriton > Lissotriton helveticus. Next base: position 1,176,315,757 of record NC_136059.1, read on the forward strand.
AGCATGCCACACTACTCTAGGTAGGGGAGGGTTCCTTATCCTTTGCGGGTATATGAATGTATGACTGTTTCTTCCAGTGTTATACTTCTTGGATGTATATGTATGTTTACAGAGTGTATACAGCATTCCTTTAACTACTCTCATTCCCTTTTTTAGGGTATTACCTGCCTGAGTTGTACCAGTCATGTATGTGAGAAAGAATCGTTTAATGTTCCTCTTGTACTGCCACCTGTCCTTTACCTATTCTTTGTGTTACGAAGGTTGCACTGTTGCTGTTCATGTTATGCCTTTATGGTGTTGTGAAGCTTGGTATAAAAAATGGGTTTTGATGAATGATATGAAAGAAAGAGTGAAACTTCACAAAACATGTGAGTAGAGTTTATTTTTACATGCGAAATAAGCAGATTTTGAAATGGACAAGACAAGTTTACAACATATTGAAGCATAGCTGACAAGTGCTTTATGTCACGTATAACACCTTAGACCAATTCTCACATTTTGGCCAACAGCACTTTGCATGCTGGGGCTCTGAGCCCATACTGAAACCGTTTAAAGAAGAACTACAGGCTTCACAATGCAAAATGGTGTTGGTTGAAATGCCAGGAATGGCTGGCAGTATCATATGTCATCATTCCCCTTGGCAAAATTCTGAAGTACAAAATAATATCTAGTTCCTGACTTTCTGACTTTTCTCTGGTAGGCTGTCATGGGTTAAACAGGCCCATGGGTGAGAGGGCAGAAGTAATCTTTCAAATGCAAATGCAAGCATTTTGCTGCTAATGGGCTAACATTAACAACCCTGGGAAAATCGCCATGCTATTACAGATATTTACCACAATAATGCAAACAGGGGTAGTTAGATGTGTTTCAGAAGGCATAAAGAAAGAAAACACAATGTGCTAGCACCCTTTTCACAACCCTTCTAGAGGTTGGTGCATTTTATGCGGAGTGCCTGCAACACTACTATGATGCGCCATGCTTTGAACAGGTTCAGCACATGCTGCAGGTGCTGCCCCTTGGGGGACGGTACAAAAAGGGGTGGTGATGGACGGAGCATCCGAACCAATCAAACACTCACACCCAGTCAAAAGATCTGGGTTTAATCCATCACCGTTCTTTAGCCCACTCTGCACACCCCAGTTCAGACCTGGCTATATGCAAATCAGTCTGACCCTGTGCCTCATGGGAACAGTCCAGCCCGAACTGCCAAGCCATGCCTTCCCTGGACCGGAAACAAGCTTCAGAGGACCGGTTTCTGGCATTACAGCCGTCTTCAGCCCGGCTTGCTTGAATCCAGTGGCAAAGTGAGCAAGGGACTCACGTCTGAGCATACCCTGCCACACTTATGGCGGCCAAAAGTGGTACAAAAGGGGGTGGTGATGGACGGAGCATCCGAACCAATCAAACACTCAAACCCAGTCAAAAGATCTGGGTTTAATCCATCACCGTTCTTTAGCCCACTCTGCCACCCCAGTTCAGACATGGCTATATGCAAATCAGTCTGACCCTGTGCCTCATGGGAACAGTCCATCCCGAACTGCCAAGCCATGCCTTCCCTGGACCGGAAACAAGCTTCCGAGGACCGGTTTCTGGCATTACAGCAGTCTTCAGCCCGGCTTGCTTGAATCCAGTGGCAAAGTGAGCAAGGGACTCACGTCTGAGCATACCCTGCCACACTTATGGCGGCCAAAAGCGGCACAAAAGGGGGTGGTGATGGACGGAGCATCCGAACCAATCAAACACTCACACCCAGTCAAAAGATCTGGGTTTAATCCATCACCGTTCTTTAGCCCACTCTGCCACCACAGTTCAGACATGGCTATATGCAAATCAGTCTGACCCTGTGCCTCATGGGAACAGTCCAGCCCGAACTGCCAAGCCATGCCTTCCCTGGACCGGAAACAAGCTTCCGAGGACCGGTTTCTGGCATTACAGCCGTCTTCAGCCCGGCTTGCTTGAATCCAGTAGCAAAGTGAGCAAGGGACTCACGTCTGAGCATACCCTGCTACACTTATGGCAGCCAAAAGCGGTACAAAAGGGGGTGGTGATGGACGGAGCATCCGAACCAATCAAACACTCACACCCAGTCAAAAGATCTGGGTTTAATCCATCACCGTTCTTTAGCCCACTCTGCCACCCCAGTTCACACATGGCTATATGCAAATCAGTTTGACCCTGTGCCTCATGGGAACAGTCCAGCCTGAACTGCCAAGCCATGCCTTCCCTGGACCGGAAACAAGCTTCCGAGGACCGGTTTCTGGCATTACAGCCGTCTTCAGCCCGGCTTGCTTGAATCCAGTGGCAAAGTGAGCAAGGGACTCACGTCTGAGCATACCCTGCCACACTTATGGCGGCCAAAAGCGGTACAAAAGGGGGTGGTGATGGACAGAGCATCCGAACCAATCAAACACTCACACCCAGTCAAAAGATCTGGGTTTAATCCATCACCGTTCTGGGGGACGCCAGTGTTCACTGTGCTGCCAGTCTAGGATCATCTACTCCAAGCACAACCTCACTGTAGAGTCTCATATAAGGTGGGTACTATTGTCTACAAGTCATGCTTTCGGGTCTAGCTAGCGCTATATCAAACTCTCAAATAAATAAATAGTGGTTTAAGTTTGGTGTTTTCCATATTTCCCTGCGCTGCATCACAAGTCGCAGAACATTTCTGTATAGTTGCAACCGCAGGCTGTGCATAGCCATCGGTATAGAAGCTTCAAAGACTGTCAAAATTGGATTTACATGCATGATTATGTAACAGGACAGTTGGAAATAAGCACCATTGACTTGACCGGATAAAGGATTGCACTAATATTATCTTTGATGTGCTGATGTCTAGCGAGTGCTATATAAAACTCTCAAATAAATAAATACATTGATTTGATGTGATTTGGCAGCTCGGTATATACTTGGGGCCTTATTTACAAAGAAATTAACGCAGCGCGGTGCTGCAAGCCATTTGGCTGAGCAGTGCTGTGTTAATTCCAAAGCAAATGGACACGTCATATCTACAACGATCCCTTTGCACGCCCCTTGCTGGCGCACAATTAGCTGCCATGCGCTGACGCAGGCCCCCTTCCACCATGGTGCAAGGGTGCCTGCATGAGAGGAAGGATTGTTTTTGTGCAGGAAGAGACACCTTCCTGCATAAAAACAATCACAAGAGGGGATTTTCTCTTCCTAAGTGTGCTGCAGAATGCAGAATAAAAACATTTGTTAGCTTTGATGTGAACATTTACCGTTGTAAAGCGTTCTGATACCTTCGGGTCTAGCTAGCGCTATATAATACTCTCAAATAAATAAATAAATGTGAGTACCTCAGATACTTCCTTCTGCTCTTGCTCTTTTACACTCTGGACCACAGAAGGCATCATGATTCAAACTGCTTAAATTCAAAACTGACAGATAGCATGTCACTATACTTTACATTTCTGCTTTCTGAAATGAGGTCTGATCTTGTATTATTTATCCCAGCATTTAGGTGTTCTGGGAAATTTTGGATAGCACAGTTTTAATCCTGCTGTCACCATTTAGGCTTTTCTCATGTCGCCTTACCAGAACTTTTGTAACAATAGAATTAGGACATGACTGAATATGAAATTTGGACGTTTGTCAGGAATTTAAGGTAGGGACAGCAGTAGTGCTAGCTTTGATGATAGAATTCTGCACTTCACAAAGTTGAGATGTGTGAGTTCTTTCCTTGCATGGAAAAATACCTTCCATGCACAATTTCTAGCATAAACCTTTTTTCGGGAAAATTCTCTCACAAACTCCTCTTCCAAAACTCTTGTTTAGCACATTGTTTTCACTTTTATTTTTAACTTTGCAATCTCTCTAAAGTCCATGTGGCCCCCTTCCCAGAGCCTCATTAGGCCCTGGGGACCCCATCCTCCACTTCCACTTTTTTTTTTTTAACGGGGCGGGGGTCCGCATGGCCCCCTCCCTGAGAAAGATTAAACCCTGGAGACTCCAACCCCCTCTCCAAGCTTCTTTAGGCCCCTGAGTACCCCATTCATCTGCGGTCTTTTTTATGAAAGGGGAGGGGCCATGTGTGGCCCCCTCTCCTAGCCTTAGAAGGCCCTGAGGATCCCAACCCTAGTGGCTGTTTTATTTTTGAAAGGGGAGGGCGTGCAGCCTATTCCCAAGACATTGTCAGCCCTGGGGACTGCATCCCCCGGGGCTTGCATTAATTAAAGGGGTGCCCTTGTGCCCATCCAGGGTACCCACCATATATACATTGGAGAATGCAGGGGCCCCAAGGCCCTCGCAGCCCCTGCCAGCTCCTTTGATATTGCGGGAGCCGGCATTGCTCCAACCCAGAGGGAGCAGCTATTTATGCTGCTACCTCCACGCAGGAGGAATATCTTTGTCTATTTACCTACCCGCATCACAAGCAGGGAAACAGATCAAAAGTCTGCTCCCCGCTGGCAGGAGCATTTTTTAAGCTGCCACCAGCTGGGAGCAGACTTTGTGTTTGCTTCTGATTGGTGGGAGTTTAAAAAATGCTCCTGCCCGCCAGAAGCAAGCACAAGTTTCCCTCCCCATGCCTATGTGGGCAGGAAAACTGCTGTGCATGGCGATGCGCTCCCTGGGACACAGTATGTGCGCCAGCCCCGGTATGGGGTCGCAGGGGCCTTTAAGGGCTCCCTTTTTTAATAGTAGCGGACCTAGCTGATGGGGTCCACCTCTCAGAGGCCTCTCTCCTTTCTTGTAAATTTTGGCCCATCTCTGAGGCCTATAATGGCTCGAGGAGGGGAACCCGCAGTCCCCCTCCCCTGCAATTATAGAAAGCAGCCCAAGGGGATGGGGTCCCTGAGGCCTTCTCAGCCTCAGGCAGTGGCGCTGCATGGCCCTCTCCTCTTTTATTGACATTTCAGCCTCGGGTTGGTCTCCTCAGAGCCTATGATGGCACAGGAGGGGGTCACGTACCTTGCCCGCCTTATGAAATGCAGCTCTGGGGTAGGGCTCCCCGGGCCCTATAATGGCTTGGGAAGGGGGGCATGAGGGAATCCCTTGGGACAACGGCACACATTGCTGATTTTTTTTGCCACTTTGGCTTGAGGGGCTATTTTTTATTTCAGGACAGGCAACTAAGTCCCTTAGGCCTGTAATTGCTGTCATCAACATTTTCTCATGTTGCTGGGAGCCAATCAGAGCACTCGCTCCCGCAGGAGTCTGACTCTTGTGGGAGCAAATTTGCCCAAGTGAAAAAAAGCTGGGCCAAACAGAAAGCTCTATTTTTTAACTGGTGCTCCCATGAGATTCAAGCCTCTCGTGGACAGAGTCTAGATATGAAAATACTTTTTTTACTAATTTCCCCAAAGCTACTGAACCTATTGCCACCAAATCACAAAAGCACAATCTGCGGACCAAGATCTAGCCTCATGCCAAATTTGGTGTAATTCAGTTCAGCAGTTTTTGCTGTTGCGCTTCTTAAAAAATCTATGAAAATGTATGGGGAATTTGTGTTTTGGGACCCCCCTTTTTCTCGTCCTCCACTTTGATGGATCACCCCAAACTTTCCATGCCCAGTAGCATGTTTTTAGAAAGTTTTGTGGAAATTTTTCAAATGAGGCCTAAGCTATTAGCAACACAAACAACGTTTTTCCTATGGAACAGCTGATGGTGATTGACACTGGATAGTTAAGGTTAGGTTAGCATTTCCATAGGAAGTACCTTTTTTTGCTAATAACTTTGGCACCATTTGACAAATCCTCACAGGATGGGCTCCCCGTGGAACCTGAATGTACTGAGTGGTTTGTGCCCCAGATAAGTACCAGGAAACCCACCCAGAAACACCCAAGGCCCTAGCGGATGGGGTCTCCGGGGCCAATATAGGATGGGGAGGGTGACCATACGCACCCTCTCCTTTATAAAAAAAGAATACTCCAGGGGATGGGGTCCAGAGGGCTCCTAGTGGCTCAGAGAGGGTGCTGTACACCCCCCTCCACTCTAAATATATGATTTGGCCCCAGGGGATGGGATATATGGCGCCGTAAACCTCAGGAGGGGGTTGTGTTCCCCCTCCCTTTATAAAAAAAAAGCTTTGGAGACAGGGTATTTGGGCCTCAAGATGGTCGTGGAGGGAGCTGCGCACCCACCTCCCTTAAAAAAATAAAGGCCTTACGGGTTGCTTGGAAATGGGGGGCCTCAGATCCCCCTTTAAAAAAAAAGCCCAGGGGGATGGGATGCCATAAAGGCTCCGGGAGGGGGGAAGTGTTCCCTCCTTTTCATTTTTTTAACCAAAAGACCAAGGGATGGGGCCCCTGGGGCCTGAAAAGACACGGGGAAGGGCGTTGCATGTCTCCCTCCCCTTACTAAAACATTTTGGCTGGTTTTACCTGTTGGAATTTATCAGGGGAAAACTGTGAGGGTGGGATAATTATGAAACAACTCATAATTAGGATATCTGTGGAAACATATGATTTGACCGGGATCGTAATTTAGGATTGTAATTATAATCAGGTCCACAGTATATGTAATGTGTTGGAAACAACTGGTCTTGACAACAGAATGCTAGAACTGTATATAGCTGTGACCTAAAAAGTGCTTTGAGAAATTGTCTTATTTTCCCACACAAATTATTATTCTGCACATCTTGCAAATATAGCCTAGAGGTAGATGGTGCGAAAACAAAATTGATGGTTTATACCAAGAGGAATCCTGGGCACCACAGATTACAAAAAGTTCCCGTGCTGTAAACCATAGTGCAGGGGCCATCATTAGGATGGCTAAAAAGTCTCTGTGGTTTTCCATTGTTACTGCGATAGAGATATTCAAAATGCAGGCACAAGGTGCTGTACTTTATGGGTCAGATTTTTGGGGTCAATGTAGTCGGTGTGTCTTAAGTGTTAAAGAAAGCCACTTATTTAGAGCTATTACTGGGTTGGGAAAGGGAACTCCCTTGTTGCCCCTAACACTGGATCTTGGGATTCATTTTGTTGCAGAACTGGTGGCTCTAAGCCTGCTTTTATATTGGATCCGGATCAGGACAAATAGGGATCTCCAAGATTATAGATCGGGCCTTATTGACATCATGATGCGTCAGTCGTCATTTTCGAAGATTAAGTGGCTAGGATGCTTTAAAAGAGCATGGACTGAGCTGTGTGTATGGGAATTTTGGGAGGACCTCACATCCATTCAGGTTAACCTAGCCAAAATGGTTAAATATAGGTATCGGGAGATGATAGCTGGCCAAAGCGAACAGTCAAACCACAGAGGGAATCTTTCAAGGTGCTTTTCAATGTATAAGTTGTTGCCTAAAGCTGAGGAATGTCTCTATGGCATCCACCCAGTGCAAGTTCGCACCTTGTTTCTGCAGTTTAGATATGGGATCCTACCAATTGCTGTTTTTACTGCACAATGGGATTACTCTAATGAAGGTTCAAGAAGCTGTCATTTTTGTACGTCCATTAAAGAAACTGAGGAACATTTACTTTTCCTTTGCCCCAAGTATGTAACCCTTAGGCGTAGTTGGCTTGTTCTTGTATGTGGACATGTATTGGACCGAGTAAACACCCATAGAATGTGAGGGGTGACTTCTCTTCTGTGTTTCTGGTGGCTGCCTCCAAAAATCCAATACCTGGCATGGACGATCAGGCAAAAACTGTTATTACAACTGCAGCAAACTGAGACACAAAGATTGATCTTGTGGTGCATAGCACTGTTTTAACCATTCAAGTATTTAGATGTTATTGTTTTTACCCGCAAGCAAAGTATTACTATTTTATGAAACATTATTTGGCTTTTGTTCTATTGTATTTTTTGATGATGATTCATGTGATACCGATTTTATTGATGGTATATTTCTCGACAACGAAAATGGGTTTTGCGGTCTCTCAATAAACTTCACATACTTCACAAATTATTAGTTTATTCACTTCAGGGAACTGGCTATAGACTATAAACTAGAAGGGTGACTTACTGTGCGTCCAAGACTAATTCCTAAATTCATTGGGCTCAAATATTTGCAGATGGACTTCTGAATTTAGGCTCTCATCCTAATGATGAAGTTTCATCATAAATTCAAAGAAAATCATAAAAATCATCCACATTTTCGGGAGTGTATCTTTTTCTAGACTCCTGTACACCTTTTCTTGAATTAGACTGTGAACTACATGGAATTGTGTGCACAAATGTTTTACTGTTTCTTTGCATTGACAATTGATAGACACGCTAGTTTAAAACACATGCAGAGTTCAATACAAACTTTGATAGTGACCTATCTAAAACAAATTCTATCTCATGAAGAAAATAATCTGATATAGCTAATAATATGTACCTGATCTTGGAAATGAGGTCCGTCAGTAGTCTCAGGGATGGTGCAAAGCCTTAAATAGCATTAAATAGCCTTTCCTTGCAGTTGCATTATTAGGCTCAACCATGACCATTGGAAGGGGCAAACAAGGCAAACACTAACCCCTGGCAGGACATACTCAGCAGTGCAAGTGTAAGGGGCATAACCTAACTGTTGACACAAAAATATTGTGTGACCATAATATTGAGATCGCATTTTCGAGCCTACAAATATATTGAGGACAGAAATATTAAAGGTAAGCACATCGGTTTTTATTTTCTTTACAATAATATCGAAGTTTAAAATATATTTTACTATAGCATTGTTTTCATTATACTTTATTGTATTGTATTATGTTTTGATTTTCTCATTTATGTTCTGGTAAAATGTATTTTTTATTATTTTTAAATAGTTTTATATTAATGTATATTTATTTATTGGGGTTGTTGAATTTATTGAGGATTTGGTGGATAGTTTATTAAAATATATGAATATTTTTTTATAGAATAATTTACATGTTGTATTCCTTATTTGTTTACACCTTTAATAATGTTTCAAATTATTTTAAATTATTGTAAATTTGTGGATTCTGTCCCAGGACCGCCATACTCATAATAAGGCCCTATGGGGCATATTCACAAGGAGCTATCGCCAAATTAACAGCACTTTAAAGCAGTCAAAGTTGTGATAAATTTACCTCTTCATTCACAAGCTGGTTTTAACAGCCCATAGCACCAGTTTACCCATGATAGCTGCTGCAAAAAACATCGCCACAGAGGACCCCTGCAACTATCACTAATGAGATGCAGAGTAGGCATTCCACTGCAAACAGCAGTGACAACACGACACCTCAACATTCTCAACGACCAGCCAGATCGGCGATAAGATCACTAAACACGCGATAAGGCGCATTAGCAGCAGGAAATTAACACCTGCTCTGACCTGGTGTAAAGTCGGACCACAGCCTGCACCACAGACGGGAGCAGAGCCCAGAGCCACACCTGAAGACAAACAGATGCCATGGAACAACTGAACATGCAGCATGGACACCCAAGCGGGTCACAACACCCACCGACACCACAGCCAGGACCACCCCTCCCTGGCACCCCCAACCAAAGACATCTCACATCAGTTACACCTAAACATGTACGAAATAATCCGTCTGATGTCGCACAATCACAACTGGTGACATGCATGTGTCGTCACAGAAATGAGCATCACACATTCACTTTCGAAGCAACCAATGAAACTTTATTGAAATGAACACTGAAATTAAATAAAGACTTATGGCGGCTCCCCTCGGGACAATCCGTAGGTCACAGCCTGCAAGACAAAAAACCTGATGAGAAGGTGTGTCCCGCGCACATCAAAGGACAGAGAGAGAGCGAAGGAGAGAGAGAGAAGAAGAGAGGGGGAGAGAGAAAGAGAAAAGAAGAGAGGGGGAGAGAGAGAGAGAGAAGAAGAAGAAGAGAGGGGGAGAGAGAGAGAGAGAGGGAAAAGAGAGGGTGAGAGAGAGAGAGAAGAAGAGAGAGGAAGAGAGAGCGAGAGTACCGCCCCTGCGCATCCAGGCCACACTTCTCACCTGCTGCCACCGGTGTGTCTCCAACCACTTGCCAGTATGTATAGCAGTACACCAGGTCATACATCAGAGTCAGAGCCGTCATCTGAAACAGAGTCCAGATACATGACTGGCACAGTACACACACTTGCACAGACAACATCGCCCGCCCACCCATGCACACCCAGGCAGAGGCACCCCAGCCCCTCCCGCCGCCTATCGGAGCATGCCTGCCCATGCACACCCAGGCCTCACTGCTCACCTTCCGCCATCAGCGTGTAGACAGGAGGTCCCACCACGTGCTGCTGCAACCCACAAGCCCGGGGCTCGCAGACATGACACCCTCCACACCATGCAGCCACGCTGCGCAGGCCACCAGGTCTCATGTCTGGTGCTCGGTCTTGATTACTCCATGGCATAGGACATACCAGGGCACCCGGCACCATCGCAGGCTGCACACCCGCTCAGCCCACTGGGTGCCAGTACCTTTGTGATCCTGGAAGCGAGGCTGCGTGGCGGTAGGTCCGCGTTGCCCACTGGCTCAGGCGTACACTGCGGTCCAGCAGGGCACACAAATCATGAGCAGTCCGGACCGCCAGGACGGGGCATCATCGCAGACTGCACACCTAGTGGTAGGCCGTGCCGGCTGCAATGCACCATGTGCCACAAACCCTGTGCAACCCCAGTCAGCGCCACGTGGTTGTCGGCCCATGCCACCGCAATGCACCATGTGCCACAAACCCTGTGCACAGCAATTCATGGGCCCTTTATGATTGAGCACCGTAGAGCGTCTGTCATCCAGCCACCACCAGCAGAGGAGAATGTGACATTGTCGACCCCTTATATTTTCGGGGTCACATGGCCTGTGACGCCTGTGCCGGATGGGTGTGGTGTGTGTGCAAACCTGCCCTCAGGGAGTGGCTGTGACATGCTGACAACTAGGCCAGTGACCTGCACACCACCAGCGAGTACGCCTGGGATGGGTAGTAATGAGGCCCCCCCCCCCATGGTAGTGTTAGTGGAGCGGTCTGGCCTGCCATACGCCGGAACAGTGCAGGGCTTGCAAAAATGACTTGAGGGCTCTGGGCGTGGTTCAGTCCATGTCCGGACAAGGGAGTGGCTGATGCATGTGTCCCTGTTGTGTTGTTCACGGGACCTGTTACACAAATTGCTATGTAGCACCCTCTGACTGGCATCCCACAGGACGAGCATCATTGAAGCAAGGGAAATCACTGTCCCTACATTCATCCACACATACATACATGAATGATGAAAGACATTACACAGCAGTGCGTCACTGGATGTTTATTGCACATCCAGTGCAGTTCTGCAGCTGGAGCTGTGCAGTGTAATGCTGAGCACACTGCACAATATGGGCCCATGGAGGGCCAGCCAGAGTCCATTCGGGGATGACAAGTACTGCGGAAGAGGAAGGGTACAGTTCGCAGTCAGTGGAAAGTCAGTAGGCCATGTGCGGGACCAAGCAGGAAGAGGCCAGGTGGCGGAAATGAATGCTACTGGGTCCTCTGATCACAGGCACATCCACGTCCTTGTCCCCGGAGGAGTGCTCTGCCCCACCTCTGGGTGTTGCTGTACCGGCTGCGGCACTGTGTGCCACTGACACATCAGGGGCCGGTGGTGGATTGTCGGCCGCACTGTGTCCCACTGACACATCAGGTGCCTGAGTGGTTAGGCCTGCCGCTCTGGGAGGCAGAGACACACCAGGGGACGGAGATGTAGATGGTGTGGGAGCAGCAGCATTCATCATCACCACATCTTGTGGCAGCAATGCCATGATGAGGATATGCAGGGCATGGTAGATCCCAACTACATTCCGCTGATGTGCAGCGGTGGCTGCCATCCTTTCCGCCTCCATCCGCACCATGTCCTCCATGAGCCTCCTCATGTGTTCCAGCTCCCGGCTGGTATCGCTGGAGCCACGCTGAGCAGACAGGTGCTCTTCTCTCCATGTCATGACTCCAGCGATGTCAGTCAGGTTTTGTTGGAGACCATGGAGCGGGCCTACACACCCAAGGATGGCGTCAAGTTTGGTTGCCATGACGGCGAAGCCCAACCGCACCTGCTCAGCCGTCTCCATCTGGCACTCCTGGGGGTCTTGGGGGAGAGCCGGAGCTGTGGGTGTCTGCTGCTGGGTGCTTTGGGTAGTGGGTGGGGTCTCCTTGATGTAGCTGGGCTGCCCTGATACTGGAGGTGAGTGGCAGATGACGTCAATGATGTCTTGGATGGTTTGGATGTCGATGCTGGTGTTGTCCTACTCGTCATCACTGCGATGTGAAGGGTAGATGGTGTATTACAATGTGTCCATTTGTATGTAGCCGCATGGTGCATGTTGACATTCAGACAGCATGGCATTGTACATAGTGGCAGTCTGTAGACCTGGGCGAGCACCCAGACTCATTGGGGGTGTGCTCCGTGCTCTGCTTGATTGTGCATGTGTGCCAGTGTGCCCATCTCCACCCATCCCCCCAGTACCTGATGGTCACTCATCCTGTTGCCCTTGTGTTGTGTCCTGTCGAACAGTGTCCGATCCCCCGACTCCACCCACAGTCTCCACACTGATGACTGTCGACACCACCTCCTCCATGTCATCCAGCTTCAGCTGTGGCACTGGGCCCCCACCTCCAGTCTGCGTTGCTGCTTTCTGGTTGATGTAGCGTTTCTCCTTGGTCTTCCGCTTGATGTCATTCCATCGCCTCTTGACCTCGTCCATTGTCCTCTTGGGCTCTCCAACGGCATTCTCCTTGTCCACGATGTCCCGCCATATTCCATTTTTGGTGCCCAATGACACGTTGGGGGTGACAAACAGTTGTTGATGGTGTTCCATCACCTTTCTGACTATGATCCTGTTCGCCTGTGGACTGAACTTTGTCTTCCTCTTCTTCTTGTCCTTGCCCTTCCCTGTCCCCGAGATCCCGTGCTGGTCGTCCGGGGGGCTTGTGGGGTTGCGCTCGTCCTCTGCGCCTGTTCCGCTGCCTCCATGGTGCTTGGGTGTTGGTCAGTTTGTGTTTTTTTTTTTTGTACTTTTATGGTGAATTTTCCCGCCTGCCAGGTGTGACTTGCAGGCCTGATGCTGCTTATTGCTGATTTCCTCATCACGCTTTGGCCCATTGCAGATTTTTTGCTTTGAAAAAATGAAATGAAAAAAGAACTTAATTAAGCGCACTGTGGCCAAGCGGCTTCCTGGCGCTGGGGGGTAAGGGGGAGAGGAGGGAGGGGGGGGGGGGGAAGGGAAGGGAAGGGAAAGAAAAACGGGTTCGACACTGCAAACAATGGAACTAACCAGGGAAGGCCTGAAGAAAAAGAAAGGTTTTTAGTGCTTTTCGGAAAGCTGGGTAGGTGGGAATTGATCGGATAGAGAATGGAAGACTATTCCAATACTGAGGGGCCAGCACCGAGAAACGGGTGCCGCCAATGCGAGCTTTACGGAAGCGGGGGACTTGAAGAAGAAGTTGAGAGGACGAACGAAGAGTGCGAGAAGGGGTGTAGGGAGTGATCAAAGAAACAATAAACAGAGGGGCAGAGTGGGTGAAGGCTAGAAAGGCTAGGCAAGCTAATTTGAAGGAGGAACGAAAGCGTACAGGAAGCCAGTGAAGGGACTTGAGGACAGGCGTGATGTGAGAAAATTTGGGAAGATGAAAGATGAGCCGGGCGGCCTGGTTCTGGATGGCCTGAAGCCGGCGCATTTCATAGCCGGGGATGCCGGAATAGAGGGCATTCCCGTAGTCGAGACGGGAGGTAATGAGGGCTGAAATGATGGATTTGAGGGCATCAGTGGAAAAGAAGCGGGATATCTTACGAATGAGGCGGAGGGATAGGAAACAGGATGAGATTACAGCACTAACTTGGGAATGAATGGAAAGGTCACTGCTGACTTTGAGGCCTAAAGTACGGATAGTGGGAACTGGAGTAGGGGGAGTGCCAAGAGAGAGGGGCCAGTAAGAAGGGGACCAGGGATTAGAGGGACCACCAGTGAGGACAAGCTCCGTCTTGTCGGGGTTTAATTTGAGGTGGTTCGTGATCATCCAGTCCGAAATAAAAGTTAAAGTGGAACTGAAAAAGGAAGAAGAGTCGGGAGTGGAGAGATCGAAGATGAGCTGGAGGTCATCAGCGTAGTTATACACGGAGACCCCCAGCTCACGGAGAGAAAAAATAAGAGGAAAGATGTAGAGATTGAAAAGAAGAGGGGAAAGGGAAGAACCTTGGGGGACCCCACACACCAGGGGGCGGGGAGGGGCGGAAAAGCCAGCAAGCTGGACTGCCTGGGACCTACCCTGAAGGAAGGACTTCAGCCAGGATAGTGCTAACCCCCTGATGCCGGCTGCGCTGACACGGTCGAGAAGGATGGCATGATCAACCGTGTCAAACGCAGCCGACAAGTCGAGGAGCACCAGCGCCTGGGGGAAGTTGGTATCAGCCCTTCCCTTAAGTTCGTCCAGGACAGCAGTGACGACCGTCTCGGTAGAATGACCCGGGCGGAAGCCCGCCTGGTGAGAGGCCAGAAGGCCATGCCTCTCGATGTATGAGGAGAGGCAGGAGGTGACGTGGCTTTCCACAATCTTCCCCAGGTAGGGGAGGAGAGAAATAGGCCTAAAATTAGAGGGTGAAGAAGGGTCTAGACCAGGTTTTTTTATTATGGGAAGAACAGAAGCTATTTTGAAAGAGGAAGGAACAGATCCTAGGGCCAGGGATGAATTAAGGAGTGTGAGAGGGGGTCCAGGGGAGTGAGAAAAAAGGGTTTGAAGGACCAGGGCCGGCGCAACGTCAGCTGGCGATCCCGATTTGACCTTGGCCAGCAAAGCAAAAAATTGTGCAGTAGTAATAGGGGGAAAGAGATCTAACGAAGAAGGTGGGGGGGGAGAGGCGGGATGACCAGAGTTTGAGAGACTGCAGGAATGTTGGCTTTGATTGCAGAGATTTTGTCAATAAAGTGATTATTGAGGGAGAGACAGAATGAGAGGGAAGGGGCGACACTAGCGTTGGTACGGTCGGACGTGGCCAGTTGTTCCACGAGTGAAAAAATCTCTCGAGATTTGTTGGAAGAGCGAGCGACTTTTTCAGAGAAGTATTCCTTTTTTGTCGAGATGATAGCTTTTTTGTAGTCGTTAAGTAGTGACTTATACTTAATGCGAAGAAGAGGACAATAGTGATGCCTCCATTGGCGTTCTGATCGCCTGAGATTGAGTTTTAACTCTTTGAGTTCACTAGTGAACCACCGGTGGGCCTCATGGGGCCGACCAGATTTGATGTTTTTAAGAGGGGCGATGAGATCACAGGAGGAGGATAACCAAGCACCAACCGCATCAGCTTGATCTTCCAGGGAAAGGTCGGTCAAGTCGGGTGTGGTGGAGGTCAGAGAGGAAGAGAGGAGGGAGAGATCTGTCTTGTTCCAGCAACGTGCTGTCAAGTTCTTGGGGTAAGGGACTTTGGGATGAGAGAAGAAAGGAATGTTAAAAGAGATTAAGAAATGATCTGACCAGAGACAGGGAAGAATGGAAAGAACAGAGAGGGGGCAACGCAGGGACCAGATTTGGTCCAAGGTATGACCCTTAGCGTGAGTGGGTGAGAAAACGTGAGGTGAGAAGTTTAAAGAGCAGAGCGTTGCAGAAAAATCTTTAGAAGTTGGGCTTTCTCGAGGATCGTCCGGCCAGTAGTTGAAGTCGCCTAATAGGACGACTGCCGAGTTGTTAACTGATAAAGTGGCTAAAATATCTTGAAAAAGGGGAACAAATTGGGGCATTGGCAAAGGGGGCCGATAGACAAGGACAAAGGTAAGGGGGTCAGTGAGATTGGTGGACCGAGCGACCAGGAAATCCACGTTGGGAATGGGAGAGAGGTCAAGAAGCTGAAACTTCAGCGTAGACCGAATGATCATAGCCACTCCACCGCCGGTCTTGCTGGCCGGTCGGTCCGCACGGAGGGCGTAATATGTGTCAGGAAGGATAGTAAGAAGGTCGGGGAGAGAATCAGGAGAAAACCATGTCTCCGTGAGGAAGAGGTAATCAGGGGAATCAGTGGAGAGAAGATTAAAGAGTTCAATCTGATGCTTAATAGCTGACCGGGTGTTTAACAGAAGTGCCGAGGCTACAGGGGATGACGGAGGAAAGGAAGGGGATGCTTGATAAATCGTTGGAGGGGGAGTGAAAGGTAAGAGGGAAGGGGATAAAGTTGGACAGAAAGGTGCAGAAATGCCAAGTGAAGCAATGCGCGCAGCTAACGAAAGAGGGACAGTGGAGGGAGTCGTGATTGCAGATAGTTGGGCAGAGGTGTATGACACAAATTGGGCAGGACCTGTGGCCCCTGGTCCCGGCCGGTCGCGGACGGGCGCAGACGGGCTTGCCTTAGGCGCGCCTTCGGCGCGCAAACGGCACGCCCGCTGCGCCCGTCCGCTGCGCGAACGGTGGAAGCACATGGTAAATAGGGCTGCAGAGGGGCGTGTCCAGAAAGAGTGGGCGTGGCCGGGGGAGCGGCCGCTGAAGGCGGCGAACGGGGAGTCCTGGGTCCGCTGCAGCGTCAAGCTCGGCTGCGCGGGAAGGCTGTGACAGGGAGGGGTCCCTGGAAGCAGGTAAGGATGATTAAAAACGAAGCGCTAAGCGAGCGCTGTGCTGGCTGAAAATAATTAAAAAGAGTCAGGGCGTTGGCTAGTACTCCCGCGGAAGGCAGGGGAGGAATCCGTCTGACTGCTTGAGCTCGTATTCAGCTCCTATTAAAGGTCCCAGGGGGCGTGGCCAGAAAGAGTGGGCGTGGCCGGGGGAGCGGCCGCTGAAGGCGGCGAACGGGGAGTCCTGGGTCCGCTGCAGCATCAAGCTCGGCTGCGCGGGAAGGCTGTGACAGGGAGGGGTCCCTGGAAGCAGGTAAGGATGATTAAAAACGAAGCGCTAAGCGAGCGCTGTGCTGGCTGAAAATAATTAAAAAGAGTCAGGGCGTTAGCTAGTACTCCCGCGGAAGGCAGGGGAGGAATCCGTCTGATTGCTTGAGCTCGTATTCAGCTCCTATTAAAGGTCCCAGGGGGCGTGGCCAGAAAGAGTGGGCGTGGCCGGGGGAGCGGCCGCTGAAGGCGGCGAACGGGGAGTCCTGGGTCCGCTGCAGCGTCAAGCTCGGCTGCGCGGGAAGGCTGTGACAGGGAGGGGTCCCTGGAAGCAGGTAAGGATGATTAAAAACGAAGCGCTAAGCGAGCGCTGTGCTGGCTGAAAATAATTAAAAAGAGTCAGGGCGTTGGCTAGTACTCCCGCGGAAGGCAGGGGAGGAATCCGTCTGATTGCTTGAGCTCGTATTCAGCTCCTATTAAAGGTCCCAGGGGGCGTGGCCAGAAAGAGTGGGCGTGGCTGGGGGAGCGGCCGCTGAAGGCAGCGAACGGGGAGTCCTGGGTCCGCTGCAGCGTCAAGCTCGGCTGCGCGGGAAGGCTGTGACAGGGAGGGGTCCCTGGAAGCAGGTAAGGATGATTAAAAACGAAGCGCTAAGCGAGCGCTGTGCTGGCTGAAAATAATTAAAAAGAGTCAGGGCGTTGGCTAGTACTCCCGCGGAAGGCAGGGGAGGAATCCGTCTGATTGCTTGAGCTCGTATTCAGCTCCTATTAAAGGTCCCAGGGGGCGTGGCCAGAAAGAGTGGGCGTGGCCGGGGGAGCGGCCGCTGAAGGCGGCGAACGGGGAGTCCTGGGTCCGCTGCAGCGTCAAGCTCGGCTGCGCGGGAAGGCTGTGACAGGGAGGGGTCCCTGGAAGCAGGTAAGGATGATTAAAAACGAAGCGCTAAGCGAGCGCTGTGCTGGCTGAAAATAATTAAAAAGAGTCAGGGCGTTGGCTAGTACTCCCGCGGAAGGCAGGGGAGGAATGCTTCGCGTTTTTGTCTCCATCGAGGTGGTTGTATCGCGGACATTGTCCGTGGTTTTGGCAGACTATCGCATGCTACCACTGCGTTGTGAATTTCACGTTGACACAGGGTTATTTTCCCATGATAGGCTGTGATGTTGAAGGTTGTGTTACGCTAGTTATCACACGTTCTTGTTAATATACCTCTATGTCTTTTAAATATTGTCTTATTGTGTTTAGTTTTTAAACATTATTTAATATTTATAATTTTTTGTATTTTAAAAATGTTAATTTCTGTTACATATTTTCAAATATTATTTATATTGGTTGAATTAATTTTAAATATGTTTTCGTTTTTTTTATGAAGAAAAATTATACGTTATGTTTTATTCCTTGCTACAGATGGATAATTGTATACTTTTGCATAAAAAATATTAGTTTTGTATGATACATGTATTCCTATGCATAATTGAATACTATTAACTTGTATTTTTTATTACTTTGTAACATTTTTAATGTTTGTATATTTTTATATTTAATGAAAGTACATTTCATGTAATATGTTTTATATGTTTGCAGCACCAAATATACACACTGAGAGAATAACCAGTGGAGTGTTGTCTTTATTGAATTATTGCCACACAATATTTAAAAATATTGTACCTCATGCTAAATACTAATAATGTTAATTACAAATACACATACATACTTACCATTACAATGTCTATATTTGAGACCACAATATTTTGGCCTAGGAAATGTTTGTGATGTACATACTATGTATATACAAGTTGATATTTGTGTACCACACTATTTTTGTGGTCGATATTTTCCAACCCTCATTAGGTAGTCCTGCTTTATTCTTAAAGTGCCTTTTGTTTCTTCACCCATTGGAGCCCTCTCCAAATCTCCTCCACAACCCAGCCGATGCCCCTGACCCCACACCGTGATCAACCAGATCCATCCCCTTTGGCACAAGGGGAGGGCGGTTGTGTTTGTTGTCCATACGTTAAAAACCCCAAGTAAGGGTATGTCTTTTGTGCTAAACCGCAGCCACTGGGGGGGATACCAGGGTGGACTATTCAGCAACGTCTGGACTTGACATGTGCTTTTTATTTTCCATATAGCAGCCCAGTACTGTTGATTTTGCGACTTGAGCCGTAGACAAGTAAGGCTGTTATTGTCACTTGGATTAAAAAACAGATGTGTAGCTAATAGATTGCCATGGAAGAGGATCAATTGACTTTTAAACATCTGTGTTTGTGGAAGTTGCTCTGGACACTCCGGTTTCCTCTTTTGTTTGTTATCCAAAAATGGAGCAAACTAAACGAGAACAACATTTAGCAACCCTACGACTCCAGCATTCACCTGACAGCCTCGAGTGGAGTAGTTTAACTGGCTTCATCATTTTAACTCTGGAGCATGCATTTGGCTTCCATCCCTGTGACATTCAATGAGGGGTTTGTCCTTTTTTAAAGGGCCTGGAACTCCGCTGGCCCTAGCCAAAATGGAATAGTTTCAATCCACACAGGCTGTTTCAAGGGCGAAGAAAGCCAATTTTTACAAAAAGTGTTGTTTCGGTCGCACACCTACTAGTGTTGATAAAACGTCACATTTATTTCCCAGCTGTTTTTTTCCCGCTTTGGGTTTTAAACTCTCTGCCTTACAAATCCATATGTGACATTTCTCTACGCCGCATTGTGCGTCAAGCAAATCTTTCCAATGCACAATGACAATGTGCAGGGCCAGGGGGAGCTGTTTACCTTGTTTTAAGAAAGAATGAGAAAGACCCAGTAATTTTACTAAATTCCAACGCGTGCAGTGGGTGGATGTGGCTGCTCTAAGGCACACTGGCGAGATTTGAGTGAGGAGAGTGATGAAACATACAGACGGATACATGGCCAGATTTTATTCATCAAAACCTCTTAAACTCGGGAATGGGAGAGGAGATCATATCAATTTAAAAAGCAACTTTGCCGTAAATTTACTTTTGTTGAAATGCTGCGGGCCAGGTTTACCAAAGTGTAGCCCAATGCGGCGCAGCAGTCAAAAATGCTGTGCTGCGTGACAAAGAGAGAGCAAGAGAGCGTCATATCTAGTCATATGGCCCTCTCCTCCACTCTCCCTAGCAGCGGTGCAGAATTTAGCTGCAGTACTCCACGCACACACCTTTGCTCCATAGTGCGAGGTTGCGTGCATAGGTTTTGTACTGGAAGAATTCCCTTCCAGTACAAAATACTGGGCCTCATTTATGAAAAGTGACGCATCACTGCGTGAAAGCAGCGATGCGTCACTTTTCACTGCGCCCTCCTTGCGACACCAATGATGCGTCATATTTACAGTTTGACTCATCATGGCGCAAGGAGTTACAGATACGTCAGTATTTCTGACGTATCTGTATGGCACAAAAGTGACGCATTGCTGGAGTGTGCCACAAAAGTGATGCAACTCCAGCAATGTGTCCTTTCACATGGGGCAAGCCCCATGTGAAAGGGCCTGCGTCAGTCTTACGCCTGCTGTGAGGCAGGCACAAGATTTTGACGCAACAGCGTCCTAGAAGTGACACAGTGAAATCTCATAGATTTCATTGCGTCACTTCTACAAGGCTTTTTGCGGGGGAACGCCCCCCCCTGCATACATTATACCTGGCGCAGGTATAATGTAGGGGTTTACAAAGTGAAGCATCATGCGTCACTTTGTAAATAGTGCACATCAGGAGGCATGTTTTACGCCGCCGTTGTGTCACAAAAAGTGACGCATCGGAAGCGCAAAACTGACACACAGCCTCATAAATGAGGCCCACGAAGCCTAGTCAACTTTTAGAACTTTTCCTGCTTTGTATGTGTTCTGTGCAGTGCAGCACACATGCAAAGACGGAAAAGAAAGTCAAAATTTAAACATTTCTCCTTTTCACACCTGCTTTCAAGTGGCATTATTTATTTATGGAAAACCTTGCCTTCTATTTTTAGTAAATAGGGTTTTGTATAAAAAACCATGGGTGGTTGCATGGGAACTCCCATGTACCACCAATGGAACGCCCGCATGAGGCTAAGTATTGCAATGCAGCACTTCACGCTGGTTTGTGTAACTTTCAGAATACATTCCAGCTCAAGGCAAGTTTTGAACTGGAAAGAGGCAGATTTATCATTTTTTCATGCAACGCATCAAGAGACCTTGCTGCGCTGCACTGGGTGAAATGAAGAGGGCAGGGAGATCTGGGGCATCCATGTCCTCTCCTTGCGCTGGCACACTCAATGCAGCTAGCGCCAATGCAGGTACCCTTGCACCATAGTGCAAGAGTGCCTGTGTTACAGGCAGGATTGCTTTTGTGACAGAAATGTCACCTTCCTGCACAAAAACAATCCTTAGAGGCATTTTCCTACATAAACTACAGGGAGGTTTGCGCGCAGCAGAGCTGAGTGATTTTGGCACAGCCCTCCAGCAAAAGAGTTTTTGCGTGTGTAAGTTGACTGTTGCTTCCATTTGACCCACCATGCATTATTCAAGAGCCTGGGCAAACATAGAAAATCTGGGCCCTTTGCATGTCGATTACCAGTTGCACAAGTAGAAAATCAATATTTGGGAACTCACAGATTGGATCTATACTAACAAGTGTATGCTTGCTTCTCAGTCATGTGCCAAGGCAAGCTTGTGCTTTAACACACCAACATGTTTTTTCAAAGCCACATAAATAAAAGTACTCGCACACCTATCATTTTTCTGTTTTAAACCCATAACTCGTGGAAATAACGTGCAAAATCAGAAAGGTTTTCAGTATGCCCATGAAATGTGAGGAAAACCCACATCTAGGTGGCATGGGAAAGTAAAATATTTGCTTTTTCACAAAATTGTCCAATATGCCCTAATCCATGTATTCACGCCAGCAGTGTTCCCTTAAAAGCTACTGCTCATATGATGATATAGTAAGGGTACTGCGCAAACAGCTACCCAATTATGTCCTGATTCTCCTTGTCACCAGCTTAGATGTCTAGCTGAAGACAGAGATTTTCAAAGCCTTGAGCAATTTCAGAACATTCTCCTCAGGTCGTAGTGCATAGTGTATTGGAAAGCGAATTCCACATCTTTTGAGTAAGATACAGCAAGCATTGGCAAAGCCAAAAGGTCTTGCTTGTGGACATCTATTGGCTTTGAAAATGGACCTTAGTACTAGTTCGGCGGTCCAATGAACTACCAAACCCATGGTGGCAGTCTGCTCACCATATTAGGACAGTGGTGGTTAGACTGTCACCAGACCATTGCTGCCACCAGGGATCCACAATCCCTGGCGGTGGTGCAGCAGTCTGAGGTCCCTAATATGCTGGCGGTGCCACTGCGGCACTGCCAAGCATATTAGAAGTTTCCCACCACCACACTTTTTATGGCGGTGCAACTGCCATGAAAAGTGTGGCAGTAAGGAAACAAAGGGGCCCCTGGTCCCTCTGCGCACATGTTATGAGCCCCTGTGTGCATGCACCTCCAGTTCCTGCAGGGCATGGACTTGACAGTCCATGCCCTGCAGGAGCTGCCTTTGAAGCTTCCATTGATGTGTCTTTTTCAAAGGCACTGAAGTGGGACATCAAAGAACCACCAGCCAGAGTAAAAATGAGTTTTACTCTGGCAGGCGGTCTTTAATGGATTTGGTGGTCTCGGAGCAGGGCGGCAGCGTGGTGGCCCCTGTCCGAGACCGCCAACTTCACAACAAGTCCCAATGTCTTTTGGCCATGTCGTACAACATCGTGGCTGCTGTGCAGCATGGCTAAAGTTTAGAAAAAAAAGTGGCAGGAAGTGGCCTGCAACAGCCATTTCATGCCGTTTTTTTCTAACTTTTAGCAATTGTTCGCAGCAGCCTCATTGCTGTACATCATGGCTAAAAGAGTAGAATAAGTCTCGCATAGGCCAATGCTTTGCCATTTCCTGTCTTTCTAGTTGAAGTAAACTGCACAACATATTAGTCATTTGTGTTCAGGGCCGGACTGGGAACCAAAACCGGCCCTGGCAAAGTGCTCGGCCGCTTTGCCAGGGCCGCTTTTCGGCCGATTTTGTTACAGGGCCGATTTTGCAGCTATGCTGCAAAAACGGCTCTGTAACAAAAACGGCCCCCAGGGCCCAAAACCGGCCCCCACCCTTGCGGCCGACCGGGGGATGGCCCGGTGCCCGCAACGGCCAGTCCGGGCCTGTTTGTGTTGTGCCGCTCCTCCGAGTGAGGCCTTGTCTAATGACTAATGACTAATGGAAAAAAGGTGCTTCTTTCAGTTCTGTTAGTGGATGGTTACCTACTAGAGGTGAGTGAAACATTTTGGTGAATCACACACCCAGGCACCAAACGGTGTAGTCACTTTTTTGTTAATTTAACAAAATGTTGGAGTTTTCATAGAATGTAAGGGGCTTTTGGTCCTGCCCACCCCCACCTTCAATCGCAAACAGCCCCAAATCACCACAAACGGGTGACAATTCTGTGCGCCTTGGAAAGGTGCTTGTCCACCCAAAGCTGTTATTTGTTTCCCTTAATCTAACATCAACCATGATTGGTAATCTGCCAGATCGGATTCTACCCGAGTTTCCACTGAATTGCCTTATAGCCAGTCGCGGCCGGCATGGCTCGTGGTTTGGAGGGGCGAGGAGGTCGAATGGGTAGGGGTCATGGGGGGGGTTACTTTTTACAAAACAAAACAAAGAAATAACTCACCTTCACCGGCCCGGTCCGGTCCTGTGTCGTGTCTGCTCCTCACAGGAAGCAGCCCAGGCATCCTACCCCCCTCTCCTAAGCCAATCACAATGTTGCCATGGCAGCGTTGTGCTTGGTCGGGACACCGACCAGCCACGCGTCTATGGGGAGCCAAGGTTTGGTCAGCCAGGTTTGGTCGCCCACCCCCAACCACACCCTTCTGCTTTCTTGCAGTGCGAGAAGCAGAGACATAAAATTGTATTTATAATACCATTTTATGTTTCTGCCTTTTGTACTGCGAGAAAGCAGTGGGGTGGTGCTCCTCCATCCATATTGAGGAGCCGCCTCTGCCTAAAGCGCTTCAAAGTTTTGTCAGGACTGGTAACTGCTGTATCAATTAAATTACATCACAATACAATTTGTTTCCAATTATCTCGACCTACGATAAATATAAAACATCTGGTGCCTCTAATCCGACGTAGCCTCTTGTTAGTATGTACAACTTATTTCTGAGAAATCGTTTGGTAACAAATAAATAAATTTTACACAAAAGTGGTTAGTAGGGAAGGGAGGAACACATATTCTACCAGCTGGGGATAAAGGAGAGGGAGACAGGCGGCGGCAGGTTTGTGGCTCTACAAATGTTAAAAAACCTTTTCCAAACAAAAACAGCATATATGCTCTTTTCAGGCTGTTCTAACAATAATCGTTTCCAGGCATATATTAAAGTAGGCTCCTACAGCTGTTGTGGCAGGCAGTGCTTAATTTGACCCGGTGGGTCCAGCGGGTGGTCATCAGCCCTCATTTTTTAGGCCGGTGTGGCCCACTGGCACTCATTTTTTTTTAGGACAGATGCTTATTTTTCCTCATCTAACATTTCCCGAGCGTAAGAGAGGGGAAAAACACAACTGAGAAAATTGAGAACGAGAAAGACGGAAAGAACACCACAAAGAGAGAAAGCAGGAATCTGTAAGCAAGAGATAAATGGTTAGGGAGTGTCTGAAACTCAGTTAAAGAGTTATGAGGTGGATTTCAGATTATGCAGTCTTGGTATTCTGTGCACCGGTGCCGGCCGCCGGATTCTGAGAATAGCTTTGGGCACCAGCACTTAATCTTCAACAAATTAAGCACTGGTGCCAGAAACAATATCAATACACCACCAGGTCAGGTAAGCTTCCCTCGCTCCAGCCATGCAATTCCAGGAACAGTGCCAAAAACAGTAGGCAGACTTCAAAGGATTTTCCATAGAAATCCCCGTTTCTGTGCAAATACCTACCGCAACACAAAGACCAGCCAGAATAGAAGAAGAATGAACAGAAATTCTGCAGAATTAGATTTATGTTCTTTTTTTAAAAGGAAACATTAATACCAATAATTGTTCAAGACTTACTGACATTAGAGGCAGCCGAGGCATGCCCAGGAAAAAACTAAACTTATTCTGGATAACATCCAAATTGCAACATTCTACCCACTTGCCATGATAGACGAGTAGGAGTCCACTCAGGTAGCCATCTGTGCGTCTTTATCCATTGAGGTTTTGTTTTGCAACAGTAGAGATTTACTTGCTTGAAATCTTCAAACGTTGATTGCTTTACATCTTCAGAAGTTGTTTGATGTATCGGTTACCATTCACAGCACATGGTCTACATTTAATACTATCCTTGACAGATGCATACATTCATCACAAAACTGCGAAAAGCAGGTAGAAAAAAACTTTGGGGCAGATTTACAAGAAAGTGACTCAGTACATTCCGCAAGCAATTTGGCTGCGCAGCACTGAGTCACTTTCAAAGCACATGGATGCGACATAATCACAATATGTTGCATCTCTGTGCTTCCCCCTACGCTGGCGCACAAACTACTGCAATGCGCCGGAGAAGGCACCCTTGCACCAAGGTGCAAGGATACCTGCGTCATGGGGAGATTGTTTTTGTGCAGGAAGAGGCACCTTCCAGCACAAAAACAATCACTACAGGCATTTTCCTCTTTCAATGCGTGCTGTAGAATGCAGCACACATTGAAAGAGGAAAAAACGAGGAGAAATGAAAACATTTCTCCTCGTTGCGCCTCCCTACGCCTCCCTTTGGTGGCGTAGCATTCACACGCATTTCAAGATTCACAATTCCTTGTAAATCTGGAAATGTGCCTGTTCCATGGGTGTTGTGTGGGAACACCCAGAGCAATACCCATGGAACGCCCCTTTTACGCAAGTGGCTTTTCCTGTCCTTGTAAATATGGAGCAGTAAATGCGCCACCAGTGTGACACAAAAAGTGACGTGCTGGTGCAGGGGGCTTGTAAATATGACCCTTCGTTGTTCGAAGTTGGCCTTGCACTTAAATAATTTAATAAAAATGACAGCAACATTCTAGAAATATACGCACCTCAAAAATAACAGATCTCGGAATATGACTCAGGGGGAGGTCACATGGTGTAAAATGTATGCTTGTGGCATAAAATAACCTCTTTCCCTTTGCCTATGTCTTTGCAAAATACAGGCGTTTGTATACGGATGGATGGATTAGTGCCTCTTCTGTGTTTTGCTAGCGGCTTGCGTGCTATGGGTGAAGGGGCTGGGATTCTTATTTCGATATTTACCTTATCAATTCTCCAGAATCCCAATACAGGTCGGCTGGACCTTTTTGTCTGCTAAGAAGTGTAGAGGGGAGGTTTCAAAACGCGTGATTAAACAGCTTTGTAAATCAACAATCAAATCCAATTTAAAGTACCACTGACTACAAACTGAAGTTAAGAATTTATTACAAAGCCAAAAATAGTTGGACATACAAACACCTCAGCAAGAGGTTCAAGCAATAGACTGGCACTAATACAAACATAATCCTACGAAGGAGTCTCAGACGACTCAGAATGAAAAGCAAAGTAAATTCTAGGAACATCAGGCATCCAATTACCGTCCCTATTTGAAGTCTGGACTGCATTTACAAAAGGAAAGAAAAGGTTAATGTGTCCCTACAATAACTCTAAGGTGACATCCCTAATTAACAATTCCCTTCAAGCAAAAGTAAAGGTGTCAGCCATGAAGACTCCCTAAGAAGTGCATTCCCGTTTCTCAAATAAGTAGTCTAAACTACTGAGCTTGTTCTAAGATGCTCCTTCCTACACCCCACTCTGCCCTAAGTTCCCTCAGCGCTGTCTAAGTTGCCTACATCCTGCTCTAGTAACCTCCTGATAAAGTCCTCCCTCGGGGTCTGTCCCTAATACAAAACCCCCAAAATCGTAGATACGCCCAAGGCACACCCCTCTGGGCAGGTGTCGGGCTTCAGATTTTTCCCGCATGTAATACTTCCATCCAGCGTCCTTTGAGGTGTCCTTGGATCCCAGGTACCTCGCCAAATGTTGCAGATGAGCATTCCTCTGGCACCTACTCGTCCTCACTCCTACCGGCCTAACTTCCAAACAATGGATCTTTCTACCTAACAAGCTCCGTGGCCTTGCACCTGCAACTGAAATACAGGAGAAGCAACATTGTGCACATCCAAAGTTACAATCCTATATTCGCTGAGAACAGCACTCTTCCCAACAGACAACTATTTCACAAGAATAACCAATGCTAACTAAAGAAATTACAGTTAGGCCTCTACTGACTTTTCTTCATGTGCCAGCCCTCTACGCGTTTAAATGCATTTATAAATGATTCTACATTATAAGCAATGCACTCTATTCCATTACAAAGACAACATTACATTTCATTTCTAAACGTAAGTCTTTTCCACATTAAAGCATCACATTCTATCTCCTACACGTGCAACTCTTAATATGGCACGTTTATTAATTCTACAATACACACGTTTAGTAGCATTTCTACATCATATAACGCATTACACTCCTGTTATTGCTCTACATTTATTTGCAACGTTATGAATACATTGTTTACACATTGCACTCTAATCCCCAACCTACGGTTATATCTCTAAAACCCATGTTAGTATACCCTCTAAATATGTTGGTGCCCACTACGGGAGATATGGTGCCCCCCTACAATTTTTCAAAATAACATGGCGCTCTCTCATGGGTATACAGTTAGCTGTCAGATAGCTATACAGTGACCCATGTTGGCGCCAAAGTAAACCGCAAAAGAAATCGACACATGGGTGCCAATGATGTCACTGATGATTGGTCCCCATTTAGTCACTTGATGGTTCACATACAGTACTCGTGGAGAGCTACCCTACACCTTACCCAACCTGACTCGTCACAAGTGTGGAGTGCATATTGACAAGATTGTTTTTTTAACATAAATTGTGCAAATGTTATTTTCATGCCCAGGTGCTCATGGGCACCACCCATCCTACCTTTTAACAGAGAATGCTATAGCAAACTAATTGCAAGCTCAGAGGGATTATCCACAGGGTCGTTTGTGGGCAATGTGTCATCATTGATGGTATAAGTGTTCCGAGACTGTCTTCCTGTACATCTGTGTCTGCCTTCACCTGGTAGACCTGGACAGCCAGTGATGTCTTCTCTTGCATGAGCAATTGCCAAAGGTACCTTCCCTCGCCGCACAGTGTGGAGCTTGTGTTATGCTGATTGTTATTCAGTTTTCTCCTTCTCCACAACCACTTCCTCATTCTCCTCCTTTCACTTTTCCTCTTCCTGTTACACCTCACAATCTTATTGGACCTCCTTGTCCGCATCATCTGAGACATAAGATTAAGGATTAAAAAAACACGGGGAAAGTAAGGTGGAAGGGAGGTAAGAGCTAAGAGCAATGAATGTATCATTTTTTTCTCAAAATGTAACTATTTTGCTAATTTTCCCTCTCTCTCTCTACTATAAGCAAAATAGACTGGTCTTTGAAATTCACAGCGCAGTATAGTAACAGTAGAGTTAATTTCCTAGATATCAGCATAAAACATAACGGGGGTCGTTTGGGCCATTTGGGGGTGGAGCTATTGCCTAAAGAAACTGAACGCAATACTTTACTGCATTACAATAGCTACCACCGCAAATGCCAAAAAGATAATATTCCGGTAGGGAATTTCTTCGATTACGAAGAAATTGTACCTCACTAGAAGATTTTTACAGACACTCAGAAAAAACAAAAGTAAGTTCAGAGCCAGAGGCTACCCGAAGAGACTTATCAACCACTACTTTAAAAGGGCAAGATTCTATAATAGAGACTCTATCTTGGAGGTAAACAAGCAAGAAATGAACAAGGACAAAATAGTGATGGTTAGCCAATTCTCCAATGTAAGTAACAAGGTTAAGAACATCATTAACCACAATTGGAAGATCCTGAATGAGGACGAGGACAATAAATTGTACAAACCTATATTTGCGTACAAAAAGAACAAGAATCTACGCAATTCTCTAGTACATATGTACAGAGAGGATGTAACGGAGAACCAACGGACTATCCTGGGGGATAAGGCTATTGGCAACCACAAATGTGGAAACTGCAGCGTATGTGAACTGTGTATGACCACTAAGACCGTAACATTAAACTCAGTAAAATATGACATCAGAACCTTGAATAATTGCAGAAGCAAGAACATCATATACCTCATCCTATGCCCCTGCGGGCAGGGGTATATAGGGGAAACAGGGAGAGAATTAAGGCAGAGAATATGCGAACATAGATCTTTGATACATACCAACAAGGAAAATGCACCCTTAGTGAGCCACTGGAGAGAGAAGGGACATAAGGCCAATGAAATGAGGTGGGTTGTATTAGAAAAAAATGAAAGAACAGAAAAGAGTATGAAACTCTACACATGGCAGAAAACATCAGGAACAGTGGTTCATGATTAAATTTGACACCATTAAAAACGGGTTAAACTGTAGAGAGGACTGGGAGAAAATTATTTCAGGATAAGCAACCAGAGAATTCCTCTACATGCATAAGGAGCAACATATAGTAAGAGCGTGCAACAGTGCAAATAAAAGCAGGCAAAGTAATACTAGTATAGGAACAGTGGATATGGGAAATATTATGAATTGTAAAACGTCTGCAGGTTTACCCCATAGACAAGAAGTTAAAAAGGCAAGGATTGGCCAGTATTAAGGGGTGTAATCAACTGCATTACACAAGTAAATCCAAAAAAAGACAAGTCCTTATTCTATAATATAAGGTGGAGTACATGAAAAATGGCCGCTGGACATGTGCAATACAGGCCCAGTAAGATACTCAACGGACCCAGAAAATGGGATTTAGTACATCCAAGATGGCTGTCGGACATGCGCACCATGTGTAATAGTGACTTTACGAACGGGAATGCTCCCACGCTTCGTGAAACCACGGAGATGCATACATATGGAGGGTACAATGGCGTCACTGATACCAAAGACACCGACCAGAGAAATGCGGTGTGTTGAAGGTAAGCAGGGCTGGCTGATCCAGGTAGACAACGTGGCAGAGAATTCGGTAGCCCATCGCATTAATTCCCTGGGTCCCAAGATCTAGATGAGAACTGCCAGGCAGTGTAGACAGGCTTGGGTACGGCATATTAGAATAAGAATGGACCAACTTAATTCTGTTCCACGTCCAGACCAAAGCAGGGCGGGATGGCTATTGATAGGGAATCGTTCCGGGATAGAGGAATAAAAACTTTTTTCCCTTTTTCAATAAAGGCTGCAGTGCAGATTAGCGCATGGAGAACCCATTCTCAAAAAAAGGGGGGGACATGTAAATGGTAAGAGGAACCTATCAGAAAGGGAACCCGTACCGAGACATTTAATTCCAGTCTAATATAACTTAAGAGGACAGGGTAATCCCGGTGGAAGGCGAACAAGGTGACCCCTTATAGCTAACGACACTGCCGGGTAGAGCGAAAGGTATGAAGTAAATGGGACCATGATAGAAGGCCTATAGAAGGAATACAGACTGTCTATTTGCAGGCAATAAATATGAGGACTCCGAACAAAATACAAATGGACTGTTTATATTATTGGCATTCACAGAAAGCACCGAGGAAATTTACAATTCTGAAAATCCGGTGTACCCCCAAAAAGACATATCAGAAGTCTACGGGAGGACGTGGGTTAAGCTATGAAGTACCACAATGTGTGAGGCTGATTCAGTAATTTGTGTTTTTATAAAGGTAAGCATTAGGAGTGCCACGTCAAAAAGAATGTGAAGAGCAGGAAGTAGATACAAATAAAATAAGATCCGTGTATCTGTTTTTGTACCTCATTTAAGGGGAATTTAAGAATCCCACGACTGTGGGTATTGGAGGAAGGTGTAAATCTAAGTGGTGATACAACCCAGCAATACGGAAGCTTTAACAACAAAGAGGTGTTTTTCTTTAAAAACGAAAGGTAAGGAGTTAGAGACAATAGCAAAAGATGAGAACTCTTTCGTTACAATATTCACATTGTGTCCTAGATACAGAAGGTGGGCTATGTAAAGGAAGGTGCACCCACAAGATAAGAAGTAGACACCCCAGGGGTCATCACCCTATACACTATACTGTCAGTATAGAAGAAAAGAAAAGTACATTGATGTATGGATGTGTGCAGCAGAGTGAAATGATAGGAAATTCGGGATAAAAGACGTTGAGCAAAACAGATAAGGGAGTGGCACCCTTACAAACCAACTCTAGACCCTCAAGTCCCACCTTGATCATGGTGACTTGATTCAGAATTGTAGGGGTTTTGCGAAGGCCTTTGAAGAAGTCAGATGCTTTTCTCCATTTATTATTTCAATGCATTGAACATTTTCACAGTTTAACTCCTACCTTTAACTGCCTCCCTTTATGATCAGCATTCAAGGGAAACAAAACGGCTCCCCGTGAGCCCCTTTTCTATTTTCGTGGGAGGCACTGGAGTAGAGCCAGTGTCTTCTGCAAGGGGGCGTTACTTCCCAGGCTTCTATTTGCCCCTTAATATCTTGTTTGCTTCTAGTGGGTAGGAACTGACTTAGCCACATTGCTCACCGTCTGTTTATCTATAGGAACATATCTGT
The DNA here is from genome assembly GCF_964261635.1 of Lissotriton helveticus. NCBI lineage: Eukaryota > Metazoa > Chordata > Amphibia > Caudata > Salamandridae > Lissotriton > Lissotriton helveticus. The sequence goes on from NC_136059.1 coordinate 1,176,347,021, forward strand.
TGGGCAATATTCATCCCATGGGTATGATCATGATTTTCTAAGGTTTCCACTGTCATCTCAGAAAGTCCCAACAGGTCACCAGGAGAATGTGCACTGCAAAGCTAGGGTCCAGTCACAGTGCCAGCCCAATTGCATCCCCTTTCTCTCTCCTCACATTTTTCTTGCCTCACTCACATCATCCAAGTACCTCTGGAAGGGAAAGTCAAGATACTTCAGAGAGACAAAGCCACCCTGAAGATCACCTCAATTTGTCTCCCCACTACCACTTAAACATTGTTACCTGCAATGACCATACAATATTTAGTGGCCTGATAGGCATATATTCCAGTCCCATACTACTACTGTCCAGCATTATGTATAAATCAGTGCATCATATGACCATGATATAATCATGTGGCACATCTGTGGTAGCTTGTGTTCCTGTGCAGAGGGGAAATGGTCTAGTAATTTTGCTTGGGGTACTCCTTCGAGATTGAGCTACGCCTGATTTTTTGATGGTTAGTCTATTTCAATAATGTCAAAGCCATAACCACCAAAAGGGTACCCAGAGGAGTTTCCAGTGGTTAAGACCTGTAGGCACAAACATTTCCAAGAGGTCTGTGAACATTTTTAATTACTTTGCAAACCTCGTGTAATTTTGCATTATACAAAATATATCAAATTCATCAAAATTGCACAATATACTCAACTACACCTATATATTTTTTTACCTGAGCACACATTTCACGTCAAATGTTTTGCACAGAAAATGACTTACCTAAGGCAATTTCTCTTCAAACAAGTATCCTATTGGTAGCTCATAAAAACGTTTTACGGGAGGTATGCCTGGGTAAAAAAAGTGATGAAAGATATCAGCAAATCGCATTTCACTAGGAAAGTGATATTTTCATGGAATTTTGTGAAAATTCAAAAGACATTTTGTTTGCCCCATCCTAATATCCACCTAACAGTTTTTTGTTGTCGTATTACGGCTTCTCCGTAGGAGGAGATTCCCAAAGGTGGATCCAAAGCTTTCTGTTAGAGATTCAAACTGCACCACACTGATGAGGTCCAGTGCACTGAAACTGTGTCTGAGTTCCTTGTGTTCTTTTGTGCAGTGCAGGCATGAACTGAATGTGCCTATGTTACGCTCCTTTATGTTGAAGTGAAAAAATACATATGGATATATGGTTGTTTCTCATATCTAATGCAGGAATGTAAAATGATGGAATGGCATTTTAATCAGATACATTTCCACTGACTAGGAAGTGTGGATTCAATCATTTCACATTTTTACTGCCTTAATCCTCTGACACATACACCATTACCTATGAATGTCCCACCTATTGCTAGACAGCACTCACTGACAAGCACAACCTAAACATATATATCTGCATGTAGATGGGAGGGAGGAGTTGCACCTGGGACCTGAATAGGACTGTGCCTTCACTCCACAATGCCGGCTCCTCCCCCTGTGGTGCGTCTAATCCCTGAGCCCCCACCTGATAAAGGAGAGAGGAGCTGAGCAAAACAAAGTGCTCCCACGCTCCCCTAAACCTGTTCTGACTTGTATCCCCAAGACCTGTACTGGGACACAATGGACAAAGGGCATATAAATATAAGGGCTGTGACCCCATGAAAAGGCTGTTCTGTTCCTGATCCTGACGGAGGGGGGGGGGGCTTGCTGCTCCTGGGGCCCAGAAGGGACCGCCATGGGGGCTGCCTCCCTGCTGGAGGGCACTGTGTGCTGGCCCCTGGGCCCAGCTCTGCCCCTGAACCCCTTCCTTGGACTTTGGCTCCCTAGCGCCCTGTGAGTGCTTTACTTTTATTTCCTAAAAGCGCTTTTCCTAGCGCCGTGCTCCCTGCAGCTGAGAAGGAGCAATTCTATCTCTTTTTGAGGGAATCCCCGGCATAGGGATTCCCCCGTATTGTTGGGTTCCTGCGGGTGCCCACCCTGCTTATTATTATATTCAAATTGCTGGTGCCTTCCCCGCGTTTCTCATTGATGGCGGGTGCCCACCCCGCATGGATGCCATAACTGTGCAATTTCGTATTTCTGAGCGGGAGCCAACGCCGCTTTTTTGTTGCCTAAATGGTGTGTGCCCAGTCCGCTTGCGCTGGATGCTATTTGTGGGTGCCCACGCCGCGTCCGGTGCTGAGAATCACCGCTGTGGGCCCGATGGGCCCCACAGGAAGTCAGGCAGTGTGATGCCTGACATGGGGCCGGACTTCCCCTTCCCGAGGGAAGCCCTGCGCCTACGGCATCGCCAGACGAAAGGAGAATGAACGAGGAAGTGTCCGGGGCTCCCGTGAGCTGAGGGAGCGCCGCGTGTTACAAGTAGGGAGAAGCCAGGCGGGAGCCCACCCTGCGCTGGTGAACCGGAGAGGAACCGACCGGAGTTCAGAGGGCTCTCCCTGCCCCGCAGCCTTCTTCGTGACTGGCCTCTGGAGCGAGGGAGAGCACCTCCAGTGAAGCTTAGCCCGCCGGGGATCCTGCAAACCGGTGAGTGGGGCTCCATGTGCACTACAATAGTGCTGGTGGAGGCACAGTGATGGTGCCTGGGATTGAGCGGCCCTGCAGGAGAGCAGGCCGCTCCAATGCGTAGGGTCTTGTTCAGGAGTCTGAGTGGTCCCGCCAGGAGAGCGGGCCGCTCCCCCGCTGCTGGCATAATTGTTTTCTTGGAGCCCAGAGGGGCCCATGCTTTTATTGTTTGGGGGCCAAGTTGATTTAGAAGCCCCATCGGGCCAGAGGCTCTTTTTTTTGGTATTCACAGCAGTAATGCCAAGGCAGACCGTTGTCGATGGGGGCATTGTTTCCTTTCCTTAGAGCCCAGAGGGGGGTTCCCAAGCCTGTGCTCCTTCCCTTTGGCATTGCCTACAGTTGCCCCGCTTGCTAGAGGGCAGCAGCAACGATGGGGGCATTTTTGATAATCCCAGTGGGGGCTGGAGAGGCACAATGGTGCCAGGCCCCCTACCTTGTTCTCAGCTGCACCGCACCAGCTGCAACCTTCTGCATATTTGATCAAAGGGCCCTGTGAGAGTCCAGGCCAGCAGTTGATCTTCACATTTGCCCAGCCTCAGGTATTCTTTCCTTGCTGATGTCCCCTCCCCGTTCACCTTCTTGTATGGCCAACCAAACTGGCAACTATTACCTGCCATGTGTGACTGTGGTATCACCTCCTCTGTATTGTCTTGACTTATATTAGGTGCTCCCTTTTGTCTGGACAAAGCTATTCCAATCTGAAGAGCTCTAATAAGAGCGAAAATCATATCAAGGGTTGCTTTTATTAATTGCAGGCTGGCTTGGATGGTATTTGCCCATTCCAAAGCTCCAATTGTGTGCCTTGAGTGATAAAGGGTTTTGTCTTGTTCAGCTTAGCACAGATGGTACTAGCAAATCATATGCTTAAATACTTTGCTGTAAAAATGGCAAAAGGTTTTGTCCCTTTCCATTTTGGAGTGGATGGCACTGCGCTAATCCTATGTGTTAGAACTGGGGGTCTCTAGCTGGCAATGGTAAACACCTTTGACCAAATAGGGACCCTTGCTTCTAAGTCAGGGAAAAGGGGATTACACTACTGGATAACCCCTGCTCACCCCCTTGGTAGCTTGGCACGAGCAGACAAGCTTATCTCAAAGGCAGTGTGTTAAGCATTTGTGAATACACACAGCAATACAATGAAAACACTACAGATGGACACCACACGGGCTAGACTTAACACAAGACCACAAACGACAAAAATCCACAATACTGTACTTAAAATTGACTTAAAGATGGTAGAAGTTACTAAGTTCAAGTTGATGATGAATGCAACAAAGTTCTCACAAAAGTACCTGCTTGTGTTACGCAAAACAATCAAAAGGCTTGCAGAGTGGGAGATGCGTCGGTTCTGTGCTTCGGCGGTGATAATGCATTACGCCTCAATGCTTGCGCAGAGTAGGGGATGCTTCTTGATCCTTACCGGAGCGGAGGTGATGCGTAGATTCTCGTCCTGCGGCCTGGTTGCGATGGGGCAAGATGGCACCTCGATGCGATGCGACAATCCGGTGCGATGCGATAAGATGGCACCCTTGATGCGACGACATGAAGACTATGCGTGCACCCCCGGCGGCCATGCGGCCGGAGACCTTGTGGCGACACGCTTCTCCGGTGATGCGCTGGGTAACAGCTTTGACGAAGGCACGCTTCTCTGGTGATGCAGTGGCAACCTCTGTGGCGGTGACACGCTTCTCCAGTGATGTGACAGCAACAGCTGCGACTGAGACACGCTTCTTCTCGATGCGTCACTCTACCAGCTCCCAGCGACACGCAGGCATCTGCAGACAGAATTCCCAGCAAGGAAATTCAGAGGGGAACTGGTGGTGAAGTCTTTTGTCCCTGAGACTTCAGCAGGAGGCAAGCACAAGTTCAAGCCCTTGGAGTAATATTCTGCAAGATGATGAAAGTTCTTTGAAAGTTCCTTCTCCTTTCCTTGGCAATAAAGAAACCCCTGCAGGCCAACCCAGCGAACAGCACACTGGCAGAGGGGTAGTCCAAACTCCTGCAGCTTCCTTGGTTCTTCTCCTTGGCAAAGGTTTGTCTTGTTGTTCCTGAAGTGATCTAAAGTCTTGGGGTCTAGGTCCCCATATTTATACTATTCTCTTTGTACTCTGAAGGCAGAGAGGCCTTTGCCTAGTCCAAAACAGTTCTGGCCAGTCCTGGAGCACTTTGTTGACAAGACTCCTTATTTCCTTTTACAGTGTAGGCCAGGGACATCAGACACACCACAGCAGGTGAAGCCAGCATTGTGGAGGGAAGGTACAGCCCTATTCGGGTCCCAGGTGCAACTCCTCCCACCCATCTAGATGCAATCTCTCTATTCAGCACTGTGCTGACTCACCTTGTCTCCTGGAATCCCCCTACCCCTGTCACTCTTGGGCTGCTTCCTGGAAGTCAGCTCAGTCAAGGGTGCAACAATGTTGCAATACCCCTTGACAAACCTCCTGTAATACCCCGTGAGTCCTAAAAAGGCTCTCACCTGTGTCTGAGTCTTTGGCCATTCCCATGTCAGGATGGTTTCAATCTTGGGTTGCAGGGCCCCACCTGGCCGCTCCCTACCTGGTGCATCAAGTACACCACAGAACCCTGCCCGATTTGGCACTTACTCGCCTTGATCGTGAGGCCTGCCTTTCGCAGTGCCATCAACACTTCGCAGAGGTGGTGCAGATTTTCTTCCCAACTGGAGCTGAACACTGCAATGTCATCCAGGTAGGCGGCACTGAAATCCTCCAGTCCAACCAACACCTGGTTGACCAACCTCTGAAAGGTGGCAGGGGCATTCTTCATCTGAAAGGGAATAACTCGGAATTGGTAGAGCCCATCTGGTGTGGAGAATGCTGACCTCTCTATGGCCCCATCAGTCAAGGCGATCTGCCATTACCCAGACGTCAAATCAAACGTGCTAAGGTACCGTGCAGCCCCTAACCAATCAATGAACTCATAAGCTCTGGGGATGGGTTGCGCATCAGTCCTGGTGACTGAATTGAGTCCTCGGTAGCCCACACAGAACCAGAGTTCGGGTGTGGCACCAGGCGCGGCAGCCTTTGGGACCAAAACCACTGTGCTGGCCCAAGTACTGTTAGGGGACTCAATCACCCCTAAGGCAAACATCTTGGAGACTTCCTCTTTGATGTAAGCTTTAATCTTGTCAGTCACTCTGTAAGCCTTGTGCTTTACAGGAGGACTGTCCCCAGTGTAAACATCATGGACGCACCACTCTGTGATACCAGGAATCAAGGAAAACAAATCAGAGAATTGTCCCAACAGGCGACAATCTTGCTGCTGATCAAGTGTCAGTGTGGCAGAGAGGCTGACACCATCCACTGACCCATCTTGCTCTGTTGCAGACAGAAGGTCAGGAAGAGGCTCGGTCTTCTCCTCCATTCCATCATCTGTCGCTAGGAGCATGCCCACTTTGGACCTTTCTAAGTGGGGCTTCAGGTGGTTAACATGCAGGACCTTGGAGACTGCAAGTTCCCCAAATAGGTAACATCACTCTTGCGTTCCACCACCTCAAATTGTCCGGTCCACCTGTCCTGGAGAGCACAAGGCTCTACAGGGGCCATGACCCAAACTTTCTGTCCAGGCTGAAGGTCATTCAGAGTGGCATTCTGATCGTACCACTGCTTTATGCCCTCCTGGCTGGCTTCCAGATTCGCCTGAGCGAGTTGTCTGAATCGCCGAGTCTGGTTCCTGAAGGCCATCATGAAACTGTATAGTTCCTGGGGAGGTTTCCTGAGAGATTGCTCCCAGCCTACCTTGACCAGACTCAAAGGTCCTCTTACCGAGTGTCCATGCAACAGTTCAAAGGGGCTGAACCCTAGGGACTTTTGTTGCACCCCACAGTAAGCAAAAAGATGGCGTGTCAAGAGGACGTTCCACTTATGCCTCGTAGGTTCCTCAAGACCCATAATCATCCCTTTAAGAGGCCAGTTGAATCTCTCAACCAGCCCATTACCTTGTGGGTGGTAAGGAGTGGTGAACTTGTATGTAACGCCACACTCCTTCCACAGAGACTTCATATACACTGTAAATGAAGTTTGTAACTCGGGCAGACACCACCTCTCTGGGGAACCCCACGAGGGAGAAAATCCCCATCAGTACACGTCCCACCACGGGGGCCATCACTGTCCTGAGCGGGATGGCTTGCGGGTCCAGGGTATCATGGTCCATCAAAACCAGGATAAACCTGTAGCCCATGGCTGTCTTGGGGTCCTGTGGTCCCACAATGTCAATGCCCACCCGTTCAAAGGGGGTACTGACTACACAGAAAGGTTGGAGAGGAGCCTTGTGCTTCCTTCCACTTTTCTCACTTGCCTGGCAAGTTTGACAAGTCCTATAATGAGTATCTGAACTCTTCCGCATCTGGGGCCAATACAAGTGGGTGACAAGCCTTTCAAAGGTCTTGTCCTGCCCTAGATGTCTAGCTAAGGGCACATCATCAGCCAACCCAAGTAGGAAGGCTCTAAACAAACTTCTCTGCCGCCATCGCGGCGTGCCCGGAGGCCACGCCCCCTTTTGCAGAGGCCACGCCGCCTTATCTATCCATAAAACATGTGCATTTTCTGGCAGCGCAGCGGACGAGCGCAGCGGGCGCGACGTTTGCGCGCCAAAGGTAAGCCCGTCTGCGCCCGTCCGCGGCCGACCGGGCCTAGGGGCGACCCATCATGCCCAAACTATTCAATATTCACCGGCACAGCTTCACTATCTCCAGGGACCATGGCCCTTAGAGGACTCTGTGACTTTGCACATTGGTAAATTGGGTTTGACGACTCCGTGCCCTCTCCCCTCTTTCCCGCTCATGTCCTCCCCCCCTCTTCCCTCTTATCCTCCTTCCGCCCACCTTGCGCCCCCTGTACCCACTACCCTTTCCCTTTATTACCTCAACACCAGGTCAGCAGTCAAGCACTGCCATGAACTTTTTGTGTTATTAGACCTGCAGAAACCAGACCTACCATTTCTCACTGAGACTTGGTTCGCTGACCACTCCCTCCCCTCTTTGTTAGCTACCCTTCCGGTCACATACTACGCTCTGTGCACCGACCGTCCTTCCGGCAAATCAGGAGGCGGCGTCGCACCGATTGCTTGTAGAGAGTTCTCTTTTCAGTCCTTAACCTTTTCCTCCATTGGCTCAGCCGACTTTTTAGTTGTGCGCTCAGCGTCTTTTGGAGTCCCACTTACCTGCCTGCTCATGTACCGTCCCCCCCAGCCCTCTCAACTCTTTCTCCCCGGGTTCCAAGATCTAGTGGCCAACCTTGCGGTCAACAACTCCTCCATATTGGTGTTAGGAGACTTTAACTTCTGGCCCTCCGACCCTGCAGAAAGCCCTACTTCCAAAGAATTCTCAGAAACCCTTCGTTCCCTCAACTTCGACTCCCAGGTTCACTCTCCCACTCATAATCAGGGTCATATCCGTGATCAGATTTGGTCCCTCAACTGCCCGATAGCCTCCCTGTCTATCTCCCCTTGCACCTGGTCTGATCACTTTCTGATATCCTTCTCCCTACACCTTAACCCAGTCACTAAGCCTCTCCTTCCCAGAAACACCTGGGCACGCTCTTGGAGCAAGGTGGATGTGGCCGCTCTATCTGTCACACTCTCCGCATCTAGCCCGGACCTAGACGGACTGTCATCTTCCGCCCAAGCCGACTCTATAAATTCCTGGCTCCTATCGGCTTGCGACTCTGTCGCTCCCCTCAGGCAGGTGTCTTCCAGACGTCGAATGACGCTAATCGCTGGTTTAATGAAGAACTCAAAACCCTAAAACTCTCAGTACGTCATGCTGAGCGGGCCTGGAGGCGTGACTACTCCCCAAACCTTAAAACCCAGTACTCCGTTCTCCTATCCCAGTATAAAAAAGCAATTCTGGCCACTAAGACCGCCTTTTTCTCCTCAAAAATTTTAGCTTCTGAAAATCAGCCCAGGGAAATCTTTTCTATAGTACACGATCTGGCCTACTCTGACAGAACCACCCTCAAACCTTCTCCTTCCCAGGATCTTTGCGACTCCCTTAATACCTACTTTCTAGATAAAATCTCTAATATCAAAGCAAACATCCCTCCTCCCCCCCCTACTTTTGTCGACCCCCAGTGTCCGTTAGGCGAGGCGAGGCTCGTATCCCTCCCCCCTTTGACAGAGGAGGCCTTTCTTACCCTCCTCTCGACGGTCAAATCAGGCTCACCCCTGGATCCCTGTCCCCCTCACATCCTCAGACATATCTACTCCACCTGTGTGCAGCCCCCTCTCAAACTTCTCAACAGCTCACTGTCTCAGGGCATTGTTAGAAGAGAGGTTATGTGAGCTTCATAAGCCACAGAGAAGGAGCAAAGCCACTAGGGAATCACACACCCGCTACGGGTGGTTAAGAAGGCCCTCACACACCGACCTGGTTGGTGTCATGCTTCATCATCGGGCCCCACCAAAGAGGCCGAGTGCCTCTTCGGTGTGCTACGACGCCAGGAGACTGCGGAGCTGGTTGTGTGTGAAGGGCGTGCAATGAGGTATATATTAAAAGTGCCAAAAGGGTATCTAAAAATTATTTTAATGTGTGATCCCTAAGACATGAACAAAGGTGAAAAAAGAACTATGTGTCTGAATAGTTTTGCCAAGGTAATGGTTTGGTTAATTCAGAGTTCTTTAAATTAGTCAGTCAACATGTTTCTGCCTTTACAGTGGTTTAAATTTACCTAGGCATTCGTCAGGACTAGTTAAACCCCGGCGGTATGGACTCTCTAATCGTCCACCCTAACCTGGGGACGTGAAAGTGAAAAATCAAGAAAAGTGTGATTAAGTGCATAAAAAAGTGGAAGAGCGATTAGCTCATTCCAAAAATTCTCCAAAGTCAGGAGAGTATCTGCACCTGTAAATGAAACGATACAGACAAACACAAAGACATACACACATTTAATTGTTTAAATGTATAGGTCATAGCATTTATCCAGAGTGCTCCATAGTAGTGGCATAGGTAGTGTTGAAAAATTAGACACTAAAATTAACACCATCCATATAAACCAGCTGGGAAATTACTACTAGCTCTGGGTAGGTGAAGTGGAGAATCTTGTGCCTATAGCAAATGGTGAGGCTAGAAGGGGTTAAAAACATATTAAAACACTCCAAAGGGAGGGATCAATGGACCAAAGGTCTGTGACCCCACCGTAATCCTTGAGGGTATGATGAATATCTCACTTTATAGGATGGCGCTATTTGCACCATGGGTCTCGGGAGGGGGGTTGGAGCGTACCTGGCACATCCTGAAAACAAAAGCGAAGGTTATAACTACTTGCGATCAAGTTTTACTTAGCTCGATTTTGTAGAAGTTGATACTGCAAGAAAGGGCAGTACTCACGCCCTCAACGCTCTCAGCCCACGTCTGCCACCTAGCATCTCCTCAGAACCGGACCCCGACGATGGGGAGCGGGGCCGGTAACTGAGAGATAAATGTTTTCGCCGGGCGACGCTCTTCCTGGATGGGCGTGTCCGGTTTCGAATGAGGCTTGGTGCGCGTCGGCCCTTGGCGACTGGGCGTGGCGAGCCTCAAGACGAGGCTTGGTTGTTGTAAGATAGCTGTTACTAAGGAAGCGCGTAGGGCCCTGGAGACCTAGCATGACGCGCCTCCAGAGAAGCTCTCCGTAACTAAGGGAGCGCGTCGGTCCCTAGAGACAGCTCCCATCGTCGGGGTCCGGTTCTGAGGATATGCTTGATTTTTCACTTTCACGTCCCCAGGTTAGGGTGGACGATTAGAGAGTCCATACCGCCGAGGTTTAACTAGTCCTGACGAATGCCTAGGTAAATTTAAACCACTGTAAAGGCCGAAACATGTTGACTGACTAATTTAAAGAACTCTGAATTAACCAAACCATTACCTTGGCAAAACTATTCAGACACATAGTTCTTTTTTCACCTTTGTTCGTATCTTAGGGATCACACATTAAAATAATTTTTAGATACCCTTTTGGCACTTTTAATATATACCTCACTGCACGCCCTTCACACACAACCAGCTCCGCAGTCTCCTGGCGTCGTAGCACACCGAAGAGGCACTCGGCCTCTTTGGTGGGGCCCGATGATGAAGCATGACACCAACCAGGTCGGTGTGTGAGGGCCTTCTTAACCACCCGTAGCGGGTTTGTGATTCCCTAGTGGCTTTGCTCCTTCTCCGTGGCTTATGAAGCTCACATAACCTCTCTTCTTTTGTTGATCTGTACTGAACCGGGGACTAAGAGAGAGTTCCTTTAATCTCCCTGCCTCTCCTATTGTTGGTTTGTATCAGGGCATTGTTATCCAACCCCTAAAAACAGCCACCATCTTGCCCATCCTCAAGAAACCTGGAGCCGACCCCACCGCCCGTGTCAACTACCGCCCTATTTCATTATTGCCCTTCCTAGGGAAGGTACTAGAGCGCCATGTCACCCGTACGCTTAGCACCTTTGTGGAGGAGAGCGGGGTTTTAGCCCCCCGGCAGGCGGGGTTCCGCCCCGCACACTCCATGGAGTCAGTGGTGCTATCGGTACTTGACAACCTCAGAGAGGGTATGGACACCAACCATCCCCAGGCCCTGGTCCTCCTCGACCTCTCCGCCGCCTTTGACACGGTTGATCATTCCATCTTACTTTCTCGTGTCAGGGCGGCGGGGATCGGAGGTTCGGCCCTGGTCTGGCTGTCCTCCTTCCTGAGGGACCGCATCCAGGCAGTACGCCTGGACGACTTCTCGGCGGACTTCCGGGAAAGTCCCATGCGGGGTCCCCCAGGGTTCCTCCCTTTCTCCCCTTTTATTTAATTTGTACATCGCCCCTCTTATTTTCGCCCTCCACCAAATGGAAGTCACCGTTCTTAACTATGCGGATGACCTGCAGCTTATTTTCACCCTGTCCCCATCCCCAGAATCCATGGTGAATTTTCAGTCCACCATGATCTTCTTCCGGGACTGGATGAATTACAACCACCTAAAGTTAAATCCAGATAAGACCGAGTTGATTCTGACAGGTGGTTGCTCCAGTCCCTGGAACTCTCTCTTCTGGCCCCCCTCACTAGGTCCCCCTCCATCCCCTTACTCCTCCGTAAAAATGTTAGGGATCAAACTGAATAACCAACTCACCCTGCACTCCCAGGTCAGTTCGGTGGTGTCCTCTTCTTTCCTTTCACTTCGCACCATCCGCAAAGTTTCCCGTTTTTTTTCGTTCTCTGCCCTTAAACTCATTGTCCTAGTGATGGTGGTCTCCCGCTTGGACTATGGAAATGCTCTATATTGCGGTATGCCCGCCTATAGCATGCGACGTTTACAGCTGGTTCAAAACCAGGCGGCCCGCCTGGTCTACAACTTGGCCAAATTCCATCACGCTACGCCTCTCCTAAAGTCCCTACACTGGCTCCCTATTCGAGAACGAGTCCAGTTCAAGATGGGATGTATCACCTTTCAAGCCCAGGCTGGCACAGCTCCCGCCTTTATCTCTGCGGAAATCAAGGCATATGCCCCCGCCAGGGAACTACGCTCATCTTCCCAACACCTGTTGGCAGTCCCACGCTTCAGACGTAAAAAGTGGGGGGGCACGAAATTTTCCACACTTGCCCCTGCCTTTTGGAATTCTCTGCCTGCCCACCTCAGATCTTCCACTCAATACTCCCACTTCCGAAAGGCCCTAAAAACCTTTCTTTTTTCACAAGCCTTCCCTTCATAATCCACCCCTCCTCATCTTCCCCGACTTCCCTACCCTCTAGGGCTCAGTACCTCATAGCGCCATGAAACCGCCAGGTGTACGCGCGCTCAATAAATGTTTTAAACTCAAACTCAAACTCTGAAGTGCTGGGGTACCACCAGAACATAGGCTGACCCAGGCTCTGCAACCTTAGGCTCGCTATACAGGAGGTTGTTCTCCCAGTAGATCCAATGTGATTCAGACTGATCACCTGCTGCCTGGTGTGTGGCCTGTTGCCGTAAACCCACAAGAAAAGGGCACTTTCTCTGCTCTGCACAAAATTCCTCCCTGGAGGGTCCTCCTTCTTGCTGCCAATGGGTCAGCTCCGGTAGGTCCCACAGTTCAGCAATTTGCTCCCCTGTAGGTTCCAGGGCATCTCCCTCAAGGTCTGCCTCCTCCTGGACCATCAGGACAATGGGGGCTGCTTTCCCGAGACCCCTACCTCTTCTCTTTAAGTCAGGTTCCTGGGCCATACTTTCAGGCTCCAGATCTCTTAAACACCCTTACTGGCTGCCATAGACTGAGTGGTCACACATGCCCACTCAGGCAGATCCAACATCTCCAAATGAGCCTTCTTCTCCACCTGAGCCCAAGGGCAGTTCTCTAAATCATTGCCCAACAGACAATCCACAGGCATGGCTGGCCTCACAGCTACCTGAAGAGTACCAGAGACCCCCCCACTCAAAGGGAACTTGAGCCACCTCACACTGGCTCTGTGAGTTGTCCGCTGCAACTACAGAGAAGAATGCATGAGGGATAACCAGCTCTTTGGACACCAACCGGCAACTGACAGGTCCCACACTTGCCCCGGTGTCCCTCAGAGCCTCCACTCTATGGCCATTGATGGTCATTCACTGCCTGTACTTTTTAGTGTTATCAGGCAGCTGAGTCTTAGGGACCATCTCAAAGCCTCCTAATGAGACAAGGGACATTGCTGCGGGATCCCACCTTCCTTGGGCACCCATCTCCTCCCCACCCAGGGCTACACTGGCCATCTGACGGGGCTGTGCATGGGGTGGCACATACTGACCCTTTTGGGGACACTGGGGATCATACCAACGGTGTCCCACCTGTTTACACTGAAAGCAGGTAGCTGGCCCCCTGTGAACAGGTTTACCTGTTGGGGGCTCTGACTTTTTCTCAGGGGGAGGCTGGGAACCCTTCCCTTGGTTGCCTTGGGAATTTCTTTGGGGCCCATTTTGGAACTCCCTCTGTTTACCCTTGTCCCCCCAACTCTTCTGCTGGGGACCCTGCTCACCCTTGGCGGAGCCTCCCACATGACCCTTGTGGACCCTGGTACTGACCTAGTGGTCCGCCTCCTCAGCAAGCTTCCTTGGATTAGTCAACTTGCACTGGCGTAGCTCTGGAAAACAATTAGCAGACAAGTGCTCCCTTGCAATCAAATCATAGAGCACTTCAAAAGTATCCACTTTGCTACCCTTCACCCAACCATCCGTAGCTCTGCAAAAGAAAGATACATATTCTACCCAAGGGATTCCCTCCAGCTTCTTACAATTTCTGAACCTTTGTCTATAGAGTTCTGGGGTCAAACCATACCTTGTCATTAGGGCTTCCTTCATGTGGGCATAAGAAATTCTATTCTCACTGAGTAGGTCTGAAAAAGTATCCCTCCCCTCACTCACAAAGCGGCCCTACAACCCTGCTCCCCATTCCTTCTCAGGGACCCGGTGGGCCAACATTGCTATCTCATAGGCTGCAAACCACTGCCCAATATCTTTATGCTTATGGAAATCTTTGATGAAATCCTTGCGAATATATACCCTGCCTTCTGAAGGCACATATTGTGCACTGCCACCAGAGGGATTGATCTCTAAGCCCTTTGCCTTGATCTCTAGCTCCCTCAACAACCTCTCATGTTCCATTCTCATTCTCTCTCTCTCCAAGGTCAAAATGTTATTCTCTAATTCCCTCTGACTCTCCATCTTAAGCTTAGCCATCTCCAGCTTGTGTGCCCTATTTCCCTACCTGTCTTCCAACTCTCTGGGAGACAGGTTTTTGGAAGAGGTACTACTGCCAGGTGGGGACGGTACCCCTCCCCTGGCTGGAAACACTGGACCATCCAGTTGCCCATCTGCATCCCCAGCTGGCTCCACCACAAACTCAGGGGCATTTCTTGCTTCTACCCAGGCCCTCAGCGCCTTTTGGTAGTCATCCTTTTTAGAAATGCCCGGTGTAGCAACTTTCAATTTCTTGCAGAGATGCTTGAGCTGTTTCAAAGTGTAGGTTTCCAACCTCTCTTCCTCAAAATCTAGATCCATAGATGCAACAGTGCTGGTCTACTCATGGCAGTAAGAATTGGCAGTTCTCAGGAAAAATAACAGTCCAAGAAAAAGAAAATCTACCAAAAAAAGTATGTGGTGCGTTTGGTCTGCACTCACTAGTAGTGTACACCAATTACTGTATATGAGTCACAAATGCAGGTCTAAATCCTTACCACTGACCACCAGTGTTAGAACTGGGGGTCTGTAGTTAGCAATGGTATACACCTTTGACCAAATAGGGACCCTTGCTTCTAAATCAGGGAAAGGGAATTACATTGCTGGATAACCCCTGCTCACCCCCTTGGTAGCTTGGCACGAGCAGACAGGCTTTTCTCAGAGGCAGTGTGTTAAGCATTTGTGAATACACACAGCAATACAGTGCAAACACTACAGATGGACACCACACAGGTTTTATACTACTATTATCTTTGTTCTCTGAAGGCAGAGAGACCTTTGCCTAGACCAAACCAGTTCTGGTCAGTCTTGAAGCACTTTGTTGACAAGACTCCTTCTTTACTTTCACAGTGTAGGCCAGGGACATCAGACACACCACAGGAGGTGGATCCAGCATTGTAGAGGGGAGGCACAGCCCTATTCAGGTCCCAGGTGCAACTCCTCCCACCCATCTAGATGCAGATCTCTCTATTCAGCACTGTGCTGACTCACCCCGTCTCCTGGAATCCCCCAGCCCCTGTCACTCAAACTTTAGACAAAGAATACACAACCTAACAGAGGCAGGCTTGGCTAGTTAGGCAAGAAAATATCTACTTTCTAAAAGTTGTATTTTCAAACACAGAATGTTAAATCCAACTTCACTAAAAGATGTATTTTATCATTCAGTTCAGACATACTAAACTCGAATGTCTGCCTAGTTCCCTCTGTCAGTTAGGATTATAAGATGTAATAATCAAACTGCCCATTCTGGCCTATGGGGAATAGGTAGCCTTGCAATAGTGAAAAACGGAAATGGCTGAAATTCACTATTAGGACATGTCACACACATCAGGGCATGTCCTACCTTATACTTACAATGCACCTTGCCCTTGGGCCTACCTTAGGTGTCTGATATGAATAAAAGGGAAGGTTTAGGGACTGGCAAGTGGGTGCACTTGTCAAGTCGACATGGCAGTCACAGACTGGACACAGGACCTGCTATGGCAGGCCTGAGACACACTTTACAAGCAACTTCTGTGGGTGGCACAGCCAGTGCTGCAAGCCCACCAGCAGCATTTGATTTACAAGCCCTGGGCACACATGGTGCACTGTACTAGGGTCTGACAAGTAAATCAAATAACCCAATCATGGAGTCACTAAACAACACTTCAATTTAACATAGGGAGCACTCCCACTTTGGCACTGAATAGCAGTGGCACAGTACCCAAAGCATCTAACCAGCAAAACAGATCAAAACAGAGGAGGCAATCAGTATAAAATGGAAGAGAGACTCATGCCAATGATACCAGGTCTAACACTATGCTTAACAAATTGCTAGAAAAAAAGACAGTTGATGTGAGCAGATTCAGAATGTCAGTAGTGTTTTAGGGTGCCCTAAATAGGAGCTGCTCTTCTCCAAAACTTGGGAGCTACCCAGAGTTCCCTTTGTCCTTTTTTTGCAAAATGTATGTGACACTCTAAGCCTGAGAGGGTATTGTTTTGATTTACGATGGGTGCTCCCTCATACACGTGTTAGGGGTTGTTTTTATTCATACCAGTTTGGCTTGGATGGTATTTTACAAATCCTGAGATGTACTGCAGTGCCAGGAGTCATAAAAGTCTTCAGTGATTTTTCAGCTCAACGTGGATGGCAAACAGTAATCCTATGCTTAATGAAAGAAACATACATTTAAGGTGAGCAGATTCAGACTGTTGGTGGTTTTGCAGGGTGCTCCATATAAAGGAGCTGATCTCCCCCTAAACTTCAGAACTACCCAGAGTTTCCTGACAGTAGCAAATCTTATGCTTAAAGACTTTCTTGGAAAAATGTCAAAAGGCTTTGTGCTTTTCCAGCTCGGTGAGGATGGCGCTGAGCTAAGTTTCTGCTGAAATTTTTTGCTACAAAAAGCATTTTTTGACTTGGCTATAACTTTGGCGTTGTTTGACCAATCTGCATGAAATTTTGCCAAATAAGTGTCACAGTGGATACTATTGATTGGAAAAGTTTGGGAGTGTTCTGTGCAGTGGGGACCGAGAATTTGGGGAGTGAAATAAGGTTGCATTTGCAATGTTAATTCCAATAGTATCTTTCAGCCATAGCTACAGCCCGAACTGCTGAACAGAATTACAGAAATTTGGCAGGGAGGTAGATGTTGGTTCAAGGAAGTGCCTTTTGCCTTTTTGCTGTAAATCTGTTCAGTAGTTTTGAGAAATTTAAGTTTAAATGTGTAGTGATATCTCTGGACACGGAATCTTTGTGAACATTGAGAGCTTGTGAGAGGAAAGGCACTGCTCTGATTGGCTGGAAATAAATAAAAGGGGGCAGGGTAGGAATACCTTGACCCCAAACCCATGATCTGGGGTCCCCCTGGGACCCTTCTATGGCATTAAACCATACAAAAATTATTTGAATATGAGGGGGCCTAGTGGACCTGACCTGCCCCAGGGACTGCCACCTCCCTGGAGTTAATAAAAATGTTGTGGGGGGTTCTCGTGGACCACCCCGGGCCCAGGTACCACCACCTCCCTGGGGCATATGTGATAGCAGAAGGGGGGCCCACGGCACATCCAGGAGTCCTAGATGTCCCTTGAACCACCACTCCCCAAGGCTGGCTCCTGCAATGTCCCGGGGTGCCTATCCCAGGGACATTGCTGTTTGCTATGGCATGGCGGGAGCACTGGTACCGCCATGCTATAGCAAACAAGGACTCAATTTTGAGAAAGCGAGAGAATTTTGCTCTCGCTTGTTCAAAGTGGAGCATCCTTTGCTTTTTACACCCAGGGAGCTGCATGTCAGCAGAGGCCCTCCTCCCTTTTGAAAAAAAAAATGGCCATGCCTCGGGGGGTCAGGGTCCTCAGGGCCTAAAATGGCATTGACACCCTCCTTAAAAAAAAGGGCAAGGCCCAAGAGGATGGGGTCCCAGGGCTAAATTCAGCTTTGGCAGGGGCCCCACCCTTTTTTAAATTAAACATTTAAAAATGGTTCAGGCCCCGAAGGATGGGGTCCCTGCGGCCCAAAAGGGTCAATGGAAGGGGGGCCCCTTCCTAAAATATATATTTTTTAAAAGCTGGCAACTCACCAGAGGCCCCGTCCCTTTTCTCCACTACTCTGCAAACATGCCTCCTGGCACACTGCGGGTTGTAGGATGAAGGGATGAAGTCCCCTTCGCTGCTGAGGGTTCTTAGGGGCCAACTAGCCCTCCTGTTAACTCCAGTAAGCCCCACACAGTGGGATTGCTGAGAGGTGGTCAGAGGCAACACCCCCTTTCTCCACCACTCTGCAAATGCACCTTTCGGTGCACTGCTGGTGGGGGGAGGAGGTACCCTTGGTTCCTGAGGGCCTCTGGACTAAAGTGGATTTTTTACCCCAAGCAGCAGTGCACTCTGCTATCCTCTGGTGAATCTCTGAATCCGGGCAAGTCCCCGATTGGCTGGTCTCATCCTGACAGAAAAGTTTTGGCCACCATTTTGTTTTACTCGCATCAGCTGAGGGGTGTGAAAAGAAGAGTGGAAAAATGTATAAGGTGTCAGGAGACAGGTCTCCTGACCCCATAAGAACCATAGAGGGTTCCCTTAGGGACCTCTTCTGGGCACAAAGTTGTATAGACCTGGGCTTCATGGGGGGAAGGGGGAGGAGATTTCCTTGCACCTCAAAGGGCCGGGTCTGCCTCTGACAATGCCATCTCCACCTCCTGCCAGGAAATCACACCAGAGAACGCAGAACTGGTTCTGGCTGGGCACAGCCACTCTCTGCCTAAGAGATCAAAGGATTCTGGGGTATAAATATTGTGTCCCAGACCCCTGAATTTTAGTACTCTTTTGGATCAAGAAGACTGCCAAGAAGAAGAGCTGGAGAAGCAGTGAGGAGGGACTTCCACTTTACTGTGTGCTTTGCTGTGTTGGCTTGCAGTGGCTGCTTCAGTCTTGGGCAGTGCAAGGACTGGACTGAACTTTCTGCAAGCTACTTTTGTGAGATTCTCCAAGGGCTTGAGGTAGAGCTTGCCCCCTGTTCAAGAAGTCTCAGGAACAGCAAAGACTTCAAGTTCTTCTAACCTCAGCTCTGGAGACTGTGTGTCACACCGCAGCACACGACACCTGGCGACGCCAGTGCTCCTGACTCCATCAGAGAGGACGACCTGCAATGTGTGTGACTTCGAGGGCCCCGATGACTCCTGCACTGACCTCCGGAACTGACGCCTGTGCACGCCGTGTTTTTGGAAGCTGGAAGCTCAACGAGAGATCATTGACATCCTGCATTTCTAAAAGATACTGTTTGCGGGACTTCCCGACACCGTAGCTGGCCTGCGACGCCACGTTCAGCCAGAACTGTTCAGATTTGTTTGCTCACAAGGCCTTGATAGCTTAGGACGGAGCTATCGACATCAAGGAACTATTGAAGATTTTGAAGCACTGTATTGTGGATTTTTATCGTTTTTGGTCTTGTCTTAAGACTATAAAAATATTGGATATTTTTCTAAACTGGTGTGGTGTCCTTTTGTAGTGCTTACACTGTATTACTGTTGGTTATGTGCAAATGCTTTACACACTGCCTCTAATATAAGCCTGACTACTCATGCCAAGCTACCAAGGGGGTAAACAGGGGTTATTTTAGGAGTGTAACTCCCTTATCCTGACTAGAGTGGTGTTTTCTGCCTGGCTTTAACACATGCCCTAGCCTACCAAAAATCCCATCTCTAACAAGTGGGTCTGAAAGTGATTTTATTTCACAGTGCTTCAAGATTTGCGAATTTGTTGTGCATTTACATGGGAAGGTTGTACTGAGACCCGCTGTGAATCCGCAGATTTCCTAAGTGGAAGAAACCTGTTATAACTCAATTTTGTACCCAGGATAGGCCCCTCTCACATTCCTCTAACACACCCTTGGGGTCAGGGTACCTCTATCCTTATTCCTTTAATCATTTTACTGATACATTTTATAAACCCAGGGACCGAACCCAATACTTAAAATGACAGCTGCAACCCCCTAGTCAGGTTGTGGTCAGCCAATCACTGCATTGCTGGTGGTGCATGACTTTGCGGTTGCCAGTAGGTGATTATAGTTAGGACCTAGTGTCCATAGATGAAGCGTTTTATGTTTTACAAAAAACGTTGGCATTGTTTGAAAACTATTCATGAATTTTATTAAACTTGTGTAGTAGTCACTTAGGCTGCTGTCTGGAAAGTTTCAGAGTAATCGACCAAACAGGGGTCGAGAAAAGGGGGGTTCTAAAATGCGTTTTCACCATGCAATTTCCCATAGGGATTTTAGACATTACTACAGCCACAACCACTGGAAGGTACAGCACCAAATTTGGCAAACAGATAGCTCTTGGTGCAGAAAGAGTTGCTTTTGTAATTTGGTGTAAGTCAATTCAGTAGTTTTGGAGTTATTAAAAGAAAAAGAAATGTAGAAATCTAGGAGAGAAAATCCACTCAAGATCCGACAGATCTCATGCTGAGATTTTATTGGCTGGCAACACTTCAACCAGAAAGTGTTTATCAGCCATCTTGTGACTATGACTCATCTGAGTCCCAAGAAAAAAGGCAAAAAAACCATAAGGGGGCTGGGTATGAATACCCTGACTCTCTAGGCATGGTGGTGGGATCCCACAGGGACTCCGCCGGGATCCATGAACATTTTATTTTCAATTCTGTCACAAATACGCAGAAGATCCATGAATCTGCAGCAAAATAGAGAAAAAAACAAGCACTGACTCCCAAACTTGTTTTGTATATTCCTGTGGTGTGGACCAGGTCCTGGGAGCGTGATTAATAGTTATAATGGGGGTAGGTGGCCCATCTCCTGGGCCAATTGTGTCCTGAGGGACCACTATCTCCCTGTGGCCCGGCCAACTCACCATTGCGCATGGCCTTCAGCCGCGTGTGATTAACCGATACAGCGCAAGCTTACCCACTCAACATACTTACCTGGGCCCATAAAACTAAGTATATATTTAAACAGGTAAACTTACACTCCATCAATTTTTTAATTTTACCATTCGGGATCTATACCTTTAACTTACCAATCCAAGTCACCGATACCTAAAGTCCTAGAAGATCAAGGGAGTTAGCAAGAAAATAGGTAGAATGACATTTAACATTTTATAAATAACCACAAACTTGGGAAAGGTTTAAGTTCTTTTATCTAAGTAAAATATTCAAATGTTTGAAACCATGAAAATCAACATTTTCTTATTTAGAAAAATAAAGATTGAAAATAAACATATGCAATAATTTAGAAATAAATATCGTTAAGCATTAGACAAAGGGTGGGTAGAGTAAGGAAAACAATACAATGACAAACCCACACTTTATAGTTACCTAGAATGGTGTGAAGACCAACCCTGGCCACAGGCTGACACAAAGGACAAGAATCCCAAAGTGTAGGTGCCAGCAAGAAAGAACAGGTGCAGGCAAGAATCAGGACAGGTTACAGACCAAATTGGATCAGGACAGGACCACCACAGGCTAGGACCGGCACCACAGCTAAAGTTCAAACGCCAGCGTTGTAAACCCTCTCTGCAGCTAAAAGTCGAACCCCGATTGGGTCATCGAACTCCTTCCCAGAACCCCAATTGGGTTTTCGAATCTTCTGACAGAGTGCTCCGCCAGCACCTCTTCTCTTGATCACCTATTGAGTGCATTGGGTCAGTGACAGGTTAGCTATTCAGACAATTCGGACAATCTAACTAACTAAGCCTACCCTAGTAATACTATTTTTCAGGTCAGTGTACCACCCCCAAATGTTGCAAATGTGTAAATCCCACAATTTTATTGGTCAGAAGATGAGGAGAAGTCATCACACCATATTGATATGAGGTAACTTGTCAATCATGTATTTAAATGTTCCCTCCCATGACTTTATCTTCCCATGTACTTTTATTACACCCGGCAGTGAATGTAACAATAACATTTAATATTTTAACATTTTATTCAATTCAGCTTCCTTTGGCAGGGTGAGGAGGTCGCTTTTCATAGTTTCTTAGTCCATGTCAGTTTTCTGGCACTGATTCAAGGCCATTGGCTTCAGTGACTTGAGTTTCTTTGCGCAGGTGCAGTTCCTCCAAAGATGGAGTTCAGAAATACATTTCAGGCCCAAATGCGATACATGCAGAAATAGAAGAGAAACAGTTTTAGAGACACAGAATGAATAAATGCACGGTATACCACTTATCTCTATTCTATTCCTATTATTTTATTTTTAACTACTAGCAGCCCGTCCCGACGTTGTCCGGGAGCAATCAGGCTTCTGGGCCCCCGCCCGCCCCGACGTTGTCTCAGGCTTCAGGGCCCCCGCCCGCCCGACGTTGTCCGTGAGTCCCCCGGAGCGCACCCGCCACTTTCAAGGCCCCCAATGAGCCGCATGCGGGCCGCTTCACCTACCTCAGCCGCCGCTCCTCCCCGCCTGTCCGCCGCTCCTCACTGCCTGTCTGCCGCTCCTCACCGCTCCTCCCCGCCTGTCCGCCGCTCCTCCCCGCTCTCATGTCCGCCGCTCCTCCTCGCGCTCCTGTACGCCGCTCCTCCCCGCGCTCCTGATGTCAGGACGCACGTCGCAGCCGGCGCTACTTCCAAGGGACTACTTTTTTTTTTAAACGTAAATATTTTAAAGAACGTATATTTTATTTTTTTATATAGCCTATGTCCATCTGCAGACCCTGACAATTACAACGATGTATCGGGTGTTTGGATTGGTGCTGCGGTTCCTGAGTTTACCCGCCTCAAAGGTTCAAAGTTCTCTCTTTATAATAGTAGTACAGATATATATATATATATATATATATACATATATATAAATAAATATATATATATATATATATATATATATATATATATATATATATATATATATATATATATATATATATAAGTCTAAACAGGAAGCCCCAAATTAAAGCAAAGCCACACGAAGTTCAGATCAGCACGTTTATTTGCATCTATTTCACTGCTCGCTCCTTGACAGCTTTCAGAGCAATCTTTGAACATGTAAAGCCTGACGCGTTTCAGGAAATAATCCTTTCTTCAGAGGGATTGTTCACGAAGGGCTGGAAGAGCAGTTTTTGGCCGCGTCTGCTCATATTATCACTGGCACCTGCCACAGTGGGCGTGGCTAAATCGCAAAGCCTTGTGTGTCTTGTAGTACGCTGGCCCTCTTCCCACAGTGGGGCCACTCAACAGTCCTTGCAATTTGAACCAAGCATTCACCAAGTGGAGTAAAGTAAAGCGCTGTAAGCCCTCAGATTGCGCTTTGCAGCAGTGAATTCGTGCGTAAGGCAGCACCACCTGCATTGGAGCTGCTCTTGTCTTCGTTCCGTCTTTGCAAGCCCCTTCTCAGAGCCTGCACAAACCCTTCGTAAGGTGGGCCTCGCTTCTCGACTGGGCAAGCAGCCGATATCCATAAAGTCTAAACAGCAAGCCCCAAATTAAAGCAAAGCCACACGAAGTTCAGATCAGCACGTTTATTTGCATCCATTTCACTGCTCGCTCCTTGACAGCTTTCAGAGCAATCTGCGGCCGGCGCTACTTCCAAGGGACTACTTTTTTTTTAATCGTAAATATTTTAAAGAACGTATATTTTATTTTTTTATATAGCCTATGTCCATCTGCAGACCCTGACAATTACAACGATGTATCGGGTGTTTGGATTGATGCTGTGGTTCCTGAGTTTACCCCCCTCAAAGGTTCAAAGTTCTCTCTTTATAATAGTAGTATAGATTTCATTAGAGGTTAGGCAGAACAAACAGCTTAGCAAAAGCAGCAATGCAAGCTTCTTGCACCTTATGACACAGAGCAGCCATCTTAGTTCTAGTGTGCAGAAGCAAAAGTTTCCCACAAAGCAAGATAGTACGTCACATCACGTGAGTGTGACAGATGCATGCGCAGTAGAAAATCCCCCGTAGCAGCATCCATTTTAATGCAAGCGGATTATAGTTAGTAAAACACATTGTTAAGCTTCCCTTATATACTAGTAATGTTGTGTAATGCAATATTAATATAACGAAACATGTTAGTTAGTACATTCATATTATTTTCGAGAGTGCTGAATACAAGCACACTTTACGTGTGCAACCTTGCTCCATCAATCCCCTCTTTGATTATATTTTATATCATCACTAATTAATGAAACAGATGCCAACTTTTTACATTTCACCCAACTCAATTTCTTCAATCTTTCTGTTAAAATTCTTTTCATTTTTTATATGAAGATCTTTCACTTTCTTGTACAAATGTCCATTATGCTCTTCTAATTCAATTTCATTAATATTTCTTTTCTTTCCTCTCTTATTCAATGTATATGTCTTTTTATGCTTGCGACATTTGCAACAAGTTATTATCCCTAAAAAAAATAGGGCTATTCCCACCATTGACATCAGTATTCTACCTACAAAACTTTTTCCTACATTAGAAAACCAACTACCTTTAGAGGTGAGACCATCTATAAGTCTCTTCAATGCACTATCAACCTCCAGTGGTTTGAGTTCTCTTTCTAAATGTGTAATATTCCTTACATACCGCTTAAGTTCTATACTTTTGTCAGGTATGTCTGTGCAATTATGTTGCACTTTCAGCATTCTGCAGACTCCTCCCTCCTTTGCCAACAATGTATCAAGAGGAAGTCGATTTTGTAAAACCATTGACCTTACCGCAACCAGTTCTGTATTGATCATTAACAGTCCTCCAGCAGTGTCAGTGGATAAACGATCCACCACTGTTGACAATTTGCAAATTCTTTGAGTATTCAGGACCACTCCCACTGAAGGTATCAATGCACTAAATATATCACCTACAATCTCAGAAAAACTAGCTCTTTTACTATGTATTAGTCCATTAGTTTCTTCATTGTTTCCAGTGATTGTGTTTACATGATATACTTTTGGGAATATTATTCCAAAATAGCAACTCCCATACCAATGATCAGGCAATTTGTAATATGCTTTGTTCCCACATATGTAATAAATTCCAGGAAATACTGGCTCAGTTCCATCTTTGGAACCCCAACCCCCAATTACTTTATAATTGTGTTCACATTCACTAGAACCAGTAAATATATTGTTATAATAACTTGTCCAGCAACATAGCAGCATGAGCTTTGCCATTCAAGGTGTATTCTTTATTTTCTGCCCATTTAGGAATGTTTCGTTTCTGTTCAGTAGCTTTTCTCTGGAAATCCTCTCTCCTTTTCTCAAATAAATTCAAAAATATCTTTTTTTCTTTGTGTAAATTGCATGTTAAATTATTGTTGTGTGCTTCAGCTATATCTATTATACCTATTGTTAAAAAATAGACACCCATATGACGAGTTATGTCACCCTTAGTATGTACAGGATTCAGGTTACTATAAATAGGTATTTCAGAAAAAATCACATCTGAGTTAGAATAATAATATTGCAAAGGACCTTTTTTATAAAATAAACTAGCTAGAATACTATGTGAAATACATTAAGTCAGGGACAATTGGTGATAAGTGACGCCCTCAGCTACAGATAATGGTAGCTTAATATAAACATAGCAATCGCTTATTTCCATTGCCTCTACATAATGTACTAACAAATTTGCAAATACGTTCAAGTGTGTTCTATTTCTAATTTTATTGTAATGCAATTCTTCCTCATCTGATGCTTCTAATACTATTCTTTGCTGCCTAAAATTAACTATTCTTTCATGTATATTTAATTTTCCAGATGCATCTACTTTCTCATGAATGTTAGTGTCATTCTTCTCACTTTTATTCATTAAGTAAGGAATAGCTACTCTCAGTCCTAACCATACTATGCAAATTATTACTATACTACATGTGCATATTCTACAGCTTGTTTTTAAGCAATTTCTTTTCGGTTTACCATTAACAGTATGATCAGCCATTTTTCGACTAAGGAGACTTAGCCCCTCTTTTAGACTTTTCATTGAATTTCAACCTGTGAAACCTTTAAAGTTGGTCTCACTTCTTCGTCTGTTGGATCATCAATTAATTTGTCATCACTTTCATCACTCAGTTCTGAATTTTCAAAATCTTCAAGGATGACGTAGGTCCATTCAGGGCCTCTGAACTTATTATTTAGTCTTTTCAGCCGTGGACTCTTTCTTCCTAGTTGTTCTATGGAAAACCCAGTTTGACTTGATATTTCAATTACTTGCTCTGGTTTTCCATTTATTGGTTCAAGGCGAAATGTAAATCTTTTGACAAAACCAGGCCACTTATCTCCTTTTCTGAGTCTTTAAGCTGGTACTGTGCTTTGTTTTTCTTCAATTGCTCTTTTATTCTCATTTAGTTGTGGCAAAATTTGTACTTCTCCGTTGTCTGAATCCCTCTCTATCTGACTTGGTCCAGGTCTTGCTTCTGTTTCTTCTGTCTGGATACTAATCTGACGTTGTTCAGGAGTGTGCTGTATTTGGCTTTGATTTTGTTCGTTTTCTTCTTCCTGAACACGTTTTTCTACATATATCTGGTCCTGCTCAGGTATCTCGATCTCTTGTTTTTCCTCTTCCTGAGCCTTCACCCTGTTACCTATCTGTCCCTCCTCAGACTCTGGAACTGTGACAGGTATCTGGACTGTCTGAGTATATTGATCTCTCCTTATCTGTTCCTCTTCAGAATTACTATTGCCTTTTACTTCTGAAATCTGAGTACGTTCTTCTATTCCTGACTCATCCTCACCATCACTCTGTCAATCTAAATAAGTTTGACTTCTGGTCCTCACAACATCTGCAGGGATGTCAATCACTGGAATCCATTCATCCTGACTGGTGCTCGGTTGTTCATCATCTACTACCTCGGAATCACTTTATTGGGACTCATCAGCTGCACAACCTTCAGCTTCAGTTTCATCAGGTTCAGCCACTCTTTTAGTGTGACTTGCAGGGAACCAGTTCGGAATTCCCTTGCATTTAACTGCTGAAGTGATGACCAATATCACTTGTTTTGGCCTTCCCCACCTCGGAGCTAGGCAAGATTCTCGAGTATGTCTCTTTATCACAACCCAGTCACCTGGAATCAGATCATGTGCTGGAGTTGATTGTCTGGTGACAGCGTCTTCTCTATCCTGGTGAGAGATAGAACGCTCTTGGTCAGCCAGTTCTTTGCAGTACTCTAGTACTAAGTCATCAGATATATTTATCAGCTTGTGACCTGGCACCCATGCCTGTCTCATTGCTCTTCCCATGAGTATCTCATGAGGACTCAAGCCTGTGTTTCTGTCTGGAATATTTCTGAGTCCCATCAAAACAAGAGGTAAGGCATCTGGCCAAGCTAACCGAGTAGATTCATATATCTTTCCCAATCTTGATTTGATTGTGCCATTCAGTTGTTCTACCACTCCAGATGCCTCTGGGCGATATGCACAGTGCAGTCTTTGCTCAATTTTGAATGCTTTACAGATTAGACCAATTATTTCATTATTAAAATGACTTCCTCGGTCTGATTCAATTGTTACTGGAAACCCGAAACATGGTATGAGCTCTCTGAGTAATATTCTTGCTACTATGATGCTATTATTCCTTCGTGTAGGATAAACTTCTACCCATTTTGAGAAAAGGCAGACAATGACAAGAACATACTTCATTCCTCTGCAAGGGGGTAATTGAATAAAGTCAATCTGAAGACGAACAAAAGGACCTTCTGCTTTCCCAATTTTTCCTGGCAACACTACAGTTTTCTTCCCAGAATTCATTTGCTGACAAATTAAGCACCTATGGCAAAGACTCTCTGCTACATTCCTGAACTTCGCATTGAACCAAGTTTGTCTGAACAACCTAGTCATTTCATCCCGCCCTAGATGGGAATCACCATGGTACATCCTAGCCATAGGAGCAAGCATACAATCAGGCAACACAGGCCTTCCATCAAGGTAAACAATTACACCATCTCAAGCCCTTCTCTGACAACCTATCTTTGCCCATTCTTCTCTTTCCTTTTGTTCTGCATCATTTTGCAAATCTCTCACTTCTTCCCACGTTTTCACTCTTTCAAGCAACATAAGTTGGCAGCTGTTTCCATTTGTTTCAATTTTCTTGTTTATTACCATTTTATTTTTGTCACAATATTGAGCAAATTGGTCAGCATATCGGTTACCTGCTGTCACTCTGTCATTGCTAGATTGGTGAGCAGCACACTTGACCACAGCCACTGTTTCTGGTAATTGGATTGCTTTCAGCAAATCTTTCACAAAATTTCCATTTTTAGTAGGAGTACCTGATGAAGTCAAAAAATCCCTTTGCATTCAGAGTTGGCCAAAGTCATGCACAACTCCATAGCCATATTGGCTATCAGTATAAATAGTCACTTTTAAATTTTTCCCAATTTTGC
Organism: Lissotriton helveticus; assembly: GCF_964261635.1. Lineage (NCBI taxonomy): Eukaryota > Metazoa > Chordata > Amphibia > Caudata > Salamandridae > Lissotriton > Lissotriton helveticus. Next base: position 1,176,374,966 of record NC_136059.1, read on the forward strand.
AAGCCTTTGTCAATGCAATTATTCAGCTACTTGAGCAGATTTGACTCCAGGTAAATAGGATGCTTCAACTGGACCCCGTAGAGTACATACAGCATAAGCAGCACTCAAACCTCCTTCCTCATGTCGCATGCATGAACCATCTACAAATAGTTCATGTTCTGAATTTATCAGTGGCTCTTCTCTTATATCTGGACGAGGTTTAGTACAGTATTCTGTAAGATCAATACAATTGTGTTCGACTTCATTTTTAACTTCTGCAAAGTGGGAATCAGGCAATATTGTTGCTGGGTTCAGAATATTACCCCTAGCAATAGTCACATTTCCTGTACCTACAAGGATTTGTTCATATTTAGTCAGCCAACTAGGAGTTAGGTACTGAGTTTTAGTCCTGGTCAACACAATCACAACTGCATGTGGGACATATACAGTTACTGGATGTCCCATAATAATGGACTCACTTTGCTCAAGACTCATGCAAGTTGCTGCTACTGCTTTCAGACATCCTGGCAATGCTGCTGCCACTGAATCTAATGTGGAAGAAAAATATGCAACAGGACATCTCATCAGGGGTATAGAGTCAAAATATCGAGTTTTTATTATCGACTAGACATAATATCGAGTACAAAATATAGAATAGACATAATATCGACTAGACAGAGTATAGACTACCAAAATATGGACTAGAAAATTTTTATATTGAATAAAATGGACATAATATCGAATCAAAAATATAGAATGGACATAATATCGACTAGACAGAATATAGACAACATAAATCTCGAATTTAAGGTAAGTTAATAATAATTTTTAATATTTGTGTAATATAATTCTGTAGCGGGTTGTGGGTTTATAGGGGAATAGGGTGGGAAGTCATTTAATTATAATTAATTAAATGTTTTTTTGTTTATTGGTATTTATTTAAAATTAATTGTCAATTAATTATTAATTGGTAATTAATTAAAATATAATTGGTAATTACGTTTAATTGATTAATTGATAAATATGTTAATTTTAGTCATTTGTTTTCTGTAGTGGGTTGTGGGTCTATAGGGGAATAGGGTGGGAAGTAATTTAATTATAATTAAATATGTTCTTTTATTTCTTGGTATTTATTTAAAATTAATTGTCAATTATTATTAATTGGTAATTAATTAAAATATAATTGGTAATTTATTTTAATTGATTAATTGATAAATATGTTAATTTTAGTAATTTGTTTTCTGTAGCGGGTTGTGGGTTTATAGGGGAATAGGGTGGGAAGTAATTTAATTATAAATAATTAAATATGTTATTTTATTTATTGGTATTTATTTAAAATTAATTGACGAATAATTATTAATTGGTAATTAATTAAAAAATAATTGGGAATTAATTTTAATTGATTAATTGATGAATAAGTTAATTTTAGTAATTTATTTTCTGCAGTGGGTTGTGTGTTTATAGGGGAATAGCTTGGGAAGTAATTAATTGTAAGTAATTACATTTTTTAAATATTTTTATTTGTGTCTAATTTTTTTATTATTTTTATTTTGTAAATTAATTTATTGTTGATTGGTGAATAATTAGTATTAGTAGGTAATTTGTATTATTAGTTAATTTTTATTTGTAATTTTAATTGATTAATTAATATATGTTATAAAATTGTAAAATATTTTAATTAATTTGTAATTGGTATTAATATTTATGTTATTTATATTTATATTTGAAGTATTTACTTTCCCTACTATTGCACTCACTGGAGTGGGAATAGTAATTTTTACCCCTACGCTATCCAATGCTTTCCCTACTATTGCACTCACTGGAGTGGGAATAGTAATTTTGATCCCTTCGCTATCCAACGCTTTCCGTACTGTTGCACTCTCTGGAGTAGGAATAGTAATTTTTATCCCTACGCTATCCAATGCTTTTCCTACTGTTGCACTCATTGGAGTGGGAATAATAATTTTTACCCCTAAGCTATCCAACTCTTTCTCTACTGTTGCAATCTCTGGAGTGGGAATAGTTTTTTTTTACCCATACTTTATCCAATGCTTTCCCTACTGTTATTTATAATTTTATTTCTTGTATTTGTAAAGCGCAACACTCATCCCGTGGGATATCACGGCGCTGTAAGAAAAAGGAGACTGCTGAGACAGTGCTGGGAAGTTAGTTTTCGGGAAAGAGTTGGGTTTTTAATTTTTTGCGAAATTGGAGGAGGTCTGTGGTGTGTCTGAGGTCTGCCGGTAACTCATTCCATCTTTTGGCCGCTAAATATGAGAAGGCGCATCCGCCTGTCCTTGCCTTGTAAATGCGCTTGGGTTTCGCCAGGGCTGAGTTGTTGGATCTTAGATTCCTGTTAGGGATGTAAAATTCGATTTTCCCTTGGAGGATGGTAGGACCCGTTTTGTGGAGGGCTCTGTGCGCGTGACAGAGTAGTTTGAAGGTAGCACTCTGACGCATTGGTAGCCAGTGAAGTTTTTTAAGGCATGCGGAAGCCGAGTCTCGCTTGCCTTTGTTACAGACCAGTTTAGCCGCCTGGTTTTGTAGGACCTGTAGGCGGGAGAACAGTTGCTCGTTCATCCCTTCGAACAGGGCATTACCGTAATCCAGGCGGCTGACCAGGAGGGCCTGGGTAATTGTGCGTCGACAATCCAGAGGTATCCAGGAGAAAATTTTTGCTAGGAGTTTGAGAATTGCGAAACCTTTGCATCAGAGTATGCGTATGTGGTCCTTCATGGACAGAGCGTCATCCATCATGATACCAAGGTTTCTGGCGTACTGTTTCGGGATGGGGGCTGATCCCAGGGACGGTGGCCACCACGTGTCATTCCATGAGAGTTTGGCTCCTCCGAACAGTAGTATCTCCGATTTCCCGGCATTTAGTTTTAGGCAATGGTTACGCATCCATTCTGCCATTTCGGAGAGGCAACTGTGAAGTTTTTTCTTCGTTGTTTCCGACCCTTCCTCCATTGTCACCATCAGCTGTGTGTCATCGGCATAAGAACATATGCCGATGCCCCACTTTCTTCCAATGTCGGCCAGGGATGAAACATAGACATTAAAGAGAGTGGGGCTTAGTGAGGCCCCTTGTGGGACCCCACAGCTGATGGGACAGGGTTTAGAATGGAATTGACCCATGTGCACTGCTTGGGTGCGATTGCTAAGGAATGATTTAATCCATCTTAGCGCAGAGGATTGCACTCCTTTGCTCAGGAGGATGTTTAGTAGGCAGTCGTGTGATACTGTGTCAAACGCTGCTGGCAGGTCTAGCAGTATCAGAGCCACAGATCCCCCTTGATCTGTGATGCATCTGACACTGTCCGACACTGCCAGCAACGTTGCTTCGGTGCTATTGTTGGCTCTAAAGCCGGTCTGGGTGGGGTCCAGAAGTGAGTTGTCTTCCAGGTATCTGGATAGTTGTGAATTAACCATTTTCTCCAAAGCCTTGGAGAGGTAAGGGAGCTTGGAAATTGGCCTGTAGTTCTCCGGGTTAAGGATGTCGGATCCGGCTTTCTTCAGGAGGGGGGTTACAGATGCGTGTTTCCAAATTTCTGGGAAGGACGCGGTGGTGAGGGACTGGTTAAAAAGTTTGGTGATGAAAGGACAAAGTGTCGGTGCAATTTCGGAGAACACGAAATGGGGACATGGGTCTGCGGGAGAGCCGGATTTGATTGTCTTTAAGACTGATAATACCTCGTTTTCAGAAAATGGTTGAAAGTTAGTTAGACGTGGGGTGTTGCCTGCATCTGAATGGACATTGTCTTTGTCTGATGTTGGCAGATTTTCATCGGGGTTGCCGGGCAGGGAAGGGGAAAGTGAGGGAGTGAAGGTAGAGTAGATTTTGTTAATCTTCTCGGAAAAGAAGGTGCTAATACGTTCACAAGCCTCAGTTGAGGGAGTGAGGGTTTGTGAGGTACTGGATGGATTACTAAGCTCCTTTACAATTTTGAATAATTCTTTTGTGGAGTTGTGGTTTTCATGGATTCGTTTCGTGAAGAATGCTTTTTTCGCATCTCGAATGGCAAGAATGTATTCTTTCTGCTTGGTGACATAATTTGCTCTAGTTTCTGAGTTTTTAGTTTGTCTCCATCGATGTTCAGTTTTTTGGCATTCCTTTTTAAGGCTTTTGAGGAGAGGGGTATACCATTTTTCTCTAGTGGTTGTTTTTTTCCTTAATTCCCGCAGGGGTGCTAGTTTGTCTAGCGTTTGGCGAATTCCGGTTTCTAGTAGAGTGACGTTATTACAGATGGGGGAGTCATCCTGCAATGTGACGTCTATCTCCAGAAAGTGATTTTGAAAGTTGGAGTCATTGATTAGTCTCCAAGCTCTGTTGGTGGTGGGGAGGGTGGGTCTGGATTTCACGGGTTTACCGAGAAGTTTAAGAGAGAAAGATAGCATGGAGTGGTCAGACCAGGACAGGGGGAGGGTTTCCTTCATGGTAATCGACTCCATATTAGTAAAGAGGAGATCTAAGGTGTGTCCTGCTGAGTGCGTGGGGCCCTCGACCAGCTGCTTGAGTTGTAAGATTTCCATGTCATACTTTAGCTGTGACGATCCAGGGGCATGAGTATTTTCGTAGTGAACATTGAAGTCACCAATGACCATGTAATTTTTATGTTTCAGGCAGAATGGAAGCAGTTGGTTCAGTAGTTTAGTGCCGATGCTAGCTTGCTGTCCTGGTGGATTATAGACAACAGCACCGGCTAATATGATGAGGTTCTCTACGAGGATTTTAAATGGTAGTATCTCATGTTCGGGGTAGGCGGTTATCGTCTCCGTGAGGCATGTTAGGTGGTCTCTGAAAATCACCGCGACTCCGCCTCCTTCCTTTTTACTTTGTCTGTTTTGTGTGATTATTTTGTATTCAGGTGGGAGGGCGTTGGCCAGGTCTGGAGCACTGGCGTCGGATAACCATGTTTCGGTAATAAAAACCAAGTCAGGGTTCCTGGATGTCAATATGTCCCAGATGTCTAGTGCATGTTTAGATAGAGATCTGGCATTAAAATATAGGCAGTCCAGTTACAACTGATTGCTAGTGGTGACTGTGTGGTGAACAGTTGGGAGTTGACCCAGGCTTGTCCATCGGCATGAGCGGCAGGACGTAGGTCCATAGGATAGGCCAGGGCCGATTTGTATGCACGGATGCGATCTAGCAACCGTGGTGGTTTTGTTGAGAGTTAGTAAATCATTGCGGGTGTAGCAGATGGGTTTGACCGTGGACGAGCTGAAACCTGCAGGGGGTATTGCCCCTAGTCCCGGTCGGTCGCGGTTGCGCTCTCTGGAGTGGGAATAGTAAATTTTACCCCTACGCTATCCAAAGCTTTCCCTACTGTTGCTTTCTCTGGAGTGGTAATAGTAATTTTTACCCTCCCACTATCCAACGCTTGCCCTACTGTTGCACTCTCTGGAGTTGGAATAGTAATTTTTACCCCTACGCTATCCAACACTTTCCCTACTGTTGCACTCACTGGAGTGGGAATAGTAATTTTTACCCCTACGCTATCCAATGCTTTCCCTACTGTTGCGCTCACTGGAGTGGGAATAGTAATTTTTACCCCTACGCTATCCAACGCTTTCCCTACTGTTGCGCTCTCTGGAGTGGGAATAGTAATTTTTACCCCTACGCTATCCAACGCTTTCCCTACTGTTGCACTCTCTGGAGTGGGAATAGTAAATTTAATCCTCTCGCTATCCTACGGAAAAAATATTGTATATGTTTTGTTAATATTATGTTTATATATATATATATATGTGTTTTAAAATTAAAACTTTTTTTTTAAGTTACATTAATTATTTATTAATTTTAAGTTTATTTAAGTATTTTAAGTATGTTTAAATTAATTATATTTATTATTATATTAGTTTTAAATTAATATTAAGATATTTAAAAAAATCGATATTTTGACTGTCTATATTTTTTCCTATTAATATTTTGGAGTCGATATTTTTGTACTTACCTGTTTGTAGATAGGAAGTCGATATTCTGGCATTCGATATTTTTACCTCGATATTTTGGCAAGTCGATATTTTGACTGTCGATATTCTGTCAGTGATCACTCATCAGGCCATGGGTCTGAGTCCGAACTGAAAGTGCACAATTGTCTTGTGTATCACAAAACAATGCAAAATCTTTTGAATAGTCAGGCATCCCTAATGCTGGAGCTGAGCACAGACAATCTCGTAATTTTAGAAAAGATGACATGCTTTAATCATCCCATTCTACTGGGTCTTTTGCTTTTTCCTTTGTCATTTGTATCACTAGTTTTGCTAGGACTGAAAATCCCACAATCGATTGCCTGTAGAACCTACAACTCCAAGAAACATTCTGATTTCTTTCTGAGTTTGAGGTAGATTCATGTTTTGAATTATTCTGATTCTTTCAGAAGTAACTCTTCTGACACCTCTCTCTATGTGGTGCCCCAGATATTTCACTGATGTGGTACAAAATTGCAGTTTCTCAGGTGATACTTTGTGTCCTCCTTTACCTAAATGATTCAATAGAGCAATGGTATCAACAAAACAGTCATTTTGATTCTTAGACTCCACCAGTAGGTCATCTATATATTGCACCAGAACTGACTGTCCGGGCAATATCAGGGATTCAAGACACTTTTTCAAGATCTGATTAAAAATGGATGGACTTTCCGTGTACCCCTGAGGGACACGATTCCAAACGTAGATATGGTCATCAAACTTGAATGAGAAAAGGTACTTGCTATCTGGATGCAATGGTATAGAAAAAAATGCATGGCATAGATCTATTACGTTAAACCAGCCTGCGGCCATGGTATTTGATACAAAATCACAGCAGGGTTTGGCACAACCGGACAACATGGGACAAAAATGTTGTTAATTGTACGGAGGTCTTTTACGACACTGTACTTTCCGCTCAGTTTCTTTATGCCAATTATGGGTGAATTACATGGACTGCTCATTATTTCCTGCAAAATTCCTGCTTCAACTAGACGTTTTATTTCTACTGCAACTCCTGCTTTTATTTCTGGGCTCATTTTGTACTGTTGAATATTTTGGTAAACTGCACCTTCTTTTACGGTCACTTTAACTGGATCAACATCTGCCATTAATCCTACATCTTTTCCCGTGAAATCCCACACTTTAGGATTTACCGTATGTTGTAATTCTTTTGACAAATATTCTAAGGTAAACTTTTTATTTTCAGTTCCTTGTTTTGCAAATATAATTTTATAAATTCCATCTTCATCTGGGGTTTGAATTTCGACACCATTTGGTGTGCAAAAGATTGTGCAATTCATCTTGCACAGCAAATCCCTACCTAATAAATTTACTGGGCTGGAATCACGTGCAACAAACTTATGCATTTCTTTAAAATTGCCAATTTTAACTTCCATTGGTTCTGTAACTGGGGTACTAATTTGTTTATTAGAAACGTCCACCCACTACTTGGATCGCTTCTCCCGAGAGGGATAGGTTTGGAACGTCTGCTGTTCTCACAGTAGAACGGGCAGCGCCAGTATCCAACAGAAAGGTAACATCATTTCCTTCAACCTTTCCCTCAATATATGGACCTGACTGATCTACCTGCAAGGATGCGCCAAGTACGCACTCCTCATCCTCCCCTCTCAGGCACCGTCAGAAACTGTCTACATCAAAATATGTATCACTCAAAAGAAATTGGGGTGTCACTGTGTCCCTTTTACCACTTCCTTCCCAATTTGTGGTATCCACACTGTATGTGGGCTGACTCCCAGGGTTTGGCATCGGAGCCAATAGTAACTGGTTTTGTATTACCTGTTGTTGCTGCCTTTTCGATACCTCATTTTGCATCTGTGAATTCAAATTATCATTTTGCATGTTATTATTTAATACAGCCTTACACTGTTTTTCCAATGCCCCAACTTGCCGTACCCATGACAAGGAAATTTCTTTTTAGCTTCATCTCGGTTAAACATTCCCCTAGATTTATTTCCATTTCCACCTCCTTGGGTCTGAATATTTTTCATTTGAAGTTCTTGTTGCTCTGCTAATTTTACTTGTGCCCACATTACTGTTTCTTCTAAATTCTTTCGCTTATTGTCCAATTCATCTTCACAATATTTTGCATATTTGAGTATTTCATCATTAGGTTTGGCCTGCCAACAGATCTTATGATCTTTAATCCAATGTGAAATTTATGGTCTTAGCCCACACACAAACCGATAGATGAAATGCGTCATGTCTTTGGTATCAATGTTTTCTAAACCACTATATTGTTTAAAAACTTGTAAGAGGCATTCATAATATGCATGCACAGATTCAGCTTTGTTCTGTGTAGTTCTGTCTATCCTAGCCCAATCAGTCTCTTCTGGAGGTAACTTCCCTTTCAAGTAAAATAGTACCTGATTATATTTCTTCATTACCTCATCTGATGGGGCTCCCGTTTTTAGATCGCTAAGATACTCATCACTTGGCCAATCCACTGCAATTTTACATTCTGTCCATAAATCAACAGGAACAACAATATCGAATGACCCATCTAAATCTTTTAACAACACTTTTGAAACTTTTACAAATCTTTTGACTTGTCTGTACCATTCTACAGGTTTCTCTCGAAATATACGGAAATCATTTGTAAATGACAAAATATCTTGTTGAGACCATGAGACATATACATAACCTCCACCTGGCACTTCTCTCATTGGACACAACCTTTCCACTTTTTCTGATTCTTTTAACATATATTCTGATGCAATGCTTTTCGTTTGAGCTTCTTCCTTTTTCTTTATCCATCTAGCTTTCCATCTGTCTAAATCACCCCATTTTTGCAATAGTGATAACAACTCTTTGATCTGCAATTTTCGTCTTGACACATTCATATTTTCTAAATCTTTGTCAGAAAATTCAGCTCGATATGGTTTCTGTAACACTTTCGACTTACCAATATCAATTCCCATTTCATTTGCCAAACTCGTTAACTTTTCATGAAATATTTTTGTATTTTGGGTGATACTTCGACACATAAACAACAATTCATCTTCATTTAATGCATTTAATCGGTCTAAACCCACATTTCCAGCAAGCGGTTCTTCCAATTCAACTCTTAATTTAAAAATATCCAATGTCTTTGGCTGTGATTTTGGTTTTTCTATTTCTCAAGACCATCTTTCAATTTCTTCTGGGGTAACTACAGTAGCACTTCTCTTACCTGAAGAAGTTTCTATTTGTACCTCTCTAGAATTGCCAGGTGTAGTTTTTCTAGCTGAGCTACTTACTGGTTCTCTTATAGGTAAGTCCATCAGAGAAATTTCCGACTCACATTCACTTGCTTGATCATCCACTATTAATGTTTCTTTTCTTGGCTGCACTGCAGGTGTGGTTAGAACAGGAGGTCTAGGACTCGTTTGATTTTCTCCATACAAAGGAACAATAGGACCTATAGTTACTGGTATCGTTAAGGCTTCAGGATTTATATTTAACTGTGTAATTTTCTAAATTAACTCATTTCTTTGTTTATTTATTGCTTCTCGTTCTTTTTCCTGTAACACTTTTTCTAATGATGCCTCATGTATTACTTGCGGAACTAAAGGTGGCTTTGAGAACGGAGCACTAGGATTAGCTTGATTTTGCTCCTCATTATAAGGGGGCAGATTTTTCATGAATAAATCCTCCAGGTAATCATCTTCTGGATCAGCACTTGTCATTAAATTTTTAGTTTTCTCGGTACTTTTACTCCCTGTTTGTTGTTCTTCTAAAGCTCGGACAGGATATAATCCTTCCACTAACATGGACTGCCTCCACTGTTTCATCTGTTTATCTCTCGTCTCTTTAGGAAAATTGGAATAAAACGTATTCAAATTCTTGTCACCTCTAGATTATCTCGCTCAAAAGCCTCTGTTTCCCATTCCTCTAATGCTTCATATTGGGTTAATCTAGGTCTTGGATCTAATTCATTCATGCATGCTCTTAAATTGCACAAAACTCTACCATTAAAGGTACCATTTTCTGGAAATGCCAAAATTCCATCATCTCTGGTATATGCTATCGAGTTTTCTAACCATATGCAAGTGTGATAGACCCTTTCAACCATCATGTTTGATGCGGGCATATTCGGTGGTGGAATAATAATTCCTTCTCTAGTTTTTATCAGCTTATCCTTTTTAAAGAAATTTTAAACTTTCTTGACGAATGACATTTTTCTTTTATCTCCGTACATGATATAAGGTCTTCCTCTATTCATTTGTTCCTTAGTAAAAGTTAGATATTTTCTATCTGGTCTATTTCCTATGAATCCTAGATCTAAATGCCACATATATTTTATGGCGCTTTACTTTCGTGAAGACACTTGTTTGTTTACGAAAAAAAAACCTCCAATACCAATGCGTCTCTTGTTTTCAATGACCAATCAACATTTAGAATTCAAATAAATCCAGCCAATAATTTTGCGGCTTTTCTCTTGAGACGTATTCTCACGCTCCTGTACTCACCCCTCGCTTACAATATTACCTCAGCTACACTCCCGCTGTCTCAACCAATACCAGCGCGGCTCTGAGTGACGTCAGTGCAACTCCACAACTGATTCCCTCCTTTGCAAGGTAATACGAGACCTTCCTTTTATTCACTTTAATTTTCATTTTTATTAATTAACAACGTAAAAACATCCGCCACTGTGCCTGAGTAACTAATTCAAAGAAAAGAATGATTTGTTTCACTGCGAGTAACTCCCTTCCGTTTTATCTTCATACACTACAAGTAGATCCCTCACGTCTACCTTTCACGCAAGCATCAGAGAACCTGTTACTACCTCGGGCTTACCTTTTCTAGGTGATATAAGGCCAAAGTTTCACCAGCGAACCCCTTTGCCGTCAATCAAGCTCTGAAGAACCTGTTACTTCTTTAGTGTGACCCTTTCTAGGTGATATCACACCAAAGTCTTACTAGCGAACTCTTTGCTATCAATTATACACACATTCATACAGAAAGTCCCTAAAACAGTGCTTCCGGTTTTACCTAACCATGCACTTACTTCCTCAGACAAGTGACCTCACTACAGAGTGGCTTCCATTTACCAACTGTTATTCTGCCCCCGGGGATTCCAAAACAAATCATATAACAGGTACGAACAAATTTAGTTAATACATAAAAATCAAAATAATTTTAAAATACACAATGCAATTTAATTTAACCAACTAACTACAACTAACAACCTATCTTAACTAAACCCTAATCATCCTCTGCTACCAAATTAACTGACAGAGCTCAAGCTCACCCGCTCAACATACTTACCTGGGCCCATAAAACTAAGTATATATTTAAACAGGTAAACTTACACTCAATCAATTTTAAAATGTTACCATTCGGGAACTATACCTTTAACTTACCAATCCAAGTCACCAATACCTAAATTCCTAGAAGATCAAGGGAGTTAGCAAGAAAATAGGTAGTATGATGACATTTAACATTTTATAAATAACCACAAACTCGGGAAAGGTTTAAGTTCTTTTATCTAAGTAAAAATTTTAATGTTTGAAACCATGAAAATCAATAAATTCTTATTTAGAAAAATGAAGATTTGAAAATAAACATATGCAATAATTTAGAAAGGATTATCGTTAAGCATTAGACTAAGTGTGGGTAGTGAAAGGAAAACAATACAATGACAAACTCACACTTTAGAGTTACCTAGAATGGTGTGAAGACCAGTACACAGTCTAAATATCGAGTTTGAAATGTCGACCTACAAAAATATTGTGTTGGAAATATCGAAGGAACATAATATCGAGGTCAAGAATATCGTTGAACAGAATATCGACCCTAAGGTAAGTAATATCGATTTTTATTAAATCGATGTAAGTAACATCGAAGTTACTAATATTGATATTTGTATTATTATGTATTTTATTATGTATGTGTAATATTTTTTGTTGTTAAGTATTTTACTTGTTTTAAATGATACGTGTATTATTTTTATATATTAATAATATTATTTTTAAGTAAATTTTATGTTTTAGTACCGGAGCGGGTTGTGGGTTTATAGGGGAATAGGGTGGGAAGTAATTTAAATATACTAAATTAATTACTAATTTATAGGCATTATAAATTAATTTTAATTAATGTTTGTGTTTATTTCTGTAGCGGGTTGTGGGTTTATAGGGGAATTGGGTGGGAAGTAATTTAATTATAATTAATTAATGATTTATTTTTATTTATTGGAATGGGTAAATATTTTATTTTTGATTAATTATTAATTGGCAATTAAATATTTCGTTTGATAATTCATTTTTTTAATTGGTAATTATTGTTTTTAATTGGTAAATAATTGTTTTAATTTGTAATACAAATTTTTAATTGGTAATTAATGTTTTTAATTGGCAAATAATTGTTTGAATTGGTAATTATTTTTTTATTTGGTAATTAAATTTGTTAATTGGCAATTAATGTTTTTAATTTGTAATTATTTTTTATTAATTGGAAATTATTTTTAATTAATTGGTAATCAATGTTTCATAAAAAGTATTATTTGGTATGAACAATAATTTTATTGTTTAATATTTTGTAATTGTGAATTAATTTTAAATAATTAATTATTTTTTTGTAATGAAAAATATTTTATTGTTCAATATTTATTATTTGGTGACTAATATTTATTAATTAATATTTATTGTTAATGTATTGTTAATTTATTGTTAATTAATTTTTCAATTGTAATTATGTTTTTAATAATTATTAATGGGTATTCGTAAATGATTATTAAAAAATTCAATTATTTATTATTTTAAATACAATTCTTATGTTATATTTAAATTTATTTATTTATTTATTTTTGGCATTTATTAAGCGCGAACAATTGCCCGCAGGCGTCTCGGCGCTGTACTGTGTTACCCTCCTATTTGATCTATACAGGGTTTCAGAGGTTGAATAGCCAGGTTTTTACTTTCTTCCTGAAGGACAGTAGATTTGGGCTTGATCTTATTGTCTGTGGAAGCATATTCCACAATCTTGGGGCGGCAGCTAGGAAACGTCTGTCTCCCCAATTGACCAATCTAGTCCGTGGCACTACCAGGTCATTATGTCCTGCAGAACGTAACATTCGATTAGGGGTGTACGGGACAAGGTGGTCGCACAGGAATTGAGGGGCTTGATGGTGAAGTGCCTTATAGACGATACATAACGTCTTAAATTTAATTCGGTTCCTAACAGGTAACCAGTGGAGACTTCTCAAGGATTCAGATATAGGTTTAAATTTGGGAATATTGAGGAGAAGTCTGGCTGCTGCATTTTGGATGTGCTGATAGGACCATTGCGCTAACCAATGTCTTTCCCACATTAGTGGGGAGGAAAGGAATGATCTTCTTTACCAGTCGTAGTTTATAAAAGGCATTGGAGGCAGTTTGATTGGCATGGGCCATGAAATTTAGGTTATCATCGAAGATGACACCCAAGTTTCTCACCTTCGTGACTGGTTCAGGTACAGCTCCGAAGGATGATGGCCACCAGGTAGGGGACCAACTGGGACTGAGGTGGCCAGAGGTGACCACCTCAGTTTTGTCGGAATTTAATTTCAAGCAGTTTGCTGCCATCCATTTTCCAATGGCCAGCATACCGATCTTGAAATTTTCCGCTACAGTTTCCCCATCATTTCTGACGGCCAATATCAGCTGAGTATCATCCGCATATGAGGTAAGGTTCATCCCGTGTGCTTTGATGGTGTTAGCAAGGTCCGACACATAGATATTAAATAGTGTCGGACTAAGGGATGAACCTTGAGGTACCCCACATGGTAATGATAGTTCAGCAGATTCATATTGGCCCAGTATGACTGCCTGGGATCTCTCTGCCAGAAATGATGCTATTAGATCTTTTGCTAGGCCTTGTACGCCCATCATTTCGACACGGTTGACTAAGATCTTATGGTCAACCGTGTCGAAGGCAGCTGAGAGATCTAAGAGCACGAGTAGTGCAGTTCCGCCCTGGTCTCTGATTAATCGGATATCGTCAGCTGCCTTAATGAGGGCTGTTTCCGTCCCATGAAACTTGCGGAAACCGAACTGAGTTTCATCGAGCAGATGGTGTTGCTCGATGAATCCCGCAAGTTGAATGTTCATGGCCTTTTCAGTTACTTTAGCAATAAAAGGTAGATTCGCTATAGGCCTATAATTTTTAAGTTCTGCTTTATCCAGGCCCGCTTTCTTCAAAAGTGGCTTGAGTAGCGTTTTTTTCAGTTGGTTGGGAAAAATTCCTGTGCTAAACATAAGATTGATCATTTGAGTAATAGCAGGGATTACAACGTCTATTAATGACCAAAGGGTGTTTAGGGGGCATGGATCCAGAACTGATCCGGATTTAATTGTTTTCACAATGTCCAAGACATTGTCATTTGTTACCTCTGCAAAGCAGGTGAAGGTATTACTTGAAGAGGGGATATTTGTTTTCATAAGCCCTTGATCTTCGCCTTGGTTAAATGCTGAAAATATATCATTTACTTTGGTGAAGAAAAATGCTGCTAATGAGTTGCAGAACTCTTGTGAGCAAGGAGGATTGAGATCTGGGGCACATCCCATGAGATGTTTAGTAATTTCGAAAAGCTTTTTATTCGAGTTTTTTGCATTTTCGATTTGCTCTGTATAGAACTTCTTTTTAGTCTCTATAATTTGATGTTTGTATTGAGTTAAGATTTCCTTGTACATTATCTTATCCTCAATATCATATTTCTTCCTCCAGATTCTTTCTTTATTTCTGCATTGTTGTTTCAGTTTTCTGAGCTCATCAGTGTACCAAGGAGCTGAGGGGGAACTTCTGTTTCTGGACATTCTTTTTTCAGGTACCAGTTTGTCTGCCGCCTGGCCAACCCATGTGTGATATTGTTCTATAACAGTAACTGGGTCAGTTGCCCATTTGGGGATAGAATTTAGTAGCGCCTCCTTGAAGCAGGGGATGCTGATATCTTTCCAGACCTTGAACCTTTGTCGTGAAGGAGGTATACAGGTGGTCGTACGCTATCCAATGTTTTCCCTACTGTTTGACTCTTTGGAGTTGGTATAGTAATTTTTACCCCTACGCTATCCAACGCTTTCCCTACTGTTGCACTCTGTGGAGTTGGAATAGTATTTCCAACCCCTACGCTATCCAATGCTTTCCCTGCTGTAGCACCCTTTGGAGTTGGAATAGTAATTTTTACCCCCACGCTATACAACGTTTTCCCTACTGTTGCCCCCTCTGGAGTTGGAATAGTAATTTTTACCTCTACGCTATCCAATGCTTTCCCTACGTGCCCCCTCTGGAGTTGGAATAGTAATTTTTACCCCTGCGCTATCCAACGCTTTCCCTACTGTTTCCCTCTCTGGAGTTGGAATATTAATTTTTACCCCTACGCTATCCAATGCTTTCCCTACTGTAGCACCCTCTGGAGTTGGAATAGTAGTTTTTACCTATACGCTATCCAACGCTTTCCCTACTTGCCCCCTCTAGAGTTGGAATAGTAATTTTTACCCCTACGCTATCCAATGATTTCCCTACTGTTGCCCCCACTTGAGTTGGAATAGTAATTTGTACCCCTACACTATCCAACGCTTTCCCTACTTTTGCCCCCTCTGGAGTTGGAATATTAATTTTTACCCCTACGCTATCCAACGCTTTCCCTACTGTAGCACCCTCTGGAGTTGGAATAGTAATTTGTACCCCTACACTATCCAACGCTTTCCCTACTTTTGCCCCCTCTGGAGTTGGAATAGTAATTTTTACCTCTACGCTATCCAACGCTTTCCCTACTTGCCCCCTCTGGAGATGGAATAGTAATTTTTACCCCTACGCTATCCAACGCTTTCCCTACTGTTGACCCCTCTGAAGTTGGAATAGTAATTTTTACCCCTAAGCTATCCAACTCTTTCCCTACTGTAGCACCCTCTGGAGTTGGAATAGTAATTTTTACCCCTACGCTATCCAACGCTTTCCCTACTGTTGCCCCCTCTGGAGTTGGAATAGAAATTGTTATCGCTACGCTATCCAACGCTTTCCTCACTGTTGCATTTTCTGAAGTTGGAATAGTAATTTTAAGGGGGTCATTAGGATGGCGGGTGGACTTTGCCCGCCCGCCCTCCTGACGTGGATCGGGACCGCCCGCCATAAGGGCGGGGGTCTCGTGGGTGGTATTAGGATGCGGCCGCCACAGTGGCGGGCGCATCCAGCATTTATAACATTGTGGCGGGCGGTGCTCTCTGCACCGCCCGCCACAATGCCATAAATGCATGTATGCATTTGCATACACAATGTGGCAGGCACCGTGCGGTGCCTAGCACATTGTAAATGCAAATGCAGGGGGGTACCGCAGGTACCCCTCAGTGTGCACCCCCCGCCCCTCCTTCACTTTGGGGGCCCGGGCCCCCAAAGTGAAGACTGCATGCCTTTCCATTGTAAAATGCCCATCATAATATGGCTGGCGGTGTCTGATATACACCGCGACCATATTATTCCTTTTCCGCCCCGGCCTCAAGGCGACCGGGGCGGAATAGCGGACCCGTCCCAACCCCATACTAATATGGCGGGGGGGGGAAACGAGTGAGGATGTCGGGCGGATTGCCTCGCCAGGCTGGCGGAGGCAATCCGCCCTACATCCTAATGTAAATGTAAATGTAGTTGAGCTTATATAGCGCTTGCTTAGGGAACCCTTCCTGGTATTCCCCTGTGAGATAGCAGGGTATCCACAAGGTGAAAGTCAGGCATCCCGCCGCGAGGGGCCATTGTGGAGATTAAGCAAGCTATTGCCCAGAGTCGCAGCGTGTGAACCCGTGAGTCGAGGAGGCACCGGGGCGAGAATTATCGAGTCCGTGGAATTTTTAGCCCTAGACCCGCCGAGGCGGGGAATTGAACCCTGGTCCAGGACCGATCTCAGCTTCCGGGTCTGCTGCCTCTAACCCCTGAGCCACATTACTGTTGTTTTTTTGGGACTTTGAATAGTAGTTTTATTTATTTAGCTATTTAATATTATTATTATTATTTTTGATAATGTAATATATTATTAATTTTAAAAATATTGAAAGTATATATATATATCTTTTAATGTATTACATTTATTAAATATAATTATTTACTTTTTATTTATGTTATTGTTTTATGTGGGTAGATGTATTTGTAATTTATAATACTTTTTACTAATTTATAAGTTATTAAAATAATTATTAAAACTTATTATTAGGTAAGTATATATTATATTTTTTATGTATATGTTTAATTAATGTTATATTATTGTATATGTAGTATTTATTAATTTTAAACATTATTAAATATGTTTAACTATGTGTATTTGGTTTCTAATTATTATTGACTTTATTTTACAATTTTTTTCATTAAAAAAACACGATATTTTTAATTACAATATTTTTAACTTCGATATTTTTGTTTCGATATTTTCTTACTTACCATGTTGTAGATAGGCTGTCGATATTCTTGCTTCCGATATTCCAACGTCGATTTTTGTGTAGGTCGATATTTTTTGCATCGATATTGTGTCAGTGATCAGTGAAGACCAACCCTGGCCACGGGCTGAAACAAAGGACAAGAATCCCAAAGTGTAGGTGCCAGCGAGAAAGAACAGGTGCAGGCCTGAATTAGGACAGGTTACGGACCAAATTGGATCAGGACAGGGCCACCACAGGCTAGGACTGGCACCACAGCTAAAGTTCAAACGCCAGCATTGTAAACCCTCTCTGCAGCTAACAGTCGAACCCCAATTGGGTCATCGAACTCCTTCCCAGAACCCCAATTGGGTTTTCGAATCTCCTAACAGAGTGGTCCGCCAGCACCTCTGCTCTCGATCACCTAGTGAGTGCGTTGGGTCAGTGACAGGTCAGCTATTTGGACAAGTCGGACAATCTAACTAACTAAGCCTACCCTACTTATACTATTTTTCAGGTCAGTGTACCACCCTCAAATGTTGCAAATGTGTAAATCCCACAATTCTATTAGTCAGAAGACGAGGAGAAGTCATCGCACCATATTGATATGAGGTAACTTGTCAATCATATATTTAAATGTTCCCTCCCATGACTTTATCTTCCCATGTACTTTTATTCCACCCAGCAGTGAATGTAACAATAACATTTAATATTTTAACATTTTATTCAATTCAGCTTCCTTTGGCAGGGTGAGGAGGTCGCTTTTCATAGTTTCTTAGTCCTATTTCAGTTTTCTGGCACTGATTCAAGGCCATTGGCTTCAATGACTTGAGTACTCCAAAGATGGAGTTCAAAAATACATTTAAGGCCCAAATGTGATACGTGCAAAAATAGAAGAGAAACAGTTATAGAGACACAGAATGAATAAATGCACTGTATATCAGTTATCTCTATTCTATTCCCATTATTTTATTTTTAACTATTTCATTAGAGGTTAAACATTTAAATAAATCAAACGAATTTCGTTGCGCGCACTGCATTGCATTTGGGGATGCAGTGCGTGCAACAAAATTCATTTGATTTATTTAAATGTTTACTTACCTGCAAACCACCATTATCCATACATTACTAACCCCCACCCTGCCCCTCCCCCTCCCCGCGTCACCACCCCGGCTGGTATTCCCCTTCTGACCGCGTCTGCCTCCTGGCCTTAACTGAGTCACAAGATTGCTGCCAATACTTCCTGGTTTGAAGTGTTGTCCGTCAATCATATCTCAGGCACGGGATCCGGAGGCGTCGCAGATCTTCTACTGCCTCAGTTGTATATCATAAAAATCTTTACATTTCTCTGCAAACACTGAACGGATTTACACCATTTAACAAAAAGGTCGATTTCTGAACCAACGTCTACCTTTCTTCCAAATTTGGTGTAAATCCGTTTAGCAGTTTGGGCTGCAGTCGTGTCTAAAGTTTCCTAATGAACTCAACAAGGAGAAAAAGCGTTTTGGGACCCCTATTTTTCTCGTCCCACACTTGACGGATCACCACAACATTTGAAGTCAGCAGCTGATGTTACTGACAAATCAGTTTTGAAAATTCCGTGAAGATTTATCAAACGACATCAAAGGTATTGGCAAATGAAAAACTGCTCTTCTTATGGACAGTAGATACTTATATATATATATATATATATATATATATATATATATATATATATATATATATGAATCAAGAAGAAAGAATAAATAATATTTTGTTAAAGGACAGGAAGATTGTATGGATATGGACCCCACCTCCTTCGGAAAAGGCATTGACAAAGCACAAAAGACGTGGGGCCAGATGTACGACCGTTTTATTTTGCGCCTCACAATTTGCGACTAATTCCGAGTTGCAAATTGCGAGTCTCAAAATAAAATGTGCAACAGTGTGCTTAACATCATTTGCGATTCCCAATGGGGTCGCAAATTGCAAGGCTTATTAATATTAATGGTATACACCCGTTACGACGCAACTTTTACTCCGCACTACCATTACAACGCGGGCATTACAACGCATGACATTACAACGCATTGCGCTGGGGGGCGCTCTAGGATAAGAGGTAAGTTTAATTTACTATCCAACACCTTCCCTAGGGTCCACGGGGACTGGAGTTAGAATAGTAAATTATACTTACCACTATCCAGCACCCCAAAGCGCTATGCGTTGTAACGGTATTCGTTGTAAATACCGCGTTGTAATGGTATGCGGAGTAAAAGTATGCGTTGTAACGTCATACATCCATATTAATGAGCCTCTCGCAATTTGCGAGCCCATTGGGAATGACAGGTCCTTCCAGGAATGGTGGCCTGCTGTGCTCAGCAGACCACCATGTCTGGGACTTCTTTGAAATATAGCAGTTTTTAAAAGGAAAACGGGATGCATTTAAAAAATGTTTTAATTAAACATTTTCGTTTCCTTTCTTAAGGGCAGGCAGTGGTCCCTGGGACCACTGCCTGCCCTTAAAAAATATATTTGCATGCATTTGCAAAGGGAAAGGGGTCCCCTGGGAACTTCTTCCCATATGCGAATTCATTACCACCTACTTGAAGTAAGTGGTAATTGCAACTGTTTTGCGACCGCAATTGCGGTTGCAAAACGTTAGTACATGGTTTCGAGACTCGCTATTTGGAAGGGAACACCCCTTCCAAATAGCAAGTTGCAATACCTATTTAGCAAGTCTCAAATAAATTGTGACTCCCTAAATAGGCTTTGTACAAGCCCCATAAAGTTTTTGCATGCGCAAACGGGTTTGCGAACCGGGTCGTACATCTGGCCCCAAGTGCTTTGAGGAGGTTTACATGCGTAAACAACCCTTCATGCATATCTGTGGTAAATGTCCCATTTAAATGAGGGACTAGCTCCGTATGACTGTATCAAAAGCTTACAATCAGTGGCGTCACTAGGGGGGTGCGGGGGGTGCGGACCGCACTGGGTGACACCCTCACATGGGGGTGACACCATCTGGTTGCGCGCCCCCCCCCCAGCAGGCCTCTGTACATGGCACCCCCTGCACCGCACCCAAAGGCCTCGGAGAGACTCGATCCGCTTTAAAAACAACAGCGAACCGAGATATTTTCTCACCTATTCGAATTAAAATGTTCTCATTAGTTAAAGTTTGAAAAGTGTAGTAATGAGGGGCCCCCACCATTTATATGGAAAAAGACACGGTGCTAAAGAGGGGGGGGCGGGGAGGGGGGTATTAACCGCTTGGAAATTAGCTTTTACTTTAGCTGTTTCATATCCCCCCGGGGTTTAATGTGCGAGAGAGAGGGAGCTAGAGGGAGTAAGAAGACAGAGAGAGAGAGAGTTAGAGTGAGAAAGACAGAGAGAGAGGGAGCTAGAGTGAGAAAGACAGAGAGAGAGGGAGCTAGAGGGAGTAAGACAGAGAGAGGGAGACAGAGGTAGCTAGAGGAAGTAAGACAGAGAGAGAGAGAGGGAGCTAGACAGAGAGAAGGAGCTAGAGGGAGTACGATAGAGAGAGATGGAGCTAGAGGGAGCAAGACAGAGAGAGAGGGAGCAAGACAGAGAGAGAGGGAGCAAGACAGAGAGAGGGAGCTAGAGGGAGTAAGACAGAGAGAGAGGGAGCTACAGGGAGCTAGAGCGAGCAAGACAGAGAGAGAGGGAGCTAGAGGGAGTAAGAGAGAGAGAAGGAGCTAGAGGGAGCAAGACAGAGAGAGGGAGCTAGACAGAGAGAGGGAGCTAGAGGGATTAAGATAGAGAGAGAGGGAGCAAGACAGAGGGAGAGGGAGCTAGAGGGAGTAAGAGAGAGAGAGGGAGCTAGAGGGAGCTAGACAGAGAGAGGGAGCTAGAGGGAGTAAGACAGAGAGAGAGGGAGCTAGAGGGAGTAAGACAGAGAGAGGGAGACAGAGGGAGCCAGAGGGAGCAAGATAGAGAGAGAGGGAGCTAGACAGAGAGAGGGAGTAAGACAGAGAGAGAGTGAGCTAGAGGGCTCTTGACAGAGAGAGGGGGCTAGAGGGAGTAAGAGAGAGAGGGAGCTAGAGGTAGCAAGACAGAGTGAGAGGGAGCTAGAGGGAGTAAGACAGAGAGAGCTAGAGGGAGCAAGACAGAGAGAGAGGGGGCCAGAGGGAGTAAGAGAGAGGGGGCTAGAGGGAGTAAGACAGAGAGAGAGGAAGCTAGAGGGAGTAAGACAGAAAGAGGGGGCTAGAGGAGCAAGACAGAGAGAGAGGGAGCTAGAGGGAGTAAGAGAGAGAGAGGGAGCTAGAGGGAATAAGAGAGAGAGGGAGCTAGAGGGAGTAATAGAGAGAGTGGGAGCTAGAGAGAGTAAGACAGAGAGAGGGAGCTAGAGGGAGTAAGACAGAGAGAGAGGGAGCAAGAGGGAGTAAGACAGAGAGAGAGAGAGCTAGAAGGAGTAAGAGAGGGAGAGAGGGAGCTAGAGGGAGCAAGACAGAGAGAGGGAGCTAGAGGGAGTAAGACAGAGAGAGAGGGAGCTAGAGGGAGTAAGGCAGAGAGAGAGGGAGCTAGAGGGAGTAAGACAGAGAGAGAGGGAGACAGAGGGAGCTAGAGGGAGTAAGACAGAGAGAGGGAGCTAGAGGGAGCTAGACAGAGAGAGGGAGCTAGAGGGAGTAACAAGTAAAATAGGAAAGGGAGGTCTCCTACGCTATCCAATTAGGGACAGGGAGAATAGAGATAAAGAACTTCAGAAAATCCCAAAGATTCAACTCTTGAAGGAATCCTAAAATGAATAGCCTTAACAGTTCAGAGTACCAAAAGTAGATGAGTTTACACTTCTCCACGATATTAATCACATAATGAGATCAAAAAAAGATTAAAAAACTAGATACATTAAAAAATTAGCAGTTTATTACAAATTATTAAAAATGATGAACAAAAACATCAATGCAGTGCCAAGTTTAAAATTAACATCATAAGTTAAAAACCATTTAATACAATGAAATATACAGAAAGCAGGGTTGTTACAGTTGTCGACGCAGCGTTTCGGTATGTTTTAATACCACCTTCTTCAGGACAAAACAATTATATATAGAGAAAACATACAATTAGATAACATCCATAGGTTTGAAAAAATCTTTTTTCTCCAAGGCACAAACATGTTCTTATTTTTCATATTATACAATCTACTCAGATAAACATTTTTCTTGGTACAGTGATCTGTTATTCGACATACATCGGGCTATACATTCGGATCCATGAGTATGTGACCTAGGGTTTCATTAAGGTAGCAGAGAATCAATGGGTCATTGTGCATACCTGCAAGTATTTAATTATCTGAGCCTCGTTTTAATTGATAGTAGCTCAAAAGTTAGATGCTCCTCTTCTCTACATCATATCTGACACTCCTGTCTATGGAGGAAAGATAAAAGACAGAACGTATATTCATCAATTTGCCCTATCTAGTTGTTAATTCTGGGAGGGGTCTACATGATTTATGTGATGTTATTTATTGTAATTACCTGTAATTTTCAGGTACTCAGTAGTGAGGAACACGCCGGAGGGGGGCCACCGTTTTTTAACCAGAGTCTCGCTATGGGGAAACATGGTAATGGGAACAGGTGATAATATTAAGGCAGAATATAATTTCCTGCATGCAATGTAATTTATACATGGCTTTATTACCCCCGTCAGTAGATCTCTTAGATAATTTTGACTAACCCATTAGATAGAAAACTGGGCAGAATTACACACTTAACAAGAGGCAGTTATGAAGTTCCTGTTTACAAAAAATCTACATGGACTCCACATGTAGGTCAAGTCAATAAACAAATTGAAGCTTTTGAAATAGCTGTCACTAAAAGTGTCTCAGATGTATTGGATAAAAAAGGTTGGATAGCCTTCAATTTAAGTAAAGAAGAAAAAGAGGCCCTAGCTAAACTAGAAAATAACTACCTTTTGACAATCAAACCGGCCGATAAGGGCGGAAGTATTGTGGTGATGTCAACTACACATTACAATGAGAAAATGAGACTACTTTTAAACAACAAAGAACATTACCAAAAGTCAAGCAAGAAAGAGTGGTCCGATTTAGAGAGCAAGATCAAAAGAATGTTAGATTTTGCAAAAGAAGATGATATAATATGTAATGAAGAGTACAGTTTTTTGCTTAATAAGAAACCAACAGTACCCGCGCTATACGGACTACCAAAAGTCCATAAAAATACTAATGATCCCCCGATGAGACCAATTGTATCCAGCATAGGTTCCCTCACCGAGCCCCTTAGTAAATATGCAGATATTTTTTTGCAAACATATGTAACCAAACAAAAAGCATATATTAAAGATACAGCTGCAATAATTAAAAAAGTAGAGAATTTGCCCTTCAACCCAGATACCCAATATTTAGTCACATTAGATATAGAAGCGCTTTATACAAATATACCACATGACAACACCATAGATATGATTAGAGCTCTTCTGAACCCAAATGATAACGATCCCACTCCCCATGAATCTTTTATAATTGATTGCATTATCACTGTTTTGAAAAACAATATCTTTTTATTTGATAAGGAGTTTTATAAACAAACAAAGGGCACCAGTATGGGAGCCAACTGTGCTCCCAGCCTGGCATGCCTGTATGTGGCACAATTTGAAGATATACATATTTTTAATCCTGTTGCCCCTTTCTTTGAGAACATTACGGCCTGGTCCCGCTATATAGATGATATTTTCTTTATATGGACGGGTCCGGCACAAAACTTAGATGATTTTATCTGTTGGTTAAATTTGGGTGACAAAAATTTGAAATTCACTAGTCACTATGATCAGGAAAAATGCGAATTTTTAGATGTAATTATTAAACATGAGGCTGGGCATTTGCAAGTAGAATTATTCACCAAAGAAACAGATAGAAATACCATGCTCCACTATCAAAGCTGCCACCCTCCATGTCAGAAGTACAACATTCCCTTTGGACAGTTCTTAAGATTAAAACGAAACTGTTCCCAGATTAAAGATTTTGTAAAACATGCAGAAATATTATCAACAAAACTAATAAATAGAGGGTATCCAAAACGGATGGTAAGACAAGCTTTTAAAAGAGCGAGATATTTCAATAGAGATAATCTCTTACAAGAAAGAGTCACAGAAAAACCTACGAATAACAGGTTAGTCTTTGTGAGCAACTACAGTGGAGAGAGCAATAAAATAAAGAATATTATAAATCGAAATTGGAACTTAGTAACAAAAAAGAACAAAGAAATAGTTCAGAAACCACTATTTGCATTTAGACGCAATAGGACCATCAGGAACAGCTTAGTCCACACATATAGAGAAATCAACACGAAGACCCAATTAAGCATAGATAACAATCCACTTCCGTCAGGAACTTTTCCGTGCAATAACTGTCAAAACTGTGGAAGCATAATGAAAGGTGCCTGTATAGAACACAAAAGCACAAAACACAGAATCAAATCATTCATGAATTGTAGATCCAAAAATATGGTATATTTGATCAAATGCCCATGCGATTATATATACATAGGGGAAACATCTCGTGAAATACGATTACGGTTGAATGAACATAGATCAGCCATACGCTGTAAAAAAACAGGTGCCCCCCTAACAGATCATTGGGAAATAGCAGGTCACACTATTGCGGATTTACGTTGGTGTGGCCTTGAATTAACTACCCAAAACAGCAGAGGAGGTGACACTGATACTAAACGAAAAAAACGTGAACAATTTTTTATGTCCAGGTTTAATTCTGTGAAAGAAGGACTAAACACTCGGGAAGACTGGGAAAGGATTCTATAAAAGAATTGAAATTTGGACATTATAGTTGCCCTGTAGGGTTAGTGCCCCGTGTGTAAAAATAAAAATAATATATGTGAAGAACGCTATATTTTACATAAACTACAAATGTAGTTTCAAAAGACATGAGACGTATAGCAAGGACTCGAACCCCGCTCCAACAAACTCCGCGGTATCATGAAAAAAACTACAATTGTAGTTTAATAAGACCAAAGACACGTGGTGATGACGCAGATCCTGTCTCAACAGGTCTCGCGTAACTACGGAAACCTGAAAAACCGCGCCAAACTGTGTAAATAAAAGCCCAGTAAACGCGAGCAATACTAAAATATTGAAAAACGACTGCGAGGAGCCGAGAGGGGTGCAGGGAGGCCGATTCAAGAAATTAAGGTAAGAAATACTCCAGACAGGCCATCCTAGTTTGTTGCTCCTTTAGAGCTAGGACAGAATTGCGGTTTACGTAATCAGCTAAAGCACAGAAGTAGTGTACTTGAAATCACAACAGAAGTGCAGAGATGTAAAGATAACTACTTGTAGAACACTAATGTAAGGTACAGCGCGCTCCACAGAAACAAAAAAAAAGATATCAGTGTACTTTGTACTATTTTTAGTTACTAATCAATAGATGAAACTCGGCTAACAGCAGTGTGTGCGCCAGTACCGCAGTGCAGCGGGGGAATTCGTACTTATGCCTTACCGGCAGGCAGTGGTGGGGGATGGCCTCGCTGCACTAACGATACCAAAGAGAAATTGTTTTCGATATTTTTGTTGGATAGTTTGAGTGGTTAACAGAATAGCCGTAAGTTAATAATAAGATAGGAACACCAACAAACCCCGAGAACAGCTCGGTAAAAATGTAGATGAAAACCATGGAGAATGGTCATCAACATGAGCAACCCAATTATATAAATAAATGCTATCTCCTGTAGGTCAAATTAAAAAGACCAAGCTAAAGAAAACCCAGCGCTGATAAAAATTGAAAGAATCCAGTCACGCTGTATCGAGGACCACATTACCCTGAGTTAAGGGTGAGTATTTTCGGCCTTTTTTGTAAACAGGAACTTCATAACTGCCTCTTGTTAAGTGTGTAATTCTGCCCAGTTTTCTATCTAATGGGTTAGTCAAAATTATCTAAGAGATCCACTGACGGGGGTAATAAAGCCATGTATAAATTACATTGCATGCAGGAAATTATATTCTGCCTTAATATTATCACCTGTTCCCATTACCATGTTTCCCCATAGCGAGACTCTGGTTAAAAAACGGTGGCCCCCCTCCGGCGTGTTCCTCACTACTGAGTACCTGAAAATTACAGGTAATTACAATAAATAACATCACATAAATCATGTAGCCCCTCCCAGAATTAACAACTGGATAGGGCAAATTGATGAATATACGTTCTGTCTTTTATCTTTCCTCCATAGACAGGAGTGTCAGATATGATGTAGAGAAGAGGAGCATCTACCTTTTGAGCTACTATCAATTAAAACGAGGCTCAGATAATTAAATACTTGCAGGTATGCACAATGACCCATTGATTCTCTGCTACCTTAATGAGACCCTAGGTCACATACTCATGGATCCGAATGTATAGCCCGATGTATGTCGAATAACAGATCACTGTACCAAGAAAAATGTTTATCTGAGTAGATTGTATAATATGAAAAATAAGAACATGTTCGTGCCTTTGAGAAAAAAGATTTTTTCAAACCTATGGATGTTATCTAATTGTATGTTTTCTCTATATAGAATTGTTTTGTCCTGAAGAAGGTGGTATTAAAACATACCGAAACGCTGCGTCGACAACTGTAACAACCCTGCTTTCTGTATATTTCATTGTATTAAATGGTTTTTAACTTATGATGTTAATTTTAAACTTGGCACTGCATTGATGTTTTTGTTCATCATTTTTAATAATTTGTAATAAACTGCTCATTTTTTAATGTATCTAGTTTTTTAATCTTTTTTAGATCTCATTATGTGATTAATATCGTGGAGAAGTGTAAACTCATCTACTTTTGGTACTCTGAACTGTTAAGGCTATTCATTTTAGGATTCCTTCAAGAGTTGAATCTTTGGGATTTTCTGAAGTTCTTTATCGCTAGAGGGAGTAAGAAAGTACCTAGCACCGTACATTTCCGACAGAGGTGGTCCATGCGGTAAGTCATGAGGGGGTGACACCATGAGTTACCCGCACTGGGTGACACCAACCCCAGTGACGCCACTGCTTACAATTGTAGGTTTTTCCTGTACCACATAAGTCGGTATGATTCCCTTCAGGAGTACCATTGTCACTATTACCTTATGTAAGTACCGTATGTTTTTGTAATCTGTTCTTTTGTAATGTTTCTCATTATGTTTCATTTCTGTTCCTAATGTGAAGCGCTCTGACGCCTTCGGGTAAAGTCCGCGCTATATAAAAATGCATTAATAAATAAATAAATAAATAAAAATACCATTCTGCAGAGGATGTCAAATAACTTCTGCAAACAGGAGTTAGTGGTGGTTTGTGCGCTGTGCACAATAAGCATGAGGAACCTCGCCCCTTAATGCTCTTTTTGCCTCCCAATCGTGCTCTTGTTATGGTTCCATATGGCTGACACATTTGCTCCATTGCGTCCAGGGCGGTGGGTTTTCTTCCAAGTCCTGCACCGTGACGCTACTCTGGTGGCGTGCACCGTGACGCTACTCTGGTGGCGTGTGGTTCATATAAATACGATGTGCTTCTCCCATGTCGCCTTGTACTTCTGCACTATTTCCGTTTCATAACAAATTACCTTGCATTGAATATTAGTTTTCCCCTTCCAGACACTCTTCCTTTTTTTAGTAGTGCTTTCCTCATGTTTAACATTGATTAATAAAGACTTTACATTTTAAATAGAGTGTCACATCTCTGGGTCGTCTGCAATGTATGTCACTTTTTTCATTTTCTTTTTTTAACTTTACCCCTGTCAGGTAAGGCGATACTATCACAAGTGTGATACTTCTCGAAAGAACACATACAAATATTTTTAAACTGCATTTTTCAACATTTTAAACCGGTGTCTCGTCCAAGGTTTACATGTATTTTCTATAATTGATGCAAACCTTAATAAAGTTATAGGATGCTCTTTGTACCGTTATGGAGATGAAACATCGAAAACATTATTTTTGTTTGAAAAACACAGCAGGATGCAATTGTATTTCTACATTGATGTCTAATATTCCCCTCTTTTTGAAACTTGGGAAATATCCATTCTTTAAATTGGGAATTTCCCCCATTCACAATGACCTTATGTTAGTTAAATAATGCCGTGACCTGGTTTAAAAAATATCTCTGTACGAAAACAGACGTGCCATTATCATTTAAAAGCAGACAGGCGTTGTGTGTGATTGAAAACATGTCTTTGAAAATAAAAAGATAATTTGCTTGCAACAGCCGTTTAATCAAAATGTTCTTTTTTCCTTTGTTTACTAACGGGGACGCATCGTCTCTGAATCTCGTCACCCACGTGTGACAGGGGACTTTGTGTTGGAATAGTTGGAAATTCCTACAGCGTCATCCCAACATGATGTGTCACCCACGGTGCTGGGTGTACTATAAATGAGTCCCCTTCGCCAAACGGGAGAACAGATATCCTCAGAGAGCAGAGAACGCACTTACTTCAGCGTGGCCTTAGGGGAGAGAGTTAAAAGGAAGCAAGCTCTTACACAACCATGAGGAGCACAGGAAAATGCATGCTTGCTGTTTTAGCCATTTGCGTGCACTATGTGGCTATGACTGAAGGTAAGGCCTGTTAAATATTAGTAGATGATTCTCCAATGTGTAAATGACTTGTTAGTAATTGTCTTTTGTGTGTGTGAGTGCATCTATGCATATTTTATTAAAAGAAAGGCAGCAAAAACGCCTTTGCAGTTATGGTTAGGATTGATTTTGTATAGGAAAAGCACATTTTATTTTGTTACTAACTTTGATATATCTGCACAACACTTCCTAAAAAGTATTCTTTATTTTTGCTTGATTGATAAAAGTTTTGGTGACTGGTGTGAGGGTAGAGCGAGGCAGTTATACAGGTGGGGGCAAGTGCAAAACGTTAGTTCTACAGTTTAAGTCGCAATGAATTTTGGAATAAGCACTCAAAAAATGCATCGTGAAATATGACCAATTTTGCATGGTTTCTTTTGTGTGCTTCCTAATTTGGTGTACATCTAGAGAATTGATGTATAGATATCTGGGTGGGAAAGTACCGAGTCTGCAGATATTTGGGGAAACCACAATTTTTTTTTTTTTTTAAATACATTTTTATTTCAGGACATTCTGTTATAAAACACTCGCATAAAACAAAATGGCCATAAAATCAAATGCAAACATTAAAGTAGACAGACCTACAGTAACAGTACTAACAAATCTGAAATTTAAGATAGGACATGTTGTGGACACCACATAAAGAGCTAGCGAATTTAGGGGCTCATTAGGATGGCAGAGGGAACGCCACCGCCGGGCCGCAATCAGACTCCCGTATCCCACTCCACATTAGGATGGCAGGGGAAATTGCTTGTGACTGCGGCGGTCACAAAGACCGCTCTCCACGCTTCTACCACAAGCAATCGTCACAATTAAAATGGCACTGCCTGCCAGATTACAATCCTGGCGTCAGTGGTGGAACTGCCATAGAAAGGCTGGTGGAGGCTGGCGGAGGCTGGGTTCTGGGGCCCGTTGTGGGCCCCCTCTGTGTGGGGGGAGGGTGTATGTACACTGAGGGGGTACCCATGGTACCCCCCTACATTTCCATGCACAAGGTGGCAGGCACCGCGTGGTGCCTGCCACGTTGTGCATGGAAATGCAGCACTTGGCATTTTTGGCGTTGCCAACGGTGCTGCAGCCAGCAGCACCGTCCACAATGATCAGGGCCCCGGATGCGCCCGCCAGATCTTAATTCACTCAGCGGTACTGCTGCCTTACCGGCAGGCATTCCCAAAACTGCAACGATGGCGGGCGGACTGATGTTCTACCGCCATCGTAATGAGCCCCATAGTTTTGTAATTTTGCAGCAGCCTAATGGGGCACATTCTGTGGCAGTACTGTTGTGCTATTTTCCCATTTTAACTGGCAAATGAAACTCTTCAAAGGGTCTACACTTCGTAGAATCACATGTGCTGCAGGATTTTTTAAATGTATTTTTTTGTTTTTTTTGTAATTTTGGATTCATTTGAGCTACAAACATTTTCGGCCGTGCAACAGGTGGTGATCATACACCAATGTCATTAAATCCATATTTTTGCGTAACTTGACCAACTGCAAAGTCACATATCTACAGTGGCCTATTCCTCATAAAAAAAGATCCATTCACATCCTTCTAGTGATCCTAATTGGCAATTCAGTTAATAACTCTGCCAAATGTGCCAACCTCATTGTCATTTTTTTCAACTGATGTGGAATCTGATTGGCTGTTCTCAGGTGAACACTTTTCTCTATCTACCATATTGTGATGCTGGTATCCGAAAATGTTTTTTTTTTTGGAAGAGGGGGTCATAAAAGGGAAGTGTAGGTCTGTGACTGTGTCTTGTTTACCAGTGATGTTATCAGTGGTGTCATTTAGGTTAACCTAATTTACAGGCATTGGTTGTCCACCTGACATTTGCTGGTTCTCACCTCACAGCAAGAATAAATCAGGAACCCATTTTCTTAATTGACATCTAAGACCTACAATGAGATTACTAAACATTGTTATCCCTTATAGAGCTAAAATAGGGATCTCATGCTGATACTCTGTGTTTAATATGCCTGTTTAAACTCATGGAAGTCTTCCTTGTTCTTCAGGCATGTCATTGGCCAGAATGGGAACGGAGCTGCGATGCCAGTGCATAAAGACCGAGTCCAGAATTATCCACCCCAAGCACATTCAGACCGTGGAGCTCATCCAGAGCGGGTCTCACTGTTCGAATATAGAAGTCATGTGAGTATCTTAGGCACTTCCTTTTGCTGTACCTTGCTATTCAAATTGTTAATATTGACTGAGCTTTCACAGATCATTTTGGATGGAATGGAAGCCTGCAGTCTTATATTTCCTGCGAGACATCTGGACTCGCACTCACTTCTTGGCTGTCACCTGTCTTGGAATCAGTTGTGCCTTCACAATATGCCAAATGTTTAACATACACTTCAAAGGGATTGTCTGAAGACAGCAGATGTTTCACACTACCAGCCTACTAAAAGAGTTTATCATTGATAATTCCTTTCTTGACATCCTTCAATATGATGTCAGAGTTGGCTGAAGCACCAAGGCAACTACTGTACAATTATCAATGATGCCTTATGTGTCTTTGATAAAAGTGATCCTTGCCTTCTGATTTTGTTCAACCTATGGACAGCCTTTCACACCTTAAACCTTGTCTTACTTAGGCAAACTTTAAGAGGTTGCATGGGTTTTGATGATAAGTGTTTTGATTGGTTTGATTGCTACCTCACTAATGAATGTGACTGGATTACTACTGGCAACACAGTCTCTTATCCAGTGCCTCTTTCTCGAGAAGCCTCTCCACGGTCTATTCAAGCACTTGGACTATTTGACTTCTATTTTGAACCTCCCAGAGACATCCCAAAAGGTTCTAGCTCAATACATCACTTATAACAAACCAGCACTCTTTACTTTTTAAAGGTCTCCTTTGCTGATGGTATCTGCTGAAGATGCTAGAGAATGTCCTGGCTTAGCTGTCCTCACACCATTTTAATTCAACCTTCCAAATCTGAGTTATTTCCCATAGCACTTCACCTCTTCTGTTCCTCAATGAAAATGAGAAGATTACACAAATACTCTTGGAGTTAAATCAACCAATATTCACAGAGTGAAATATCTTGGTTATATTCTAGACAACCACCTCACCTTATGTAAATACATATATAACATGTCGAGAAATGCCAATCATCAACTTAGTTTCATATGAAGGATACAACTTTTCATTCCTCAGCAAGACATTAATGATATAGTGTAGTCAGTGGTTCTCACCAGACTGGCCTATTGTAATTGCATTTTCTCAGGAATGCCAAACTTTTTCTATGCTCCTATAACCACGACCCTTCCAACAAAACAAGTCCTGTCTCAGGAAGCCCTCACATTTTAAGATGGCTTTCTGAAAGGGATGTGTCGATATAACTGCAAATTTGCTTGATTGATTCGCACTCATATGCACTCTTAATCCTTTAGCATTATATGGTCCAGAAACGGAAGATTCCTGTGGGATCATTTCTGCTATGTAGTTCTCAAAAACTTCTTGAGATCTGTGCTTTCACCCAAAAAATCACCACGAACAGCCATTCTCTGCTTGCATCCCAAACATATCGACCTCCACGCCCCATCTACATTGGTTCATCCTATCTGTCCTTTAACTATGATCTGACTATTCCTTTTCAGTCACCACTATTTCCCCTTTCTCTGATTCTCTGCATATTCCACTAATTTCTGTTCTTGTACTAGGCTCAGGAGATAACTAAAAAATAGACATATAACACAGGGACCCCATTTTGACTTTATCCTACTGTTGAATGATTTGTGGTTCTTTTATATGTGCATGATGGTCGGAATTGAAAAATCATGCAAAACAATAGCATCCCATTTAACACGCGTAATATAATGATTTATGCTTATTGTTATTATTTCTATCAACCAGTAACTATATTTAGAAAAGATACAATGGGGCTACTTCATCCCATATAAGGGGTCCATTATGATGTCGGGCGGATTTCCTCCGCCAGGCTGGCGGTGGCTACCGCCAGCCTGGCGGAGGAAATCCGCCCGACATCATCAGCACAATTCCCCTCCGCCATATTAGGATGGCGGAGGGGACCGTGGCGGTGCGAAACACCGCCCGCCTGTTTTCCGCCCCGGTCGCCTAGCGGCCGGGGCGGAAAACCTGTAACATGGTGGCGGTGTCTGTTAGACACCGCCCGCCATATTACAATTGCCTTTCACCAATGCAATGACTCCCTGCAGGGGCCCGTTGCGGGCCCCCTGGGAGTCCGTGGCTTGGGGGGTTGCACATGGGGGGTACCTATGGTACCCCCCGCATTTCAAAGTGCAACATGGCAGGCACCGCGCGGTGCCTGTCATGTTGCACTTTGAAACGCAAAACGTGCACTTTATACATGGCAGCGGGCGGAGATTTCTGCTCCGCCCGCCGCAATTTCACCCATACAGGATGCGCCCGCCTGTGAGGCGGGCGCATCCTAATGCCCTGATCGGGACCCCCGCCCTTAAGGCGGGCGGTCCCGAGTCCCGATGTGATGGCGGGCGGACTAAGTCCGCCCGTCATCATAATGGACCCCTTAGTGTTGCCTGTGTTTTATTTAACTTTGCCAGGGTAGGTCAGCCGCGGCCCGTGGAGGGAGTTACGGTGGGGCAGGGAGGCGGGGAGGGGGAGGGGCAGGGTGGAGGGACCTAAAAAACTGGCATATGGATAATTGCAGGTAAGTACACAGTTTAATTAATAAAACGAATTTCGTAGCGCGCACTGCATCGCAAAATGGGATGCTGTGCGCGCTACAAATTTCGTTTTATTAATTAAATTGTGTACTTACCTGCAATTATCCATATGCCGGTTTTTAGCACCCTCCACCCTGCCCCTCCCCGCCTCCCTGCCCCACCGTAACTCCCTCCACGGGCCGCGGGTGGGGTAGGTCCAATTTTATAGTGAACATTTTGTCAGTAGCAGGGAATTAAATGTGCTCATCTTAGTTGCATTATGGGAAGGTATCAAGCAACATGTAGGAACAGTCCAATATGGTAAAACGACCTGAATATGATGAACGTTTAGTTGAGCAATATTCTATAAACTCACCATAATTAAGAGGCAAGGGCTATCCTTAATACAAAGGGATTATTCAGCAGAATGTACCATCTATGTACCTGTTGAGATACGAGGTGGTGCTTGTAGAGAAGCAATAGCTACCTTGAGTACTCGCTGACAAATCTCAAGGGCCATACCAAGTAGGAGTTTTACTTATTGTTACAAAGAAAATGCAAATAACCACCGATCAATATCCAGTGACTGTTATTTTATCTCATACATTAAATCCAGTAAGCCCGACCTGTGGATTCTTGACCATAAACAAGTAGTCCGCCACATATTTATGAGATAATATAAAACTATTATAGAGAAAGTAATGATGACAGCTTCATGAATCAAGGTGAGTAGTTTGAATGGAAGATGGAGCCATGCCATCTGAATCCTTAAGCTCACTAGTAGTGAAACTTGTTAATTATCTCCCTACTCTTAGGTTTGCGATCATAAGTCCAAATTAGCACTACTAATTGAAACTGTTGGATTGAACCGGACATTTTTCACGTTTCTGGAAATATTCATTATAGACATAATTATTTCTGAAAGTATTACTGTAAATTAAATAATAGACAACATCACCTGACACAGCTGACTGATATTCTGAAATAACTTTCTTGTCTTCCCCCCGCACAGTGCCATGCTGAAGTCTGGGCAGGCGGTATGTTTGGATCCCTCGGCTAAGTGGGTGGAAAAGATCATCAAGAGGATCCTGGAAAGGTAACATACAGTGCTTTTCTAGAAATAGTGTGTTGGATGTTAGGTGTTCTGCCACCCAGAAGTGGTCTGATTTCCATCCCAAGCAAGGAAACTAGTCTCAACTTTGAAAAAAGCTGTTGTCTTTAAGATGTTTGGGGACAAAGAGGTGGAAAATGAATCCCTCAGGTCTACATGACGTATCCACAACCACATGTTATAATACGGCTCAAGGTTATTAAATGTTTTAGATTGAACACACAATAGGGCTGGGAACACATAACATGAGCCTGAAAGGTGCTAATTTAAGACAGGTGTCAGCCACTGAATTGGGCTGACTAGTGTCTTAAATAGTGAAAGAGGTGGATTAGTTATGAATTTAAACAGTGCCTGTCTGTCACTGAAACCTAAAATGCTTCTGTTCCCCTGGCTGGGAATACAGCAGCATTTTTTGATATCTCTAAAGTAAATATGGAGCACAACTGAACACAAAAAATAATATATCACAAAGCAAAAAAAACAACAGAACTGAAACACAATGGCAGATTGCAACAAAACAGTCAAAACCAAGTGCCACACAACAGCAGTACAGCACACAACAAAAATACAGGGCAATAATGCAGCCCAAAAAACACAACAGTCCAAAATAACCAACAGAACACATAACCACCTCAAAAAACATGCAGCAGATCAAATATGCACGAGCATTCTTGTCATACATTACCGCCTTCTCAAATCTGCTTTCATAATATGGGAGTGAGAGATGTGTGTATTATGTAATGCATTGCTTACCACCGAAAAGTAATTGTGCCAATCATCAATGTTTCCTGCTCTGACCCTCAAGAAGCAACAGCAGATAAATAGGCTTCTCTTTATGACAGCCACATTCATGTGTATTCACCTGGGTCACTAACTTCTTGAAGCCCTCTGGCACTCAAATCAAATCAAATCAAATTTAGCTTTATTCGATTTATCTGCAGAAATCATAAAAGCATACAAGTACATTTTATACAACAAATTTTAAAAGGTTTCCCCATCGAGAAGTTTATAAATAATCTATAAAACAGTTTTCCATATGTAAAAAGTCAATGATGAAGATATGACCGGAGGCCTCATGGTAAAGCGTCTAGTAAAATTTAAACATGTAAGGCTTACATCAAAGAATTTCTGTATTTCATCACTGACATTAAAAAGCGAGAAACAACAAAGATGACATACACCTCATCTAACAAGAGTAACTTCAAATAAGCATTTTTACATGTTCTTATGCCCCAGCGTTTAAGCAGAGGTAAGAGGAACAATTTCCTTGGGGCAGAATACAGATTACAGAAAAACATAATATGAATATTACTTTGTGGTGAATGATCATCGCATGGGCAAATTAGATTCGGCGAAATCCAATCATTTTGTTTTGGAAGAGTGACCATACGGAAGAAAGTGCCTAAACGCAGCCTGGTAAGAAGCATACGAGGATAAGGTGCAGTTTCAGTCCTGAGATACAATTGTAAACCTTCAATAGGGGTAATTTTTTGGTAACTCAGGGTGGTATTTTTGAGTGTCTCAGTGTCCCATCTAACGCTTTCCAGGTGTGTGATTAAAAGTTTTTTGAGAGCTGGCCTAGACAAATGTTCTAGAGACTCTGGGTCATCATAGTATTCAGGATGTCCAATTTTAGAGAACATCAGCCGGACGTGTCGTAGCCATTTGATTTTGGATGCAGCATCCAGGTTCATACAATCCGTGATGAGTTCTCTATTAAATTGGCATTCCATAGTGGTCCAGATTTTGTGCCAAAGCAAGCACGGTGATAGCTTTATAGTGTCGCTAAGGTATTTGAGGCCAGTCTCAATGTGGGTAATAAAAGTTGAAGTACATTTACTCACACCTAGTAAATAGCGAATAAAAAGATTCTCACAAATTTGGAGTGAGGACACATTTTCAAAGCCCCATAGGCCTGCTCCATAAGTGACTGTCGCTACACACTTGGCTTGATAGATCTGTAACATCTCGGCAGTTGGTTTGCCCCCAATTTTAGCTGCAAAAGTTCCCAGGGCCCCAATAGCACGGGTAAAGGCAAGCTTCTTAGCAGATACTGCATGTTTCCAAGCTCCTTTCCTCTCAAAAACAACACCCAAATAACAAAAAGTGTCTGTACTCTCAATTCTTTGCTCGTCGAGATATATCGAACATTGTGGCCTTTTGTTTTTTTGGGTGCATGGCATGGAAAAAGTTTTGGAGATGTTCACTTTCAGATTTCTTTTCCCCATGTAGGATGAGAATTCACTTACCGCTCTCTGCAACCCTAGCTTAGTCCTAGACATAATTGCCGCGTCGTCGGCATATAATAGGATGGGTACAGGCCTACCATTGACGGCTGGATAGTCACTTGGCAGATTTATTAAATGCTCTACAATAGAGTTAATATAAAAGCTAAATAGAAGGGGCGCAAGTATGCAGCCTTGCCTAACCCCTCTATTTATGGCAAATTTCTGAGTACATTGCCCCTGGATCCCGAACCTAACTCTGGCACCGGCATCTCTGTACAGTTCTTTTATGAATACGACGATGATAGGGTCCACCCCAATAAGTTCCAATGTTGACCAGAGCTGCAGATGATCCACACAATCGAATGCTGAGCTAAGGTCAACAAATGTGACAAACTGGTCCCCTTTTTTGGCCTCAGTATAT
Source organism: Lissotriton helveticus (assembly GCF_964261635.1). Lineage (NCBI taxonomy): Eukaryota > Metazoa > Chordata > Amphibia > Caudata > Salamandridae > Lissotriton > Lissotriton helveticus. The sequence goes on from NC_136059.1 coordinate 1,176,412,255, forward strand.
TTGGAAATCAATAAGGACAGGTTTAAACATTGTTCCTGGGTACCCAATCCCTTTCGGAAGCCATATTGGAGTTCCGAGATGACCTTTTTTTCTGTCTCCCAGTGCTGAATTCTCTTAAGGACGATCCTTCCTGCGATTTTCATGAGGCCGTCCAGTAACGATATAGGACGGTAGCAAGCAGGATCGTCCCTATTTCCCTTTTTAAAGATGGGCACTACAATTGCGTCTGACCAGGTGTTAATTAAGCCACATTTGTTTCCCATATTTAAAACGTTAGTTAACAGGGGAGCCCAGAATTCCAGATTTGTTTTATAAAGATCCACTGGTGTGTGGTCGGGGCCAGGGGCTTTCCCTGGGGGGCTTTCCCTGATTGCATTTTCAACTTCTACGGTGGTAAAGACCAGATCAATTGGGTATGGGGATACTGGGGGGTCACTTAACTGATAATCCTGAGTTGATTTATTCAAGGATGAGATTACCTTTTGTTGATTCTGGGTGTCCCCCTGGCTGTTGGTGTAAAGTTTGCCATAGTGTTCTACCCAGAGCTCTGCCGTGATTGCTACATCTATGCAATTGTCAGTATCTTTTGTGTTGTATACTGATCTTATAACTTTCCAGAAGAGGTTAGTGTCCTTATTCCTGGCAGCTTCCCCCAAAGCTTCCCAGGCCTCCCTTTTCATAGTTGCTTTCCGATGATTAATTTCCCTCTTATACTCTCGTCTGGCCTGGGAAATTAGAACCCTGTTTTTCGGAATGGTATTTAAAGCTTTCTTCAAATTCTTTAGGGCAGCTGTACACCTAGAGTCAAACCACCCGCATGCGTGTTTCCCATTCTTTTTGTGGCTCTTGGTTAAAATATTTTTTATGTACAGCTGGATATTAGCGAAAGCTGCCATAATCGCCTTAGGATCAATATCTTCTTCTAAACAGACAAATATGTCTGCAAAGCAAGATGATATGAGGTTGTGAAAGAAGATTGTGGGGTTCAATTTCTCCCACTTTATCACATAGCCGTTTATCTTTGTTAAGGTGACCTCTAGTGGATAAAGTGGACCGCTAGATTCCTTTGCTTTCTCCTCTGAGAGCCTAACCCCAAAGGTAATAGGGTAATGATCGCTCATTGGGTCATCCCCTATCTCCCAAAAAGTTATAAAATTGGGTTTAGTGGGGGATATCAGTGCAAAGTCGATTGTAGTTTCACAGCCTCTTCCATTATATGTTGGGGCAAAGGGAACTGGGGGGGAGCATGCCTGATTAATGAAGGTAAGATCAAAAGAGAATATAATACTTTTAAGGAGAGACCCCAGGTTGGTGTGTGAGAAGTGGAAAGGGCCATCCTCCTCATGATCTGTAAGGCCGCACAAACCTAACTCAGAAAATGGGCAGATGGCACAATTGAAGTCTCCCACCCAGAGAACTGTATGGTCTCCCGTGTTTTGATCTCTCACTTTATGGATGTGGTTTGACATTTTATTCAAAATCAATTCCATTTCATTTACTGGCATATTGTTATAAAAATTCACCAGTATGACCTTTTGTGTGGTGCCCCATTTAAATGAAAGGATTTGGAAATATTGGTCATAGTGGAAGTTATATACCTTTATATCCCCTACATTCGAGGTGTATATGCACAAACCCCCTTTATTGCGACCCTGTGGAGAGGGCGCAGCGGGTGAATGGAATGTTCGATACCCCATGATGTGCCTTTCCTCTGCAAGCCAAGTTTCTTGCAGGCAAAGTATGCCATGCTTCTGCACGGTCTCCAACCAAGGTGTGTGCATGATCTTATTGCCCAGACCTGCTACATTCCAGGATAACAGTGAGTGCTTTAATTTGCTAACTTCCTGATGTGTTTGGCCCCCGTTCCCCGTTACGTCTACCGGGACTTGGGAATGTACCCTATCTAGATGTTGTGTGGCCCGCACTGAGAGGGGGCGCTGAACAGGGCAGGGTTGTTCCACCACCAAATGGTTCGGATTGTTAACAATAAGTGGTGATTTATCACTACTACTGGCATTCATTGAGTGATTTTGGTCACTCGACCGAGGTGGGAGATCGACGATTCCCAGTCAGTCCACCTGATCTAGGCATTCAAACCTGTTCCTAGTGGGTGCTCCTTCCCACCAGTTGTTAGTGGGTTGCCATCCCTGCCCATGCCCCTTCCCTCTCTGTTTGTGGGCTATGGTCCAGGCCCCAGGACACTCTACTACCTGTTTTGGAGGGTAAAAAAAGGTAAGGGGTTTAGTGACAATGGCTTGTTCAGTCGCATATGGATCCCATGTGGTGATGAGATGGGCTGTATGGGGGTCTGCAAATGACACCACGATGCAGTCTCCTGGTATCGATTTGTAAGTGCGACCCACCCATGGGACTCTCCTGGCCATTAGGACCCTACCCCTGTTGGTGTAAGGGAGCTGCCTGTTGACATTTAGCCAGTAGATCACTTTGTTCTTTAAGGACCACTGGGTTTCCACAGTGTCAGGGTGGAGCGGAGGTACCCCAGCCAAGATAACAACATAGGGCCCGGCCTCAGGGGGGAGGTCAATATAGCCTCCGCAAAAGTTCTGATGATTTTGGTGTGGGTTAGGTATACGCTCTAAAAGGGGAGTGATAGGGTAGCTCGCCTTCTGCTCAGCTCTAGAAAAAGATTTGGGCTGCACCTGTTTTTTGGAAGGTTTTTTCTCTGATTTTGGTGGATTGGATGATGGAGGAGCAGCGACATTTGCAATTGTCCGGGGTTTAGGAATTGGAGTAGGTTTGGGTAATGGGGGGGGTAAAGGTGAGGGCAAAATTAAAGGAACAAGGGGGGCCTCCTTGGAGACTGGAGACGTTTGGATGCCAGTGTTAGAGGCTGATACAGGTTGGATGCCATCATTACTAACCTGGGGGGCACCCTCAGTGATATGAGGATGTGTTGCTTCTAGCTGTTTTAGGCTAAGCGTGGCCAGGGATACTAAGGTTTTATCCATTTCAAGAAGGTGGTTCTCAATGCGTGACAGTCTGAGTTCAAAAGGTGTCAATAGTTGTTTTAACGTAACCCAGACTGTTTTGAGAAAGTCTTCATCATCACCCGCTTTATCAGTGTCCCTCCCTAGCTCATTTTGCCCTCCCCTTGTTAAGTTATCACCAAGGACGGTAGGATTCTCTAAAACGGGGGCAGTAGTAGAGTTAAAATAAGTAAGATTGCTATCACCCCCTGTTAACTGAGTAGCTGGAGGTGATGTTTGTTTAAACTCCCCTGTGTTGGGCAGAGTTCTTCTATGATTGAAAAACTGCTGCCTTGCAATTTTTGCTTTCTTGCGAGCATAAGCAAATTTTGCATTGTTTTTCTTTTTCAGACCTTGGCGATCTAGGTGTTTGCTTTTTGCTACAGAAAAGAAAGGGGCAGAAATGTCCGGCAAAGTGGTAGGGTTTCCCTGTTCAGTAGGCAATTGGCCCTCACTAGGTTTGGAGGTCATGGGTGAGAAGATAAAGGAAGAGTCTAATGGTAGTGGAGAGGAGGAAGGGGGGGGGTGATGAACGTCGGCGAGAATCAACAAGGGGGGGGGGGCATGAAGCCTGTTGGGGGGATACAGCAGACGCAATGTTTCCCAGGGAAGATTTTTTGGAATTAGCAAATGTTTGGGAGAGTCTGCGCGCAGCGTCTAACTCGATTGAAACCCTCTTCTGCATTTTTGTGATTTCCGCATCTATTGCCAAGTTTGTTTTTACAAGAAAATCGTCCAAGGTACCATTTGGCTTGGTTAAACCCAGCGCAGTCTTACTGCGACTCCCCCGAGTACACATAATGTGTGACAGTTATGATTTCTGTAGAGTACTCACTAATCTCAAAGTCCAGGCACGATGACAGTGGCAAGAACCAAGGGAGGTGGGCCAGGCCAGTCCTCTTAGTCCTCGAACGGCCTCAAACGGTCCCGCCCTTGTCCCGGGCTTCTCCCTGCGCCCTCCCGCGCGCTCCCGCGCAGCGGGGATGTTACTTCACTTTTATGCCTATGAGATTGGTGGATGAGGGGGTGGAGCCGGCAGGGAGAGCAGCCCAGGTGGTGACGGGCGCGCGGGGACTCCTGGTCCTTGGAGTCCCCCGCTGCAAGCTCGCAGCCCTGCCGGTCAGTGGGAACGCCCAACCCCTTGATGGAAGATGCAGTGTGGCGGCCGCAGCTAACCGCGCAGCGGGACCCGCGAAGCGGGTCCGGCCAGTAGTAGCGGCAACAGCGGCAGCAGGCAGCAGGGTTACCAGAAATCCGAAGGTGAGGCTAATGTCCGTGAATTTTGCCAAAAGGAATCCCTCTGGCACTCATAGGAAACCGTTTGTATTCAAAATAAATCACAACAGTTTTACTTGGAATTTCCTTTTAGGAATTACACAATCAGCCTTCAAAGGAATCTGAGGCAATCAATTATTGATGCAAATTAAGATGAAGTTTGCTTTCTATTCCAAAATGTTGCCTGCTCTAGCCTATTAGGATTGATGATAATCAAAAAAAATGCTTTTTAAAACAGGCGTATAAAATGTATTTCGCAAGAGATTGGTCGGGTTGAGGGAAATGCCCTAAACTCGGAACTGACGTCTCTGTGTTTGGCGTGAGGCTTGCTTTGTATAAACACATTTACACCTAGTCTTCTTTTAATCTTTTTCAGGGCCAAAAATCAGTGATAAAAATCTGGAAAGAAAAAGAAAGAGGACTCAACAACTTTGCACGGGATTTTTTCTAATTGTTGTTATATTTATATTTATTTATTTTTATAATATAAACAATATATTTAAATTAACTTAATTCTAAGCTACACAATGATTTTGAAAAACATTCTTCAAAACATTATACCCAGCTGGCCCTGGGGACAGTTCTTGATGTTTATGGGTGAAGGTTTTAACCTTTCACCGTTCAAGTTTATGGCCTGGCACTTGGCAGTAGCCTGAATTGTGGAGCCTTTGAAGACCTCGCAGAGTTTGGGCCAAATTGATATCAGCACCGGAAGAAGTATTGTAAACACTGGAATCTATTCTATGGAAAGGGAAAAAGGCACCAGAGGCAAGCACCTATGTGGCCTGAGTGCGGGCATTGACAATTACCCAGCTATTTTGTCTTGATATAAGATATTTGCAATTGTACCCATAGAAATGGTACTTGCATTTTCTGCGTTCTAGGCAGACTTATTATTAGACCCTGGTGCATGTCGCAGATGTTACCAATAAGGTATTTCCGGTCTTTTTTACTAACCTTACCTTAAAAATGCACCATCTTGTTTAAAAAAAAAAATGCTGAATGTGGCATGCCACTTTCTGAACAGTGTTGTTCCCTGTTCATTGACATCTGCACTGATTTAACTTATTGTCTATATGTTCTCGATTGTTTATCCAATGCACTTGATTATTGTTTTTAAGATTATTTAAACATAAGTTATTTTTAACTTGATTGTATCATGTTAGTATATGTTTGTGTATTTATGATCATTAAACGCACTGCTGTCCTGTTCCAGATTAAAACTGAGCATTTTTTTTATTTTTATGTATGTGTTTCGGTTTGGTTTTAATGAAAGATACATGCTACATGCAGAGTCTAATGGAGAAGCATTTTAAAATTAGCAGTGGCATGGCAAGTATAATTGATGATTTGCGAGTGCTTGTGGGAAACATGTACACAAGTGTTATGTTTTAGGTATGGAGTTTGGCTTTTGCCCAATAATTAGGTTGCATTTGCTAGTTTCATTGGTCATGCAGATATAAATAACGATTTGTCTTTAAAGAAACTCTTCTGAAGGCATATCTTGATTTTGAAAGCCTCCATGATACATATGAAAATAGTGGCTGGATGATAACAGGTGACCGGTTTCTAGGGCACTCTTCTTACAGACCTGTAACAGTAAAATGATTTATTGACCGGTTTCTAGGGCGCTCTTCTTACAGACCTGTAACAGTAAAATGATTTATTGACCGGGACCAATTCCATGGAAAAGGAAAACACAGGTAAATTAAAGGTGGGTAGCATAGCACAGAAAAATCATTCAAAAGAAAGAGTGAATTGCTTTTTTCCATCTACTCCCTCAAGCTCCCAAGGCATTGAACTCATTTGAAAGCAGCAAAACACCTGTTACTTTATGTCTACTACATGTGTTTTTAAATGGAAATTATCTGATTTATGTCTGCTATCGTGAATGCAACTATCTGTTTTCAATTTGTAATTTCTGAAGTAAGACACGAAGAACATTTTCTAATGACCTACTGAAGGCCTGCATTGGTAAGGAATGATTTGCCGAAACACATCATTTCACAACAGATTGCCCATTCCTAGCATGTCCATAATTTATGGAGCTTTACCTTTACTGTTTTTAGAGAATTTGTTCCCGGATATCTTTATAGAGGTGCTGTTGAAAGCATGTAATTGGAATACTCCTAAGCCAATTGGGACTGCTCCTTTTCTGTGCTTTTATGTGACACAGGCCTCACATGGTCTTAAGAGTTACCCTTGCTTTCATCTGAAATCTGTTCCCATGTTTTATTTAAAAGCAGTTTTTGAACTAATGCATTTCTGCCGCTCTTGTGCTACATTCACATCATTTTCAGTGGCAAATTCTAATCCTACCCCAGAGCTGCCCTCCTACTAAAAAAGAGGAAGAAGGATAGGTTTCCACTGTTAGAGGTACCATTTATTCCACAATTCCCTTCTTTAATGTGTTTTCTCTAAAACTTGCCCTCACTTCCCCGTTGTGGGTATGAGCGACAGCAATGCCATGTGGAGAAGTGGAAAAGGTGATTTGGAACGCAACTACCAGGAAGGCCCCAGGAACCCAAGAGTCATCTATACTCTCAGCCTGGAACTCTGGCGTCCACTGACTGGAAGGGTTTTCAGTGGTGGTAATCCATAGAGTGAGACTACCAGTCCCTTCCAGTGTAATCATTGCCTTCTTTAAAAAGGGTGATAGGGCTGATCCTGGTTACTAATGCCATGTCTTCTTGACGTTATCAGTGAGATGTTGGACATTACCAGTGATATGTTTGATGTTAACATTGGGATGTTTTAAGGGAAATTAGGGAGTCAGTATAATCCGTAGACGCACTGACTACTGTTCAACATTGATTTAGAGAAGGAGTTTCGAACAGGCAAACAAGCACCCAGTATTTATTTACCATTTGGTAAATAGGCATATGGTCAGAAGGGAAGGCCAGGGCTGCTATGTTGGACATATGGGTTGCTTTTGGCAGTGTGAATGTCTTTGTTGTTTGGAAACAATGCAGGTTAAAAAAACAAGCATTGTCAATGCCATTGGTATGGCTTTAAAATAAAGTTGTATGGTAATGTGAAGCATTACAAGTAGATAATCTAGGAATGGATATGTATGTATTTGTTTGGAAGTAAATAATAGTAGAATAATATTGGTGAAGGTTAAAAGGTCAGGTGACAATAGCACCATCAAGCCAGACCTAAAAATCCATGTGGGGAATGATTACGCTCCTTATATATGTGGTGCTGCCAGGGAAAAACAAAGTATATAATCTAGTCATCTAAGATACTTTAATACCATTATAATGTCATGTGTGGGCTCCTGAAAGATCAAGCTCAGGCACTTGGATAAATAAACAAAATGATCACAGAAGAATGGACGGTAAGCACTTTTTGTGGAAGCGCACAGCTTCTGCCCAATCAAAACATGCACTCCTGACTCCCAACATGTGGGCGGAGCCAAAGCCTCTCTCCTGGTGACACTCACATGATTGCCTAGGGACAAGTATGCTTTCAAGACAGACCATAAAAATTGACTCTTTAGACAATTGAAGCAGCTGAGTGAGGGCCTTGTCACACATATAGCCCATAGGAAATAGGAAGCATTATAAACTAATTTCAGGAAGCAGTTAGAATGCACTAATGTGCATTATGACAGCATGTCTCTGGGTACCTAACTTATTTCCCTTGGTTCCCATGTGAGTGAATGGATTGTTGATAGTTCATACCCCATAGCACTCCCAGGTTTAATTATAGCCTGTTTGCATGTTGAGGAGGCAAACAATGTAACCCACAATGCAGCAAAATGCAGTGTTCTCATGGAGGGTGATAAAACTGGGATGCCACTGAAATTCTAATCTGATGGTCATGTGTGCCCAAATTCTGGAAAGTATGTCTAATTGGAAATACACTTTTCTGAATAACTCTGCTGAGCACCCTACACAGACATAACCTTGTGGTAATTGTGCAAGAAGAGTCTTGCATATGGAGTACCACAGGTCTCTTCTTTGAGCCCTAATCTGTTTAACATGTATTCAGCTCCATTAGCGACTCTCATTGAATCTCATGGAGTGGCTACCATATTGTATGCAAAGGATGTATGACATTACAACGCATGCTTTTACATCGCATGCCTTTACAACGCTGTTTTTACAACGCATGCCTTTACAACGCATAGTGCTTTGGGGTGCTGGATAGTGAATAGTTTAATTTACTCTTCCAACTCCAGTCCCCGTGGATAGTAGGGAAGGTGTTGGATAGTAAATTAAACCTATTCCCTTGCCTGACTATTTGCTCTGAAAACTGCAGCCTGTTCAAAATGCAGACACCTGGCTTATTATAAGCCTAGAAAAAGACTCTGCCTCTGCTGTTCTGTGTGAACCACACTGGCTACCCATTAAACAAGTATTTGTAATGCAATAGGTATCGCATTTACGAGAGTTTGAGCTATTGCATTGCAAATGGCAATAGCTTAAATTCTCGCAAATACAAGACCTATTGCATTGCAAATATTTTTTGTTTCCAAGCACTCCATGCCACGCTTGCACATTAATCAAGGCCACATCCCTTTCTTTAGACAAGTCCCGGGCTAAAGAAAGGGGCGCGGTCGCCATTAAAATAAAAGTGTGGTATGGGGTGCTTTTACGAAAAAGCATTTGTTTTTCAAAAGTTGAAAAGCAAATGCTTTTTTGTAAAAGCGCCCCAAACTGCGCTTTAATTTTAATGGCGATGGCACCCCTTTCTTTAGACGTGGCTGATCTGAAGAAAGTGGTGTTGCCTCTATTAACATGCAAGCATGGCATGGGGCACTTGGAAACAAAGAAAAACAAGCAAAACAGCAGAGGTGGTGTCCTGAGAGCAGTGTCAGAGCAAAGAAAGCTGCTTTATGCCTCGCTTACCTCCTCATTTATGAAGGGACCAACGCTGTCTCTGCTCCTAGTACCGGGATCTTAAAAAAAGACGAGCCGGCCAAAAAGAAAGGCATGTGCCGACTTTGTGAAAGTGAAAGCGTGCTGAAAATAAGCAAAACAAGCGCCCACCATTGTTCAAGCCGCAGCGCCACTGCTGAAGTGTGAGTGTGGTGCTGGTGGAAAAAACATGATTAATTAAAATACAAGGGAACCTGCTGTGATGGAAAAAAGCTGCGGTCGCCATTGTTTGTATGCGCCCATGTAAGGAGTGGTGCGTGGCCAGCAGCTGCTGTGAAAAAAAATATGCGGCGGACGCCATTGTTTGTATTGCACTGTGCTTTGCTAAAACATTAAGGTATGGGGAGGAGACAGCAGAGAGTTCAAAAGCGCCCCTGAGCGATGAGAAGCTTGAAAAGCCATCTTCGGTGATGAGGAGCAGAGAGTTGAAAAGGGGTCCCCTGCAGGAAAGCACCTACAGTGTGCAATAGGAGCAAGTCATTTAAAAACAATTGTGCTTACAGACTGCAAATTAAACACACCGAGTAACAACAGAGTAAAGGTCCAGTCCTCATGGGCGGTTACAAATGCAGTCAATGCGGTACTAAGGAGGGACTACTAAGCCTATTTACAAATGAAAAGCAACCACTTAGAAAGGACAGCAACGTTAGCCATTTGAAAAGATGGGCAGGAAATGGGCGGAGCTTCGATTCCATACCTCAATATAGCATGTCTCGAAGAGACAGCACAAAAACTGCCTAGGCGAGACCTAAATAAGGATTTGTTTAAAACCCTAATCACGTATTGTGGATTTTACTGCCAAGACCCTTCTTATTTGATAATGAGAATCTCTTAATCCCCCTCAAAAGTTTTGAGGTCTGCTCCGTCTTTTTTTAGGTCAGATTCCAAAACCACACATGGCTAGTGCTGTAGGTCGTTCCTTTTCTGTTTTAGCACGCAGGGATTGAACAAACTCCCGTTCTATTTGTTCTACAATCAACGTGAAAGCAGCTCCTGAAAGAACTGAAAAACATTTATTTGCTCTAAATGTATAGGAAGTAGTTGGTTGCTCTTTCAGAATGGCACCGGGACACTCCTTGGAGAAGCTGCATGCTCTACAACTGGTCTCAATCATTCAGTTAGACTTATTTTAAGGCACAGAACTGCCTGTAGCATGAAATCATTAGTCATCTTTTTCCACTACAGGAGATAATGTTCTTAGAGATTGGTCTCTACAAAATTTGTCTCAAGGAATGTGTGTAATCAACATATCAAAAAAGCTAAAAACATCTTCCTTTAATAATGAGGTGAGCCCATCATCTGCAAATACCTGCATTATACGGAACATGCAATAATGAAGATGCAGAATAGAGTTAAAACCAGGTAATTGGTCTATGGGCATCTGTTTGGTAAAATCCTCATGCCGCATTAAATCAAAGCATGATTAAGGATTTGATAGGTATTAATCAGCATTGTCCACCACATTGCTTAGTAATTTCAACTTCAATGTAAACAGTACATTTATTAGACACATTTTCAGCATAACAGTTTGGTTAAAATCAAATCAAAGTAACTGCAATCTTAACAAACTCACTGTAAAGAATGTTCATCATTTTTCAGTCGTATCATAGCGTCCAGAAATGGCGTTTCCACTAATAAGTTGATTGACCAGGGTCTGGTAAATGTAACCTCCTTTAAAGTTTGAGGGCGTAAATACAGATGCCTCAAGTTTAAAATCAATGAACAGTCATTCAATTGATGGAATTTAAAATCTGAATTGTACAAATTAAGGCTGGGAACATGCTTTGATCATCCTGAGAAGTATCACAAGTAAATAAATCAGGAGCAATACTCCATCTTTGTATGACTTCCTCAGGAGAGGAAGTGCCCAGTCTACTCCAATGATATATTTGAGACACAGTGTACATTTTCTGAACTCCCTATGGCTGTCAATAGTAGTTATGGGGGCAACACTAATGTACAGGGTTAAAAATACATCTGAAGTTTTGCAGCAAAAAAACTGCTTTTAATTGTTTAGCACTTGTATATGGATATCAGCAGGCATTTTAATATAGCCTTATAGCCCACCGTAGCGGGCTATACCGGCTATTAAAAGTCCGCTCCCTCATTAAAGGCCCGAGCCGCAGACGAGGGACTTTAACAAGGGACCAGGCCTTTAATAGCCAGTATAGCCCTGCTACGAAGGGCTATAAGGCTATTACAACATTCTGCCACTGGAGGGTAGAATGTTCTAACAAATAAAACAAAGACCTCTCGAAGCTCGAGGGGATTTAAATCCCCTCGAGCTCCGAGAGGGCTTTGTAAAACATTGGAATATTGCTCTTAGTGCCTTTACCGGCCCGTAAAAGCATGAAACACTCCATTGTCTACAATGGAGCCCCCAACATTCTAATGTTCTAATTCTTCTTTAAAGTATCTTAAGGCCAAATGTAAAAAGTTTTTTTACGTTCGCAAATGGGCCAATTCGCAGAATCACCCCGTGTGTGAGCATAAAAAGGCTTTATAAAATGTACAAAGCCCTATTTGTGATTTGCTAACCTTTTATTGTTTTGCGATTTGGCATTAGGAATGGGAGTGTTTCGGGCATCCCTTCCTAATACCGAATCTCAGTGGCATGAGTAAATGTTTTGTGACCGAAATGCGGTTGTAAAATATTTGCATTTTACATCCCACTGCAAGTAGGTGATAATGCATTCGCAAATGGGAAGGGATCTTCAAGGTACTCCTTCCACTTTATGAATGTTTGAGGTGTACAAGGGACCACTGCTTACTCATAAAAAATGTAAAGAAAACATTTCTTGTTTATTTTTTTGAATTTTATTTACATAAATCGTGTTTTCCTTCAGGAAAAACTGGCTGCATTAAAAAAATGCTTTATTGCAAAAGAAATGTCATACATGGTTGTCTGCTGACCCCAGCAGGCCACCATTCCTGTGATTTTTGTGATTCCCAATTGGTCGTAAAGAGAGACCTGCCTAATTAAAATTCATGAGGGAAGTCTAGTTGTGACTGAGAATCACAAATTGTGTAAAGTAAACATTTATACATTGGTGTTGTTCACACTGATGTTCTTAATCATTCTTTGCTTTTAGCTATGGGTATATCAAAGTGTGTTACAATGTATTATCAAGTTTCTAAGTTGAAATATAAGATGGCACTATAATTAAATTTGTTTATACAATTTGAGATAATGTACAAAAAAGAAACAAAAGTTCCTCAACTCTGTTGAAACTGTCGCTCACATCCTCTGATGTGAAAAAAGGCAGCTGGCCCAGTATTATCTGTAAAAACGTCTTACTCATTGAAAGGAGCTTACTTTATCATGGATCGTGAGGTAAGACTTGCAGAGAAAAAGAGCAGATAATATATGCTGATCCCCCACCTACTGTCTTCAATTAATGCATTGTCTGCCTTTAAGCAAAAAGCAATGTCCTACATTCACCCCAGTACAGAGATCTGGGCCTAAATCCATCTTTTTTTTGCTCCCCATGCCATTCCAGTTCGAACGCAGCCATATGCAAATCAGTTTTTACCCTGCACCCGATGGGAACAGTCCAGCCTGAACCGCCAGGCCAGGTACTCCATGGATTGGAAACAAGCATCCTAGAACCGGTTTTGGGGTTTCACCCCGTATAAGTCAGGATAGCTTGACTCCAGTGGCATGGAGAGCACAGTACCCACATTTGGGCATACCCGTCCCACTTGGGGAGTGTTAGAGTTGGGATTTTTGGTAGGCTAGGGCATGTGCCAAAGCCAGGCAGAAACCACCACTCTAGTCAATATAAGGGAGTTACACTCCAACAATAACCCCTGTTTACCCACTTGGTAGCTTGGCACGCGCAGTCAGGCTTATCTTAGAGGCAGTGTGTAAAGCATTTTCACATAGCCAATAGTAATACAGTATAAGCACTGCAAAAGGACACCACACTAGTTTAGAAAAATATCCAATATTTTTATATACTTAAGACAAGACCACAAAGGATAAAAATCCACAATACAGTACTTAAAAATCTTGTTATCAAAATATGCTTGAAAAACAGTTCCTTGATGTCGATAGCACCGTCCGGGTCTATCAGCAAACAAATCCAAACAGTTCTGGCTGACTGCGGCGGAGGGCCAGCTACGATGTGAGGAAGACCCGCAAACATTACGTTTTAGAAATGCAGTGCATTGGCGACCTCTTGTTGAGCTTTCGAGAGCACAGCATCCGCAGGCGTCGGTTCCGGAGGTCGGTGCAGCAGTCGCTGGGGCCCTTGAAGTCACACACATTGCAGATCGAACTCCTCTCTGTTGAAATCAGGAGCACTGGTGTCGGCAGTCGTCGGGTGCTCTTGTGCGAAGGGCAGAGGTGCAGCAACGGTGCCTTCAGGTCGCGGTGCAGGCAACGGCTCAGTGGCGGCTCCAGATGGTGTCATCGGTGAGACCAGGGTCGAGGTGCGAATGAATGTGGTGCTCTTTGCGGTGCTGGCAGGTGGCAGTGCAAGCAATGGCGTCGTCCTTGCTGAAGTGCTGTTGTTAGCTGACGAACTGGAGTTGATCGTGATGGAGTCGGTAGGCCAAGGCTGCGGTGTGGGATGAGAGCGGTGCGTCATGTAAATTCACGAGCGGGACCCTTGAACCATGGTGCAAGCAGCGGTGTAGTTTTTGGCGTGGAGCGGTGGCGTCGGGGATACCAAGGCGTTGTCGTGAAGCGAGGCAGTGCGGAGTGCAGTGCCCATAGGTCATGGTGCGAGCAGCGGCTCGATGGTATTATCAGCAGGCATCGTCGGCGAGACCAGGATCACAGTGCGGCGTTGCAGTGGTGCCCTCTGCAGTGCCTTTAGGACATGGTATCAGCAGCGGCGTCATAGACGGCGTAGGCTTGTCTTTTCTTCTGTTGCAGCACAAAACACACAGTCCCCAGGGCAGTAGAGCTTGAAGTCTATGCTGTTCCTGAGACTTCTTGAACAGTGGGAAAGCTCTACCTCAAGCCCTTGGATAAACTCACAAAAGTAGATTGCAGAAAGTTCAGTCCAGTCCTTTCACTGCCCAAGACAGAAGCAGCCACTGCAGGCCAACACAGCAAAACACACAGCAAAGTGGTAGTTTCACCTCACAGTTTCTCCAGCTCTTCTTCTTGGCAGTATTCTTGGTCCAAAAGAGTTCTAAAGTTCAGGGGTCTGGGCCCCAGTATTTATATCCCCAAATTCTTTGATCTCCTAGGCAGAGAGTGTCTGTGCCCAGCCAGAGCCAATTCTGCCTTTTCTAGTGTGACTTCCTGGCAGGAGGCAGAGATGGCAAGATCAGTGGCAGAGGCAGATAGGCCCTTTGAGGTACAAGGAAATCTCCACTCCCTTCCCCAATTGCAGACCAGGTCTATTAACCCCTTTCCTGACCCACTTAGAGTATCCGGAGCCACTCCTGGTCCCCAGCCTTCTGTCATCCAAAACCCAGACAGGCAACCCACATTCTAGCAGAGGCACACGGGATGACTGAGCAAGAAAATACGTATTTTCTAAAGTGGTATTTTCAAACACATAATGTAAAAATCACCTTCACTAAAAGACGCATCTTTGGATTCTGAGTTCAGACATACTAAACTTTATTTTCCTACATAATTCCCTGGGCTAGTTATGTTTATAAGATGTTATAAACAAACTCCCCATTTTGTCCTATGGGGAAGAGGTAGCCTTGCAATATCGAAAAACGAAATTGGCTGTAATTCACTAACAGGACATGCCACACACACCAGGGCATGTCCTACCTTTCACATACACTGCAACCAGCCCAAAGGGGTACTTTGGGCCTACCTTAGGGGTGGCTGACGTGTAAGAAAAGGGATGGTGAGGGACTGGCAAGTGTGTGCACTGGCCAAGTTTACATGGCAGTTAAAAACTGCGCGCAGACTCTGCAATGGCGAGTCTGAGTTACCTTTTCATGGCTACTCACGTGTGTGGCACAATCATTGCTGCAGGCCCACTAGTAGCATTTTATTCACTGGCCCTAGCGCACTCAGTGCACTTTACTAGGAACTAACAAGTAAATCAAATATCCAATCATGGAAACACCAATCCATAACACAATTTACCACAGGGGCACTTGCACCTTACCACTGATCAGCAGTGAGAAACGTGCGCAGAAACACTACGCCAGCACAAACAGTCAAAACCAGGAGGTCAGAAAGCAAAAACTAAGGGGAAACACGCCGAAAGATGCCAAGTCTAACTGGGTGACAAATGCAAAAACAACAATTGAGGGACAGAATGCAGAACAATGCCATACATTCACCCCAGTACAGAGATCTGGGCCTAAATCCTTCGTTTTTTGCTCCCCATGCCATTCCAGTTTGAACCCAGCCATATGCAAATCAGTCTTGACCCTGTGCCAAATGGGAACAGTCCAGCCCGAACTGCCAGGCCAGGTCCTCCCTGGACTGGAAACAAGCATTTTTGATCTGCCTTCATGGACATCATATATAATGTTTGTTCAATTTTAGTTCCAAATAATTGAAGTAAAACATTAATATCTTTGATATAAGATAATAGATCGTAATTTTCCAATCAATTAATAAAATCGGCTACTAGCTTTTATGTATACCTAAAATGATCATCAAAATGTTGAAACAGATTAAAAAAAAAGTTTATGTAAAAGGAATCTTGGTAGCAATAGCTCAGAGCAATTTTGGATTTTAAACAAACTTTTTTTCTGATATTTGTTATGTTGTGCTAACGAAAATTATAAGAGCTTTCTGTGCAAAAGAAAACTATAAGCCTGGAGATTCAAGACTGGGAGCAGTAATGACCAAGCTTATACCAGGACTGCAAATTGTTTATCAAAAACATATTTAAGCTCTTATAAGCACTCTTCTATAGAAGACCCTATGTATGTCCTTTGTTTTTTTTAGTGATTCATGATTGTTTTGTTGACAAAATCATTTGTGGCTCCTGCAAATGGTGTTAATGTGTCATATTTATAATTGTATTGTGGATACATGATATCTTTTTTATGTATGAAGTTGTGTTGCTTCTTACTAGAAGCTAAAACAAACCTTTTGACGGACTATAGCAATGGTGTGTTCTAAAGCCTGTAGGTTTTCAGATGTTCTGGTAATGTCAAATCATGTCCACCAAGTATCATTCTGATAAGGAACGTATTGCGGCGGTTAATATCACTAAGGGGATATTAACTGGTTAGTTAAGGGAAGTTACAAATAAAAGACTTGTTTGTACTTAAGGAGAGAGCAACACTCTTTGAATTTCAAGGAAACTCAATTTGAGTTATCAAGGTATTGAAAAAGAAAACCACAAGAGATAGTGGAGTTTCATTTAAAAAAAAGCTAATCCTGTCAGGCAAATGTGCATACTACTATCTCTACTTTTCTTTAAAACGTTTTGAGAGAGGAACCAACTTAAGTTCAAATGTCTCTTTCAAAATATGTATGACCACTGAATGATCAAGGATGGTATGATTGATTTGACAATGGAGTTAGTATGGCTCAATTAATGAGCAAAAGCATATTTTGCTCTACCACTGCCATAATTCCAGTACAATGTAGAAAACCTATGCTCTATTATGATGTAAGAAAGTAATATATTTCCTGAATACCATACATTTTCTTCATTGTATGAAAAGGTGTTTGGCATCATTAAAATCAATAGGAATCCAACTTGGAAAAAAAACATTTTTATAACATTTACGTTGTACAAAGTATAGGAAAATGGGTGCTGGTCCATTTATCCCCCTGGAGTATTTCTTTTTGGACTACCCTGTTTCTGGACTTCTGGCATGAGTTAGCCTAACTAATTAGCTCTCTTAAAATGAAATGGTAGTGCTAGCTGCCAGTGTCTGCAATTTAAAACAAGGATGTGCTCGCCTCTGGCTTGGCTGCATGTAAACCTGTGTGCACACATGTGTGCACGCTTGTGTGGGCTGGTCAAGTAAAACTACCGTCCACTTGAGCTAATTATCTGCACACCGGTAGTGTGTCTCAAAAGGTATCCTTTATGGATTGGTGCTGACCTGTGCAGGCCTTATTGTATGAGTGGGCATTCATAGTGTAAGTCTTTAGTGCTTTACTGTTTTGTACATTCTGGGTGAAATCAATACCAAAGTACAACTATGCAATAGTTAGATCTAGAGAGGAGGGTGGCACATCAATCTCATGAGAAACAGGGATCTCCAGTGCAGATTTAATGTTAGTTTCGTCATGTCTGCACTCGTTCTGGCACTTGAAGATTGATAAAAAATCTCTGACCCAGCTTATAATTATATTTCTGCCTTCTGTTCACCCTGCTTGGGCAAGTTATACTCTTCTGGTCAGCATGATCAACGGCTTCCACACACAATAGCTCTATTTGACAGGGATAAGCCCTTCACCTGGCAGAGGAAAGAGTGGAGGCATATTCTGAATGTGCTAATTACTTTCTGCACTGGATCCTGAAGAGAATTTTCATCTCAAAGAGAACAAAGGGGAGAAGGCAAAACCTCTGGAGCTAATCACAGGAGGCGCCCCCCTCTGAAGTTTTAGGGGAAACAGACCATGCAGCTGTGGCAATTAGGGACAAGGTTTCAAGGTCTCAGAGAGGTCTTTTACATACAACTTCAAGCTGCCATATTGAAATGTCTGGAAAGGCAGTGCAGTAGAGTTGAGACTGTAGTGGAGTGATAATAATGTGTCATCTTAGGACTGGGCAGAGGAGGAGCTTTCTATCCCCACCTCAAACCTCCACACAGAGGAGGTGAAAAGATGGAGAGAGAAGATTCATTTCACAGGACCCTGAAGTAGACTGGACCCACCCTGGGATGCTAGAACAGACTGGATGTGGACTGGATGGAATGTGGATTCAGCTCTCCAGGGACAGTGGCACTTGTCCCCAACACACTTAGAAGGGGCGGTTGAGCAATGGACCTGCTAGGGGACCCTGGAAGAGAAAGGTTTCCTGCAACATCTGAGGACCGGGCCTGCACACAGGTAGCCCTCGTCAAAGGGCAGCCCCCTGATTTCTGTCACCACAAGGATGCCATGCAAGTGGCCAAAGGATGCCTTGGGACCTGAAGAGTGCAAGCAGGTAGGATATTCCTCCTTAAGGGCTGCAGGGTATGGCTGGAAGTGACACCAGGTACCAGAGAAAGGACAGGTCCTGAGCTAATGGACAGAAGTCAGGATCTGAGCTCTCTTTCATTGGACAGAGAGCAGTCAAGAAAATCAGGACAAGAAATGCAAACGTTTTACAGGACAGGAGCTCCAGAAAGAACCCCACTGGCAGTTAGAGGCCACCACAAGGAGAAAACAGAGGCCCATGACCGCTGAATTCAGACCCAAATTGCCAGAGAAATGCAGAGGAGAAGTTTGATCCCCAGGGTCTATTAGCTGGGATATAGCATGCATGGCATCATTTCTTATTTCCTATTAAATGTCCCTGGGACTCCCTCTCCCCAGGGACTTCTGAGGAAAAATATGGCCTGGAGGGCCTCGTGGAGCCTCACCTTATTTTCAATAAACTGTCCCCTGATGTCCCCATCTCCCTAGGGACCAACACAACCAAACTACCAGAAAACTCCATGTCGCTGCCCTTGACTATTGTATCATGTCCCTGGAGGCCAATAGTGGCCGGGGACTGAAAAAACAGGGAGCGCCACCATGCTCCTAATTATGGTTCCCAGGAAGGGCCAGAGCCAAGGGCGGTGTTAGCTAATTCTCTATCCCCTCATACCTATATCCAGAGAAGGGCGCCTACCTCCCAGTTGCGGTGAGTGTCAATGTCCTGGCTCCCACCTAAGAGGAAAGAGAGGAGCCAGCACACAGGAACTAAGTTCAGGTGTGAGGAGCTGGCAGTAGCCACAGGACTGATGGGCTCACCCTCTGCCCCCAATTTGATCCCACTCAAGTAGCTAATCAGAAAGGAGCACCCATATTTGCAAAGCAAATTAGAAAAAGGGGTACAAATGACTTTCTTTCGAGGTATGAGGCTGCACTTTAAATGACATAGACTTGGGTAGGAGTAAGACCTGTGAGGCCAAAGAAAGAATATTGTCCAATAAGCCCCGAAAATGGGGTTTACATTTGCATATCTAGCTTGTGTTGCTCGCAGACTCACTGCAATAGCCCTGTTTAGTGTTGGGGACACCCAGGACCTGCAGTCGGCTCACAAGGGCCCTAGAATCAGCCTTTTATCAATTTCTGAAATAGCAGTTTAAGCATTCTTGGAGCTTGGGGTTTTAGCTTGACAAATGTAGGGTGAAGGAACATTTGTTGCTTTCCAGTATGTGTAAAATCAGTAAAAAGACTCATGCACACAATTCATTAAATTTTCAAATGTTTTTTTTACAATGACAAGGTTAACAGTGAATCATTTCATGTCTTACAGCCTGATTTTGATCTCGGTGGATGGGATACTCCGTCACAGTGGAGCTGGATATCTCGCCCGCCGAAATATAAATCCCTTCGGATATAATGGGATTTATATTTTGGTGGACAGGATATCCGTCACCATTGTGACAGAGTAACCCGAGATCTAAATCAGGCCCTCAATGAATGGCATTGTAAGATGTTACCATCTTTCGTAATTTAATGGTGTTGCATTAGTTTATTATGACAACCTGGCAAAACTAGTTTGTCTGACTTTTGACAGCTACACCTATTATATTGTGTCTCCTATATGCCGGGGATATTGTGGTTTTAGTAATTCAGGGCTCACTAAGCGTGTGGATTGTTAGGAGACTTTCATTCTAGGTACTGCTACCTGATATGCAAACAAATAATGGACGGAATGCAGAATAAATCATACATTCACCCCCAGTCAAGAGATCTGGATTAAATTGATCGCTCTTCGGCTCACTACACCACCCCAGTTTGGACCCAGCTATATGCAAATCACTCTGGACCCTGTGGCTTATAGGAACAGTCCAGCCCGAACTGCCAAGCCAGGTCCTCCATGGACCGGAAACAAGCATCCTGGGACCGGTTTCTGGGTATTAATCTTCATCAGCCAGACTAGCTTCAATCCAGTGACAAAGTGAGCAAGGGGTCCACTTCTGGGCATACTCATCCCTCTTAGGGCGAAAAGTGATACACAAACAAATGATGGAAGGAATGCTGAATAAATCATACATTCACCCCCAGTCAAGAGATCTGGGTTAAATCCATTGCTCTTCTGCTCACTACGCCACCCCACTTTGGACCCAGCTATATGCAAATCAGTCTTGACCCTGTGCATCATAGGAACAGTCCTGCCTGAACAGTCCACCATGCCAAACTGGAATGGCATGGTGAGCAAAAAAACAATGGATCTAGGCCCAGATCTCTGTACTGGGGTGAATGTATGACATTGTTCTGCATTCTGTCCATCAAATGCTCTATTTGTATTTGTCACCCCAAGTGGGACGGGTATGCCCAGATGTGGGTCCCGTGCTCTCCATGTCACTGGAGTCAAGCTATCCTGGCTGATGGGGGCTGAAAGCCAGAAACCGGTCCTAGGATGCTTGTTTCCAGTCCAGGGAGGACCTGGCCTGGCAGTTCGGGCTGGACTGTTCCTAAGTGGACAAACCCTAAATTAACCTGTGTTCACCCTCTGGTAGCTTGGCAAAGAACAGTCAGACTTAACTTAGAGACAATGTGTAAAGTATTTGTGTAACGCTTCAAACAGTAAAATGGTGAAAACACCAGACAAGAAGATTCCACACCAGGTTAAAAAAGTAGAATTTAGTTTAATAAATAAAACAAGACCAAAATAACAAAAATCCAATAAGTTGAACTTGAGTTATGTATATTTAAAGAATAAACTGTAATTAGCTCTTAAGATCAATAAGCACTTACTTGGGATATCTGGTCACGACGGACCAGGACAAAGTCAAAAGTTCAGGCCAACCGCGATGGAGTGTGGGCCGGATACAGGGACCCAGTGACGCCCACTGAACAAAAGTACCTTGATCCTGGCTGCGTGAACGTTGAATATGTGGGATGCAGTCGAATCAAGCCATTGGTATCAATCCACGTCAAAGGGGTAATGCGCACTCCTGATTGGCGCAGCAGCTACAATGCATTGGCTCCAATGCATTGGCTCTGATGAGCACAGAGCTGAGATGTAGAGATTCATCGTCGAGGATGCCATAGACGGAAATGCAGAGATCCCAGGCCTTTTACTGAGTTAAACTCCTTAATTTGATCAAGCAATGTCAAGACAACTGTTTCCTCTACTCTTTCACCAAATGCTCCGTTTTTATACAGACTTCTCGGGTTAAGTCTAATGTACTCATAGGGTGTGAATCCTGATTGGTCAGAGTGGACAAAATTGGTAATCAGTGGGATTAGTCTGTTGGATGGTAATTTGGCTAATGCCTTCATGACATTATTCAGTAGCAAGACAGGTTGATAGTAAAAGCAATTCTTTTCCAGATTTCTCTTTCTTATAAATAAGAACATCAATGCTGTTGTCATGCCTTCCTTACAAACATGATCAGCATCAGTTTTGCTGTCATGTCAGTCATTGTTTATGGGATTATATACGTAGTAAAGTTGGACATGATGTTTTAATGGACTGCAATTGCAACAATGCACTCTTTGCTTCTACCAATCCCTGCCTCTATTCCTCATTGAGGCGTTGGGGCAAACATTCAAATTTAAGTCAATTTATTTCATTATCTTTACATTTCAATATAACTTTATGAAAGGTTTGGAAATATGCAGCGAATGTTGCCATGTAACCTTTCCCTCAATTGCCTGTGAGCATTGTTACTGATTTGTATCACACTTGATGTGAAAAGTCACATTACAAACAGTAACAACCAGAAAGTATATATGTTGTGAAGTAATTACTAGCATTGGCGACACCAAGTTCACTTTGATTGTTTAGTAATTAGAGTAGACCAAGCTTTGAATTAAAATAATTTTAGATTTTTTTAACAACTTTTTTTGAAAAGTCCGTGGAATAGCCTCGGATTCAATCATGGCGTCTAATACAGTTTATTTATTTATGGATAATTTGGAACAATGTTAATATTGGCAACTTAGAACTATGCCACTACGTTAGTTTCACATACAATAATTAGATAATAATACATTTTTGTATGGACAACCAACAAAATCAAATTAGTGGAATTCAGTATTTGGCTTGGTCAATTACCATTAAATTCACATTGGCAACAGAAAACAAAACCGTCATTGAACTTGATAATGCGGTATACATTTGAATTGAAAGTGAAAGTATGATGTGCTCATCAAGAAGATTAACTGTAACCATGTATCTATTTTGGTAAATTGTTTTCAGTCAAAGGAAGCAAAGAAGTTCCTTACATAGAACGAATAGTCAAGACATTGGATACATCATTGTCATTTCATGTTATCGCCAATTTCCAAAACAGAATAGACGTTTGAACATAAGCAAAGATCACGAGAGTGATTTGAAAATTGTCAGTAAATGCAGTTGTTAAGTGGTAGCTTCAAAAACTTATTTTCCTACCCTTGGAAGCTTTCTCCCTTCAAGATCACAAAAACCTTTCCTACTTAGGACATGGTTTTATTCTTTGAGATAATTTGTACTCCCCAACAAGAAGTGACTTTGCTCAGGTAAATGAACAGTTTTGCAAATTTTTCTAGGAGCTTTCATTCTGTCTGTGATTGGCAGCAGTAGATACATTCTCGGACTGGAAGGATTTGATGTTTGAGTGGGAGTGTTGAGAGTTCAAGCCTGGGATTACAAGATGAATTACAAAGGAAATGGATCTCTGGTGTTTCTGGATATGTTTGGCAATGGTAGGCAGCCAAATACAGGAAGAGTTAAAAAGGCACTAGAAGAGTAGTTTGGGGAATGTAAAGATTATGAAGTCAGCTCATTTAGAATAGGGCAGACATAGAAAACCCAAAGTGTGTGGTTTGGAGTACAAGAGCTAGCAATATGACAATTGCAGAAGTTCAAAGGCTAGGTCAGACCAGTGTATCTGTTTGACCAGTGTGCCTCTTTTTAACATCTTTTTACATCACCATCACCCTCACAAAACAGTTTATTGCCGTGACTGAAAGGACAACCTATAGAAAGCAGCTTTGGTGCAAGAACGGCAAAGAAGAGCTTAAATGGTCAAGATGAGCGGAACTAGATGAGGGAAGCTGCAGTTTGTCTATAACTGAAATGATGCATAGTTTACCTAATTATCAACTGAGCAGAAAGATTTAGGCCATATGCACTTGCAGGCTTATGTCTAGTCTAGGGTGCATGCACATTTGTGGCTTTCCTTGAATTTTCAAAAAATCTAGAAGTACTCCTGGGAAGTGGAGACTGTTCCAGCTTCCCAGTGGTACCTAGTTGTGTGACCTGTGCTGGGATGAGAGGCAGTGTACTCCCCCCTTGTATTTAAATGCTCCTTTAGGCCAACAAGCGGACAAGCTCACCTGGGACGCACCT
Organism: Lissotriton helveticus; assembly: GCF_964261635.1. Lineage (NCBI taxonomy): Eukaryota > Metazoa > Chordata > Amphibia > Caudata > Salamandridae > Lissotriton > Lissotriton helveticus. Next base: position 1,176,435,778 of record NC_136059.1, read on the forward strand.
GTGTGCCTTTGGAGTGGTACTGTGACCTGTGAAGACATGTGCAGCATTTCAGCAACCCTAGATGACCTTTCTCTGCTCTCTAGTACTGTGGCTCTCTACTGATGAAGGGCTAAACCCAGAAACGTGTCTAGAGATAACAGCACTACCTGCACCAACTTTGGTGAAAAACTACAGCAACACTAAAGTAAGGGTACTGCATTTACCAGAGTGCAAGGGGGTGAACTGCGGAGATGAGCGGCAGTGTGCTTCTTCTACCCCTTGTACTTAGACATGTAAAGAGTTACGCCTACATAAATAGAGCACATACATATTTATGAATGTGGAAACAAAATTCATAAACTCGCTGTCAAAGTTTAACTTTTGTTATTTTTGTTTACCTGTAGGGAGTTCTTTTTCCCTGTAGTCAAAACTCTCTCACAGCACCCTACCATTTTGCAGTGTATCCGCCTTTCTTTCATCCCGAAATAGGGCTAATTTCAAGTGCATGTAAATCCATTTATGCAAAGTAAATGTGAGATCTCTGCACAGAAGAAACAGGACTGGCAGAGGTGGAGCTCTCTGGTCTTAGGTTTGGATTTTGTAGTATGTGAAGTAGCACTACTACAATACTACTTCACGTACTCTAAAATGCCTTTTGTCAATTAGGACTTTAGTGCAGACATTACGGAGTGTATATGTGTATTAACTCTCCCTTGTTTCATATCCTTGTGAATTCAATAAAGATGTAATCATAGGGTGAGTGGTCCAAAAAAACATGATTTGGCTGCAGTAATATAACAAATTTTTCAGAAATGTAGAGTGAGAGCTTTCTCCGAACTATTCAAACTGTATGTGCTAATTTTTTTAATGTGCAGTAAGAGAACTATACTAATCCAAATGAAAGATTAGCAAACATGTTAACTATTCATTCATGTTCTGTTAGCACATCAGTTACTACTTCTATCAAACTCATAAAAAAAAGTCCTACTGTTTTGCGCTTGATGAATTTGAGTTGAATGGACTGAGAATTTTAATCAGGAACGTTAAAAATAGAAATCAACAGGTGGATTAGGGTACCTCCTTATTAATAGCCAACGTTCATTCTTTTTTTTAAACAGCATTATTATACACCCAGATACTCGTTCCTGCCTACCATTTTAACAATTTCTCACTCACCAACAGGATCATTTACAGTGGTGAAGCATCTTGTCTAATCAGAAATGTGTGCTGTAACCCAGTGGCTGCACATTTTCCAGATTTACAGGTTAAAGTGATATCCATAATAAAGTCAAGATTACTTTGAGAAGCACCAACATTTTTCATTTTTGCAGGACCTCTTGAAAACTATGTTATATACTTCATTTTGTTGCACAGCTTTGGAATCTATAGTTAAAATATTTGATTAAAATACTACTACCTGAAATTTCAGAAATATTGCCTTGTGCATTGTTGGGAGAAAAAGATGCTAACCCTACTAATAATACTCGCAATATTTAGTGGTCAATAAAGTTAGAAAAGACTGAGGAGCTTTTTAGTGAGGGTTATATTGTAGAGTGGTCAGCCAGATACTGCTATGGATTAGTGTGTTGCTCTATAGGTATGGATATGTGTGTGCCCAAAGACTTTGCCCTTTGCTCATCTCTGTTGGGCGACAGAGTTGCCAATTGCTCAGCTTAGGATGGCTTTCAAGTTTGGAGGCGCCTTTGCTGATTACATGGCTTTGATGCAGCACTATGTGCAGCAGGTGTGATCATTTTTGGGCGAATTCTTCTGGATGGGCAAAATGTGGATTGATTAAAGAATATGGATGTGCTATTGAGATGGCAAATGCTTAGAAAACTGGGGGGGGGGGATATTTACAAGAAAATGCTGGAGCACGGTGGTACGCCAAATTTGGCAATACCATGCTCCGACATTTTCAAATCGCAGGTATGCGGCGTAGTTACAAAAATACAGTGTACCCCTGTATTTCCCCCAGTGCTGACGCTATAAAAGCTACCTAGCACATGCACCCTGCCACCATGTGGCAAGGGTGCCTGCGCTGCAGGTTTCCCTTCCTGCACTTAAACAATCAATAATGGCGATTTACTTTTTCTATGTGTGCTGCAGAATGCAGCACATTTAGAAAGAGCAAAAAATTAGGAATAATTAATGATTCCTCCTTGTATCGCCATCCTAAGACCAATATTACCTGGCCTCTGTTTTTGCCGCTGCCCCAGCCTTGGAAATCTGGGGCAGCGTCAAAAAGGAATAGGTGTTGTAGTGAAATGCCCACAGCAAAACCCATTGCCCGCACCTTTGCCGCACGTTAAGTGACTTAGCACCACCTTGTAAGCATGGGGAATTGAAAATGCCACTGGAGCGTCAGAAAAAGTGACGCTCCAGTGGCGTTAGGGGCTTGTAAATAGCCCCTATATGTCTTGGAGTGTACTGCATGGGGAACATCCATTACGATGCGGTGTTTACACCGCACTACCATTACAACAATGGTTTTACAACGCAAGTCGTTACCACAACTTGCGCTGGAGGGCGCTCTAGGCTAAGGAATAGTAGATTTACTATTCCAACACCTTTCCTACTGTACGTAGGCTGGTGTTGGAATAGTAAATTTTACTATTCCTAAGTCCAGCACCCTACAGCGCAAGTCGTGGTAACGACTTGCGTTGTAAAACCAGTGTTGTAATGGTAGTGCGGTGTAAACACCGCGATGTAATGACATACAACCGTACTGCATGCATGGTGGCCGTAGGAGTTGAGTATGATCAGTGCTCAATTTGTGAAAAAAATAAGTACCAGGGCTCCTGTCAGGAGGCCACTACAGCTTGCACCACACATTGCCCCTGCCATGCTGCCAATGATAGTACCAACATAATTACTAACCATCACACTCCTACAAGTTTGCAATTTGGAGGACTATTCCAGGTCCTCACAGCTATAAGGATTGCTTGGGTGGCAGGTAATAGTAATCTTTAATGTATATTGAATTAATAATTTACTTTTGTTGTGGTCAGCTCTAAATTAGGCAGACAACGCCACCTTGTAGCAGACTGTGACAAGCGCCGGTGTTTGCAATTAAGTGCTGGTCCTGAGCACCTGAAACCACTGACTCAAATTAGGCACTGAATGTGATGTGTACTGTTGGCAAGTGCAATGAATGTAACTTGATATGGGTGAACTGTTAAAAGGGCAAACACTAACTATATTTTAAAGCACAGAATAATAGAAATCTTTAATAAAAACATTTATGCAATGGAGGAAAAAGGAGCCATTGGAGTTAAAACATTGGTGTACTTGTTGTTATTACATTATTCTGCATGATAAAGGAGTCTAATGCCTCAGTAATTTTATATTAAGAAAAAAGCCAGTATCTTGGGTCAAGGTGTTTGCTACTATACACCGATTGCTTAACATCTTTGAATGCCCAGACATTTGACATATGATTTTAATGGTTACCTGGAACAAGAATGGCCCAAAAGCTGGAACCAACCTTGTAGAGAATAAATTGTTTAATAGACTGAAGAAGCAAGCTTTTCTCCAAGCACTTAATTTCTCATGTGTCTGTCTCGGCCCAGGACAAACGTTTGATCCCAGAATTTCAGAAAGGCTTCTGCGTTGCTTGGTCCTGAATAGACAAGCAAGCAGTGTTGATTTTTGTTTTTACTAGGTGTTTGAATGCAGCTATTATACAAGGTCTTTATTGTTGTTATGTGGGTCTGAAGGTTGCTTTCAACAAACGGGATCGACTACTGCGATGGAAGAAATGTTTATAGGCAATTCTTTAAACTAATTGCCTCTCTGAATAAATAGTTGGCTCATAAAGAAATATGTCTTATGGTTCCCTCTGTAAGAATGTTGCCATTCCTCCTGTACTCAGGCTAGACTATGTTTTGGCAGAGATTTGGTTTTTTTATTTTGAAGGAACTCATCCCTCTAACGTTCGAGAAGAAAGGATTTTCACCCAAAACGTCACAATAAATCGGCTCCCTGCCTCCTATATGCAAACAATGCATGGCTTGTGTATATTGCGCCAGTAGTATCGCATTGGTGATTAATGGTTTTGTGATTCATGTAATAACGGTGATGGATCAAGCCCTGATCTTTGGACTGGGTAAAAGTGGTCTGCTTAATTCAGACACTCTGTTCATCACCACCCCCTTTTCTGAATCATGTAATTCAAAGCAACAGTCCGGATAATACCCACAAAACAAAACCCTTGGCCATGGGCAAGTCATCAGGCAGAGTAAAATTTGGTCGAGACAAGAAACAGTTCAAAAAAGTTTATAGATATTGTAAAAAATAGGTTTGGGAGCACACTGCTTCACCTCCCAGCAGAGTCGCCCCTAAGCATCATGGTTGATGCAGTCCGACAAGCGAGTACACTGGCAAAGTCTTGAGAGTGTTTCACGAGCTCGTGGAGAGGCACCTGCGCGCCTGGAGAGATACTACGTTCCAAGGATACGGCAGCCTGCTCAGCAACCCCAAATAATGCCTAATCTCTGCTAATGACAGATAATAATCTAGAAACACGTGTCCAGAGATGGCCAGCACTAATCTGCACTCACCTGGTGAAACACTCTAAAGACTTTGCAAGTGTACTCGCTTGTCGGACTGCATCAACCATGATGCTTAGGGGCGACTCTGCTGGGAGGTGAAGCAGTGTGCTCCCACACCTATTTTATAGATATTGTAAATTAGGAATCATATTGACTGCCAATCAGACTATGAACCCTCTTCAAATAACGGAGGTGAAAAAAGTATTTTTTGCTACTGAGTTGCCCTTTTAATGCTTAGAAAGCAAAGATGTCTCCAATCATCATGCAGGGGATACCTTTGCAGGCAGAGAAATGATTGCATGAAAAACTATTTGGAGGGGACATTTTTGTGTAACCCATTAGACGTGTACATGAACCCCTGTTTCACATTTGCACAGCACTACGTTTGGGAAGGATCTTCTGGGATGCAAGACTTACCTTCGAATCATTTTGGCTGATTGCATTGACCATGCATGATGGAAGGAGCAATTGATTCTTTGCTTGAATTAAATAAAGGTCTGAAATTAAATTTAAATTGAACGTAACCTTGTCTAAAAGGGAAAGGCCATCTAAAAACCTTGGTAAGAATTTTATATGCAATGTGCACAACTCACTTGTAACGATGTTTGAACTTCATTAACAGAATATCTGAAAAATAGAAAACAGTAGGCAGCAGGCACCCAGACTCTGGAGAACAAAATCCTTCTTTAATGGTAAAGTTTGATTAAAGTCACAATTCGATAAATAGTACTTTTAGAAAGTTGGCATGTTCTTGTCCCAACAATTTGGTGCCTGCAGCCTCTATCCTGGGTCACATAGCTAGGTGTAGCTAGCAGTTGATCTTTGCGTACGGCTCCCAGACAGTGAACCAAAGGGGGATCGGTTGTTGGAAGGTGGGCCAACTTTGAAAGGATAAGATGGAGGTGCTGTTACCTACCACACTTGCACATCACAAAAGCTCTGCCTCAACACGCTCACAAAGAGTTTCACACTTGTCTTTTATGCCTTCAGACAAGCTAGGGACAGCGTAGAAAGGAAGGAAATTCCAGACACCTCTGTAGGGGGATGACTCTGGCAATTTCTACAACTTCAAAGTGAGCACCAGGTATAAATATTAGATCCTCAGACCCAACTCTTCAGTACACTCCTGGACCTGTGGATACTACAGCCTGCTTGTTGAGAAGGAAGTCAGGACCTGCTCCCTTGATCCCAGGCTGAGTGACTCCAAGCCGTGGCTGACTGACCTCCTGCTCTCAGCCACAGGGACATAACAAGCTCCAGAGGCCTCCCTGCATCTGCCCAGATGAACTGCTGCCTGGACCTGCAACTGGAAATACCTGAGCTCTGATGGCCTTTGCAAGATTGAGTCCCTGATCTCCAAAAGGTGCCTCCCAGGATCTGGACTCTAGGCTGGCACTCCTCTGACTCAAAAAGGAGAAATCCTTAAGTGTTGGGTTCTTGGGGGCGTGGCTAGCAGCCGATGCGAGCGGACGCAGCCTAGCGAGGCTCCCGTCCTTTGCCCCGTTAATCCGCTCTATTATCCGTAATTCGGAGCGGAGTCCCCGTGTAACCGGGTTGATTCCGCCCTAATCATCGGCGCCTGCTCAGGGTCTGTCTCGGTCTTGCAAGCTGCCCGCGTAAGGCGCTGGGGTCCCCCCGGACCAGGGGACGGCCGCAACCAACATGGCGGAGTAAGGACGTGACGAGCCCTGACACTCCGGGCGAAGAGGTCCAGAGCTCGGCGATCGTCATCCGACACCAGCGGAGGGTGGGGGCTGCCCTCGTGGAGCGACCTGGTGCCCGGGGTCGATGGAGCGGTGACGGAGGCGCTGCGGAGCGAGGTGAGGGCCGGAGCCCGGGGGGGCCCGGAAATCGAGACCCCGGCTTCTGGGCCTGCTCCCATCTGAGGCCGGCGCAAGCAGAGGTGCACACAAGAGCCGTGCGGGCGGACCCCAGGCAGACCACCGGGTGAGTGACCCTAACCGGACCACAAGGGGAATCCTTCCACGGATCGCCAGAGGTGCCGGAGATGGGCTGGCAGGAGACGATTGGAGGCCGCAAGTGAGGGCGCCCGGCGGCAGAGAGCTGAGCGCAGGCCCTGCAGTGAGGCCCGACCACCTATCCCTGAAAGCCCGGGGGGGGGACCCGGCTGCCGCTCTGACGACGTGCCGGCTCTGGGACGTGCACCCCTGTCCCGGCGACTCGGCCCGCCCGGACTGCCGGCTCACCCGTTGTCCACCTACTGGGGGCCTCCGCGGAATCGATCATTGATCTGCGGACAGCGGGTGTGGCATGGTGGTGCGACGTCGGAAAAGGGGACAGTGATTGCGAGCACTGAAACTGTGGTCAAAGCGGGCCCGGACAGGGGGCTCACTAACCGCCCGAACAGCTGGAAGTAATGACGGCCTAACGATCCCAGGCTGCACAGCCGAAAGGCCCAGTTGGCACATAGCGGCGGAGACTGGCTGACACCTCAAAGTGTTGATATCCCAGCCCCCCGCTGGCGGGGCTGCACCGGCAGGAGCGCGAGCACGTGCGCACAGACACCCGGCACACAAACTGATCCATTGGCGACCCACGAGGTGAGGGGAAGAGTGGTGGTTCGGCACCGGGGTGCGGAGCCGGAGCCTCTCCGGGCCGGCAGGAGTGGGCAATTCACTACGAGCCCGCTCTACAGAGGGGGCTGGGTCGGGGCAGCTCCCCCGCCACCGAAGTGGTGGAACGTGAACACCCAGGTGCAGAGGCGAGATCCCTGGGACGCGACTACCGCTGGCCGCTCGCCCGCGGACTGCCCCCACCTTGCAAGTATCGAATCGGCCTTGGAGCTGCGACCGATCGTCCCACTGAGGATCCTACCGGTGACATCTGACCCCGCCGACCCGGCGGCCACCGGGGGGGGCCATGGGGAAGCCGAAGGGACCAAAAGGGGAAACGGCCACGGAGGCCCCGGAATCCTTGCAACCACCCCAATCGGACTTGCTGGCGATGCAAGACAAAATCCTGGAAGCCATAGCGGCCACGAGAACCGCTCTGCAAGACGACATTGCCCAGGTGTCGATGGGCCTAGGGCTCTTGCGGGCGGATCATGGGAAACTCGCCGACAGGGTCAAAGAAACCGAAATAACTCTGAAAGACATTGTGCCGGGACAAAAGGCTTTGGAAAGTGAACTGACGGACGCCCTGGAACGCATACAGACACTGGAGAGGAGAGCGGAGGATGCGGAAAACCGAAGCCGACGGAACAACGTACGTCTGGTGGGCCTTCCGGAGAAAAGCGAAGGGACGGACATACTGGGCTACGTGGACAAGTGGCTGAGGACTGTAGTGGCACCAGAGGGCTTGTCCCCATTCTTCACGCTGGAGAGGGCGCATCGCGTGCCTGCTCGTCCCCCGAAACCGGGACTTCCCCCGCGACCGGTGGTGATTAAAGTACTCCACTACAGAGACAGGGACTGGCTCCTACAGCGAGCAAGAGAAGCGGGACCCTTCCAGGTCGAAAATAGCAGAGTGACACTGTTCCCGGACTACACCTTTGAAACTCAAAAACAAAGGGCCTCTTTCCTTTCCATTAAAAAAGAACTGCGTACTGAGGGCCTACAGTACTCATTGTTGTTCCCGGCGAGGCTTCGAATCTCCTTGGATGGGAAAGCGCTGTTCTTCACATCGGCAGCAGATGCTTGGGATTGGTGGGACTCTTATAAGGCAGGTTCGGATGGGGCGCGCCTCAGAGCTGCGGAGGACTTCCAACAGAGACCAGTGCGGCGATCCAAACGGCTTCGGAAACGTGGCCAACACCATAGGCGGCCGCCGGAATCACAGACGGCACTAGAACGGAAGGCAGCATTGCAAGCGGTGCAGGAAGTCTCTGGTGAGTTGCTGCCTCGGCAACGGGAGGAATCGCCTTCGGAGGACAAACAGACGGGATCGGAAATTGAACTGTCGGAGGTGGACAGCACGCTGGGCCCGAAGGTGACGCCACAAACGGCGGAAGAAAATTTGGCAGTTGAGGAATGTGCTTGCGGGGGGTTGGTGGTGGCAGCCTGGATCGACTGGCGAGCCCGGACGCTGGAGCAGGCAGCAGTGAGACTGATTAATGAGTTTGGATGACTATTGTGGGGCGGAAAAGGGCAAGGGAGGCGTATTTTGCTGAGGCTACTAGTTAACGCACCCAGAGGCCCCTAAGGCCGCCACGGTACAGACTGTGGAGTAGACTGTGGAGTAGACTGTTTTGAGAGCAGGGAGGGGGGGGAACGGGGAAGAGCGGAGTGGAGATGGAGAACTGGGGGGAAGTGAGACAATGCGGTTGGGGATGGGGGACGGGGGGGGGTGTTACTGGTGTCTGGCCGCTAAGGGACAGAGTCCTTAGCAAACAGAATCGAGATGATGGATAGTGTGGGTTCCTTAAAATGTGTGTCCTGGAACGTGCAGGGTCTAAACTCAATGACTAAAAGGCATAAAGTTCATTCTTACCTGGTCCGCAGGGGGGTCCACATTGCCTTCCTGCAGGAGACCCATCTGACCAAACAGGAGGGGGCAGCTTTACAGAGAAGATGGAGGGGGCACCTGTTCTACACCACTTATTCCGCATTTGCTAGGGGTGCGCTGCTTTGGATTCGAGCTGGGGTCCCACTCAAGGTCTCTAGGCATACCGTGGATCCGGAGGGCCGATTTGTGGCGGTTGAGGGGTTACTGAGGGGTCGTCACATAGCGCTCTGCAGCATCTACGCACCGAACACTGATCAAGCGCCCTACTTCACCAAACTGTCCAAGCACTTAGCGACCTACTTTGCGGGCCCGGTGTTACTGGGGGGGGATTTCAACTCCATTGAGGACACCACATTAGATAGATCTCACCCACCGCTGCATGCATCCCCGGTACACAGACTAGCGAAGCATAGACTACAATGGCAGGGACAATGGGGCCTAACGGATGCATGGCGGGCACAACACCCTACTGACAGGGACTATTCATTCTACTCCTGCATGCATGACCTACATGTTCGTATAGATGCGTTCCTTTGCTCTCAACACGTATTGCCCTTAGTCACCCGCACGGAGTACCTAACACGCACAATCTCAGACCACAATCCCTTACTACTCACCCTGGCCTGGATGAATGGAAACACGCCAATCCCAACGTGGCGGCTCAGACCAGACACACTGGATGACCCACCATTTAGGGCGGACCTGGAACTTAGGATCACCCAATACTTTATAGAAAACGAGGAGACTGCCTCCTCCAGGGCCACCGAATGGGACGCATTCAAAGTGGTGGTAAGGGGTCACTGTATTGGGAAGTTTGCAGGCGCGCGACGAACGCTGGTGGAGGATCTAGATAAGGCGGAACGGACGCTGCGGGACGTGGAGAAGTTGCGACCCGGCCATCCCGAATTGCAGGGCAAGGTTAGCGCAGCGCGCGAGGCGGTAGCAGTCGAAATGGAAAACCTGCGCAGCTTTGACTACAAATCCTATTTAACTAAGACTCTTGCGGAGGGGGACAAAACGGGAACACTCCTGGCCTGGCTGGCCAACCCCCATAAAGGTTCTTCCCCGATACTATCCCTGACTGATACGTGCTGAAGCGACGGAAGCCCTATTGGCTGAGATCCATCTACCCAGTCTTGACCCGGAACTCGCTCTGGCGATCGGAGGTCCAATCGACCTTGCAGAAATTAGAGGGGCCATTAAGAAAATGGCGCGTAACAAAACGCCGGGGATAGATGGCCTACCCATTGAGTTCTATGCGAAGTTTGCGGAGACACTAGCCCCGAAACTTAGGACGGTGTACAATGAAGCCAAAGAGAGGGGAGAGCTGCCCCAATCGATGCGCGAAGCAATCATGATTCCGCTGCTAAAGCCGCGTAGGGATGGCACGGATCCAGCTTCTTACCGCCCGTTGTCAATGTTGACGACGGATTACAAAATCTTGAGTACGATCCTAGCAGGGAGACTAATAGCGCATATGAGGGGTTTAATCCACGAGGACCAATCGGGATTCATCCCCACCAGGAACACGTCCCACAATATTCGACGACTGCTCAGATTACTAGCAGACCCGCCGCAAGCTGCAAGACGCCCGGTGGTGTTGTCTGTCGACATTGAAAAAGCGTTCGATAGTCTGGGGTGGGACTATCTCTACGCGGTGATGCGGGGTTTTGGCCTGGGGGATGACTACATCAAATGGACCAGGGTGCTGTATGCGCGGGCAGGTGCAAGGGTGAGGGTGGGAGCATTAATATCAGATCGCTACGAGGTGAACAGGGGAACGAGACAGGGCTGCGCTCTGTCACCTCTGCTGTTCGCATTGGCCATGGAACCGTTTGCAATGTTAGCTCGGAGGGGAGATGCGTACTGTGGGCTTGAAGCTAGGGGGGTATACCATCATATATCGTTATATGCGGACGATCTCTTGCTATTCTTAGATAACACCGAAGATGCGGTTAGAGGTGCGGAGGGACTACTGCTGAGATTCGGGGCGCTATCAGGCCTGAAGGTGAATTGGGCGAAGACTTGCCTTTTCCCGCTCCGAAAGCTAGAGACACAACCGCCAACGAACATTGGCATGCGCTGGGAACCAGATTGCCTGCACTACCTTGGGGTTTACGTCTATCACGACCCCACCAGCCTGCTTGACGGGAACATTGGCCGCTGTATCCGATCGCTGAAGGGCAACATGGCCTTCTGGGCTACCCTCCCCCTGTCAATGACGGGACGGGTGTCCCTCCTCAAAATGGTTGCACTTCCGCGGTTATTGTACCTCTTTAGGACCCTTCCGGTATGGATACCGGGAGAAGTATTCCGGCGATTGAAATCAAATGTGGTATCATTCCTCTGGGGAGCATGCAGACGGCGAATAGCATTGGCGACTCTCATGCGCCCCAAAGACCAGGGAGGGCTTGCAGTCCCAGACTTCGAGCTCTATTATCTAGCAGCACAACTTCAATTCTTTACGCAGGAGGTGGCGAGAGTGTACAGGGGACCCGACCAGGAGAGGGAGGCGGGCACCCCCGCCACATACTGGCATATATAGCCCTGCAACAGAAGTTGTTATTGAAGGGGTTGACCCTAGAGGAAAGGACTCTACGTATGTGCTGGAATCGCATGCAGCGGCGTGCGGGTCCGGGACGTCCATACGCTCCCGAGATCCCGTTGGGGATGGTGACGGCGCTTCCGCACGGAGGGGACTGGTCGAACCTCCAAATATGGGAGGAAGCGGGCCTTCACGTGATAGGAGACTTATACGCCGACGGGGTGTTGACGGACTTCCAGACTCTGCAAGAACAGTATGGCCTCCCACGTGGGGACTACTTATTGCATGCGGCAGTGGTGGGGGCAATTCAGAAACACTGGGGGGAGGGACTGGCAGAACCTAAATTGTCATTAGCGTGTCAATACACGATGATGACAGCTGGCACTTTCAAGGCGGTCACGTGTCTCTACTCCCGCATGAGCACCGAAAACGTTCTGCCATTGACGCGCCTCAAAAACCACTGGGAAAATTACCTGCAAAGAGAGATCCCGGACGCGACGTGGTCCGATCTCATCCAACGAGCCAGGAAAAGCACCAGAAATGCCCGTTTCCAATTAATACATCTCTACATCCTGCATAGGGCCTACCTCACTCCGAGTAAAATAATACAATACTTTGGCACGACGGATGCAGCATGCCCCAGGTGCGCGCTACTAGGTGCCGACTTACTACACATGCTCAGGGACTGTCCGAAATTGCGGGAGTATTGGGAGGGGATCGGGGACACCCTAAATGAAGTCACCGAACGATCCCTGCATTACGATAGCGCGGTCACCCTCCTACACTGGTTCCCACACACACGCAAGACGAAAACATCAAGCAAATTTATAGACATGGGCTTACTGATTGCGAAGAGGGAACTCACTAGGGGATGGAAATCTAAAACAGCACCAACGCACCGTAAATGGCTGCATGAATTTCTAAAATGGGCAACAGCAGAGAGCACACTCCGGTACCAGTTAGCCCGGCGCACGGCGAACGAGAAAGCGCAGGAAGCGGCACTAGCATGGGAGACCCTAGTCCAGGAGCTGAGGGACAGTGTAGAAACGAGGGAGGAAGAAGGAGAGGTACCACGCGGGGAGGCCCCTGAGGAGGCAGAGTAGGACACCGCACTAACACCAGACACACACACTTGAATTTTGTTTCCAAGATCCTATTTACACCGAATCACCCGAGTTCACAAATATGGAACTTCGGTTCAGACACCAGGAACAAAGGGAGGGGGGCGGGGAAAAAACAATTAAACAGAGCACTACTGCGTAGGGAGATTATACATCACCATGGAACTAGAGACCACATCGAGGGGCAGAACACCCAAAAGCAGAGGGGGTTAATTCACTGACCCATCTGGGACTGGAGATTGTACGTCATGATAAGTGAGTAACTGCCGCCCAGCCTCCGGGATGTGGGTTGTAAGGCTGTGTAAGCAATGGGCGAAAGCATAGATGTGGTAACGATACTAAGTCCGAGCTGGTATATGATTGATATGACCCGCATTACCTCTGCAATAAAAATTGTTTTACAAAAAAAAAAAGTGTTGGGTTCTTTGCTACCGTGAACAGACCTATTCACACCAAGATTTTGCCACCCACACTGACTGCCAATGCGAAGCTTGAGTGAGCTCAACTCTTCTTGCGACAGAAACCATCAGTGACAACCAGAAATGCGAGATATGCAGTTCACACTACAGTATCGGAAGCTCATGGTGACCACAAGTCGCGCAACGTACTTAGGGCTCAAAGGGCTTCAGCCCTCCACCCATGTGTGTCACCCCAGGCTGAGACAGCTTTCCAGCACACACACACACTTTTTGAGCTGCTGTAGGCTGGCTGGTGTGACGCCCGTCATATTGCAGCTGCACCAGAGTACTTCACAGGTCTTTAAAAGACCATTTACTTGGTAACAAGGCTTTGTTGTTTTTTCACCCCTTCTTAGAGCCCCTGAATCTCCACTCAGCCTATTGCTGGAAGAATTACCCCCCCCCAAAAAAAATGTTATTAGCACCTCCCGACACTTTGGCTCTAGTTGTGCCTCTGGTGACCCCTAATGCAAACCTCCAGCAACAATTACCTGACAGGATCTTCATGCTACAAGAACAGCCATCCACGATGTTCTGACTTTTCTTGGCACTACAGCGACGACCATCCACGGCGCTGTCCCTGCCCCTTGAATCCTCCTCCTCCATGAACAGAACTCTTTGCTCTGGACTTCAGAAGGGTACTTTTTCAGCGGGACTCATCTGGTCCCTATATCAAGCCCATGTCCATCGCTATCGTCCTGAACTTGTGACCTTGTCCCGATTCGGCATGACCAGATAATCACAGTTGGCACTTTATGTATGTTTTTGTGCTATGTATGTTTTATTGTTTACTTTAGAAATATAAACAAATGCTGCTACATTTTGAGCCAAAAGCAGCATATGCCTTGAAACTTCATCTAACAAACAACCATTTATCAAAGTCTAAGCAGTGGCGGCTCCTCTGCTAAGGCGGAGGATCATCGCCCTACTGCTTTTTGAGCAGAGCAAAAAATAAAAATAAAATGATTAGTAACAAGATGTTGTTATCATTTGCGGGTCTTGGAGTCAGGTCAGGGCAGGGCTGAGCTTGCCAGAGTGAGGAGTAATTTGCACTCCATAAGTGCGCATGACCGGCCAAACTGTCATGTGCACTTAGCATGTTCTTCACCTGGCTGTGTTGCACAGCCCAGTGGAGAACATGTCTCCACCTGGCTGTGTTGCACAACCCAGTGTAGAACATGCCTAGGCTCCTAGGCGCTACCTGAGCAGCCAAAGAGGCTGCTCAGACCAATCACAATTCTGCTTATGCAGCGTCGTGATTGGCTGAGAGAGTCCGGGAGCCTGGGTGCTTCTGTTCCTGCTGCGGTGCCGAGTGAAGGTGGAGGGGAGGCGGCGGTGGTCGAAGGTAAGCTTATTTAATTGATTTTCTTCCCCGGACCCATCACTCCCTTCCGAGGCAGCTGCCACTGAGTCTAAGGTGGTAAAATAGCACTGCTCCAGCTCTTTAGCTACTCCTGACACAAATCAGCCCAAAACAGAGGCAGAAACAGCCCCAGGAGGGCAATAAATAGTTTAAACTAATCAGCTGACAAAAATTGTTTTTTTTCAGCATAGATGGACGTTTCAGTGTAAAATATAAGTGCTATTGCCTGCTTTGCTGTTGTTCCTTTTGCCTGCATAAAGAGTCAGATAAGATACTTGTTTCATCCTGCTGGGAGAGCAGGACATGAAATTATAAAACATGTTTTATTTGTTGAAACCCCTTGAGGCATAGGCAGGCAAAATAGGTCTAAAACAAACCAGGTACCTCGCTGTTAGGTTATTAGTGGGTTTGGTCTATCCTGGATGCTAATTAAGGAAACCAACCACTGTGTATAGATAGTTTAGTGAAGAATTGCCATTTGATCCTGAGACAATTCAGGCAAGAAACATGTTGCCCTCTAAACTTTAGCCACTGCTGAACATTACATCAGTGGTGTGGCACTTTCATTTTTAACTGAGATTAGTGGACTCACTATTTCCCATTTTATATCCACCTCCACTTTGCACCCACAAATCGGACACTCATCTACACTACACGGCCCTACACCGGCACTTCACCATACGGCATTGGAAATAAAAGATATCCAAAAAAGAGCCCCTCATAGGGTGCCCGTCAGGCATTGCAGCTCCAGCCTGACGAGGAGCACACCCAATGTTGAAGCACGAAACCCAGCCGGGTGTGTGAGGGCACCAGTTCCTAAAGTGGGAGACACCCCCTCCTCCTTTTGTGGACATTAACCTACACCAATGAGTCCTCTATCTTCTTTCCTTTCTACCCTCTCTAGGAACTGCACATCTTTTTTGTCAGATTTATATTACTAATCACACATGCATGTAAAATTTAGATTAAATTACTGCTTTAAGGTGAATAGGAGCTGTTCCTCACCTGCCATGTAATTAATAGACCTGAGCTGAGGGTTCTCTTCATTAAGGCAAAAGATGACCGGATTTCGACATGTGCGGATATTATGCAAGGTAAAAGGTGTATTTAGCCATTGTCTTCGCTCTCCTAGTGATGCCGGAGAGGTACAGACTATACGTGTCAATGACTAATATATTGCAAAAGCCTGCATTCATTAATATTTAGTTTTGACACCCATGGCAATACAAAGTCCAGTGTTGAGAATTGCCCAACTCGCATCTGCATTAGCTTTACTGTATAGAACGCCGGGTGGGGCTCACTTGAATATTTCTGTGGGCAGAGTTGTTTGTGGCTGTTGATAATAGACCAGGCGTGGCTTCTGCTCTGAAATTCCAGTTTGTTATTTTGCAATGTAAAGAAGTTGTATCGCCCAGAGTAACTGCGTCGAGATATTCCAAGCCCCTAACTTAGACCAGAATTGTTTTCTGTTTACTACTAAGGTGGATAAAGCAGGTGTATAAAGGAAAGCTTGTTTGCTATGGATTTATCAGTTTACATGGAAAGACTCATCAAAGTATCTATGGTCCTTGCTGATGCTTTAAAACCAGATTGTTTAAAAGGTATTAGTTTAGAGTTGGATGCCCACTCCTCCAAACCATTCAACAACAACTTTGCAATATGCTTGGTCATTGTGCCCAGGAGAGCTATCAGCCTGGGAGGACCTGGTCTGTTGTTATTTCTTTTTTATAAATTGCCTGTAGTATTGATTTGCGCAAAGAGTCAGAGATTATTATGTTGTGTTTTCCACATACGAAAAAACAATGGGATTCTATCAATGTGAAGTAAAATATTTTTATCAATTTTCAAATTTTGGTGGGTGAAGGAGGCTCTCCTCGCGGGTGGCGAAGAAGGAGCACTATGTGCTTTTAAAATACCCCTCACACACTAAGAATCCCTTAGTGTCATGCTTCATCATAGGGGTCTTCCCACCCCTCTACGGGGCGGGGCGTGCTATGACCTACGAGCTACGCGGGAGCACTGATGTAAATGACGGAAGGCTATGTGTGGTGTGAGACAGCGATAGGTGAAAGGAGTGTAGGGACCTAATTATGTGGGAATAAAAAGGGTTAAAAATTCCCTGGCTAGTAGAAAAAAATAATTTAATGGCTTCCCTAGCTGGGAATGTTAAAAAGGGGTTTAGGAGAGGTAGAACGGAATATGTTGCACCCGTAGAGGGACGGGAAGACCCCTATGATGAAGCATGACACTAAGGGATTCTTAGTGTGTGAGGGGTATTTTAAAAGCACATAGTGCTCCTTCTTCGCCACCCGCGAGGAGAGCCTCCTTCCCCCACCAAAATTTGAAAATTGCTACAAATATTTTACGGACCATGTGGTGTATGCATAGGCATGCAGATACATCCCCTAACGAGGCACTCCAGAAAGGATCAAATAATAGATTCCAAAAAATTCCTCTTTTGAAGATTTGTAAAGTTTTAATTATACCAAAGTGGTAGTGTTGCAGTTCTCACTGATATTTACATCATATCAATGACAATGATTTAATGCATACATATTCATTTGTAAATCCGAACTCCAATGCATTTCGGGCGTGAACGCCCTTTATCAAGGAGAGCTGAAAGAATGAAAACGAGCCCGGGTTAGGGTAAAGGAAACGAGTAAGCGCGAAAAAGTACAATGCGTATAATTGTCTTAAAGTGCCGATCAATAAAAGTGGATATTGTTGGTTTACACGAGTGTGATATGTTATGTGAAGTGCTCGAATATGGGGAGTGGACAGAAGAGGAGGTGAGGGAGGTGAAAGAAATTAGGTATCATGGGATAAGAGGCGGGTGCAGGGACGCGGTGATAGATTATCATAGCGCTAAGGCGTTAAGCAAACAAACTTACTTCAACGGAGTTGCGAGGGCACTTGCTACTCCGGTCCACCGGTCTGAACGTTTCAGAAAGGATTCACCCGAGTGAGTGGCAACGAGGTAACATAAGCAAAATGAAAAGTGAAGGTAAACATAAAGATAGGCCACGTGTGGTGAGTGCAAAAGATGAAAATAGAGAAAGGACTGCATGGAAAGTTTAAGAAGTGCGGGGGCCATCTTGAAGTGATAAAATATAATAACAAGTGTGGAGAGTCGAATGAAAGTTAAGGAGAAGGAAGATGAAGATAGGGATAAAGAGCAATGAGTCAACAGCTACAAAAAGTACAATAAACATGTAGAAGTTACTCAAGCAGTGCACCACCAATATTCTCTTTTTTAAAAATATTTTACTTCACATTGATAGAATCCCATTGTTTTTTTGTAGCATATTGGAGGGTGATTCTATCACCACTACCTCTACACTTCCTCAAATGTTTTTTGGGTGTTTTCCACATAATCATGGGCAGCCACGGCCGGTGGTAGGTGTAACTGCAGGGCGGTGACGTAGGGAGGGGGAGGGGCAGGGTGGGGAGGTTGTAATGTATGGATTACGGACTTTAACAGGTAAGTAAACATATAAATAAATAATACGAATTTCGTTGCGCGCACTGCATCGCATTTGGTGATGCAGTGCACACAACGAAATTCGTTTTATTTATTTATATGTTTACTCACCTGTTAAAGTCCGTAATCCATACATTACAACCCCCCACCCTGCCCCTCCACCTCCCTACGTCACCGCCCTGCAGTTACACCTACCACCGACCGTGGCTGATCATGGGTTTGCACCATTTGCCACATAATCCATCATCTGCTGCATAATCTCCAGATTCTAACAAAAGAAAGTAGTTTCAAGCTCAGATGAAACAAACGTTACTAAAAGGGAGGTGGCCCGTGTCCTGCATAGTGTAAACCCCTTTGCAAAGGTTTACTGGTCCTCTTTTAATTGCTTATTGCTGTATTGAAGTTTTAAACTGGCACTAATAAATTAAAATTTTGTGCATACAATGTAACCATATGTAAATATGACAAAATAATGAAAAAATACTATCACAATTTGTACCGCATTAGACTGCATCATTGCATTCAGAACTCAATCATACATTAGTATACAGGGTGCAAGAAATACATGTGGTTTAGTTTATATTTTAAAAATCTAGGGGCTTATGTACAAGCCCCTATCGCCATGGGAACGTAACTTTTTGTGAAGTTTCCGTGGCGTTTGGGGCCTTGCCTTAGGTACAAGGCAGCGTGAAGCCACTTAACGTGGCTTAACACTGCCGTGTGCATAAGGCACCCTTTCATGCTATGCGTGCAGTGGGTGTTGCGGTAGGCGTTCCACTGCAAACCATTGTATTTGACGCTGCCCCCTATGTACAAGGGTGGCGTACATAGGAGACAGCGCCAACATTAAGACCAGGAAAACCCTGGTCTTAAGTTGGCAAAACAGCCTTGTGCAACACAAATGGAAAAAGCAAAATGCCATGGTTTGTTTATGTACTGGAAGGTAGAAGAGGTAGGGGCACAGCCAGGCATTTTTTGTGTTGTGTGGGGCTGCAGGGAGTACAGCAGACCCCCAACAACATAAATACTTCATATTTTTTATGAAGCATTCCTATCTGAGGCCCTAATCTCTTCAACTGGAGTGCAGAGCCCCCGTGTTGCTTGTTCTATGGCTGTACTTTGCAGCTTTTAGAATAAAAAAAAACAAAGACATGTTGACCTTTTGTTTAATTGAACTTTTTTACATATTTTTACAACAATCACTTTTATCAAACATTACACTTTGTGAATTGTTGGAATATACATTTGTTATAATTTTTGGTTATTTTTTAACAAAGAGAAATTCATGCTTTATAAAAGTTGATATTCTGATCCCTTCATGAAGTCTATGGGCCACTTTTTATATCTTAAAACACACAAGATGATGGACGGAATTTTGCACAATGGCAAAACATTTATCCCCAGTCACAGATCTGGGTTTAATCCATCGTTATTTTGCTAACCAAGCCACCCCAGTTCAGACATGGCCATATGCAAATCAGTCTTGACCCTGTGCCTCATGGGTGTCGCCTTCCCCAAAGTAATCACAGGAGCCGGGAGCAGGTTTCAACACGTCTTTATTCGTACGTGCCTGCTCGAGAACTAACTAACTTCCCTCACTTCCTCCCTTACCCACGCCCCTTCCTGCCTTGCCTGTCCTGTCGCAGATAGGGGTCAGGCAACAATGATAATTTTGTTTAATCATCACTTCACCTTTTCGGGCCTTTTAATTTACCGCCCTCCGGGCTGCGATGCTGCCTTTAGGGCTGCTCTCCCGGATCTAATTAGTACGGAGGCATTAGGATGTGCGAATTTTAATGTCCTTGGTGACCTCAATCTCCATTTGGACTGTCTATCTTTGCCCGCTATTCGGAGTTTTTCTGCCGATCTAGAGGCCTTGCAGTTTTCCCAGCTGGTGACCTCTCCTACACATGGCCACATACTTGACCCGTTTATGACCAACTTAGAGGGTATTAGAGTACTTTGTCCCATTCAGTTGATTTGGACCGATCATATGCTGGTGAAGATGGTTGTCCCTATGTCCGATCCTCCTTTTATATCTAAGGATAAAACAATCCTTAAACGCCGTTGGAATAAATTAAAACTGGAAGACTTTTATCGTTTTTTGGAGAAAGCGCCCCTGGGCCCGGTCATTAATGTCGATGATGGGTACGACGCTTTCTGTGTGTGGATTTCTCGCGCTCTGGACTTTTTGATCCCTTTGGTATGGTCTAAACAGGGCGCTAAAGAGCATAGCCCTTGGTATGACGATACCTTAGCGTCCCTTAAAAGAGCCTGTAGGCAGGCTGAACGGCTTTGGAGAAAATCATTTGATCCTGAGCTTAAGGCCTGCTACTTTGCTAAAACTAAGATCTACCACAGAGCGGTATGCAGAGCCCGTGCAGCTTATTATGCTCAGGAGTTTCTGAATAGCCCTAACCCCTCGAAACTTATATTCAAGGTTTTAAAGGACTTAGTGGCTAAGAGGACAACGGCTGTAGAAATATGTTCAGATTCCCATTGTGAGGGTCTGGCCTCTTTTTTTCTCGAGAAGGTGCAAGCCATATATCGAACCTTCCCTATGGTCTCGTCCAATTTAGTGCGAGACAGCTGTGTCGTGAGAGATAGTGAGTGTCTCGACACCCTGCCTTCCATGACAAGGGAGGCTTTTGATCACTTGAGTTTAAAAATTAAGTCGGGCTCTCCTGCAGATCCGCTTAAACCGGCTCACCTTAGGACTATGCTGCCGCTATGCAGCACTCCGGTGTTGTCTTTAATCAACCTGTCATTATCCTCAGGTGTAGTGCCTACTAGGTGGAAGCAGGCCATAGTCACACCCATATTGAAGAAGGCTACCCTCGATCCTCTCAAACCTGAGAACTACCGCCCGATCTCCTTGCTTCCCTGGGCCACAAAAGTTGCTGAGGCCCATGTGAACGGTATCCTGGCAGACCATCTTACCAGAGCTAACATCTTAGACCCAACTCAGAATGGGTTCCGTGCGGGCCACAGCACGGAGACGGCCCTACTTTCCATGGTCAAACATCTGCGATCTGTGCTTGATGCGGGTCGGACAGCGGCACTATTATTATTAGATCTGAGTGCCGCGTTCGACACTGTATCGCACAGGATCTTACTTCAGCGACTGGAGGAAGTAGGAGTCAAGGGCTCTGCCCTATGCTGGTTTCGATCCTTTCTTACGGATAGGTCGTTCCAGGTTGCGATTCCACCTGGCAAGTCTAAACCGTACCCGTTGTCTCTGGGGGTCCCACAGGGGTCTTCGTTGAGCCCCACTCTTTTTAATCTTTACGTGAGACCGCTGGCTGCGGTCGTCAGGCAATGGGGCCTGACGATGGTCTCATATGCTGATGACACGCAGCTGGCGGTCACGTTGAGTGGGGACTCTGATGTGGAGGCCCTCAGGTTCCGGGACGGCTTACGGGCAGTGGCCAATTGGATGAACTCTAACTGTCTCCAGTTGAACACCAAGAAGACAGAGGTCATGGTGGTAGGCAAGCAAGTGGGGTTGTGGGGCGACGACTGGTGGCCTTCTGAACTGGGTGTGACCCCCTCTCCGGTATCGGAGATAAAAAATCTTGGGGTTTGGCTTGATCCAACACTTAGTTTTATCTGCCACACCAAGAGGTTGGCGGCCTCTTGCTATGGCGTTATTAGAGGACTAAGGCCTATAATGAGATTCTTTGATGCCCCCACCAGACAGCTGGTGGTTCAGGCATCAGTACTGTCTCGACTGGACTACGCCAGCTCGCTCTTGGCCGGGATAAATCAGGCTGAACTTATTCGGCTGCAGCGAGTTCAAAACGCTGCTGCCAGAATAGTGGTAGGTTTGCCTAGACGGTGCTCGGTCTCCAAGACGATGCACTCGCTTCATTGGCTCCCTGTAACTCAGAGGATTCAATTCAAGGTTCTCTGCCTGGCATTTAAAATCCTCAAAGGTATGTCTCCCCAAATTCTGGCGAATCTTTTAATTCCTTATGTCCCTTTGCGGACTCTGAGATCTTTGGGCCAGAACTTGGCAGTGCTTCCACGCTTCAGGCTGAGTAGAACTGGCGGCCGCTCCTTTCGAGTACTGGCAGCGAAGTGGTGGAACCTCCTCCCTTCTGAGACTCGGGCAATTGATGACCTTCTTCAGTTTAGACGCGCTATCAAAACCTTATTGTTTGTCTAAATTTAGGTTCTTCTCTGCGCCAGACTGATGTTGTGTTGTGTTTGCCTTCTCATAGCGCCAGGACGCCCCTTTGCTGGGGCAGCTGTTGCGCTGTACAAATATTAATAACATAACATAACATAACATAACATACGACACCTCCCCCTTTTATACAAAGTATTTCTGTCTCTCAGATCTCTTCAATGAGACGCTTGGGTCGTCTGGCCTGTCGCTTGGGGCGGCTGAGCTGGTCCGATGTCTTGGCTTGGTGACTCATGACGTTGTCCTGTCGTACTGGGCTATGATGATTATGATCACTGCTTTCAGTTCGACTCGCTGAGTCAGTGGAGAGCTCACGATGTTGGCCTTCATGGCGTTTGTGAAAGTTAAATTTCTTGAAGTGTGAGACATTTCGAGTTATCCGTTTGTGATCAGCCTCCGCAGGGAGCATGGTTCCTTTCCGACTTCTAATTTTCAGAGGGTGAGCGAGATAGCGGCTGTCCGCTTTCATTCTTCGGTCACGCCGGACCATCACCCAGTCTCCTTCTTGGATGTCCGTGTGTTTCGCGCGTCTGCGCCGATCAGCGTAGGTCTTCATTTGTAGTTTTTTGTCATAGTCTATTTTGACTAACGTGTCGTGGTCAATATTCACAGTTTGATGTTGGAGGGCATTGTCCAGTGTGGGCAATCGAGTGCGGGGACTCTTCCTAGCATCAGAGTGGCTGGGCAATGGTTGGTAGTATTGTGGGGCGTGGTGCGGTAGGCCCGAAGCACTTCGTTCAGAGCTTGCTGAATGTGTCGGCGAGCCAGTTCCGCTTGTTGGACTGCTTTCTTCAATGTTCCCATAAAGCGTTCCACCATGCCGTTGGCTTGGGGCCATAAGGGTGTGATCTTTTGGTGCTTAAAGTCATGGTGTTTTGCGAATTCTGCATATTCGTGGCCATTGCACGGTGGTCCATTGTCAGATTTGACTCGCAGTGGAATGCCCCATGCTGCGAATGTTTCGTCGAGGACTGGGATCACTGCGGTCGCTTTGGTGGATGATACGAGGTGTGCAAACGGAAGCCGGGAGTATTCATCCATGATGACGACGATCTATTGGCCTGATTTTAGAGGGCCGAAGAAGTCGATGGCGACCTGCTGCCATACTCCTTCAGGTAGCTCTGACATTTGTAGAGGTGCTGGTGGTTCATCCCGGCTCACCAATTGGCACGAGACACAGTCCTTGAGTGTGGCCTCCACCATCTGATCAAGTGTCGGGAACCAGACACGCTCCCGTAGAGCCTTTTTGGTAGCACATATCCCTCGGTGGCCTTCATGAGCGAGGTTGATCACTCCTTGCCGTAGTCCTTGTGGAATCACAATCCTCCCCCTCTCAGGATCAAACCATCGTCACTGATGGACAACTCTTCATGGATGTGCTTGAATGCCATCAGTTCTTGGATACCCTGGTCAGAGTGCTGGGATGAGTCTTTCACATGTCGCCATGAGTTGCTGCGTGTGTGATCTGTGACGTCTTGTATGACCGGATCCTGGGAGGACGCTTCACGGATCGCCGCTAGGGGAACCGTAGGCGGACAGGCAGTGTCGATGATGAAATGGATATACTCTTCTGCCAGGGAGCACCTTTCACCGGTAGTTGTCTGGGGGTGTCGGGACATGTAGTCTTCCGGATTTTCAGACTTCCCCGGCTTATGGACAATAGTGTATATATAGTCCTGGAGTCGCAGTCCCCATCATTCAATGCGTGGAGGCATCTTGGCATTGGGATTACCAAAGATGGTGAGAAGTGCTTGGTGGTCTGTGATGATGGTAAAATGTTTGCCGTACATGAAGAGATGGAAGTGCTCGCAGGCCCACACCACCGCAAGACTCTCCTTTTCTGGTTGGGAGTACCTTTTCTCAGTGCTGGTAAGACTGCGACTGGCGTAGGCAATAATGTGACGCTGTTCTGAGTCCTCCCGATATTGTGCCAGAATGGCGCCGAGGCCCACCGGGCTGGCGTCAGCAGTAATTTCAGTTCTTTTCTTGGCACCAAAGTAGGCCAGGTTGATGGCCGAGCTGACAGTGTGCTTGATTCTGTGGAAAGAGTGTTCACAGGTCTCCGTCCATGCAAAAGGTTGGCCTTGACGGGTGAGCTCTCTGAGAGGAGGGCTGATAGTAGCAAAGTCCCGGATGTAGCGTGCACAATAGCTTACCATCCCAAGAAATGAACGGAGGTCACTGACGTCTCGTGGTGTCGGAGTGTTGGCAAGGGCAGACACCTTGTCTGTGTCTGGCTTCATGCCATCTTTGGAGAAAATGTGGCCGTAGAATTTCAGGGTCGATCTGTGGAACTCACACATCTCTGCGTTCAGAGTTAAATTGGCGTTCAGTAGCGCGTGGCATACTCTGTCTAGAGCCGTGTCATGTTCGGTCTGATCTTTCCCGAATACTAGTAGATCATCGCGGTAGTTGAAAGCATTGGGAATCCCTAGGATCACACGCCAAATGGCTTCTTGGAAAATTTCGGCGGCCGAAGAGATGCCAAAGTTCAAACGTTTGTAGCGGAAAAGTCCTTGGTGAGTTGTGAAGGTTGTGATGTAACGTGACTTGTCGTGCAACTCTAGCTGGTGGTATCCCTTATTAAGATCAAGTTTCGAGAAAACAGTGGCTCCATTGAGGCGAGCGATCATATCGCTAATGTGTGGTCCTGGGTGGCGTTCTCTTTCGATAGCTATGTTGGGTGCACGCATGTCCACACACAGACGCCCTTTGTTATTTTGCCCTTTCTTAGGTACTACCACCACGGGTGATACCCATGGGGTTGGTCCTGATGTGCGCTCAATGATGCCTGTCTGTAGCAGATCTTGGAGTTCATCGTCTACAGCTTGCTGTAAATGGAACAGAACCTTCCTGTGATGCTGCGCTACTGGAGTCACACGCTCATCTATATGTAGTTTTACCTTGAATTGATTTAGCTTCCCTAGCCCTTTGAAGAGGTTCGAAAACTTAGCGACAATGTCTGGGACGTCTTCAGTCATGTAGAGGAGTTCCACAAGTTTCAGTCTTTCAGCTGTTGGCAGGCTGAGCAGGCAGTCAGCCAGGTCTGGGCCCTCTACCACGTGAATATAAGCTGGGATTTGTCGGTCCTTGTATGAAAGAGTTGTGCTGAAACGACCTAGGCATGGCAATGGCTTTCTGGACATCCAGGTAAGTATCCTGACAGCTGCTGGTTCTAGTTTTGGTCGTGGTTTCATACTTTGGTGTTCAAGCTCGCATATGTAATTTAGGGAGGCTCCACAGTCCAGGACAAACTTGGCAGGATGGTTTCCGATTCGAATGTCCAATTTTGGGTATTTCTTTAGCCGGTCCGGATCTGACACCATACAGATGTATTCGTCACTGTCTTGTGACACCGGCGTGGGTGATGATGACTCACTGGATGTTGACCTCTGTGATCGATAAGAGCTTGCAGAATGGACACTCGACCGGGATGAGCTGGAGGAGCGTTCGCCTCTTCCTTTCACTGCGCGAGCGTGATGTTGCGCGATGGATCTAGACGTGGAGGATCTTCGCCCTGAACGTTGAGTCTGGCAGACCACTTCGAAGTGATTCTCCCTGTCACAGCGATGACAGCGCTGGCCGATAGCTGGACACTGTCCCGAGTGTGGGTAATCCTGGCCGCACCTGTAACACGCTGGCGCCGTTTTGTTGGACTTGGTGTGTCGCGACTCGCGCCGTGATGGCGTCCTGCGGGAGGTTACAAAACGTGGCGACTTGCTTGACTTGCGATGGTCCGTCCGATGTTTCTTCTCCTTGTGTGCTTGTATTCGAAATGCTTGCTCCTTTTTAGGTTTCGACCTGGCGATCTGCGCAAGCAGTTCGCGCAGGCGAAATCTAATGTTTACAATATTGGCTATAGGAACGTCCCCCGGCTCCCATTGGCTAGCTCCATAAATGGAGGCTAGCCATTGGGTGCCGGATCTGTCCGTCAAGGCCGGACCAGATTCGGGGGCGTTCCCGCGATTTTTTCGCTCTCCGCCTCTGCGATGTCGTCATCGCGGCCGTAGGCGGGGTTTATTTTTTTTGTGCGTCCATGTTTGTGTTCTCATTCCGCGGCCGCCCGCCGCCCGAGGAAGTCCAGGTGAGTGCCTTCCTTGCCCCCTCCCGTTGTCCGTTCCTTTCCCGCCCCCCCCCTCCCGCTGTCCGTTCCTTTCCCGCCCCCCCCTCCCGCTGTCCGTTCTTTCGGTGCATGCAGATAATTGCTCTGCATTAGGTGGGATTTAAAAATGTTTCTCTTTATTTAATGTTCATATAGATCTTTTATCTGGTACTTCAAATGTGGTTATTGTACTCGGTTGTGGAGCGGTGATTAACAGTTATAGTATTATAGTATAAACCTTTCTTGGATGCTTTATAACGGGGTGGAATTTATTCACCACTGAACTGATACTATTTTGAGAGCTTAGTTGTGTTTGCAACGAGCATGACAAACGGCGGGCTGACAGAGCTGGATGGATGGCCCCGGGCCTTCGTGCCTCCGCTGCCTCACCAGAGAACCAACGTCTTGCTGAGAAGAGACCACCTTGGAGGTGGGGGCGGGGGGCGCAGCCGTATGCCGAGAGACCCTACTGAGGGAGAGACCACCTTGGAGGTGGGGACAGGGAGCGCCTCGGTGCGCCGAGAGACCCTACTGAGGAAGAGAGCACCTGGAGGTGGGGGAGGGGGGCGCCGCCGTGCACAGAGAGACCTTACTGAGGGATGTGTGGAGCTGGTCAGAATGCCGAGGCCTCTATCTGCTAGCGGGCGGCGGCACGCACAATGCACGCCTAAAGACTATATACTCTGTAGTCCATTTTGGTTACAGTTTTAATGGCTGATTGCGCAAACACCTGTGTTTGTGTTTAGCGCCTGTTGCCGACATTTTGGTTCACGTCCTGCTTGCAAAGCTGGAACCTGACAAGGGCAGCTAATAGTTTCATTTTTCTGCGGTCAGAAAACGAGAAAAATTAAATCGGGTTGTGGTTACATTGGTAATTTATAGAGCTGGTTATCACTCGCGTCCAAGAAAGTTCATGTTTTCTCATCTGACACACTGGAACAGCAGGCAGGTCTGTGAGGCAGTGTTTGGCAAGTTGCACGTCTCTCCCCCTGCCTGTCGGTCGCTCTGCCGCTGTCTCTAACTATCCCCCCTTGCAGTCCGCATGGAGCCAAGAAACGTAAGCTATTCCCGTTGATGTGATTGGTACATCTTTGCACATGGGCAACTTCAAGTACAGGCACTGCTATCCCGATTCCAGAGGAGCAATACACTGCTCATCATGTGCAACACCAGAAGTCTGTCAGCATAGTATACCCCCATGGACTAGCGCCAAGGTGACCTTTTCTTTTAAAACACAGTGCCCGTAAAGATTGGCATCAGCGTTTTAAAACACTGCAAGCTGAAGATGGCCATATGGTGACGCCTAATTTTGCTTGCAGGGTGTATTACCGAGAGGACAAGGCAAGGTGAAGACTTCGCTATTCCTGGAGCCTGGTGGGTAGTAGGGCAGAGAGGTCAGGCAGTTGTTAATCAGTGTGAGCCTCTGCACATTCTCCCGACAGCCTATCTCGTTCCAAATGACGAAAACAACCACAAAAAAATGCGTCGCATAAAACTTTTTGTCAAGTTGTTTTACTATTTCAAACCCGGTTTAACGCTCGGGGTGGACACCGCCTGTTTCACGAGTTGCTTCTGCTGTTCTCGTTTTATGGAAGCCTGCAGGTGCTGTCAGCTAGGGGGCTGGCGACCTGTGCTTCTGTGAATGCATTTATGGCGAACATTTGTGTCACTGTGTGCATAATAGCTAGATCGATGTGTGAACTGTGTGAAGTGGAGCCGAGGCTGGTAAATATGACGAGAATGTGCCTTCTGCCCTGGACGTGATGTACCCGGGCTCGTGGAGAAACCAGCGGGCATTTTAAGTGTACTGCAGTGCACTGGTATTGTCTTGGGGTATTTTACCAGATAAACTGTTTGTATGATTTGACGTTTCTCTTTTCAAATGGGATCGGAGTTCACATCTCATACTGTTGAAAGCCTTTATCATAGTAGCCCAGGTTTTAGGTTGAGGTAAATAGAGGAATATAGGTTTAAATACCAGCAGGGCTGGTTCAGCAATTTGTCTGGTAAAACTCGTGCAATCAAATGTCCTGAACCGAACCATATAGAAACATTCACTGCGCATTTTATCTCATCGCTTGGTAAAATTTGTTTTATATATTGCACTTTTGCCATCTCCCGAGTGTGTGAGGGCTTTGTCTCCTCAGTGCACCTAGGACTGTCACAGTGGCCCCTTTTGTTAGTGTGCATGGGGTCAGTGACTATCCTTACTGTATGTGTTGCTGTAGGCGGACGATTAAGGCTGGAGGCTACGGACTGAGAGGTATGCGTATGTGAATGTGTGTTTATGAATAGGTGTGAGTTATGTATGAGTAAGTGTGTTTATGTATAGGTGAGTTAGCTTGGTCGGGTGTGTGCATGTGACTTTTATTAATTGGTTGTGTGTAAGCATGTGCATGAATGTTTCATGACTCAGAGGGTATGTGGAACTGGTAGGAGATTATCAGCAAGACAGTGAAACCTTCTTAAAGCTATCTGTGGGAGAATACACATATGTGCAAGTTGTCTAATTAGGTTCGAGGGTGTTTACAGGTGCTTTGTGACAAGTGAAGGGACCATGGCTATCAGTGGAAACAATGCCAGCAAGTAGAGAATTGGGTGATGTTTAGTCATGTTATGCATGAGGCAGGCCCTAAATTTGATAACTGCTAATGGAGGCCTGGGTAACTCAAATGTGTTGTAAAATGCACCAACTGGCACTTATTTTGAAGTTAGCGTTTCCTCAAAGGCAAAAACACTCCTGGATCCTCTGAAAGTAAGGTGACTTGCACTTTTGCTCGGTCTAATTTGGGGAAGAAAATTACGCTCACCTCTTTCAAAGTTCAGCAGCCTCCACTGATGTAGCCTTGTGAAGCACACTCTCGCTGAAGGTGACACAGAGGACGCAGCAGCTCTAGACAGGGCACATCACTCAGGGCAGCTCAGTAGGTTGACAGCCTGACGCAGAGCTCTGCCTAGTGCCTAAAGGTCCAATTGTCACGTACTCGCCAGCCCTTGCCGTCCCTGTTTACAGCACTAAGAGGAACTTATGTGGAACTTCATGCCAATCTGATTCCGTTTGCCCCAGCTCCCACCCATTACTACGGAGGAGTTGATGCATGTCCGTGAAAGGGGAAAAAAGGAGTCCCATTTCCAGAGAAGCAGTTCACCCTTGGGACCCACATATCTGTCAACAGAGCCCTGGGATGAGATGCTTTTCTTCATTTATCCACGGCCCAGATATGAAGAACCCCGACCCTGCTCCGAGCAGTGCGCCCCGGTATCACTGGCATCACGAGGAGCAGATTCTGATGGGGAGTCCAAAAGCACACAGCAACAGGGAGGACACTATCTGCCGCCTTAAAACACCGACATTGACCCAAAACGCATTAATATCCAGTGTTTTGTCTCTCCCCTTCAGATGCTCGTAGCTCCTGTGTTGTGACACTCGTTTAGTGTAGTCATTTTCAGTTTTAGTACACATACGCCCTTAGCTAGACCAGCCTATGTAGCCAAAGTAGTTTGCATTGCAGATCCTGTAGTTTTCCTTTCCTACATGTCCCAGCATGCAGTGTGTTGACTTGAAAGGCAGGAAGGAATGTGACCACATCACGTTATTTCACCTTTAAATTGCCGACAATCCCATACGTATCGTGGTTCATTTCAAGACACACTCATCCCTTTAACTTTATTTTGTGTCTGCCAGTTTACCAGGGCCAGACATTTCCCACACCCGCTTTCCCCGAATGTTTGTAAAAGAGAACACCATTGTTTACAAACAAGACGAGAAACGGATTATGCAGCAGATAATGTGTGAGTATGTAAACCAGCGTGTCGCAGAGTAACTTCTATGAAGCATAAAACAACCGATCGGCATGCGCAGTGGCAACAAACAACCAGAACCCGGGGACTTTGAGATGGCTTCTTGGATTTGCGCCACTGGTTTTATACCAGCATCACAAGTCCTGTGTTCAGGAGCGAAGCTATTAATGAGCGGCAGGTCCAGTGGCACCGGGGCCGAGACTGTCCTTTTTTTGAACCAGGGTCCCACTAGTTTGTGTTTTTACCAACGCCTTTGACCCTGCACCCACTCCCCCACCCACTCTTCCCATACTTTTTAATGCACTTCGACCTTTGATTACATGGTAGGCGCATCCTTCGTCACATGGCTTCTCAGCGCTAGCACATCCCGCTGGCCTGCTCTCCCACGAAGCAGGCACATCCCTGCATGTTTATCAATCCCCGGAAACGGTGCCTGTGAGAGCCGCGATGAGCTGGAAACAACCCACACCTGCAGTGTGAGAGACAGTGTGTATGAAAGACAGCAGTGTGTGTAAGAAAGACAGCAGTGTGTGAGAAACAGCAGTGGGTGTGAGAGAGACAGCAGTGGGTGTGTTCAAGGCAGAGTCAGCAGTGTAAGAGAGACAGCAGTGTGAGACCTTTTATTTATGTTTTGGTTTTTGAAACATAAATAAAACAAAATATTTGCAATGTCAATAGCACAAACTTGTGTAAATACGTGACCTATTGCATTGAAAATGGTGCTGGTGCTGGTGTCCGTCCCCCCCACCCCCGCTCTTCCTGGTTGTGCTGGTGTCCGTCCCCCCACCCCTGCTCTTCTTCGTTGTGCAGGTGTCCATTCCCCCACCCCGCTCTTCCTAGTTGTGCTCGTGTCCGTCCCCCCCACCCCCGCTCTTCCTGGTTGTGCTGCTGTCCGTCCGCCCGCTCTTCCTAGTTGTGCTGGTGTCCGTCCCCCCACCCCCGCTCTTCTTGGTTGTGCTGGTGTCCGTCTCCCCCCACCCCGCTCTTCTTCGTTGTGCAGGTGTCTGTCCCCGCCACTCTGTCTGTGTGAGAGTGGCTATGTCTGTGTGAGGGTGGCTCTGTGTAGGTGGCTCTGTGTGTGTGAGGGTGGCTCTGTGTAGGTGGTGCTGTGTGTGTGGGGGGCTCTATGTGAATGACTCTGTGGGTGGCTCTGTGTGTCTGTGTGGCTCTGTCTGTGTGGCTCTGTCTGTCTGTGTGGCTCTGCTGTCTGTGTGGCTCTGTGTGTGTGTTTGGGCTCTGTGTGTGTGTGCAAATGCAATAGGTCTCGCATTTGTGAGAGATTAAGCTATTGGCATTGTAAAGGACAATGCCATTTATTTATCTGTTTTCAAAACCAACACATAAATACAAAATTTGTCATTTACAATGCCAATAGCTCTAACTTTTACAAAGGCGAAACCGTTGCATTGTAAATGCTTGTTCTTGGTCTTATTAGTCTCTATTTTCCTGGCATGATCTTCCGCTTGGTCGTTGATTCGTGTCATTTCTTCTATTTCTTCAAGAGAGTAATGCTTTTTTAACAGTCGCCGGCGCAATGATTCAGATTGGCAACCTTCAATGATGCGTAGTCGCAACGCGTCATCAGTGGTGAAAGCGTCAAACTCGCAGTGTCGAGCCAATCTCCTGATGCGCACAATGAAGTCGCACATATGTTCATCTTTGTCCTGGGTAGCTAGATTGAATGTGTAACGCTCATAGTCCAAATTGCGTTTATGGAGGAACCTCCGGTCAAGGGCACCCTTCACATCGTCGTAGGAGGCAGTAGTTACACTTGACTCTTCACTCCTTTTTAAGGGGACTCTTCACTCCTTTTTAAGGGGACTCTTCACTCCTTTTTACCGGCACAGTTACCTGTTTTCCCAGACGCAGTAGGACCCTGAGGGCGATCCAGGCTACTCCTCGCCGCACCCGCTACGCGGGTGCCGCTTCGCGCAGGTGCGCGCAACATACCGCTCACGGGGGCATAGGAGCAGCAAGGCGACAAAGCGGAGGTAAGGGGTAGAGGCTCGGCGGGGCTGCGAGCGTGCGGGGACTCCAGCATCCAGGAGTCCCTGCGAGACCACGGAGACAGCATCCGGTCCGCTCTCCCCGCTGGCCCGCCCCCTGTCCACCACGCACACTATATAACTCAACTAGACTCCCGCAGCGCGGGACGCAGCCCGGGACAAGACCGGGCTAAGAGCGGGCCGTTTGAGGCCGTTCGAGGTCTGAGAGGACTGGACTGGCCCACCCTCTTTCGCCCAGTTTTCATCATTGACTAATTGGGTTTATTGTTTTGTTCTCTCGCATTCTTTAGGAGGCCTTACCCTGGTCCTTGTTCTTGTGTAATTATGTGCACCAGGTTAACTTGCAGCAAGGCCGTTAAGGGAGGCTCATCAATCAGTGGTCCTATGGATGATTTCATCACTCGTACTAATTTTGCGATCGACCAGGAAATTTCCAAATTGCAGACTCGTGCCTCTCTGGAATTGGCTGCCGCAAGAAGATTATCGGAGGTTATTGCAGTTTCAAAGAAATCTTCACTGGGCCACATAGCTACTGCTGTTACCCCGGAGCGACCTGCCAATCCCAGCTCTCTAGTCTTGCAGGCAGAAGTCCATCAGGTTCCAACTTCACAACCTCCCTCTCCAGCCCCAGGGCCTGCTGTCAATGCGGGTGATTCAAATCTCCCTGTGTTGTCTTCCATGCAGAATGCCAGTTTTAATTTTTCTACCCCGGTAATTTTAAAATCACACAACGGCAAGCAGGATGCCAGCTCTCACTTTCCCGCCCCAGTAATTTTTAATTCTTCTAGGATCATTACTAGTAAGGGTAATCTACCCAAAAGGAAAAGGACTTCCCACTACAATTACTATCGCAAGAAGGCAAGAGTTGGGGTGGTACAGAAACCGAAATCGCCCATTGTACCACTACCCAATACAACAGAAGGGGCTAGCCCTAGGGAACAGTCACGTCGAGAGGGGGTCACCGAGGGGACAGATCCTGCTTTTACCACCATCACAGCACAGGATGGGGGCACACATGATGAGGGTCGGGAAGGGAAGGATGGGGAATTTATAGGTATAGTTTGGGAAACACTCAAGAAACTCCTTTCCCCCCTTGCTCTTAGACTCTCATGCATTGAAAACAGCTTGCTGGAGATGGAAAAAAGCACCATTGCTTTGGCCACTCTTGGCTTGAGAAGTCTTGAAAACCAGGGCTTCGGGGTAGAGGATCCAACTCCACAAGCATCACATTTTCCTCCCCCTGTACCAGCGCCTGAACGCCCGGTTCCCAAGCCGCGAACCCTGGGTGTGAACCAAATTACTGCTGCCTCTAAACCTAAGGTTCCCACTCGTCCCTCCCCCCAACCTTCCTTAAAGCCTATTATAGGCCCTCCTCTTAGACCTCCTCCTAGTGAGGCTCGCCTCCAACACTCTCGGGGCCCTTCTGCCAAGAATAATTTTAGAGGGGGCTACATCGACCTTCCCCCAGAGGCCAACGATTATGTGGTTGTTCTGACGGGCGTTTCCCAGATCGAAAACGGCCACTACGAGAACCACTGGTCCTTGAAGAACAAGACAATGCACTGGCTTAATGCGAACCGCCCAATTCCTAATGGTCAGAAGAGCAGAGTCCTGATGGTGCGTCGTGTCCCCTGGGTGGGCCCCACAAAGAAAACCGCGGTTGGGGACTGCATAGTGGTGACCTTCGAGGACCCACATACAGCACATTACATTTGCTCTTGCCCCTCTGGTGAAGGTTCTCGTGTTGTACCCAGACTTTTGTCTTTCTTCTATCCGCCACCTCCCAAAAAGATACGGGAAGACGATTGGTCCTTGGTACAGCGTCACGCATGTAGGAGCCACCCCCCAACTATCAAACTCCCTTTGCGTGCTGGAATGGCCTTTCTACCTCGAATAGGTTTGGCAGCCTCGAGGAGGTGGACTGACTTGCAGGGCAACCCACCATTGATGTAGTGGCAAAGGCCTCTTTATCCCAGACCCTAGGGCCTACTGATAGTCTCTCTGTATTGTCCGATCATAGTCCTACCATCTACCCAATTCTGGCCGAAACCGCACACGCTCCATCTATAGAGGAGGGATTGTCCACTTCAACTTCCCCAGAATCCTATGTTGCTGTCCACTTGCTGGTTTCACCCCCCATGACCCCCTTGCTATCTACCCAGAAACCTTTCTCAGTCGAGCACCCAACTGATGTTATAGGGGCTCCCAATCAACAGCAGACCAAGCCTCCGCAAAGGTTAAACATACCGGCTGTAGGACCGGCTACCCTTGCATGCACCACGGACGGCGTTGTTAATCCGCCAGGGCTGCTTACCCCAGGTGATCCTCTGTTAAAAATTTTAAGTTGGAACGTGGCAGGCCTTGCCCGCAATTTTGACATCCCTGAGTGGAATGCTTTTTTGGACTCTTATAACATCTGCCTTTTGCAAGAAACCTGGTGCCTTGAACCCAGGCACAGAGTGGGATATACAACCTACTTTGTTCCAGCTTCCCAACCCGTGGGTTGCATAGGTCGCCCGTCCGGCGGCCTTTTAATATGGGTTAGCATCGCACTTGGTTTAAGCGTAACCCAAAAGTTTACCCATTCCCCAGACCTTCAGAGGATATCTATACGCTGCCAAGGGGGAAGGAAGCTAGAGGTTCTCAATCTCTATCTAAGGGGGGCTAGGGGTGGGGCATCCTCGTTACCTGCCACAGGATTAAATGGTGAATAAAGTGCCTGCAGCACTGACTCCTATGTGCTCCTTGCAGGTGATTTTAATTGTTGTTTTGAGCCACTCGCGAGGGAGGACATCCTTGACTCATGGGATGAGGATACAAGGAGAGGCATCCCTATTCTGTCCCTTGATCCAATCCGAAAATGGACCCAGAGTGCGATAGACATCAACGCACTCTGTATGGAACACGATCTGAGACCATCTAATGGTCGATCCAAATCCGATCCTATGGGTGCCCACACCTTTAACAGAATGGGATGCACCTCCAGAATAGACTATACCATGTTGAACTACAACTTGTGGCCATTCCTGCAAGACATGGAAGTCATAGCATCCTGTGATAGTGACCACAACCCTCTATCCCTAACCCTCATCTCGCCCTGGCATGTCAGGAAGCCAGCTAAGTCTGCCCACTTGTGGAAAACATCCCACGAAGTTGTTCCTTCCAACTGTGGCAGGCGTTTGAAATGGGCTAAAGCAGCAATGGACGAGGAAAGGATGGCACAAGCAGGGTCCATAATGACAGCGGTGGGCCTACGTCTTGACGAATCGGGAACTAACACTGCAGCTGTCATAACAATGTTTACAGAAACTACTGCTGCTATAAGCGATTTGTTTTTTATTCCCCGTACCAGTGTGAGGCTCCCAGTGATAGGCTCCTCTAAGTCAAGAGACAAGTGGTATACTACTGAATGTCGGGCTGCTAAGGGGGAACTCATTTCTGCAGTGAAGACCAAGGACACAGCCAGCATTCGATCTGCAAGGCAATTCTACAAGAAATCTGTGGTAAAGGCCAAGGAGGCACAAGACTATAATTTTTGGAGGGAGCTATCTGAGGCGAGCTCTATGAAAGACTCTAAGGGGTTTTGGGATTTAATGAGAGCTAGGAACAAGCCCATCGATCTACAAATTACCTGTAACATTCCTGGTGATGTTTGGTTTGTTCACTTTTCCAAGCTTTACTCTGTCCCTTTGGGTGAATCCCAACCAAGGAAGGGTCCCTCGATCAGTCCCCCTGCCACAGCCTTCACCACATATAATGACTGTCCCTTTAGTATTAAGGAAGTTGAATGGGCGATTAAGAGCATTGTTTCCAATAAGGCTGCAGGCCCAGATGGCATCCCGGGCGATTTGTTGAAGTTATACCCACTATCGTGGAGTAGACTAATCTCTTCACTTTTGAATGCAGCTGTCTTGGGAGCCCCTCTCCCTGACTCTTGGCGGGGCGCAGAGGTCGTCCCTATTTTTAAGAAAGGCTGTCGGGACGACCCAGCTAATTATCGCCCAATTAGTCTGCTTGACTCAACCCAAAAAGTTGCGGGCAAAGTGGTATTGGGTAGGATTTTGCAGTGGGTGGAGGAAAATCAGGTTTTGTCAGATTTCCAGGCGGGCTTTAGATCAGGGACAGGCACAATTGAGCAGACTTTCCGCTTTTTAATGCTATACTGGAAAGTGGTGGTTCTGGGAGGAGGCAGCTTGTATCTAGTCTTTATAGACCTGCGAACTGCTTTCGACCTGGTCCCGCGGGCCCAATTGTGGAAAGTCCTAGACGGGTTGGGTATACCACCTTATCTATTGGCCTTGCTTATCAAGTTCCACGAAAGCAACTTTGCCCAGATCAGATGGGGTCTCCAGGGGGAAAAAACATCTCGTATCCCTGTAGATAGGGGCGTCCGCCAGGGTTGTGTGCTGGCCCCCACCCTGTTCTCGCTTTATGTGAACGGAGTGGTGGAGCATCTTCTTCAGGAACCATCTGATGCACCTTCCCTGGCTGGCAGGAAGATACCAACGCTCCTATTTGCTGATGATACCCTTCTGATCTCTAAATCTCCATCGAGCATCCAAAAGTTGCTTTCTGGATTCAAGGGCTTCTGTGACCACAGGGGCCTTTCCATAAATGTAAGCAAGACCAAATTCCTTGTCATTAACCCCCCTAGGAAATCTGTCTTCCCCCCTGTCCTGGACTCCGTTCCACTCGATAGAGTCAAAGAGTTCGATTATTTGGGTATACGACTCTGCGACACTATGAGTTGGAAGCCACACCATCATAAGGTATTCCTGACCCATAAGAGGGTTGCAGGGGCTCTGCTCAAAGAACAACGTGCCTCATTTATTAAACCTATTGGGGCTCTTCTGGATATCTACAGGGCAAGGGTGGTGAGTGCAGCCTTGTATGGCGCGGAACTGTGGGGTGTACAGAGAGTTGATTGTTTAACCTGCCTCGAAAATAACTTCCATAAAGATCTTATGAAGTTACCCCACAGTACCCCTACTCTCCCCCTCCTGCTTGATGCAGGCACATACCCTATAGGTGACCAAGCCAGGCTCCGTCCCCTCTTATTGTGGGCAAGGATTTGGAATGTTCCAGAACTGTGCAGTTATGCCGACGAACTACGAGAACTCCTATCCTCTCCAAGCTGGCACAAAGTGACTTGGCTCAGGGAGGTTAAGCGGTTCCTTTATGACTTGGGTCTAGGCGATGCTTGGGTTAACAAAACAGCCCCTCCTAAGCAATCGTTGAAGAAGGTTTATTGGTCGTGGGTGGCTAATGTGCGAAGGTGCAACCCAAACCTTTGTAAATCTGCTGTTCAGTTCCTCTTAATTAAGGAGCTCCCACTTAGAGAATCTTACTTGGACCTGATTCATAACCCTGGAGACAGATCTCTGTATTTCAAATTCAGGGTGGGTGTCCTCCGTGTGGGACTGTATACCTCCACCTGGAAACCACCATTTCAAACCATACCATTCTGCCCCTTTTGTGTCTCAAAGGTAGAGTCCATTGCCCATTTGCTGTTCGAGTGTCAGGCGTACGCGGCCCCCAGGTCGAGATGGCTCAAGCCACTTTGTAGGAGCCTGGGTACCAGATCACACTTGGAAGCCCTACGCATCCTTTGTTCTGATGCCCGACCCTTTTTTGCCTGTTGTATGGCAAAATTCTTGGGTTGGGCTTGGCGAATAAGATCTGCAAGGATGCTTTTAATTCACTAGAGTCCTTTTGTACTTGCATGAGTTTTATGATCTGGCTAATAACCTATTTTAGTAAAGCTAGGCTGATCTCTAGGTTTTCTATTTTTGTATTGCCAAATCGATACTGATGCTCGCTTTTTTTAAATGTAAATGTCAAATGTTTTATCAAATTGTATACTGTAATGCAAAGCTTTTATGATATGTTTTTATATCGAAATAAAGCAATACAACAACAACAACAACAACATTTGGCAATTCTTTGATAATCTGCGCAATGTCTTTTCCCACTAGATTCCGTAGGGCTATCAATTTTTGCTTTGAGTCTTGCACTTGGGACCCGGTCATGTAGTCCTCGAAGTCTTCAGCCCAGCTCTTCCACTTGGGCCCCATGCTGTTGCCGGACGTTAGCTCTAGAGGGTCTGGTGGCCGCAGGTAAGGTACCCCCATGAGCACGTGGGAAGGTGGTGCAGGCGGTGGAGGTAGCGTGGCTGGAGCCGTAGTCGCTCCTCCTCATGAGGCGCCTGTCTGGTTGAGAACGACATTGCGGCTTGGTTAGGTCACACAGTGGTTATAGCTCGCCACGAGTGAGTGTGGTGGCCAGTATTACTTTGTTCCAATTAACTATCAGCAGTTTCGAGTGAGAAAACAATGATGCCTGACTCCAAAATGGCCGACACCCAAATTCCAATGGGTGTCTATGGCAGCGCCTGACTCTAATATGGCCGCCGTGCAGGACACGTGGTTTCCAATTATTCTTGGTTTCCAATTATTCTTGCCATCGCCACTCTCAAAGTCTCTTGCTCAGGTGTACTGGCCCTCGGGAATCACCCTTCTGTTCCTGGTCTCGGCCAGCCGTCCCTGGGTGTCCCTTCCGGCGTCCTCGCCGCTTCGCGCCAATGTTCTCTCCCTTTGTTTTTTTTTCAGTCAGGCTGATTCCGAGCAACTCGCCAAGTCAGGGAATACTTGGAGCGACGATCCGGCAACGCGGGCAGCCTTGAGCTGAAGCTGATCGTCGCTCTCTGGAGCAGCATTCGAAACGCGGCGTGTGGCGCGTTTTGATATTTGCGCTCTTCGCGCACCGCGCCGACACAGGCTGCAGGCTTGCTGTTTCTGGCCGTTCACACGATGGCAGGGGTCTTAAGGAGTGTGGGGGCTCCAGCAGCAATCCCACCCTCGTCGCCAGTGTCGCCTTCCCCAAAGTAGTCACAGGAGCCGGGAGCAGGTTTCAACACGTCTTTATTCGTACGTGCCTGCTCGAGAACCAACTAACTTCCCTCACTTCCTCCCTTACCCATGCCCCTTCCTGCCTTGCCTGTCCTGTCGCAGACAGGGGTCAGGCAACAACGATACGACACCGGGAACAGCCCAGACCGAACTGCCATGCCTTGTCTTCCCTGGACCAGAATCAACCATCCTAAGACCGGTTTCTGGCTATCAGCCGTCTTCAGCCAGGATAGCTTGACTCCAGTGGCGAAGTGAGCATGGGACCCACGTCTGGGCATACCCTTCCCACATAGGGTGAACAGCAAAACACACAAGATTGAAGGATTCAAAATAAATCTACTGGGCTATACTTACCAATAGCCCATAAACCAATATACGTTATAATAATTCAGTCGGCAATGGAGAAGGTTCAATCGTTTATTCTTCAGATACAAGCCCTGACAGGGGAGCCTCAGTCTACACGACCTTCGGAGGTGCGCAGAGGAGACTGGTTACATGTTCAAAGTACAAAGCATATATACGTTTCATGTGTTCAAGATGACAACCTACAAGGAAAAACACAACTTGTCAGTAAGCCAAGAGGAATATCCACATAAGGCACAATTGATTTGCTAGTAGCCTAGGCCTAAGCTATTCCGGGGGCAGGTCAGTAAGGTGCCTCCCTGTCTATCTGGAGCCCGGGGAGTACAGGAACGCGCTCTGCTAGAATGTGCGCATCCCACAAGAAGGGCAGGTGCGACCTTGAGTCTTCCTTAAGCTACCAGCTAACAACTATCGTAAGCAGTTTTGGCTGCTACCGTGGTTTCGAGCAGAAAGCTTAATCACGTGGTTTCTGGGAAACAGCATTTGCACGGAGATAAACGAAACAAAATGGCTTCGGCTATATCAATAGGGCAACTACAGAAAAAGTGAATTGTCGGTATATATGTGACCACAATGTACTCTAAATACCAGATTATCATAAACACAGGGTTATATTGAATATATTAGGCCAATAATACATGCTATCAAAATGTGATCCCAACAGACGGCCCTTTTGGCCTACTATAGCAAATATAATTAAAATTACTTCACAAAAACCCCTTCATCGATCTGCATGAGGTCTGACACCTCCTTCTGAATCATCTGCTTCTCGGCCTTTGCTTGGCGAGAAAACTTCAAGGCAGATGTGATTCGTGTTGCACAAAATGAGCAGCAGGCTGGGCCACAGTGGAGACATAGACAACACGTAAATATTACTCCAAAAGCTCCAGCTAGTATCATAAATATCTTCCAACCTCAAGAAGCTAAAAGACCCCAAAACCAACTGCTAAGGGACCAGGTACCGTTATCTACGTGTGCTTCGCTTGCTAATCTATGTAGTTTTTGAATGGCCAGGTGAATGGTAGGGGCTGAATCAGGAATAAATATGCAGCAAGAGCTGCCGATCACATGACAGGCTCCTCCCCTATCAGCGAGGATGACGTCAAGAACCATCCGGTTCTGAAGCGAAACAAGCCTTGTCGCCTGAAGCTCTACGGTAATATTAGTTAAGATCCCAGTGGTTCTCTGAACCACATTCTCAACTATTCGGGACAAGCGTCGTATACTGCGGCTATTGAATATAGGTCCCCAAAAGGGGGTGAGACCTTTAGCAAAATCCTCAAGCTGCTGCAGGGAAGTGTCTGTCTGATCAGTAGTATCGGTGTCAAAACTCCTAATATTTCTACTAACCACAGTCTCTTTCTGAACTAGCTGATGAGTTCAGTGATAATCGGGTGGAGCAATATACACAGGAGGGTAGAGGAATGAG
Organism: Lissotriton helveticus; assembly: GCF_964261635.1. NCBI lineage: Eukaryota > Metazoa > Chordata > Amphibia > Caudata > Salamandridae > Lissotriton > Lissotriton helveticus. The sequence goes on from NC_136059.1 coordinate 1,176,476,540, forward strand.
AGATAACAGCTTCCCGCCCAACCCCGTGGGAGCCATGTATATGCATTCTCACCACAGACGAAGTATACATCTGGGGGAGTAATCATAGGTGGGGTGCTATATACCTGTAGAGTGTAAGTATAATTACATCTACTCTTTCCTACCTTAACATGGCCTCGTCCTTGTATGCAAAAAGGAGAGGTAGTATTGATAATGGGGATTGGCAATGCTTTGTCATTTTTAACATTTCGATCTTTAAAATGCTGGAAATACATTGTGTCATTGAAAAGTTCAAAATCCAGCATTTCTTCCATCAACCATGTAACATTTTTATAATCTGTATATACATTCATGCAGGCATTGGGGTCCAAAGACCCTTCTCCTGCATTTCCTGCTGCATCAAATCCCTGATGCTGTTCTATATATTTTAAAATGGCCTCATAATCCTTTTTAGTATATATTTTTGCTTCGGCTACATAATGTGAATACATCAGAGACAATAATTGAAACCAGGCTTCACAACTAGCTAAATAGGACATTGGCAGAGAAATGAACAGCTCATGCTGTTTGTGGTGCTGTGAGTTTGATGCAACATTTCCATAAAAGCATTTTTCATGTACGTTTCTCGATGTCTTGCTTTGTGAGGGGGCAAAGAATAGAAAGTATGTTCTTCCGGAGCAACAGTGGTTCCTAACAGCTTCTGTACAGGGTGTTGAAACTCTAAGTATACAAATACACACATCATAATCATTGTAATAATAACGATAAAAGCAACGAATGCCACCTTCACTCTGGTAGACCATCCGGAGAATAAATGCATATTATCCACATATCGCCGTGGGGCTAGTGGCCTCTCATCCTCCATTGCAAATCGAGCAAAAGGAAACATGCTCTCTATAAGTCCAAATCTAACTCGGTCCCTCTCTATAAGTCCAAAAAACTATCTTTGTATCCACAAAACACGCACGCCACCAGAGGGGTTCTTCTTCCTGTGTCCGTTTAGAGCCTCACAGGCAGACTCTTATCATCCTTCGAGCAGAAAGAAACAGCAACCAACTTTCTTCGTTCCGTGGTACAACCGCAGCCCCCCACTCAGTCTTTCTTTCTGAACAGAGCTATTTAGCCTAGTGTTCCAAGCTCTCAACGAGTTCAGTCCAGTGTCTCGCTCAGTACCCCAGTACGTTTATCCGATGTGTCTCAACTCAAGTCTTTCCCTAGCTCCTACCATGAGAATCTGGGGTACCACGCTGTTTTTGGGGCCGCATGTCGTAGTTACAGCGACCAGGTCGCTCTTGATCAGAAAATAACTCAGCTGCACGGGCATCTGGAGCATTCAAATCCTGTGATGCACTAGAAACACTGGTCTCCGCTGATTGAGCCGATGCCTTGTCAATTAGGGGCACCGTTTCACTTGTCTGGCCCTCTTCTCGGGCTTCTGAAAAAGGTACAAAGCTCTGAAGCGATTCTCCTTCTTGGCTGAGAAATCCCTTGCGGTTTTGCGAATCAAAGGGCAAGGGAAGCGGAAGGCGCTTCAAATGGCTCGCGTGTATCCAGTGTTTACGCCCATGCACCTTCACAGCCTACCTCGTGGCTAATATGATCTGGTAGGGTTCAGACCATCTTGGTTCCAGACTTGATTTTCGTTGATAATTCCTCACCAAAACCCACTGGCCTGGTTCCAACTGGTGTCCAGGACCCTCTGGTAGCGGCTGCAATGTTTCGGATACCTGTTGATGAATAGAACGCAGATCTTTAGTCAAAGCATACAAGTAATCTGTCAACAGAGGATAATCAATATCTCTAAAAGACCTGGGTCTAGGGACTCCCCACACGTTTGCAGGACGGCCAAAAATCACCTCGTAAGGCGATAACCCCGTTCTTGTGTGTGGTGTAGTTCTTAGAGACAATAACGCTAAAGGGAGAGCATCGGGCCATTTTAATCCTGTACTAGCACAAATCTTGGCCATTTTCAGTTTTAATATGCCGTTGTATTTTTCCACTAGACCAGATGATTGGGGATGTCTGGCTGCATGAAATGTTTGCCTAATCTGTAAACCATCACAAACACTCTGTACCAGGGACGTATTAAAATGCGTCCCGTTATCTGACCAGATAATTCGGGGAACGCAATATCTGGGGAAATTTTCCTTCACCGGAGCTTTGGCAGTCGCAACCGCAGTGGCTTCTTTGGTGGGGTAGGCTGCAACCCATTTGCTGAAAGCACAAACCACCACCAGGACATATTTTAAGTTATTTACTCTCTCCATTTGTATGTAGTCTATCTGTATAACTTCAAATGGCAAAGATGGGGGTGCAAAATTTCCACTTTGGACAGATTCTCTACCCCCTGAGTTATAACGCAAACACACAGGACAGTACTTGACCACATGCACTGCTGTTTTGGGAATATTTGGGTTATTCCAGACTGGGTCTAATACTGCACAAATACCTTTTGCTCCTATGTGTGTTGGACCATGAGCCATAGTTACTACAGCATATACCAGTGCATTAGGTAGTAACCAACGCTGCTTCTCAGTTCGATCTATCCAACATTAATTCTTGTCCAATTGTCCCACTTCCTGTTCCCACCTTTTTGCTTCATCTATGGTAACTTCTCTTTGTAATTCTTTTACACTGTCAATAGTATTGTCGAACACAGATGTTTCCGCCACCCACCGGGCTGAAGCACTAGGAAACATTGGTGTCATCTTAGTTTGTGCTGTTTCCTTGGCTACTGAATCGGCATATGCGTTTCCCTTTCCTGTGGAATCAATGACTTTCTTATGAGCACTACATTTGATGATGGCAACTGTTAGACCTGGCACCTTGGCGTGAGTCTCCCTTCCACTTTTTTGCTGATGTGCCTCAGATGTTTTGCTGGTGTTCGATGCTCAGGGCACTGCGCCACGGCCAACCCGTGCTGCAGTGCAAGTGCTCCCAATGTAAAGTGTATGTGTAATTGATTTCCACGATTGGTTTATTTGGTTTACTGTCAGTCCCCAGTAAAGTGCACGAGGAGTGCCGGGGCTTGTAGATACAAATGCTGCTAGTGGGCCTGCAGCGCTGGTTGCGCCACCCACAGAAGCGGCCTCGTAAGATATGACTCGGGTCTGCCATTGCAGACCCCGCGTACAGTCCCGCACTGTCACGCTGACTGCGCAAGTGCCCACACTTGCCAGTCCCTGAACCTTCCCTAACCTCCATATCAGTCGCCCCTATGGTAGGCCTACGGGCAGGGTGCATTGAAGCGTAAGGTAGGACAAGCCTAGAGTGTGGCATGTCCTCATAGTGAATTACCGCCCTTTTCGTTCTTCACTATGGAAGGGCTACCGGTTCTCTTAGGCCAAGATGAGCTGTCGGAACTATTACACGCTATAGTCCTGGCAGGCTCAGGGAACACGGTAGCATGTCGAGTTTAGTATGCCTGAACTCAGAATAATAAAATACTTCCTTTAGTAAGGTTTATTTTAATATCCTGTGTTTGCAAATGCTACTGTTAGAAAGCTAGCCTTTGCACGCCTAACTATTTAGCCCGCCCCTGCCAGGATGTGTATCTGTTGTCTGGGTTTGTGTGAGTGACAGGGCTGGGAGATTCCCGGGGACAGTTGGAACCCCCAGGTGGTGAATAGGGTGCTTACACCAGGATGGGTGGGCGGAGTAGTCCTTGACTCTGAGTAGGGTTGTGCTCCACCACCACAATGCTGGCTCCACCTCCTGCGGAGCGTCTGATGTCTCTGCCCAGCACTTTGAAAGAAGACGGCAGCTTCATGTAAACAGAGTACTCCAAAACCGGGCTGAACTAGGCTCAGGCCCCCTGGCCTGCAAAGACAAAAGAATCGCAGTATAAATATAGGAGCTCCGCTCCTTACAAATCAGATCCAGTTTTAACCACGACAAACCTCTGCCTGACTAGAAGGACCAAGAGAAGCTGAAGGACGGAAACCGGTCTGAATCCTGTAAGACTGGCCTGCAGTGGTGCCTTGCTGAGAACGGAGAGGAAAGGACCAGAAAGGACTTTGTAGACTTGTGCCTGAAACGATCTCCAAGGGCTTGATTGAGAGCTTGCCCCCTGAACGGAACCCCAGGACCATTGGGTTCTATCTGCTTGTGCCCGTCTGCTGTTGGGCCTTAGTTCTTATTCCCTCGCCGGAGTTGTGACTCGGGTGCCTTCGCCCCCTCCCAGGTCGTGACAGCTCGGAGCCTGGTCGCCCCGCCGTAGAGAGCCCGCTCATTCCTGAGTCGCTCTCCGCTTCAGTGCCGGGCCGCCCGCTCTCCTGTCACCTTGCCGCTAACGGAGCGCGCTGTGCACCTCTCATCTTCTCCCGCCGGAATCTGCACGGAGCGCAGCCCCTAGCCTCGGACGGTCCGTACGTCGTAACGTACCCGACTGTCTCGCTTTGCCCTCCTGCATACCAAGACCCGTGCCGCACCTCCAGAAAGGCCTCCCCGTACCGTGGTACCGGGAGCCTGGTGTTGTACCCGTCTGCCATAGAACGTGACGCCCCTCACAGATCCACGAGTACGACCCGGCGTGCTAAGAAGTAGTACGTCCCGCAGGCCTGAACGGCGCCTCGCCCCGTGAGCTGCATCGACCCCGCATCGCCACAACCCTCCACAGTCCTGCTCCTCCACCTCGCACCTCGAGGGGGACCTGAGCCGGAGAGATCCTCTGGAGAACCGTTGGCCTCGTCCGGAGTCCGCCCTCACCAGCCACGCCTGAAACGCCTCAGACTTCCACAAGCAAGGTACACGTGAGCTCCGTCCCGGGTTCACATCGGATCCAGGGTCCGCAACGTTCTTATTTCCCTGTCCTCGTACCTTGCTGAACAACGAACATTCAAAGACTAAATCTTGCCTATCATAATCTGGTGGCCTCAAATCGTTAAACGTTACATGGTCTTGTGATAATCCTGCTTGAATCTATCTTTTATATAAAGTATACGTATTTTTGATACAACTACACGACTGGTGTCTATTTGTGGTGGGTCAGTGGGTTTACTGTGTGTGATCATAAATGCTTAACTTACTATCGCCCTGAGGATTAGCCTTGTCTGCTCGCGCCACACTACCTAGAGGGTGAGCAGGGGTTATTCAAAGGAGTAGTTCCCTTGCCCTGACGTGGAGCTGAGGGTCCCTGCTTGTCACAAGTGCCTACCTGTGCCAACCAGAGACCTCCGGTTCCAACAGCAACTTTATCTGGTAGTGTCAGGGCCAGTAACAATCGGTCAATCAAAGGACCATGTTGAATTTTCTGGCCATGTGTGGTAAAGAAACCCCGTTCTCTCCACAGCCTCCCAAAACTATGGGCAACGCCGAAGGCGTACTGGCTGTCTGTGTAAATATTTACTCTCAAGCCTTTACTGATTTCACATGCTCGTAACAAAGCTATTAGTTCAGCTGCCTGGGCTGAGTGATGTGAAATCCTAGCGGTTTCTACCACCGTTTTCAGGGTCGTAATAGCATACGCAGCTGTTGCAGTTCCATTTGGCAATTTAAAGCACGAACCATCAACATACAACTCTCCTTGGGGTTCTGGTAAAGGGGTGTCAGTAAGATCTACACGCCCTTTTGTTTCCTTCTCAGTTCTAAATATGCAATCATGGATATCATCCTTTTTATCATTGGAAGGGAGAGGCAACAATGTTGCTGGATTCTATGTAGCACATCTTTTAATTGTAATATGGGGTGCAAACAATGTCAATTCGTATCCTGTCAAACGAGCACTCGTAAGGTGCTGGGTCTTAGTTCTATTTAACAGAATATCCAAAGCATGCGGTACTAGTACTGTGAGGTCTGTATTCAAAACTATACCCTCTGATTGTCGGATGGCCACTGCTACCGCCGCCGTGGCCCTCAGACAACTGGGAAGGGCTTGTGCGACCATGTCTAATACCGATAAAAAGAAAGCACAGGGTCTCTCTTTTCCGCCAAAACCCTGTGTTAACACTGAAAGGGAACAACCGTCCACCTCGTGCCCATAAAGTGAAAAAGGCTTCCGGTAATCCGGGGTACCTAAGACAGGTGCAGAACACAAAGCAGATTTCAAAGAGTCAAAGGCTTCTTGACATTCATCCGTCCAGGGTCGGGGTTCATGCAGATCTTTGGTAGTCAAATACAACAAGGGTTCAGAGAGTAGTGAATAGTTAGGGATCCATTGGCGACAGTAAGAGGTTATGCCAAGAAAAGCACGGACATCACGTTGAGTACGAGGTACAGACATTTTAGTAATTACAGATATTCGTTCTGGAGTTAGTCGTCTCCCCGCTTTCAACAGTAAGTAGCCAAGGTAGGTCACTTCCTGTCGACTATATTGAAATTTGGAGAGGGAGACTTTTTTTCCTTTATCAGCCAAATGATGTAACAATTTCACAGTCGCTTCTTTGCAGCCTTCTTCAGTATCGGAGGCCACCAAAATATCATCCACATATTGGATGATCGCATTACCAGCAGGAAAAATTAATTCATCTAGGACTGCTTTCAAAGCCTGGCTATATATGCTAGGGCTTTCTGTATAGCCTTGGGGTGCACACGTAAATCTAAAGCTTCGGCCTCCTAATGTGAATCCGAAGATATGTCTGCTATCAGGGTGAATTGGGATGCTAAAGAAAGCGTTCTTTAAATGAATTACAGAAAAATATTGTGCAGTAGGGGGAATCATTGTAAGAATTGCCATAATATCTGGTACTACTGGGTACTGAGGGATTACTATTTTATTGACTGCCCTAAGGTCAATTACAAAACGATATGCGGACTTATAATCAGGAGCACCATCAATTGGTGTCTTCTTCAGAATCGGCAAAATCGGCCTGTTACAGACATTAGCAGCTGTTTCTTCCACTACCGCCTTGTCAATGAGGTCACGAATGATATGCAACAAGGCCTGTTCCCCTTCTGGTGAAATTTGATACTGCGGAATGCGGGGCATCTGCGCATTTGGTTTCACGGTTATTGACACAGGGGCTATTCTTAACAGACCAACATCGGTGTCCCCTGTTGCCCATAACGTCTGAGGAACAGTAGAGAATTCGGGAGGCAAGGTCTCATTTTTAGCAAAATATAGGGTAATTTCTACAGATGGCTTCTGCATCGTTAGAAAAACACCATCAGGGGAACAATAGATTCGTGCATGTAATCTCTTCAAGATATCCAAACCTAACAGGTTTTCACCACAATTAGAAGTGAGAAGAAAGGGTGAATGCATGGAAATGGGACCAATCGTAAAAGGCAAAGGTTTCGAAACGGGGCTCACTACCGGTATTCCAGAGAATCCTACTGATACATTATTGTGGCCAGACAGAGCTGCCCCTGGGACCAGTGTACGGGCGACTGAACTACTCATCGCCCCAGTATCCACTAGAAACTTCCCCCGATGTCCCCAACAGTTCTCCTTGTACATAAGGTCCCTCTTGGTCAACTGGTACTGTAATATGGCCCCCGCACTGTACTTGGCTGTCTCATGCGTAATCTCGTTCATCATACCTGTCCTCCTGGTAAGTCTCATTGTAGTATTGTCTATTCTGAGGGTCATCAAAATGATTCTTACAGGAACCCTCCTGCTGTGATTCCTCCCTTCTCATACTGTTTCGATCTATGTTTCCTTGACCTCGTCCTCGTCCTCTACTGGGACCGTTCCTTCCTTGCAACAGAGGGCAATCTGCCCTCCAATGTCCTTCTTCCTTACAGTAGGAACACTGATTTATTCCAATATTCGGAGGGCCTCCTCTACCTCTCCCTGTCGTTGGGCCCCGTTGGAACGAACCTCGCACTCCCCGTCCTGAATTTTGCCCTCTACTAACTTGCTGCAGTAGTACTCTAGTTTTCAGATCCTTAGTCTTTTTCTCTGATCTTTCCTTACTCTCATTCTCACGATGTTCATAATATTGAGCCATACTAAGGATAACAGACGGCGCAGCCGTAGTCCACGTGCTCTCAGCCGATTGGAGACGGGGCATAACTTCCGGAGCCAATTTGTGACAAACCTATTTACAAATAGTTGAATTCCTCCCTCTGTAGAGAGGTCTTGGCCGCTGAAGTCTATAAAAATTTTCTCAAACCGAGTGAAGAAATCGGACACACTCTCGTCCTTTTTCTGTTTACACGCGGTTAATTTATCCCAGTCTACTTTTCGCGGAGGGAGGAGGGTCTTCATGTATGTTACAATTTTATCCGGAACTGCCAATATTTCATCCCGGGGCTTTTCACCTGGCTTTCGTTCCTTATCCCAATTTTTTAGTTGATCCCATGTTCCACCTAATTTGGGGGTATGGTCCGTATCATGTACCTGTCTCCAGATATCCACCGGAATCAGGAGACCAAAAAATAGCTCGATATCAGCTATGGTCATAATAGCAGAATTGGCTGCTTCGGTCAATTCTTTATAATAGTCTGTAGGATTTTTACGGGGGTCAGGGAGCTGGGCTTTTAGCGTAAGGACCTCGCTTCGTTTCCAAGGGGTGTAAACCCATTGTTCCTGAAGCCTAGCGTCCACACGTGCTCTAGTGATTGTGCCCCCATGGTCTCTTATCTCGGGAACCTCCGGGAAAAAGAGAGGATGTACCTCTCTCATGGGGTGTTGGTGTTGAGTTCCCCATTCTGCACTCTTTCGGTGTACCCGTTCTCGATAATTCAACAACGTTGTCACATTCTGATAGACTTCCTCAATCGTGAGATGGAATTTATGAGCATGAACCCTTATATCACGTAATATTTGCGGCGGAAGTCCTTCCTCAAAATGCTGTTCCCATAAACAAATCAGTCTAACTGCCATGCTTTCTAAAGCCAGTTGTTGTGCAACAGGCTCAAAATCCATCATAGTACTCCAAATATCTTCTAAAGTATAAATAGGATTTCGCATCCACTGGGATGCCTGTACTACAATAGCCCTTCTCTCCTCCTGCCCTAACAACGACCGAGTGAAAGCTCGCTGATCACTCAAGTCTGTCATCGGTCGCTTGGGCGTTGCACCTGGACTAATTGTGGTCTGAATCGGAGGGGAGAGGAACACCGGGTGCAAGGGAGAAGGGACAGCCGCGTCCAGTCGAAGGGATATTAGGGGTGAGGTAGTTAATCGAAGGGAAGGAGGGGAGACCTGGGCATCAAGTCCCGATCCACCAGCGGGGGCTGTGGCGACCACCCCCGTCTGTGGCTTGGCGGCTGGAACGGCCTTTGCCTGGTCCGCTCGCAACACAGGCTCCGCTGGATACAAGCCTTGTGGGGCGTAAGGGGGAGGTGGACGAGCGTCCAGCAATTCCTCTAATTCATCTCCTGTCTCTGGTCTAGTCACATAGCTTTTATTTGTTTCTAACCGAAACTGTCTATCCATTCTTTCAATATTTTCTTCCACCTTTCCCTTATCGTATGCCACTGCTTTCTGAGTAATCGTCTGCCCACTTTTCAGCCTACCCAACTTCTCCTCCCTAATTCGTCGTCTTTTTGCCTCCTTTAACCATAGGTTCAAGGAATCAAACATTGACTGACGACTTTTCTTCATAAATAATTTGTTCTGTATATAATTAATCTTCTGCTCATCAAAAGACCCCGTAAGAGGCCATTGTAAACTCGCATTATCCTTTGTGTATTTGTTCCAAAGGGTATTAAACAAAATCGGTTGTAAACTATGTTTGACATACATATCGTAACTGGGGCTGCCCTCAGGAGGGGCCGGCTGTCTTTCTTCAAGCCGCGCACCTCGCCGACAGCAGCACCCAAAACATATTTTACTAAAGCAAGACATGATGCTTTTTCGTTTTACTCGTTCTATTAATACAAAATCACACAATACACACTCATTCGGACGCGTCCTTCCTCATCAGTCACTCATCCATTCGTCATTCATTTGTCACACTAAAGTGCTGTAAAACAGTGCAAGGCAAATACTTCTCAGAACCTATTCAATGCAAATGACGTCTTCAAATACGAACAGAGCCCGTCGACTCCTGTTCGGGAAACCGATTCACAAGAATTCCAGACCAACAGAATTTCACTAGAAAGGAATAGTCGTTAGACTGTTCTGAGGACACCTGATAGGCGAACCACGAACTCTCTCACAGGCCATCCCATGGTCCTGTTCTGGTTGGGCTGGGCATCTGGGCGCGTAGCTCCAGAACCCTAGCTTACCCAGTTGCTCCCAGGGCTTTCCCGGAGAGAATTCGGCCAAGCGAGCAACGCCGTACTCAGCTAGGGCATCAGATGTAGCCTCAATTATTCACCAAACAAGTCCGTGGGGTCCCTACCCATGCAGCCCCTTCGCCGCAACGGTAGATCCCCAGATTCCCTTGTGGTCCGGCTTCTCCGGCCACCTTCAAACAAAAACAGTTAACTGTTATTTCAAAAAGGGAAAACACTCCTTCAGAGCGAGCCTCATCCAATTCAATCACCGATATCACTCACCTGGTGCACTCAGGTCGATTGCGAGTTCTCCACTGCCGACTCCTAAACAGACCGACACAGTCTGTTTTTCTCTCGGGTTAGGCCCGTAGGACTCCGGCGTAGGGTCTTCAGCAGCTGGGAGGGATACTGGGCTCGAGAGTGGAACGGCTTGTTTTCATACCACAAACGGGTGTCTCAAATCAGGATCCTCTTTCTGTCCACCCCCTCTGCCAGAACTCCTCCTTGTCCCGTCACCCCTGTTTACAGGAGGGGACGACCCTATCGCGGAGTCCCGGCGGAGTCGCCAACTGAAGGATTCAAAATAAATCTACCGGGCTATACTTACCAATAGCCCATAAACCAATATACGTTATAATAATTCAGTCGGCAATGGAGAAGGTTCAATTGTTTATTCTTCAGATACAAGCCCTGACAGGGGAGCCTCAGTCTTCACAACCCTCGGAGGTGCGCAGAGGAGACTGGTTACATGTTCAAAGTACAAAGCATATATACGTTTCATGTGTTCAAGATGACACCCTACAAGGAAAAACACAACTTGTCAGTAAGCCAAGGGGAATACCCATAGAAGGCAGAATTGATTTGCTAGTAGCCTAGGCCTAAACTATTCCGGGGGCAGGTCAGTAAGGTGCCTCCCTGTCTATCTGGAGCCCGGGGAGTACAGGAACGGGCTCTGCTAGAATGTGCGCATCCCACAAGAAGGGCAGGTGTGACCTTGAGTCTTCCTTAAGCTACCAGCTACAACTATCGTAAGCAGTTTTGGCTGCTACCGTGGTTTCGAGCAGAAAGCATAATCACGTGGTTTCTGGGAAACAGCATTTGCACGGGGAGAAACGAAACAAAATGGCTTCGGCTATATCAATAGGGCAACTACAGAAAAAGTGAATCGTCGGTATATATGTGACCACAATGTACTCTAAATACCAGATTATCATAAACACAGGGTTATATTGAATATATTAGACAATAATACATGTTATCAAAATTCGATCCCAATAAGATTATGGATGGAATGTTGCACAATGGCAAAACATTCACCCCCAGTCACAGATCTGGGTTTAATCCATTGTTATTTTGCTCACTAAGGCACCCCAGTTCAGACATGGCCATATGCAAATCAGTCTTGACCCTGTGCCTCATGAGAACAGTCCAGACGGAACTGCCATGACTTGTCTTCCCTGGACCGGAATCAAGCATCCTAGGACCGGTTTCTGGCTATCAGCCGTCTTCAGCCAGGATAGCTTGACTCCAGTGGCGAAGTGAGCACTGGACCCACATCTGGGCATACCCTTCCCACATAGGGTGAACAGCAAAACACACAAGATGATGGACGGAATGTTGCACAATGTCAAAACATTCACCCCCAGTCACAGATCTGGGTTTAATCCATTGTTATTTTGCTCACCAAGGCACCCCAGTTCAGACATGGCCATATGCAAATCAGTCTTGACCATGTGCCTCATGGGAACAGTCCAGACCGAACTGCCATGCCTTGTCTTCCCTGGACCGGAATCAAGCATCCTAGGACCGTTTTCTGGCTATCAGCTGTCTTCAGCCAGGATAGCTTGATTCCAGTGGCGTAGTGAGCACCGGACCCACGTCTGGGCATACCCTTCCCATATAGGGTGAACAGCAAAACACACAAGATGATGGACGGAATGTTGCACAATGGCAAAACATTCACCCCCAGTTACAGATCAGGGTTTAATCCATCGTTATTTTGCTCACCAAGCCACCCCAGTTCAGACATGGCCATACGCAAATCAGTCTAGACCCTGTGCCTCATGGGAACAGTCCAGACGGAACTGCCATGCCTTGTCTTCCCTGGACCGGAATCAAGCATCCTAGGACCGGTTTCTGGCTATCAGCCGTCTTCAGCCAAGATAGCTTGACTCCAGTGGCGCAGTGAGCACGGGACCCACGTCTGGACATACCCTTCCCACATAGGGTGAAAAGCAAAACACACAAGATGATGGACGGAATGTTGCACAATGTCAAAACATTCACCCCCAGTCACAGATCTGGGTTTAATCCATCGTTATTTTGGTCACCAAGCCACCCCAGTTCAGACATGGCCATATGCAAATCAGTCTTGACCCTGTGCCTCATGGGAACAGCCCAGACCGAACTGCCATGCCATGTCTTCCCTGGACTGGAATCAAGCATCCTAGGACAGGTTTCTAGCTATCAGCCGTCTTCAGCATTCTGATTCTTTAACAAAGACAGTTGGTCTTGGTATACCTCTAGTATTGTGGGAGGGTTCCCCGGGGTGGGGGGGGGGGTGGATGGGAAGAGAGGGAGGGGTAACAAGTCAGAATAAAATGCAAACAATTGTGTTATTTCTGTGCACTGGGTGGGATAGCATGTGGGAAAAAAGAAAAAAAATGTCCTCATTAATGAATACAATCCAAATGTACTTTACTGGTTTATATCAACCAGCCACTTCGCAAGGGTTTCCCAGACCACTATGCATTTATTCCTTATCTTTTTATGGCAGACTCAGGTAGACCTGAAAAACCAAAATTCTATCATGGAACGTAAACGGTCTCAGGGTCCCCTCTTGAAGAAGGAAAATGTTAGAATATTTGATGCTCTCAGATAGCAATGTTTTGCTTACACAAGAGTCACATTTACGTAACGACAAGTGGGCAGAGACACTTAAAAATCAGAAATGGATAGAACACTGTTAGATTTGGGGGTCTCTAGTTGGCAGAGGTAGGTACCTTTGACCAAATAGGGACTCTTGCGTCTAGTCAGGGTAAGGGGCTACACTTCTAAAATAACCCCTGCTCACCCCCTTGGTAGCTTGGCACAAGCAGGCAGGCTTATCTCAGAGGCAGTTGTAAAGCATTTGTGAACACATACAGTAATACAGTGACACTACAGATGGACACCACACAGGTTGTATTATAAAAATGACAAAAATCCACAATACTGTACTAAAAAATAGACTATAAAATGTTATAAAATAGCTCAGTTCCCTCAAGTTGTAAATGCGACACTTTACTCTCAATGTACCTTGAATGCGTAACACAAAGAAAACAAAAGGGTCGCAGGGAAGGTGATGCGTCAGTTCCTTACACTCAGGGGAGTGGATGTGTCGGTTCCTTACTGCTGCACAGGGGAGTTGGTGCTCTCTTCCTTACTGTGTGGGGAGGTGATGCGTCGGTTTCTTACTGCTCTCCAGTACGATGCGACAAGATGGCACCTCGATGCGATACTCTTCTCCGGTGTGATGTTGCAAAATGGTGTCTTGTTTACGATGTGACAACATTATTGCGATGCGTACACGCCCGATGGCCATGCGGTTACTCGATGATCTTTTTTTATCCGCAACAGGCCCTGCGACAAGCTTCTCCGGTGATGCGACGGCGACATCTGTGGGAGCGGCACGCTTCTCCGGTGATCCGCAGCTCTTCAGCGATGCGATGATGACAGCAGCAGCGGCGGCTCACTTCTTTGGCGATGCGACGACAGCGGCTGCAGCGGCGACAAGCTTCTTTTTGTTGCGTCGTGCATGGGAATTCAGGGGGGAGCTGGTTGGTAAACTCTTGTAGCACGCTTCTCTGGTGATGCGCAGTGCTTCGGCGATGCGATGATGACAGCAGCAGTGGCGGCTGACTACTTCAGAGATGCGACGACAGCGGCTGCAGCGGCGAAATGCTTCTTGTTGTTGTGTCGTGCTTCCAGCTCCCAGTGACACGCAGTATCTCAGAAGGCCCAGCACAACAGCAGGCACTTCAATTCGCAGCAAGGGAATTCAGGGGGGAGCTGGTTGGTGAACTCTTGTATCACTGAGACTTCAGGCAGGAGGCAAGCTCTAGTTCAAGCCCTTGGAGATTCTTCTTCAAGTTGATAAAAAGCACACTCAGTCCTTTTTTCCTTTCTTTGGCAATGAAGCTACCACTGCAGGCCAGCCCCCAAACACACAGCACAGGGGTAGTCTCCTCCTTCAGCTTCCTGGTTCTTCTCCCCTGCAAAGGTTTGTCTTGATTCCCAGAAGTGATTTAAAGTTCATGGGTCTGGGTCCCAATATTTATACTCCTTTTCCCTTTGTTCTCTGAAGGCAGAGAGGCCTTTGCCTGGTCCAAACCAGTTCTGGTCAGTCCTGGAGCACTTTGTTGACAAGACTCCTTCTTTCCTTCCACAGTGTAGTCCAGGGACATCAGACACACCACAGGAGGTGGAGCCAGCATTGTGGAGGGAAGGCACATACCTAGTCAGGTCCCAGGTGCTACTCCTCCCTCCCATCTGCATTCATATCTCTCTATTCAGCCCTGTGCTGACTCACCCTGTCTCCTGGAATCCCCCAGCCCCTGTCACTCAAAGAGGCAGGCTTGGATAGTTAGTCAAGAAAATACCTACTTTCTAAAAGGGGTATTTTCGAACGCAGAATGATAAAACCAACTTCACTAAAATATGTATTTTATCATTCTGAGTTCAGGCATACTAAACTGAATTTCTACCTAGTTCCCTGAGTCAGCTAGGATTATAAGATGTTATAATCAAACTGCCCATTCTGGCCTATGGGGAACAGGTAACCTTGCAATAGTGATGGCGGGCGATTACCAGTTCAGGATACTATCTCTAATACCATACTCACCTGGGCCCATAAACATTGCACACCTTAAACCGGTAATCTATTTCTCCTGCTTATAAGTGAATTTAATTTTACCTGAGCACCATAACTTATCAAGTCCTTGTCACTTGTAATTTAATCACTTAGGCGAATAGATCTGGCAGTTAGAATATTAGGTAGCATAACTATTTACCTCATCATAAAATAACCACAGACTCTGGGAAGTTTTAAACACTTTATTTAGGCAATATTTTGTGAGTCAGACACCAAAACAGTGCAACCAAAGAAATTTCAAGTAGAAAATTAACAATCAAAGTAAAAATATTTAGAGACTTAGCAACATTTCTAGACATTGGTACTTGGTGATAAACGGAAACGGTACAAAGACATACCGCACAGATGAATATCGACCTAGAATGGTGCGAGGACCAACCCCTGGCCAAGGGCTGGAAAGAAAGGACTCCCAACTAATCAAGAGCCAACATGTCAGGACAGGTGCAGGACAGGACAGGTAACCTCCGCTAAGTGCAACACCAGCATCACACCCCTCTCTGCAGCTACTCTCGTTCCCCTTCTCCAGGACAGAGTTTTCTCCTTCAGCAAAATCCCCCGATTCTTCTTTCAGAGTGCTCAACCCGCCCTCTGAGGTCTGCAGCATCCACAATTCTTCTTTAGCTTACGTTGAGTCAGTGACAGGTCTGTGACAAGTTGGACAACTAACTGACTAAGCCTACCTTAGTCATACCATTTTCCAGGGCATGTATCACCCCCCAATGTTGCAAATGTGTGTATTCCCTTTATTTGATTGGTCAGAAAGACGGGGAGAGGTCATCACACCATACCAGTATGAACTAATTTCCCCTTATATCAATTAAGCTAAATTCCAGCCCATAATTGTATTTTACCATGTCTTTTATTCCACCCAGCAACATTATTTTCATTTAATATACAATGTTAACAACTTTTCAGCCTCTTCTTTCTCTCTCCGGGTCATGGGGTAAGGTTCCCAGGTGCATCGCTGGTAAAGTGCGTCTTGGCGGGGTTTCAATGACAGAGCTTCAAGGGTTTCAGTTTTTGAACGTGCATGCACACAGATTTCAAGATGGAGGTTTGCGGCACCCTTCAGGCCCGAATACAAGCTATTAATAAAGTAAAAAAAAGACGCATTAGAATACGAGAATAAATGAATGCACTGTATACCACTTATTCCTTCTCTAATTCCATTATTTTATTTTAACTATAGCATTAATGATTAGCAAGACACACAAGGTTTTAGTTTAAGCGAAAGCGGTATACACCTGTTACAACGCATTTTTTACTCCGCACTACCATTACAACGCGACCATTACTCCGCATACCATTACAACGCATTGCGCTGGGGGGCGCTCTAGGATAGGTAATAAGTATAATTTACTATCCAACACCTTCCCTAGGGTCCACGGGGACTGGAGTTAGAATAGTAAATTATACTTACCACTATCCAGCGCCCCAAGGCGCTATGCGTTGTAACGATATGCGGAGTAAAAGTCGCGTTGTAATGGTCTGCGGAGTAAAAGTATGCGTTGTAACGTCATACATCCAGCGAAAGCATGTGCATTAGCATGTGAGATTTAAAGTGGCCATATTAGGCACTGCGGCGCAGTTGCAAAGAATTCCCACCAAAAGCAGAGTACATCATACTACATAGACGCAGACGCAAAAGGGTTCCCGCTTTTTCGGCGGCCATTTTAGGACACTCAGATTATTGGTTAGTAAAAAACATATGCAAGCTTCCCTTACATAAAATAAATGTTGTGTGATGCAAATATTAGTACTTACAAAACATGTTGGTTGATTTGTTACATGTTATTTCGCGAGGATTGAATCTGAGCAAGTTTCTGTACGTATGAAACCATGCTCCATCAATAGTGAAAACCGAAAATGGCTGTAATTCACTATTAGGACATGCCACACACATTAGGGCATATCCTATCTTTTACCCTTGGGCGTACCTTAGGGGTGACTAACATGTATAAAAGGGAAGGTTCAGGGACTGGCAAGTGGGTGCACTTGCCCGGTCAACATGGGAGTGCCAGACTACACACAGGCTCTGCAATGGCAGACCTGAGACACACTTTACAAGCTGCTCCGGTGGGTGGCACAATCAGTGCTACAAGCCCACCAGCAGCATTGGATTTACAAGCCCAGGGCACACGTAGTGCACTGTACTAGGGTCTGACAAGTGAACCAATCAAGCCAATCATGGAGTCACTAATCCATACATCAATTTACCATAGGGAACACTTGCACTGTGGCACTGAACAGCAGTAGCACAGTGCTCAAAAGCATCTGAAACCAGCAAAAACATAGGGGTCAATTGCAAAAAGTGGAAGGGAGACACACGCCAATGGTGCCAGGTCTAAGAAACACTATATCTGTACCACACAATCATGCTCAATAAAAGGGGTCACCCTTATGTTTAGGGAAACCACTCAAGCAATACATGGAGATTGCGTGGTGTATCCACTCGGAAGGTAGGCAATTGCTAGGGCCAAAATTAATGGAGTTTGGTTGACTTTTGTGAGTTATTATGGCCCTAACGTTTATGATCCGGCTCCACTACATACTTTACTCCTTAGATTAATTGACTTTAAAGACCCTATTATTATGGATGGTGATTTCAATGTAGTTTTAGATCCCCGGCAGGACTCAACATCTAAGAGAGCAGTGGCGGAAACTCAAAATATGAGAACTGCCCTGAAACTGTTGATGACAGACAAAGGACTCCTAGATATTTGGAAAGTGATGAAGTGTAAAGCTAGGACAACAGGGGGAAACTTCATGTTTCATAACAAAAAGTGTGGTCACCGTTCCAGGATTGACTTCTTCCTGACAGATCTCTCCACTAGTAAGAACACGGTGAAGGTTAGTCATGTGCCAGAGCATTTTTGCAATCATTCCGCTGTAGCTCTGGAAATCAGCCTTATGAAAAGACCCCCCTCTCGTAGATGGACTCTAAATCATTCGCTAATTTTAGAACCATCAGTAATTGAAAAGCTGAAAGCAGCAACAAAATAGTTTTTCCTCTTCAATTTAAATTCAACATGTCTTCACATTGTATGAGACTCATACAAGGCTTTTTTGAGAGGTACTTTAACCTCTTTGTCTATTTCTCAAAATAAGAAAGTGAGAGAAGAGATTAAAACTCTTGAAGCTGCAATTCACAACAAGCATTTGCAATGCAATAGGTCTCGCATTAGGAAAGTTTGAGCTATTGGTATTGTAAATGACAAATTTTGTATTTGTGTGTTGGTTTTGAAAATAGCTAAATTAATAGCTTTGTCATTTACAATGCCAATAGATGTAACTTTCGCAAATGTGACATCTATAACATTTGTAATGCAATATGTGTTGTATTTACGTGACTTAGATGTATTGATATTACAAATACCAATGGCTATTTTTTTTAAATAATTAATACTTAAATAACAGTTATTGTAATTTATAATGGCAATAGCTTAAACTTTTGTAAATAACTTTTGTGAAGATTATGTTCAGTGTATTTTATTGTGACGAAAAGAGAGAGAGGTAGAGAGAGGGGTGTGTATAGAGAGAGGGGTGTGGAGAGAGAGAGAGGTATAGAGAGAGAGGGGTGTAGAGAGAGGGGTGTAGAGAGAGAGGGGTGTAGAGAGAGGGGTGTAGAGAGAGAGAGGTGTAAAGAGAGAGAGGGGTGTAGAGAGAGAGAGAGGGGTGTAGAGAGAGAGGGGTGTAGAGAGAGAGGGGTGTAGAGAGAGAGGGGGTGTGGCTCAATGGTTAGAGCGGCAGACCCTGATGCAGAGTTCTGGCCAGGGACCAGGGTTCGATTCCCGCCTCGGCGGGGTCTTGGGCTCAATTTCCTCGGACCTGTTAATTCTCGCCTCGGTGCCTATTCTAATCACAGGCCCCACGCTGCAACTCTGGGCAATAGCTTGCTTAGCCTCCACACCGGC
Organism: Lissotriton helveticus; assembly: GCF_964261635.1. Taxonomy (NCBI): domain Eukaryota; kingdom Metazoa; phylum Chordata; class Amphibia; order Caudata; family Salamandridae; genus Lissotriton; species Lissotriton helveticus. The sequence goes on from NC_136059.1 coordinate 1,176,495,452, forward strand.
CCCAACAGCGCTAAGGATGCCTGGCTTCACCCTGGGGGTGCCCAGGAGTGGACACTTCACAGGGAAAGCCAGGAGGGGTTCCACAGCGGTATGAGTATCAGCGACAGGAAACCGCATAGGCGACACCGCAAGGTGACCGTCTGGTGACAGTGCGCTCTATAAGTACCATGACATTTACATTACATTTACATAAAGAGAGAGGGGGGTGTAGAGAGAGGGGGCACCATAACATTGTACATGATTTACTGTTACTTTATGGTAAATGTGGCCCTGTACCTTGCAGTTAAAAGCTAAACCCCATGGAATGGGACTTACTTTGTGGGATTTATTATTCCATTCTTAAAACCACACAGAATTCCCAATTCCAGGGGTTAATGCATACATTTCCTCCCTGCTCTGAGCAGGCGTTTAACGTATGTGAGGACCTCTGGGAGAGGAGGTGGCTATGGGGGAGGGGTGAGGACTAGGCAAGGGAAGAGGAAGGTGTTTTCTGGCAAGTGGGAACATTTTTTTGCTCCCTCCGATGAGAAACAAATACAGGAAGGATTCTTGGCTACTGCTACAGTCAAAGACTCTTGTGATTCTACTGTTTCAAACTAACACACTGCAAATTCGGATATGGTTCACCCACATCCAGAGAAACATGGTTTGGACCCACTTGAAATCCGACAGAGTGAGGTAATTCTGCTCTTCTCTGCCTGACTCACTCGAGGACATAATTGGGCACCTGGAGGCTTGCGTTACACAATGCACCTTTCAAATATTCAAACAATATATCAATAAGAAACATTTTACAATTTTAGCTCCAACTTGATTGATTTTGGAAGAGTGACATAATCAACTAAAGACTAATGCACAAGACCAAACATGGTTTTTGCTCTTATGTTGCTTTTAGATTCAAGAGCAGGGTTCTAATTAGTGATAAAATCATGTCATGCTCATTGCAGCTAAAATGACAGAAATCCACCATGACTTATTTCTGGCAAGAGTGTCAAGCTTTGGAGCACAGAATTCCCATGTATAACCACAGACTAAATACTTCCTTAAGTGTTTGCCAGGAACATATTGATGTGTGACGGTATAGTTTTCTTTGAGTGTTGTTGACTCATTTGGAATTTTCCAAAATATCCTCTTTTAACCTTTGAATGGTTCAGCGGATTTTGGCTCACCGGTTTCTTTCACGTGCGCTTCGTTGGAGGTTGCACAGCAGACGCAAATTCCCCCAAATATATAAAAATGCCAACAATAGACAATGGTTTTGAGCAATTTCAACATTAAGAAAGAACATCTTTCTGGACAAACAAGATTAATAAAAAGAGTCCTACTCATTAACAGGGATCTCTTCTTTTGATCTTCGAGTTCTCTTTAAGCTTCATGTGGGAGGATCAGGGATTAAGTGGTTTACAAACAAAACCACAAAAATGACCGATTCACATCAGGTGTGCCAAGACATTCTTGGCACCGCATCAACTAAGGCACTTTTTTAAATTAGGCACCATTTTGACATTTCGTATGTCTTGATGTTATCAGGTGCAAGGTTATGGTGTGCTCTTACTAGCAGATGTTGAACTATCAGGTGCAATTACCACCTCAAGACTCACACTTAAACATTACATATATATATATATATATATATATATATATATATATATATATATATTCACTGAAAAAACCATAGGTTATAGACCATATATAGTTAGGAATTTGCATTTACAAAACCTTGAAAATTCAATGAAAAAACCATAGGTTATAGACCATATATAGTTAGGAATTAGCATTTAAAAAACCTTATTTTACTCACACAAAACCATTGAAATTCCATATATAGTTAGTTGTACTAACTATATATCGCGCACCCGCAATCCACTGCTGATCATGTCACATATTACATCATTCATGACATGGTCAGTGACATCACTGATGACATCACTGATGACATCTCAAATGACATCACTGATGACATCACTGATGACATCTCAAATGACATCACCGATGACATCACTGATGACATCTCAAATGACATCACTGATAACATCTCAAATGACATCACTGATGACATCTCATTTGACATTACTGATCACATCACTGATGACATCATTCATGTGATAATACGATTAACCTCTTCAGACTCTAATATAACCTTAGATACACTCAGTGTAAACAGACACTCACAGACTGTCACTCATCCATGGAGTTACTCACTCACCTAGTCAGTCATGCAAAAATCAATCATACCTCCATTTTCTCAACTATACAGTTATACACACCTTACTTATTCAAACATATACTAAAACATATTTACTCTCTTATACAATCCCTGATACAAGTTCACAATGATCCATACAGCCACTCACACATTCACTGGCTCTTATGCACAGTTATTTATATATGTCAACTCTCACATGTACTGTGTTTTACATATGTACTTACTTTGACATGTAACACTGAGATATCCATTCACTCACCAATACACTCATGCACACAGTCAACCGCCCATACAGCTGTTTCCACATGCACTTTTGAACCCATACATCTAGTGAATCAACTGCTCACACATCTATGCACAGAGCCATACACCTCCCAGCCACCCACACACACACTCAGTCGCCCATACAAATACTTGGGCAACCAATCAATAACCCATATAGTTACTCATATAGCTACTGATCAACACATGCAGCAGTTTACAGAACAACAGACATAATGATGCACAAATTAAGACAGTTTAGTCGCTAACCCATGCACTCAGTGAGACACATTTAATCACTCACTCATACAGTCAGTCATGTACCTACTAAATCCTTCATCCAGACACTTATACATCCACTCAAGACATATTTTAACTTTACAGAAAAATACAGTCACTGGATGTTGTCATCAGTGATGTCATCAGTGATGTCATTTGAGATGTCATCAGTGATGTCATCAGTGATGTCATTTGAGATGTCATCAGTGATGTCATCAGTGATGTCACTGACCATGTCATGAATGATGTAATATGTGACATGATCAGCAGTGGATTGCGGGTGCGCAATATATAGTTAGTACAACTAACTATATATGGAATTTCAATGGTTTTGTGTGAGTAAAATAAGGTTTTTTAAATGCTAATTCCTAACGATATATGGTCTATAACCTATGGTTTTTTCAGTGAATTTTCAAGGTTTTGTAAATGCTAATTCCTAACTATATATGGTCTATAACCTATGGTTTTTTCAGTGAATATATATATATATAGATATATATCTATATATATGTATATATATATATATATATATATATATATATATATATATATATATATATATATATATATATATATATATATATATATTCACTGAAAAATACCATAGGTTTCAGGGACGTTATAGTTAGAAATTAGCATTTAAAAAACCTTTCAAATTCACTGAAAACTCATAGGTGGCAGGGATGTTATGGTTAGTTGGGCATTTCACTCGTACAAAACCAGAGAAATGTGGCCGCTATAGTTAGTTGAGCTAACTATAACTCGCGCCCCCACAATGCATTGCTGATGACATCACATATTACATAATTCATGACTTAGTCAGTGACATCACTAATGACATCTCAAATGACATCACTGATGATATCACTGATGATAACATCCAGTGACTGTGTGTTTCTGTAAAGTTTAAATATGTTTTATATATGTTAATGCCAAGGTGTATGGAAGAATGAGTGGGTGTATGAGTGTGTGAATGGATGATTTAGTAGGTGCGTGACTGACTGTATAAGTGAGTGATTAAACATGTCTTACTGAAAGGATGGGTTAGTGACTAAACTGTGTGAATGTTTGTATCAGTCTGTTAGTTGGTGTGTAAGGGGCTGCATGGGTTGGTGGGTAGCTACATGAGTGTCTATATGGGTTATTGATTGGTTATGTGGGTATCTGTATGGATGCCTGAGTGTTTGTGTCGGTGGGGAGTGTGTGACTCCGTGTAGAGATGTGTGAGTGGGTGATTCACTGGGTGTATGGGTTCAAGACTACATGTCTGAAGGGCTGTATGGGTGGGCGAGTGTGTGTATGGGTGTGTTGGTGAGTGAATAGATGTCTCAGTGGTACATGTGTGAGTAACTACATGTGTGAAAGGTAGTATATGTGAGTGTTGGAGTATATAAATGACTAAATGTGAGAGTGGCTGTATGGATGAGTGTGTGCTTGTATCAGTGATTGTATAAGAGAGTAAGTATGTATTAGTATCTGTAGGAATAAGCGAGGTGGTGTGTGTATAACTGTATAGCTGAGTAAATGGGAGTGTGATTGATTCTTTGTATGACTGACTAGGAGTGTGAATAATTCTATGGATGAGTGGCAGTGTGTGAGTGTCTGTATAGGTGTATGAGTGCATATGATAGTGCTATATTAATGAGTGACTGCATGTATGAGTGACTGTATGGGTGAATGAGTGGATGTGTGTGTAGACCTAGGAATCAGTGAGTGGGTATGTATTAAGTGGTATTTGTGTGTCTAAGGTTTCGAATATGACAGTCTGTATTTTCGAGTGGGTGTATCAAACGTTATATTAGGGTATGAGGAGGTGCATCAAATTATCATGTGGATGATGTCATCAGTGATATAATTTGAGATGTCATCAGTGATGTCACTGACCATATCATCAATGATGTAATATGTGACGTCAGTGCATTGCGGGGGTTTGAGTTATAGTTAGCTCAACTTACCATAACGGACGAATTTCTCTGGTTTTGTACGAGTGAAATGTCCAACTAACTATGACGTCCCTGACACCTATGGTTTTTTCAGTGAATTTCAAAGGTTTTTTAAATGATAATTTCTAACTATAACATCCTTAACCGCATGCGTGCGGTTGAAATTCTGCTGCTGCGCTGACTTTTTCAAAAGCGCACTTTACATGACGAGCTGGGCTCGTCATGAGCGTGCGAGGAGGCTACCTCATGACGAGCCCAGCTCGTCATGAGCGTCGAAGGGGTTAAAACCTATGGTTTTTTCAGTGAATTTCTAAGGTATCTTAAATGCTACTTCCTAACTTTAACGCCCCTGAAAACTATGGTTTTTTCAGCGAATTTTGCAAAGGTTTATGCTAATTTCTAACTATTACTACAGAGGTAGGACATGTGCAGAAAGAGGAAGAAAATCGCAGAAAGAAGAAGCAAGAGAAATGCAGAAAGATGCAACAGAAGTCCAGAAAGATGAAGAAAGGTGTAAAAAGAGGCAAGAGATATGCAGAAAGAACCAACAGAGGTGCAGAAAGAGGCTTTGTTGCAAAGTCATCCTGTGCCTCCAACTTTTTGCTGACTGGTACTGGTGGTAACTGACTGACTAACCAGGCCCGGAGCCAGTGCTATGCTGAAAGACACTTAGAATTTTGTGACAACGCCTACATACACTAAGGTACACTATGGGTTGGGGTACCCCTGTGATTGGCATGACCTCCCCTGTAAGGCCCTAGTACATAATAGGGCAGGGGGATTAAAACTACCTCTAAGTCAGAGGTGCAGAAAGACGCATGAGAGGTGCAGAAACAAGCAAGAGAAGTGCTGAAAGAAACAACAGAGGTGCCGACAGAAGCAAGAGCAGTGCAGAAAGAACCAATAGAAGTACAAAAATAGGTAAGAGGGGTGTAGATAGAGGTGGGAGAGGTGCACAAAGAGGCGAGATAGGTACAGAAAGAGGCAGGAGGGGTACAGAAAGAAAGAAGAGAAGTGCAGAAAGAAGCAACAGAGGTGCTGAAATGGGTGTGAAGGGTGCAGAAAGAGCAAGAGAAGTACAGAAAGAAGAAACAGAGGTACAAAAAGAGGCAAGAGAGGTACAGAAAGAGGGAAGAGGGATGCAGAAAGAGACAAGAGGGTGCAGAAAGAAGCAAGTGAGCTACAGAAAGAGGCAGGAGAACTGCAGAAAGAGGCAAGAGAATTGAAAAAACAGGAAAAATGGATGCAGAAAGAGGGAACAGGTGTGCAGACAGAGGCAAGAGAGGTGCAGAAAGACAGAAGAGGGCATAGGAAGAGGAAAGAGGGATTCAGAAATTTGCAGAAGTGGTACAGAAAGAAGCAAGACCAGTGCACAAAGAACCAACATCGGTGCAGAAAGAGGCAAGAGGGATGCAGAAAAAAATAGGAGTATTGCACAAAGAGGCAATACAAGTACAGAAAGAAGCAGGAGGGGTGCAGAAAGAAGGGAGAGAAGTGCAAAAAGTATCAACAGAGGTGCTAAAAGAGGCGCAAAGGGTGCAGAAAGAGCAAGAGAAGTACAGAAAGAAGCAACAGAGGTACAGAAAGAGGCAAAAAGGGTGCAGAAACAGCCAGGAAAGGTGCAGAAAGAGGGAACAGGGGTACAGAAAGAAGCAAGAGAGGTACAGAAAGAGAAAAAGGGTGCAAAAAGAGGCATGAGGGGTACGGAAAGAAGCAAGTGAAGTACAGAAAGAGGCAACAGAGGTGCAGAAAGACGCAAGAGAGGTATAGACACAAGCAAGAGAAGTGCAGAAAGAGGCAAGAGATCTGCTGAAAGAAGCAACAGAGGTGTGGAAAGAAGCAAGAGAAGTGCAGAAAGAGGCAAGTGAGGTGCAGAAAGAGGCAAGAGAGGTGCAGAAAATGGCAAGAAAATAGCAGAAAGAGGCAAGAGGGATGCAAAAAAAGGAAGGAGGGAACAGAAAGAAACAAGAGAGGTGCAGAAAGAGTGAAGACGAGTGCAGAAAGAGACAACAGGGGTACAGAAAGAAGCAAGAGAGGTGCGGAAATAGGCAATAGAAGTGCAGAAAGAGGCATGTGTTTGCAGAAAGAGGCAAGAGAACTGCATAAAGAGGCAAGAGAGTAGCAGAAACAGGCAACGGGGTTCAGAAAAAGGGAACAGGTGGGCAGACAGAGGCAAGAGAAGTTGTAGAATGAGGGAAGAGGGGTACAGAAAGAAGAGAGTGAGGTTGAGAAAGAGGCAAGAGAGGTACAGAAAGAGGTAATAGAAGTGCAGAAAGAGGCAAGTGAGGTGCAGAAGGAGGCAAGAGAACTACAGAAAGAGGCAAGATAGTTGCAGAAACAGGCAAAAGGGGTGCATAAAGAACCAACAGAGGTACAAAAAGAGGCACGAGGGGTGCAGAAAGGGGAAAGAGAAATGCAGAAAGAGGCAAGTGAAGTGCAGAAAGAAGCTAGTGAGTTGCAGGAAGAGAAAGAGAGGTGCAGAAAGATGGAAGAGAAATCCAGAAAGAGGCAAGACAGGCACAGAAAGAAGAGAGGTTTGTGCACCATTAGTACCAATTTAACACCCACATTTCACAATAAGTAACACATGACCATTGCAGCTTTGCAAAGGCACTTCCACCATGATGTAACACGTGAAGCTGCTTTTTGGGGAATATTTGAGCCATTTGAGCTAGAAACAAAGCTTTTTTGTTCAAATCTGCAGATTATGCAGCAGATGATGGGACCTTTGGCAAATGCAGAAAATGTTTAATTATGTGACAAGTGGTGAAGCCAAATTCTGTATACTCAGCCCCCTCACATCCATGCACCATACTCAGCTCTATCAATGCCCCACTCCAAACTCACTCCCACACTGCCCTGCTCTATATTGAACACCCTCACAGCTTTAATCCACTGGGTGTTTACTCTTCTTTGCACCGTCTGCCAATATAATGCAACATTGATGCCCTGAAGACAGTGTGCCTATACGCTGTGCTAATGTTACTTTCTATTAAGCTACCTTCATATTTCCTGGTGCTGTGGAAGTTGTTCAGTTGTGCATGTACACTACAGAATGATGTATAGTGTCAAAATACCCTCTGGTGTTGGAGGAAAGACATGAATGCAGGAGGGAAGGAGACATTGAACTGACACGAGACGTCCAGTTTACAATAAAGCACTGCCAACAAGCAACAAGGCCCTATCCGTGCCTGAGCAGCTTAAACCTGAAATACCATTAACAAGATGCATTGGAACAGTAACTACAGTGTGTGTATGCTTTAGAGCAGCGTGACAAAAAGCAAGCACGCTCTCTCGGTACATGTGCATTTTAATTGTATTTGCCTTTGCAGCACTTTGATATTACCGTGACTAGGGAATGGCATCTTCTTGGGAAAGTAAAGAAAACGGGCCCACACCCTCCGGCTTTGAAGCGAAACAAAAACTAATTACAAAGCAGTGAGCTTCTTACACATCGTACCTGCTGCAGTATTTACAGCTACCCACCTGTCTTCTTCCTCAGACTTTCTATAGACTTTGTAACACAATTAAATGGGATTTGAAATGTGTTTAAAGTTCTATTTTAAAATAAAACTCTTTAAAAAAATGCTAAAGCCAAGATTAGGGCAAATTTCGGGATTCCTAACTGTATGCTAAATGGTACATGCGGAAAAAAAATTGTGTGTGGAATTGTCACCTGTGGATCAGCTGTGACTGGGTCGGTGAGGCAGGAAGGTTACAGCAGAGAACCCCTTCAGCTGGCAGGTTCCTCCTGGCTGCTATGCTGTATAAGGAAGAGCTCAATGAAGAGAGAGCCGGCGCAGCCGGAAGTACTGCTCCATAATTCCAGTTGCCACTGTCATAGGTAAAGTGAAAACGGACAAATAATGCATGACATCATTAGTGCAGGTGTGATTCTGTTAACACTTGTGCAAAAGCGAAGGAAAACTGGTCTAGACGGAAATTCAATATGTCCTTACAGCTACCAAAAAAACACAACAGAGAAATGCTACACCCTGTGGATAAGAGACCGTGAAGGGAGAGGCTCAGGCACCTGTGCACTGCACGGGCCCATCTAGCGCCTAAGACGTCAAGACTCTAAAGTGCACTTCGGTTGCTCATGATGCACAGCCAAGTTTGGATCCAGGGGCCTCATTTATGAAAAGTGACGCATCGCTGCGTGAAAACAGCGATGCGTCACTTTTCACTGCGCTCTCCTTGTGACATGATTGATGCATCATATTTATAATATGACGCATCATGTCGCAAGGAGTTACAGATACGTCAGTATTTCTGACGTATCTGTAGGCGCAAAAGTGACGCATTGCTGGAGTGTGTCACAAAAGTGACGCAACTCCAGCAATGCTTCCTTTCACATGGGGAAAGCCCCATGTGAAAGGGCTTGCGTCAGTCTTACGCCTGCTGTGAGGCAGGCGCAAGATTTTGACGCAACAGCGTCCTAAAAGTGACGCAGTGAAATCTCATAGATTTCACTGCGTCACTATTACGAGGCTTTTTGCAGGTGAACACCCCCTCTGCATACATTATACCTGACGCAGGTATAATGTAGCGCAGGAGTTTACAAAGTGACGCATCTGCTTAGATGCATCACTTTGTAAATAGTGCGCATCAGGAGGCATGTTTTACGCTGCCGATGCGTCACAAAAAGTGACGCATCGGAAGCGCAAAACTGACGCAAGGCCTCATAAATGAGGCCCTAGGTCTTTATAATATGGAGGCGCGCTGCCGCTGCACAAGTGAAATAAACTCCCAGCACTTAAAATGTACAGGCACTGAGGCACATTTTTGCATTTAATTCTTTTATACAGGGTCTTGTAGCGACCTTTTGCTCTGGTAAATATTACATCTGGACTTACATTTGGTGTTTTAAAATGTACTACAAGCACTGCACTTGATTTGAAGCGACCTCACCTTCCAGCACTTAAAATGGGGACGCCTAAAGCATAGCTGCCAAGCTTTCACATTGGTTATGTGTGACATTTTCCTAAGTTCTATGTACTTATGAGTGACATTCAACTACTATGAGGGACACTTTCTCGCAAGCAAAATCAAGCAATGAAGACAAGGGAAACACATAAATATCAGAAATTACACCCATTTGAGCAATGAGAAACTCTAAGAATATCTAAAAACCTGCTTCAAATCACCAGAAATGGAAGGGCACTAACCTAGTGCCCAGTTTACTTATGCTCATGATCATGAAGCGCTAAAAGTAAATTAAACAAGTATTGGAGTAGGTACTAGTGCCACTTCTTCCTCTTTAGTGAGCATGTGGCGGGACAGACAATAAACCAATCAAACATTACAGTGATTGTATTTAATTCTTATATCACCCTGACCAGCATAGCTGCCAAGTTTTCAGACTGCTTATGTGTGACATTTTGGTGGTTTCAGTCTGCGTATAAGTGGCATTCACTACCTAACGAGTGACACTTTCACGCAAGAAAATCCAAGCAGTTACTAGTATTTTTGTGCTTCTCTGTGAATTTTGATTATTATGCAAGGTAGAAACCCAGTTTCTGAAGTTCACAGTCAAGGCCAGACAAATGGGAAACCTTGCAATGCAAACAACTCCTCAACATGTCACAGATGACAAATGCATGAAGATGTAATGAAGACAAGCATGTGCCACTACATTTGGTGTGCCTGACATAGCCTTCTCGTAAAATGCCCCCAAGTTACATAATTTCATCACTAGAAAAAGGCAGAAGTTCCTCCCACTTTGAAATAACTGAAGGGTTCTGCTGAAAACAAAACTACCCACCCAACCTACCAGATGAGAGGCGCCTGCGCAGATCTCAGCTGCTACTATTAATCAATAAAGATTAAAAACCATCTGTAGCTTGGTAAACCTGAAGTTTGGGAAATGGATTCTAATGACACATCCAAAGTACCACAACCAACACAAAAAACAAAAAACAAAAAAAACCCTATCAACCATGAACCCAAAGCGTGCCCAGAAACCTTGTTCTGAGTATGTATAAGCACTAAATAATTGAACATGAATGGGCACCTACGTACTCAACAATTCAAAAGTGTCTCAGGCTTATCACATGGAACGTGAAACATAAATACAAACAGAGTAACTATTAATATCTGCTCTACGTGTTACCACTTCAATAGGCCGACCTTGCACAGCTGTTTAAAATCATGCCTGAACTGGCAATGCCAAGCTGCCCTCTTCTGTATTAATTTTCTCACCTATACTGCCCCTCCCTGGGACCCTACTTTGCAATTATATGATGCTGCTTAGAGAGCATCACTCAAGGGCCTCTCTGTCCGAGGTGGGACCCGACCCAATACCCAACGGTATGTGAGGCCCTAACAATACTCTTCTCACTGGTGGCTAGTGTTGGCAGGTGGGGCGGCAGAAACATTATTTAAAAGAGATTGTCAGCCATCTGCCTACTCGCTAGGCAGGCCCCTCTCTGCTGGAATAAATCAGGAGAGCATCAAGATTCCAGGGCCTCTCTCTGTCCACGTGGGACCCAGGTCAACAGGAAGGATGTGCGAGGCCCCAACATGAAGAAGTTACAGACTGATGCAGGTAACTCAGCTGCCGAAGGGTCAGTCTCAGCTGACTGAGACCATTTACTATCCTCACAAGCTGACTAAGGGTAGCCCAGTAATTTCACATACAACAATGTAGACTGCTAGTACTGTCAGAAACTAGCTTTTAAATTACCCACGGATTTTTTGAGAAGTAAACAGGAAATATATTAAGGGAGCCAGAAAAACATAGTTGTTCCGAGCCCAGGCCGCGGCCTCGCCAGGTCATAACTTGTGATCTACAACAAATAAGTTCTGTAACACGACCCCAGTGAACACTGGCGGCAGGCAGCTGCCTAAAGGAATTATTTGTATAATGTAAATAATTCAACATGCACACTTACTCACTCCGGTGGCTGCATTGAACCCCTGTGTCTCTCTTACTGCAACTTCACTTGTTGCAGCGATTCGGTTCTGCGAGGCAGGTTTAGGCCGGCGGGAGTGACCGCCTGCAGCCCGGCTCCCACCTCCACAGTCAGTTGGGGGCATATGTATGAAAGAAATTTTTAGTCGCAAACGCTGCGTATGGCAAAAAAGCAGCGTTTGTGACTAAAAATTCGCAAAACGTGATGTATGAGGAAGATCGCAATCGCAATATTAAGGAATTGCAAAATTTGCGATTCCTTAATTTTGGGTCACCCAGGCCTGTCGTGTCCAATTCAGTGACAGTGAGTCACTCCACTCTCCTTCTCTGCAACTGAATTCACTGCGGTGCAGGTGGGGTTAAAATTTACTGTAGCTGCTCAGAGAACGCAAGCTGAGACACATAGCGGTCACTGAGAGCAGGCAGCTTGCCGCGCCATTATGAATTGTGCAAAGTAGTGCAGTGCCTCTCACAAGTTAACTCCTGAGAAGTGTGGCTCAGTGGTTAGAGGCGGCAGATCCAGAAGCTGAGATTGGCCATGGACCAGGGTTCGGTTCCCTGCCTCGGCGGGTCTCGGGCTCAAAAATTCCACGGACTCAACAATTCTCACTCCGGTGCCTACTCAACTCACGGGGTCACACTCTGCGACTCTGGGCAATAGCTTGCTTAATCTCCACTACGGCCCCTCGCGGCGGGATGCCTGGCTTTCACCTTGTGGATACCCTGCTGGGGTATCTCACAGGGGAATACCAGGACGGGTTCCCTAAGCAAGCGCCTTGATGCCTTTGGGTGATACGTGCGCTATATAAGTCGCAATACATTTACATTTACCTCTGTTCCCCCCTGGCGCCTAAGTCAGTGCCACACAACCTGTCAGATTGGGAGCCATGTCTCGGTAGTAGCCAGTGGGCACTGCCTCGATGTCACCAGTTAGCACTTTAAGGCAGTGCTAACACAGCCTCAGTGATAGGTGTCTGCCTGGCTCCCCGCTCCTGCATTGCCCATTCAGCCGCTGTCATGCACGGCGCCAGTGCTTCTAAAATGAAAGCGCGCATTGCAATGACACCAGTCGGTGTGGGGTCTCAAAGCGGGAGGAGGATGGCCACCTAGTGGTAGAAACGGCCCTGCCTGGGCTCGTATTGGGAAACTTCAGATGACTGCATAATGCCTAATGGTAGAAACAGCCCTGGGTTACACGAAGGAGTTAACAGGAACAAGCTAATAGCAGCAGCAAACTAACCTCAACTGCTGCTGATGGTGGCAGTTATATTGATTTTCATTTGATGTGAGGCACAAGATGGCTGTCAACACTTCCTGGTTTGAAGTATTGCCAGACAATTAGAGCCAAGCTCGGGGGTAAAGCTCCACCCACACACACACACACACATATATATATATATATATATATATATTCAAAAAAGAAGGAGAGAACTCTGGGTAGGTCTCAGTTTAGGTGGAAAGCAGCTCCTGTTAGAGCACTCTCAACACCAGCGACACTCTAGATCTGCTCACCTCAAATGTCTGTTTTTCTATCAAAGTTTTTAAGCATAGGATTAGACAGTGCTATCCATGCCGAGATAGAAAATGATAAAGTCTTTTGCCATTTAAACAGCAAAGTCTTTAAGCATAGGACTAGTACAGTGCAGTCCTTGCCGAGCTGTCAAATAACAAAAGCCATTTATCACTCCAGGCACAATATTACAGCTTTGAATTGGTAAAATACCAAGTCAAGCCAACCTGAAATGATTAAAAGCAACCCCTGACACAGTGTTTCGCTCTAATTAGAGCTCTTCAGAGAGGTATAGCTTTGTCCAGACACAAGGGAGCACCCAGTATTAAGTCAAAACAAAACCCTTTCAGGCATAGAGTGACGCATAAATTATGCAAAAAAGAAGGAGAGAACTCTGGGTAGGTCTCAGTTTAGGTGGAAAGCAGCTCCTGTTAGAGCACTCTCAACACCAGCGACACTCTAGATCTGCTCACCTCAAATGTTTGTTTTTCTATCAAAGTTTTTAAGCATAGGATTAGACAGTGCTATCCATGCCGAGATAGAAAATGATAAAGTCTTTTGCCATTTAAACAGCAAAGTCTTTAAGCATAGGACTAGTACAGTGCAGTCCTTGCCGAGCTGTCAAATAACAAAAGCCATTTATCACTCCAGGCACAATATTACAGCTTTGAATTGGTAAAATACCAAGTCAAGCCAACCTGAAATGATTAAAAGCAACCCCTGACACAGTGTTTCGCTCTAATTAGAGCTCTTCAGAGAGGTATAGCTTTGTCCAGACACAAGGGAGCACCCAGTATTAAGTCAAAACAAAACCCTTTCAAGTGTCTGGACAAAGCTATACCTCTCTGAAGAGCTCTAATTAGAGCGAAACACTGTGTCAGGGGTTGCTTTTAATCATTTCAGGTTGGCTTGACTTGGTATTTTACCAATTCAAAGCTGTAATATTGTGCCTGGAGTGATAAATGGCTTTTGTTATTTGACAGCTCGGCAAGGACTGCACTGTACTAGTCCTATGCTTAAAGACTTTGCTGTTTAAATGGCAAAAGACTTTATCATTTTCTATCTCGGCATGGATAGCACTGTCTAATCCTATGCTTAAAAACTTTGATAGAAAAACAGACATTTGAGGTGAGCAGATCTAGAGTGTCGCTGGTGTTGAGAGTGCTCTAACAGGAGCTGCTTTCCACCTAAACTGAGACCTACCCAGAGTTCTCTCCTTCTTTTTTGCATAATTTATGCATCACTCTATGCCTGAAAGGGTTTTGTTTTGATTATATATATATATATATATATATATATATATATATATATATATATAGACGCTCAATAATCTTTTTCAGATTCATAAAAAAGATAGACAGCACTCGCGGGAAACTTTTAGCACAGCGGGTTAGCACGGCGGTGGCAAATAAACCCGCTGTGCTAAAAGTTTCCCGCGAGTGCTGTCTTTTTTATGAATCTGAAAAAGATTATCGAGCTTCCATTGATTTCGCGGCGCGCCACCGCGTCACAGCACCCGCCTGTGTAGTGCCTCACGATTAGGCGTACGTAGAGCTGGTATATATATAAGGCCTCTTTCTGAACCAAGACCTACCTTTTTGCCAACTTTGGTGTAATTCCATTCAGCAGTTCGGGCTGTAGCTTTGTCTAAAGTTTCCTATGGAAATTAACATGGGAAAACGCGTTTTGGGACCTCCCTTTTTTCTCAGCCCCCACTTGACGAATCACCCCGATACTTTCAAGACAGGAGCTGACCGGAGCGCCCCATTAGTTTTGAAAATTACACAAAGATTCATCAAACGACGCAAAAGTTATTAGGAAATAAAACGCTTTTTGAACAGAAACGAGGTCCTAACTATAACTACCTACTGGTGACCGCCAGACTCGGCCGCCATGATTGAAGACAAATGCTCGCAGTGGCGCGCGCGCTGCACCACTCACGAGCTTCTTTTCTTTTTTTTGGATCCATTTCACGGCCGAAGCAAGTAAACGCTGACGTCTTGTTTTAGTCCTCTTTTCTGCCGATGTCTCCCGGACCTTGCAGTAATATCCCAAAGCGTGGGGGGGAGATGTCTCTCTCATCCCGCGCATCTGATCTGTGTTTTATGAGCCATGTTTTTACCCATATCTCGGAGGCTGCCACAAAGGTATCACAGTAGCGAGAATAATGAGAAATGCACCGAGGCCTCTGATGAAGTGCCCCTGGGCTCGCAGTGCAAGGCATTTTTACAGTCCGTCAGGGAGGGTCTGTACTTGGAAGAGCGGAGCGCTAGAGCCCCGACGCGTGCCTCGTAAATTAGGCACTACGGCGGGGCCTGTAATTGGTTTGTCACGGAAAAGATTGAGGTCTGCTCTGGTGGTAAGTAATGGCTGTCGTGATGCGGGCCTGGAGTGGGGTCACGGGCGTGTCCTCCCCCACCATTACCTCAATTTGTGCGATAATGTTCTTTTGAGTCAAACTTATCAGTGAGTGTACATGCGTGTAAGAGCCATAGTCATAAAAGCCACAGAGTTTATATCAGTCCTAATTATGAGCTCTTCTTTACTCTTTTACGAGCGCAACCATTCTACCGCTTAAACACTGCACAAAATTAAATGACGTTTGCTCGACTAGTTTTACCGTGACACGCCTTGTATTTATATTTTTAAGATGAATTGATGGCCTTTATAACTCTTCCCACAATACAAATTTTAAAAAAACAGCATTCCGTACTTCACTTTTTTGTATACTTTGATGGCATGTACAGTAATCCTTTCAGGGGCATTCCCATTGTCCCGTGTTCTCACCCAGCGGAGTTATTTTCAGCATAGAATATAAATGATTTGAAGTATGTTCCATCTGCAGTTTATTGCAGTAAAAATCCTCTGTTGCCGGTCCCTGCACCACACAGTGGTCCCTTTGTTTCAGCCCTAATGAGCGCAGTTTTGGTCTGGGGTCCTTACAAAGTTCTTGCTGACTTGTTTTTAATGTTTACTTTGCGTTATGACTGCCGGTCGTTAGTGCTTGTTTTATCACTGGTGTCTTTGGCGTGAGCATTGCACAGAAAACAGTTTTTTTAATGGATATTTATTTAACCCCTGCTGCACTCCGGGCTCCGATAGCGGATTCACAAGGGCGGATATGTTTTTCTGTTTTTATTTATTTATTTATTTATGCGTTTTTATATAGCGCGGACTTTACCCGAAGGTGTCAGAGCGCTTCACAATAGGAACAGAACTGATACATGAGAACATTACAAGTGAACAAATTACAAAAGCAAACGTTACATTACATGAGGCAAAAGTGACAATAGTGAGCCAACAAAATACAAGAGGTAGCAAACGGTGCATTACAGGAGGAAAAAGTGACATGTGTGCAGGTTACAAAAGCGTACAAAGCCTGAATTGGCCTGGGAACGGGATTTATCAATATCCTGGCCTATCTCTCTATGGGATAAGCTGTGGTTAAAATACACAAAACGTCCAGGGCTGCTAATACCACTCAAACTCTTTACTTTTTATATAATCATCTACTTTTCACTCCACAGAAGTTAGCCACCTTCTCCCAGGATCTTTCGCCCACATGTTGGTCCTGTTCCTGTACACATGCAGATTTACTTCACATGCTGCTTCACTGCTCCAGCATTGCTTCCTTTTGGAAATTGGTCTGGTCTCATTTACATAAGATTTTTGGTTTTACACTCCCTTTCTCCCTTCCCAATGTCCTTTTAGGTTCCTTATCCCCTGATTTACCACTCTCCCCTTCTCACTATAAGTTGCTTGATTTGTTTTTGGCCGTTGCATTTCATCTCATTACCTCCAATTGGAAAGATTCCACTAAAGTTAGTTATTCAGCTTGGTGGAATGTTATTTGTTTTCATCATAGACTTGATACCAACTTTGTTACCCCCGTTTCATTAGCTGTTAAGCAATACATATTATGGATCCCTCTCACTACCTACCTTTCCAAGACCCCTCCCTCTCCTCAAACTGTTATTGTTAATTACCAAAATCCTTCTGATGATGTTCGCAAACCACCATGATTTTGCTTATTTCTCTTTTTATTTCAATTTTCAAGTTTTATGCTTATTTATTGATTGCGGTCTATTACGCATTCTTTATTTACATTCATTATCTGCATACAATGTTCTCTTTTCTGAATTGCCATACTCCATTTCCCTCTTTTTTTTGTTTTCTTTTCTCCCCCTTGTTTTTTCTTTTTCATGATTTAGCTATTGGTGTTTATTGATTCCGTTTTATTATACCTTCTTAAATTTCAGTTGTATACCTCTTACGCCTCTCATTGATTGACTGTATTACATTTTGTATTTTATGCTATGTTTTTGGTTTCAATAAACTTGAACTTAAAAAAACCAAAAGCGTACAAAGTAAACATAGAGGTATAATACTGCAATATATGGAGGACACTCAAACACAAGAACAAACGTTACGTAGGCAATGGTGGCACTTGTGCAGGTATCGAAAGCAAACAAAATGTAAGAGGTAGCAAACAGTGTGTTACAAGAGAAAAGTGACGTGTGCATGTTACAAACGAGTACCAAACACAGGTAGAAGGATAATACTGCAATTAATGGCAGACTCCCAAACCACAAGAACATACTGGGAAGGCACTTCCATAGTCATGTAAAGCAGAGTTTTCTATGATGTAAGGTCTTCCTTCAGGTAATAGAGAGGACGTGAATTAAGTTTGGAAGTGTCTTTGAAGGAGGAGAACTTTGAGGTCAGTTTTGAAGGCCTGAGAGGAGGTAGTGGTCCGGAGCTGAGGCAGAAGTGAGTTCCAGATTCTCACTGCGCTGCCTGAAAAGGATTGGGCCATCGATCTTTACTTCTTGAAAGTGGGAGGTTCAAGCAGTAGATTTTCCACATTACGTGATGGTCTAGAGCCTCCAGAGAGTTTCAGTTTATTCGCCAGGTAGCGAGGAGAGGAGGATCCCATTATGTAATTTAACATATTGATGAGACGTTTATGCGATTAAGCATACACTAGTCACTGGCTGATTTGCTCGTTTTCCCCATCTCTTTTCCTTTCCCTCTCCTACCGGCTATGCTTACCTCCCAACCCTTACTATGGAAAAAACATGGGCTTGTTTACCAGCAGATTTTTCATGTTTCGAATGTTTTATTTTACCAGTCGTTTCCTTTCCCCACTTTGGAAAGATGTACATCCTTTGTACTGCGTTTTCTGGAAATGTTTGTTTATCATATCCCTTGGGCTACTGGCCTTGCATTGCCCCCTGCAGCAGTTGTGACTAGTTAATAGCAGTAGAAGGCGGCAGTGTCTTATCAGAGAAACAAGCATTCATGCCACCAGTGCTGCTTCAGAACTGTACATTCAAAAGAAGTGAAGAAATTAATACAGATCACGCCTTTCTTGTGTTTGTGTTTTCATGAGATCGAGTGCCTTCACAATGGAGGCTTGTTTTTCACTGCTGCAAAGTGGCTTAAGCCTGGCCCCTCTCTCTCTACAATCGTGACAATTGCCAGTACGTGTTTTTGTTGTCTCTGAAGTCAAAGGGGAGCAGCGCCATAAATTAACTAAATTGTTTGCAGGGAGAATGTGGGGTATTGGTGTCAGTTTGGAGATAAATCAAGTAACGGGAAATACTATTTTTCATCACCGTTATCAGTGACTGCTGCTGAGATCAGAGAATGAAAAGGGGGGGCCCTCGGCCCCCCCGCACGCATGGCGGCGCGGCGACCGTCGCCCCCACTCTCTCCTTTGTCGCCATTCGGCGGTGGGGGCGTGCCCTGGGGGGCCCGGCCCACCGCCGATTGGCTGGCGGCCTCCCTGACCCGGATCCTGGGAAGTGGGTCCGGGTCAGGGGGGGCGGGCGATAGGAGGGGCCACCTGGCCCCTCGAGAATAAAGAGATAGGGAGCGCCCAGGAGACCCCCTTGTCCCTGGACGCTCCCTCGCCGTAACGGTGTGCCCCGCGCTCGGGGCTTCTTTGTTTTAGCGCTGTCGGGCCCCCAGCGGCCCGTAATTCCTTTTTCTTCTTTGTCCCTCTGCAGGTCGTGGTCTCGGGGAGGATCGGACAATGGAGAGGATTTCATCCGGAGGCCCCGAGGCATGGGGG
Source organism: Lissotriton helveticus (assembly GCF_964261635.1). Lineage (NCBI taxonomy): Eukaryota > Metazoa > Chordata > Amphibia > Caudata > Salamandridae > Lissotriton > Lissotriton helveticus. The sequence goes on from NC_136059.1 coordinate 1,176,514,640, forward strand.
ACAGCCTTTTCAGCAATGCTGGAGCATCGGCAGTACACCAGTTCGGCGGGACGACGCAGGGACGATGGAGAATCATTTGGGGCGGCAGAGATGGAGCAGAGATGGGTCCGCGAGAACCCCAGCTCCGACGGCCGTGTCGACGGCCTCTGAAAGCGTCGGAACATGGTGAGAAAGCGCTACAAGGGGGCAGAGTAGTGGTGTGCAATAGGGGGGGCGCCGGCGGTTATGCCCGCCCGTGGCATTGGCTGCATCTTGATACCTTCCCGCAAAAAGTGCTAGCGGTTGGCTGTCTGGGCAGAGAGATCTTAGTGATTCGCGTGGAAAGCAGTTAGGTACATTGGGCAGTGCTCTGACAGGTGCCTAGAACTGCATGTTAGTGGTTGGAATGTTATTTTATTCGCTGCGTTCTGCTTTAAATGATGAACTTTTACCTTTTAAGATGGGGGAAGGATGTGTGCGTCCTAAGGCCTTTTTACCCAGCGTTTTGTTAACTCTCTGGCACTGTACCGTGTATAGGCTAACCACGAGGGAGAATGATTACCTAAATGCATAACGTTTTGCTTTGGAAGGTCAGAGTTCGCCTGGTGTGCCTGGTTTCTCAGACGGGATGTAATCTAGAAACACCCGCCTTTGCTTGTTAATTAGGCTTGATCGCGCATTCTGTAATTTTTTATTGTGTGGGATCCTGTCAATTAATTGGAAACCTTACACCGAGTGAGACTCGGGTCTTCGTGAAGAAACTGCACGACGCCATCTTCAGATTCCCTACTGGACAAAAATGTTTATTGATAGATGAGATAAAATACTCCATTCTGTACAGTATAAACATGTTGCAGAGCCTTGATTGCGCACATTCCCGGTTTCGCTTTTTTACTGGCGCGCACCTTTATTCGAACGGTTTACAAATGCCACTATTTACCCAGTTACTTTAAACCTGCAGTGGAGTACATCACATATTATTTTAAGGAAAGCAATTTATGCACGTAGCTGATGTACTCTTATTTCCCAAATGTGCTGCACACTTTGACAGCTCGGCTTTCTTTCACTTTTTTATTTCTACTGCTGGGTCTGAGAGTGATCATGCTCTTTGGCTGCACCCCGCACACTGCAAACTAGCGGACAGAAAAGGGACGGCACAAAACACTTCCTTTGCACAAAGTTTCCTCGTCTCTATGCCCCTCTAAGATCTATCTACGTGCAAAATGTGGTTTAGATCAGCGGAGCTGCGTTTGCCTAAACAAAGAGCAACAGTTCATTGTACACTTCTAAGTAAAGGCCTCATATTAGGTCCCCCAATGCAATATCCCCAATTTCAATCTGCACAGAACCTTCTAGAAGCATACTTACATTCGGGCACTTTTTCCCAAATTACACTGTGCGGATTTCTCAAATGAGGTTATCGTATTCCCAGCCCAAATACGGATTCTCCTAGGGTTAATAGTTGACATGATAGTCAAAAGGAAACTTTGGGTATGATTTAGAGTTTTGTGGATGTGAGACACCTGCTAAAAAGCTGCATGTTCCATCCGCCCTATGGACAGTGCAGAGGCATATACACCCTCTAATAGGACACACAGGACATCCGCCGCTGTTCAGTGGATGTCCTTCACCTCCAAACCTTAAACACAGCCCATTGTGTGCTGCAATCGTCTCCATCATCGCAGAGGGACCACAGGGTTAAAAGCTGCATAGGTGTGTACCACTCACACTTACCCTGTTTGCGTCTGCCTGGTCTGGTTTCGCCACCCACGCGGCGTGTTGATTCACCTTACTTGTTCATGAGTTATCTTTCTATTGAGTAAATCATTAGAGGAATATGTTTAACTGTAACATTGGGCTTAATGAATACTAACAGTTGACTCCTAGGCATGAGTAAGGCCAGGAGACAGGCCTTTGAACATGCTCTTCAAAATGACCACTCTCCACTGGGACCGCATCTTCTCTGGGCCAGAAACCAGCAAAGGGGGTCATTGGAGGGGTATTCCAGTGGTAGAGTGGTATATGGTGGTTACTCCATACAGTATTGGGAGGAAGGCATCTGCCCTCGCCTCTCTAAGCCGGGTAGTGTCACCCAGCGCCTTCCTGCACCGGGGCAAGTCTCATTTTCATGTGTAGAAAGAGTAGAATACGTTGGCAGATACGGTTCCGCCAGATAGAAGCATATGATGTTCATTAATAAAGAGTAAAGTTTTCACGCAATTTTTATTATATTGAGCATAAAACGCTTTATATTTCAATCCGGGGTAAAATTACCAGCTAATAAGCCTAGGAAGACCAGGTTTAATGGAGGGAAAATCTCCATTCCCCAGAAGCCTTAAAGGTCCGATTCATTAAACATTTATGCAGCAGCCTTTATGTTAAAGCAGGGAATTATGAAATCCAGACGTCTGCTCAAGGTCAAAACTCCCAATTTTTAAATGCGCAGGAAGAGAAGAAATACGCACTGCGAGAGACTGAAGCACATTTAAATGCCCTTCGTTTAAGATAAAGCTGTTAAACTGCGTGGATAAAGCTGTTGAACAGCGTGAAGTAATTTTAAACACACACCAGAATGTCCCAGGTCACAGAACACTGTTATGTCTTTTGTAGTAAATTTAGGCAGGGTTTGGCTGTTACCGAATTGGGTGACATTTCTAAGGGGAAGGTGATGTGTTCTGCTAAATTTTTGGGTTGCAGTGTTTGTACTTCATTATTGCAAAAATACTGCGCTGGGGCTATTTCGGTTGGGTTGGATTCAGTTTTCATTATTTCGTGAAGCTGTGCCCTGTAAAGTAATTCCCCCCCTTCTCAGACCCTGCCTGGAAAGGCATTTTTGTTCTTGGTAATTGGTCGCATTGGGTTTAATTCTGCTTCGCAGGGAGTACATCATGTGCGTACTGGGTTTGAAATGGTGTTATTTTCGCACGTGTTGTGTGATTATCCGGCCTGCTACTGCTCGCCAGGAAATTCGCGAGCCATCAACATTGGTCAGACTGGGTGACTTTTGCTTGGCCAGTCGGTTTCATGCTACATTTTGTTTGCTCTATTCCTACCACAGTTTACTCTTCTGACGGGTCTTATGTTACAGTGCTCTGACACCTTCGGGTAAAATCAGCGCTTTAGAAAACACATAGAATACAATGGGATAGAATTAGTCGTACATATATAGGTATCCAGACACATTGCGCTGGATTACTGACTCATCTGCGAAGGTAGCGTACACCTACGGAGGATGAGTGTGCAGAACGAGTGCCATGGAATTCAGAGCTGTTTACAAGGTCGTACAAACAGAAATGTAGGGATCTGCACTATCGCAGGGGTGAATATGGTACACACGCTCAAATTACACACACTCGGACTGTGACAGTTCAGAGTTGGGAATAGTGCACGGAATGGGGGTAGTCTTACCTTTGTGGGCCGAGCCGCTGCGCGCACCGGCCAGGAGTTTCAGTGCAAAACAGTGAGCGAGGCCTGTACTTTACCTTGCTCCGTGTTACCGCTTTTCTGCAGTGGTTAAACGTGTTGTATTATGGCATGGGATGTTTCATGTGCACCATGTTTGTAAAACTTTGGCACGGTGATTACAAGTTTCCTTGGATCACCCGGGTGCGGGCGTTAAATACATTCCTTAATAGCCGTGATGCCCGGGTTACATATGCCTTTTTGTGTTCATCCCTGGGCTCCTTTATTGATGTGCTCCAGGCACGTGCAATATTTTATCCAACCCATGGTGGCTGCTTATTTAGCTTACGCAAAGAACGGCCATTGACTTAAGTCAAATTTTGACGCTCTAGAATGACTAGCATTGGTGTCTGCTGAGGTGATAGTTAGAACAATCATGGAACCATTCACGAATAAGGTATAACCAATGGCTTATTACACTGTGGAGGTAAGCACCATATGAGGTGCTGTTGACTATTCTAGGGGGGGCATTGCACCAGTCCAAACATTGCACCTGTCCATAGGACCCTTCATGGATGATAGGTTAAAGTCAACATTATTAGTGAGCTATCCTAGGGTTAGCTGTATTGCGTGCAGCCTTCAGCCAAGTCATGAGGGAATATAGAGCAGCTTGTTTTACCAGTCTTTAATATCATGGATGAGTAAATGGAAAAGAACAGGGGTATGCCAACAAATAGGTGTATTTGTACTAAACACACCCCTTTAGTTCAGTCAGTAAACTTATTTCACACACAAGTAAATTGGCACAAGATACGTTGAGCCTATGATGAGATTTGAGGCGAATAATTACACACCTAAAAGGTGCCCAAGAGCCTGGTTGCGGCATCAGATAGTTCTGGGGATCCATGTGATCATGTCCGGTTGGCTGGGATGATATCTCCCAGAAGCCAAAGTGGCGAGCGGAAACGGTCCTTGGGCCAGCGTATGGCCTGGCGGAGATGGGGCTGTGCTAATTCTTTTAGCTAAAGACTGGGATGCTGCACTATTAAGTAGGCTGTCTTATTTTACACATAAGATCCTATGCATGAAGACGTGGGTAGAAAACCAGGATTAAGAGGCGATGTCCTCGCCCGCAGCACAACTTTCTCGTGTAACAATGATTGGGAAAATGGGAGGCCAATTTTACAGCCTACCAGGGTTAACATTTTCCGTCGACGTGTTAATGTGTGGTGACCTGGCACTAAGATTGTCTAAAACCTAGCGACTGATGGTAATGTAAGTTTAATGCGTGTACAGCGGTTATTGCCAGAACACTAATGGTGTGTGTCTATCTTTCCAATTTATGTATGACCGGGTCCATGGTGAATACCTGGAGTGCCCCACATTACAATGGCTGCAACAGGTGGACAGCCCAAGGGATGCTTACGTCAGTCACGGCTGGGTCCATGGCGGATATCGGAGGAGTGCTCCACACCGCAACATCAACAGCTGGTGGACAAAAATGGGAAGCAAACGTCGAGAAAGAGGACACCAAGGGTCCAGGTATTCCTGGCAGGTGTAAGTGCTACCCATTCCCTACGGTGGAAGTGGGAATTGGTCACCCATGTTTTCTTGGTCTTTTCCTGGTTGCTGCAGTTTTCTCAAACCTGTCACGCAGGGGAGGGACTCATCACCAGAGGTGGTGGAGCTATAATGGGCCAGCACAAACAACAAGCTGGATGCAGGACAGGGAAGAGTTGGTTGGAGGGTCTGTGCCATGGTCAGTTCAGGAGCTTCTTTCAGGGACTTATAGCTCAGCAGCCCGACCTCCTGTCAGCGGTGATACTTCACCTAGGGGGGGCTGAATTGGCCAAACTGGGGAGGCGAATACTCATTGATGGGTTCTTCTCCACTGTGGGTGGGTCTTCAGGACTTGGGTGGCACGGTAGTAGGGTCTCAACTTATCCCGGGGTGGCAGGGACTCGGTCAGGGTGTTGAATCACTCGATAAAGGGGATCCACACACAGTGGGACAAACTATTTCAAGCCCCCACTCGGCTTGCAGATGATCCAACATGGGTGTATTGGTTCTACCTGGTAATGGGTGTATTGGCTCTGCCTGGTAACGGGAGTCCATGTGACGGAGGAAGGGAGGGTCCTGTGGTCTGATGATGTCGGGGCCTGGCTGGAAGGGGTTACTAAAGGGAGAACTTTGTCGGGTAGACCTAGGCAGGGGGAGGCCAGATCGTCGGTTAACAATGCTGGCCTGTGGCGGTAAGGTCATTATCGGTGAGCACATATTTGAGGTCTGAGGGGGCGGGCATCATCCTATGGAGGTTCCCGCCCAGGGGGAGGAGCCTGCGGGCCACTCCCACAACTCCAGGGGCAAGGTAATAGATGCTGCAAAGCAAAGGAGCGCGGGTAGGAGTAGTTCACGCTTTCCTTAGGCTGGTAGCCACCCCGCGCGCGTGGACTCATGACGCCACCGGCGCAGAGTAAGGGCCCTCCTTTAGTGGGTAAATGGAGTTCAGGGCGTAGACCGGGCAATTCCCGGGGTAACACTGCGCATGCGCACATCCAGAGGGGAGGCGCAGCTTGTAGGACCTGACACCGGTAGTGACCCTGCCATATGGCCAGAAATGTACAAAAATTCTAGATGAGGATGTTTAGTATAAGTTAGGAAACAACTTGTATTAGAGTTTTGTTAAAGTCAGGCTCTCAAACTTGTTGCTAGAATTATGTACCTAAATGTCCTGCTGAATTTTTGTATAAATTGTTGATTATGCAATTAAAACCTTTTTTAATTTCATACTTTAATAAATACGGCCGGGCGACTAGCGCCCGCCTTCCAAAAAGTAAAGACGTCTCGTGTCCATGTTCCTGGGTATTGGGTGCCGGATTGGGGGGGAGGCGGCAGCTAGTCGCTGACCATGTGAAAAGGGGGGGCCCTCGGCCCCCCCGCACGCATGGCGGCGCGGCGACCGTCGCCCCCACTCTCTCCTTTGTCGCCATTCGGCGGTGGGGGCGTGCCCTGGGGGGCCCGGCCCACCGCCGATTGGCTGGCGGCCTCCCTGACCCGGATCCTGGGAAGTGGGTCCGGGTCAGGGGGGGCGGGCGATAGGAGGGGCCACCTGGCCCCTCGAGAATAAAGAGATAGGGAGCGCCCAGGAGACCCCCTTGTCCCTGGACGCTCCCTCGCCGTAACGGTGTGCCCCGCGCTCGGGGCTTCTTTGTTTTCCCACCCACCATCCCTTGGAACAAAAGTTTTGTAGCAGTTTTTATGTCTGGTTGAATGGTAAGTTTTGAGGGTACGGTCCACGGGTCTCACAGGATGACAGAGATGGAACTGTTGGTATATTGTTGATGCTTTTGTCTAGGAATTTTATCCCTTTTTAGCAAAACAGGTGTGAAGTGAATTGTATTTGAAGCCATGTGTCTTTAGGCCTTTTTTCCTTTGTAGCTATACGTTGATACTGTTATTTAGCGAAACATGTCTGAAGCGAATTGTATTGCAATGCCATGTGTCGTTAGGCCTTTTTTCCCTTTTTAGCTATACGTTGATACTGTTATTTATTAGCCAGTGTAGCTGTCCTTTAGAATTTTTTCCCATAGGTCGTCGTATTTATTAGGTATGGGGCATGCGGTAAGGTCATTATCGGTGAGCACATATTTGAGGTCTGAGGGGGCGGGCATCATCCTATGGAGGTTCCCGCCCAGGGGGAGGAGCCTGCGGGCCACTCCCACAACTCCAGGGGCAAGGTAATAGATGCTGCAAAGCAAAGGAGCGCGGGTAGGAGTAGTTCACGCTTTCCTTAGGCTGGTAGCCACCCCGCGCGCGTGGACTCATGACGCCACCGGCGCAGAGTAAGGGCCCTCCTTTAGTGGGTAAATGGAGTTCAGGGCGTAGACCGGGCAATTCCCGGGGTAACACTGCGCATGCGCACATCCAGAGGGGAGGCGCAGCTTGTAGGACCTGACACCGGTAGTGACCCTGCCATATGGCCAGAAATGTACAAAAATTCTAGATGAGGATGTTTAGTATAAGTTAGGAAACAACTTGTATTAGAGTTTTGTTAAAGTCAGGCTCTCAAACTTGTTGCTAGAATTATGTACCTAAATGTCCTGCTGAATTTTTGTATAAATTGTTGATTATGCAATTAAAACCTTTTTTAATTTCATACTTTAATAAATACGGCCGGGCGACTAGCGCCCGCCTTCCAAAAAGTAAAGACGTCTCGTGTCCATGTTCCTGGGTATTGGGTGCCGGATTGGGGGGGAGGCGGCAGCTAGTCGCTGACCATGAGAGTTCACGTACGGATGCGGTCTCATAAAAGACCCTCTCACTCTGACTTCAATCCTTCTGAATCCCATAATGCAGACCACTACGTTAATGCACATACTGCAGAGCTCAGCATGCAATGTAAAGCTCAGGGTTTGCAATGCTGTGGGGGCTAACTGAGCATTTTATCCTTCTTAGGTCGATGGACTGCGCTCCACCTCTTGTTTGGTTAGGCACGGGGAGATTAAGTGATTTGCCCAGAATCACAGGATGTTCAGCGTCATTGCCGAGACTCGAACCCAGTTCCCCAGCAACATCAAGATGCAATTGGAAATGTGCGTACTGTACAATGGCTGTCACATTGATTGAAGAGACAATGGTTAATAGTGCCTGGAGACGCTACTCTAGTGGAATTGGCAAAATTATGCGCACTGTAACTGAATTAGGGCGCAGAGTGCGCCTGACGGCCGTGCGGTCGTTACAATATACCACTGAAACACAATCTGTGCAGTCACACTCCAGCATGCTTAATGGCTGTTGTTGAATGACAAGCCGAGCTTCCCTTCTAGATAAGGACCCTGCCGGACTTTCGCTGATCACTTTCAAATGCTGGTGTGTGCCACTTTCTCTCCAGTGTCTGCTGTGGCTTCTTGTGGGATAGGAAAACTAATGAAAATTCGGATTTTGGGAAGGTACCTAGGGTCATTTCCTTAACTTCCTTCAAAGTACACACAACACAACATTTAAGAAATACGTGGTGTCTTTATAGAGAGGAAATGCCAAAGTATGAACCGGCATTTCTTCGGCCAATTAAGGGCAGAGATCTCCACGCATACACACCACCAGACCTCAGTGCACACTTTCACCGGACACAAACACCACCAGCCGTCAGTGCACACGTTTACCAGACACAAACACCACCAGCCATCAGTGCATGCTTCCACCAGGCACACACACCACCAGCCGTCGGTGCACACTTTCAACAGGCACACACACACCACCAGCCTTCAGTGCACCCTTTCACCAGGCATACACACCACCGGCCGTCAGTGCACACTTTCACCAGGCACAAACACCATCAACCGTCAGTGCACACTTTCACCAGGCACAAACACCACCAGCCGTCTGTGCACTCTTTCACCAGGCACACACCACCAGATGTCAGTGCACGCTTCCACCAGGCACACACCACCAGACATCAGTGCACGCTTTCACCAGGCACACACACACCACCAGATGTCAGTGCATGCTTTCACCAGACACACACACACCACCAGCCGTCAGTGCAGCTTTCACCTTGCACACATCACCAGCCGTCAGTGCACGCTTTCACCAGGTACACTTACACACCATCAGCCGTCAGTGTAAGCTTCCACCAGGTACACAGCACCAGCCGTCAGTGCATGCTTTCACCAGGCACACACACACCACCAGCCGTCAGTGCACGTTTTCACCAGGCACACACACCATCAGCCGTCAGTGCACGCTTTCACCAGGCACACACACCACCAGCAGTCAGTGCACGCTTTTAACAGGCATACACACCACCGGCCATCAGTGCACGCTTTCACCAGGCAGAGACACCATCAGTCGTCAGTGCACGCTTTCACCGGGCACAAACACCACCAGCCGTCAGTGCACTCATTCACCAGGCGCAAACACCACCAGCCGTCAGTGCACGCTTCCACCAGGCACACACCACCAGACGTCAGTGCACGCTTCCATCAGGTACACACCACCAGACATCAGTGCACGCTTTCACCAAGCACACACACCACCAGACGTCAGTGCATGCTTTCACAAGACACACACACACCTCCAACCGTCACACACCACCAGACATCAGTGCACGCTTCCACCAGGCACACCACCAGACGTCAGTGCACACTTCCACCAGGCGCACACCAACAGATATCAGTGCACGCTTTCACCAGGCACACACACACCACCAGACGTCAGTGCACGCTTTCACCAGGCACACACACACCACCAGCCATCAGTGCACACTTTCACCAGACACACACCACCTGCCATCAGTGCACGCTTTCACCAGGCACACACCACCAGCCGTCAGTGCATGCTTTCACCACTCACACACACCATCAGCTGTCAGTGCACTCTTCCACCAGGCACACAGCACCAGTTGTCAGTGCATGCTTTCACCAGGCACACACACAGACCACCATCCGTCAGTGCACGCTTTCACCATGCACACACACCACCAGCCGTCAGTGCACGCTTTCACCAGGCACACACACTACCTGCCGTCAGTGCACACTTTCAACAGGCAAACACACCACCGGCCGTCAGTGCACACTTTCACCAGGCACAGACACCCATCAGGGTAATCAACCTTTACTCCGCATCTTTTTTTCCGCGGACTTTCAGTCCGCATACCATTACTCCGCAAGGTCATTGACCTCGCATACCATCACTCTGCATTTTTTCACAACGCATGTGCATTTACCACGCATGCCTTTACAACGAATTACGTTGTAAAGGCATGTATGGTAAATGCACATGCGTTGTGAAAAAAAAACAGACTTCATGAAGATGGAACCAGGAGGTGTGTGGAACCACGATGACGAGAGAGGTAAGGGGGTTTGGGTTAATTTTTTAGGGGTGGGGGTCGTGCCGGGGTAGTGATTGTGTAGTGTAGTGTAGTGTTAGTGTAGTTGTGGTGGTTGTGTAGTGTAGGGTCGTGCTGGGGGAAGTGTTATAGGGTTTAGGGTAGTGTTGTACTGTTTGTGTAGTGTAGGGTCATGCTGGGGGTAGTGTTTTAGGGTTTAGGGTAGTGTTGTAGTGTTTGTGTAGTGTAGGGTAATGCTGGGGGTAGTGTATTAGGGTTTTGGGTAGTGTTGTAGTGTTTGTGTAGTGTAGGGTCATGCTGGGGTTAGTGTATTAGGGTTTTGGGTAGTGTTGTGGTGTTTGTGTAGTGTAGGGACATGCTGGGGGTAGTTATTTAGGGTTTAGGGTAGTGTTGTAATGTTTGTGTAGTCTAGGGTCATGCTGGGAGTAGTGTATTGGGGTTTAGGGTAGTGTTGTAGTGTTTGTGTAGTGTCGGGTCATGCTGGGGGTAGTGTATTAGGGTTTTGGGTAGTGTTGTAGTGTTTGTGTAGTGTAGGGTCATGCTGGGGGTAGTTATTTAGGGTTTAGGGTAGTGTTGTAATGTTTGTGTAGTGTAGGGTCATGCTGGGGGTAGTGTATTAGGGTTTAGGGTAGTGTTGTAGTGTTTGTGTAGTGTCTAGTCATGCTGGGGGTAGTGTATTAGGGTTTAGGGTAGTGTTGTCGTGTTTGTGTAGTGTATGGTCATGCTGGGGGTAGTGTTTTAGGGTTTAGGGTAGTTTTGTAGTGTAGGGACATGCAGGGGTAGTGTTTTAAGGTTTAGGGTAGTGTTGTAGTGTTTGTGTAGTGTAGGGTCATGCTGGGTGTAGTGTTTTAGGGTTTAGGGTAGTGTTGTAGTGTTTGTGTAGTGTAGGGTCATGCTGGGGGTAGTGCTTTAGGGTTTAGGGTAGTGTTGTAGTGTTTGTGTAGTGTAGGGTCATTCAGTTGTAGTGTTTTAGAGTTTAGGGTAGTGTTGTAGTGTTTGTGTAGTGTAGGGTCATTCTGGGTGAAGTGTTTTAGGGTTTAGGGTAGTGTTGTAGTGTGTGTGTAGTGTAGGGTTATGCTGGGGTGTAGTGTTTTAGGGTTTAGGGTAGTGTTGTAGTGTTTGTGTAGTGTAGGGTCATGCTGGGTGAAGTGTTTTAGGGTTTAGGATAGTGTTGTAGTGTTTGTGTAGGGTCATGCTGTGGGTAGTCTATTAAGGTAGTGTTGTAGTGTTTGTGTAGGGAAGTAAAGTGCTTTATGGTAGTGTTGGGGGGTCGTGTAAATGTAGGAAAAGGATTGTGTGCCAAGGTGTGCCAAGGTTGGGTGGTGCAGGGGTACTACATTAGAGTGTAGGGTAGGGTAGGGTAGGGAACTCTTACTTACCTTTACAACTTTTACAACGAGTATACCTTTAACATGCATGCCTTTGCGTTGTAAAGGCATGCGTGGTAAAGTTTCTCTACTTTAAAAATCGTGTAATTTACAAAAAGTGAGATATGGTGCAGGTTATGCAATGTACCTACAAATTCTCGATTATTGTCGCTATTCAGCTGACCTGAAAAGGAAGGGGACAAAAAATTATTGGTGGTGGTCCACTCCTTACCATCCAGAGGCACAGTGACCTGTGGGTAAAATCAAAAGGTGTGGCTCAGATCTCTAGACAAAATTTGTCATACTATGTGTGAAATCGTGCCTGGTGTGAAAAAGATACAGACAAGACATAAAGACACTCAACATAAAGCACACACTCTAAAAAATAACACATCATTAGAAGTTAGGCTGGTTGCTCAGCAAATCGCCATCTTGTGTTGTCATGGGATCAAGAGTACTTAGTTAATGCAGTGAAAGGTACCCGAGAAATGAAAAAAACATACTGTTATGTATTGATTCCAATGTCTCATGAGCCTTAGGAAACGTAGGGGTCCTCGTGCTGGTTCGCTACCTATGAATAATGCATAGTCAGTGGTTTCTCCAGAACTTACATTATCGTAGAGTCGGTAGTCCAAGATTGCTGGTAAGTATACTCACGAGGTCTGAGAGAATTTCTCCTGACTGCCCCATATGCGGCTCCGTTGAGAGTGTGTGGTATGAGGGTCAGGTCTCGTTATTTATACTCCGTGAGGTTGCCAATTAAGCTCATAATTGGCAATTTGGTAATCGGATATCTCCTTACTTGGGTATTCCCGTGTTCGTGGCCGTGTAGCGGCTGAGACGTCTGGAGTGGATTCTGCGCATGCGTCCTGTGTGGACGTGTCTTTGTGCATGTGCGTTAGCAAGCTCAGAGCGCGCCTGCGCGATTTGGAATACTGATCCTCTGAATGGAAACACTGTGTATCACGCCTCGGAAGCCTTAGAGGATTCAAAAAGGTTTAATACGTGCAATCTATACCCAGTGGCTCATCTCCTCTCATTTCAGGCAGTTATATATACGCTGGGGGTTGTGCCCACTGACATGGAAAGCAGTTTATACATGTCAGTAAATATATATAAGAATGGTATAGTGAGCAATTGATTATTGGGCCATCTCCCCTGTTCGGGGTTCATAGCTCAGTTGTGTCACTTTATGCAGGGGTGGTCTCACAATGGTTAGGACCGAGACAGCTAATAATCGTAGTCTTACAGAGTCAGCGGGTTGTATGGAAACTGGGGATCGCTTTTGATTTAGGTAAGTTGGCCCCACGGAATTTCGTCATTAAGTCCTCTGATGTGGGTGCCCAGCCGGAACACCCAGCGTTGTTCTTTCTCAAATAATCCCACCTCTGATGGCAATTGCTCTATTACTGTCCAAGCAATGTCATTGACGCAGTGTTGTGTTTCAAGAAAATGAGTGGCCATTTTGGTGGTGCTTTTCTTACACCAGATGTTGCTTTTGTGTTCATTTAGACGCACTTTAACTGGTCTGGTGGTCATGCCTATGTATTCTAGGCCGCAGGGACAGGTAATCATATAAACTACATTTTTACTATTGCAGTTCGTTAGCCTCCGTTGGTCCCACTTCGTGCCATTACTGAATGTCAGTTGTTTACTTTTTTTAGTAAGGTGGCAGCTTCCACAGTTGCCGCAAGGGTAGTGGCCATGTATTCCATGTTGGGCGAGTGGTAGTTGTTGTTCAGGTTTGGGACGAGTGTGGACTAGTATGTCCTTGAGGTTTTTGCCTCGTCTGTGAGCGAACATTGGTTTCACAAAATCTAATGTTCCACATGTGAGAATGCGCCAATGTTTATTTACGATCTTAGAAACTTCATTGGAATGTCTGCTGTACGTTGTCACACAGATGGGTCTTGTTTGTTCTTTGCTGGGTTGCACCCTGTCTTCCAGTAAGGCTTCTCTATTATTATTCCTAGCCCTCTCATGGCTGCATAAATGATTTTATCTGGGTACTGCCTTTTTTTTAGTTTCGTTTTGAGGTCTAAGGCTTGGGATTTGTAAGCAACCTCATCAGTACAGTTTCTTCTCAAACAAAGAAACTGTCCGTACGGTAAGTTTGCCCGTAGGTGACGGGGATGGAAGCTGTCATATCTGAGTAGGCAATTCCTTGCCGTGGGCTTGAAATGGGTCGTTGTTTGCAAGCTGCCTTCTTTGTGGTAAATGTTGAGGTCTAAAAAAACCAGTGCTTCGTTTGATACTGAGTGGGTGAATCTTAGGTAACAGTTTTGGACATTGAGCCACTCCATGAATTGTGTTACAGAGGATTGGTCCCCTTGCCAGATGACTAGCACATCATCAATATACCTTTTCCAGGTGAGTATGTGCTGTCTGTACGGGTTGCTAGTGTGGAGAATTTTATTTGTCTCCATGTGATGGACATAAAGCCCGGCCAGACTAGGAGCGAAGGTACTCCCCATGCTGGTCCCATGGCTCTGGAGATAGATGGTGGTATTGAATTCGAAGAAGTTTTTAGTGAGGGCCAGTGCGATGCACTCAAGCACTACTCCTCTGGGTGTCTGGTACTTCCAACTGGTACTGTACAGGACCTCCTCAATGCTTGCTAATGTCTCGTCGTGGGGTGGCTCGTATAAAGGCTTTCCACGTCGAGAGTCAGCAACAGCTGTGTACCTGGATCGAAGGTGAGCTCTTTCAGTAATTGCAAGACTGCCTTGGTGTCCTTAAGGTAAGTGTCTGTGGTCTGTACTAGAGGGCGGAGGAAGACATCCGTAAATTTTGAGAGCGGTTCTAGGATAGACCCAATGCCAGAGACTATGGGTCTCCTTTGGGGGGTTGTCCAGGTTCTTGAGTATTTTTGGGATACAGTAGAATGTTCTATGTGCATTTGTCTCTGTAAGTACGTCTCTTCTCTGTGTGTGCATCTTTGTTTCTATGTGTGTCTCTGTCTGTGTGTGCGTCTCTATACGTGTGTCAGTCTCTATGTGTGCGTGACTCTCCGTGCGTCTCTGTGTGTATGTTTCTATGTGCGTGTCTGTCTCTGTGTGCGTTTGTGTGTGTTTGTCTCTATGTGTGTGTCGATGCATGTGTCTCTCTGTATGTTTGTCTCTGTGTATATGTCTACTGTTAGCCTTTTTGGCAATGCAAACATGGCATGGGAACGCTCATAATACACATACTTATTCCACAGATACATACAAACCTGCCATTCCCTAGCACACACAGTACACAAACCAGCAAACATATCGAGCTAAATATAAACAATACCAAATTCTCTAACTCTAATGCGAGACCTGTTGCATTGCAAATGCTTGTTTCTTTTGTAGGTGGATAGAGCAGCATCCCGAGATTCTTGACAGGGAGCAACCTGCAACCCAAAGGTAAAACAGCTTATGGCATCTTTTACCACCTTCCAGTTGAGATGCGAATATTTTTTCAATTCAGGGGTGCAAACCATACCCTTGCTTTGTTTTTGTTTTTCTCTAAAAGGGGTGCAACCCCTCACAGCCCTTTCTGCTTCTCTTTTTTTTAAATATATTACCCTGCTTCCACCTGCCACGTGTCCAGTACTGTGATGTGATGTAGTCAGGGAAATATCCAGCAGGGAGGATAATTGTGTAAAGACTACATACCAATTGTTAGGTCTTGTTTCTCAGCGCAGATTTATGCATGTCCTATTGCTACCAATTATTTAAAATATACATTAGAGTGTGCATGTCCCCACACAGAGGAGTACTTCTTTCTCATCTTAACCTATTAGCTGTATCAATCAGCACATGTATAAATATTCATGCCATAAATGCATTAAATGCACAAATAATCCTAATTCATTTATTTTGTATTGCAGCATCCTTTTTAGGTCTCGCTGGAGTTAGCATCAGAAGGATGCGCCCAGTTAGAGATGTATAGCTGCCCGTCTCGGGGGAATTAGGGACAGGAGGGTGTTACGAGCTTTTCATGTGGATTTGGGTGCGCGACCGCGCACGTCCAGCACGGCGCCGTGCACACTGTCTTAAACACGGGCACCGGCAGGGAGGGAAAGCACACGGGGGGCGCGGCCACCGGCAATGTGCCCCGACGCCCCCCTCTGCTACCACAACACCGGCCCCACTTACTGGTAGGCTGCCGGTCTGCTCTGGAGCTCCCGTTCTTAGGGGCTCCTGCGGCGGCATCTCCTCATGTAGCGCGGGGCTCGCTCCATCATACAGGAGCCCCGCGCAGCTCCACCGGCTTCCCCTTCACCCGGCAGCTCCACCGGCTTCCCCTTCACCCGGGCCCCCTCCTGGGACCCGGGGCTTTCTGCAGCAACTCCGGTCTCCCTCCACCGCATGGGAGACCAGCAACGACAGCTAAAGTTTCCCCCAGGCAGGGGGAAGCGGAAACCTCGAACAGGCCCCGCCCACGTCTCCTCCGTGTTTGCCTGTCTTCCTTCCTCGACGGCCACCAATGACAGCGCGGCCCCGAGCAGGGAGGCGGGCACAGCGTCTCCCGTCCACAGTACAGCGAGGTAGGCTCTCGCTTAGAGAAATCCATTGTTTGGAAGGCATTGCACCCGGGGATCTTGTTCCATAACAAAGCGCTGCATTTCAGCTGCTCTCCTGGCAGGGGTCACAGGAGACAGCCAAGCTTCTTCCCGCCTTGGCACCAACACAGCTGGGGAAGATGATCACATTAGCATATCTATAGAATCTGGGGAGCAACCCCGCCCCCCATCGAGTCTCCCCTCCCATTCTTCCCCAAGAGACAAACTTTAAGAAGCTGAGAGGGCTTGGGGGTCACAATCCTACAATCCTGAGCGAAAGCAGAGCAAGATGGCGAGCCTTCTGACTCTGGCAGGTGGAACCAGCGAGGAGAGGGGGGTCCGCAGGGACCCCGGCGCCAGCGCAGAGCCCGAGGTATGGCAGATCTTCATTCCGGTGCTCTCCCTCTCGCCCACCGTGCTGGGCCTCCAGAGACACCAGGGTGCACCGGGGCCAAGGAGTGCACCAAAGAGCCGGCCTTTAGGAGCCAGAGGATGGCACAGAGGTGATAACCGATGACTGTACACTAGAGGGCAGCCCCGTTCACCACTGACGTCCGGGCAAGTGGGCAGGCCAAGAGGTGCACACTCAGTGCCACATCATTATATGCCACACAATTACACTCTACTGAATACAACATACACTCACACAATACCACTCAGTGCCACGTAATTATATGCTACATAATTACACTGCGCTCAACGCAACATACACTCCAAATACCACTCAATGCCACATCATTACACACCACATAATTACACTCTACTGAATGCAGCACACACTCCACACAATACCACTCAATGCCAACTAATTATATGCTACATAATTACAATGCAACATACACTCCAAACAATACCACTCAGTGCCACATAATTACACGCCACACAATTACTTTACTGAACACAACATACACTCCTCATAATACCACTCAGTGCCACATAATTATATGCTACATAATTACTGCGCTCACGCAACATACACTCCAAATACCACTCAATGCCATATAATTACACGCCACATAATTACACTGCACTCAATGCAACATACACTCCAAATACCACTTAGTGCCACATAATTACATGCTACATAATTACACTGCACTCAATGCAACATACAATCCAAATACTACTCAGTGCCACATAATTACACGCCACATAATTACACTGCTCTCAATGCAACATACACTCCAAATACCACTCAATGCCACATAATTACACTGCACTCAATGCAACATACACTCCAAATACCACTCAGTGCCATATAATTACAAGCCACATAATTACACTGTACTCAATGAAACACACTCCACACAATACCACTCAGTGCCACATAATTATATGTTACATAATTACACTGCACTCAATGCAACATACACTCCAAATACCACCCAGTGCCACATAATTACACGCCACATAATTACACTGCTCTCAATGCAACATACACTCCAAATACCACTCAATGCCACATAATTACACTGCACTCAATGCAACATACACTCCAAATACCACTCAGTGCCATATAATTACAAGCCACATAATTACACTGTACTCAATGCAACACACACTCCGCACAATACCACTCAGTGCCACATAATTATATGTTACATAATTACACTGCACTCAATACAACATACACTTTAAATACCACGCAGTGCCACATAATTACACGCCACATAATTACACTCTACTAAATACAACATACACTCCAGACAATACCACTCAGTGCCACATAATTATATGCTACATAATTACACTGCGCTCAATGCAACATACACTCCAAATACTACTCAGTGCACATAATTACACAACACATAATTACACTGCACTCAATGCAACATACACTCCAAATACCACTCAGTGCCACATACTTACACGCCACATAATTACACTGCACTCAATGCAACATACACTCCAAATACCACTCAGTGCCACATAATTACACGCCACATAATTACACTGCACGCAATGCAACATACACTCCAAATATCACTCAGTGCCACATAATTACGCACCACATAATTATACTGCACTCAATGCAACAATACACTCCAAATACCACTCAGTGCCACACAGTTACACGCCACATAATTACACTGCACTCAATGCAACATACACTCCAAATACAACTCAGTGCCACATAATTACACGCCACATAATTACACTGCACTCAATGCTACATACACTCCAAATACCACTCAGTGCAAAATAATTACACGCCACATAATTACACTGCACTCAATGCAACATACACTCGAAATACCACTCAGTGCCACATAATTACACGTCACATAATTACACTGCACTCAATGCAACGTACACTCCAAATACCACTAAGTGCCACATAATTACACGCCACATAATTACACTGCACGCAATGCAACATATACTCCAAATATCACTCAGTGCCACATAATTACACGCCGCATAATTACGCTGCACTCAATGCAACAATACACTCCAAATACCACTCAGTGCCACACAGTTACACGCCACATAATTACACTGCACTCAATGCAACATACACTCCAAATACAACTCAGTGCCACATAATTACACGCCACATAATTACACTGCACTCAATGCTACATACACTCCAAATACCACTCAGTGCCACATAATTACACGCCACATAATTACACTGCACTCAATGCAACATACACTCCAAATACCACTCAGTGCCACATAATTACACGGCGCATAACTACACTGCACGCAATGCAACATACACTCCAAATATCACTCAGTGCCACATAATTACACGCCACATAATTACACTGCACTCAATGCAACAATACACTCCAAATACCACTCAGTGCCACATAGTTACACGCCACATAATTACACTGCACTCGATGCAACATACACTCAAAATACAACTCAGTGCCACATAATTACACGCCACATAATTACACTGCACTCAATGCAATATACACTCCAAATACCACTCAGTGCTACATAATTACACGCCCCATAATTACACTCTACTGAATGCAACACACACACTCCACACAATACCACTCAGTGCCACATAATTATATCTATCTATCGCCCTCACTCTATCAATCTATCTATCTATCACCCTCACTCTATTTATCTATCGCCCCCACTTTATCCATCGCCCCCACTCTATCGCCCTTTCTCTATCTATCTATCGCCCTCACTCTATATATCACATCACCACAACATCACTCAGCACCACCACAGCATCACTCAGGGGCACCACAACATCACTCAGCGCCACCACAGCATCAATCTGTGCAACCATTCAACAACAACTAGTTCAAATATGTTCTCTCAATGTTTCAAGCTTTATTATAAATGTCACAAAAAAGATGTTAATATTTCACATCTATTCTTGGATTTTCGGCACAATAAAATACACTGAACATAATCTTCACAAAAGTTATTTACAAAACTTTAAGCTATTGCCATTATAAATTACAATAACTTTTATTTAAGTATTAATTATTAAAAAATAAATAAAAGCCATTTATTTGTAATATCAATACATGTAAGTCACGTAAATAAAACACATATTGCATTACAAATGCTATAGGTGTCACATTTGCGAAAGCTATACCTATTAGCATTGTAAATGACAAAGCTATTAATTTCGCTATTTTCAAAACCAACACATAAATACAAAATTTGTCATTTACAATACCAATAGCTCAAACTTTCCCAATGCGAGACCTATTGCATTGCAAATGCTTGTTTAAATAGATTTTGTCTTGAGAATTGAGAATGAGTTTCACATTAATGTGACTGTCCTACTGGGGTATTCCCCTAAAATCCTGCAAGCCTTGTCCCAGAATCCCTGCAAGAAGTGACCGTATGTGGCACAGTTACCTTTAATTACCATTTCCCTTTTTCCACGCCAATATCTATTCTCGAGGTGATGAATCATGGCCACCGTATTTTAACGAAAATAGCTCCTTCATAAACACAAGCAAGTAATCAAATACAAATAAATATTTTAATCAAAAATTTGAGTTTGTGAGCAGTTCTAAAAGTTTTATTTTCTAATTGAAGCTCAAGATGCTCTGATTCTTTATTCATTAGTCAGATATTAATCAGGTTACAGAATTGATCAAAACAATAAAGTTAGTGCAGTGCATACAGCATGTTTAATAAAGGAAAGAATCTTTGTTCAAATAAATAGGGTGCAAATGATGTCAGTCAGCACCCATGAAGTGTTAAAAAATAAAGACAAGAGTGAGATTAGCGTTAAGCTAAATCAATAGTTAAGAATTGTAGAATCTCCCATAAAAAGAAACAAAGCCCGTTTGCGACTGCTTCAGCACTTTGTCCTCAGCCCTCAGCCCAGGGGACTACATTAACCATTGCACAATGCGCCAGCAGGCGTCAACGCGAATACCGACGCGCCAGCGGCGCATAAAGGCTTCCTCGGACTCCTGCAGCGCGGGAGCCTGTTTGCGACTGCACCAGCACTTTGCCCTCAGCCCACGGGACTACATCTCCCATTGCACAACGCCCTAGGAGGCGCCAACGTGTATCCCGATGTGCCAGCGGTGCATAAAGGCTTCCTCAGAGTCCCGCGGCGCAATTCTTTTTAGTGGTGTTTTATGACTATATTCCCTGGTATTTTGCTTCTTAGTTCCTTAAGAACCCAGTCTAGGAAGTGTGCCTCGTATTTTCACCGACACTTGAAGAGGCCCGTATTCTGTACTGCGCTCTGTAGTATACACAAGATAAAGAAGCAATGGGCAAAAGGAAATTGACTATTGGCCAAGGGGGTCCCCCAGGAAGTAATACAGTAGTGCCCATAGATTCCTTCTTAACTAGAGAGGCAAACGTTATCTCGAAGGAGATAGCTTTGACTGAGAGAAGGCACCTCATGGAGACTGAGAAATTAGTCCTAGGCTCTGAAAGGAATGGAGAGGTGCTGGAGGCAATTAGGGATCCAATGGGGGATTGGTCCCTCCCATGCCCGCACCATCACCGACGGAAGGCCCTATGTTTGAGTCAACTACATCTACATGTACTCCCGCAGCCACCTTGATATTGGGCAATGACCACATTTTGGACTGTCCCCCCACTAAAAGGAAGCAAATTGGCGCCAAAAGAGTCATGAGGAAGCCAAGACAAAAAACATCCAACCACCAGCTGAACACAACCTGGAACTGCTGCTGGATACCCTCTTTGTAAGGCTAGAGACTATGACTAAAGATGTTTTAGCACCTATATTCTCAAAGCTGGAAGGGATTGAGAAGAGATTTAACTCATTTGTTCCCACATGTAATAATTGTCTCGTAGGGCCTGAAATAGCAGCCGGGGGGAGGGAGAGGGGGGGTGCCTTGTTTGGTGTCTGGCAGTTAGACCCAAGTCCCCCAAGTGAGCAGTAATCAAAACCAAGTGGGCGTGGTTTCGTCTTGTAAAACTAAAATTAATTGGATGTCGGGGAGGGCTATTATTGTACCTCAGGTGGCCCATATGGGAGGGCAGGTAACACCCAAGGAGGGTCCATCATCCACACGTTATTTTTCCCACCCTATAATGGCATAATCTGAAAATCAATGTATACTCGATCTCCCCCCGAATCAACACCCTAGTTGCTGTTCTATTAGGGGTTCCTTCACTTACACAAGGCACCAGGGAAACCTCATTGGACCTTATCCAAACCATTGGTGCAACAACAAAGTAGTTAATGGTCCTAATGTATCCTCTGACATCATTATAGCCAGAAGAGTGGGTTGGATTGGCCGTAAGACTAGGAAAAACCTTGAGGGGGATTGCATAATTGTTCATTTTAAGCACTCCGTTCAGGCCAAAGCATTAACAGCATGCCAATATAGGGATGACACCAAAACTAAAATGATAACTGATGCTTTACCAGTTTGGTTTTTTACCCTGTTAAACAACCCCTAGTAAACCTTCAATGGCAGCTGCCCTTCAAGCTGGCTAAGCCTGCCCAAGTCAGAAATGTGGGTCCAATACGACCTTTGACCAATCGATACCTACCTCTAGCAAGCCCACAGGGCCTTGATGAAAATGACTGACTAATGCCGGTGGCAGAAAAAATGCAGGGCAATAAGTCCCCACCTAAGGCTTTCACTAAGCTAAGCCTACCTGCTTCTATACCTCAACTCCCACCAGATAATATCTCCAATCCTATCTCCCCATACAAAGGTACTCTCATGCAATATAGGTGGCCGTAGGTCAAAGAAGGGCAATATAACACTTTCTTGCTACACACCACATTATCGCCCTACAAGAAATGTGGGAGTCTAATAACAGTTTTTACCTGGATGGTTTTACTTCATTTTGTAAATATGCCACCCCCTCGAACATGGGAAGAGCTAGGGGGGGTCTCCTTTTAATGTTTTCACTCAAACTTTCTTATTGAGCCAAATTGATAGACTGCCAATCACCCCATGTGCTAGCAGTGAAATTGTCATGTAAGAACCTCCCCACTTAGCTAGTTGTTAATTTTTACAAATCCTTCTCTAGAACCCATGAGACAGAACATCTTCTGGCCCTAGATGAATTTCTGGAATACTATGGGAAAGGTAGACAAGCTTATCATGACACCATACTTTTAGGGTATTTTAACACCCACCAATGCTGCCTTAATTGCATTTCCATGTCGGAGCAGGGGGATGGCTCTCAGTTATCAAACCATTTTGAGCACACAGCATCAGGCATTTTTCTAGAAGGTCTCCTTTCAGCCTATAATCTACATTGCCTACAGCAAACAGATGTGTCTGTCTTGGGTCCTACCTATGTAGGAAGTGGTAGCCCTAGCATTATTGACTATATCATGCTCTCAGCACTATTAATCCTAGCTGTGGAAAATATAAGCGTTTCCTGGAACTGCCATAGTGATCGCAATCCTCTAACATTGGATCTTTCCCTTTTGGCTGCCCTAAAAGGGGTGGCGGACAGCCATATCTCTAACATCCAACTTAATCACCAAAATCAGAGCATGATGCCCGAAACTCAAAAGGTGGTTAGACTGCACCTATTCGGTAGCCCATAAGGAGCTAATGCAGGCCCTAAAGCAAAATCCGAGGCCTGTAACATCAGTCAGGAGCTGCAGGAAGGCTTGCAAGTTCACAGTTCTGGAAAGGAAGAAGCAGATAAGAGAGCAGGCTTGGGAAGGCCCTCAGCCAAGAAATTGTCTTGACCGATAGCTCTAGATTTTGGTCTGTGGTAAATAGTTTTCTCTGACACGCCAAATTCTAATACAGACTGCATGATATCTGCTGAGTATTGGGTCCAGCACTTTGGAAATATCTATAGCGGTGCAAATCTAGAAGAGCCTGAGGGACAAATAGCTTCCGGTCTAGCAAGCACCCCCCTCCACTTTAGCACAGATGAGGTCTATAATGCAATCATCTCGATATCTGGAGGTAAGGCCCCTGGCCCAGATGGAGTTCCAGCAGACCATTACAAGGCCGATCCCACAGTTTGGGCCAAGACTTTAGCTCACGTTTTTAATGCAGCCTGTTCCTGTGGCTTCCCTTCCTCATGGGCAATGGCAGTTTTCATCCCCATTTTAAAAAACGGTGCACGCGTTGACCCCGCCTGTTACAGACCGATCTCGCTCTTAGATACAGCCGCTAGAATCATGGGAAAGTAATATTGGATTGTCTAACAGTTTGGCGTGATCATTTTAATGTTATCTCCGATTTACAGTAGGGTTTCAGGCAGGGGAAAAGGATGCTGGACCAATGCCTCAACCCCCATTTAGTGATCAGGAAGTATGTTATTGCCAAGAAGGAAATTTTACATCTGGCTTTTATGGATTTAACCTCAGCTTTATCTGTGTATGTAGGTGTAAGCTGTTTGTGATTTTATGTGACATGGGGCTAGATATGGAATTGGTGCCTTTCTTGTACATTGCCCATGAAAATACTATGGCAGCGGTAAGATACAATGAAGATGGCAGTCTTACAGATCCCTGGGCAGTAAGGGGGGTCCGGCAAGGGTGTATCCTGGCCCCATTGCTGTTCACGCTTTACAATAATAAATTGGGAGACTCCATAATATCTAGTTGTAAAGACATACCTAGGGCTGGCACTAAGATTATTCCTGCACTTCTGAATGCCGATGATGCAGTCCTACTTGCCAGAACCGTAATGGGCCTCTAACAACTTTTAAATGGTTTTATAGCTTTTATGGAATTGCTAGATCTAACTACAAATTTAAAAAATCACACACTATGTCTACAGACTCGCAAAAGGCTGCCAAGGCCACGTATTCTTGCAAGGGGTCCAAACTAACCAAAGTGCCCACGTTTCCATATCTAGGGGTACAATTTGATGAACACGGGTGTGCGCAAAGAACACTTATAAAGAATGTTTTAGCTAGAGCGCAGGGGCCATGCTTGATTTTGCAAAAAGGTTGGGGTCAAAACCCTTCCCCGCACTGCTGAAGATCTATAATGCAAAATGTATTCCCATGGCAACCTATGCGTGTGATATCTGGGGTTACAAGGATGCAAAGGGAATTCAGGGGGCTGAGAACAATTTTATGCATAAACTCCTTGCAGTCCCCTCTGCAACCCCATCATTTAATCTACATGAGGAATTGAGGGTGGGATACATTCGGATCAGATTGCAGTAGCCCTGTTGTTGCACTGGCTCAGAATCTGAGCATGCCCGACCCCAAATTCAACTTATAATCACCGATTGCACTGCACTGGAGGGGGCCTTGCACATTCCCTGGCTGAAATATATAATGGAACAGACAAGATGGCTTGGCTGTCCTGACCTGTTCTGGAGCCTTAGGCCTCTGGGTAAAATCGCAATCAGAGATATCATACAGCAGTTTCTGGACAAGCGGCAGGGGCTCAGGGAAGAGACAGAGCCAGCCAAGCCCCTCCGTGAGAAGGTTTGCCACATTGAGCTTGAGTCAACAGATGCAACCATATTTATTTTATGTTAACAAAGCATAGCATTGTGTTGTCCTGACTAGATTCCACTTGAACTTGGTCTCCTGGCTACTAGCATTTCCTCAAGGATATGCGAAGCCCAGTGCACTAAAAGCCTGTCCCTGTGACAATTTCTCAGATCAGGACACTCTCCATATTATGTTTTTCTGTGCCTATTACGACTGCAGAAAACACATACTTCCACTACTCAGAGATTGCCAATTTGTCAAAGACAGGCCTGCTTTGATTTATCTTCAAATGTTATCTACTCCAATGGTCTGCTTTAGGGTGGCAAGTTTCTTGAAAGGGGCCATTAGACATAGAAAAAAGTTGCCGTTGCAGTAGCCACCTTGTTTTTCCAGGAGATGCCGATGCGCTTTTTTATACAACACTATGTGCACTTTCAGAGATAAAAACTATAGCACTTGGCCTCATGCCTAGCACTGTTGCACTTTATATGATGTATTTTCTGTGGTTTAATATATGATCTTTGAAACAGCAACGCTGGTCGATTTTTATCATCCTGTAAAGTTATTTTTAATATATTTATGTGACCTAAGCTCTACATATAGAATGTAGCCCGTTGAAATGTGCTTCGTTTAAAATTGTTTGCTTTTATGGCTCTTGGCTGCCGAATAAAGTATTTTTTGACTTTGAAACAAAGCATAGAGCAAATAAGCCTTGGGAAAACCAATTAAGCAAAGAATAAAGCTTGGATTTTTAATAAACGTCAAATGGAACACAGCCTTCATCTAATCTGCTCTCATCCTGCTGAATCTGCCTCCTCCTTTTCAGCTTGGTATGAATCTGTTCTGCTCTGCATCAAAGTTTGCCCTATCCTCCTCTTTATCTGTGTTCTGCAAATCACCTCTGCTTTACTCACTTCAATTCTGCATCTAAGTCTATCAGTCTTCTCCTCTAAAAGAATTCTCTCCTGTCTCTCTCTGCAGATCTCCATCTCTAAATCTGAAACTCCTAAACTATGAACGTGTTTATAAATCTGTAAAATGTAGCTGAAAGGATGCTGCATGTTCTCTGTCTCCCCCAATTGAAATCCAACATTCTCCAAAAGGCAGATCTCCCCCATCTTGCTGTCCACACGTCATCCATCAGGCGCTGGCTATTGCTTTGTTCTCACAGCACATTTTGAATCTTATTAAAAATTAGTTTGTTTCCTAACCTACTAATAACTAAACACATTATATTAGCTGCTAGAGAAACGTATTATTTAAGCAGAAATCATGAAAAAAAAGTATGGTAATACATTTTGAAATGTGTGTGCTTTCTATTTTCTATGGCAAAAAAATGAATCTTTAAGTCAGTTATGAATAGGGCTCTGTCTAAATGCAACAAATACAATATTTGAAGGTTACCTGCTGTAAATTATACGAGATGTCTTTATTTCACAGGACAGGCACATTCTTCTGTTATCTGGAAGGTGAATTTGAAGCTCTTCCAGCATGCTAAACCATTAGCTGTCACTGTTTCTGGCATTTTAAAATGTTGTGTTAAGGGTTGCATACATGTTAATAATTATCGCAAGTTAAAACGGCATTCTATAGTGAAGAAAAAATCTAAACTAGTCAAACTACAAATTAATTGTGCAAAGGGAAAGCATAGGATTAATGGCCTGTTAACATCAAAGCCTCATGTTTTCATTTTCAGCACCCAATGTCTGCGTGTCATGTTTGAAAATGCATTTTTACTTTCTCACAATCCCCCCTCTGATGATTTGTAAAATTATCACACCTCTGCTCATTTGTAAACTCATCACACCAACTTTATTTCACATGTGAAATCATTTAAACAACACTCTTATCAATAGTTGAATGAAAATATATATTTTTTCTTTTTCTCTGATCTAGAATATTGCTACTCATCTGTGGTGTGTGTAAACATGGTAATTTCATTAGAAGACCTAGGGCCAGATGTAGGTAAATTTTATTTTACCACCTCTTAAATACCGCATCATACCGACTCGGTATTTAAGAAGTGGTAAAATAAAAGTACCGAGATGTAGGTAAATACAGATGTGCATTTACCGATTCGGAAACATTCGGTATTTACCGATGCGGTACATACCGACCGGTAAATGCCCATTCATTGAAGCCCATAGGAATGATTGGGCATTTACCGGTCGGTATTTACCGCATCGGTAAATACCGATTGTCACAAGGGTGCAGGGGGTGTCACTTTGACACCCTCTGGCACCCCAAAAGAGGCTCGGGTGCCATTTGGCAGGCATGCCTGCCCTAAGGGCAGGTCTGCCTGTCATATGGCATAGGTGTGCATGCACACATGTGCAAGCACACCAGAATCGGTATTTTACCATCAAATAGTATTTGATGGTAAAATACCGATTTTTTAATGCTTGTGGGACTCAGAAGAGTCCCACCTACATATCAATTTTCCCGATTCCGTAAAAATACCGACTCGGTATTTTACATAATCGGTAAATGTACCTATCGGTAAATTTACAGAGTCTGTAAAATACAGGGCCCTACATCTTAAATTGCATTTACCGGTCGGTAACGGCCGAATTCGGCCGTTAACGACCGGTAAATGCCTACCTACATCTGGCCCCTAATATCTATTAGGTGTGTTAAAGAACCCTTCTAAAACTAGTATGATCAGTGTCACTGTCATTGCAAAATTTTAGCACATGATAAATTTACATCTATTTCTAAGGCAACACAAGTTTTGTCTGTAATCAGATCATATATAGCGAAGTTCAAGAGTTCAGTGCAGAGTTCTGTAAGTAGTTTCTTGGAACGGTTAGTTTTCAGCAGTTCAGAATTCTAAATAGACAATCCCTAAACCTACTCCGTGTTCTTCTAAAAATGTTATCCCTAACTCTTCTTGTAGCTTTTTCTCAGGTGTAGGTTGATCTTCTGTAAAATCAGTAACTAAAATAATAAAGGTATAATAGGACAGTTCTTTTTCATTGATCAAGTATTGTTTTCTTTTCAGCTTATGATGGTTCTCAGTTATTGGTTTCAGCTTTTCTTAAACCTTTTTTTATCTCAAGCTTGAAATAAGTTTGACCCATACTGTTCAAATCTCGCATCACACAGGTCTTCCAATGTGACGTTCAGTACTTTGTCCATGCAATATGAACAATCAGGTGCTGAATATCTCCAACAGGGCATACTTGTTTTCTTTGATTTTCTTTGTTCCTGTTGATCTTCGTCTGTCTCACTTTCACCACTTTGTTCTTTATCTTCAACGGACGTCTTTGGTATCCAATCAACGGGTACACTTATTTTCATTCTCTTTTGAAGGGACCTTCTGATCTCCCTAAGTGACTCAGTGTAACACGTGTTCTTTTCCCTGCATTGATTTGTTGACATGTCACATCTTGATGATACTCTTCATCTACAAGCTTCCTAAACTTTGGGTGGCATCTAATCTTTTTAAAGAAACATGTCATTGAATCCCTTTCTAAGTGTGTGTGTCTATGTATGTATTGTGTCATTAGAAACA
Organism: Lissotriton helveticus; assembly: GCF_964261635.1. Lineage (NCBI taxonomy): Eukaryota > Metazoa > Chordata > Amphibia > Caudata > Salamandridae > Lissotriton > Lissotriton helveticus. Next base: position 1,176,543,145 of record NC_136059.1, read on the forward strand.
GCGACTATTCAGCAACACTGGTCTCCCATTAGCTGACATTTGGATGTCATTCTTGTTTTTCTCAAAATCTGTTCTGATCCAATCTTGCTCTTCTGCCTTTGAAACATTTTCTTGTACCCCTTTTAACTCTTCCTGAGTGTAAGTTATTGACATCAACATTGAATAGACAGTGTCCTTCTCAGAGTCACATGTGAAAATTCCATTAAATGTCTAGGCTAACAGGATACAATATTGTGCATCTGAATTAGCATATCTATTTCCCAGGGTAATAGTCACTCCTATTTGAGCAGTTAGACTGCAAGCTGTAGTAAGGTCAATCAATTGTGTATCTTGTGCTGAGGTAACTTCTTGAAGCCATGAATCATCGACAACATCATTTTTTGTGCACACTGCATGTGCTGCTCCTAATGAGCCATTATTACCTCTTAAACAAGGGCCATCTACAAAATGGACATGGTCGGCCTCAATCAGAAGTTCAACATTAGTGTCTAACCTTGGCTTCATGCATAGATCCATGACACCTAGACATTCATGCTCAAATTGATCACAGACATTTCATTTACTGGCAATAGTCTCAATACATTTGAAATTAGACATCTTTTGATCACAACATTTTTCAGTAGCAACTGCACAAAGTAAGGGACCATTTCAGTTACTGGACAATACAGCATTTTGTTCACACTCTTTTTGTGATTGACATCAACCGCAGCTACTAATATAAGTCAGCCAGGCATTTCTGTGGCAAAAGGGTCAAGGGTTGTTGGGAAATACACCATAGACCTTTGAACATCTTTATGTTTTTGAACAGGCACTGATAGAGTGCAGCCCTTACTCTCTCTTCAAATTAGTGTATATTCTTTTAAATAAACTGGCCTCTCTAATGCAGGGGCACAACACACTTTCTCTTTTGACACTAGGAATGTTTTTGTGCAATCGTTGTCCCATGAAAGCGGATCAGACACATCCTTGTGTGTCAGCCTCAGTAAAGGCTTTGCCACTAGGAAAAGCTTGGTATCCACTGTCTCCATCAGCCAACCATTCCCAAAAGCACTCTGACTTCTCTCCGAGGTGAAATAATCTGGTGACTTGCTTCACTCTCTCTGCTGACACCTTTCTAGCTCGTTTTTTAATTATGTGTCCCAAATATTGATCTTCTTTTTGACAGTACCCCTGACTATCCTCATGTAGTGGCATTGTGATTTAAACCTAACAAAAATCCATAACAGTAAGCAATTCATCAGTACACGGAATATGAAAAGGTATATTGGCTGGATTCGGTACCATAGGAGAACATGTAACAATTATGCTGCTAACCTCCTACAATATTCTGTACTTCTCATTGGGTTTCTGTCAACCCATGATCACAGAGTTACATGAGCTTCCAATCAATTCCTTGAAAAATCCTTTGCTCAGTTTATCTTCAATTACAGGTGTAATTCTTGCAACTGTCTCTTAAATCTTATTGTATAATAACATTTTTGGAAACACTGCATCTGCTTTTAACGTGACTCGGACTGGTCTGCTGTTTTTATTAATCTGATATCTTTCTCTGTGAACTCCCATACTACTATGTTAACTGTTTCTTTCAAATCAGAGGGTAATTTTTCAACTCTCATTCCTGAAATAAATCCTATAGCTGTCTTTTATTGGAATATTTTGAACTGTATATCCTCATCAGGAGTCTGATATTCAACACCATCTGGTGTACAGTAAATTATGCAGTATAGCTTGCACCACAAATGTCTTTCTAGCAGGCTTACATGGTTTTAGTCACAAATAAAAAATTAATAACTTCCCTCAAATGAACTTATGTTTATTGCAGCCTTATCTAAAACTAGATTTGTAATATGTTTGTTTAAAACTACTACAACTTAGATCTTCTTTCCTAAGTGAGGTAGGTCTGGAACTTCCATGTTCTCACAATGGATCAGATAATATCAGACATTTTGAGCTAAAACTGTTATTTTCAAATACGGCAAACTGTTGAAACAGGTTCTGATATTGGTTTTGAAAAGAATTCAAATTTGCTTTGGACAACTGATTTAAATTAGTTTTAGGGTTTCCCATATTTTCTGGGACCATCTTGGCTTTGAGAACTTGAATCATTGGGACCTGTTTCTGAATTTATAATTGCCTTTGATGAACTAGCACATTTTGCATCTGCATTTCTTTCTGTACTTGCACATTTCCATTTACTACATCAGGTTTAAGTCTACACTTTCTCTTCCAATGCTCCAATCTGTTACAAATATGGCAGAAGGTCCTTTTTGTCAACATTGCGACATCCATACCTGAATTTGGACCAAACCGAAACACCTCTACCTCTATCCTGTGAAACACCAAATCCTCCCTGAACACCTTGTACTCCTGTTTGTAGAACCACAACTTGTATCCTACCCTCATTCCCTGCAAACAACCTATTCTGCAATCCTCTCTGAGCAACCTTCCTCTGAACCATCATAGGTTTCTCCTTAAGCTCTTTCTGTTTCACTAGAGTACCCTTCATCCTTCAGGATCCTTTCTGTCAACTTTCTCTGCTCAAAAAACACACTTTGCTGTATGTGCACACTGATCTGACCAGAAATCATTAATCCAATAATAAACTGAGACACAAAGAATCTCATGGCACTTGCATCAGCATATTCTCTCCTGCTGTTTACTGAAACTCCTGAAACACTCTTTCACAAAATTCATGAACCGATTCTTTTAGTTCTTGTGAGGTTCTTTTAATCTTTACCCAATCAAGATCTTTTGAGGGCACTCGGCCCTTCAGAAAAGTAATCACTGCTTCATGTTTCTCGATAACTATAGAATATGGTGCATTAGTGCAAGCATTTTTCATTGTCTCCTCACTTGGCCATTACACAACAACTTTACATTCAGACCACAAATCAGTTTGCATTGCAGTGTTCAAGAACATTTTTAAATTAATCCACAACACCTAGGAAATATCAATAAATCAATAAACTTGTGTGTATCTCTGTACAGGCTTGTCTCTCAATTATTGGAAATGTCTTCACAAATACTGCAAGTTCCCCTTTGTTCCATGGTACAGGAACATGCATTCTTTCCGATATTTCTCTCCATGGATAAGCTATAGCTTCTCCCTCATCCTGTTTATTATTTTCCCCACCTAGGACGGGTGGTTTATTTTTCTTCTCGTGTTTCCTTGCCCACTTGTTTCCTAATTTCTCAAAATGATTCCATCAATGATAAGGAAACTCCAAGACGTGCAGAACGGTGACACTCGGTTGCTGCTGAGTACTCCCAAAGTATTGAAGGCCCACCACTGGCAGCCAATTATTGAAAGAATAAATGGAAATCTCAGTGCACAGTCCATAAAACCCTTTGGGGGAAGGGGCCCTTAATTAATCAATTCTCTCGTCACTTTCTACCATGCCAGGAAATGCCTTCGCTCAGCTAATCTAAGTTAGCCTTAATCCCTAAATCTAAAAGGGTAAGATGTGGAGGCAGTTCTTTTTCGTTTAACACTGCCAGATTGTGGAAAACACATGCCCCCACCTTTGCTCAGCGACCCGCCATTTCCCCTTTCGAAAGCTCCTCAAAATCTGGTTGTTCCACAACGCCACCCTATAAATCATCTAGCTCTGATTTGTCTGTTGTTGCTAGCGCTGGGATGCCCCCTAGTAGCTATGCACTTAATAAATGCTGATAATAATAATAATTTATTAACTAATTTTAGTGATTCTGTAATGTGTAATGCCATTTGTGAAGAACATCTTTTTTCAATTTCTTCAGCATCCATCTGTACCCTGAAACTTTTCTGCAAAGGAAAACTTCCTGAAATATCAATTATATATATTTTGGGCCAAATATGTCAGTCTATCATGTGTACTATCTGCACATATTGTAATTTCCTTACTCAGGTAAACTCATTATTTTTCCTGATACTGGTTAAAATGCTCAAGATCTAAACATTCCCTCATAATTTCTTCAAATTAAATTTTTTACTTTGAAACACCAAGTGGTCTCTCTTTTTTGGGTTTTGGGTCAACTTGTTCTACCATGCTCTCCATCTTTTTAAACCCTGGTGCTTTCTCAAACCATAGTCGAAAAATCCCATCTTCAAATAATGTGTTTCTCCCTGGGCTATCGGTGTTGTAAAGACAATTCTTCTCCGATCTCTCAATGCTTCAACTGTCTGGAGCAATGTTTGTGCAGCTACAGTTTGTTGAATTTGTACAGAAAGAGTCACAATTGGAGCAGTAACACTTTGCGATATAACTGTTGGTATCAAGTCAACAGGGGGTGGAACAATGTGAAATGTCTGTAAAGTTCTCTCAATCTGTATTTCTCTTGGTTCAACAGAAGCAGAAGCCACTGTAGGACTTGCTGGTGCACTATTATCAGTATTTGTAGTGGGGACCAAATAAGGTGGTGGACACTCAATTAACAATGCATCCAATGTTTCATTCCCTAAATCACTATCGGTTTAAGGCTTTTTGTCATCCCTAATTTCCTTTTCTTGTATCTTATCCTTTTCCTTCTTCTCAGGTCTCTCAGTAGTAATGATTTTGTATAATATGGTTACCACAACTGTAACATTCCTTCATCTCTGTAGTGCTTCATCCCAATTAACATCTGCAAAGTTAAGCTCTACTCTGCTAGTGTCATTCTGCCATTTCTCTTTTTCCTTGTTTCGTGTTGTCTTTTCCCACACGCTTCAGGCTTCAAATTGTGTGGTTCTACATGGTAACTTTTTCACAAAACATTTCCCTTAATCTGTCAATAATTTGCGATTCAAAAGTACCATACTTTGGAAAACTCAAGGGATCCTCTTTCTCAGTGATCTTGCACCATTGGCGAATCCACAAACATGAATTCATTCCCAAATTTGTTAACATAAAATGTGCATGCATACTCTCAGGAGGTGCCTCGTCACTGACCCAAATCAAATTGGTCATATTACCTCATTTCTTGAAACCTTTAAACAATAATTCAATGGAATGTTTTAATTCAATTCCCTAAGCATCAGATTTATTTCCTCCCATCCTGCTACAGTTTAAATTCTTGAAGCCTTTGAACAAATCTCAGTACAGGAATCACACAGCTGACCTATCAAAGCGCAGCACACTCTGACGCCACTCTTGTTCCTTGCTGCGGCTCACTCTCCTTCAGAATTTCTTTGCACGCACATACATTCTCTTGAATGACAATTGTCTGTTCTACTAAAAGAATCAATAGAATCCAATTATTCAAACAGCACACACATTCTCAAATGAAACCTCAACCAGCGTGGAATAACCTGAATCAGTATAGTTCTTCTTTTGTGCAAAAAGGTCCTGCACACTATTCACAATTGTCCCATTTACACAAAGTTTCCTTACTCAATTGGGCCGTCGACAACATTTCATGACAAATCCCTACGAAACTCAGCAGACAAACACAACACTGTGTCTTCTGCACCTTACTAAATCCCGGGAGCTTGGGCCACATCGGACTCGACAACAACTTCAACAACAACTGATCACCACATTTACACGACTCTTACAATATTTCCAACAGACATAACACAACCAAATTTGCAACTCAATCTAACCCACTGCATTTACCGCAAATGCAATTACCGCAAATGCAATTCATGCACATCCACCACATGCAGAAATCTAACCCAATGCAATTATTGAAAACACACTTACCACAAACACATTTCTCCCTATTAATACTCACACCTTCTTAAGCAACCACCTTCTTGTATCACCTTCCAATACTGCTTTGCCAGTCTTCAAGTACTGGACATTGGACTAAGGAATTTTTGGGACTTGCATATTTATTCTAACTTGGACAATTCTTTTGTAGCTCCATTCAGGGTGTTAACCTTAACTCTGCTACTTTTTGTCAAAGTATAAAACCATCCTCTGCTATCAAACAATGTGAGCGCAGAACTCTTGAGGAAATCTCTCTTTGTAAAATGAAGTATATGTGGCACAGTTACCTTAAAGTACTATTCCCTTTTACCATGTCAATATCCATTTTTGATGTGACAAATCTTGGCCACCGTATTTTGACCAAAAGAGCTCCTGCACAAACACAAGCAAGTAAGCAATTACAACAACAAAAATGCCACCCGGGTTATTAACCCTTATGTCGCACTGGAGTCCACCACAAGGGTTGTATTCATAAAGGAGGAGTGCAGAATGTAGCCCCCCTCCCCAGTCAAGCCCACTGCAGGGGCCAAAATCATTGTTCATGGGGCGGGAGGATGTGCAACCTCCCCTCCATGAGCCATCAGAGGCCCTTGGGATCCCACCCTCAGGGTTAAAACATATTGTGCATGGGATGCCAAATCCACCCAGAGACATAGCAGTTTCCCTGGCCAAGTCTGCTCCCAGCAGGTGGATGTTTTGAAAATGCTCCCGCCCACTGGGGGCAGACTTTTAATCTGTTTCCCTGACTGCATTAAAGAGGGCAGAGAAACAGACCAAAATTTTGCTCCTCCCCAAAGGGGGCTTTATTGGGAACTGCTACCTGAGGGCAGAAGCAATGCCAGCTCCTGCTAGATGTGAGGAGCTGACTGGGGCTGCATGTTATTTGGGGCTCCTCCCATGGCCCCCAACATGTGTATGCTGGGTGCCCTGGGTGGGCACAAGGGCACTAACCTTTGGCTGTGAGGGCCCTTCAGGAAGGGGCCCCATAGCCAAAATCGGCCCAGGAACGAAGGGTGTGTGTCCTCCTTCCCCTGAAAAGCATGCCAGGCCCAGGAGGATGGGGTCCCCAAGGCCGAAATTGGCCCAGGGAGAGAAGCTGCGTGTGCCCGTCCAGCTCAAAAGCACACAAGGCCCAAGGGAATGGAGTCCCAGGACTGATAATAGCCTGGATAGTGGGGCTGTATACCCCTCTTTACCAGAACATCACACCGGGCCCTTGGGGATGGGGTCCACAGGGCCAAAGTCGGCCTGGGGATGGGGCCATGTGTGCCCCATACCCTTTATTGAAAAATGTGGCCCCAGGGGATGGGTTCCCCTGGGCCAATAACGGCTCAGAGAGGGAGCTGAGTTAGCCCCTTCTCCCCTTAAAAAAAATACACAACCCTGGGGGATGATGTCACCAGGGCCTAAAGTGAGGCCTCTCTCCTTTTCCAGAAATACTTGCGGCCATGGGAAATGGGTTCCCCAGGGTCTAAAGAGGCCATGTTATGAGTGATGTAATATATGAAGTCATAAGCAGTGCATGGTGGGTGCGCAAGTTATGGTTGGCACTGCTAACTACAACTTATAAATTCCAGTGTTTTTTTTAGTTAAAACTTTAATGTTGTCACTTACATATTCATCTAACTATAAGGTTACTTTACCCTTTGGGTTTTCAAGTGAATAGCTAGATAGATAGATAGATAGATAGATAGATAGATAGATAGATAGATAGATAGATAGATAGATAGATAGATAGATAGATAGATAGATAGATAGATAGATAGATAGATAGATAGATAGATAGATAGATAGATAGATAGATAGATAGATAGATAGATAGATAGATAGATAGATAGATAGATAGATAGATAGATAGATAGATAGATAGATAGATGGATAGATGGATAGATGGATAGATGGATAGATAGATAAATAGATAGATAGATAGTGCTGAAAGTAATCCAGATGAAAATACTTTAAGATAATTTGTTCCTTACAGCATGGCAAACATCCATCCATCAGCAACTCCAGATGCAATTGAAGCGCTCATGGAATACTTAATCTAAGCTCTAAACAGAATGTAGAACTCAAACAAAAGTAAGCATGGCACATGCCACAGCTAAGTGGTTAAATGTATTAAAGGGACAGTGTATACAAATAAGTGGAATGTAACACATCCCCTTATTTAATAAAAAGAAAAAAACACAAAAAGAACAGCGAAACTGATCCCAACATGATATGTACTAAATACATGGTATCAGACAAAATCCACATATTTTTTGGGAACTTTTCTTAAGCAATTAGAAGCGTTAACCCTTGAAGACACAGTATCATCTCCACCATCCCAATTGGAAATACCACTTTGCACACAATGGTGTTTGTTAGCCGGAAACACATCTTCATTGTAATCCTCATCAAAATTTGCAGAATAAGTATTGCACACTTTCCCATCTTGAGTAATTACACTTTTGGGGAAAATTCTCTTGATTTGCCTGGCTTTACCAAATGTGTTCGCTCCTTCATTATTGAAACCAGGTTTCAAGATCCTGACCCAGTCCCCAACTTTAAGCTCATCCATCTTTGTCTTCCACTTATTATCATACCAAAATGTAGTTTTATCTTAATTCCTTTTGACTCTCCTAGCAGTATAATTTACACACACTCCCTCTTCACCATTTTTCCGACATTTTTTTTTAATCACCAAGGACTTACACTAGAAGCCGGGTCTCTACTTTCAACAGTCTAAACAGACTGATTTCAGTAGTAGTATGTGGGGAAATATGATATTGCCATAGTCTTTCTCTCAAAGCACCCAACCTCTCACTTTTATGCTGAATGGCTTCTACCACATTTACTTTCAGAACACGATTAAAGTGCTCAACTTGGCCATTTTCATGTGGCTCGTACAAAGAGGTCATCACATGTTTTATTACGCAATGCTTTAAGAAAACTCCCATTTCATATGACGTTAGTTGCACTCCCTTGTCCATGACCAAAGTAGATGGACATCCTTCCCCTGCAAACACTTCGTTAAAAAAATCTATCACTGCACCAGTGGTAGCCTGCGAAACAAATTTCTCCTCTGGCCACTTGGAGTGGAAATCAAATATTACAAGTGCAAAACGGAACATATCTGGCAAAATATTAAAAGGGCCTGAGATGTCAAACGCAATCTTTGCCAGGGTTCCCTTGGCCATTCTACGATTTGCATTGGGGGTGTGTTTACCTTTAAAAAAAATTCACTAGACTCAAACACATCACACTCTCGGTGCCAGACCTCCAAATCAGACCATCAATGCAGTGACTACCTTCAAAAGCAAACTGCATCAGTTTGACAAGAGAAATGGCCCATTCAACAATATTTTGAGATTTCTTAATCATCTGAGGAATTCCAAGATGGCCGCCGGCCTGGTAGAGGAGGTGACGGTCTAGTGGTTATGTTTCCTCCACAGGTGCTTGAGCTAAGGTGAAGCGCGCAATGACAAGCCAATGCGCACTTCACTAAAGAAGCTTCCCGAGTCGAACGAACGCTTGTTGTGTTCCGAGATAATTTCCTTCTTCCTGTTAGTAGCGGTATTTTGACATTTCCTTTCACCGCGCATTTTAAGATAGTGTGAGTGAAAAGGGATTCCTTTTGAAAAAGAAATAAATTCAGTGTTACCTGTCAAGGGAAGTTGGCGCTTCCTCACGATATCCTTCTTCGCTCTAGTCTTCCTTCAAGTAGCATCTTCGGCAAGAGGCCTCCACCAGCAGCAGTTCCTGAAAAGAAGAAAATAAACAGCGATAAGTCATAATTCTATGTTCCATCAAAATGGCAATGACAAATTGATTCTCAGCTCAATTAGAAACTAAGAGAGAAAAGACTTTCAAGGAAGAATACTTACAGAGAATAACGACTTCTTTGGGCATCTAAAGAAAAGAAAGAAACGCACATAGATATTAGAATAGTTCAGGTTAGGCATACAATACATAAATTAGGTAATATCTAGGTATTTAGAATAGATTTGTTAGCGCGCATTATTTAGTGTAAGTCTAATTAGGTATTTAGAAATATTAAGCAGCCATACATAATCCAAGTAAATAGGATTTAGGGTTCAAGATCATGTCATTTTAGATCCATTTAAAGAAGAATGTTGGTTGATTAAAAGTCTACTAAGAAAACTAAATGGTAATAGATAAATTAATAAGATCATTTTAAAAAGACAATTCAATAGGAATACAGAAGTAATCATTATCTTGTTAAACAGCTGCCATCATTCAAAGAAGTGATAAAATACAAGAGAGCAAATAAACAAGAAAAGAAGAGAAGCCAGTTATCTGGAGCTTAATGTATAAATAGATAAAATATAGAGATAGAGTATAGTGTAGGTCAGGAAATATGTTAATGTTGTTTCTTTAATATAATTTAGGTTTCTCCGGAGTTTATGTCTGCGGGACGGACTAAGCAAGAGAAGCAGAAAGAACAATTCCAGAGCGGCCTCTTCTGTTGTTTCTTATTTTATCCACTCCTCTTTCCCCTGGGCGGTTTCTACGGGTCAAGTTTTATAACGGACTCTGGGACATCCTTCGGAGGGAGTTGAGATATTAGCGACTCTGTTCCTGTGCAAGTTTTGGCGGTAAGAGTTTCACTTCAGACCTTGACAGAGTGAAGTGCCCACGCGTAGATAGTTGCACCCGAACAGAATGGCTGAGGGTATCAACTTACAAACCCTGGGAACAGTCTTAGAGGCTATCCAAAAGTGGTTCACAGCTATGAAAAATCCTCTCCACAACCATACTTAGGCACGGGCTTTAATAGAAAGAGGAAAGAAAAATATCTTCACTTTCGTTTGGGTATTTTACCATTCTTACCGCATCTTCCACCATGGAAGCGTCTTCAGGGTCAGTCAATATGCCGCCTATGTGCTGACGCCAAGGAAAGTGTACTACACCTACTATGCATATGCAGAAATCTACAGACAGAACAGCGACAATTACTAAAGCCGCTGTTTGTAAGTAAGCGGATAAGAACCTGCAGACAAGCTGTGAACGCATGTTTTGGAGGAGGTGATGTACAACTAGCGTGTTGCCTTGTCCAATTTATGGAAGCAGTAGGGGCAAAAATTATTGCGTCAAGTGACCAGACTACTTAATCTTTGCGTTCCATGACCCCTTAAAGCTGACAGCAAATCTTTTTCTTACTGCTGGAACCAACTAGTTGACGATGGAACAGTTTCTCTCTTTTTCTTTGAGAAGTGAACCCTGCTTTTCTTAAACTTATGCACTGCGTAAACATTTACTGACAATTGCTCTGTGTCTGTTAATATAACACAAGAAAGTTTTATATGTTTTATCGTCCTAGTTTTAGAATACAAATTTTGCTGCTGCTGCTCTGTGAATGTTAGCAATAATTCATGAAAGCCCCATATGTTTTTATTTTAATGGTTTTAGAACATGAATTTTGTGACTATTATGTTTTTTTTTTACATGGAAATTGTAAAGGTTTTATTTAACCAAACAATAAATATATTGCTTACTTACTTAAAAGGAATTGGTACTAGTTAGAGAAGATAATCAGAGTCTTAGACAAGAGATGAGGAATTCCAGGAAGGAAACCACAGGGTAAGCTCAGAGAGTAGAACAACCATCAGGTTCAGGAAGGGAAAATGTGAATACCCAAGCTGAAGGTTCCAATACACTAACCACACAAGTAATACATTCCTTATCCCCAGTTATTCCTTTAGCCCCTCCTGAGAGATTTAGTGGGACCCCCAAAAGGCGCAGATATTCCTCACCCAATGCTCTCTTCACTTTATGTGCCGCCCTTTCATTTTCCCAGATGTGCAGTCCAGAGTGGCGTTTGCCTTATCATACCTGAGCGGTGACGCAGTGTCATGGTCGATGCCATTAGTTTCCAGAGTTGACCCCATCCTGCAGAATTACGACGAGTTCAAAAAAGAGTGCCTGTGAATTTTTGACAGACGAAGAATCTCTCAAGCTGTCCACAACGAGCTACTGGAATTACGCCAGGGTAATAGTGATTTAGTGGCCTACCTGGCCCAACTTAACAAACTGGTAGTTGAAACAAATTGGCCGGAGAGTAAAAGAGCCGCAGTATTTTATCGTGGGCTGCGTGATGAACTCAAGGATGTCTTAGCACAAATACCCAACAGACCTACAGAAATTTCTGAATTAGTGGACTTGGTATTAGAAATCGATTTTCGCCAAGGACAGTTGTGCCAAGATTTGATAGAGCAAAATCTGAGAGTAATCGAACTATAGATGGAACATCCAATCTGGAGCCGATGCAGATCGAAACTATCAGGGGTCCTTTAACTAAAGAAGAAAAAGAGAAAAGAATAGCTGGGAACTTGTGTATGTATTGTGGCTCCAATGGACATTTCGTAAGAAACTGTCCAAAGAAACCGAAGACATCATTTAAACCGAAGGAAAACTTGCAGCACCACCTGTAGGAGGAGTTGGACAGGTGGATGCTAATCAAGAATCAACTGCAAAAGAGCACCAGTTAGCAAATACCTTACAGTACTCTTCACCCCACTTGATTTTGTCCATGGTAATCAGATTTCGGCAAATCACCTTGACTGAAGTTTCCGTGATAAAAGACTCCGGGGCTACGGGAAATTTTTGCAATTTAAAGTTTGCAACTAAGATGGGATTGAGAGCGATTCAAAAAGACAAGAGTGGACCTGTGCGAGCAGTTGACGGTACTAACCTCTCGTCCGGACCTATTGTAAGTCATACTGAACCGGTACAAATGATTTCGATTGATGGCCATGAGGAGATAATCCAATTCAATTTAATTGACACACCACAGTTTCAGCTGATTTTAGGATTACCGTGGTTAACAGAGCACAACCCTACCATCAATTGGAGTGCACGAACAATAACTATGGATTCTGCTTACTGTAAGGAGAATTGTTTTGGGGAAAATGAAAAGTGGTGTGGGGTTAATCCTGCTCACTCTTTATGCGTGGCTGGTGCATCGGTGTTCATTATTAACTCCTAGGAAATTCCTCCGTAATACCAAGATTTTGCAGGCATTTTCGACGAGGAAGAAGCCGAACAATTGCCCCCTCCCCCATCGAGCGTACAACTGTAAAATTGACTTGAAGCCTGGTGCCAATCTGCCATGCAGTCGAGTCTATGCATTAACAGAAAAGGAACATCAGCATCGGAAGGAATATTTGGATAAGTACTTGGCGAAGGGCTTTATACGGCCGTCCCAATCACTGGTGCCCTCGTCTTTGTTTTTCGTACCGAAGAAGGAAGGAGATCTGAGAACCGGCATAGATTATCGCGCCATAAATAAAATCACAAAGAAGAATCGTTACCCACTCCCTCTCATCTCAGTCCTATTAGATCAAGTCAAGGGAGCCCAAATATATACTAAATTAGACCTGGGAGGAGCCTACCATTTGATTAGAATGAGAGAGGGCGACGAGTGGAAGACCGCCTTCAGAACATGATTTGGGTTATTTGAATACCAAATCATGCTGTATGGTCTGTGTAATGCCCCGGCGGCCTTTCAGCACTTTATCAATGATATCCTCAGCGAGTGCATCGACCAATGTGCAATAGTATATATTGACAACATTTTAATTTACTCCAGTGACAACAGCAAGCACCCAGAACAAGTAAGAAGAATTTTGCAAAAGCTCAGAGAGAATCGACTATTTGTAAAATTGAAAAAGTGCGCTTTTAATGTCTCCAAGGTGGAATTTTTGGGATTCGTTCTTTCACCAACCGGCATGAACATGGACGAGAGAAGAATCAAAGCAGTGGTTGATTGGAAATCTCCTGCAAGTGTGAAAGAGGTGCAGAGTTTTATTAGTTTTGCGAATTTCGACAGGAGGTTTATCAGTGAATTTTCACGGAAGATACTACCTCTCACAAGGCTGTTGAGGAAAGGGATTTGTTTCGAATGGACAGAAGAAGCTGAAGAAGCCTTTAAATTGTTGAAGAAAGGTTTTACCTTGGCTCCAGTACTTTTATATGCGGATCCATCAGAACCATTTTAGGTAGAAACAGATGCTTCGGATCAAGCGATTGGTGGAGTATTATCCCAAGGACACAAGGAAACAGGACAATTGCATCCAGTCACCTACAGATCTAGAAAATTAACACCAGCAGAAGTGAACTACACAATAACCGAAAAGGAGTTACTGGCAATTAAAGACGCATTCAAGGAGTGGCAACATTACCTTATGGGAGCTGGGCATCAGGTGACAGTTTTTACCGATTATCGGAATTTAAAGTTTTTGAAATCAGTTAAAAATCTAATGCCCAGGCAACTTAGGTGGTCACTGTATTTTTCGGAATATGATTTTGTAATCACTTACCAACCTGGGGCTGAGAATGGAAAAGCAGATGACTTGTCCAGGTTGGAAACTGATATCAACAAGCCTTGAGAAGAAGGACGAACAATAATACCAGATTCAAAGATCATTTGTACCACTACACCACTCACTGTGAATGAACAGATTGTCCAAGCCATGAGTCCAGAGGACATGCAGAAGTGGGTGAAGGAAGAACCCAATAGAGAAATTCGACATCAACTACCTTATCATAAAGGAGCTCTGTACTTACCTACTAAAGAATTGCAACAACAAGTGTATGAATGCCATGACAACCTCCTAGCAGGACATAAAGGTGAATCTAAGACTGAGGAACTAGTCAAAAGACATTATTGGTGGTCTCGAATGGTGACTGATATTGAGAACTATGTAAAAACTTGTGAAGTCTGCGCTCAGGGAAAATCGGAACGACAGACTTCAAAAGGATTATTGCAGCCTCTGCCCACTCCCCCTGGCCCCTGGCATACAATCACGTTAGATCTGATAGTCGATTTGCCTTCCAGCCAAGGTTATAATACGATTTTGGTAGTGGTAGATGCATTTTCTAAAATGGCACATTTTTTGGCTTTAAAGGGAGTTCCAACAGCTAAACAGTTAGCCAATCATTTTGGTACACAAATAGTAAAAATACATGGAATTCCAAAGGTAATCATCTCAGATCGAGTTCTCAATTCCTTTTCCGTTTTCGGAGGGCCTTTCTGGTGGGTTTTGGAATTGAAGCTAGATATTCTACCAGTTACCATCTTCAGACAGACGGGCAAACAGAGAGGGTTAACCAGGAACTAGAGCAATATCTTAGGTTGTTCCTTTTGAAACAAGAAGGAGATTGGTCAGATTACCTTTGGATAGCCGAATTTGCACACAACAATGCTAGAAATGTTTCTACGGGTTATTCTCCGTTTTATTTGAATTATGGCAGACATCAAAATTCAACTGTGATCCATACTGAAATTTCTGTCCCAGCAGTAAGAGATTTAGTAACCCATTTAAAAAACTTGCTTCCCAAAATTTGGAACAGGCTAAAAAGAAGTACAAGATCTATGCAGACAAAAAGAGAAGAGAGGGTCCTAGTTTACAGGAAGGAGAAGATGTTTGGTTAAGCACTAGAAATCTGAGGTTAAAAGGGAACAGAACATTTTTACCTAGGTCCATATCCAATTGAGAAACCGACAAATCCTGTAACTTATCATTTGAAACTGCCAGCTAAATGGAAAATTCGCCCTGTTTTCCATGTCTCCTTGCTGAAAAAGACGTCACCCGATCTACGAAAAAATGTACCACCAAAACCTATTCAATTTGAGTCTAGAGTAGAATATGAAGTCAAAGAAATTCTGGATTCTAAAAAAGTTAAAGGACAACTGTATTATTTGGTGGGCTGGAAAGGTTATGGACCAGAAGAATGGTCTTGGGAATGCTGGTCGGATGTCCATGCCCCCAGACTTGTGAAGGTTTTCCACCAAAGTTCCCAGCCAAACAGAGTATGGGGGAATCTCCTTTGTTGGGGAGTACTGTCAGAACTCCAAATCCGACCATCAATGCAGTGACTACCTTCAAAATCAAACCGCATCAGTTTGACAAGAGAAATGGCCCATTCAACAATATTTGGAGATTTCTTAATCATCAGAGGAATTCCAAGATGGAGGAGGTGATGGTTTAGTCCTTATGTTTCCTCCACAGGTGCTTGAGCTAAGGTGAAGCGCGTGATGACAAGCCAATGAGCACTTGACTAAAGAAGCTTCCCGAGTCGGACGAACATTTGTTGTGTTCCGAGATAATTTCCTTGTTCCTGTTAGAAGTGGTATTTTGACATTTCCCTCTACAGCGCATTTTAAGATAGCGTGAGTGAAAAGGAGTACCTTTTGAAAAAGAAATAAATTCAGCGTTACCTGTCAAGGGAAGTTGGCACTTCCTCACGATATCCTTCTTCGCTCGAGTCTTTCTTCAAGTAGCATCTTCGGCAAGAGGCCTCCACCGGCAGCAGTTCCTGAAAAGAAGAAAATAAACAGCGATAAGTCATAATTCTATGTTCCATCAAAATGGCAATGACAAATTGAATTTCAGCTCAATTAGAAACTAAGAAAGAAAAGACTTTCAAGGAAGAATACTTACAGAGAATAACGACTTCGTGGGCATCTAAAGAAAAGAAAGAAACAAACATAGATATTAGAATAGTTCAGGTTAGGAATACAATACATAAATTAGGTAATATCTAGGTATTTAGAATAGATTAGTTAGCGCGCATTATTTAGTGTAGGTCTAATTAGGTATTTAGAAATATTAGGCAGCCATACATAACCCAAGTAAATAGGATTTAGGGTTCAAGATCATATCGTTTCAGATCCATTTAAAGAAGAATATTGGTTGATTAAAAGTCTACTAAGAAAACTAAATGGTAAGAGATAAATTAATAAGATCATTTTAAAAAGACAATTCAATAGGAATACAGAAGTAATCATTATCTTCTTAAACAGCTGTCATCATTCAAAGAAGTAATAAATGACAAGAGAGCAAATAAACAAGAAACGAAGAGAAGCAAGTTATCTGGAGCATAAGGTATAAATAGATAAAATATAGAGATAGAGTATAGTGTAGGTCAGGAAATATGTTAATGTTGTTTCTTTAATATAATTTAGGTTTCTCCGAAGTTTATGTCTGTGGGACGGACTAAGCAAGAGAAGCAGAAAGAACACTTCCAGAGCATCCTCTTCTGTTGTTTCTTATTTTATCTACTCCCCCTTCCCCCTGGGGGGTTCCTAAGGGTCAGGTTTTATAAGGTACTCTGGGACATCCTTTGGAGGGAGTTGGGATATTAGCGACTTTGTTCCTGTGCAAGTTTTGGTAGTAAGAATTTCACTTCAGACCTTGACACTCGGACAATACGATCAATGAGCTTATCCATTCCAGGCCACCAGAAATAGTTTCTTACTAAACGTTTCATGGCCAACATCCCTGGGTGAGTTTTGTGTGCAATATTAAGTAATAATTCTTGTATACCTTTTGGAGGGACACACTTACTACCTTTAAGCAGTAAGTTCCCTTCTAACTCCAATTCCTCTGAGAAATTAAATAGTGGAAGTAATTCGGAACTTATATGTTTCATGTTTCTTCTTTGGCCACCCTTCCAACACATGCCTTTTAATGTTACCCCAATTATCATCCTTACGTACACACTCTTCTTCAATTAATTTCGGTAATTTCATTGAACTGCTCTGGAACCATATCATTGATATTAACCACAACATCACAATCTTTGACTATGGCAACCTCATTTTGACTATATGGTAGGTGTGATAAAAAATCTGCAGTTACATTTTTTTTCCTGGTACTTATTCCGTTTTGAAATTGCATTCCTCGAGCTTAGATGATAGCCTAGCAATTCTTGCTGTGGAATTCCAACCTCCATCAGAAGACAAAATATTTACTAACGGTTTATGATCCGTACTCAAGGTAAACCTGATGCCTCACACATAAATGCGATAATGTTCAATAGCCCACACGCATGTAAACAACTCCCTCTCAATAACCACATATTTGCGTTCTGATTCATTTAGTGTTCTTGAAGCAAATGCAAAATTTCACTTCTCTTTACCACTTATTTGTGACAAAACGCTTCCTATGCCATACAAACTGGCATCAACAATAATTATGCATTCCTTACTCATACAGAACGGTTTTAACATTGTTGCCCTGACAATTTCTGACTTAATATCCTCAAACGCTTTCAGTTGTTCACTTGACCAGTCATAAGAAACATTATGTCTCAATAGTTTCCTCAAAGGTCCCATTGTAGTGGCAAAGTTCTCAACAAATGTGCTGTAGTATTCACACATGGCAGCAAATGACAACAATTGTTCTTTATTAACGGGGGCTGGCGCATTCAGTATAGCATCCACATTTGATTTTTTAGGAATAACCCCATCACCAGATAAAGTGTGGCCTAAATACTCAAGAGATTTCTTAAACAAATTGCATTAATGTGCCTTAAAGATAAGGCCATATTTTTCCAACCTCTTATAAACTTCATTCAAGTGCATTTCATGTTCTGTTTCTTTTTTAAAAAAAATCAGAATATCGTCTTAAAACACTTCACATATTGATCAACAGATCTGAATATCTGAAAAATTACTCTTTGAAACACTGAAGAGGCAGAAGCTAGACCAAAAGGCATTCTGGTGTATTGATACAGACATTGAGGAGTAATAAATGCTGTCAATTTTTTAGACTCTTCGGCCAATTCTATCTGGTTGTACGCAGACCTTAAATCTAATGTTGAAAAAACCTTGGCCCCTTCTAGCATCGATACCATCACATTTGCATTGGGTGAGGGGTGACAATCCAATATTATGTTAGCATTTAATGCTTTCAAATCTACACATACCCTCAACTTTTGATCAGGTTTGTGCACTAAAACAATGGGGAAAACCCATTCAGAGGATACAATGGCTTCAATAACGCCTTTGCTAGGTAATTCCTTGAGCATGTCCCTTAATTCTTCTCGAACATTAATAGGAACACCACTCAATTTTTGTTTGACTGGAATAGCATTGTCCTTTAATTTGATTCTGTGAGAGTAGTTTTCTAATTTGCCCAGCTTGTCAGTAAAGACATTTTTGTACTTTCCAATAAGTTGTAGTTCTTTCCCACCATTGCTTAAGGCAGAAATTTGTTCTGCCCATTCTTCTCCACACAGTAACACAGGTTTCCTAGAGCGGGGATTTAATATGATGCCTAATTTCCACTGATCTCTCCAACCCAAAACATTTACACCTTTCACTGCAATATATAACTTAATGTGTGCACATATTTCTTTAACTTAAAAGTCAAAGGAAAATCAAAATATCATTCCATTTCAATTTTATATCCATCAAATCTTTCAGCCACAATGTCAGATGGTTGTATCTGAGTACCTTTACACGCTTCACTCAATTTGTTCCTGTAATACTGTTGAGTGATAAACGTCCAAGGAGACCTAGAATCAACCATACGTTCTAATTCTGCTCCCAGGACTTGTACCAAGCACTTAGGAGATTTATTTACCATATATTCATTTGAGTGGAGTTCATTGTTGATGATGGACACAACAAAACCCTTTTCACCCTCTGGTAATTCACTGTACTCACCTCCACATTTTACCATGTTTGATTGGTATTTCTCCTACTATCTCTGCACACATTAGCAAAATGGCCCATTCTGCCACACTTCTTACATTCTCTGTTTATAGCTGGACACCCTGAGAATGATGCTATATGGGATCTACTACACCTGTAACACACATTTTGATTCTCATATCTATCATATCTTTTACAATTAATACTATTATTTCATTTTGAATTATTGTATTTAGCTTGTGAATGATCACTTTTGTGTTCATTTTATGTTTAAGTGCACATAGTTCTTCTACCCCTTTCTTCTTGACAGCATTTTGTCTTACAGTCTGCATCCACTTTTCCGCTTGTTCTAATACTTTAGCTGTAGCAATGGCTTCTGCCAGTTTTGGATCCCCCATAACCCATAGCTTTTCATGTATTTTTTTATTCCTCACATGCACAATGATCTGGTCACTGATCATTTCATCTCCCATTAACCCAAAATTACAATGCATACTCAATGACCTTAACGCGGTTAAAAAAATCATCAAATGACTCGTCTTCTTTTTGAGCTCTCGTATAAAATTTAAATCTGTTTAGCGCAATATTTGTTGTGGGATTGAATTGAAATGCGTAACATCGCCTCTTTGTATACATTCATGTCATCTTGTCCTTCAGGTGTGAACACTTGTGGTAGAGCTCTAAAAAGGACTTGCCCTTCTGAACCAAGACAATGTAAAAATATGCTCCATTTCCTTTCTGCTCCCATGCGCTCTCCTTCTATTCCCTTCATGTATGTTAAAAAATCCTCCTTTCATCTTTTCCATGGTATGGGAGGATCACCTTTACTTTGCAAATATTTCCCAGGATGTTCAAACTTCATAATGTCTTCGGCTGTGTGTAGGATATAATATACCTGCTTTAAAACTTTTGCGTCCCCACAACGAAAAAATATATATTTTGATTTGTTGTCTGTTTTTTTATACCAGAAGTTACTTGACAAAACACACAGTCTTCCTCTGAAAAATATAGTAATCTTTCTTTTTTAAACATTCACTCACCCAAATTGTCATTTTTTTATTTAAAAGACCTAATCTTGTGTTGATCACCTAAGTGGAGATGCACTACTTGTGTGCTGTATGAAATTGTGCTCCACAGGTGTAAAAATGCAGATCGTTGTGCCTGTTACTATGGAAATATAGCTATCGGTAGGCTCGTTGTTATCATAATGTTTCCAAAAGAGGGTCCCTGTGTGACGTTGCACGTAAAGATCATGTGTCTTGACGTCACCACATGACACGCAAGCTTATGTGTTATGCTCCTCAAGTTAGAACGTTGTGAGAAGACCGGCGTCCGTGGTTCTTCACAGGGAATGCTCCGTGAAGTTTGAACGTTGAATAAAGGTGAACGATATTTACTTTTTAAAATTCCTCGTTATCCTTTTCGATCCCTCGACGATTGACACCGCATCCAAGCAAATTAAAATGAAATGGGTCCAATTTGTAAACACCTAACATGTGCCGGTGGCAGCGCTTACAGTTTCCAAAGCGCGTGTTCCTTTTTCTTTAAATCCAAAACCATAAAACAGAGCAAACTCAAGAAAATCTTTTGGGTTTAGGAAACACTCCGCTCCCGTGCTGAAATTGTGACAAGAGTGGTTCCTCACCTCGTCGCCATTTGTTGAAAGTAATCCAGACAAAATTACTTTAAGATCATTTATTCCTTACTATCAGGTTCTAGCCTGTGTCGGGCGCGTGTGCATCTCGCGCCGTGCATTGACTCACTCAGACACCAGCTTGAGTCTCCGCGTGGTCCCAACTAACTCCTGGGGCCACGCCTCTTTTATTTTATACTCTACGCGGCGTCCGTACGACACCGCGTAGGCGCACGCCTATGTGCGCGATAGACTAGACCGCAAACATGTGGTCCATCAACATTACATTCCTTTCAACCTTTATTGGAAAATCAAAAACACTGGGATATTGAGGCACTCATGCATTAGAACTAACAGTAACAAAAAGTTCGCGGCCATCCGGCCAGTTACCAGTCTCTGGATTCATCCGTTCAAGGTCAGCCCACCGCATAGTCCGCCAGCTGTGAAGAAGGGGCTGGGTTTCTCCTCAGTCCATAGCCTGCCGCTTCTCCACGGAACAGCACTCTCCTGGGGGGCTCGTTACTGGGAACCCCGACAGCCTGGGGCCCCGTGGGGCTCCGAGAACTTGCAGCTTTCGGCGTCTCGGAGGCTCGTGGTCCCTCTGCTGGACTCTCGCTTCTGCCAGGGCCTGCACTTTCAGGGGTGCTCTGGTTCGCTTCGGGTCGGTCGGGTGACTCCTGATGATTCTCTGGGCCAGGCTGGTCTTCTGTCGGATTTGCCGCTTTCTTAAAGAACGAAACGTTGCGAGTGACTGTCTCTCCTCCTCGCTGAGCTGTTATCATTGTCCCGTTGCGGCTCGTGACTGTCCACGGCCGTGGCTCATAAGGGAGTCTGAATTTACTCCCTGGGTACCTGTCCCTTACATAGACTTGGTCGTTCTAGCCGATAGAGGATTCTTTGGCTTTCCGCCAGAAGCTGGCATAGTCATTCGACCTCTTCCTGTTGGACAAAGTCCTTCGCGAGTTTGCTCTGTTGGGGGTCCAGGTGTGGTGATTGGGGATGTTGTCGCGGACTATTCGACCCATTGCTGATGGGCCAGGGGCAGCTTCCGTGGTGCGATGCGGCGTGAGGCGGTACTCCCTGAGGTACGAGTATATTTCTTTTTCCAATGGGGCTCCTTCAGCATGGGCAATCCGGATAATTTTGTTTAGGGTGCGCATAAACCTTTTCACCTCTACATTGGCTTGCGGCCACCGGGGTGTCACCTTCCTGTGTTGTATTCCCCACTCTGCCAGATAGTCCGCAAACTCTTGTCCCTGGAAGGGGGGTCCGTTGTCAGTCTTGACCCGTTCGAAGATGCCATGGGTGGCGATGGACTTTTCAAATTTAGCTATGACTTCTTTGGCTGTGAGCGTCGCCACAATCTCCACTTCCGGATATTTTGTGAAGTCATCCATGATGACCAGCATGTGTCTCCCATCCGGTAGGTGACCAAAATCGGCACTCACATGTTCCCAAGGCTTTCGTGGGTCGTCTTCGGTGATGACCGGGGGTGGGCTATCAGGGGGTCCTGCTGCTTGGCACCATTGACATTCTTTGACGGCTCGTTCGACCTGGGAATCCATGTCTGGAAACCATATTTTCGCGCGAAGCCTGCTCTTGGTCTTTACCACTCCCTGGTGTCCTCGGTGAGCGAGAGTGATGGCTTGGTGGGTGAGACTCGAAGGCATCACGATCCGGGGTCCTCTTAACAAACACCCCTGACTGTCCACTGATAGCTCTTCTTTGACTCTCAGTAGTGCTTCCAGTGCTCTTTTTGCCTGAGGTGTCCTTTTGTTCAGTGATGTTTGGAGTGTCTTCCAGTCATTGGTGCGTATGGCGCTTGCTATGAGTTGGGAGATCTCATCATTTCGGGTTGCCTCGATGATCATGTCCAGACTCATGGGCAGGGGCCTTGACCTCTCGACTACCGCTTTCACATATGCTTCCGTATCCTCAGCATTCTCCTTTTCCCCGCTGGTGGCCGCCCGGGGGTGTCTGGAGAGATAATCTGCTGGGTTGGTAGCCCCTGGTTTGAATTCCAGCTGGTAGTCGTACTCCTGTAGCTGCAGGATCCACTTTTCTATCCTGGGGGTGGTTTGGAGACTGACCCTCGGAATAGTGGAATTAGAGGCTTGTGGTCCATGGAGACGGTGAATGGGTGTCTGTACACATACACGTGGAAATGTCTACAAGCCCAATGGATCGCTATGGCCTCCTTCTCAATCTGAGAGTACCGTTGTTCCGTTTCAGTCAGTGATCTGCTCGCGTAGGCGATCGGCGCCCAGTCATCTTCCCCTTGGCGTTGAGTCAGGACCGCTCCCAGACCGTACGGACTGGCATCAACAGCGATGTTAGTCGGCTTGGCCGGGTCGAAATAGGATAGTGTTTTCTCAGCTGACAGTGCTGCCTTGGTATTTTGGAATGCGTCGGCCTGTTCTTCGCCCCACTGCCAGGGAGTGGTCCACTTTGTGAGCTCTCGGAGAGGTCGAGTGAGGTTGGAAAGGTCCTGGATGAATCTACCGCAGAAGTTGACCATTCCTAGAAAACTTCGCACCTCCGATATGTTCGTCGGGCAGGGGCTGCTTGTACGTCCTTGACCTTGTCAGAATCGGGCGCAATCCCTTTGTCGGAGAATGTGTATCCAAAAAAACTGATTTTATTCTGGAGAAACTGGCACTTCTCTCGGTGTAGCGTGAGGCCGGATTCTTTGATTATTTGCAGTACGCCCCTCAACCTCTGGTGGTGTTCTTCCACAGAATGCGCATATATGAGCAGGTCATCACTGACTGACGTTTAACACTCCCGGAAGTCCGCTCAGCACTTCTCGGATCGTATTTTGAAAAACCTCGGCCGCGCTGGATATGCCGAAATTGAGGCGTCGATAGCGCCTGAGGCCCACATGGGTGGAGAAGGTGGTGATGTACCTGGAATCGGGGTGCAGGGGCAGCTGGTGGTAGCCGGAGCGGAGATCCATCTTGGAAAACCATTTAGCGCCATTTAGTTCGCCCAAAATATCGTCAATGGTAGGTGTCAGGTGACGTTCCCGCTTGACTGCTGCGTTGGGTAGGCGCATGTCTACGCATATGCGTACCTGTCCTGGCTGCTTAGGCTTCCGTGCTACCACAATCGGTGATACCCAGGGTGTGGGTCCATCGACTTTCTCGATTATGCCTTGCCTCTCGAGGTCTTCGAGTTCTTCCTCCACTTTCTTCCTGAGGTGGAAGGCTATCCTCCGGTGTCTGAGGGCGACTGGCGGATGGAGGGATCTATATGTAGCGACACCTCCTTCCCCTTGAGGCATCCAATGCCTCGAAAGGTGTCTTCAAATTCGTCGAGGATTGCGTCCAGTTCATCCTCCAGTACCGCCATCGCGTAGAAGATTAGCTGGAGTTCCTCCGCCGCTCGTCCACTGAGGAGCATGCCGCTCCCCTCCTTCGTCACGTAGACAGTTGTGGGGACTTTCCTGTCCAGATGATGGATTTCAGTTTGGAAGCACCCAATGAGTGGGATCGGGGTTTTCTGTCCGTAGGCAAAGACACGGATTTTAGCTGTCTTCAAGATTGGCTTGTCTCGCAGTTGATTGTATACGTCGGCCGCCATGAGTTCTATCGAGGCTCCCGTGTCGATGGTGGCTCTCACCTCTTGTTGGTTCAATCTTATTCGACACTTCGGGAGACGCCTCTATTTCTTGGCTGGTTGGTTGATGGCAAAGACGTAGTGGACAGGATAGTAATTGGAGTCGTCGTCCATGTCTTCGCTCTCTGGGCTTTCTCTGATGGCATGTGCTGCCTCTGGTTTTTGTTTCGAGGATCTGCAGACTGAGGCAAAATGGTTCATCCGTCCACATGCGCCACATTTCTTGCCATTCGCTGGGCAGTCTCTCGCACGGTGAGGCACGCCTCCGCAGTACCCGCATTCTTTTCGCCGATCTTGTGGCTTCTTACTTCCGAACTGCCGTTGTTTCGGTCGGACAACGCTCACTTGCTCTGCCACGTTGACTTGTTCAACCTTCACTGGCCTATGTAGCGCCGCCTCCATGTGTGACGCTCTCGCTCGCGATAATTCTTTGGAGCGGCCTAGTTTCAGGATGTCGGCCAGAGGTTTCCCATCTTCCTGGAGAATTTTAACTCGCAATTCGGAGGAGCAGCAGTTCTGAATGATCTGGCCACGTATTTCCTCTTGCTCATCCCTGAATCCACAGGTGCTGGCGAGTTCCCTCAGCCTCCCATGGAAAGCGTCTAGGGATTCTTCTGCTTCCTGGCGTGCCTGCCGGAAAATGAACCTTTCGTAATCCTTGCTGGCCATGGGTTCAAAATATGCGTTGAGCGCATTAAGGAGGGTGACGTATGTGTGTGGCGTGGCCTCCACTAGAGTCTTATAAATTCTGTGGATGTCCTTACCCCCTAGGTGGAGGAGGAGCGCTCTGCGCCGTTCCCTCGCCGTTCCTGCACCTTCAAAGTAGAACTGAAGTCGTTCAGTCCAATCTTTCCACCTCGGCGCTAGGGAAGCGGGCGCTCCGTCCACTACGAACGGCTCAATTGGAGGAATGGCAGCCATCTTGGCCCGAGGAGTCTCTACTCCGCCGGTGGTGGGCCCAAACATTGGAGCTGAAACGATGCGACACCTTCAGGCGGGTGCACCGCTGGTGAGACGTCGGGTATGTCTTCCGCTATGACGTCTGCGGCTGGCGGGGCCACCCTCAGTGGTAAATGATCCTGCAGGCACGATACGCGGCCTAGCGACCCTCTAGGCCCGTGCGGGATGAAGGTGCGCTCACCCCTATCGGCCAGGCAGGCGAGGGGTGCGTCCGGTGCATCCGTACTGGGGCGTGCGCACATGCGGCGCTGGTCAGATCCTGGTGAAGCCTTCACCGTGGGCCCTGTCATGCGACTGCCGAGGTCGAGACGCGGGCCCCAGCCGGGTCGATGGAGCTCGAGGACCTGGGGGCCAGGATGGCATTGGCGCCTTGGGCATGCAGGTTGGAACGTCGGGTGGAGCACAGCGTGGGGCCGTTACTCCCTCGTCGCCATTGTCAGGTTGTAGCCTGTGTCGGGCGCGTGTGCATCTCGCGCCGTGCATTGACTCACTCGGACACCAGCTTGAGTCTCCGCGTGGTCCCAACTAACTCCTGGGGCCACGCCTCTTTTATTTTATACTCTACGCGGCGTCCGTATGACACCGTGTAGGCGCACGCCTACGTGCGCGATAGACTAGACCGCAAACATGCGGTCCATCAACATTACACTTACAGCATAGCAAACATCCATCCATTAGCGACTCCAGATGCAACTGATTCGCTCATGGAATACTTACTCGAAGCTCTAAACAGAATGTTGAACTCAAACAAAAGTAAGCATGGCATATGCCAGAGCTAAGTGGTTAAATGTATTAAAGAAACAGTGTATGCAAATAAGTGGAATGTATCAGATAGACAGGTAGATAGAGATAGATGGATAGATAGATAGATAGATAGATAGATAGATAGATAGATAGATAGATAGATAGATAGATAGATAGATAGATAGATAGATAGATAGATAGATAGATAGATAGATAGATAGATAGATAGATAGATAGATAGATAGATAGATAGATAGATAGATAGATAGATAGATAGATAGATAGATAGATAGATAGATAGATAGATAGATAGATCGTCATTAACTATACTTTCTTTGTGAGGTGAAGGCATGTGTGGTAAAGGCATATGCTCAGTAAACGCATGGGTGGTAAAGGCATGTGTGGTAAAGGCATGGGTGGTAAAGGCATTGCATGGTAAAGAAGACTGCATGGTTAGAGCTATTTCCCACTGGAGACAGAAGACTCTGTATACAGGCACCATTCTTTTGGAAACGTTATCATCTATTCGCAATCTAAAACTTTTATAAGACAGGGCTCTTCACAAGCATACTGAACATCCTCTTTTCTGCCTTAGTCATCTTAGGTCCTCATTCCGAGTTGCATGGTACTGAGGGCACCGTACAATTGTATATTGATTGATTGATTGATTGATATATGATTTACAGTTACCGTGTGGTAAATGTGCCCCTGTAGTGTGCAAATATTACAAGTTATACCCGATGGAATGGGAATCACTTTGTGTGCTTTATTATTCCAGTCTTAAAACCACAGATAATTCCCAATTCCAGGGTTTAATGCATACATTTCCCTCCTGCTCTGAGCAGTCGGTAAATGTATGTGAGGACCTCTGGGAGAGGAGGTGACTATGGGGATGAGTGGGTAGCTGGGTAGCAGGCAAGGGAAGGGGAAGGTGTTTTCTGGCAGGTGGGAAAATGTTATGCACCCTCCAATAAGAAACAAAATACAGGAAGGAGGCTTAGCTGCTGCTATAGCCAAATCCTCATGGAATGTTACTGTTTCAATTTACCACACTGTAACTTCGGATATGGTGCACCCACATCTTGAGAAACATGGTTTGGACAACTCGGAATCAGGCAGAGTGCAAGTCTATGAGATAATTGTGCTTTGCCTGACTCATGAGGACCTAATTGAGCACCTTCAGGCTTGCGTTAAAAATTGCACCTTTGAAATATTCAAAATATATACATACATAATATCAATAAGAAACATTTTACAATTTTAGGCCCAACTTTATTGATTTTAAAGGAGTGACATAATCAACTAAAGACTAATGCACAAGACCACACGTGGTTTTCGCTCTTATGTTGCTTTTAGATCCAAGAGCAGGGTTCTGTTTAGTGATAAAATCATGCCATGCTCACAGCTGCTAAAATGGCATAAATCCGCAATGACTTATTTCTGGCAGGAGTGTCATACTTTGCACCACAGAATTCCCATTGTACAACCACAGACTAAATGCTTCCTGGAGTGTTTGCCAGGAGCATGTAGGTGTGACGGTGTAGCTTTCTTTGAGTGTTGTTGACTCATGTGAAATTTCCAAAGTGCCCTTCTTTGACCTTTGAGTGGTTCCGCGGATTTCCGCTCATTGCTTTCTTTCACGTGCGCTTCGTTGGAGGTTGCATGGCAGACACAAATTCCCCCAAATGTATAAAAACGCCAACTGACAATGGTATTGTGCAGTTTCAACATAAAGAAAACACATCTTTCTAGACAAACCAGAATAACGAATCCTATCCATTAACGCGGATCTCTTGTTTTGATCCTCGAGTTCTCTTTAAGCTTCACGTGGGAGGATCAGGGATTATGTGGTTTACAAACAGAACCACAAAAATGACAAATTTACATCAGCTGTGCTAAGCCATTCTTGGCACTGCATCAAGTAAGGCACTTATTCAAATTAGGCACCATGTTGACATTTCATATGTCCTGGTGTTATCAGGCGCGAGGTCAGGGTGTGCTCTTACTTACAGATGTTGGACTATCAGGTGCAATTACCACCTCAAGGCTCACACTTAAAAACATATATATATATATTCCTAGCCGGTAATGTTTAAACCTGTGTCATATTTTCTAAACAAAAACTATTTACATGTGTCTTCATTTTATTGTATGTTCTGCATGTTTAGCTTCCTATGGCTCTTCATGGCGTAGTTGCTGACATGCTCCATGAGCCAGCGCCAGTCCCACGATGAAATCTCCTCCTATCATTCCTCATTCCCTGAGTAACTGTTTCTTTTAATATCCTGTTCTTCCTTTATATCTGTGTTTGTTTGTACGTGTATAGAGCAATATCTCGAGATTCTTGGAAAGGGACAACCTGCAACCCAGAGGTATAATTGTTTTTAGCATCTTTTCCCACCTTCCAGTTGAGCTGTGCATATTTTTTCATTACAGGGGTGCAATCCATACCCCTGCTTTGTTTTTCTCTTTAAAAGGAGTGCATTTCCTCACGGCCCTGTCTGCTTCTCTTTTTAGGTCGAACCTGGGCAGCGCTTGCGCTGCTCTGTGAGGCATGCTGTATTCTGGTAGGGACTTGAAGTTCCGCCCACTCTCCACCCGTATTTTTTTTGGCTTGTGTCATTGTCCACTGTTCTTGCGCTGCTCTGTGAGGCATGCTGTATTCTGGTAGGGACTTGAAGTTCCGCCCACTCTCCACCCGTATTTTTTTTTGGCTTGTGTCATTGTCCACTGTAAACTGTGGTTGTTCATTTGTCAATAGGCTTAGTGGTCCCTCCTTAGTACCGCCTTGTCTCATTTTGTAACCTCACATGTCGACACCCCTGTCACGTGTGTTGTTACTCAGTAGGTTTAATTACAGCCTCTGAGCACTTTTTTCTCAAACAGCTTTGTCCTGCCTGCTAATGCAGGCAGGACAGTCTCTCTCTCTCCTAGTGGAGAAGTGTGGCTCAATGGTTAGAGCGGCAGACCCTGATGCAGAGGTCTAGCCCGTGACCAGGGTTCAATTCCCTGCCTCGGCGAGTCTTGGGCTCAAAAATTCCACAGACCTGATAATCTCGCCTCAGTGCCTATTCCAATCATGGAGTCCCACTCTGCAACTCTGGGCAATAGCTTGCTTAATCCCCACAACGCTAAGGATGCCTGGCCTCCACCTTGGGGGTGCCCAGGAGTGGACACCTCACAGGGAAAGCCAGGATGGGTTCCACAGCGGTATTCATACAAGCGCCTTGAGACCCTTGCGGGTGAGTAGTGCGCTATACAAGTATCAATTTTACCTAACACTTTTTGTAATTTTTATAGCACAGCGCTGAACGCATTTGCAATGCAATAAGTCTGCATTTGCGAGAGATTAAGCTATTAGCCTTGTAAATGACAATGCCTTTTATTTATCTATTTTGAAAACAACACATAAATATTGCCAATAGCTCAAACTCTCGTAAATGGGAGACCCATTGCATTGCAAATGCTTATTTAAAATATATTCCCTGCTTGTGTCTGCCTTGGTGTCCAATATTGTGTTGTGACGTTGAAAGGGATATGTCCAGCATGGAGGATAAGGGTATAAAGACAATATGTTGATTGTTAGGTCTTGCTTCTCAGCTCATATCTCTGCATGACCTTATTGTTACCAATTTTTTAAAATGTACATTAGTTTGTGCTTGGCTGCACACAGAGGAGTATTTCTTTCTCATCTTAACCTATTTGCTATCTCAATCATCATATGTTTAATTATTCATGCCATACATGCACTTTATGCACAAATATTCCTTTAATGTTTATTGTGCATTGTAACAGCTTTTTTCTAAATTGCTTTTGCCATGGGAATTGAGAATGAAGTTCACCTTAATATGGCTGTCCTACTGGAGTATCACTTTTAAATATGGGCAGCTTTGTCCCAGAATGCTCGCAAGATGTCTCTGCATTCCAGGGTTTCCAGATAGCTTCTCTTCTGTACGCTGATGACTAAATCCTCATCATACACACTCAGAAAGGCTTAAAGGCCTAACGTTCATCTATGGAAAAATACTGTATGGAAAACAACCTGAAGACCAACAGACACAAAACTTAGATGATCATTTTCGGGAAGAAACAGATAAAATAAAAATGTTACATCGAAAGACATGCCTCAAAGAAGTCGACATCTTTAGAAACTTCGGTGTGACAAATACTTCAAAGTGGACTAAGAAATCTGAACTCTCACTAAACACAATCCTCAAGCTCGTCCACTCATAGACCAACTGTTTCTAAAAAACTGAACAAGTGGTGCAAGCTGAACTCCAACATATGCCACATGTCACCAATTAAATTTGCACTGAAAAGATTAAAATTTGACAGAAAAAAAGTTGTAGACAAACCTGAAAAGAAAACTTCTCCCTGTATTCCCAATCCAGCTATACCGAAGTCTGGGAAAAAAGAAGCCCAACATCTTGGACTTGCACTGACAAGTGTCATACCAGATCTGACTCTCATGCCTAAAAGAAGGATAAGTACAACACATTCAAACCTTTTGGTGAATCTTCTGCTTGTATCCAAGCTTTGAGCAACTCAACCTGGCCAGCCAACCAAGATTGGTGAAAGTATCACTACAAACTGAAGCACAGCCTACTTGAGGAACCTGACAGACCCAAAGGAGAGAAGCTCGTTTGTCTTGGCTAGAACAGGAGCCCTCCTGCTGATGGCATTGCTCATGAAAAGAAAAACAGAAAGTTTGGCGGACTCTACTTGAGGACAGACAGAAGGCCTGTCTCATTTTTTGCTGTTATGCCCACTTTGCAAACCACTAAGAAGAAGAAATATCAAACACTACTTAATCATAGAACAGATGGAGACTAATGATGAAACCATAGTTTACCTACTCAATGACATCTCTGAGTCCACCATACGCCTTCTTGTCTGATATCTGTTAAAAAACTTGACCATAAGTGAAAAGATTTTAAAGAGCATGTTCAAGACCTGAAATCCCTACCTGAATCTGCAAATGAGTTACCCTTAAGTCTTTGCTTTTTTTGAGACTCCAAAAAGACCTATGGAACGGCATGATCTGTTATTCTCATTTTCTGTGTTGCATTCACGCAATGACGGTCGGCAATTACCGATCCCATAGACATGAGTCATTCTGGCATGTTGGAGTCCTGCAGGATTCCAAGTTTGCCCATGAGGTTCCCTGTGAAATCGGGAATTACAGTAAAAATCAGAACTGTTGAACAGAAGTCTTACAATAATTCCCATTTTTGGGGGCCATTCCAATCTGGCAAATTTACCAGATTTTAGCTGGTGAAATGTGTGTGGCATCGAATTACTAAGAATGCGGTATTTCAGGATTCCTTCTAATTCCTAATTCATCTATCTAGCATGGTTTCTATCTGAACGGGTAATTACATGGGACCCATGATGAGGGCATAAGACCTCAGCACCAACACGGAAATGTTCTGAGATCATCTGTGCCATCATCCATGCTGTCAGCTAATAAATTCGTTCTGGAGAAATCCAAACTCCAAACAAGCATTGTCATAGTGAAGAATTCTCACCTTCGAAGGGTGATTCCTGCATGGTTGACTTTGTTGGTGCTTTTTTTTTAGAGGCACTGAAAAAAAAATCAGAATGACCAGAGGTGTGTCACGAAGTATGTGCATACATGGGAGACGTCTTGGAATGTTTTTCATCATGAGACAAATCATTCCAAGATAGCCTCTGTGTCACTAGCTTAATAATTTGTTTGAATTACAGGTGGTTGTTGTCCAATAAGCTAACATTAGTTTTTAGATCACCGCAACTTTAGGCGGCAGCCTAACACAACAAAAGTACTGGTGAACACAGTGACTAGGGGCCAGATGTACATACATTGGATTCACTGAAAGTACTCACAATTTGCGCATCGACTTTCAGCGAAACCAACTTCATTTTATGAACCAACCTATGTTGGTTCACAAACTAACAAATTGCAGCGCGTCACAATTTGCCCTACCTCATAGATATCAGTGAAGTAGATCACAAATTGTGACCCATTACAATTCACTGCCATCACAGAGATAGTGTCCTGAGGGGGGCAGCAGACCACCATGTCTGTGAATGCTTTTAAATAAACCAATATATATATTTTTTAAATTAGCCTGTTTTCCTTAAACGAAAATGGAGGGCATTTACAAAAAAAGAGAAAAGTTTGTAAAACCAATTTTTAAGAGTAGGCAGTATTTGCATGGAGAACTGTCTACTCCTAAACAAGAGTACACGGCTGCTGGCTGCAGTGTTGCTGGACTACTGCGAATAGCGGTAAACAGCAATCACAACACGGTTTTTACCACGCTGTGCCATTACATCGAATGCGTTACAAACCATGCGATGTAACTACGCGTAGCCATTACTACGCATACCATTACATCGCATGCGCTGTTACAACGCATGCGATGTTATGCCGATCCACCAGCTTGTTTCCTCACAACAACGTCCACCGCTGTGAAGCAGGAAGCAAGTACCGGGAGCAGAGACGGCGACGCTGGAGAGGAACCATGAGGAAAGAGGTAAGGCTGATTGTGCTTGGGGAGCGGTAGTGGTTTAGGGTAGTGTCGTAGTGTTTTAGGGTTAGGTATAGTGTAGGGGTGGGAGTAGTGTGGGTAGTGGTTTAGGGTTGTGTTGTAGTGTCGTAGTGTTTTAGGGTTAGGGGTAGTGTAGGGGTAGGAGTAGTGTGGGTTGTGGTGTAGTGTCGTAGTGTTTTAGGGTTTACGATAGTGTAGGGGTGGAAGTAGTGTGGGTAATGGTTTAGGATAGTGTCGTAGTGTCGCTGTGTTTTAGGGTTTAGGGTAGTGTAGGGGTGGGAGTAGTATGGATAGTGGTTTAGGGTAGTGTTTTAGTGTTCGTGTAGGGTAGTGGTTTAGGGTTTAGTGTAGTGTTGTAGTGTTTGTATAGTGTAGTGTTTTAGGGTTTAGGGTAGTGTAGTGGTGTAGTGTTTTAGGGTAGTGTTGTAGTGTCTGTGTAGTGTAGAGGTTTAGGATTTAGTGTAGTGTTGTAGTGTTTGTATAGTGTAGTATTTTAGGCTTTATGGGAGTGTAGTAGTGTAGTGTTTTAGGGTTTAGGGTAGTATTGTAGTGTTTGTGTAGTGTAGTGTTTTAGGGTAGTGTTGTAGTGTTTGTGTAGTTTAGTGTTTTAGGGTTTAGGGTAGTGTTGTGGTGTTTTTGTAGTGTAGTGTTTTAGGGTTTAGGGTAGTGTTGTAGTGTTTGTGTAGTGTAGTGTTTTAGGGTTTAGGGGAGTGTTGTAGTGTTAGTGTAGTGTGGTGTAGTATTTTAGGCTTTAGGGTAGTGTACTAGTGTAGTGTTTTAGGGTTTAGGGTAGTGTTGTAGTGTTTGTGTAGTGTAGTGTTTTAGGGTTGAGGGTAGTGTTGTAGTGTTTGTGTAGTGTAGTGGTTTAGGGTAGTGTTGTAGTGTTTATGTAGTGTAGTGTTTTAGGGTTTAGGGTAGTGTTGTAGTGTTTGAGTAGTGTATTGCATTAGGGTTTAGGGTAGTGTTGTAGTGTTTGTGTAGTGTAGTGTTTTAGGGTTTAGGGTAGTGTTGTAGTGTTTGTGTTTGTGTTGTGTAGTGTTTTTAGGGCTTAGGGTAGTGTAGTGTAGTGTTTTAGGGTAGTGTCGGGGGGTCGTGCAGGGTAGTGTAGTGTTATTGTAGGGAGAGGACTGGGGGTCAGGGGAGGGTTGTGTAGGTGTAGGGGTAGAGGTGTCACTTACCTTGCAAACTTTAACCACAAGTATAGCTTTAACACGCATGCCTTTGCGTTGTACTGGCATGCGTGGTAAAGGCATACTTGTGGTAAAAGGTTGCGATGTAATGGCATGTCATTGTCATTGACATTGCGTACTAATACCCGAGTTGTAATGGCACGCGTGGAATTAGTATGCGATGTAATGACATACATCCGTGAATAGCAGAAGGTTAATGTGCTTGTGGAAAAATAGTTAATCACACAATGATGCTGGGACAAGTGGCATGACGCTTGTGATGTTAAAGGGCTAGTGACAATAGAAAGATAAGTGAGTCAGTGGAATCCTTTTGCCAGTGTTGTCAGGTTACTGGTGATAATGGTAAGTTAACGATAGCAGAAGGCTGCTGGCGATAGTGGATGCTGCTGGGCTACTGATGATGGAGTCAGCCTATTAGCAATAGTGGAAGACTGTTGTTGATAGTGAAATGTTACTGTCGATGTTGCTGGGCTACTGCCAATATTGGAAGCCTCCTTCCTGGTAATTTTGCTGGGCTACTGGCGATCATGCAAGATCACCAACAAAAGGTAAAGTGTTCTGCCACTGGAGCTGTTACCTGGCTGCTGATGTTGGTTTATGTTTGCACATGCTTAATCTAACCCTCTGTTGTCACGTTGTGAAGCTGCTGCCCTAAGCTTCCTCTCCCCCTTCCTGAATAAAATGAACCGTTGTGCCAATAGACTCAGCTGGGATGAGAGGGGCAACAGCCAGGAAGGTTCAAATAGCAGTCCCAGTGTGAGCAGGGCAGAATCAGGAACAAGAAGCCAATAATTGTATTAATTGATATATACACCAGCATCACAATTTAATACATGCGCATCACCTGGATAAAGGTATATATTTTCAAAACACAAGCATTAACAGCATACAAGCACTTCAAGAAAATCGCTGTTCTGGATCGATGATATAGATGGGTAAAAACCACTACCAGCATGCAAAAACAACAACCTTTAATGCCATTAATAAAACACAGGCATGTGCTCATTAATTATGTGTGCCTGCCCCATCAATATTTGTATGCAGTTCGAAAATCATGTGACCAGATGCATCATTTGTTTCATGGGGAATTTCTTATTTAATTATGCAGACAATATATATAGGCAGCAGAGCAATAAACGGCCCAGCGGCTGGCCAAAGATGGGCTTTGTGCTGCTATAAACAAACCTCATCACAGGCAACGGAACAGAACAATGACACTGCAAATAACAAGTTGAGAGGGGTGGGAGGTGTTGTTGGGGGAAGGCACAGGGAGATGAAATGTACTGGGTCTGGAAGCAGAGCTGTGCGGCCGTGAACGGTGAGGAGAAGGTGGAAAGAAAAATTAGTGCACTGAAACAAAACATATGGTCACTAGAGATAGGATCCATGTAGCAGGAGTAGTAGCCAGGCTGGTAAAAAACAGCCACAAGGTGTAACAAATGTACACTATTCAACAACAAATGCAATGGAATTTGTAAAGGCAGACCAAGCAACCAATGAAAAAGTGGTGGGCGTGTTCAAAGCCCACAGAGGGATTACAGCATTCCTTGCATAGCAGCGCATATGTGCTGACTTTTGGCTCAACCTTAAAAGCACTTATTTAACCATTCTTTCTGGGGACCTTTTTATGAATGGGCTATCACCTCCTTTGAGGTATCAGTAACATAAATGTTTTGTGACCACATTTCAGTCACAAAACATTGATACATTCCATAAGGAATCATTGTTTGGAAGGGACTACCTAAACACACTGCTTCTAAATAGTTATTCCTTATGATTTCGTAAACCAATTTAGCGACTTGATAACATGTTACTGAATGGGTAAATGGGTTTAGTAAATTTGAAAAACATATTTTCTTGTTTTAAACTCTGTGAATTACTGAATCGCAAGGTATGGGGCTAGAAAATGCATTACTACATTTGGCCCTAGGTCATTAGCAAAAAGTCACTATTATAATGGACAGTGCTTTGTGTGCATGCATCTATTGGTCATTCTAGGTGGTAGTGAACAGATTCAAAAGAGGCTGAGCAGTTTGTTTTTTTCCCTTAGTATCAGAAGGCAGAGACAGCTCACCAGCATTAGCATGGCTTGGCTTTTAGCGAGCATAAAGTCAGTGTGTTATTTCCTATGTGGTTGTATGCACATGTCTGCCATCTACCTGGGTTTGACTACTTTGAGAGAGTGGGAGAGGTCATGTGGTGAGATTGGAGAAGACCCTCAGGAGGCTGGTACCACGCGACTCTATGGGTGCACCCTGGGTGAAGGCCCTTCCTTTGAGGGTCCCTCAAGGCATTTGAATTATTATGAAGGGAAATATCTGGAAGAGGAGACAACCTTAACTGACAGTGTTCTCTTGGGGTGGCATGGTTTCCAAGAGATATAGAAGCCATTGACGCATTGGTGACACACCATCTTGGACTCCAGAAGTATAGCAGTAAATACAGGCAAGCAAGACTCATCACAGATGGAAACTAATCTTGTTGGCATGCCTGGGTACTGGGTCACGCTCCACTTATGTCTCTGGGGTGTTCTAGCCTCTCTCCTAATCGCCTTCTTGTTGTCATGTAGGAATAGGATCCTGATTGTGGAATTCCTGGAAGCCAGTCCCCTTGATGTTCCCTTAGGGGAGGAATATGGTGGTTACACCCTCACTTTACACCCACATATTCTACAACAAAAATATCTTCCAGTTCAACCAGAAAAGG
Source organism: Lissotriton helveticus (assembly GCF_964261635.1). Lineage (NCBI taxonomy): Eukaryota > Metazoa > Chordata > Amphibia > Caudata > Salamandridae > Lissotriton > Lissotriton helveticus. Next base: position 1,176,579,642 of record NC_136059.1, read on the forward strand.
GAGGTACCATTGTCAAGGAACGACACAGGAGATAAAAGGGGGGAGTATGGGGTAGTTTAAGGAGTCTGGTGTGAAGACTAGCCTATGGCTCCAGGAATCTTTGTAATTCCACTACTTTCTCTCCTGAATACATATGTAGGTGCCTGTAGGGTTAAAGTGTATACAGTATCCCCACATGAGAAAACATGTATCACGAATTTTAACTAGGTCCTGAAGATCTACGTTGGACTTAGCTCAGAAAACTGGATGACATTATGTTGTGGTTGGGGCATATCCCTAAAGATATCCACTCACAGAATGTACCCATGTGGATAACTGCCCAATAAAGTAATGTAATACAAGATACAGTATGTGTTCTCTTTAGGAAGGATATGATTGGCTATGTTGTTCAAGGGCTGTCTAAACACCAAAAGTAGACTGTAAACAGAAAGCACATATGTTTGTGACCAGAAAGTCAACATTAGAGTTACTTAAAACTGGAGGTGTGCGAAATTCGAGTACTTTACTTTGATCCATTTCAGCAGAATTCTGCTCAATTTAAGCGAAATTACGCAAAAATGTGAAACCAGCATTTTGCACTCTATTTTAGAAGTCAAATGCGTCCTTGTACCCACATTGGTCACGTTAAATAAAGTGCAAAAACACACCAGTGCCATGAACAAGTGCTAGCTTTCTGGTCTTTCACTTGTTCCCGTGATCCTGTGCTAAAATATTGCCACCATGTGGTGCAATGGTATCATTTCCGAAATTTCACAGTCATAAATATAAAGTCAGGTTTCCCCCCAATGAGGACGCTGCAACGTTGGTGGTGTAACTCATGTTTATTAATTATTTAATCCCTAAAGAGCGCCGAGCCGCGTCTGCTCCGTGTCGGCTTTTCGCGCTACTAAATGCGCGCTGCGCGCGCAGCCCTAAGATGGCGGCCGCACGTCACGTCTGTACGTGACGTGCATAAGCTAGACTGCGCCACTACATATCTCCCCTTTTTTCCCAAACAAACATTTAACTCACTGTCCGTTGCTCATATCAAAGTCTCGAAATCTTGCAGGCTTGATCACCGCCCTACCACTCCGTGTAAGTCTCGGGGGGTCAGGCGGGACCACTCCTTCCTGTGTCTCTTCACTCCTTCCTCCACCTTCAAGCGCGGTCGCGCCTCCGTCTCGCCTGCTCATTCCCGCTTCACTGACTGATCCCTGATAACCATAGTCCATTCTCTCTCTCCGCTGTTCTCCTCTGTTCACCTCCAACTCTCCATCAGATCGTTCTTGTTCTTGAGACTCTTCTTCTGCCCCTTCTGGGTCTCCTCCACCTCGGTTCCATCCTTGCACTCCATTGCATCTAGCCATGCGATCCTGTGACCACACGTTGCCATCACTCAGTAGAGCCGCCCTACCCCTCACTTCCTTGACTTGCAGGGGCTTGCTGTATTTACTCTCTCCTTTCCTCCTTAGCGTGGCAAATTTTACTCGTACCCATTCCCCTTCTTCCAGCTCTGTCTCCTTCACATTTCTCCGGGCGTTGTAATGTCTAGAGTAAATGGCTTGTGCTTTTTCCAGGTTGGCTCGCACCACCGCGGGGGACCATTCGCTTGTTATGATTTTTTCCTTCCACACGCGGTTGTCCTGGGTGAATGGTTCGCGGCCTCTCAGTATTTGAAACGGGCTGTACCCTGTACCTGTGGGGGTAATCCTGTACGCCCACACCATGTGTTCAATCTCTCTTTCCCAGTCCTTGTTGCTGGAATTGGCTGCCTGCACGGAGCCCATCACCACTCTGTTAAATCGCTCCACAAGCCCGTTCCCGGCTGGGTGGTATATGGACGTGTGCTTAGCTAGGATTCCATTTCTTTGCATAAAGTTACTCCACTTCTCTGATCTGAATTGGGGGCCATTGTCACTTAGGATGGACTTCGGGATGCCTTCCCTCACGAAGGTGTCTGCCAGGAACTTTATGATGGTCTCTGTATCCATCACCTCGTCTACTCTCAACTCAGGCCATTTCGAGTACCTATCTACCAAGACACATACATACTTCTGGACTCCGTGCACGTCCAGGATAGGGCCCAGTATATCCACTGACAACTCCTCCCACGGATTCCTTGGGGGGTCAAATTTGCCCAGGGCTGGGCGGAGTGGTTTGAGCGTTTTATCTGCCCCTTGGCACTGCGGGCAGTCCCTGACGTGTCTCTCAGCCCTAACGTCCATCCCTGGCCACCAGTAGTTTTGCTTGGCCCTTAGTTTAAGTTTTCCTATTCCCAAGTGTCCCTCATGAAGTATGTCCAGTAGTTTGGGGATGATTTCTGCTGGGGGGATGACTTTCTCTCCTCTGTATACAAACACTCCTTGGTCGTCTATCGACAGCTCTTCTCTGACTTCGAAGTATGGGTTAAGGCCTCCACGGGTCAGTCTCTTCTCGGGCCATCCCCCTGTGATGTATGATTTTACTTCCTCCATGACCGGATCCTTACCGTACGCCTGCCTCCATTTCTGGTGTCCAATGGTCTTCTCTTGGTCTTCCATGAGTGCCACCATTTCTTCCGTTCCTGCTTGGTCCTCTCCACTCTTATCCATGGCTGCCGCTCTACTCAAGTAGTCTGCCACCCTGTTCCTGCTGCCAGGGATGTGTTCTACGTCATACCTGAATTCTAACAGTTTGAGGGTCATCTTTGAGATTCGCGGCGTGGCACTTGCATGTCCGCTGGACGTTAGCACCTTCAGCAAGGGTTTGTGATCTGTCCTTAACAAGAACCGTGTGCCCCACAAGAACTGTCTGAACCTGGACATGGCCCACACGACCGCCAGCATCTCCTTTTCAATTACACTGTACTTCTTCTCAGTCTCACTGAGCGTGCGGGATGCAAAGCTGATCGTTTCCATTTTTCCTTGGCCTCGATCTTGCATAAGGACGGCACCCAGCCCCTTGTCGCTGGCATCCGTGGTCAGTACCGTGGTTCCTTGGGGGTCGTATCCTTGGAGTGGAATTGCTCCAGCCACTTCTCTCTTGATGACATCAAATTCGCCTTGCGCTCCTTCCGACCAGCAGAATTCTGTGTTGTCTCGTGTTAGCTGCCTCATGTGATGGGTTTTGGATGCGAAGTGCTGCACGAACTTACTATAATATTCCGCCATTCCGAGGAATGATCGGACTTCTTCTTTGGTGGAAGGCGGTGGCGCATCGCAGATGGCTCTCACATTATCTGCCTTCGGGGTGACCCCTCGCACCCCTATCTCATGACCCAGGTAAGTCACGGACTCCATTCCTATTCTGCACTTGGTCCATTCAGCTGTAAGGCCCTTACTCTCAAGGATCTTTAGCACCTTTCCAAGTTTGCTGTCGTGATCCATTCTGTCCATTACCAAGATGTCGTCCTGGAAATATTGGACTCCGTCGGTGTCTTTAAACAGCTGGTGCATCAACTTCTGGAACACCGCAGCCGCCGAGGCTAGCCCGAACAGCATGCGGCGGAACTGGTAGCACCCGAATGGAGTGATGAAGGATGTGAGTTTACGGCTTTCCGGATGCAGGGCGATCTGGTGGTAGGCGGAGGTCAAGTCTATGGTAGAGTACCATTTGACTCCCCTGGTCCTGGCCAGCATTTCCTCAATCCTGGGCAAGGGGAACTTTTCCACCACTATGCTCTTGTTCAACTCGCGTAGGTCGACGCACAGCCTGATCTTCCCGCTTGGTTTCTTCACGACCACCAGGGGCGCAAGCCACTCCGCGCACGTGATAGGTTCGATGATCCCCTTCCTTTCCAGAACCTGTAGTTCTTCTTGCACTGCATCCCTCACTGCCAAAGGTACATTTCTCACTTTGTGGGCGACCGGTACTGCATCGTCCTTCAAGATAATCTTGTGCGCAAATTTCTCCATCCTTCCAACCGTGCCTCCGAATACCTTGGGGTACTCTTCTTTCCATTTGTCTAGGTCAGGCCAGGTTCCCGGTTCCGTGAGCAGAATCTGTTCCTTGCCTCCTGGGTCCAGCTTGATGCCCAGGTCGCCTTGGTCGAGCCATCCTAGGATCGAGGGTCCTTTCTCAGAGATGTACAGTTTGCAGAACGCTGACCGGCCTCTGAACTCAAAATTCAATGGTCTGAATCCTGCCATGGGAATGCGGTCCCCGTTGTACGTTACTGGGCGGATGTCCAACCTCTCCAGTTCCGGGCCTAGGTGTGGTGCAAAGCTCTCCTCCCACACCGCCCTTTGGATGATGGTGTAGGGCGAGCCGGTGTCAGCCACTACTTTAATCGGTATTCCGCCAATCAGCATCTCCAGGACCGGTTTCATCGTTCTCTTGCCATCGACGTTCAACACCTGGCCATCTACGCTCCGCACTTGATCTTCTATGTAAATGACTGTGACCACGTCTTCCTCTGCGCCCTCATCTTGTTCTTCGCTGTCCTGTCCGACATACTTCACCATGCTCTTCGAGGACTTCCTCCGACACACCTTCTCGTAGTGTCCCACTATGCCGCAGTATAAACATTTGGCGCGGAATGCGGGGCATTTCCTGTCGTGCGCCTCGTGCGACCAGCTCCCGCACCGATAGCATGGTTTCTTGCTACTTCCTGCCTGTTTCCCTGGAGGGCCTGGGTTGCCTTGCCATTTGTTAGGCCCCTTTGCCGCCGAACCCTTGTTCTTGTAGTCCCTGCGGGGCTCCTCTTCATCTATTCTGTTCACCATGGTGTTGGCGGCTGTCTCTTTCCTCGTTACTTCTGCGCATCTGCGCGCCAGCTCTGCCCTCTTGAAGATTACCATCACCTCCTATAGGGTAGTGTCCCCGCTGGCCCACAACTTGTCTTGCACCGCTGTGCTCGTGGTATGCATCACCACCTGGTCTTTGATGAACTCCTCTTCCCAATTATCATATTTACACGTGGACGCTAGTCTCTTCAAGGCCGCAACGTATTCCTCTACTGTCTCTCCCGGCCGTTGTTTCCTTTGCTGGAAATTAAACCTGTCCACTGAGACACACACCGCCGGTCTGTAGTGCTCGTTCAGGTCTTCGATGGCATGGGCATACACGTCCACGTCGGTGCTACCTCTTTGTTTTGGGACTAGGCTTTTGTAAATTCTCAGGCCTTCTGGGCCCAGGTTGAGCAACAATATGCGTTTCTTCCTCTTGGGATTGAATTGTTCTTCATTTTCATCCTCCAAGACTCCTATGAAATTATCGATGTATTCCCTCCAGTCGTCCCACTTCATAAGCGGTTCTCCTGGTCTGGGCAGGAACTGCACTGGCGCCATCGCGTACCCCGTCTGCGCACTCATTTTCTCGCTCTTGATCGCGGGATGCACGCTCTCTTGGCCTCTGGGACTTCCTGGCGTGTTGTCCTGCTCTTCCTTGGCTGTTCGCGCTTGGGGAGAGCCTTCGTCCGCCCCCTCAATCTTGCCTGGGGGATCCAGCGTGGTCCTCACTGTCCGGTGGGTCGTCGCGTGCTCAGGCGCACTTGCTTGACGTCTCTGGGGTGTGGGCTACCCTCTTCGGGCTAGCGGTCACCTCCCCTGGGCTGTGCTGAGCTCTGCCGCGCTCTTTAGGGTGTGATACCTGTGTGGGGCTGCTGGTAGCCTCCCGACTTCTTGCTCCTCCTGGCTGCAGGTTCCACGTGGTTCAGTTTCTCACTGTGTGCCCTCTGGCCACCGGTGTCAGCTTGTTTCCTGGTGGTCTTGTTCTCTGCAGGGGGCAGGGGGGGTCTAGGATCCCACCCTCGTCGCCATTGTAAAGTCAGGTTTCCCCCCAATGAGGACGCTGCAGCGTTGGTGGTGTAACTCGTGTTTATTAATTATTTAATCCCTAAAGAGCGCCGAGCCGCGTCTGCTCCGTGTCGGCTTTTCGCACTACTAAATGCGCGCTGCGCGCGCAGCCCTCAGATGGCGGCCGCACGTCACGTCTGTACGTGACGTGCATAAGCTAGACTGCGCCACTACAATAAAGTGTGGTATGTGGAATCGGCAAATTTATGCAGGATTACGCCGCTAAAATGGAAATTACTTACGTGCCTCAGAAAAACTCAGAGGAACGACAAATAATGATCACAGGAAAACTCGAAATGTTGTCTGTTATTGATCATGGCTTTCTGTTTTACTTCGCATTAATTGTGAAGTTTTTAGTGTCAAACTCAAAGCCCTGACAAAAGAGAAAATGACATAAAATATATTTTCTAAAGTCATGTTATTCCATGTAATTAAAGGCTGCTACAAACCGTTGCGTAGTGATGGTTTTGCGAAAACTTTTCAGATGCACCCTTATCAGCCAATTACTATTTTCAAGCTTCCTATCCTATAAATAAAAGTCTATATATGACAGCAGCAAGTAATCTGGGCCTAGATGTATCAAGCCTTTTGCGATTCGTTAAGGCCGAAATTCGCAGAATTTCGGCCTTAACGAATCGCAAACGGACATTTTGCATCTTTTGGGATGTATGAGAAATTAGCAAAATAAGGAATCGCAAAAAATTGCGATTCCTTATTTTGCTTAAGCATTTAAGGAATCGCAATTTTGCGATTCCTTAAATGCCATGTATGAAACTTTTTTACATTGCCAATTCAGGTTAAGGAATCGCAAATTGACACCAATTTGAGGTTCGTGTTAATTTGCGATATCCTTTCAAAATCCAAAATATGACAATTTTGAAGGTGGCATGTGACACACATACATGCCCATAGGGCATGTATGTGTGCCATATGCACACACATGTAAGTTTCAGGGGTGCAGCAGGGTGTCCATGAGACACCCCTGCACCCTTGAAATAATTCTCAAATTGCGATTAGCAAATTGAGAATTCGCAATTTGAGAATTACTTCACAATCATTCCTATGGGCCTCCTGGCCCATAGGAATGCATGGGAAATTATTCCTTATTTGCGAATTCGCAAAATGCGAATTCGCAAATAAAGATTAATAAGGAATCGCTAAAAAAAGCTATTTTTTACATACATTCCATTTTGCGAATTCTAAATAGCGGTTCGCTAAAAATCGCTATTTAAGATTCGCAAAATGGAATCTTGATACATCTAGGCCCTGATCCTTTAACCCGGCAGGCCTTCCAGGCAAGAACAGATCAGTCATGTATCTCAGACATGAATCTCATTCATGTATTATCTCATGGACAACTGGAGCAGAATGGATATGAGCAGCACGTTCCACTTGCCTCATAATATCCACTGTAGTTTGTACTGACGTTTGATTGTTTCAAGAAATAAAACTTCTATGATGCTTGAAAGTTCTTCATTATTTAGACCATCAAATAAAGGTTATGAATCAAAAAGTTATTTTTAAAGGGCCGAAAATTAATAAATTAAAATATATATATTCTTCGACTTGACTTGTTTCTTAAAGGTCTTAATGACTCTTTAGAGGAATCAAAGTTGCTTTAGGGAACCAGCGTGTCATGTAAGTATTAGGTTGTATTTGTCAATATTCAGACAGCATGAGAATCTCGTATGAGTCATTTCTGAGGGCCCTGTTACGAGTTACTCGTTAGCTCAGTGGATTGTTCCAAGGCCAGAGTGTCCAATTCCAGCTGGTATCTCTCCGTGAGATAAAGGGGATTACAAGTAGCTTCCGGTCTGACTGGAGAATAACGTCGACTCTGGAAGACTGGGTCCAAGTCCCCTTTCATGGGAAACAACAGGCCTAAATCCATGAGGCATTTTATTTTCTCTGTGGGCAGATGTAAGAGGTCAGGGAGAGACAGTAAGGAAGGTATTCTATGCCTTCAGCAGGGCAGCTTGTTTTGCTGCTGGTTTGTGAGAGGCGGTTGGGCACAGCAATTGCCTGCAGCCTCACACTTCCACTGATGGTCCCTGGTCTGGTGTCGCTGGGCCCAGGACTACTCGGAGACACTGCTAAATTTGTAGTTCCCCACAGTGGTATCCCTCCTAGGGACACCTGTGATGTCTCTGACAGGTAGGTTCTTTTATAGAACATGATGTGTGGAAGGTGATGTAAGTCGAATGTTAGTACTGAGGTGCTGTGTCAGTTGCTTCAAGGAGGTTGATGGAAGGGATGCTGCTAATACAGATGAACTACTTGCTCCTCTTAGTCAACACTTCCAAAGGTTATTCTTTAATTTCACACGGGCGACGAGGAGCCCACTCAATATTGAAGCACGTACACCTCAACATGGAGACCTTCAACAGAATTTTTGGATTCATGCAATAATTTATGGAGCAGCAAAGTGCAGCGGTGCACAGCTGCACTTGTGAGTTCTTGAGTCTCCGCGCTGTGCCCCTAAGCTGTTTTGAAAGGCTGCGCTTGTGGAGATCTGTTGGCGCGCCGTATTTGAAAATGTTGTGGGAGGCTGCGCAGGAGAGGAGGTGCCGGCGGAGGGGTAGAATGTATCTGCATTTCACTGTTAGTGTTGCCAGATGTTGAGACACGTCCGAAGCCCAAAGCTGTCCAAATGCAAGCCCAAATTCAGCCAAACACAGAGCAGTATAAGCCCAAAAACTAGCCCAAAGGCGCAACTCTCAAGTTATGCACAAATAGCATTCAGAAAACATTTTCAGGATAAGCCTTAAGGGGGATGGGTATGCCCAGACGTGGGTCCCTTGATCACCGTGCCACTGGATTCAAGTTAGCCTGGCTGGTTAGGGGTAAAACCCCAAAACAGGTCCCAGGATGCTTGTTTCCAGTCCAGGGAGGACCTGGCTTGGCAGTTCGGGCTGGACTGTTCCCATGAGGAACAGGGTCAAGACTGATTTGCATATAGCTGGGTCTAAACTGGGATGGCATGGTGATTAACAGAATGATGGATTTAACCCAGATTTCTTGACTGGGGGTGGATGCATGATTTATTCAGCATTCTGTCCATCGTTTGTTTGTGTAGCACTTTTCGCCCTAAGTGGGATGGGTATGTCCAGACGTGGGTCCCTTGCTCACTGTGCCACTGGATTCAAGCTAGCCCCAACCCCTTCCATTGCCCCAACCCCGACCCGCCCTATAGACTAACTCAACTACCCATTCCCTCTCACTGCCATAAGGCCTAAAACCCTTCACCCTATCTTACACTACCCTGACCCCCCTCACCACCCCTGTGCTGTCCCTTAAACTACCCCAACCCCTTCCACTGCCCAAAAACGTAGCCCGATCCCCACCCAGCCCTTAGAAAAAAAAAACCAGCCCCACTTACCTCACCTTACTTCTGTCTTCCTGCAGCTGGACTGGGCACTGGCTTAACCATACATACGAGTGGCAGGTGTAGGAGTCACATAACATCCATATTGTTAGGCATTATATGTTAAGAGTACGTGGTCGCGAGAAAAACAAAGTCTGGCTTTAAAACATAATGCAGTGGTTGCCTGTGCTGATAAGACTGCATTATTACCCAAATGTACCCTTTTCAGCAACCTTGGTGTAATGAAAGCTTGAGGGAAAAAAGGACCAAAGCTATGCCTTACAGTTTGCATACAGGTCCTTGATGGCTGTTCATTGCTCACTGTGCTATATTAGAAGGATGTTAACTTATTAACTACTAGTAACTAAAGGATCTTTGTAATAAATGCAGCAACCCACTGATTGCTCTATATACAATGCAAATCCGGAAGCTGCATGTTGCAAGTAAGGTTGTCACCTGGTCAGATTTGTACCTGCAAGACCAGTGTTTTAGGATCCCACAGTACTGCCAAGTTTCACACACCAAGGGTTAATGTGACTCATTATAGTGTCACCCTTTATTACTGCAGGGTCACCAATTCGTCACGCTTATAGATCTGAGATGATAACGCATTCATTATCAGTTTGCCTTTCCTGCTTTTGGAGCTGAGAGGACTTTGTTCTGTCCTAGGACAGAGGTTGATTAGTTGAATGTGACTATTAACCACGCTGTTGTGATCCTATCCCTGCAGCAGGGATTTGAAGTGTCTCACCCACATGGATGGAACCACATCTTCAGACCAGCATGCGTCATTTACAGCCCCAACTCCTGTCAGACAGATAATAGTGAACTTTGCAGCTTATTTTACAAGGACGAGTGGAAGCTGCTTCATTACATGTTCAAGTTGGTCAGACACAGGTGAACATACTTGTCACAGCTTGGGGTCTGCCCAGGAGTGTAGATACAAATGATGCAGTAGGTGCAGTGACACCAGAACCTAGAGCTGCAAGGTTCCCATTTCACCCTAATTGTGTGGGGCCAATGCACTGTGTCTTGGGAGTCTGGGCATGCTGCACTGGACTAACAGATTCATCTCTGCCTTCAACTAGATTGGTTCTCAGAAACGGCACAAGCTAGTGAACCCTGGAGAAGAGAGCTGAAATGGCCATCATAAGTTAGATAGAACAGCTTACAAACATGCAATGCGATGAAGTACAGGCCTGTGTGTGGAAAGAATGGATAGCTGAGACTGCGCAAAAGGTTGGCTGTAAGGTAAATAAGTGCAACTTAAATTCAACCTGTCTCATGTTCAGCTACAGCGATGTTCGATTCACTGTGTAACCAGTCGAGGTCCGTGGTGGGAGTGCTGCCGGGCGGTGATGTGGGGCGGGGGAGGGGCAGGGTGGGGGGTAGTAAACTATGGAATACAGCCAAATACAGGTAAGTAAACATATAAATAAATAAAATGAATTTCGTTGCACGCACTGCATCGCATTTGGCGATGCAGTGCACGCTACGAAATTCTGTATTTGGCCGTATTCAGTAGTTTACTACCCCCCACCCTGCCCCTCCCCCTCCTAACATCACCGACCGGCAGCAGTCTCACCACCGACTGCTACTGTGTGTTATTAAAAGCACCAAGAGCTACAAAGGCAACACACCCACATTACAAGGGTGGCAGTGAAGTTCAGCATTACCCTGGAGGGAAAAAGTGCATTCATCAGGACGCAAGAGAGTCAGAAGGATAGGTGCGCTCAAAGAGCGCCCAACACAGCCGTTACCTGACTAATAAGGGAAACTTTCAGCAAAGACCTTTTTAGTTGATACCACTAAGCATCCTGGGATTTGGAGTTTCACCACATAAGTCACAGTGATATTGACTAAAACAGCCTTGGCTGAAATTCCCCATTACGTTGGGTCGGTTGACTGCTATAACGAAGAAAGTGAGTGCTGCAGACCCAGAGTGGGGGATTCTGTACCACTAAAGGTGGAGCGAATACTAGAGGAAGCCAGCCAGGTGTGTTGCTCCATCCTGAGAAAAAAAAGTGTGTCGTAGACTGATAAAAGAGTGGGGGTACTGTAGAAGCATGGAGGAACATGGGCAGTGAGTTCAGGCTGTAGGAGCCTGAAAGGAGGCACTGCTACACCATCATGGTGGGAGGAGAGAACACTCCTGTAGTGGCATGTTTTGGAGGGAATGCCCCGGCAGGGTCCTATTGTCACTAGAGAGAGCCCTTCTGCTGGAGCCGAAAAGGAGGGAGGTCTGCAGTACCGAATGAATGCTGCATGAACCTGAATTAAAGCAGTCAGTGCTGCAGAAGCCTGGAGGGATGGTGGACATTGCGTGCCTGGAAAGACGGAGTTCTGCTGAGATCTGGAGGATGGGTCATGATGTAATCAATAAGAAGCTGGATCTTCCTTATTGATTAAGCAAGTTACTTTATTAAATTAAGATGATAGAGAATAAGATATAGTGATAACCCCATCAGGAGCAGCTGTCCTGCTGCTCAGCCCTCACCCAACTGACATTCACAACACACTAACATTCCATTCATCCAACATTCCACATCACATGCAATCATGCTGAGCAGCAGGAAGATATAAGATACAACATATCTCCCTTCGTTGGGAAATTAAAAGAATCAAAAAGAACATTGACAACATGCCAAGTACAATTGGTCAGTAGATTCAATAAATTTAAACACAGCACAAGTAAGATAAAATGTGCAACACAATCAACAAACGATAGGTACCCACAAACCTCACTTCATAACCAAAGACACAATCATCAAACTGACGCAAGAAGACACATCCTGTCCCTTTCCATACTGACACACACACACACACACACGACAGTCTGAACAGGCATCACATGCATCACATCACTCCCTGAAATAACAACAAACCTACATCCTACATCCATATGTCACAAATCATACTAGTTGGCCAGACCAGTACAACAAGAAAGACACACAGAAACAAACCATAACACCATATATAAGCATAAGGAAATAACAAGCACACCTCAGACGCACATCCATAACTCATTCATAACAGACATCCCAATCGCAACCCTGACGTGCGAGACAACAAACATCCCCATCGCAACCCTGACGTGCGAGGTAACAGACATCTCAACCGCAACCCTGACGTGCGAGACAACAAACAACTCCATCGCAACCCTGACATGCGAGGCAACAGACATCCCAATCGCAACCCAGACGTGCGAGACAACAAACATCCCCATTGCAACCCTGACGTGCGAGGTAACAGACATCTCAACCGCAACCCTGACGTGCGAGACAAAAAACAACCCCATCGCAACCCTGACGTGCGAGGCAACAGATATCCCAATCGCAACCCTGACGTGCGAAACAACAAATATCCCCATCGCAACCCTAACGTGCGAGGCAACAGACAACCACATCGCAACCTGACGTGCGAGGCAACAAACATCCCCATCGCAACAGACATTCCCATCGCAACCCTGACGTGCGAGGCAACAGACATTCCCCATCGCAACCCTGACGTGCGAGGCAACAGACACACCAACGCAAACACACTACTCATACACGACACACACTGTGGGACAGCTCTTGGTGAATACATCACCAGCAACAACCAAACAACAACAATGAAGAGAGTTGTCCCCAATATTGGCTCTTAGACCCATATTTTGGTCCCCGTTGAGTTTTCCATTCTGTAAAATAGACCCAAACATGGTCTCACTCAGACCATCGTCTTTTAACAGCGACCTTTAGCTTTCCCCAGCTTCCTCTATGTACGACAACCCGCTACTGTTCTTAAAGATAAAGGAGCTACTCTTGAAACAGCTGGGCCTTGAAACCAGTTCCGAATCCTAGTCTTATCAACTTTTCAAAACAGTTTCTTTTGTTGCGCCTTTTCAAAACGGTTTCTATCCTTGCACCTTGCCATTATACTTTTTTTTTGCTTAACATCCTAAAAGTCAGTCGTCATCAATCGTAAAAAAAAAAACCAGAGATGACAGTACCTGACGACCTTCTGATAACACCCTCAGCAATACTTCCCTTACGATGTATGCCTTTTTTTTTTTACCATCAAAATGAAGGCACGCACAACAACGTAAAGCAGGGTGGTTCATGGCACGCACACGGGCCAAATCATTCTGCGAGGTGAACAATCGTCACAGAAGATGACGGTGATCTACTCTGTGAAGGAAAACCAGTCTCGTGCAGATTTGAAAATGAGACGGTAACCGTTACTTCTCCGTGCTTATGTTAATGTACATCACAATAAAATGTACTTTACTTCATACGAAAGTTAATTTTTCCAGATAATATTCCCCCGCATCGGTTCCTCCACCTTCACTTAAATGTTGAAATGACACCACATCGTCATAAGACTTCACTGCTCACTTCCAGTAGGCAATTCTTTGCAGGATCTTTGTTCTTAAACATCTGACAGCGGCAGATAATGTGCACACACTTTTCACTGAGGCCCGATTCTTGCCCCCGAGTACAAACAAACAGCAGAGCGGTAAACATTAATTCTCCACTCTCCATATGCTCGTAAATCTCTCTGAGGCCCGATTTATTGCCCCCGAAAATAAATGAACAGCAGAGCGGGAGTCACTCTTCAAATGCTCGTACTACACTGTGAGGCCCGAGTTTTGCCCCCGATCACTATCGAAAACAGAGCAGCAGTTTTTACAACAGAGCAGCAGTTTTTATCCAACACATTCCACTGAGGCTCGATTTATCCTTGCCCCCGAACTTCATTTAAACTACAAATCAGCTGATTTAAAGCTCATGATAAACGCAATTCTGGCACCTCTGGGTATTAGGGCGACCGATGGCAGGGTCACTGATGGGGTTTTTCCTTTTGTGCCAGACAACGTTTAAGCCAATGGATAAAACATAAAAGTCATTTACCTTGAAGTTATTTTTTTTTCATTTATCGGTTTCAGTCCAGTCTTCAACCTTTCACTCTTTACCATAAAAGTTGCACGCGTAGATTCTCCTTCCCAATAATCGGCAAATGATGTAATCAATAAGAAGCTGGATCTTCCTTATTGATTAAGCAAGTTACTTTATTAAATTAAGATGATAGATAATAAGATATAGTGATAACCCCATCAGGAGCAGCTGTCCTGCTGCTCAGCCCTCACCCAACTGACATTCACAACACACTAACATTCCATTCATCCAACATTCCACATCACTTGCAATCAAGCTGAGCAGCAGGAAGATATAAGATACAACAGGTCACTCCAGGTGTAACACAGAAGGCATACAAAGGTCACACATAGGCATACTGCAAATATGTACATTTCACACATTATCAGGATGAAAAGTTGACAGCCCTGGTTCCAGTTGTAGAAAAATTAGCAAAATCGCCAAAAGCCAGCAATTTTCCCCATGCCAAAAATGAATGCATTGTATTTTTTTGCAGTGCTTTAAATGGGATTAAAAAACTGAGGGGTCTCTCAAAATTGCATGGCTGATGTAGTTAGGGTGTGGCTTGAAACATGCAAGCTAAAACATCTGTGCTTAGCATAGTGTGGTGCCTGACTGGTAATTTGCTGCTTATGTCATTGCATCCAAATATATAATACAGCTAGTAACATTACACCTACAACAAAGCCAGGACTATTGGCTTTGCCAATGATTGTTAGTTGCATAAGCTGCATAAGGATCAACTATGGCTTTGTTCTATAGAATATTGAAAGTGTTTCAATTCTGAAATGATGAGACTGTGAAAGAACTATAAGAAGTCTCTTTGAACTTGTATCATAGGTAGTGAAGGGTGGTAGTGTTGCAGAGTTAAGATTTATTTTTCATACTGAGGGTGGGGACAATACTGGAGAGCCTGACATGCACTTCAACACACAGAGAGCAACAATTGACACACTGACGAAGGCTAATGCCGAAACGCGTCTGTGCTTTTTCTGTTCCTGAATTAAAAACTTGGACACCTCTTGGCTTGTGAGTGCTGCCTCTTTGAAGCAACGTACGAAGAGTTGAGCGTCATATATATATATATATATATATATATATATGTATATATATATATGTATATGTATATATATATATATATATATATATATATATATATATATATATATATATATATATATATATATATATATATATATATATATATATATATATATATATATATATATATATTACCTACTGGCGGTCGCCAGTAGGTATATATAGTTAGGATTTTTTCTCTATGGGATTTTTGAAAATTCTATGTCTAATAACTTTGGCGTTTGTGGACGGAATTGGCTGAAATTTTCAGGAAAATGGCACATTTTGTTTCTGAGCAGCCGCTGAAAATTCTGGGGGGGTTCGTCAAGGGGGGGCCGAGAAAAAAGGGGGGTGCCAAAACGCGTTTTTCCCATGTTAATTTCCATAGGGCGGTTGGCCTCACTTTTAGCCCGAACGGCTGAATGGATTTGCACGAAACTTGGCAAAATTGTAGGGACTGGTAGCCCGATGTGCCTTTTGTAGGTCTCAATATATGTGGATTTTGAGAAATTAACGTTTAAAAAAAGATATATATCTGTAACAGCGGACCGGGCAGCGCTCCGCTACGCGTACTTTTCGCGCAACGGAGCTTTGTGAAGCGAAGCTGATTGGTTCTCCGGCGTCTGTCAACATTCCAAACAGTCCGTAGCGGCCGCCATCTTGTCTCTCGGTAGGATCGAGAGACAAGAGGAGGCCAAAGCGAAGGGGCAAATGACCATAAGGGGGCATAGTAGATCGTCCCTGACCCCCTAGGTTTGATGTGGAGGCTTTGAAAGGGTCTCGCAGGGCAAAAAAAAAAATACTGTTTTTTTAGTTTTTTTGCGTGGAGTGCGCCCGGTTCGCGAACCGGGAAGCGTTCTGGGGAGCGTACTTTCTTGAAAATTAGTGAAAAAAGTTAGAGTAAAATAATAATTGTGAGTGATCAGATGTAGGGTAGCTCTGAGAAGAGCTTTTGGGTTTATGGTACATTTAGGTACTTATAAGTAGGTACCAATGCACAGTCTTAAATTCAGAGTGAAAATTCTGTTGCCCTCATCTGAGAAGTGAACTCCATCTCCTCTGTAGATATCTTGCATGTAGTAACGCAAGTTATTGTTGTACAGGGAGCCCATTCCATGGTCTCTCATGTATGCTGAAACAGATTTGTTTACATGCTTCCTCGATTTCTCAATTTGTGGACAAAATTGGTTCGACCACCTCCATTTTTGTCTTTGGCATATATTTGAATATACCAAGGCAGTCTGAGGAAAAAGTGCCATCAATTGCTCAAAGGTGTCCTTTAAAAGCATTTCCAGACCTACCCCAGTCAAAGTGCCCAAATCATTACCTCCACAGTGCACAATTAACAGGTCAGGTTTTGGCAAATGCATAAAGGTTTTCACCAATGGTATCAATTGGTGACATTTTAATCCTCTGTGGCCAAACCACTTAATTTCCACATCTGGTAAATTGAGGTTAGGTAAATTCCTGTTTTCAGCGTACCTTTGAGCCCAATAGATATAACTATGTCCAACAATCCAGACAGAAAACATGGCGAGAGAAGGTTCTCCTGCAGTCAGATGAAGTGTGGCAATGAAATGGCAGTTGAAAAAATGAGAGTGTAAAATGAAAAAAACTGAGGAGTTTCTGTGTTAATGAAGCAGTAAGAGTGATTGGTGGATTTTGATTGCTGAAAACAGAAAGTTAGTGTGCATGGATGTGTTCCTTGAAAGATGTATTTTGAGTGGCGAAGAAAAAATCATTAAATGAAAGAATGCTCTGGATATGCAGGTGCACTGAGAGTTCAGAGTTCAATTGGAACATTGTTGTGTGAACTTGGAAACACCAGAGGTCTTGCAAGAGGTGGTTGCTATGCAGAAAAAGCAGAGAGGGGGCAGAGGGGGGAAGGGTTTTGCTTTGAAAAAAAGTGAGGGAAGAGTTTTGATTGGGTGACATGAGAGATATGTGTGAGGAATTACAGCATTTCTGTGCTTTTGATAGCTGCAGACTCTGGAGTGCATACCTTTTGCTCTGCTGAAGACAAATTGGTGTGTTTCTGAGACTGTTTTGAAACTCAAAGTATGTGCTAAGGTGAGAAAAGATTTCTTTAATTTAGATAGAAAATAGTGTGCTTTAAGGAGAAAATTATGAAGAAAGTTGTGTTTTTCAAATGTTGCTTTGTCTCAAGTGTTTTACAAATAGATTTTGTTTCTTTGAGGAATTGTAATTGGAGAAAATGTGAAGTATTAGTACTGACAGGGCTTTTATGTGCATAGGAGCTGTGGAGTGTTTTCAAATTATGACTTGTAAATCGTTTTTGAGAAAAAGCAATGGTTTTAATATTGATGAGAAGGACATAATGGTGTCTGCTTCTTTATAAGGTAATTGAGAGTCTCTGATGTTATTTTTCCCATTTCAATGTAAGAAGTTTGTCTGTGGAGCAAATTGCTTGTAAATATGCTCCCACCTGTGCATGGGAAATTTAGATTTTGAATGTTTGCGTTACATAGGCATGTTAAAGGTGACTGAAACATGCTGCAAAGGCAATCAAAAAACGCTTTTATGTGTCTTAAGGACATTTTAAGTCATTTCCCCATGTGCAGTGTTTTCAAATTATGAGTTGAAAATCGTTTTTGAGGTAAAGGAATGTTTTCAAAATTTATGTGCGCCATATGCCCCCAAATTTCTTTTTCAGGGGTGCAGCAGGGTGTTCTTGAGACACCCCTGCACCCTCGGAAAAATTCGTAATTTGCGATGAGGTAATTGCTCATCGCAAATTGCACCTTCATTCCTATGGGCCTCCTGCTGCATGGAAATGAATGGGTAATTTGTTATTAGCAAATAGCTCATCGCAAACTAGGAATGGTAAAGAATCGCTATTTATTCCTTAAAGTTCGCTATTTAGGAAATGCAAAAAACTTTGATGATACATATGGCGGTTCATCTCTAACAAGATAAGAAGCATAGGGATAGATTTATGATGACTGGCGCATCACCAGGGATGTGTTAGTCATTCTGTGCCGCTGTTCCGTCACCTATGGTGTGCTGCATTTACAATGCGGCGCATCATGGGGCAAAAACAGCACATATGCGTGATGTATCTGTGCCGTAAAGGTGGCGCATTGCTGGAGTTGTATCGCAAGTGTGATGAAGCTCCAGCAAGGGTCGGGGGTGCCCCTGTCGCAGGGTTTCTGTTCTCACACAGAACTGTGGACAGAGGATTGGAACCTCGGCGAATTAGGGTGTCCCAAAACTCACCTTAGTAATCAAAACCCCTTAGCAAGCTAGGTACAGTGTCACATTGGATATAACAAACTCTCAATGTTTAGACAATCCAGAATATGAACTTATAGTACCTCAGGATACGTGGAACTCATGAACAGTCGGTCGTTATATATTTCTTAGAAACCAGAACATGGAGTTAAGAAGAACACATGTGTATTTGAAATGTTTATTTACTAATGCCGTCTTCTCAGGCGTAGTATCTTAGATTATACAAGTACACATATTATCAGTAGCAAAATTACTAGCATAGTTAGTAGTACATAAAAAGCGAATGGTGACAGTATGTTAACATGCTGTAAATGAATAAGAGTTAGCAACACTTATAAGCAGCTGCGGGCCGTGGAGGGAGTTACGGTGGGGCAGGGAGGCGGGGAGGGGGAGGGGCAGGGTGGAGAGGGCTCCACCCTGCCCCTCCCCTCCCCGCCTCCCTGCCCCACCGTAACTCCCTCCACGGCCCGCGGCTGCTTATATCTCACCCTCCCTAATACACATAATATATTATTTGCTAAGAAGGTCTCTTTGTGTTGGTTTAGGGCGTGCCGATACTTTAGTGTCTTAGATTTGAAGGAATCACATCAGCATACACCAGCTCTCTCTTCATGTGAACCGCATCAACTGTTGTGTATGTGTGTTCGGCAAAGCAATATAAAACCCGCCTCATGCCCAGAATTGGCAGAAGCTGCACTTATGTTATGAGTATGAAGTCGTGGAGATCAGACCTCATAACAATTCTGTATCGTGTTGTTCTTGAGACTTCAGCACTCGCTGTACAGATATAGTTTAACAAGTAAAGCAGATAGTAGAGCAATAACATATTATTGTCATGTAAATCACGATGAACTACTAGGTTGAAAGCTAAAGCAACAACTAAGTGTCGTGTGCAGAAGTTGCAAAAAAGGAAAAAATGGCGTTTAAACCGGTAATGAGTCCATGCTAACTTAACACGGTGTAAAGATATCCAGGACCTAGATGACACCTCCCCATGATCCGGAAACGAACTGAATAAGATAATAGAAGTGCCATCTCATGAGAGCAGATTGCAAGTTTATATGTGGACGGTCCGCAAGGTAAAACATTAAAAACTAGGAAAATTTAATGCTAAAGAAAAATAAAACAGCCAAGTACTTTATCGTGTCTTAAGCCAATAGGCAAGCTAAATAATAAAAACTTGACAAATAAGTCAATGAATTGTCAATGAAATGCTAGTACTCAGCATATCAAACATGAAAAAGGTCTATGACATAACTGTGTATGCAAAATAAGCTGCAACAGCCTCCAATAGGAAGTCACCGTCTTCATCCGAAAAGAGTTCAGCCATCCAATTTAAAAGCGGAAAAGAACATACGTGCTCTCCCAGCACCGGATCCTCTATCAACATCAGAGGACAGCTCGGTGGGTTTTCAAGAAAGCTCTGTTCCAAGAAAGACTGTGTTGCCGCCAGTAAATTCCAGGGACCAATTAGTCCATGCATCAGTGCCACAGCCATAATCCTTTCGCCAGGACAAACCAACTCGTGAGTAATGATAGGAGTCATCAGCTGATTAAAGTCGACGTCAGGAGAAACCGGTCCGCAGAGACACAAATCAATGGCCCAATCGAAATCACAGGTCAGGCAGTGAAATACAGGCTGGACACAGGTGAAGTAGGAGAATCGAAAAGATAATCCATATGCCGTGCTTAATATCGCCAACGGCATTGTGCCATAATATTCAAGCATGCGATTGCGGAACAGTGTCAGCAGCTGCAGGGCGGGTGCTTGCACAGGAGGGACATCCATATTTAAAAATGTAAAAAAGCACAAGAGTGTCCGCTGGTAATGCAAGTAAAAATGGGAATCCACGAAGCAGAGTGGAAAAAATAGAATGAAAGAAAGCAGGGATGACTCCAAAGATTTTCTCAAATGAAGTCACGAGACCACTGGTAACAACTTTAAAAAAGTGCGCCAGGCCCTTTGTGGAGGACGCGTTAGAGATAGTCCGAACCATCTTGCTGAAATGGAAAGGCGAATCTGTATTTAAAAGGGTCTGCACCTCTGTACGGGTGTTCGCTATGTGAAGCACGAAAGTTTCACGGGCCGAAGTCAAGGCCACCTCTCTCTGAGACAAAAGAGCTCTTATTCTTGTCATGCCGTTGAAATGTGCTCCCAAGGTTGGTATTTGTGGCCAGATTGAAAACTCCCTATGTTCATGTGTGGGAGGAAATAGAACATTTCTGCAGCAAATAACCCGTTCATTTACTGTGACGATAAAATGAATACTTTTAATTAACCCAGAACAATCTTCATTATTGAGCATCAAATAACTACCATTTTCCAAGAACTTGAACGTGGGGATGATAGCAGGAACTGGTGTGCCTTGCAACACGCAAGCCATATTTGGTCGGTGTTTGTTGCATGAACCGTGTAACTGTATGTGCCTACACATTAGTGAATGATCTGGCGTCTCAGTGCATTCCTCTCCATTCAGATAAACTTCTTGATCATCTTTGAAAATCTGTATGTGTATGGAAGCGACCAGACCTCATGAAGAAAACCACTACCTAAAGGTTAATAACGACCTATTGGTATATATTTCATACAATTTGAAAACTTATATAAAGCAAAAGGCAGCGTTATTAAACCGTGGATAAGGCACGTTGCCAAAGCAGTCAACCTTTTGGATTTATACTGGAAATGTTAAAGGAAGAATTACGGAGTAGGGCCTGTAAATCTTTAATGGACAACGAGTAAAATTACTCCAACCATCATATTCCTCTAACTCCGGGATAGTAGGGGTGTTTAATTTTTTAGAAGTAGCCAATCCAAAGCATTTGGTCTGGGAAATTGTTTCATTCACAAACAACATATGATTTGGGATGAGACATGCACGGTGGAAAGCCTCAGTGCCTTGTACCTGCCAGGTTCGTGAACCCCAAACTGATGTAGATCCTGGATATTTTTACTCTGTGTTAAGTTAGCATGGGCTCATTACTGGTTTAAACGCCATTTTTCCTTTTTTGTAACTTCTGCACACGACACTTAGTTGTTGCTTTAGCTTTCAGCCTACCTGCGTCAAGATCTATGCCTGCTTCAAGCAGGCGCAGGGTTTTGATGTAGCTTTGTCCTATCTGATTGCAAATGCGGCACACCGTGGGTGGCAGAGCAGCGGTGCACGTTAACTGGTGCATCCCTGGGGATGTGCTAGTTAATATAAATCTGCCCCTTTACATTTAATTATGTGCAGGGGACACAGAGTAGGTGAGGTTTATCCAAGGTTAAGAAGAGATGAGTCCTGTTCAGTGAAAAATTGGAGATAGGCTTCAGTATATTATATACTTAAGTAGTGTGTTAAGTTTTTGATGACTGTTATTAATTTACTGTTGGGTAATAGTGGTTAATAACATTTTTTATTATATTTTACCACAGATTCAACTGCAGATTATTTCAAGATTTTAGGATGCCAAGCAAAGAAAGAGTGAGAAAGGCTGCAAAACGTCAAAGACAGCAGGACCATGGAATAATGCAGCAGTCCTCTAACAAAAAGATTTGTCAAGTCACCAATAAAGCACCGGGTAAGAGTCCAAAAACAGTCATAAGAAATATGTCTAGTAAAAAAAATATTACTACAGAAAATGTTTCAGTCCAGAAAAGGAGAAACAATTCAAATGGTAAGGAAAGGCCAATGAGAAATGTTACTGCTAGAGTAAGAGATAACTCTATGCATGAAAGTAGAAGGAAACAACAGTTTAGGGACATTCGTAAACGAATGTTCCGCAACAGGATAATTGGGAATTTGTTAAAAAATATTAAGAAAGGTCAACAGAAAGTGGTTTTTTATAAGAGAAAAAAAATAGTTGAGAAAGTTATTGATCAGGCATTTGAAATTAAACGTAAGTTATTTATTTTGACAATCAATAGAATTAGGAAGCTAAACAAGGCAATTTATGATTTCAAAAGAAATAGTAGATGGAAGAGAATAGTTATTCGTAGTAATTTTTGTGAAGTTTTTTCTGGAGAATGGATGCATAGCTCAAGCTCTGAGGCATTTTTTAATGAGGAGAGTTATTTCCAGGATAATGATTTGGTGCATGCAGTTGACACCAGTGGTCGAGCTTATGAAGTGAAAGATGGTTGTCCAGTTGAAAAAGAAAAAGTTGTGAGAACAGAGATAGAAGAGGTGTTAGGTAATGAGGTTTTAGGGAGACGTCCTAAGGGTCCTGTGTACACCTGGAAGTGTAGTAGTATTTGCAGTGTACGACAGGATTCCATCAATTTGCTTTGTGATTTTATACGGTCATTTAATAAGAAAAGTTTGAAGCAGAAAATGAAGTTGTTGCAAGAATTAGATCCTTGCAGAGTGAGAGAAGTGATAGGTTTGCATGGTCATTCACTGGCTTGTCTTTCCAGGAGAGTATGCCAGAGTGTTTTTCATCATTTCAGGATGCTAGCAGTGCATCATAATAAAGTGAGGAAATTAGTTAGAATGTTGTATTATGCTAAGAGTCCAGCAATTATGCTTAAACAATTATGCACTGCTCTTTTGCATGGTTCTGAAATAGATGTGAAGAATATATGTGAAGAAATTGAGTTTTGTTACTTTGGAAGTAAAGAGGAGAATGTTGAAATTGACCAAGAAGAAAAGAGTAATGTGGAAGATAGTGTACAGGTTTCCAGTACAGATAATTTCCAGAGGGAAATTGCGACGTTTGAGGTGAAATCAAGTGAGAGGCCAAATTTCACTTGTGTGTGTTGTCGACGCACTTATTATAAGAATCAGACTAAGTTAGTGGATTTATATGGAAAAAGTGAAAGGGAAAATAATAGTGAATGGAAGGATTTTACAACATACTTGATGGTAGAAAATTGTTTTGATTTGGGATTGGATCAACGTGTGTGTACTTATTGTTGTAACAAATTAAATCAAAACCAGATGCCTGCTAGAGCAGTTCATAATAATCTGGAATTGGTTGAGATTCCTTCTGAATTGAAGGATTTAAATACTTATGAATCTATTTTGATTCAAAGTATCCATCCCTTTCAGGCTATTGTAAGAATGGAGCCAAAGACAGGGAAATTGCCTCCATCAGATTTACAGAGAGGATTAAAGGGAAGAGTTGTTTATTTGCCTCTAGATTTGAAGAAAAACATTAACACAATTGGAGTAGAAAAAGTGGAAGAGGAACCTCTTGTTATCTTAGTTAATGGGGTTCCGACAAAGAATAAGAAAATATGGCAAGATTTAGTAGATGTTAGGAAAGTCAAAAGGGCAACATTGTATTTGAAAAAATATAATAAATACTATAAAAATGTATATGTTGCAGAAGAGGAAGTAAGTGAGGAAGAGGATAGCGATTTGTGTGCTGGTCAAATTGAGAAAGTAGAACCCTGTACTAGTGAAGAAATATATGAACATTATAATGTTCATCCTTTGCATTCCAAGGAAATCATGGAGAATGCTATTGAGTTGTTTCAAATGAAACAAGCGAAAGGGAGTCCCATTAGTGTTTGGGAGGAAAGTTTGGAAGCTCGGTGTTTCCCACAGCTTTTTCCAACAGGTCAGGGAGGAAGATATGATGAGCGACCTCATCAAATTCCTGCTTCTGAATACCGGACTTTGCGATTGTATGCAGGAGATCCTAGGTTTCGACAATGCATTCCTTATTTGTTTCATCTCCTGTTTGAAAGCGATCTGTCTGGACTGTCATATGCAGTGAACCACATCTTGAAAAGTGGTATACACATGCAAAACATCTCGGCAAGTGACTTTATGGATAAAGTCAATGTCCAAGACAGTATTTTGGATTCTCACCTGATTAATCTCATGGCGTGTCAGCGTGGTACTAATGAGTACTGGTACCGTCGTCATGGTGATTTAAAATGTATGCTGAGGAACTTAGGAACTCCCACATGGTTCCTCACTTTGAGCTGTGCTGAGTATGGCTGGGAAGACTTACTTGAATTTCTATGAGAGGCAAATGCTAACGTAGAAAACATCGAATTCAAGACACCCGGAGAACTGTGCTCTTTGGATCCAGTCAATGTATGTAGGTACTTCAATCATAGATTTGAAGGTATGATGTCTTTCATCATGAATAAGAAGAATCCACCTCTTGGAGAGGTGTTGGATTTCTTCTGGAGGAAGGAGTACCAAGCAAGAGGTGCTCCTCATATACATATGTTGCTGTGGATCAAGGATGCACCTAAATTTGGAACGGATGCAGAAGACTCAGTGATGAGTTTCATAGAACAGTATTCTACGTGTGCTGTTCCAAACGCAAAGGAGAAAAAAAGCCTAAGAGAAAAAGTTCTACGTTTCCAAAGCCATCGATGTGGAAAGTACTGTCGTCGTAAATTCCGGAACAAAGACAAGTTCTACACCAAATGTCGTTTCGGCTTTCCACGACCGGTGATTTCTAAAGGAAGAGTGAACAGTTTGATGTCTTCGCTGCAACATAATGTGATGAAGAAATCACCTAAAAACACATACAATTTGAAGAGGAACAAAGAGTCTAAGTACATCAAGACTACAACCCGGTGATTTTGTCCATGTGGAATGCTAACATGGATATACAGTTTGTGGCTGATAACTGTATGGCTGTGGCTCGGTATGTGACATCTTACATCACCAAAAAAGAGAAGACAGAATTGAAGGATATGTGGGAGGACATTTCCCATGAAAAGAGCCTCAGCAAGAAGTTGTACAGTTTCAGTCTGAAGATGTTGTCGCATCGAGAAATCGGAGCTTACGAATGTTCTGACCGGTTGTCTTCAGCAAGTCTCTATGCCAAGTCCAGGAGTATCGTTTGGGCGAGTGTTGGTCTTGCTGCAACGCGTAATCGAGTTCTGAAACCTGTGCGGGAAATTGAGTATTTGGCGGAAAAGGAGCCAAACAGTACCGACATTTTGAAGAGCAACATGTTGGATACATATTATCCAAATCGAAGCAGTCACCTCGAGAATGTTTGTCTGTATGAGGTTCTGCAAAATTACATATTCAAGAGGAACATCAAAGAAGATACTGAGAAAGGAGTGTATGCTGTAATAGGAAGTGAGGGATGTCTGGTCAAGCAAAGAAAATGCCACTTGATAAACCATCGAAAATTGAGTGGCGAATCTCCTGAAAAAAAAGGAGTTTTTCTATTTAGCACTTTTGCAACTTTTTAAGCCTTGGCGTGCAGAAGAGGAACTGCTTGGAGATTTCCTTTGTTACGAAGACTCATTCAATGCTGCCAAGGAGACCATAGAATGTCCTGCTTTTCCCAAATATGTAGAAATGTTGAATGTGGAAATTGAGCAGGAAGCAACGATTGCAGCCGAGATTGCCAGAGACAGTTCTCAGGACAGTCAGAGTTCTGCTTCATTGAGTCAGGATCCACTAGGAGGACCTCTTATCGAAAATGAAGCTGCCACTGCTATGAATGAAGTGGAAAGAGCCATGGCACATGCTCAGGAGGATGCGGTTAACTTAGAAGAGTTGGAAAGACAACTCAACGTTGAGCAGAGGAAAATATATGACGAACTTACCATGCAAATTGATCATGGATTAAGTCATGACAAGAAAGAGTGCTCATGTACGTCGTTGAAGCCTGTCCGACTGTACGTGAGTGGAGAAGCGGGAACTGGAAAAAGTTTCCTTATTAAAGCAATTTCATGTTATTTGCAGGAAAGGACAGAGTCATCGCTGTCTTGTGTTGTCACCGCTCCAACTGGACTGGCAGCACATAACATTAAAGGGATTACTTTACATCGTTTACTGATGCTGCCAGTGGAGCATGACAACAAATTAGAATATCACAAGCTATCTGGAGATGCTTGTTTTGAAGTTTCAAGAGTCTTGAGGAAAATGAAACTTCTTATCATTGACGAAGTAAGCATGGTTTCCAATGTCATGCTTGCCTTTGTGCATTTGAGAATGCAAGAAGTTCTCAAAACAGAGTATAATGTGTTATTTGGTGGCAAACACATCATTGTTTTCGGAGATCTTCTGCAGCTGACACCAGTGAAAGGGCAACCTGTGTTCAAAATGCTCACGCATGAAGATACCAGGAAGTGCTTAGGGAGCATTGGCAACGTCAATATATGGTTAAACTTCAATTATGCTGAACTGCATGAAAATATGCGTCAGGCAAAGGATGAAGTTTACAAGACTATTCTACAAGATGTTAGAATTGGAAAAGTGACCGAGCATGGGAAAGAAGCTTTACATGCACGATTACTGACAAATTTATATCCAGACGAAGATGTTGTGCCTGAGAATATTTTTCAGAAAGTTACTGAGAAAAAATCTGGAATATGTTTGATGCCAACTCTTGCAGAATGTGCCAAATTCAACAACAAAATGTTGCATTTAGAAAAGCAAGAGATTGTGAAACTGGAAGCTATTGACAGAGTAGAGCATATGGGATCAACAATTATTTTGTCTGAGAATCTGAAAACAAAATTGGATTCATTAGAGAAGAGTATATCTAAAACTGCGGGTTTTGAAAAGACTCTGAATGTGTGCTTGAACTGCCGTATAATTTTAAGAAGGAATTTACATGTTGAAAGAGGTCTGGTAAATGGATCAATGGGTAATGTTGTTGATTTTGTGAAATACAGAATGTTGGACAGGCCACATGAAGGGCTCGCTCCCTCCCCGCAGGACAGGGCCCGGGCCACCGTCAGCACCATTGCCCGGCCCAGCCGCCATCTTGGACACGGCACCACGCGGCCGCGCGGCCTCAGCCCGACCCCAACCCTGGGCCTGGCCAGGCCCCGACATCCCGGCACCACCCTCCACCCAGGAGGTGAACGGACCACTTGGCAGGTCAATGGGAGTAAGAAGTGTCGATGGCTCTCCCCCGCCAGGTGCCGAGCACCCCCAGCCTCCTCGGGCGCTGGCTCCACCCCCCTGCTGGGTGTCTGGACTCCCTCATCCCAGACCTCCCGACCTCCAAGAGCGAGGGTCCGGACATCAAAGGGCGCCAGACCTATAACTGAGGCCGCCCCAGGACAGGAAGGCAGTTGTATCCTGGAGTCGAGAGACACCGCGACGAACTCATCCTTGACGGACTGCTGGCGCTGCCACAGCCCTGCCTTGTGCATTATTGTCCTGCCTGCTGGCGCTGCCGCGGCCCTCTGCAACCTTCATCCTCGTGGGACCTGCTGGCGCTGCCGCGGCCCTCTGCAACCTTCATCCTTGTGGGACCTGCTGGCGCTGCCGCGGCCCTCTGCAACCTTCATCCTCGTGGGACCTGCTGGCGCTGCCGCGGCCCTCTGCAACCTTCATCCTCGTGGGACCTGCTGGCGCTGCCGCGGCCCGTTGTAACCTTCATCCTCGTGGGACCTGCTGGCGCTGCCGCGGCCCGTTGCAACCTGCATTCTCGTGGGACCTGCTGGCGCTGCCGTGGCCCGTTGTAACCTTCATCCTCGTTGGGACCTGCTGGCGCTGCCGCGGCCCGTTGCCACCTACGACCTCTTCGGGACCTGCCGGCGCTGCCGCGGTCTGACCCATCCGAACACCGAGCTCGAGGATTGTGAGCTATCACCGTTACACCTCAGTACCCGTGGGTACCAAGACTGTCCCGCTACCCCCTTCCCTTACTAGAGACTAGAATTGAGAGGATCATCGTGTCCTGATCGCCTTGTATCGTACCACTCTACTACCAGAAGTGCCTATAAAAGGTGTTACCCTGATCTTTGTGTGGTGTCCATCTGTGGGGGGGAAGTTACCTGTCTGTGCGATCACTGTGCTCGGCCGACCCTCCAGGTCCCCGTCTAACATTGGTGGCTAGCGGCGCGATCCGAACCAACGCGTACCGTACAGACAGTAACTCACCCTACGACTAAAACCACAATGACGACCAAAGAGAGCGGATCGGCGGAGAAGTTCCAGATGGAAAAGCTGGAAGAATACAACCACCGAGAGCTCAAACAATTTTGCATGGACTTAGGCATTGCTACCACCGGGCTAAGCACAAAAGAAGACTTCAAAAACGCCCTAGAGGCCTGGACAGAGACAAATACCGCAACCCCCCGGGACCCCGCAGCCCCGGAAGTCAACACCACCCGGACGGAAGAACGGAGAACAGGCCCTTCCCGTGAAGAGATCCAAGAGCGGGAAAAAAATAGATTACACGAGTTAGACTTGGCACGACTCAGATTAGACGGAGAATTGAAACTGGCGGAACAAAAAATAAACTTAGAACACTTACGGCTCAGAGAAGAGCGAGAGGAGAGACAGAGAGACCTCGAAGAAAAAAGACTGGCATACGAGCACGAGTGCAAACTAGCGGAGATAGAAATACGCAAACTGAACAAAAACATAGGGGTGCCCGAGCAACCGCACTCCCCGGGTCCTACCGAGCAGAAGGTCCACATCCCCAAGGATGTGGTCCGAGAATATCACCGGAACGACGACATACAGCAGTGGTTCAAGGCCTATGAGATTGCCATGACCGCCCACCGGGTCGCTCGAAGTGACTGGGGAGCCGGTCTATGGGGGAGATTCGTCAACGAGGGTCGTGATGCCCTGCTGCAGCTTCCGGACCATCAAATGACGTCCTATGACCACATGAAGGCCGCCCTCCTCAGTCGATATGGGCTTACACCCGAAATGTACCGCCAGAGGTTCCGCAACTGCACCCGGATCCCAGGTACGACGTGGTTGGAATACGTGAACTATTTCAGCCGAGCCTTCGAGGGGTGGATCAAGGGTAACAACGTAACCACTTACGAACAACTCTTCAATCTCATTGTGTGGGAGCACCTCTCCAACAACTGCTTCGTCGAGCTCAGGCAGCACCTCCTCGATAGTAAATTGACTGAACCCCGGCAGCTCGCCACCGAGGCTGACCGGTGGGAGAGCACCCGAGTGGCCCGGAGTGGGCCGAATGAGCAGAACAGAACCAACCAAGGTCATCATCGTCCCCGAGGAGGAGGAGGAGGCCCGGGCCGGGGCAGAGACGCCGTCCCGGCCGCGCCCACTAACGCCACCCCGGCCCCAGCAGGCCGGGGAAACCCCCCGATGCGCCCGGGGTTCCGAGCTAACGTGACGTGTCATCGATGCCAGCGAGTCGGCCACTATGCCAGTGACCCGACCTGCCCGAAGAACCAGGTCCCCGGGCCCCGCCAGATGGCGGCCGCCGCCCTGGGAGAAGAACAAGTCTCCGAAGACACGGAGACCTATGAGTCGGAGCAGTTCGAGTGGGAACCCGCCGCCATGACCCTGGCATGCCTGGGAGGAAGAGACATGGTCCCGCGGACTCCCCTGCCCGCCAACACTCGGAAGTACAGCCAATGGGTGAGCATCAATGGGCGCAAGGCCGAGGCCCTGCGTGACACCGGGGCCAGTGTGATGGCCGTCCGTTGTCACCTGGTGACCCCAGAACAAATCCTACCAAACGTACTTTGCCCCGTCCGATCGGCAGATAACTCGGAGAGCCTGTGTCGGATGGCCTGCGTCCCCTTCGAATGGGGAGGAGTGTCCGGCATGCTGAAAGTAACTGTCCGCGACGATGCCCCCGTGGACTGCCTCCTGGGGAACGATCTCGAGAGCTCCCCGTGGGCCGCTGTGGAAAGAAGAGAGCATCTGGGGATGTTGGGTCTCCCGGACTGGGCGTGCGTAACCACCCGGTCCATGGCCACCCGCACCATCCCTAGACCAGAAGAACCAGAATGGGCAGCACCTCCGCCCTCGATCACTCCAGAAGAAGACTTCCTCCAGACCGACCACCCGGACCCCACCACAGAGGGGTCCACACAGCCCCCCGAGCTTCCCGACCTGGCTCAGTGGCGTCAAGAAGGGGGGCCCACCCAGGAACAATTCCGGCAGGAGCAAAAGACCTGCCCCTCCCTCGAGGGATTGTGACAGCAAGCGCTCGCCCAGAGCCAAGGAGACACCACCGGGGCCCACTGGGTTTATTGGGACAATGATCTCTTGTACAGCGAGCAGAAAATCGCAGAACTGGGGGCCGGGCGAGTGCTGGTGGTGCCCCTCCACTTCAGAGACTTCCTGTTGAACCTAGCCCATGATGTCCCCCTGGCCGGGCACCTGGGCCAAGACAAGACCTACCACCGCCTGGTGACTCACTTTTTTTGGCCCAAAATGAGAAATGACGTCTCCAACCATTGCCGGTCCTGCCCGACCTGCCAGGCCAGCGGGAAGAGCGGCCGCAAACTCAAGGCACCCCTACAACCATTCCCCGTGGTGACCACCCCGTTCGAAAGGGTGGGAATAGACATTGTGGGGCCCCTGGACCCCCGAACAGCACAGGGGCATCGCTTCATCCTGGTCCTGGTGGACCACGCCACCCGCTATCCTGAGGCGGTCCCCCTTCGTACTATAACAGCCCCAGTAGTGGGTCGAGCCTTGATGGGGATCTTCTCTCGAGTGAGCTTCCCCCGGGAAGTCGTCAGCGACAGGGGTACGAACCTTATTTCAAAGTATATGAAATCCCTCTGGCAGCAGTGCGGAGTCACTTACCGCTTCACCACCCCCTATCACCCCCAGGGGAACGGACTGGTCGAGCGGTTCAACCGCACCCTCAAGGGGATGATCATGGGGCTGGAAGAACCCCTACGCCGCCAGTGGGACGTGCTACTACCGTGCCTCCTCTTCGCCTACCGAGAAGTCCCCCAGAAGTCCCTCGGCTTCAGCCCCTTCGAACTCCTGTACGGACACCCCGTTCGCGGGCCTCTCAGCCTAGTGAAGGAGGAATGGGAAATGGCCCCCCTAAAGACCCCTCCGGACGTCTACAAATACCTCCTGACCCTCCGAAATCAGACCCGGAAATTCAGGGAGATCGCTAAAGCCAATCTGGAGGCCAGTCAAGAGGACATGAAGAAGTGGTACGACCAACATGCCTCCTCCATCGAGTTTGAACCGGGTCAGCAGGTATGGGTGATGTCCCCCATCGAACCGTGTGCCTTGCAAGACAAATGGACGGGGCCCTTCAAGGTGATCGAGCGCAGGAGTCCCGTCACCTATCTCATCGACCTGGAGTCCCCCCGGAACCCCCTCCGGGTCCTCCACGCCAACAGGCTCAAACCCCACTTCATGCGCTCAGAGCTCAGCCTGCTGATGGCGACCGACAGTGGCACAGAAGGAGACTCCGAGCCCCTCCCTGACCTACTGAGGACTCGGGAAAGAGATGGCTCGGTGGACGGGGTCCGACTCTCCGAGGCCCTGACCCCAGAGCAGCGTCAAGATTGCCGGGCCCTCCTGCGGCCGTTCGCAAACCTGTTCTCCCTCGCACCCGGAGTCACCTCCTGGTGCCTGCACGACGTGGACACGGGGGACAGTCCTCCTGTCCGACACCGGGCATACCGAGTACCGGATCGGGTACGTACATGCATCCAAGAAGAAGTCTCCAAGATGCTCGCCCTCGGGGTCATCGAGCCTTCGGACAGTCCCTGGGCCAGCCCGGTCGTCCTGGTCCCCAAGGCCGCGGCACCGGGCACCACGCCGGAGCTCCGATTCTGCATTGACTATCGGGGGCTGAACGCGGTCACCCGAACCGACGCTCACCCTATCCCCCGAGCAGATGAACTAGTCGACCGCATGGGGGCAGCCCGCTACCTAAGCATCTTTGACCTGACAGCGGGCTACTGGCAGATCGGCCTCACCCCCAGGGCCCAAGAACGTTCCGCTTTCTCCACCCCGGACGGGCACTACCATTTCAGAGTGATGCCCTTCGGCATGAAGAACGCTCCAGCCACCTTTCAAAGACTGGTGAACCAGGTATTGGCGGGCCTCGAAGAATTCAGCGCCGCCTACCTGGACGACATCGCGGTATACAGCCGCCACTGGGCAGACCACCTCCACCACCTCAGAGCGGTCCTGCAGGCCCTCCAACAGGCCGGCCTCACCATAAAGGCCAGCAAGTGCCAAATCGGCCAGGGGTCCGTGACCTACCTCGGACACCAAGTGGGGAGCGGTCTGGTGGCCCCCCTCCAACTCAAGGTAGCTGCCATCCAGTCCTGGCAACCCCCCGAAACACAAACAGAGGTCCGAGCCTTCCTGGGGCTCACCGGATACTACCGGCGGTTTGTGAGGGACTATGGCAGCATTGTGGGGCCCCTCACGGAACTCACGTCTAAGAACAACCCAAAACGAGTCAACTGGACTCCCGACTGTCACGCGGCCTTCGAGACGCTGAAGGCCGCCATGTGCACCGCTCCGGTGCTCCAGGCCCCCGACTACAGCCGCGAGTTCATCGTGCAGACCGATGCCTCCGACCATGGTATTGGGGCCGTCCTCTCCCAACTGAACCCCGAAGGAGTGGACCAACCCGTGGCCTTCATCAGCAGACGCCTACTGCCCCGAGAACAGCGCTGGAGCACCATTGAGCGAGAGGCCTTCGCAGTGGTATGGGCCCTCAAGAAGCTCCGGCCGTACCTCTTCGGAACCCATTTCCGGGTACAGACAGATCATCGGCCCCTGCAATGGCTCATGCAGATGCGGGGGGAGAACCCCAAACTATTGCGATGGTCCATCTCCCTGCAGGGGATGGACTTCACTGTGGAGCATCGCCCTGGCCAAGACCACGCCAACGCGGATGGCCTGTCCCGCTTTTTCCGCCTCGACGAGGAAAGTCCCCAAGAAGATGGGTGACTCTCCCCGCCTTCAGCTGGGGGGGACGCATGTTGGACAGGCCACATGAAGGGCTCGCTCCCTCCCCGCAGGACAGGGCCCGGGCCACCGTCAGCACCATTGCCCGGCCCAGCCGCCATCTTGGACACGGCACCACGCGGCCGCGCGGCCTCAGCCCGACCCCAACCCTGGGCCTGGCCAGGCCCCGACATCCCGGCACCACCCTCCACCCAGGAGGTGAACGGACCACTTGGCAGGTCAATGGGAGTAAGAAGTGTCGATGGCTCTCCCCCGCCAGGTGCCGAGCACCCCCAGCCTCCTCGGGCGCTGGCTCCACCCCCCTGCTGGGTGTCTGGACTCCCTCATCCCAGACCTCCCGACCTCCAAGAGCGAGGGTCCGGACATCAAAGGGCGCCAGACCTATAACTGAGGCCGCCCCAGGACAGGAAGGCAGTTGTATCCTGGAGTCGAGAGACACCGCGACGAACTCATCCTTGACGGACTGCTGGCGCTGCCACAGCCCTGCCTTGTGCACTATTGTCCTGCCTGCTGGCGCTGCCGCGGCCCTCTGCAACCTTCATCCTCGTGGGACCTGCTGGCGCTGCCGCGGCCCTCTGCAACCTTCATCCTCGTGGGACCTGCTGGCGCTGCCGCGGCCCTCTGCAACCTTCATCCTCGTGGGACCTGCTGGCGCTGCCGCGGCCCGTTGTAACCTTCATCCTCGTGGGACCTGCTGGCGCTGCCGCGGCCCGTTGCAACCTGCATTCTCGTGGGACCTGCTGGCGCTGCCGCGGCCCGTTGTAACCTTCATCCTCGTTGGGACCTGCTGGCGCTGCCGCGGCCCGTTGCCACCTACGACCTCTTCGGGACCTGCCGGCGCTGCCGCGGTCTGACCCATCCGAACACCGAGCTCGAGGATTGTGAGCTATCACCGTTACACCTCAGTACCCGTGGGTACCAAGACTGTCCCGCTACCCCCTTCCCTTACTAGAGACTAGAATTGAGAGGATCATCGTGTCCTGATCGCCTTGTATCGTACCACTCTACTACCAGAAGTGCCTATAAAAGGTGTTACCCTGATCTTTGTGTGGTGTCCATCTGTGGGGGGGAAGTTACCTGTCTGTGCGATCACTGTGCTCGGCCGACCCTCCAGGTCCCCGTCTAACACAGAAATAGAGATGGAATTGAATTTTTAAAAATTAAATTTGATGGCATTGAGGAAGTACAGCTAATTGCTCGTTGTTCTGCTAGATTTTTGCTTGTAAAAGACTTATATGTTCGTCGTAAGCAGTTTCCTGTTTGCTTGGCATATGCGGTGACAATCCATAAATCGCAAGGTTTAAGTGTAGACTGTGCATTGGTGAATATTGGCAGTTCTGTGTTCAAGGAGGGTATGGCATATGTGGCATTGTCACGAGTTAGGACTTTATCGGGATTGTACTTGATTGAGTGTGATGTCACAAACATTTGTGCGGATCTAGATTGTGTTAAGGAATACAATAGGTTGAGAAGAGAGTATGCGCCACATTTGCCTCAGTATCCTTTGTTTGAGAAACGTGTGGTAGGCCGGAAACGAAGAAATGTGACCAATACTGGGGAGGTTGTAGCAAAAAGACGAAAAGTCGATGAACCTGAAATTATAAGCAGACACAAAAAGGATTCTGTTGAAGATGTTGTTGGTTTTCAATTTGAAAACAGTTCTGGTGTCAACTGCTATGCTAATGTAGTGGTTAATGTTTTGTTTTCTCTAGAAAATGTAAAAGAAGAGATTGTGGTCAATTCTGATCAAAGATTTTGCAGTTTGTTAAATTCTGTGTTAGAGAAATGTAGCACTGATAGAACAAACATAGAAAGTGTGTCTGAAATTCGAAATCTGTTAGACAGATGTTCAGGCCAAACACAATTCTCTCAAAATAGTCAGCAAGATTGTCAGGAGTTTTTAATGTATATGCTTGATGTATTGCATGATGAAGGTGTAGATGTAGATCACCTGTTTGGGCTTTCTTATCAATGGCAGCATGACTGCGAGAACTGTAGGGTATCAAGTACTACTAGTGTAGACTCAGAAAGATTTATATATTTAACTTTGCCAGACAGTAAATCAGTCTCTTTTAATAAGCTAGTAAAAGCAGCTGATCACAACATGGAGTGTAGCCAATGTAAATCTGAAATGATGTCCACATTATTTATACGAACATATGGCCAGTATGTAATTTTAATGTTCCAACGATGTAGGCCTGATGGAACAAAATTGACAACTTTAATTAAAAATTTTGTGGCTTCACAGTTGTCAATATCAGGAAGGACTTTTGTAACTGTAGCAATTATATATCATGATGGTCCTTCAATAACATCAGGACATTATACAGCTTATTTAAAGTGTAGAAATTGCTGGTCATTCTGCAATGATTCTGTTTTAATTTTCAAAAAAAAATTGCCATATGACCTTAAAAACTCTTACCTGGTGTTTTTAAAACCAAAATTTTAGGGAAAGAATCTCGGGATGTGCTCTGAGGAATTTCAAGAAGTTCTCATGGCTCCTACACTATTTGGCCTTGAGGATAAGTGTAGTACAGAGACATAACTTCTTACCATAACACTGGACGTCATGGAGAAATACGTGCACTTTGAATGAGTTCAGAAAAACTATTTCTTTTTATAAGCTAATTGAAGCAGCCAATCAAAACATGGAGTAGAGGGAATGTAAGTCTGCAATGCTGTCTACTGTTTTACATTGCTTTGTGATTAAAAGTGATGTAGAGAATTAAATAATTGTACTAGTCATAAAGGTAGTGTAAGTCTGCTTCATAGTAAGCAGTATCAGTGTGATAGGAAATGTAGAACATGATTGAGCAAGAAGGGGAAGATATTACTAGTCCAGGATTGTGGAAATGATCTTCAACATTTTAATTCTGAAAGTTGCGGAAATGCGAAAAGACGGGATTGGCTTACAAGAAATCCAAGAGTTATAAATGGGTCTGACAAGATTTGGCCTTGTGGAAACTTGTGGTAGAGACCAAGAAGTCATTTATTGTATGTAACATGTTTTTGAAAACGATGGAGGTTTTCTTTCAGAAAGTGGCGGGTTGAAAGTAATAACAGCACAACAGAGTGTAAGCTGTTCATAGGACATCCTTGGCCGTCATGGAAAGTAAGTTAACTTTAAGGAGTTCTGAATTCTGATTTGTTATGTTGTATGGGTTTTTTAAACACAATCATTTTGATTGTGTTTTTTTTCCCCCGCTGTTATATGATGAATACCTTCAAGTCACTGTTTTTAGTGAAATTTGATACATTCTGAGAACAGCAAAAATAAACCATTTAACATGTATAATTAATTCTGTTCTGTTTGCATTTATGATGTACATGTAGAACTGTGTAGGAGGCATGGAGAAGGTGAGGCTTCTGTAAGTGTCAAAGTTGTTGCATACAGTGAACACATTCACACATCGGTCCACTCTTCCTTGGATGTGGTGGAGGTGGTGGGAAAGCACCAGCTGAAGCTACTAAAGAAGCCATTGCTCACTGGTAACAAAGGGTCTTTCTCTCACAATGATGAAAGTCAGAGTGAGGAAAGAAAGAGGGATTTTCATCATTTGGGAAAAACAATAGTTCTCAACCAATGAAAAGTGTTCATTTTAGATTATATGACCTAGTCTTACATCATTAGGAAACCAAAAGTGAAATGAACCAATGAAAAGTGTTATTACCAAGTCACATGACCTGCTGTGTTTACGTTACACGCTTTGCAGGGCCTCCCGGTTTGCTTCCAGAAACCTGTGCTTTGCGACTCGGTAAGCGTACCAGTTCGCTAACGTAGTACGTCATATGACGTATCACGCGACAATGCGAAACGTCATGCGGACGGGAGGCGTCACGATGTTGTTTTCTAACGCGGCAGTTGCGGTCTATTTCGCGGCATCAAGGTCAGCTAACGGGAAGCTTCCCGATTCGCGAAGTGGGAACGAAGAAAAAAAATAAAAAAATAAAAAGTTATTAATAAACATATAAAATATATTTTGGAATTTAAAGAAGAATACATTTTACAGCTACAGATATTTGCTATTAAAAAACCATTGAAATTCACTGAAAAAACCATAGGTTATAGATTATATATAGTTAGGAATTAGCATTTACAAAACCTTGAAAATTCACTGAAAAAACCATAGGTTATAGACCATATATAGTTAGGAATTAGCATTTAAAAAACCTTATTTTACTCACACAAAACCATTGAAATTCCATATATAGTTAGTTGCACTAACTATATATCGCGCACCCGCAATCCACTGCTGATGATGTCACATATTACATCATTCATGACATGGTCAGTGACATCACTGATGACATCACTGATGACATCTCAAATGACATCACTGATGACATCACTGATGACATCTCATTTGACATCATTCTTGTGCTAATACGATAAACCTCTTCAGACTCTAATATAACCTTAGATACACTCAGTGTATACAGAAACTCACACACTGTCACTCATCCATGGAGTTACTCACACACCTAGTCAGTCATGCAAAGAAACAATCTCACCTCCATTTCCTCAACTATACAGTTATACACACCTTACTTATTCAAGCATATACTAACACATATTTACTCTCTTATACAATCCCTGATACAAGTTCACAATGATCCATACAGCTACTCACACATTCAGTGGCTCTCATGCACAGTTATTTATATATGCCAACTCTCACATGTACTGTGTTTTACATATGTACTTACTTTGACATGTAGCACTGAGATATCCATTCACTCACCAATGCACTCATGCACACAGTCAACCACCCATACAGCTGTTTCCACATGCACTTTTGAACCCATACATCTAGTGAATCAACTGCTCACACATCTATGCACAGAGTCATACACCTCCCAGGCACCCACACACACACTCAGGGGCATATTATCAAGGGGGTTTATCTCCGCTTTTTTGGCTTTAAAAGCCAAGAAAGCGGAGATAAAATTATCTCCCTATTACCAAGCTGTGGCTAACACCAGTTAGCGACAGCTAATAGGAGATAGCGACCATCTTGAGCCCCGCTTTGCATGTCAGTGATATTTATCACTAATGACATGCAAAGTGGGCGTGCCAAGATGTTAGCGACTGGAAACAGTCGCTAACATCGCTATCTCCTATTACCAACTTTTGGAGATATTCGCGCTAAGCGCGAATATCTCCAAAAGCTAACACCTGCCCTGAGCAGTTCTTAGCCATGTTAACCAATGGGAGGTGGATAACATGGCTAAGAGCATTTGCTCGATAATGCATGAATATCGCTGACTTTTCAGCGATATTCATGCATTGCGGCCGTTTTTTATCGCATTTGCGATAAACCTTGCTAATAGCAAGGTTTATCTGCGATAAAAATCGCCTATGTGCGGCGATAATTTTTGTCTCTAAACAAGTTAGAGACAAAAATGATCTCTATTGGTTGGTAATATGCCCCTTAGTCTCCCATACAAATACTTGAGCAACCAATCAATAACCCATATACTTACTCATATAGCTACTGATCAACACATGCAGCAGTTTACAGAACAACAAACATAATGATGCACAAATTAAGACAGTTTAGTCACTAACCCGTGCACTCAGTGAGACACATTTAATCACTCACTCATACAGTCAGTCATGCACCTACTAAATCCTTCGTCCAGACACTTATACATCCACTCATTCTTCAATATGTAAGACATATTTAAACTTTACAGAAACAAAAAATCACTGGATGTTGTTATCAGTAACCCTGGGCGTAGTGGGGCGTAGTGGGGCTCCGCGGAGCTACGCGGAGAGGGCGAGAAGCTACGCCCACTCCCGCACTCCGCGTAGCCCCACTACGCACCTCCCTCCCGCTCTCCCCTACATACTTTATTTAAGCATTTACACGGATTAAAACAACTTAAAAGCACTTACCTTGTCCGGGGCTCGTCCGGGTCTTCATCTTTGAATAGCGTCCTTTGCCTGGATACCAATGCGCATGCGCGGGCGCCCACGCATGCGCATTTCTCCCGAGAAATGCGCATGCGCGGCCGCCCGCGCATGCGCATTGGTATCCAGGCAAAGGACGCTATTCAAAGATGAAGACCCGGACGAGCCCCGGACAAGGTAAGTGCTTTTAAGTTGTTTTTATCCGTGCAAATGCTTAAATAAAGTTATCTAGTGGAGGGCGGGAGGGAGGCGGGTGGCGGCCGACTCGGCTACGCTCACGGAGTGGGCGTAGTGTTGCCGGCTACGCTGTCTACGCAAAATGCGTAGAAGGCAACACTACGCCTACTCCGTGGGCGTAGCCGATTCGCACGCCCACCCTTAGTTATCAGTGATGTCATCAGTGATGTCATTTGAGATGTCATCAGTGATGTCATCAGTGATGTCACTGACCATGTCATGAATGATGTAATATGTGACATCATCAGCAGTGGATTGCGGGTGCGCGATATATAGTTAGTGCAACTAACTATATATGGAATTTCAATGGTTTTGTGTGAGTAAAATAAGGTTTATTAAATGCTAATTCCTAACTATATATGGTCTATAACCTTTGGTTTTTTCAGTGAATATATATATATATATATATATATATATATATATGTCTGTCACAGGTGGGGTTAATTTCTGAAAGGAAAAATGCAGATTGTCCCGCCTACACTCTTCTTTTTGAGTAGCCCTAGAAAACCTTCACTGAGATGGAGTAAGTGGAAAACAATGTTTGGGCATAATGCTGGGGTTTGTGGTACAAATTTGAGTGCCAAACGGAAGTGTTCTTTCCTGTTGCATTGTCTGGGAAGTGAGGGGCAGGAGATTCTAGAGAATTTTGCCATAGTTGAGTGTGGGGAAGCAAAGGGATTTAAATGAATATAAGCTATGTCTGTTAAAACATGTTCTCCATTATCTTCCAAGAATGAGTACTCTAATGGAAAGGTATCATTTTGGGTTGTGGGAACAGGGTAAAGAGGAGACAGTGGAATAATATATCACTAGTCTCAAGAAGTTAGCAGCTACATGTAAGGGGGTTTGGGCCCAGATCGCTGTACTGGGGTGAATGTATGACATTGTTCTGCATTCTGTCCATCAACTGTTGTTTTTGCATTTGTCACCCTGAGTGGGACAGGTATGCTCAGACGTTAGTCCCGTGCTCTCCATGCCACTGGAATCAAGCTATCCTGGCTGATGAGGGCTGAAAGCCCGGAACCGGTCCGAGGATGCTTGTTTCCAGTCCAGGGAGGATCTGGCTTGGCAGTTCGGGCTGGACTGTTCCCATGGGGCACAGGGTCAAAACTGATTTGCATATGGCTGGGTTCAAAGTGGAATGGCATGGTGAGCAAAAAAACGATGGATTTAGGCCCAGATCTCTGTACTGGGGTGAATGTATGACATTGTTCTGCATTCTGTCCATCAACTGTTGTTAGGTCTTCTCTATTCCATCCTGTAGGGATGGTAGGAGAGATTATAGTAAGCGGTCCGAAAAGTCTACCCAAACAGCGGATTCAAAACTGTTCATGTGAGCCAGGCGCGTGCACATCACATCACACACCATTTGTTGTCAGCTTGTGAGCCTTGGCATCAGACTTCAAAGGATCCGCTCCCCCGCCCCCCCATGAGACTTCAAAGGAATCCGCTCAGATCCCCCCCCACGCAATGCCGAGAGCATGTTTTTCACTGCTCCGAGAGGCTTCTTTGTATCAGCCTGACTGCATGCTTGTTTAATGTGGTGGATACTCACTGCCTTCTAGTGGCCATGTTTTATTGTGAAAAGCTTCAGCCTCCTGCCCGTCCCTGACCCTAGTCCTCCCCACGCGGCCTCAAGCGCCATCGCTCAAGTGCTTCCATCCAAAGTATGTCAACAAAAAAAGGGGCATATGTTTGTTTAATCACTGTGGGAAGCGGCCACTCTCTTCCGATGCCGTCAGAGCTCAGCAGAAAGGCACCCACGGTCTCCAACGGGGCGATCACCATCAAAACAGGTTTTAACAAGAAATGAATCTCCGCATCAACCACAACTGGACCACAAGTTTTAAAAATGCTTGTCTGCATCCGCCTTCGAGGAGTGTACATAACACTAAACAATTCCGGGCAAAAAAGACGCCTGCCCGTCTTTTTTACAGCACACATTGATCACAACAC
This sequence comes from Lissotriton helveticus, assembly GCF_964261635.1. NCBI lineage: Eukaryota > Metazoa > Chordata > Amphibia > Caudata > Salamandridae > Lissotriton > Lissotriton helveticus. The sequence continues at coordinate 1,176,620,714 of NC_136059.1, forward strand.
CAAACGACTGCAAAACGCTCCAGCAACATCGAGGATGACTTACGCTCTTAACGCCCCCCAAAACACAGCCATGCACAAAGGCACCCTCTTCTCCGACCGCCCGCTTAACTAGAAACGAGGGCTTGAAAGGCTATCACCCACTGACCTTGTAAGGTCCTCAGGGAGTACTTATGTCGATGGCACAAAGAACGGCCACCCAAACACATGCGCCCAGGGAACAAGTCTACACCTCCGCAAAACCCGGGCATATATTTAGACAGTACAGAAAAAACACCCTCACATCCCCTCACCCTGACATCCTCTCACAATCCCTCACCCTCACACACCCCCTCACACACCCACCCTCTCACCCTCACATACCCTCTCACCCTCACACACCCTCTCATTCCCCCTCATCCTCACACGCCCTCTCATCCTCACCCTCACACATGCTCTCACCCACCCTCACACCCCTCACCCTCACACCCCCACACCCTCACCCTCACACCCCCCTCACCCTCACACCCCCCTCACCCTCACACCCCCACACCCCTCACCCTCACACCCCCTCACCCTCACACCCTCACTCTCACACACCCCCTCACCCTCACACCCCACTCTCACACCCCCTCACCATAACACACCCTCACCATAACACACCCTCACACACCCTCACCCTCACACACCTCCACCCTTACTCACCCTCACACACCCTCTCACCCTCACCCCCCTCACACCCCCTCACCCATCCTCACCCTCACACACCCTCACCCTCAAACCCCTCTCCCTCACATACCCTCACACCCTCACCCCCTCACACCCCCTCACCCTCACACACCCTCACTCTCACACCCCCTCACCCTCACACACCCTCACCCTTACACACCCTCACCCTCACACACCCTCTTCCTCACCCTCAGACACCCTCTCACCCTCACACACCCTCACCCTCACACCCCTCATCCTCACCCCCTCACACCCCCCACACCCCTCACCCTCACACACACCCTCACACCCCCTCCCCTCACAACCCCACACCCTCACCCTCACACCCCCTCAAACCCCCTCACACTTAGACACCCTCACCCTCGCACCCCCACACCCTCACACCCCCTCAACGCCACACACCCCCTCAACGCCACACACACCCTCACCCTCACACACCCTCACCCTCACACACCCTCACCCTCACACACCCTCACCCTCACACCCTTACCCTCACATCCCCTCGCGTTCCCTCACCCTCACCCACTCACACCCCCTCACCCTCACTCCCCCTCACACTTCCTCACCCTCACACACCCTCACCCTCACACCCTCACCCTCACACTCCCTCACCCTCACACACCCCCTCACCCTCACATCCCCTCGCGTTCCCTCACCCTCACCCACTCACACCCCCTCACCCTCACACCCCCTCACCCTCACACCCTCTCACCCTCACAACCCTCACACCCTCTTTCCCTCACCCCCTCACTATCACACCCCCTCACTCTCACAACTACACCCCCTCACCCCCTCACCCTCACACCCCCTTACCCTCACACCCCCTCACCCACGCCCTTACCCTCACACACCCCCTCACCCTCACACTCCCTCACACACCCTCACTCCCCCTCACCCTCACTCACCCTCCCCTCACACACCCTCACCCTCACACACCGTCACCCTCACTTCCCCTCACCCTCACACCCCCTCAACCTCACAACCTCACACACCCTGACACCCTCACCCTCACACCCTCACCCTCACCCTCACACCCCATTACCCTCACATCCCCTCACCCTCACACTCCCTCACCCTCACAACCCCTCACCCTCACACACCCTTACCCTCACACCCACTCACCCTCACACACCCTCACACACCCACACTAACCCTCACACCCCCTCAACCTCACCCTCACTCACCTTCACACCCTCAGCCTCACACCCTCACACACCCTTACACACCCTCACCCACCCTCACCCTTACACCCTCACACCCCCTCACCCTCACACACCCTCACCCTCACACACACACACACCTTCAAACCCCCTCACCCTCACACACCCTCACACACCCTCACTCACCCTCACCCTCACAACCCTCTCACCCTCACACACCCTCAGTCACCCTCACACCTCCTCACCCTCACCCTCACACCCCATCACCCTCACACCCCCTCACCCCCTCACCCTCATACACCCTGACACCCTCACACACCCTCGCTCACCCTCACCCCCTCACCCTCACCCCCTCACACCCCCTCACCCTCACACACCCTCACCCCCTCACCCTCACACCGCCACACCCCCTCACCATCACTCCCCCTCACTCCCCCTCACACCCTCACACCCCCTCACCCTCACAACCCTCTCACCCTCACACACCCTCACTCTCACACCCCCTCATCCTCACACACCCTCACCCTCACACCTTCTCACCCTCACACACCCTCACCCCCTCACACACCCTCACTCACCTTCACTCACCCTTACACACCTCACCAGCATAGCATAACAACACACAGCATAGCATAACAAAACAGAGTATAGCATAGCAAAACAAAAAAAGCATAGATTAGCAAAACAGCATAGCATAACAAAACAAAGCATAGGATAGCAAAACAAAACATAGCATAACAAAACAAAACATAGCATAGCAAAACACAACAAAGCATAGCATAGCATAACAAAACACAGCATAGCATAACAAAACACAGCATAGCATAGCATAACAAATCAAAGCATAGGATAGCAAAACATAGCATAGCATAACAAAACAAAAGATAGGATAGCAAAACAAAACATAGCATAGCATACAGCATCACTCAGCACCACCACAGCATCACTCAGGGGTACCACAACATCACTATGAGCTACCACAGCATCACTGAACGCCACAGCATCACTAGTTCGCAATCACAACATCACTCAGCGCTACCACAGCATCAATCTGCGCAACCATTCAACAACAACTGGTTCAAATGTGTTCTCTCAATGTTTCAAGCTTTATTACAAATGTAACAAAAAGATGTTAATATTTCACTTCTGTTCTTGGATTTTTGTCACAATAAAATACACTGAACATAATCTTCACAAAAGTTATTTACAAAAGTTTTAGCTATTGCCATTATAAATTACAAAAACTTTTATTTAAGTATTAATTAAAAAAAAAATCCATTGTTATTTGTAATATCAATACATGTAAGTCATGTAAATACAACATATATTGCATTACAAATGCTATAGGTGTCACATTTGCGAAAGTTATAACTATTGGCATTGTAAATGATAAAGCTATTAATTTAGCTATTTTCAAAAACAAAACATAAATAAGAAATGTGTAATTTACAATACCACAGCTCAAACGTTCCTAATGCGAGACCTATTGCATTGCAAATGCTTGTTTTTGCATTTGTCACACTGAGTGGGACGGGTATGCTCAGACGTGAGTCCCGTGCTCTCCATGCCAATGGAATCAAACTATCCTGGCTGATGAGAGCTAAAAGCCCGAAACCGGTCCTAGGATGCTTATTTCCAGTCCAGGGAGGACCTGGCTTGGCAGTTCAGGCTGGACTGTTCCCATGGGGCCAGGGTCAAGACTGATATGCATATGGCTGGGTTCAAAGTGGAATGGCATGGTGAGCAAAAAACACGATGGATTTAGGCCCAGATCTCTGTACTGGGGTGAATGTATGACATTGTTCTGCATTCTGTCCATCAACTGTTGTTTTTGCACATGTAAGTTTGAAGCTGCAATTGAAGAAAGAATTAGAGAGCAATTTGCATTGAAATATGCAAGTGACAAAATCAGGGAAGAGTTGTGGTTGAAGGATGAACCACGCCAGGAGGAAGTGATTATGTTGGCATAAAGAGTAGAACACATGCTCAAATGCATGTCTGAGCTAAGCAATGCCAAAGAAAAACGTGGTGTATTAACTGAGAAGGTTGAGGAAATTATATGTGAAGTCAAACGGAAAGAAGTGTTGAAAGATACTCACTTAAACTTCACAAGAGAATGTTTCAGGGGTGAGGAAAGTTGTCATAGGGCAAATGTAAGTGACTGTCTGGCTTTGATTGTCTATTTCAATGACTTGTGAAAAAAGTCCTTTTATTAAAAATGTTGCAGAAATAAAGCAAAAATAGATGTGAGGAAAGAAGTAAAGGAGGTTTCACAGGAAATTGTATCTCAAATGAATGAACATGGTGATGAACATCCTAGTGAGTTGATGAAAGTGGATGGGACAGATCTACTTATGATAGTTGGAAGGAAAGAACTATCCAATGAGCAAAGGCTTGTACACTAGAATGAGTCAGAGGGAGCGTAATCGGTCGAAATATCTACAAGACTACATGATCAGCTGGGTCTGTTGGCTTAGTGGACTAGTGCTTCCCCTGTAGGGGCCTGTGTTTGACCTCATGGTTCCAGCTCTAAATCTCGGCAGGTCCACTCAGCCTTTCATACCTCTGCGGTCGATAAAGAGTTAGGTAACAACATCTGTTATTCAGCACCAAGATGCCCAAGTGCACTTTACAAATACACATTATGTTATCAGCTGATATGGAGCATGTGTATATAACCTTTCTGTCAAGAAATGTGGAAATGATTTATGTAAATAATGTCTGGTTTAGATTTTGGTTGAATCATTATATTTAGCTTAGTATAGATGGTTTTCCTATATTTATGTTGTTGGAAAGGAAGGGAGAAGTGCAATGTCTCTGTTATGGAACATAGTGTGTGGAATGTGATGTGAGAAGAATGTTAGCGGTGAGGTTCTGTGGCAGTTGCTTCAGGGCGGTTGATAAGTGGGGTGTGTTAGATCTATCATCCTTGAGGTGGTCTTTCCCCAGACCTTTTGCCTTTCATTTTTGCTGATTATTTTTGCTGGCCTTAGGACTCTGACCACTTTACCACTGCTAACCAGTGCCAAAGTGCATGTGCTTCTCCCCTAAACATGATGACATTGGTGTACACAAGATTGGCATATTTGATGAACTGGTAAGTCCCTTGTAAAGTGATATGCAATATACTCAGGGCCTGTACTTCAAATGCTACTAGTGGGCTGCAGCACTTATTGTTCCACCCACATAAGTAGCCTTTCAAACCTGTCTCAGGCCTGCCACTGCAGTGCCTGTGTGTGCAGTTTACTGCTACTTTGACTTGGCATGTAAAACTAATTGACAAGCCCTAAACTCTCCTTTTATTTAGGCCTGAGCGTAAAATTCCGCTCCGCTCGTGGAGTTTGCGGAATAAGCAACTCCATGTTGTAGGAAGCTGGTTCTGTATATACTATACCAAAGTAAGGAATAGTGTGCACAGAGTACAGTGGATCTCCAAAAGCTTACAGAAGTGAAAGTAGATAATCCCTTACTCTCTATTTGGGGTAGTGTTAATCATGTATTACACTCACTTAGGCAAGAAATGATTTCACACACTCAAAGACTGAACTCTGACCAATTTGTTTTGTATAAAAATATAATTTAGTTGTATTTTATTTCTAGAACCCACCAGTACCTGGTACAGGTAAGTGTAATAGTACTTTGCAAGAATAATGCAGTTGAATACAGTTGAATACAATTGGTTTGGTTACAGGTAGGTCAAAGGTCCAGAAACTGTTCAAATTACTGTACAGTTACCTCATAATTACTTTGTGAGTATTTGTTGTGCTACTTTTCACATTACTTTTCTTACTCAGTGGGGTATGCCTAGATACCACACTGGGACATTTCACAGATAAAGGTAGGTAATGCAATTTGTTATTGAAATATACTTATTTGATTTTTCATATAATTTCCAACTCCACACTTAGAAGCTTTTTCACAGAAAAGCAGTCATTGCACTCCTATAGGAGGAAAGTTATCGGTTTAAAGATAAGAACTTGGTCTTGGGAGCTTGGGTTCTGGGGGCTAAAACAAGGGTTCCCCCAGGGTCACGGATGCACTCAAAGAGCACCCTCAGTGGCACCTGGGTGGCCGGGTGCAGAGTGCTGAGGCCCAATGTTATCCAATGGGGGATAGGGGCCTCTAGTTGGCGGATGCTCACGGGCACGCCACTTGTATGTGGAAGCAAAGCTCCTAGGGTTAATTTCAGGGCAACGGTGGATCTGAGTGGCACTGAGTTGGCTGGGTGCTGGCTTGGCGTTGGGTGCCTTGTTATTTTCACAGGGAGTTGCGAGTATTGGTTTGTGATTGCAGGTTCGGTCCAGGAAGTCTTCTGGGAGGACCCAACAGTGGGCAGGTCAGTTGGAGGGCTCATGGATGTAGCTGCACCTCTTGTCCTTTTTCTCCAGGGTGCAGGGCAGCTGGATGCAGGGGTGCCTGTTGAGGTCAGATTTCAACTCACCGGCCACTCGCGGTTGGGGGAGTGTCCATGTAGAGGCTGCAAGTGACATTGGGGAGTCCTGGAGGGGTCAACCCAGGATGGACTCTAAATCTGGAGCGCTGGAGGACCTCTATGGGACCCGTGGGCCACTTGGACTCGGGCCGCAGGCGACTGGTGCATTGGTGGTTCCAGGAGTTGAGTTTCTTCATCCTCAGCAGGCTCAGAGTCTGTCTTTGGAATTCCTTTTGAACAGAGCTGCTGTTCACAGCAGATCCAGTGTTTGTTGAAAGCAGTCAGTCCTCCCAGGGGTTCTGGAGGTTGCTGGCTGCAGGCCAATGTGACTTTTGGTGCAGGGTCTCTGGAAACTGCAGATGTGCCGGTAGGGCTGGGGCCAAGTCAGTTCTTCTCTGCAGTCACCACTGCTGGGCATCTTCTTTCATCCTTCTTCTTCATTGATTGCTGGAATCCGCCTTCTGGGTTCAGGGCTGCCCCCTTAATACTGTATTTAGTTTTTTTTGGGGGATCTCGAGGTCCGTACCTAATGGGATACTGACCTTAGTGTGACTACACCCTTGGTGTGCTCACCCCATGTGGGAGAGTGGGAATAATCCCTAAAACTGATTGAAGAGTGCCTTCCATCTGCAAGATGGCGGGCATTGAAGAGTGGGCTTCACCTCGCCTCCCCCAACTGAGGGGTGGGGTTGAAAGAGGTGGACACACCTTCTGGGCTGTTCTAATTTATTTCTCCTGTCTTCCTACCATAAATGGGGTGAGACAGGAAGGGGGCCTGCTCCTGATAGCAGGAGAGGCTGGGAGTCGTGTTACAAAGGCCGCAACACCTTTGAAACTACCCTGCCACAGATGGTTCTTACTGACCTGGGGGGTGGTGAAACCACCTCCGCTCAAGAAAGGCTTTGTTTCTGGGCCCGGGGGTCAAGAAACATGTCTTGTGGTGGCAGGCTGATGTTTACCAGTCAGGGAAACCTTCAGAGGCTGGTCGTTTACTAGGGGGAAGTTCTAAGATGCCCTCTGACTGCATTGTATAATAAATCCCACACTCGCATCAGTGTAGGTTTATTATGCTGAGAAGTTTGCTTCCAAACTTCCCAGAATTCAGTAAAGCATTATGGTGCTGTGGAGTTCGTAATGACAATCTCCCAGACTGCATACTCTTTAATGGCTTTACTGCACTGACAATGTCTAAGAATGGATTTAGACACTGGTTAGGTATAGTGCTCATGCAACTCTATCCTCACCAGTGGTATAGTACACCCAGCTAGATGGGTGTCTTACCTATACAATAGACCTGTGGTTCCCAAACTGTGCACAGTGGCACCCCGGTGCACCGTTAGGAGTAGCCGGAGCGCCACACACGATGTGGGATAGTGTGTGCTGAGGAAGCTTCTAATGATGCAGTTGTGAGAATGTGAACAATTAACTACATCTAAGCCTGAAGGCAGCAGGTGAAGCTTATTTAAATTACACTCAGCTGCAGCGCAACACAAGGGGGAGTTAGAAATGCTACCTTTGTAATCCGGAATCATGGTTTGGCCCAAGACGGCACGTCCGCTATTTGCGCGTAGGACGTGTTTTCACGAAGCCTCCGCATATGCAGCAGCCAGCAGACTGTCGAGCGTTCTTGTTGCTCGAGTTCAGCTGCGCCTCTGAAGACCCTCTTCACAACTTACAAGTAGGGTGTTTGCACACTAGAGTACTCCTTGCTTTAAGGTAAACTGCACAGAAGGGGGACATGAAATAACTTGTAACCCCCAAGCCGGTGTGTTTCTGTTGGCTGCTGTCCCTGCATTTTGTTCTGTGAAGAAACATCATACCGGAATTTACTAGGTAGAAATTCCAGTGGGTACACTCACTGTGGAACTAGGTCACATTACAGCTTGGATCAATTTCTCGGCCCTAGTCTAACCCTCAGCCAAGGCCAAGCAGGACGAATGTAATAAAGAACTTGTTTCTTTCTCAGCCTCAGTGAAAGCAATTCCTCCTCAGTATATTTCTCCATGTTAGTGACAAGAGTATGGCCTCCAAAATTAAATGAGTAGTACAGCTTATCTGGAACTGGTTCTACCCTCTGAAGCTGTTTCGTACAGCTGAAGATGTATTTCACAGAGAGAAAATTTAGAGGCATATTAACAAGGGCCTTATCGCCGCTTTAGCGGGAATTTTTCCCGCTAAAGCGGCGATAATTTTATCGCCCTATTACCTAGCTGTCGCTAACACCAGTTAGCGACAGCTATTAGGAGATAGAGATCATCTTGGGGCCCACCTTTGCATGTCAGCGATAATTATCGCTAATGACATGAAAAGTGGGCGTGCCAAGATGTTAGCGACTGGAAACAGTCGCTAACATCGCTATCTCCTATTACTTACTTTTGGAAATAATCGCGCTAAGCGCAATTATCTCCAAAAGCTAACGCCTGCCCAGAGCAGTTCTTAGCCATGTTATCCAATGGAAGGTGGATAACATGGCCAAGAGCATTGTCACGATAATGCATGAATATCGCTGATTTTTCAGCGATATTCATGCATTTCGCACGATTTTTACCGCTTTTGAGATAAACCTTGATAATATCAAGGTATCTCAGCGGTAAAAATCGTCGGAGCGCGGCGCTATAATTATAGCCGCTAACCAAGCTTAGCGATAATTATCCCTATTGCTTGGTAATATGCCCCTTAGTGTTATGAACCACTGAACGCACTTACATTTTCTCCACTTTTGCCCGATTCAGAAAAGCTTCCTTTGAACTCGGGATAAAGATTTTGGAGCTCATTCTGAGTGGTCTGATGTGTTTATTTCTGCTTTAATTTGGGTTAATTACTGCTGCACAATTACCATCTTTACTGATTGTCGAGTTAAAAACGATCACACAAAGTGTGTTTCTGCTCACATTTGCACTTAGGATATATAAACAGAGAAGTACCTGGAATTCAAGGATTGCACGCTGTTAAATCACTCCAGACTGGGCCACCTATGTTTTATATCTGGGAAGAGGAGTGCAGCAGAGGGATGAGAGATTCGCAGAAACTAAAAGTGACACCAAGACTTTCAGTCTGAGAAAACAAGGGCAAGCAGCAGATGGAATAAAGAATACACAAGGGTAAAACAATGTGTGAAAGAATCAAAGGGGAAGAGAAGGATAGCTGGACATAAAGGCAAAGAGATTGGAGAAATAGAACATATGAAGAGGAAAGGCATCAACAAGAGGTGGAGAAACAAAAAGGATGAAGGAATAGAAGATGCTTTAGTTTTTCATAATTGAAGGTTTCACAAAACGTCATTAATTGACCATATAGAGATACAGGAGGGTCAGCAACAATGCAAGCTTCCTTTAATGCAAAGAACAGGCACACATAGCTGCTCTTTGGCTCTATTTTAGTGTTTAGTAGTGCATTCTAGGGCTTGTAGTTTGTCTTTTTTACAATATGAGTATCATCTCACTACTCATGGCAAGCGAGAGTTAATAGGTGACTCTGAGTCTGAGAGGATTAGGGCGGGCAGCGGGACAGTGCCTGTGCAGGGAGGCCAGGAAGTGCCAAAAAAACAAGTGTTGCAGCCCGCTTTGTAATTCATGGGCCATTATAGTGGAAGCAGCAGTGAGAATTAGGTAGCTGCTTAGCTCTCACAGCTCTGGGTTTCAGAGCTTTAAAATTGGGCTGCAAAACTTGGCTTTGGCAATAGCTGACCTCGCTGCACATGCCCAGGGTTTGCTTCTTCACTGGAAGCAGCTCTTTGCATGACAGTGCTTACTTCAGTTATTACTGAGGTGGCATGGTAGTAAAAAAAATAATTATGGATTGGGATGCGGCCTGAGTGATTGCCATTGGTTGAGATTAATTCAAGCATTCCAACCATCACCTTGTTCTTTGTACTTCACTTATTTGAAATACACATCGCCTTCATCCGTATTAATTTCAGGGAGAAAACTGGAAGTACCTCCGAGGTCGGGCTTACATCCCCCCACTAGTAAAAAAAAAAGTGACATGATGGGGAGCCATGGCCAACTGCCAATTCGGTCAAGGGAGCCACAGTTCGAAAATGTTTGGGAACCACTGCCATAGGCATTGGGATGCAGGCATGGCACCCAGGTATGTGTGCCATGTCGACTCCTAATTTTTCTCTGCATCAAAACATGCAGCCTGCAATGGCACTGTGTGTGTTAAGGTACAGGACCTCTAAGGGTGGCACAATGTGTGCTGCAGCCCTTACAGGTATTCCCTGGTCACAGTGCCCTTGGTGCCCATGGTACCTTTTACAAGGGACTCACGTGTGGCCAGAGGTGCCAATTGGGGGTAAAATGTACAGTTTTGGGAAAGAACACAGGCCCTGGGAACCTGATTGGGAGGGACCCAGGGCACATCAAGTTGAAGTGCATCAGAAATCTGGCAAAATGTGGGGGGGATACTGCAACAGGAACCCATCTTCCTACACATGTTCAGTGGAAAACGCAGAGTTACTGCTAAACTCCGCACTGTGCAACAGAGCAGACTTTTTTTTTCAATTGGCGCGTTCTTCATGTCATTTCGTGTGGGATGAGCCCGACGAGACTTGAAAGGCACTTGCAAGTAGCCAGGCAACCCTCAGCAGTAAAGGGGACTTCATCCCCCGACAAGTAGTGTTCCAGGAAGCATCTGAGCAGAGTGGTTGAGAAAGGGGGCAGGGCCTCTCACAGCATCTCAGCAATCCCACTGTGGGGGACTTACTTGTCGCAACAATAGGGGTTCCTGGCCCCCAATGACCCTCAGCAGCCAAGGGGTCTTCATCCCCCAACCAGTAGTGCGACAGGAGGCCCCTGTGCAAAGTGGTTGAGAAAGGTGGCCGGGCCTCTGATGAAATATCAGCGATCCTGCTGTGGGGGACTTATTTGTCACAACAATAGGGGTGCTTGGCCCCCAACCACCCTCAGCAGCCAACAGGGCTACATTAGGGGTAGCCGAGCATTACTTCGTCCGCTCACGGAACTCTGCTGAATTTGGCAGTTTTTCAGCAACTCTGTTGAATTCAGTAGAGTGAAATTCCTTGAGCTCCACCTGCCCTACTTTTATGACATATAAGTCACTCCTGAAGTAGGCCCTAAATGACTCTAAGGGCAGGGTGGGATGTAAGTAAAAGGTAGCACATGTTCCTTTGTATTTTGCATGTCCTCGCAGTGGCAAACAGCGTATTTCGTTTTTCACTACTATGAGATCTATTCCTCTCATAGGCTAGCATTGGAAATGTATTATTAGACTTTTAAGCTGTTATTCCTGATCAGAGAGGAGTAGCTCTTGCATGTTTCATATGTTTGGAATGGTAAGTATACATCGTCCTTACTGGTGAAGTTGGATTTAATATTACTGTTTTAGAAATGCCACTTTTAGAAAGTGGACATTTCTCTGCACTTACTGCTCTTTTTGCCTTACAGCCTGCCTCTAAAACACGCCTGGGTTGGTTGACAGCAACACTTTGTCCATTCTCTCTAGACAGCCACAAACACAGGAAGGTAAGCCTAATCTGCATTCTGAGCAATTATCTGCATTCATCTACATTCTGATGGGTCTTCATGGGCAGGGAGGAATGGGAGGGGTTGACACTTACAAGTCAATGTGTCCTGTACACACACAAAGCACTGATTTACCCCCCACATATAGCCTGGCAGACAGGGCTGGTTTGGAAGGGACCCTTGTGCACTTCAAAGAGCTGCTTCGAAGTCACCCCTATATCAAAAGCAATTTTGGGTATAAGTACTGGATCTCTGATCCACTAATATCATACACTTCTGGATCTTGAATTGAAACTCTGTAAGAAGGACTGCTGTGCTGCTTAAAAGACTCAACCTGACTACTTTTCTGGAAGGACTTCTTTTCTGCTTGTTACCCTGCTGCTCCCTGACTCTGCTGAAGGAGAGCTGGACTCTGCCTTCCCTCCAAGTTATATCCAAGGGCTTACTGGCTTGCCTCCTTTTTTCTGAAGTATCAGGGACACAAAAGTCTTCCTACCATTCTGCTGATGCTGCTGGACTCTGCCTTCTGTGAGCCCTACCCGTGCCTGAGGTGCCCTCTATAAGTTTTGGCCCTCAGAAGTGGGTTCTGCAGCTGTTTTGCTACAAAACTGACACATCGTCACCTATGTGCTGACCGGAACCGACTCATTGCCCTTCTACGCAAAGGGTGTTCCAAGACAGCGGTTCTACAGCCTACATGGCCCCAGGACGATACACTGTGCGGCTCGATGATGATGCATTGCCTTCACCTCAGCGGAGCTCGACGCGATGCAGCAACCCAACTGCTTGGAAAAGATTGACACATACTTCCCTCTGCGTTGCTCCATCCAAGGTACTTTTTCAGTGGGCCCTGCATGGGGTCCTGTAGCTGGCTTGCACTTCATCAAAGTTTTGGCCTGAACTTTCGATTTGTAATGATCACTCATGACTTCAAGTAACCTTTTGACCGCTAGTGACGTCTAAGCAATATTTTTGCATTTAATCTTTAAAAATTCATATCTCGACTTCTCCGATTGGATTTTTGTCATTTTGGTCCTGTTTTACTCAGAGAAATATCCTCTATTATTTAAAATGTGTGTGGAGTATTTTTGTGGTGTATTCATTGTGTTACTGTATGTGTGTGTGTGTGTTGCACACATACTTTACACATTGCCTCGTAGATAAGCCTGACTGCTATATGAAAAAGCTTTCAGAGGGTGAGCACAGGTTATCCTTTTGTGTGTATCTAGCTTATCCTGACTAGAGTTTTCATTCCTGCCTGGCCTGGGTGTGTACCTTAGCCAACCAGGAATCCCATTTCTACAGCTGCAAGATATAGATGGTTGCCATAGTCCAATCTGAACAGAATCAGAGTCTGAATTACTGTTCATTGGGCAGAGATCGGCAGTAGCCAAAGAAATTTCTTACGTTACCTTAAGACTCCAAAAACACGTAGAGGCTACCTTGGAAATTTGATATTTACTTGAGAGTTCATCATCAAGCCAAACGCCGGGTTCTTGACCACGGAGACAGGCGCAGGAGGTGTCCCAAGGATATCCAGCCCGTGATATGGACCCTAAAGTTGATGATTATTGTACACTAACAAAACCTCTTTCTTGCCTCCATTTAGTTTCAGAGGGTTGTTAATTATCCAGGTAGCCACATTCAGTAAAGTTCTTTACTGTATCTGAGCTGTAATCTTCTTTAGATGTGAGGGAGAAGATGATATGTGTATTAAAAAGAGAGAGACCACAGCTTTCCACAGTGTCTGCCATGGGACGTACATATATGTTGAATAGCATAGGGTTAAGAGTTAACCCTGGGGGTACACGTGAGTGAAGAGGATGGAAACTAGCGGTGCGGTTGGTGGCAAAGAACTGATAAGTCTGATCCTGTAAAAATGAGTCTAACCAGGTCAACACCCATTCACAGACATACAAATCCTTCTGAGTTTCTAGAAGTATCTTGTGTGATTTAATGTCGAAAGCAGCACTGAGGTCAAATAGAATCTGCACAGCTGTACCCCCGCTATCAAGAAGAAGTTTAAGTTGTTCTGTGACTCCCAACAGGTTAGACTCAGTGCTGCAACCACCCCAAAAATGGATTGAGACAGATGGAGAGGGCCAAGCATATCAACAAAATGATTACATTTGCTGGTTCACATGCTTTTTGGGTATTTTTAAAAATACAGATAGAAGCCAAATTGGCCTATAATTGGACAAATTGAGAGGATCAAGATACGTAGGGGCTTAATCATAGCATGTTTCCATGCTCTCAGGCCCTCTAGAAGTGAGGAATTAAGAAGGGAGATCATCATTTGCAAAAGGTGGAATACCTTACTTAAGTATGATGGCTGGAGAGGGTCTAGAAGTGAACCTGACTTTATGGAGTTCAGCATAGTTAGAAAAGCAGATGCATCAATGGGTAAAAAGGAATCCAAAAAACAATTGGAACAAGGTCCAGATAAAGTTCCGCTGAGTTGTTTTTGAGCATCGGCAGCCACAGTACAGGCTATTCTGGATTCTAGAGAAATGCTATAAACCACCCAACACCCTCTTCATTTGCAGGTAAGGTAACCAAAGGATTCCATGATGGCGTCTCAGCTATGTTGACCAGTGGAAACCCTTAGCATGGTGGCCAGTCTGTCACCGGTCTTCCAGGTCATAGTGATGGAAGCTCTATTATATTTAGGGAAAGGCGGCCATTACTAGATTTCCCATCATGCAAGGCATGGTGATCTCAGGCAGTGCAACCAATCAGTTGCCTGGACAAGAGGAAAATAACTCCCTGCCCTTAATAGCCATGGCTTTTTTGTCTTTCAAAAATGAACTCTCCCTTTGAGAGTTTGTTCTTGAAAAATAAAAACCTTTTCCTGAGCAGGGCCAAACTAATGTGGTACCCGCTCTGTAAAGTGCATTGTTTTCACTTTATTTATTTATTTGAAATTTTATATAGCGCACAGTTACCCTCGGGCATCCCGGCGCAGTGCAGTTTTCACTGCACTGGTGACTGAATTAAAAGCAATTACATCTGAACCAGGCAGGTGAGACTCTCATTACTGGGCAGGCAGCCCTTTAGCAGGTAAGTGGAGGCCATGACCAGGTGCTGAAATAACAGATGTTTATTGCTAGACAAGTCAATGGTACAGCCAACATGTTATGTTAAAAAGAGTACAGAGAGGTCTTGGCCTAACGGCTAAGGCGCTTGACCTCGGACCTGGGGAACTTGGTTCGAGTCTCGGTAACGACGCCAAAAACCCCCTGTGATTCTGGGCAAATCACTTAATCTCCCCGTGCCTAAAATGAAAGTGTGTCCTCATGTAACGTAACTGGTGCTATGTAAAGCGCTCTGATAACTGATTTGGTTCGGTTCTAGTTTGCGCTATATAAAACTCTGCAAAAAAAAATACAGTACAAAACTGCCTATCACTATTTGCAAATGACAACAGATATAAAAAAAAAAAAGTAATCTCAGGCATGTTGTTTTGCCTTCCTACAGAGTCTAAATTGAATACGAAGGCTCGAAGTCTCCTGTTCTAATTAACATTACTTTTGGGGAGTTTTTCCAGTGCTCAGTAATTATTTGGAAAGTCTGGTTGGTTGAACCATAATTTTAAGTTGAACCCACAAATATACAGGCTAAAGCCCGAAAGCAAATCGGGTTGAGGAAATAAAGAACTGTAGGAAATTCCTAGTATCGAGCTGATCTTCAGTTTACCAATATTAATTTTCAAATTAAAGCTCAAATTAGACCCCTTTGTGTGGAGCTGGGAGCCTCCCAAGCAGTCACTACGTCACAATGAATCAGAAACATTTCCAATGTTTGTTTTATATCTAAAGAGGAGTGTTCAATATCTTTCCAAACAAGCGCTGCTATGCTACCATCACTACCACAGAGTAGTGTATTAGGACATAAAATGTTTGCTTTTTCCGCTAGCTTTGAGGCTGCAGTACCAATCCAGTACCAACCTGACCAAACTTTGGGGCATATTATCAAGGGGGTTTATCTCCGCTTTTTTGGCTTTAAAAGCCAAGAAAGCGGAGATAAAATTATCTCCCTATTACCTAGCTGTCGCTAACACCAGTTAGCGACAGCTAGTAGGAGATAGCGACCATCTTGGGCCCCACTTTGCATGTCAGTGATATTTATCACTAATGACATGCAAAGTGGGCGTGCCAAGATGTTAGCGACTGGAAACAGTCGCTAACATCGCTATCTCCTATTACCAACTTTTGGAGATATTCGCGCTAAGCGCGAATATCTCCAAAAACTAACACCTGCCCTGAGCAGTTCTTAGCCATGTTATCCAATGGGAGGTGGATAACATGGCTAAGAGCATTAGCTCGGTAATGCATGAATATCGCTGACTTTTCAGCGATATTCGTGCATTGCGGCCGTTTTTTATCGCATTTGCGATAAACCTTGATAATAGCAAGGTTTATCTGCGATAATTTCTGACGATGCTTAGCGTTAAAAAATTCGTTGCTAAGCATCGTTAGCGATAAATATCGCTTAACGTTGGTAATATGCCCCTTTGTGTTGAAAGACTAATATAAAACAGCTTTAGAAACCCATTACATTCAGTTTAACAGATCCCGGGTCAATTAGATCTGAAAGACCTTCAGCAATGGAGAACTGGAACCACCAGAAAATGTATCACTGAATCGCATTAATTCGCTGCAGCAATTATCAGCACTATTTGGTCTTTAAGATGGATTCTCCATTTTAACTGAGGATAAAAAATGATTCCCAAGTACTTAAATCTGTGCGCTCTCCAATTTAGATCTATGAGGAGACCAGGTGTAGTTACACATACCTTTCGGAAATTACATTACTTTGGGTTTTAGAAAAGTTAATTGTCAATTTATTGGCGCAATTTTAAACCATTAGTGAATTCACCAATCTTTACCAGTTGCTGGCAGTTTGATCTAACAGGATCAAATCATTTGCATATGCCAGCACAGAGATGCTAGACAGTCCTTTGCATGGTTTAAAGCAGGGCGATTCTGCCTGTGTGGTGGAGGGGGCCCCACCCTACACAGGTGGTCCCCCATTAATTTCAAGGCTTGGGCATACAGAAGTCTGAGGGTCCCCCACCTCATTCCGTGGGCCCTCCTATCATTTTGCTTTAAACCACTGGTGTGGGGGGGCACAGAGCAAGTTCTCCAGGTGTTCCGCCATGTGTAAAGTTAATAAGCAAGACGTCGGTATGTATCCTGCTTTGCTCTATAGAGGTTAAAATTTTCTGAGTGAGGAATGGATGGTTTTTATCATCTGCAACAGTAGCACTCAATACCTATCATTGTTGCTTTGCTCCCGAACATTGGCAACACACGCGCTGCGCGTTGTTGTTGCCTAGCGTCTTTCCTCTAACGCGATGCTCACAATGAGCGTGTCCAAGCAACCGGCTGATCGCGCACAGGGAAACTGTCAGTTTCCCAACGCGATCGGCCGATTTACACCAATTTATCGTTTATCCTTCGCTCTATTTACAAACTGATCCATTCTGGGCTATATTATTTATTTTATATCTAAATAGAATCATAACCCTAGTCTAATCAACTACCCACTGCAAAAAAAAAAAAAAAAGGGGGGAATTACTCTTTTTTTGATCACATTCTTATATATATAAAAAAAAAAGAGGGGTTAGAGAAAAAAGATCCTTACTTATTTATTTGTTATACCATTTATCATGTCTGACTCAGATTCAGACAAAAACGATCTTTCTCTCCCCAATATTGAAAATGAGGCATTTAAATCTTTAATACATAAAGAAATGAGGTATTGTATGTTCTCTACACTTTCTAAAGTCATGGCTTCTAAAAGACCCTTTTCTCCCGAAGATGAGGATGAATTTCAATATGAATTTGAAAATGTTACTGACCTCAATGAATTAAGGGGTAAAACAACTAAAAAAACTAAAAATATTGATTCTACCCCCAAGAGCACTATTTCAGGTCCTAGTACCTCGGGTGTCCCTAGCGGCACAAATTATAAAGGTGTACCCCGCGGCACAAATTATAAAGGTGTCCTCAGCGGCACAACTTATCCAAGTGCTCAGAATAATGAATTCATCCGCCATGATGATTTTAACAACTTTGACAATGATGATTATACTGACACTGCCTCAGAATTCCCCGACAAATACATCCTCGACTTGGATGTGGATAATCAAGATTTTGATTCCTATGACGATAATTTACCTTCCTCATCAAAGGATAGCGTTCTTGACCCTTCATGTGAAGAGATGTTTTCGCCTCTGAACATCAGAGATACTAGAAGCTCTGATTGGGCCCCTATGGACCATGTGAGCAAATTTATTACCAAATGGATCAGGAACCCTCTTGAGAGGGACACTCGTAATCTCTTACGAGCTGAATGCTCAAGACCTTCTATCGAAGGTAAAGTCTGCCAAACTCCTAATCTTGATCCCGAACTGATAAAATATCTTTTCAAGCTTGGCAGGGATCCAAGAAAAGGTATGGAGAGATCCCTTAAAATCTGTCAAGACAGACTTCTTGATATTTTAGGTCCCCTCACTAAAATTATTGATGCCGCTGAAAATAGTCATTTAAACGGTTCTACCCTAGACACTAACCTTATACGTGGTTGGAGTCAAAGGGCACTAGTTCTTCTAGGGAACGCTAATGCTGGTCTCAATTCTGAAAGAAGGAGAGTCGTTCTGACTAAGATTAGCCCAAAGTTGAGCCTTCACTTAATCCTAAAGGCCTTCTTTTTGGCGAAGACCTAATCAAAACATTAGGTAAATACGTGTCCACCTTAACAGCCCTGGATAAAGCACACCAAAGTATGAAAAAGGTTTTCAATGTCAACAACAATAACCTTTTTGGCAGGGCCGGAAGAAGAGGCCAATCTTTCGGCCGCTTTAATCGTAGGCCCTTCGGTAGATCCAGAGGTTATAATGCAAGAGGCGACTACCAGTCCTCCTACCAAACTCAATTTTACCCTTCAAGAGGAAGAGGCTTCCGTTCGAGAGGTTCGAGACCAAGAAGGGGATCTAACGACACCAACCCACAAAGTAAGTCCTTTGAATCCTTTGATGCCTTTTTCCCCTCCCACAAAAGTGGGAGTCAGACTAAAATTCTTTCTCCAGAACTGGAATTTAATTACTCAAGACCCTTGGGTTCTGAACACTGTTACTGGTTTTTCAATAGATTTCATAGACACTCCGATTCAGGTTTCTTTCCCAAGAGTAATGCCTCTCTCTCAGGATCAAGAAAAGATTATAGAAGAGGAGATCTCTTCAATGCTCCTGAAAGACGCAATCATAGAAGTCCCTATGGAAACTCTGAGGTTTGTAAGTACTCTTTTTCTGGTAGAAAAAAAGGACAAAGGTTGGAGACCCATCATAAATCTCAGAGAACTCAACAAATATCTTGTTTACAGACATTTCAAGATGGAAGGTATCCATCTTCTGAGAGATCTCTTGCTAGAAGGAGACTGGTTGGTCAAACTAGACCTCAAAGACGCCTATTTTACCATCCCTATGGCCGAGAAAGATCAACCCTTCCTACAATTTATTTGGAAGAATCGACTTTATCAATTCCAAGCTCTCCCCTTCGGACTGTCATTAGCCCCTTGGTGTTTCACCAAAATAATGAGAGCAGTCGCCTCATCTCTAAGAGAGAAGGGTATTCGTATGATTATATATCTAGACGATATCCTTATTATGTCCCAAGATTATACTCAAATTCTTCAAGATCTCAAAACTGTTATGGATCTTTTAGAAAACCTGGGATTTATTGTGAACAAAGAAAAATCAAAACTGTCTCCCTCAATGTCCATGGAATTCCTAGGTTTCACTGTAAATACCACCAATTGTCTTCTCCTTCTTCCTCAGAAGAAGATTTCCAAAATCAAAAAAGAGATAAGACATGTCCTCAAACACTTAAAATCTTTCCTTAAGAGAACTAGCCAGACTTCTAGGTCTTCTCTCGTCCTCCATTCAGGCTATCTTTCCGGGCCCTCTAAATTATCGGGCCCTTCAAAGGATAAAGGGGAAAGTTTTAAGATCAGGTCTCTGGTACGGAGACCGTGTTTCCCTGAACCAAGAGTCCATTTCAGAACTAACCTGGTGGTTGGCGAATTTGGATGCTTGGAACGGCAGAGCAATATTTGGCTCAACACCAGATTTTATTTTGGAATCAGATGCCAGCCTTCATGGCTGGGGTGCCTGTCTCCTAGATCGAAATACTGGTGGAGTTTGGTCTCAAGAGGTGTCTTCTCACCATATAAACTACCTAGAACTAACTGCAGGCCTTTATGCTCTAATGAGCTTCAAACACTCTCTTCAAGGCAGATCGGTTGTTTTAAAAATGGACAATATGTCCGCTGTTGCCTACATAAACCGCCTAGGTGGAACAAAGTCGGAAGACTTGTCAAATTTAGCCAAAAAACATTGGATCTTTTGTCTGGAACACAAAATTTCTCTAAGAGCAGAATACCTTCCAGGGGAATCCAACCTCTCTGCAGATTGGAACTCAAGATTCCTCTTGGATCATTCCGATTGGAAACTGAATACCTTAGTATTCAATTCCCTCAATTACCTTTGGGGTCCCTTTCAAATAGACCTTTTTGCGAGCAGGTTAACCTTTCAAATGGAACCTTATTACAGCTGGATGCCCGACCCGGGTGCTCTAGCAGTCAATGCTTTCCTCCAATCATGGGTCGGAGCCAACGCTTATGCCTTCCCTCCCTTTGCAATGATTCAGAGGGTCCTCCAGAAAATAAGACATCAACATGCTTCCATTGTCCTGATAACTCCCTTTTGGCCTTCCCAAGCCTGGTTCCCAACTACTCTGGAGATGTCTTACGATCTTCCTTTCCTAATTCCTTCTCTCAACGACCTTCTCACCGACATAGACGGTCTAATTCACCCTCTTGTTCAAACAGGGAAGTTGAACCTTCTTGCCTGGAGAGTGTCAGGAGATCCAATGATCTCTCTAGACTTTCGTCAACAGCTTCAACTCTCCTCGGAGAATCTTGGGCCCCGGGAACACACTACCGGTATAACAACATTTGGAAAGTGTGGTTACGTTGGTGCTTGGAAAGGGACTTGGATCCCGTGGAAGCACCTATAGTTGATATAATCAATTTCCTTGGAGAACAATTTGATAGAGGTCTGAGTTACAGATCTATCAATTGCTATAGATCAGCTATTTCTGCTGGTCATTCCTTGGTCAACAATAAAACGGTAGGTGAAAATCCTATTATTTGTAGAATCCTTAAAAGTATAAGACTGAGAAGACCTCCAAAACCTAGATATCAATCTCTCTGGGATGTTAAATTAATTCTTGACCTTTTCTGTAGTTGGCCAGATAACTCACTTTTGAACATAAAGAACCTGTATTAAGCTAGCTACTCTTCTTTGTCCAATTTCATGTCGTAGAGTTTCTGATGTTAGAGCTCTAGATATTCCCTATAGGTCTTATGATATGTTTGGTGTTAAATTTGAACTCCACAGAAGGACCAAAACTATGTTTGATTATATTTTCTATCCTCGTTTTGATATTTGTAAAAAACTTTGTGTTGTAGATTGCATGAAACAATATGATTCGAGAATGCATGCTCTTCGTCCTTCTGGTGTTAATCAATTACTTATATCCTTTGTTAAACCTCATAAGGGTATCTCTTCTGCCTCTATTGCAAGATGGGTTAAAATTGTTGTGAATTTTGCTGGTGTTGATCTTAATATCTTCAAACCACATTCTATCAGAGGTGCTATGGCCAGTAAATCCTTTTGGTCAGGAGGTAAGTTAGATGATATTCTAAAAGCTGCTGATTGGTCAAATTCTAGAACCTTTGCTCATCATTATTGCAAACCTATATCTCACATGTCTGATGTTGTTTTACAAGGCTACCAACATGCATAATGGCAGCCTCCGGTCTTGTAATGAAATTGCGATTCTCCTATTAACATGACCAGAGAATCTAGATTTCGTTAAAGACACGGAGGCTAGCATTATCCCTCCCACCCTTCCCTGGGTGGTTGATGATTATTCTTTTGATTACTGTTTACTTCTGTAGAACTGGTAAAATGTTCATTATTGCATTTCTATGACAATAAACATATTTTAATGAATGGAATATTTTATTTGAATTCTTACTGTCCCTTATCAAGATTAATCTTTCTTTATATTTCTGAATTGATATACACTTCTTTTCTTTTCAGATAACCTCTCCTGAACTCATATTCCTGATTGTTTCTCTTCGGATCTTGGAGATTTCGTTTGTCCTCCATCTACCATGATTTTTTGAAGTCTCATCGTTGAAGTTTCTCATTGGGACATTTCCTTTCTCTCCTTTACTCCTTATTTAAAAGAGGCTGTTTGCCTAGTGCTTACTAGAATTGTTTTGTTAAGAATGTTCCATTGGAACTATTGCTTTGTGACATATGCGGCTGTTTGGAGTTGCATTAAAAGTTATATGCATAATGCTAGCCTCCGTGTCTTTAATGAAATCCAGATTCTCTGGTCATGTTAATAGGAGAATCGCAATTATTCACTAGATATCAAGCTGCACTGTACTCAATGAAACAACAGTGGGGCTTTTATGAAACAACAGTGGGGCTTTCTTTCATTCTTCACGGTAGCTCGAGCAAGAGAACTCAGGAGCATATTTACAAGCTCCTATCGCCAGAGGAACGTAACTTTTTGTGATGTTGCTGTGGCGATATGGGCTTTGCCTTATTTACATGCCAGGCTTAGCGTCACCTTGTGAATAAGGCACCCTTTCACGCTACACTTAGCGTGAAAGGCGAGGGCAATGGATGTTGCGGTGAGCGTTCAAACGCAACACCCATTGATTTTGACGCTGCCCCATATATACAAGGGTGGTGTATATATGGCAGAGCCCCAAAATTAAGACCAAAAAAAACCTGGTCTTAACATGGAGCAATGAGGAGAAATGCTTTATTCCTCCTCGTTTTTGCTGTTTGCAGCACACATAGAAACAGCAAAACCCTATGCATGATTATATATGTGCAGGAAGGGACACCTTCCTGCACATAAACAATCATTCCCACAACGCAGGCACCCTGCGCAGCGCAGGTGAAATACAGGACAGCACCGTACTGTTGTAAATATGATGCACCCCTGCGTTTCCAAAGTGGCAGCCAAGAAGGCTAACACCGCGCTCTGCCACTTCCCTTGTAAATATAACCCCTCGTCCTCGTGACATCCTCTGCGATAGAGGTGACCCTCCTGGAATCTGCTTGGACTTCCATTCTCTGCTGTCTCAGAAGAGTGCCTCAGAAAGCAGCTTGTTCTCAGGGTTCAGAAGAGCAATTCATCGATAATGGCACGCTATGGGTTGGTAACATCGTATATGGACTTCTTACTCCACAATCTGAAAAACACAAACACCAATGAAAGTGTTCTTTATATATTCCACCAGGATTTGAATAATGTTGAAGTCCTAATAAGTTTAAAAATGGTCAAATTGCACTCGTTTTATGCAAACCGGGAACAGCGAACAAAGGGGCATATTATCAACAGATAGCGATATTTATCGCTAAGTAGGGTTAGCGGCAATTTTTTTATCGCCGCGCATCACGGGATTTTATCGCTCAGATAACGTGCTATTAGCAACGTTTATCTCAAAAGCGATAAAATTCCCGGCGATAGCAGCAAAATCCGTGAATATCGCTGAGAATAATGGCAAAGAACTGGTCTGAGCAGGTGTTAGTTTTTAGATATATTCGCGCTTAGCGCGAATATTTCCATCGCTACGCCTGTGTTGGTAATAGGCAATAGCGATGTTAGCGATTGCTTTCAGTCGCTAACAGGTTGGGCACGCCCACTGTGCATCTCATTAGCGATAAATATCGCTGACATGCAAAGCGGGCTCCAAACCGCTCGCTATCGCCTACAAGCTGTCACTAACTGCTGTTAGCGACAGCTTGCTAATAGGGCGATCGTATTATCGCCGCTTAGCGGTCGAAAACAATTGCCTATCGCCCCCCTTGATAATATGCCCCAAGGCTCTTAACCCTCTACAGTTGCAGTAGTGCAGAAAAACCTTTTTACTGGGCTAACATCTATTGAACTGCACCTTTCATCTCTACATTTTTCATCTTTCGGGACAAACCTCCTGGGCGAGCCCATATTTCGGAAGAACCTCTTATGTTCAAGTGTCCACTTTTGAATTCAATTCATTCAGGATATGCTGTCCTAACTCCCTGTTATTTATTGAGAAATTTGGATCGTCCACATTTTGCTGTCTCGGATACTCCTTGCCTGTATTACCAGAAAAATCAACTTGTTACAAAACACCCAGATCGCTTCTCCTTTAGAGCAACGTATTCCTGGTTGTTCAATACCAAATTATAGCTCTGTAAATTAATATTTCCTTATTGTTTTAAGAAACATGCTTACCACAGGTTTCTACTTGCACCTATGGTTACTGATTAACTTGCTGAATATTGTAAGCTATTACTGGCAATCATACATTGTCTGCAGTAACACAACATGTCACTCAGAGGCTTGGCAACAGGACGGTAGCTGCGGCGGAAACTTGTACAGTAAATATTCCACCCGCCCCTCCCTACTCATTTCCAGGCACTTGATACACAAGACGAATCTGTGTTACGTAAGTGTTTTCAGAAAGAAGGCAGTGCCGGGATAGGCCACACATGTTGAGTCAAGGTCACAAGAATGTGTTTTTTCTAACTTCACTGAAAGTATACCTACCTTGATTGATACAGCTGTCACGGCTGAAGGCAAAAGAACAATGTAAAAATCCTACAGAATGCAAGCACCATCTTTAAGATTCGTCACTGTGACGGGGTTTTCGATAAGAATGCCAGCAAGCCTTTTCGCTGGAAAAGTAAAATGTCCAACGTGTTGGATATGGGGGCGAGTGGTGCATTGTGTATTATATTGTTTATCGAGTTGCCAGGCCAGCTGTAATATATGACTTCACATTCCTGCAGCTGACATCCAGACATGCACTATCTCGACTTTTCTTGTCCCGGCCAGTCTTTCCTTCTTCTGCACCTTCGTTTCCGCTCCAAATGCGGCCTTCCTATTGGAACGCTTTGTGGAAGACTAGAACGAGACTTGGTGCATGCAGGGGTGTAGTGCTGGGAAAAGTAAAGCCCATTTCTTAGAAGGTTATGTAGGCCGTAGATTTTGCTTACAAATGGGGTCCTTTGTGGATTCGAGCCAGTAGAGTAGCTCTTAGTATATACGTCTTATACAAAACTGCCAGCTCACAGTGTGAGTCACATGGTGTCTTCATCTATTCACTATGCCTTCCAGTAAACCAATATCTCGGACAGCTAGAGCGCACTCTAATCCCATGCGCAGAATGGGTTTCCAGCTCTTGTGTGAAGGCTGTGTGCCATCACAGGACCATCACAGGACACCAGGAGCATCCTGTGAAGATCCTTTGTCTTGTTTTGGGGCTAGTGGGAAGGTAGCTGTAGGTTAGGTTAGGATTGATAATTATGTAGAGCAGCATTCGCGCTAAAAGTTATCTTGGCATTGTGTTGGAAAAAGCCAGGTGTGTATTCAGAGATATGTGTCACCAAACCAAATAGACAAGAATGGACTGGAAAATCACAACTCTTTAATGACTTTTTAAGTTTGAGGAGGTTTGACTCTTGACTCAAGGATTGAAGTCAAGAATTTAATTTGACTGCTGAAGCCAAAGAGAAAATGCGAGCAACTTAAGTTTCCCGTTTGGCTCTTGGAATCTCCAGAAGAGAGTGGCTTAAAGATCACAGCACATAAATTGAAGTCTACCACTTGAGACAACTGCAAAAAGGTGTCAGTTTTGAGGGACAGATAGCCTTGTGCACAAGACTTGAAGACTTAAATAATACAAGCTCTTTAACTGGTAGCCAGTGCACAGAGGCGAGGGCGGGAGAGACGATCCCTTTGCTTCAAGCCCTGGACAAGCCTGGTGGAATATTGATGACAAGTGTGAGCTTATGAACTGGGTGGCCTATTTGCTATCTGGTTTGCGTCACTCTTTCACCATGCAACGTGGTGAAAGAGCAACACAAACCTTAAGTCAGATTTATGATGCCACGTGTTGGACTTGGCTCTATTTGGCTAAAGTTCCCTAAACTTTTTGCTTTCCCCCCTAGACCTTCTTTCTGACATGGTGTTGCCAACTTAGATGCTTTGGGCACTTTGCTACTACTGATCAGTGTCAAAGTGCAAGCGCTCCCAGTGTAAAGTGTAATGGTAATTGGTTGTCCATGATTGGTATGTTTGCCTTATTAGTAAAGTCCCTAGTGAAGTACACTATGTGTGCCAGGGCTGATAATGCAAAAGTTACAAGTGGGCCTGCAGCACTAATTGTGCCACCCACACAAGTAGCCTCAAAAGAGAGAACTCAGGCCTGCCACTGCAGTGCCTGTGCGCAGTTTGTTAAACTGCCATGTTGTCCTGACAAGTGCACCAATTTGCCAGGCCTTACCCTTCCCTTTCTATGCACATCAGACACCCCTATGGTAGGTCCAAGGACATGTACTGAGGTGTGTACCTTGTCCTGACGGTGAAATAATCTCCATTTAGTTTTTTACTGTTGAAAGGCCATCTTACCCATGGGATAGAATGGGGAAGCTGTGTAATATATTTCCAGCCTATCTTGCCAATGGCTTAAGATGAAGAGATGAAGTTTAGTGTGCCTGAACTCGCAATTCAATAACACATCTTTTTGTGAAGGTGGTTTTTGCATTGTGTGTTTAGAAACCACTCTTTTAGAAGTGGCTGTTTTTTGTGCTCTTACACGAACAAAACCTCTCTCAGGTAATTTCTTTAAACATTGGTAATTTTTCCTAAATACATTTCTTTAATTATTTTACATAAGTTCTTTATAGATCAAAACAGTCAACAGATAAATAATCATCATATATAAATTCATACATTGAATATGTAACCCACTAAGCCAATTTATACATCCATCACGCATCTCAAAAACATTCCAAATAGTCTGCGCCCGTATCGTCCGGCAGGTTTGACCTGCCAGACGATACGGACGCAGACTATTTGGACCGCCGTGATGGACTTAGTGCGAAAGTAAGGAGGACAGAAGTTTACCCTCCCGTGATTTAAGCCTGATCTGATGAGGCTCTACCATTCTGTGGATTCTATCTATGACGATTCCGTTTATTTCCTGATTGAATATATCTCTTTTTGGACTTGGTGCCTCTCTATGTCTTACGGAGGGTTCCCCTGAGGGACCTGTTAAAAAGTGATTTGAATATATCTGCTCCAGGAGATTTGAATCGCCTTGTACAATAGATCTATAGTCTCTTCTTTAGATCAAAATTACGTCTCAGAGGTGGCCTCTGAGTACCCATTGTAACCCCTTGATTCCATTAATTTGGATTGGAGTCTATATACCATGAAGTCAAGATAAAGACTGTTAAATTGGATTATACTGATTAAATGCGCCCTGACGAAGGGATTCAGGACCAAGGCTTCCTGTCCGAAACGCGCGTCGGCGTTTGTTTGTGTTGGTAAAAAGAAATTCCTTTTCTCTTTTTTCTGTATATATTTATTGTATGCCATCATAGTGTGTTTACTTTAATTTATGTACATGTTGTTGAGTTGATCCATATTGGTAAGACTGTTTTGTATTTGAGTGGTGTGAATGAGTGGAATGTTTTTGAGATGCGTGATGGATGTATAAATTGGCTTAGTGGGTTACATATTCAACGTATGAATTTATATATGATGATTATTTATCTGTTGACTGTTTTGATCTATAAAGAACTTATGTAAAATAATTAAAGAAATGACATATTTTTCTAAATAGTTCTGTGTGTGGGGCAATGTACTTATTTCAATTTATTTAGGAAAAATTACCAATGTTTAAAGAAATTACCTGAGAGAGGTTTTGTTTGTGTATTTGCATTTTCCCTGCCAGCCTCTCCGAGGATCTGTGTCCAGGGTCCCTCTTTTGTTCTTGTAGTGGTTTTTGTGCTCTAACATTTCTGTGTGTCTCTGCCTGGTTGTGGATTGACTGTCTGGATCAGAAAGTGATAGGATCTGGGGAATGGCTTGACCCAGGGGAGAAGGTGAGACAGCAACAGGCTGACCTGCATCTGGAGTGTAGGGGGGAGGAGTAGCCCCTAGAGTTGAAGAGGCCTGGGCTGCCGCCATAAAACAATGGCTCCACCTCCTGCTGAGTGATTAAGGATCCAGACCCCCACTATCAAAGGAAGAAGGTGTCACTGGCAGGGAGACACCCAGAATTGGTTTGGACAGGGGTCAGTGCCCCCCTAAACACAAAGACTTCAAAGACATTTAGGGGTATAACTATGAGAGTTGAAACCCCTGAACGTTGGATTTCTCAAGCAGTGGCGTCACTGGGGTTGGTGTCACCCGGTGCGGGTAACTCATGGTGTCACCCCCTCACAACTTACCGCATGGACCACCTCTGTCGGAAATGTACGGCGCTAGGTACTGTCTTACTCCCTCTAGCTCCCTCTCTCTGTCTAGCTCCTCTAGCTCCCTCTCTCTGTTTTACTCCCTCTAGCTCCCTCTGTCTCCCTCTTTCTCTGGCTTACCCCCTCTAGCTCCCTCTCCCTCTGTCTTACTCCTTCTAGCTCCCTCTCCCTCTGTCTTACTCCCTCTAGCTCCCTCTCTCTGTCTTGCCCCCTCTAGCTCCCTCTCTCCCTCTCTTACTGTTTCTAGCTCCCTCTCTCTGTCTTACTCCCTCTAGCTCCCTCTCTCTCTGTCTTACTCCCTCTAGCTCCCGCTCTCTCTCTCTCTTACTCCCTCTAGCTCCCGCTCTCTCTCTTACTCCCTCTAGCTCCTTCTCTCTCTCTTACTCCCTCTAGCTCCCTCTCTCTCTTGCTCCCTCTAGCTCCCTCTATCTGTTTTACTCCCTCTAGCTCCCTCTCTCTCTCTGTCTTGCTCCCTCAAGCTCACTTTCTCTTGCTCCCTCTAGCTCCCTCTGTCTCCCCTTCTCTCTGTCTTACTCCCTCTAGCTCCCTCTCTCTCTGTCTTACTCCCTCTAGCTCCCTCTCTCTCTGTCGTACTCCCTCTAGCTCCCTCTCTCTCTCTTACACCCTCTAGCTCCCTCTCTCTCTCTTACTCCCTCTAGCTCTCTCTCTCTCTCTGTCTTCCTCCCTCTAGCTCCCACTCTCTCTATCTTACTCCCTCTAGCTCCCTCTCTCTGTCTAGCTCCCTCTCTTTCTGTCTTGCTCCCTCTAGCTCCTTCTCTCTCCCTCTCTCTCTGTCTTACTCCCTCTAGCCCCCTCTCTCTGTCTAGCTCTCTCTCTGTCTTACTGCCTCTAGCTCCCTCTCTCTGTCTAGCTCCCTCTCTATCTGTCTTACTCCCTCTAGCTCCCTCTCTCTCTCTCTGTCTAGCTCCCTCTCTCTCTCTGTCTTACTCCCTCTAGCTCCCTCTGTCTCCCTCTCTCTCTGTCTTACTCCCTCTAGCTCCCTCTCTCTCTGTTTTGCTCCCTCTAGCTCCCTCTCTCTTATTCCCTCTAGCTCCCCCTCTCTCTGTCTTGCTCCCTCTAGCTCCCTTTCTCTCTATCTTACTCCCTCTAGCTCCCTCTCTCTGTCGAGCTCCCTCTCTCTCTCTGTCTTACTGCCTCTAGCTCCCTCTGTCTCCCTCTCTGTCTTACTCCCTCTAGCCCCCTCTCTCTCTGTCTTTCTCACTCTAGCTCCCTCTCTCTCTGTCTTTCTCACTCTAGCTCTCTCTCTCTCTCTGTCTTACTCCCTCTAGCTCCCTCCCTCTCTCTCTCGGTCTTACTCTCTCTAGCTCCCTCTCTCTCTTTGTTACTCCCTCTTGCTCCCTCTCTCTCTGCCTTGCTCTCTCTAGCTCCCTCTCTCTGTCTTACTCCCTCTAGCTCCCTCTCTCTATGTCTTACTTCCTCTAGCTCCCTCTCTCTATGTCTTGCTCCCTCTAGCTCCCTCTCTCTCTGTCTTACTCCCTCTAGCCCCCACTCTCTGTCTAGCTCCCTCTCTATCTGTCTTACTCCCTCTAGCTCCCTCTGTCTCCCTCTCTCTGTATTACTCCCTCTAGCTCCCTCTAGCTCCCTCTGTCTCTTACTCCATCTGTCTTCCCTGGATTTGCATAAACAAGAGTGCGAGCAACAGGTGGCATTGTAGTAAAGAGCAAGCTGCAATTTGGAACTGGTTCACTGGAAAACTGAAGACTGTGTAAGATACTGAAAAATAGGAAACCATGCACCCTCAGATGAGCTAGCTAGGCTGCTATAGAGTTGCCTTGTGAGCAAAGAAAATTGCAGTCAAGCATTGCAGATCTCCTGCGAGACGCTGGCGAGTGTGAACAGCATGAGGAACAAGCTTGCACAGGGAGCGACAGTAAAGGTGAGAGCAGAGGCGAGGCTGCAGTGCAGATTGGTGTCACCCCAGGTGTTGGTGTCACCCGGTGCGGTCCGCACCCCCCGCACCCCCCTAGTGACGCCACTGTTCTCAAGACTGAAAAGGATTGTCACTACTTCATGCTCAAGAGGAACCTCTGCCTAGGATGAACCCGCTGAAGAGACTGAAGGAAAGGACTGACGCTTGCTGTGTGTTCTGGGGCTGGCCTGCAGTTTGCTGATTTAACCAAGGAGAGGCTAAAGGGACTTTGCTGTGTGCTGTGTCCCCCTACTTGAAAGGACTTTGCTGTGTGATGTGTCCCCCTGCTTGAAAGGACTTTGCTGTGTGCTGTGTCCCAATGTAACTGAACCCCAAGGGCCCAAGGAGACCTGTCTCCCTGTTGTGGAAATTCAGGAACACAAAAGTTTCCAGGAGAGTCTCAGCGACGCTGTGTGCGTGTGCTTTTTGCAGCCTGGACCCTCGTAAGAATTTCCCTGTGATCGTGGGCACCTGGAGTCCAAGCAAGTCTCAGCGACGCTGTGTGCATGTGCTTTGTGTAGCCTAAGACCTCTGTGAGGATTGCCCTGTTATCGTGCACACCCGGAGTCCAAGTGAGCCTCAGCGATGCTGTGTGGATGTGCTTTGTGCAGCCTGAGATCTTCATGAGGATTGCCCTGTTATCGTGCACCCAGAGTCTAAGTCAGTCTCAGCGACGCTGTGTGCGTGCGCTTTGTGCAGCCTGAGACCTCTGTGAAGATTGCCCTCTTATCGTGCACCAGGAACTCAAGTAAGTTTCAGCGAAGCTGTGTGCTTCTTGCAGCCTGAGACCTTTGTGAGAATTGCTCTGTGATCGCGTGCACCCGGAACTCAAGTGAGTCTCAGCGATACTGTGTGCGTGTTCTTCTTGCAGCCTGAGACCTTCGTGAGGATTGCCCTGTGATCGTGTGCATCCAAAGCTCAAGTGAGTCATAGCGACGCTGTGTGCATATGCCCTGTTGCAGCCTGAGATCTTCGTTATCGCCAATGGCCCAGAATCCACAAAGTTGCAGCGGAGGCCCAAGTTGTGAGAGGAGGAGAGGAGAGCAAGGTCACACCCCCAGGTAATGTGTGTCGCCGCCTGGGGCGGGGAGCAGGTTTCGAGAGGGACTCTCTCGGCCTCTCCCATTCTTGCAGCACAAGCCTCTGCTTCAGCTCGTATCGCGGCCTGTACTTGCAGAGGAGTGGCAGTAACGGGGCCGGAGTACGGAGCTGCACTTTGGTTTACACCATACCCGTGTTGGGGGCATCTCTTGACGGAAGCTGACCGTGAGTCAGTACGAGTGGCGGAGAGACCGTCGAAAGCACTGTGATCGGTGCTGGAGTGTGTTACGCATTACATTATTTTTGCATTATGAAACACCTGATTAGTGTATTACACATTGCATTGTTTCTGCATTACGAACTATCTGATTGTTGTATTACGCTTTGCATTATTTCTGCATTACGAACTACCTGATCGTTGCATTACGCATTGCATTATTTCTGCATTACGAAATGCCTTATTGTGGCATTACGCTTTGCATTATTTCTGCATAACGAACTACCTGATTGTTGTATTACGCTTTGCATTAGTGTGCATAATGAACTGCCTGATTGTTGCGTTACACATTGCATTATTTTGGCATAGTGAACTGCTTGATTGTTGCATAACAAACTGCATTATTTTACATTGTGAAGTGCCTGATTCTTACATTACAAACTGCATGGCAATGCATTAGGACTGCAGTGGATCATCTAGAATTACTCATTAATATTGCCAGAACCTAGAAGGGCTGGCTGGCCTAATAACCGGCCAGGAGGAATGTTACAAATACGCAAATGTTGGATTTATATTGTGTGGTCTCATCGTATATCTTGTTATATAAATATATACTTGTTTTTATGAAACTCGTGTGGAGTCCATTTGTGGTGTCATCATTGGGTTACTGAGAGCTTGGTTACAAATACTTTACACATTTGCCTTGAAGATAAGCCTGGCTGCTCGTGCCAAGCTACAGAGGGGCTATCTAAGAAGGTGTCCTTCCTTTCCCTGATGTGGAAGCATGGGTCCCTATTTGGTCTAAGGTACCTACCTCAGCCAACTAGCGACCCCCAGGTCTAACACCACGCAAGGCCACTTTGCATGGACCTGAGTGTCTCCATAAATCTGGAGTAAGGCACACAGCACACATCGCTGCATTTCCTTACTCTGCCTTAGGAAGGCGTTCCAAGAGTTTTGCGTGAGTGTTCCCATGCAACTCCCATGGTTGTCGACGCATTCCCAGATTTAACACAACTGGTAAACCTGGGAATGTCCTTAGGCAGAACAAGGAGAAATATGTTTATTTCTCCTCGTTACTTCCTCTTTTTTATGTGTGCTGCATACTGAAGCACACATAGATAGAGGCATATGCCTCTCAGGATTGTTTTTGTGAGGGGAAGTTTGACAGCATTGACTACTTATTTCTCCCAAGTCTATTCAAAACCCACTGCAGAGGAGTCTGAGGATCTTGTCCTACTATTCCACGTTGTGCTTTAAAGTGGTATCTCAGATACCAAGGGCCAGTAAATTAAATGTTACTGGTGGGCTTGCAGAGCTGCTTGCACCACCCATCAAAGTAGCCTTTCAAACCTGTCTCAGGCCTCTGTCATTGCAGGGCCTGCGCGTACAGTTTACTGTCGCTGTGCCACGGCACACAAAGTGGTTGCCACGACTGTGACTCCCGTTTTACTACATATCAGTTACCACTAAGGTAGGCCCTAGCTAGCCCTGGGCAGGGTGTGCTGTAGGTAAAAGGTAGTACATGTGCCTTAACTGTGTGGCATGTGCGGTAGTGACAAACAGCCATTTTTGTTTCTAACTACTGTGAGGCTGCCCTTTCATAGGAATGCATTGGGGATTTCCTGATATGTGTGTCAGTGGTAATTCCTGATATGAGAGGAGTAGCGTGATCAAGTTCAGTATGTTTGGAATAGTGGTAAAAATGCTGCGTAATGGTGTGTGCAGAACTATTATCACTATTTTAGAAATGCCACTTTTAGAAGTGGGCATTTCTGTGTGTTATGTGTCTTTGTGCCTGCCTGATGTGTATTGCATGTCTGCCTCTGGAGTGACAGAGACTAGGGTGGTGCAGTGGCTCCGAAGGAGCTGGGTGAGTCAGCGCTAGGCTGAATAGGCTGATCTGCATTTGGAGTAGTGGGAGAAGTAGCCCCTGACTCTGAATAGATCTGTGCCTACCTTGTACAAACCTGGCTATGCCCCCCTGTGAAGTGTCTGGGGCCAGGGCCTACTGTGTCAATGGGGACTGTTGTGCACGGTAAACATATGTTGAAGTGCCCTCCAGAACTGGATTAAACTGGGTCTCCCAGCCCTGGGCCAGGGCAGAACAAAGACCGTACCTGGTATAAATATTGGGTGTGTAACCCCATGTAAGTTATTGGTGCTTACTTGTACCTGCTTGGGGTTGAAGGACTGCTGGGCCTCAGGAGGAACCACCCTGGG
Organism: Lissotriton helveticus; assembly: GCF_964261635.1. Classification (NCBI taxonomy): domain Eukaryota; kingdom Metazoa; phylum Chordata; class Amphibia; order Caudata; family Salamandridae; genus Lissotriton; species Lissotriton helveticus. The sequence goes on from NC_136059.1 coordinate 1,176,654,310, forward strand.
ACCCTGCTGCTTTCTCCTGTGGGTCACTAAGTGCTGGCCTTCCTGTGCCCAGCTCTGCCATATGTGGCCTAAAAACCAGTGCTTGATTGATGTCACTGCTTCGGTTTCTGGCCTCGGGACTGGGGAAGAGATCTCGCAAGGAGAGTCTGTGCTTCTGCCTCACCTCACTGATTGGGGTGTTGTGACACGCTTTGGTGGGACCCAGGAACCACAAGCAAGGAAGTCGAGCTGCTATTTGACCCACATCGAGGGGCCCCCAGCCGAAGGGCGTAGTGAACGGTGCACCCGCTGCTCGTGGAGTCTGAGGAGAGGGCTCTTGTGGGGGAAGCAATGAGAGCAGCAGCACCAAGAGTAGCTTCCGGGAAGACAGGTGGGCTGCCTGGTTACGGGCGGGGCCTGAATTCCAGAAGCGGGAAGGATCCAAGCGGAATAAGACCTTGCTCCATATGCAGACGGACCATGCAAGGGCCGGAAGTTAGGCAGTGAAAGCCTGGTTGCAGGTAGGCCTGGCAACAGGGAAGAGCCAGTGCCTCGTGGGCTCGTGAGACCTAAGGACCGCGATGAAAAGGGAGAAGTCTGGTCCAGCCGCACCACCGGAGATTGCAGGAGACCGGCAGAGTGGCTGCAACCACAAGGAAGAAGCCCCAGTGAGTGGGGCTGGCAAGGCTTTATTGCACCAGGAGGAATCCAGTGAAGGGGCTCCTGAAGCACTGTTGGTGCCAGTGACCATTTCTACAGCTGCACCACAAGGTAGTGGGAAGCTGCAACGATGGGGCATTTCTTCTTTTTTCGCATAGGAGAAACCAGGGTGCCCTTGCCTCCTTTAGAGCACGGGCTGGTGGAAGCCACATGCTCATAGAGCCCTGACTTTTGTGGACAGAGGACATTGTGGGAAGCCCAAGACGGGCCCCAGAGGAAGGCTTGTTGGCCTGGGATAACTTTGTGTTCTGGTGGGGCGTGGGGCCCTCAGGTGATGTGTGTACCCTCCCAGTGTTACTGTGGTGCACTGCTGAATTAGAATGTGTTTCATGCCTAATGTGATGTATGCTAAGTGCTAATATCAGTAGTTACTGGTTGTTTTATTTTCACTACTGGTGATTCTAGTGGTGATGTCAGAGGCCCGATAGGCCCCGTCATGTATATAATCCCCTGTAAAGTGATACCTAGTGCCAGGTGGCACAATGTATATATGTGGTGTATTCTTATGTGTTTTATGGATAATACAAAGGCTATTTTTACGTAACCTTGTGTGGAGTTTCTTTTGTGGTGTGCCTAGTGTGCCGCTGCTGTGTGTGTGTGTTGTGCAAACACTTTACACAATGCCTCTGGGATAAACCTGACTGCTTGTGCCAAGCTACCAAGGGGGTGAGCAGGGGTTATCTTCGGTGTGTAACTCCCTTGCCCTGACTAGAGTGGTGGTTTCTGCCTGGCTTAGGCGCTTGCCCTAGCCAACAAGAAATCCAATTTCTAACATCTGGATAAAAGAAAAGATCAACACCAAAGGTATCATGAGGCAATCAATGGCATCATATAAAAATTAAAAAAAACTGTGGAGATAGCATCGAACTCTGTTATGTTATGTTAATAAACTTGTAGAGCGCAAAAATACCCGTGGATGTCTTGGCATATATAGGGTATTGCAGTGGGGTGGTAATCAGGAAGAGAAAACAGAGCGGCTAGACATTAAAAAGTCAGGTGTTTAACAGTGTCCTACAATTTCAAAGAGTGGGTGCCACTTTGATATGTATGTGTTCCAAAGTGTAGGGGTTTCAGAGGAGAAACAGCTGCCCCTCCATTTAATTCTCTTGAATTTGGGGTGAGCGATCATCAACATATTTTTTGATCGAAGATCTCTATTAGAAATGTACCAGGAGAGGGAGCATCTAAGGTAGGCGGGCCCTGAGTTGTGTAAGGCCTTTGCGCAAGGCAAAGTGCCTTCAACTTAATGCGAGAATCTACTGACAGCCAATGGAGTTTTTTATGGATGCTGAGATAGGATGAAATTTGGGCAGGTCAAGGAAAAGTCTTGCGTCAGCATTTTGGACGCTCTGTAATTTCCTTTTGTGTTACTTCTAGAGCTTGACATACAGTCCATTACAATAGTCAAGTTTATAAAGAACCACTAGAGAGATTACTGTTTTTCTGGAGGTCAAAGGGATGAAAGGGAGAATCTTCCTCAATGATTATTGACAAGTTGAAACTGGGCGAAACCACGGAGCAAATATGCTTATTAAAATCCAATTTGTCATCAATGATTACGCCCAAATATTTTGCTTTTTGGACCGGGGTGGGGAGAGTTCCCAACTCTTTAGGCCAGCAGGCTGGGTTCCAAAGAAGGGGTTTATTGCCAAAAAGAACGACCTCTGTTTACCCATCCAATTACTGACTGCTCTCATGCTAACGTGAAATTTAGCGATGGTAATATCCAGGTTGTTTGAGACTGACACAACAATCTGTGTGTCGGCAGCGTATGAAGTGAGTTAGAACCCGAAAGATCTAATCAGGGCAGAAAGTTCAACCACATAGATATTAAAAAGTAGGGAACTCAGGGAAGATCCCTGAGAGACCCCCCAGGGGCAGGAGAATCATTTAGATGTAGTATTCTCCATCATAACCAACTACTCCCTGTCAGATAAAAAGGAACTAAGTAGGTCAAGTGCTTTGCCAGTAATGCCTATTTTTTAGGCGATCAATGCGGGTGGCATGATCGACAGTGTCGAACGCCGCCGACAAGTCAAGGAGGACAAGAGCTACAGAGACCTCCTCTATCGAGAATGGTTCTGAGTTCTTCCGGGGCTTTTATTAATGCTGTTTCTGTACTACATTCGGCCCTAAAACCAAATTGGGCGGGGTCCAATAACTGATTGTCTTGCACAAACCGAGTCAGTTGTAGATTGATGAGTCGGTCCACTATCTTTGCTGGAAAAGGCAGTTTAGAGATAGGACGATAGCTGGATTTTCGGGGTCTAAGTTCGGTTTCTTGAGGAGTGTTTAGATGGACGTCTTTTTCCATTGTTTCGGAAAAGTTCCAGCACTAAACATTCCATTAAAGATGTTGGTGAGATATGAGGTGATGGGATAGGGATCATTTTGAGTATTGACGGTGGGCAGGGATCAAGTGGTGACCCTGACTTGGTGGACTTGATTAGGTTAAGAACGTCCGAGTCAGTAACATAGAAGAATTGGCTGAGTTGAGGTTGAGAATTATTGAGCGGAGAGATAAGATCAGAAGTGGAAGCCTGTGCTATAGTGATGCTATCGATGGGAACTAAATTTTTGAAGCATGTAAACTGATTGCAGATTTGTCCACTTTATCCAGAAAATAGGATGCTATCTTCTCGCAGAAGGAAAAACTGGTAATATTGCTTTTGTTACTGATTTCAGGAGAGCTGGAAAGTTTGTTTATAACTTGGAAGCGTTCTCTAGTAGAATTCTTGGATGTCTCTATTTGTTGAGTAAAATACACCGATTTTTCCTTAATAATTTGGCCTTGTAATTAGCCAGAGTCTGCTTGTAGATAACTCTATCAGAGGGTTTATAGTTTGCCCTCCATTTTCTTCCCTGTCATCTTCATTTTTGTTTTTCTAGATGAAGAGTTTCAGTAAACCAGGGTGCAGATTTGTTTGTTTTTTGAGTGCCCCTTCTGCTTTTTGGCACAGCTATAGAAATGGCAACGTTTAATCTGAGTGTGTAGTTCTCAGTAGCCAGGATAGGATCGGTAATTTGAGTGTGATATTCTTGTGGAAGATGTTGCTGCAGAATATCAAAATTGGGTTTGGACCAGAGATAGTGTGGTGTGGGGTTATAATCTGTTTTCCTACTTAACTCAGGAGATAGAATAGTTAAATTAAAAGTGATGGCTTTATGTTCGGACCAAGTAAGAGGAAGACATTCTTTCACTGAAATAAGATCATTATTAGATAAAATTGCATCTAATATGTGCCCGGCACTACGGGTCGGTTGAAGTAGAAGTTGGGAGAGATTGCAGCCCTTCATTATATTCATAAAAGTGTCTGTATCAACGGAGTCTAGATGAAAGTTAAAATCCCTGAGATCTATGAAGTTACTATTGCAAGCACCTCCCTCGATCAAAGGTGAGATGGAATCCAAGAAATCGTGTTTTTGGGCCTGGTGGATGGTAGAGAAGCAAGCCTTTCAAGGTATAGTTGTTAGTCCAGTCTGAGCTAGGTGAGGACTCGGTTTTACACTTTATATAGCTTTTATAAATTAGTTCTAAGCCACCCCATTTTTCCCCTCTCTATCCACCCTTGTCAATGCATACCATGGAGGCGTTGCCGAAAGTAAATCAGGGTTGGGGTGGTTAGTTGCCCATGTTTCTGTGATGAAGAGAACATCTAAGTGGTGACTCTTAATAAACTCTGCTGCCTCATAGGCGTGTTTAATAAGGGACCGACCATTAATCAGTGCAAAGCAAAACTCGGTAGGAGCCTACTTCACAGCTGACACCACATCAAGGGCTTCGCCTGTCAACTGCCGACTGCACTTGCTGAGCGATGTGCACCTACCTGGTCTGACCAACCTCACAACTGTGAGACCCCACAGAGTAACGTCCTGGCCAAAGAAGTAAAAGGAGAGAGCAACACTTCAGGGCCGGCTCTAGGCTCACGGAGGCCCTGAGCAGGGAGTGTAGGTAGGGGGCCCGAGGCCGCCAAATCCCTGCCAGGGGCCGCCACGCAAATATGTATCTAAGGATATATATTGGCGTGGCGGCCCCTGGGGTTTGGCGGCCCTGTGCAGGTGCACAGCTTGCACATGCCTTAGGCCGGCCCTGAACACTTGTCCCTCAGAAACCTAAAAAACCAAGATAAAGCTACAGCCTTGAACCCGTGGGTTTACTGTTACATGCTAGGAGCTATAAAATCCTTCCCACCAAGAGGAGACAAGCATTGAAAATGCAATAGGTCTTGCCTTTGATTAAGTTAAAGCTATTTCCTTTGGTAATGGTATTGTATAGCAAAGCAAATGGCTTTAACTTAATAAAAGGCGAGACCTGTTGCATTTTCAATGCTTCTTATTATGTTACTCTTGTTTCCAGTTCCAGCCCAGTACTCCCTGGGTGTCTCTTTTATATTGTTCCAAGGAACAGTAGGGGCTTGAAAGCAATAAAGAAACGAAAAGGAAAACAAAGTCTTTGGAGTATGGGCCAGACGGCTCCTCTATTAATTAGTCCTTGTTGGGGCTAGTTCCGGTTCTGGTCGTCCTGGGGTAGGGATTCGACAATCTCCTTGCGGGGGAACCGGCCAAAAACGAAACAGGAAAGACAACAAAAGAAAGAGTCAGGTCTCCATCCTAACTATATGCATAAGGGAAGTGTGCCACCTCCACCCGTTCCTATCCGTGTGGTGCCTAAGTGAGGGAAAGGGAAAAAGTGCTTCAAAGTGCGGTGCCCTGTATTCCCGCCCACCAGCCTCGTATTAAGAGAGACCCTGGCACTTGCCTGAACCCACGGCTCTCCTAGGCTTCCGGGAGGGGAGCCACAGCCACCATTTCCCTTGTAGGAGTACCGAACTGGAGGATGTTTCTTTCCAGAGCGGACAATGTTACTGCCTTCCTCCTCGTGTTGGGTCGGGTTCCTGGGTGGTGTCGTCTTCTTGATTTCGCCGGTCTGAATGCAGGGATTTCTCTCGCTGTCTTCCCGGTCTGCCTCCTCCGTCTTCCCTCGCGCTGCTGCTTCTCGAATCCCGGCCTCCATTGAAAAGATGGCGTTTTTGGTCCCGCCCCCAGGGTCTGCTATTACCGGCAAGAAGCTTCTGGTTCAGCCATCTGGACCAGCCATCCCGCTCCGTGCCTGGGCTTCAGTATCAGCCATGTTGGGGTGGTCGGGGTGTTCCGGGGTGGAGGGGAAACCACCACAGGTCCCCAAACAGATAATGCGCTACGATGCCATAACAATAGTGATAAGCGCTTTTCAAATGTATATAGCATAACACAGCCTAAGGTTACACAGCAAGACTTTGCATAACCCAGCATAGCTGTAACTGAATGTACTATTGCATTACTAGCCGGAACTGTGCACCTTTCTGCTTGTGCTCACAGCTCGGGGACTTCCACCGCTATCTGGGGTTTTTACTTAAAATGCTATTCTTCAAGTAACTAACTCACAAGCAACCACTAATAAACAACAGTATCAAAATACTGCAATTTGTAAATACTGCCAGAGAACCTCAGAGGCACCCAATTACGCTTTCACTCGGTATCCAATTAAGCAATGAATTCATAAAACAAGCGAGGTACAGCAAAGGCAGCCGCGTGTTTATTTTTGCATCGCGCTTAAAGTGAAAGAGCGATACGAAAATAAACACGCGGCTGACTTTGCCAAAGCTGAATGTGAAGAAAAAAGTGCACACCGACTAATGAAGGTGTTTGTACTGCCGCCGGTAAAAGATCAAATCACTGTGGGCGGGGTCAAAAGGAGGCAAGGCGGCCACAAGCAGGGACTAAGAAGCCTCCTTTACAATCAGAAGCCAGCGTTTCGCATGCAAGATGAAGCGAACCAATTAAAAGATGGGCTGGGCTTCAACTTCGTCTCCGAGAGCTTTGGAATCTGTATTGACTCCAAGAAGCTCTCGTATGACGAGAGCAGTGCATGCGCACTGCTTTCACCAGGTGAGACCTAAAAACGGGGATAGGCATCTTTAGGGAACTGGAAGTGGGATAGAGGGAGGAGGAGAAGAAAGCTGTGAATTGTGTTTGACGAGCCAGACACAATTGAGACTTTTTTTTTAAGTTAGCAAAGGTTAGATTTAACCGTAGCGAGAGGAGTCAGACAGCTTTCAGGGGTTCATCAGATCTCTAAGAACAGAAAAAAAATCCAATGGAATATTGGGAGCATTAAAAAAAATGATCTGAATAGAATGCTGCCTTTGTCTTCCTAATCGTGTGTTTACAAGTGTGTTGTACTCTGAGAACTGGGTCATAATTCTATCGCCAGCTGCACTAGGAACTTTGGGGTATATTATCAACAACTAGCGATAATTTTTGTCTCTAACTTGTTTAGAGACAAAAATTATCGCCGCACATCGGCGATTTTTATCGCAGATAAACCTTGCTATTATCAAGGTTTATCGCAAATGCGATAAAAAACGCCCGCAATGCATGAATATCGCTGAAAAGTCAGCGATATTCATGCATTATCGAGCAAATGCTCTTAGCCATGTTATCCACCTCCCATTGGATAACATGGCTAAGAACTGCTCAGGGCAGGTGTTAGCTTTTGGAGATATTGCGCTTAGCGCGAATATCTCCAAAAGTTGGTAATAGGAGATAGCGATGTTAGCGACTGTTTCCAGTCGCTAACATCTTGGCACGCCCACTTTGCATATCATTAGTGATAAATATCACTGACATGCAAAGTGGGGCCCATGATGGTCGCTATCTCCTATTAGCTGTCGCTAACTGGTGTTAGCGACAGCTTGGTAATAGGGAGATAATTTTATCTCCGCTTTCTTGGCTTTTAAAGCCAAAAAAGCGGAGATAAAACCCCTTGATAATATACCCCTTTATTTCTGCTAGCTCTATAGAAAACAAACTGTAGGAAGTACTGGCCGGTCTACAAGATTTTGTCCTTAATCGGGTAAACTAATCCAGAATTGAGACTAGCTGATCAAGGTAGTTGTCTAATAATAAATTAGGGCCCGGTCCTGAAAGTCCAACCCCAGAAGGCACATGGCAAGTTCACCCCTCAACAAGCTAATTTTACCAATTCTGATACTCCCCTAAAGGGGAAAAGCTACTTACTGTCTTCTGTGAATATCAGGAAAAAGGGATACAACAGTGATCAGACCAAGTAAGTGCGAAAGGGCATATGGCTGAGAGGGAGGTGAGTTAAAATGTCAATGTCAAATAATGTCAAGGTCACCGCCCTTCAAAATGCATAGTAAGGGGAGCATTAATAGCCAGGTATAGTAAAGTAAAAATATTTATGCACTTTGCAATATTTTGCAGTCAAACGTTTGTCAAAATGAATGTTCAGGACACTCAAAATAGGAGTCCGGGCAATATCAGAATTAGCTTGCAAGAGTATTGTTGTTATAAAATCATACACCTCCTGGAGGTCTTGAGAAAGTGTACTGAGAGTTAGACGTGTCTACTACCCTGACTGAAAAAGTCACCAGAGCCAGAGAGAAATAAGCATCTAATTTAGTGCATTTCAGTCAATTTATTGTTAAATGGACAGGGTCCACCACCCCTCTTCATAGAAGGGTGAGCTGTCAATAAGTTGTAATTAGTGAGCCTAATGTCTTCAGAACATCAGGTGTACCATCATTAAACCATACTTCTGTCACACAGACTATTTTCAGGCTATGCTCAGAGACCAATGGCCCGATTTAGAGTTTGGTGGATGTAGTTCACTCTCTCAGGATGACAAGGACAATACCTTTGACGTCCCAAGGGACCTCTACTCACCAAAGTTAGAGTTGTCTGTCAGCCCTGAGGACAACCACTGTCATGGTGGTTCCTGTCAATGTAAGAAAAGTTTGATGGATGGGGTTGTCAGTCATGAAGTCGTCCACACTTTTCAAAAGGTTTTTGTTTATCAAAGACAAACTCCCAAAGCGGGGGTTTGTTTTGAAGAAAAATAACCTAATGGTCCCACACCCTGTGAGTTTTCTCCCAGGGTGTGGGACCGTTATAGTTTTTTTTCCTGTCTCTTACCACAAGGTTTTTCATGGTGCTCCGTTGACAGAATACTTACTGTACGCCCAGCTCTAAATAAGGTAACTGAACTAAAAGTTTAGCAGAAAGGGTACTCCTTCACATTGGCAACGGAGGATTCTGGCCTCCAAACTCAAAATCAGACATCAAGTCTTTGATGACTATCTAGTTTGTTACAGCTGACTGCACATTAATTAATTGACCAAACAACGGCGGCTCCTCCGCTAAGGCGGAGGAGTGCGGCCCCACTGCATTTTGATCAGTGGAAAAAGGAAAAACTAAAATGATAATAACACTATGTTATTATGATTTTATTTTTCCTTTCCTTTGTCAGGCATGTTTATGGGGTGGCACAGTCAGCAGGGGAGGAGTGGTTGGGGACCTTAAGGGTGCGTGACGATTTGGCCAGCTATGGGGGGCCGGCCAGTCATGCACACTTTGCATGTTCTCCACCAGGCTGTAATACACAGCCTGGTGGGGAACATGCACAGGCTCATAGTCCCTGCCTGAGTGCCGCACCATGGCGCTCACATCAAGTACAACTCTGCATTGCAGTGTTGTGATTGGCTTTGGAGAGCCTGTGTGTGCTTCCTGCTTCAAGCAGGAACAGAAGAGGACAATACGAGGTGTAAGGTGAGTAACTTTTTGAGTTATTTTTCTATCCCCCTCTCCACCCATCCTACTCAGTGGCAGCTGCCACTGAGACCAAATAAAGAGCATGTAGTGCCATGTCTATGTATGAATCTAGAAATAAGGCTGCCAATTTGTCAATGAATAAGTCACAAGACTTTAAAAACTGTTCAGTCTTATACTCAAAAACATATAAACGAGAGAGTAAATGGTTGGGAAATTGAAGACTAAACCAAACATTGGGCTTTCCATATGTAGAGCCGAAAACCAGAAGATGGATGGTGGATGCAGTACCGGGCCGGTCAGAAGCATGGAGGCTTGACTTTGGTCCATCTTTGATGCTGATGCATGGCAGGTATACCAGCCCCATGCTTTGCACATCAATTCTGTCCAGACAGCATCCAAAAACACTGCCCCTCATAAGCCCCTATGTCAGCGGTGAGAGTAATGGGCTTAAGGCTCCACATCATCCTCAACCCCTCCTCTCACATGGTTTCATTTTATTAAAATTTGATTGGTCTTCTCCACAATTTGCCAGATTTCCCCATCTGAAAGAGCCTGGCTGTGCAGACATAGACCTTGAGTAGTTTTCACGTTTGACTCTGGAGGCTTCATGTAGTTTCTTAACTAAAACCTTGTGACAATCACAAACCTAGCAGCATTTAAAAAAAAAACTCAAAACCACGTAAAAGGTTTTCTTTCTGTTTGAACAACCCTTTCAAAAATACTTTTTGCAGCAGCATTGTCTTTGAGGAAAACATTTCCCACAAATTCATTTCCTGAATGAGATTCCACACACGTCAGAGAAGTTATGCGAAGCTGACATATTTTGCAGGTTCATTAGGTTGTGAGTTCATACTGCTTCACTGGCAAATGACATTTAGCACAGGTCTAGTGTGAGGCCTCTAAAGGTCAAAGATGTGTATGGCTTTATACTGAGTGAGTGCAATTTGATGGCATAGTCAAGATGTCTAAAACACATGCAGTTAATTCTAATCAGATTAACATTTGCATGTTAGCGTCTGATACTGTACAGAAATCTTTGTAAGTGTTTGTGGAACAATATAGAAGTGATCCTGTGCCCTCCACAGGATCATTTTTAGATTTTGTCTCCAAAAATGCTTGCAAAATCTCTTGTAACTACACAAAAATTGTTCAAAGGGCCTTACAACCCACCCACAACTCAGCATTTAGTGGTTCGCTTATCACATTTATTTCCTTTATTTTTATCGGTTATTGTGTGTCTTTTACTGTAGGTTTCTGGTTTCTCTTTGTCCCCTATTATGTTTTATCTTTTCTGTGGAGCTTGGACCAACTACTCTTTCTGTTTTAAGTCTTCATCCACTTTTTTTGTTGCTGGAGCTACTTTATTCTTTGTAATCAAGGTCTTTTTGACAGCATGTATTTTTGTAGCTGCACTGTTTTGGACATTATTTTGCTTTAATGGACCCTCCCTACAATGTTTTTTCACCTCTCCCCCTGTGGAAAAATCACTCCCCCCTTTTTATTCGCTTTTATATAATGTGTACTGATTACTTTACGCCAAGTCACATACGTTTTTTATAGGCATGTGGAGATTAAGTGATTTGCCCTGACTCACATGATGTTGAGCAGACGCCCAGGCTCAAACCTAATTCCCTAACTCCAAACCCAGCAGTTCTGACCATTACGCCACATGCCCATATTCAATATTCATCTTAATTTTGTAAATCATGGATAACAACCTAGTGCAGCCAATTCCAGACACAGTATACTGAAAATACATGCCTTCACAAACATGTTTTTTAATCTGCACAGGGAATCCCAGCAAGTTATTAAGATTTTCTTTTAGGTGCTTGCACCACGCCTGACCAAGAATTAAACCTCTAGGTAAGTAGACACTTGCATGCAAGCCATCAGCTGCCTGTTGTTTACATGACCTGTGACTTGATTTTTACTTTATAACTTCTTATGTCCTGAGTCGTCTCAATGGACAGTACAAGGACACCCCAAAAGATCTACAGGGGAGGCTTTATTTAGCTTTTATGTTCCCACTGACCCTTTGATGGGCTGGTCAGCAAGGTTGAAGAGGATAGTTCATATTGTGCCAATTGGAGTGTGGGGGCTAGGAATAAGTCTGTCTTTAATGCGGTTTATGGAGGCTTGGAGATTTGGTAGAGGAAGGCAGTCGAGTAAGGATGACTTGATAAATACTAATGCTTACATTTTGGTCAAATGTAATTTTTTAATACTATTTTATATGGTTGTATGTCGGAACAACAAGTTCCTCTACAATACCTACCTTTACAGCGCGGTCTCTACAATGACTGCGTCTTAAACATGAATTGATTTATCACGCATTCCTTTAATAGGAATGTTCGTGGTAAAGGCATGCATGGTAAACGGCTATCCGTGGCTAATGTTACCAGCCCCCTACCTCTCCCCTTGAGCCCTAAATGCACCCCAACCTCCTAAAAGCTACCCTGAACCCCCTACATTCTAAAAACGATGTCAAACACCCTCTCCACCCCCTAAAAACTACCCAAACCACCCCATCCCCTAATAACTATCCTGAACCATTCCCACCATCTAAAAACTACCCTTACACCCCTAAAAACTACTTTGAACCCCTCCCACCTCTTAAAAACTACCCCAACCCCCACCCCCTAAAAACTACCCCAAACTCCCCCATCCAATAAAAACAACCCAAACCCCCACCCCCTAAAAACGAATTAAAAACTCTCTCACCTCTCCTGTTCGCTTTCTGACGCTCCTCTCTCCCCACCCATCCCAAACACTAGACTGACTTTGCCTTAACCACCGACATGCGTGTTTAAGGAAAAGTTGTTGTTCGGGCAAGTTATTGTTCCGCTTCCGGGCTTTCGGAACTCATGGCTCTGGCCTTGTTCCAGATGCTTCCCATTTTATATAGGGTGAACTCTACCCAAAGGGTGTGTTGCACTTTACATGAGCACTAGTTACATTTTATGTAGGTGGGGGAGAACTATCGATTTGCTCAGAATCACATAATGTTGAGCTGAAGCCGAGATTGAACCTGGTCCTCAGGTCCAAATTCGGCAGCACTGCCACTTACCCACATCCTCTCTCCATCTGTTTGGTGTGTTTTCTGTGACAGAGCCAAGAGCACATAATTCTCTTCTTACAGAAGCTCACCTAGCATTTAGACTCTTTACTTGAGGCTTTTTTAAAAATATTCATGTACAATAGCTGTAAGTAGTGAGATCTCCCATCTGTACATTGATTTGATACAAAACCCTCCTCTTTTGTGTTTCTTAACTTTCCCTACCCACTGCTATTTATTGCAGTTGTCACCCTTCCCATGGTGGTTTCACCCAACTCCCTCACCCTCCTCCCATTCTCTGATGTCTTTACCACCATCCTCACCTGCGTTGCTTGACCCCATCAACCCCGCACCCGTTATTTTTTTGCATATTGCACAGGAGTGCGGACTGCTGGGCAACATGGCTTAAAGCGGTGTTTCCCGAACTGTGGTCTGTGGACCGCCAGGGGTCCCTGATACATTCCTAGGGGGTCCTCAGGCTGCAGTTTTAAAAGCACTACAAAGTTCCTTGTATAATTAGCCATTTTCGAGCAACAATAAAAGTGTCAAGATAATGCCAGTGATTAATGTACCTGCTGGAGAGAGATGAGAGTTTTGTCCAATGGCAGCTTTGACTTATCTAATGTAGCACAAGGGGTTAATAAACCTACTGCAAAGAATGTGTACCATGAATTACATTTTTTTTATTTTATGTGCATAGGTTACTGTTTTTGTCACATAGACTCTTTTGTTACTGTGCAGTTCATAAGTGACAACCGTAATCTAGCACAGTGACCTATAAACTATCAAAGAGATGCTTGCAAACTGCACAGTACAAGTTAGTAACATGTTTTCCCCAGTCTTTCATTATCCTGGTGCTGCTAAGAAGGTTTATTTGAGTGGAAATACATTTTTATTGTTAAAGTCAATGCTAAACACTGTGTTGTGTTCTGAATCCTGGGTTTGTACTTCTCCAGACCAAGCACTCTTCAGAAATACCTAACAGTATGAATGACATTTGAATCCTACACCTTGTAGTCCCCTTTGCCTTACGTAACATTTGCTATACACTGATTTACACATACGATTCATTGACTTTATATGTGTGTGATGTAAAGTGCTATGACATCCTGCAATGGTATGAGAGACGCTATAAAACAAATGAAATACATGTGACAGAGGGGCTATGGAGAGATGAGAGGCACTGTTGAAGGGTGATAATAAGGGAATCATTGAAGAACCCCTACAAAGATTGTCCTATCCTGCTGCATAGTAAGGTCATCATTTACTATTCTTTAAAAGCTAATACAATTCAGTATATAATGATAAATGTGTTGTAGAATGCACCATTGTTTCCTAAATTTTTTTGGGAGGAGAACTTCCCAAAGCCCCTTTGTAGTGATCAGGCTCACTAACTGCACTTGGTGTGCACCATAAGGGTACTGGTCCGAAAACATTTGCCAGGGTTGCTTTGGGTTTCCAGTCTGGCCCTGGCAGGAGCAGGAGCAGGAGCATCGTACTGAGAAATAAAATCAACCATTTAAAACTTAGTCATGGAGATGCAGCACCAACCTTCCCATTAAAAGTTTTCAGTTTTTGCAAATTCTTTCTATGTAAAATACTAAAATCCTTATTAATTTTAGTATTTGTTTTGTGTGCACATGGGTATTTTTTTTATTACTGTTTTAATGTTTGAAATTTAATTCATTCAAATTGCTTAGGGGTCCCCGGCTTCCAGTGGTGACTCAATGGGGGTCCTCAGGAGTCAAAAGTTTGGGAACCACTGGCTTAATGTAAAATGAAAATAAAAACGCCATGACCCGGTCAATGCTGGCCCCGTGTTTTTTTCAAAACATTAAACCATGTTGCTCGGCAGCTTGTGCTGCTGTGCAAAATGTAAGACAACAGTGACAAAGCTAATAGATTTCACATAGGCTAAATCTATTGATTTTGCCACTCCTTGTTATATCTGGCCAGTCAAGGTCCCCAATTCAAAATTTTTGTTTCTGAACTTTCGTTTCTAGCCTTGAGCTGCTTTATGGCTTCTATTGGGGTATGCGGCAGTGTTACTAGGCAGTGAAGTCGGACCATGTGATGTAGTTAAAAGGTCAATTGGGGTCCAACAGAAGAGGACTATGTATCATGCTTAGTGGTCTTATAAATGTCACCCATTATGCAGGACAAAGTGACCTTAATGTGTTTGTGGGCCCAAAGCACAGTAGCCATTAGACTAATAATCTTTGACAGGGTGGCTGTTTGCGAATAGGCCTAGTTGCATAACCTGTCAGACTTCAGGTAATTAATGTATATGCTTTATTGACCTTACCCTAACCCAGGGGTATAGTGTTGCTGTACAGATATGGAAACAAAAATTAAAAAACCCAATTTCATATTAAGGAATGGAACTAATCAAAGTACAACAAAACGGAAAATATATAAATGCCGTTCCATTTGATACAAGATTGACTATCACGGGAAAGCCACATCGTTTAACGGTGGCATGGCCACAAAAAAGCTAAAAGAAAGAAATGAGGGGCATATATTATCAACAAGTAGCGATATTTATCGCTAAATAAGCTTAGCGTCAGTTTTTTTTATCGCCGCGCATCGCCGTATTTTATCGCAGAGATAACGTGCTATTAGCAACGTTTATCTCCAAAGCGATAAAATATCCGGCGATAGCAGTGAAATGTGTGAATATGGCTGGAAATCCAGCGATATTCAGGCATTATCGCTAATAAGGACTTAGCCTGAATATCCACCTCCCATTGGATATACAGGCTAAGAACTAGTCTGAGCAGGCGTTAGTTTTTAGCGCTATTCGCGCTCAGCGCAAATTTTTTAGTTGCTACGCCTGCATTGATAATAGGTGATAGCGATGTTAGTGACTGCTTTCAGTCGCTAACAGGTTGGGTACGCCCACTTTGCATGTCATTAGCGATAAAAATCGCTGACAGGCAAAGCGGGTCCCAAACCGCTCGCTATCACCTAAAAGCTGTCGCTAACTGATGTTAGCGACAGCTTGCTAATAGGGCGATGAAATTATCGCCTGCCTTGGTAATATGCCCCTATGTTTTCACATGGACGTACAGCGTGAGCATAGCTGGAAGGAAAGGGGCACGACCGAGAGTACAAGCAGCGACGTGATCGAATAAGGGAGGAGGGAAACAAGAAATAAAAGTGTGTGGGGGTAAATGTAGATAATGTTCAGTGGAAAGGCGTGCTTTTGGCTTCTTCCTTAATCCTCAGAGGGAGATCTGATCGTTTCGGGTTTTTTTTCGTCTTACATATTTTGGTCTCCAACCAGGTTACGAAAATACGACCCTTCTTATTGTGTAGGCAGCGAATTCAATGGAAATTCAGGATTACTGGACCTCTCCATTCAGAGTACCTATTTTCTCCTCAGAACTGTCCCATTAAATGTGTTGCAGCAGATCTGAAAGTTCAGGTAATCTCCCTTTCAAATTAATGAAGTGCTCTCTACTCAGTACTGGACCGTACCTGTTCATTTAAAGCCCTGTTTTTAGGGAAAAGTGTTCCAAAGCTGAGAAGTGACAGCAGGTAAAGTTCAGCTGTAGTATTTGAAATGCTTCAGCCTAAAGGACCTCAAGTGAACCAAAAAATCTACACGTTCTCTGTCATTTTACGCGACATAAATACAGGTCTACAGGGAAAAGCCTTTAAATTAACGCAGTTTGTTTAAACTGAGGGGCATATTTACAAAGGCATTATGGCTGCTGTAGCTGCACTTTTTGCCGCTAAAGCGTCGGTAATTTCATCGCCCTATTAACAAGGTGGCGCTAACATGCATTAGCGCATGTTAGCAGCCGTTTTGGTATCGCCTCACTTCGTATCCTTAATGAGTTGCAAAGTAGGCGTACCTTTCAGTGAACAACATGAAAATATTTGCTAAGTGCACATAGCAATATCTACAAGCCAGCCAGTACTCGCGTAGGGAAGATAAAGCAGCGCTAACCGCGGATATCGGGGAAAACTAATGTCTACAAATATTTCAACTTAGCCATGTGCATAATAACATTAACAACATGTCCATCAGCGCAGTTGTAATATCACTGGTTTTCAAGCGATATTGATGAAAATCGCAATATATAGCCGTATTTCACATCGCCTGTTTAGAAATCGTTGCAAATACGCTGCTAACACGGCGTTGTGAACCGGCGATATATGGCGATATTCAAAATCCTGCTAGGCGCAATTGGCGATGTTCAACGCTAATCGTTGATAATATGCCCCTGAGAACTTAAGGTGAAACAGGAGGCGTTGTAAAGGGACAACAATTTAAAAAGCAGATCCCCAGCTTTGCCGCTGGCACCACGACACGAAGGGGAGTATGGGGGGACAGCGCCCTAGTCCCACACATCTGGCGAGCGCAGCCGGCAGCGCGCCCCCTGTGCCGCCCCCCCCGGCCAACAGCCAATGGGGAGGGCTCTTTGGGGACGGGGGAGGGCGCGTCCAAAGGTATATGACCTGGCCAGCAGCTAGGCTCGGCCTTTCTTTCCCGCGTCGTGGCTGCTCTGCGCTGTAATCGTAGGATTTGAGGTATGTTGCATCCGCCTAGTCTCCCCCCGGCCCGATCCCTGGACATGCCCAGGTTGATTGGGCCCTGTAGTGTCGACCACGGGGGGGGCTGGGGTTTGCAGGTCGCGGGTATGGGCTCGGCGGGTTGTGACAATTAGGCGAGGGTAGAGCGGGGTATGTAGTATAGGGCGAACTGCAATGCCAGGGTGATTTTTTCAGGGCTAAAGTGGGATGGAATATAGCGACTTAGGCTTCCTGGCTACTCGTACGGACCCCAAGGTTTGCGGTGAGAGAATGAGCAAACACAGCAGCCTTACCCGCACGTCGCCAGCCCAGTGGGTCATCCGAAGGGTCCAAGTTGTCCGAACGACGCGGCTGAAATAGCTCAGTTGGGAGAGCGAAGGCCGGAGATCGAAAGGTCCCTGGTTCGATCCCGCGTTTCGACAGATTCCTTTAGCCTCTGTCGACCGCTCGCTTACAAGGCACCTTGGCCGGGCTCGCATCTGTACGCCGCCTTTGCCGGCCACGAGTCACCCGCCGCCATTGCCGGACACGAGTCACCCGCCGCCATTGCCGGCCACGAGCCACCCGCCGCCATTGCAGTCTTTCAGTGGCTCGCCCCCTCTAAAAGCCACGTAGCCCACTGAAACAAAGATGGGAGCACCCGGTGACTAACGGAGCGCGAGACAGGCTCTGAATATGGCTCACTATTACCGAATGCGATTCTTTCACAGCGCATAAGAGTGAGAGCACGTGGCATGATCGCCATTATTGCTTATGAGTCGGGCAAATAACTGAATATCCACTGGAAGCGCTTTACTTTGTGCTGCTGTGCCCGAGGGTTACTGATTAATGAAGTAGTTATTGCTTAATTTGGGTTATTGGGGTTAGATTCGAAGCTCCACTTGAAGCGCTTGACTTTGTGCTGCTGGGCCCGAGGGTAGTGATTAATCCAGTAATTATTACTTATGTTTGGTTATTGGGGATAGATTGGTGCTCTCAAGGAGACAATTCCTTGGCATAAATGTTCTAACGCAATTCATAAGCTCTCTTTTCCGCGCGCATAAATACGGCGTACACACACACCTGGCAGCGATTCCACCATTGTGCCTCGGAATCACCACCATTTTCTCGATGAGCCGCCCAGCCCAGGCGTGGCAGGCAGGGGTTGTGCTGTACTTGCTGTTCCTCCGCCGCACATCCCTCGGGTTTTCCAGGAGCGGGTGTATCAAAGGGAAGCGGGCGTCTGTAGCCGAGGCCCGTTCGGGCCTGGCCGGGGGAAACACGTTTCTCAGGCAGGCCTCGCCTGATTATGAAATGGCCATTAGAGCTGCTGGCATATAATTGACTCATTGTACATTTCACAGCAGCAGTGGCTAAAGTACAGCAATAAGGCAGTGATCTATTATGGTTTAAACAGAATATACTGTATATGAAAGATGTCTCCTTCGTTATCCTTAAGGGGAGAGAGGATGTGGTCTAACGGCTAGCGCGACGTACCCTGAGGCTGGGAAAGCCAGTTCGAATGTGGCAGTGGGCTCGAGCATTCTGTGATTCCGGGCAAATCACTTGATATACCCGTGCCTAAAATGATGTGTCTGTCCGTAGTGCAACTGGCGCGCATGTAAAGCGCTGTGATACCTCCAAGTAAGTTTACGCTATTATCGGAAAACGGCAACAGAATAGAAATGGAACGGCTAGCGCGACCTACCCTGAGGCTGGGAAAGCCGGTTCGTATGTGGCGGTGGGCGCGTGCATTCTGTGATTCCGGGCAAATAACTTAATATACCCGTGCCTAAAATGAATGTGTCTGTCCTTAGTGCAACTGGTGCGCATGTAAAGCGCTGTGATACCTTCCCAGTCAAGTTCACGCTATTATCGGAAAAACAAATAACTTAATATACCCGTGTCTAAAATGAATGTGCCGGTCCGTAGTGCAACTGGTGCGCATGTAAAGCGCTGTGATACCTTCCCAGTCAAGTTCACGCTATTATCGGAAAAATGTCAACAAAATAGAAATGGAACGGCTAACGCGACCTACCCTGAGGCTGGGAAAGCCGGTTCGAATGTGGCGGGGTGCGCGAGCATTCTGTGATTCCGGGCAAATAACTTAATATACCCGTGCCTAAAATGAATGTGTCTTCCGTAGTGCAACGGGTGCTCATGTGAAGCGGTGCGATACATCCAAGTCAAGTTCACGTTGATTGTCTGTCATTTAATTTAACCCCGCTCTGTTGCCTGCTTGTGCTTTCCGGGGCATGGCGCGGTATGTTACCAGCAAATACGACATAGACTCCGTAGGCACTAGGTGACACGCATCCCTCCCAGGGTCACGCTTGTCACCAGCAAACGAAGTGCGAGACTAATCCCAATCGAGAACTTAAATTTATTATCAGACGAGATCTATCAGCCATCACCTCGGTGACTACTTCCGGACAATAAGGAACAGCAGCTCACCAATCTCCTAAAGCGCGAACTATTTGATTCCCTCGTGTAGGCTTCCACATTGTTAATACGCGGAGTATTTACGGAGCATGCGGGTTGGCATTTAATGCAGCAGCATTGTGAATGCGCGAAGGTATTTAAGCAGCATTGTTATTGTGCGAAGGTATTTACTGAGCATACTGATTGGAATGCGTTCTCCCACAGTCATTACCGGCACACGTCATTAACGGGCAATGCCGGCTATGTAATTCTGATCCCTGCCGCCACACGGGCGGCCACGTGTTTACCCACGGCCATACCGAGTGTGGTAATTCAGATCCCTGCAGCCACACTGACTCCACGCGCTTATTAATTATTAATGCCACGTTGAGGTACACGGTAGGTGGCAAGGCAGCAACATTGCGGATGTGCGAAGGGCACATAATAAAAGTAAAATAGGTGCTGCTCATTCCAACACAAATTGCAGCACAATGTACTGCCCTCGCGAGGTTCCTTTTGTAATATGCAGCGGCAGCACAAGCCGAGGCACCTGCGTAGGAAGAAATTACTGTTGATGGGCTGGGTGTCTTGTGTGCTGCTAGTGGTCCCCCGGGGGCTGGCTGTTCACGCGTTGATTAACTAGTTAATGCGCCGCAGTTCCGGTCACGCGGGTATAAGTGCCAGCTAGGCAATGTCCTACAGTAGTTCAATTTATAGTAACATGGTACAAATTATATGTCATCTTTAAAAGGTCATGGTATGCCGGATAATTAGGCGGTGAAAGACGGTGAGACAAGGGTATTGTACAGAACATTTGACGGTTAGTTGTTCTTTCAGATTACACTTGGAACACGTCGCGAGGAATAGCAGCTAACTAGGAGGAGGGCGTAGATCTACAGGTAATTGCGGAGATCTAGGTCCATTGGACCAGCCCATCGGGCAGGGGTAAGAGGGTCGGAAGTACGAGCCACACCATGAATCACGGTGGCATGTAAGGCAGTGGTACGTGGAACACAGGTCTCCCACACGGGGTTATGTAAGGGAGTGCACGATTGAGCAGGTTCTTTACAGGTGTGCTCGCTCGTGACACGGCTTGAGGTTGAGTGATGCAGGATTGTTTCACAGATTGTACGCGGGTTTCTTTACAGGTGTGCTCGCTTGGGACACGGCGTGATGTTGATTAACGCTGTGTTGTTTTACAGATTGTGCTCGGGAAGGCGTCAAGGATTGGCAGCGGCTAGGATTGAAAGTAGAACAGGTAATGCACGAAAAGAAACATGGGGACAAGGACAGGTGGCTGTCAGCGGGACGGCCGGTCGCGGCCAGCAGACCGCGCTACGAAGGCATGAGGCCGTGGGGGGATAGCGGACGCTATAATAGGTGCCTCACCCCTTGTACTTTTCATCCGTAGGAACCCGGAAGGGTAGAAGCCTTCACGATGAGCACCCGTGGCGCCGCTTTGCCACAGGATGGGCTGTGGGCTGAATTCCTAGCGGTCGCGCAGTCCAAAGGGCCAGCATGGGCACAAGGTTTCATTGAAGCGCGTAGGATTGAGGAGGCTGGCCGACCTGGGGCCCACGAGGAGGCACCGGGCACCTCGGGAGAGGGAACACGTCGGTCCAATCGCAAGCGGAAGGGCACCCAGAAGGAATTTCCGGCCGTACCGGCACGGAACAGTCAGCCTGCTTTACCACCACCCCCCGCTGCTGTAGCAGCACGTAACAGTCGGCCGGCTTTACCACCACCCCCCGCTGAGGATTTGCCAGTGGAGATGCCCGTGGTACCCGCCGTGGTACACGAGACAGCGGCAGAATTTACGAGCTTGGCCCAAATGGGTAAGACAGTGGATGATATGTTGGGTTTAATGACTATGTTTCAAAGACGTCTAGACGCATGGCAGCGGCACAAGGGTTGGCCCCACCTCCGGTACTGACAGTGGCGGATCCAGTGAGTCAAGTATGGGCTCAGTCTCTGCCAGCAGGGCTGCCGCTGCTAGCAGGGCCACCATTGCTGGCCGGTTCACCAGTGCTGCCGCCTACAAACCCGGTCGTCAGCAGCTTTAACACTCTGAGTGTCTTGCCCGTCACCCAACAGAGTGGAACAACCATTGTTCCTCAAAGTATCGCCCCGATTAACACGTCGAGTGTGCCAGCAGTATCCCAACAGATTGCCACTCCCATTGTTCCCCTAAGTGTCTCCAGCATCGTCCCCCAAAGTGCTACCCCCACCATAAATGAAGGTGCCACCCCGGCCATGCCACCGGCTGCGGGGCAAGTACCGGCCAGAGAGGGGGCAGCACCTAGCACGACGAAGGTTACGAGTGGGGGGGCGGGGCCAGGGGGGTCGGCTCAACCAACATCGGGAGGGGCATCCTCAGCTGCACCTGCGGGCATGGGGAAACCTGGCTTAAAGTTAAAAGGCGGTTGTTCCCTGGCCAGACAGGTACCACAGGCTGCTAAAGAAGGTATATGGAGGAGGGAATATATCGACATATTGACCTTGTTAATGCATGACAATGCGGGTGCAGACACCAGGAGGATGGGGAAGAAAGAGGAGGATAAGGTTAGATTTCAGCACTGGCCTGAAAAAACTATTGAAAATTGGACCGAGGCGTTCAACATATTGGCAGCTATCATTGTACAGAAGGACCCAGCTCAGAGCGAGGCCCTGATGGAATATGCAAACTCCATTCAGCAAGGGGCAAGGGAGTCCGGAGGGATGGGGTGGTTTTCTTACGATCAGGAATTCAGGAAGTCAATGGCAAGTTGCCTGGATATAGGGTGGGACCACACTGATATCCAGCTCTGGTTTAAGCATATGTGCAGGACTGGGAATAGCAAAAGGGAGACATTGCATAAAGCGCAAAGCGAAGGCGAGAATAAAAAGTGGGAGCAGGAGCAAAAGTGGGAGCAGTATCCAAGGAGGTCCTTCCAGCAGCCCTTTCGGGGGGGCGGGGGAGGGGACACGGAGCTGAACCAAGACGTTTTAACTCGGGACCTGCAGAATGTTCAATAATGGAGTATGTACCTGGGGTAGGGCTTGCAAGTTTGCCCATGAATGCAGCAAATGCGGTGCACAACATGCAGCAATTGCCTGCACCAGCGGACATAACACCCCCCGCTACGTCCCAAGGAGCGGACAGCGCGAGACAATAGGTTACCCGAACAGCACAAAGGACAGACGGAGCATAACAACGAGATAGGCTTCAATTTCCCTTCACAGCATAGAGAACGGTCAGATCATGTTAAAGGCCCACTTTTCTCACGACAGACTGATCATACCAACGAAATAGGCCCCAATTTTCCCGCTAAAGGCCCCCTTTTCAGAGAGTTACGAGAAAGAGGACGAGCTGAAGTCAGCAAGGTGCCTGGCAATGACGTATTTTCTAAGCCAGGGAGGGTGGCAGAGCATACCAAAGGTCCATCCCCATTGTGTTGCAGAACATCTTACCACTGCTAAGAGGGTATCCGCTAGAGAAAGAGCCCTCGGGGACCCAGGGACGCCTTGAATTTGAAATGGGCCAGGGACTTACCACAGGTGGTCAGTGATAAGATCAGGAAGGAGGTTGACATGGGGAGGGTGGCAGGTCCATTCCCTTCACCCCCATTAAACAATTTCTTAGTCTCACCACTAGGTGTGGTTCCAAAGAAGCAGCAAGGGGCATACAGGTTGATCCACCACCTATCGTACCCGGAGGGCAATTCAGTCAATCATTGGTTGGAGGAAGGGTCATGTTCGGTCTCCTATTGCTCTCTGGATATGGCCATTGATTTGATCAGAAGAACAGGCAAGGGAGCGTGGTTAGCCAAGGCAGACATCGAGTCAGCATTCCGCCTCTTACCAGTTCACCCAGACAGTCAACACTTGCTGGGTTTCAAGTGGGAGGGGGCATTCTTTTTCGATCGTTGCATGCCCATGGGTTGCGCGGTCTCATGCGCCTACTTTGAGGCATTCAGTTCTTTTCTCCAATGGGCCCTCACGGCCAGGCATGGTATTCACCAAGTCACCCACTATCTAGACGACTTCCTCTTTTTTGGCAGGGAGAGTTCCCAGGAATGCGCAGAGGCTCTAAAGGCCTTTGAAGTCATGGTGGAACATTTAGGTGTTCCATTAGCACCTGGAAAGACTGAAGGGCCTGCTCAGACATTGACATTCCTGGGCATAGAACTTGACACAATGAAAGGAGAATCCAGACTCCCAGCGGAGAAAGTGGATGACCTGAGGCAGGACATTAGTGCAATGATTGGCAAAGGTAGGACAACGCTCAAGGAGGTTCAAAGGCTGTTGGGCAAATTGAACTTCGCAGCGAGGGTCATACCGGCTGGGAAGGTATTTTCCCGCAGGTTGGCAAAGGCGACGGCCAGCGTGAAAAAGAGGCATCATTTTGTAAGACTGGGGCCGGGGTTGCAAGCAGATCTACGAATGTGGGACGAGTTCCTGAAGAATTTCAATGGCACAGTGATATGGAGGGCCCCCTGGGAAAGTAGCCAGGGCTTATGTCTATTTTCAGACGCATCCGGGCGAGTAGGATTTGGGGTAATGTTTGGAGAAAAATGGTGTGCCATGAAGTGGCCTGATGCGTGGCGCAAGAAGGGAGTAACTGCAAATATAACGGTCCTGGAACTATTCCCCATTGTGGTGGCACTGCATTTATGGCCAGGTGAACTGGCCAACAAAAAGGTAGTGTTCTGGTCTGATAACTTAGCGGTGGTCCAAGCCATCAATGGCCTGAGTGCCAACTGCCCGTTAGTCTTAAGTCTGCTGAGGGAGTTAGTGAGGGCAGGGTTGGGAAGTAACATTGAGTTCAGGGCTCGGCATGTTGAAGGTGTCAAGAATATGGCAGCTGACGCTCTCTCTCGCTTTCAGCTGTCACGATTCCGGGAAGCCTGGCCGCGGGGGAGGAGATGACACCATTCCCGCCTACCCTTTGGCGGCTCCTTCAGTGGGGGAACGGTTGAAGAGGATGGGGCAACGTTCCCTGGCCCTTACGACCAGGAGAAGATATGCTGCCTAACAGACAACCTTCAGCGATGTGATCCGGTCCCTGGGAGCATCAGCATTGAGTACAGCAGAACAAGTCGAGACTTTTGTAGTATGGGCAAGGGAAGCTGGCAAGTCCCACTCCTGGGTGTGCGGCCACTTGGCAGCTCTGAAACACGAGACTCAATTAAATGGTGAACTGGATCCTCATTCCAGATTAGGGCAGCACTGAAAGGGTGGGCCAGGGACGAAGTGAGGATTCCCGACAAAAGGGCTGGAATCGAATTCCCAGCTCTCCAGCGCATGTTGGACACAGTACCATCTGTCACGAATTCAGGGTTCGAGGCGCAGCTCTTCTCGACAGCCTTTTGCTTAGCATTCTTTGGGGCCTTTAGGGCCAGCGAACTAGTGGCCAAATCCAAATCTGACAGATCAGGGAGGGCTTTAGCCATGTTGGACGTCTGCGCCAGGGATCCATTGGTACTGTGGCTACGAAAATCCAAAACGGATCAAGCGGGGAAGGGCGTGTCCATCACCTTACATGCATTTGAGGATCCCAGGTATTGCCCAGTCACCTTTGGTTAGGGAATATCTGAAAATAAGGCCTCTGTTAGCAGGTACCTTTTTAATTCATGCAGACGGCACACCATTGACCAAATTCCAGTTAGAGCGAGTGATGGCCTCAGTGATGGCCAGAGCAGGGTTGTCAGCCACCAACACAGGGCAAAATTTTTCAAGCCATTCTTTTAGGATAGGGGCGGCCACTGCTGCTTACAGGGCTGGGCTGGGTGAGGAAGGTGTCAAGAGGGTGGGAAGGTGGTCATCCTCTTGCTATCAGCGCTATGTTCGCCTCTGAGTCCGGTGGCCGCAGAAGGCCGTGCCTTTCCACGTGGGTAAGGAAGAGGAGCTTTAGGGAAGCAGGCATGTTTTCCTAAAAAACGTCGGAAGTACAGAAATTGGAATGTGTCAGTAATTTCCAAAAACGATTTTGTTTGCAGTGCAGCAATTAATTTGTAGATGTGAGAAAAAAGTAAAAAATAAATTTGTTTGGAGTGCAGTGTCAAACTATAAATAAAACAGTAATGCCAATGGTGTCTTTTCTTGCAGCTGATTGTCGCGTGTGGGTGATGGGCCATTCTTACGTTACCAGGTTGGAGCAGTGGGCGAGGCGCAAGAGATGGGATCTGACCTTAGCGAGGACTCAAATTCTATGGCTGGGTTTCCCGGGAATGAGATGGGGTCAGCTAAAGTGCAGACTGCAGCAATGTCTAGCAGAACGGGGCGGTCCTCCCAGCATCCTGATTATCCATCTAGGGGGGAATGACCTGGTCAAGGTGGGGAGGAGAGCCTTAATGGAGGCCATGCAGAAGGATGTGACAGCTATAACTAACCAATTGGGAGCCACGGAAGTAATATGGTCTGAGATTGTGCCCCGCAAAGCCTGGAGGGGAGCTAGGTCGGTAGTTGCAATAGAGCAAGGCCAGAAGAGGGTCAACAGGTCCATGCAGAAATTCATGGAAAGGAGGGGCCTGGGGTTCATTAGGCATGCGCTGATACAGGAAAGGACTGAAGGATATTATGAAAGCGACGGAGTCCATTTGTCTGGGCTGGGAATGGATATCTTTCTCCTAGACTTACATGAAGTCCTGTCAGCGGCAGGGTGCCGGTAACTGGGTAGGTGGGGGGGCTCTGTCATCGACGGGGGCTTCCTCCAGAGCTGTGGCGGAGTACAGGGCGATCTGGAAGCAGATGGACAGTAGGGGTACCTCTGCGGCAGAAGGATATAGTCTAAATACCTCTGCCTGGCACAGTAGGGTGCCCGAGCCAAGAACCTGGAGCCGAGGGGGCTCCAGGAAACAGCGTCGGTGCCCCGTTAGTCCTTCGGGCGGTCGGGGGGCCTGAACCGACCGGGGGTGTGCCTCATCTCCCGCCCTGACAGGGGGGGCGGGAGTCTAACAAAATAAAGTGATAATGTACTGCACCGTCTGAGCATCGACTCGCCGTGCAAGATGGCTCCTTGGGCATGCGGGTCAGCGAGAGGCTGCCGCTTTGGATCGCCTGTAAGATGACCCACCTACCAGTACCTGTGTTGTACGTAATAAACCTGCATCACTGCTTTCCCACAAATATGTCTCTTGGTTTCCTTGGTATGTAAGTGATGTGCGCAGGGCGGAGTAAGCACTGATGGTGTGGGCACTATGCCGCTGGCACCACGACACGAAGGGGAGTATGGGGGGACAGCGCCCTAGTCCCACACATCTGGCGAGCGCAGCTGGCAGCGCGCCCCCCTGTGCCGCCCCTCCCCGGCCAACAGCCAATGGGGAGGGCTCTTTGGGGACGGGGGAGGGCGCGTCCAAAGGTATATGACCTGGCCAGCAGCTAGGCTCGGCCTTTCTTTCCCGTGTCGTGGCTGCTCTGCGCTGTAACCCACCCTGAACCCTAACCCAGCTGCAGAGCGGCTGGCACAGTTTTTGAATGCCTTAATGATCTTGTTTTATGTTGCAGGCGGAGTCACAGGGCGATCTGGAAGCAGATGGACAGTAGGGGTACCTCTGCGGCAGAAGGATACAGTCTAAATACCTCTGCCTGGCACAGTAGGGTGCCCGAGCCAAGAACCTGGAGCCGAGGGTGTTCCAGGAAACAGCGTTGGCGCCCCTTAGTCCTACGGGCGGTCGGGGGGCCTGAACCGACCGGGGGTGTGCCTCATCTCCCGCCCTGACAGGGGGGGCGGGAGTCTAACAAAATAAAGTGATAATGTACTGCACCGTCTGAGCATCGACTCGCCGTGCAAGATGGCTCCTTGGGCATGCGGGTCAGCGAGAGGCTGCCGCTTTGGATCGCCTGTAAGATGACCCACCTACCAGTATCTGTGTTGTACGTAATAAACCTGCATCACTGCTTTCCCACAAATATGTCTCTTGGTTTCCTTGGTATGTAAGTGATGTGCGCAGGGCGGAGTAAGCACTGATGGTGTGGGCACTATGCATACAATACAGACAGAAGTGATGCTAAGGCAGAAACATAAACTTGCGCTGAGCAGTCCCTGGCAACGGATTGGACATTATAGAATAGATTAAAGGTTTCATTGCATGGAACATTGCTAGCTGATGCTGACCAGTGTGGTCGATTTTAGCAATATTCACTTTCAGATTAAGAGTTCTATCAAAAGTAAGGCTTAAATAACAGGTCGTCTGTACGTGTTATCGGGGGAATTTCGACAGATCCTATATCACTTTCAGGAAACAGGGGCACGTGTTTGCCAATAAGAACCAGCCAAGCGGAAGTTTGATGCAAAGAGAAGTGGTTGTGCCACAGCCCGTGCAGGGCAAAGAAGTCCCGGCTCCACGCTCTTCAAATGTGGCAGGAAGTGGGAGTTCACATGCTGTGTGAGATGCACATCTCCTTCGTGTCCTCTGTGCATTTATTATAACTCTATTTGCACTTGCAGAACGTGTGGGTAACATGTGAGCTTATAACTGAAAATTAATATGTAGGGGCTTATTTACAAGACCCTAGCGCCGCCGGTGCGTCACTTTTAACATGGGAAAAATTGACGTATTGGCGGCGCAAGAGGCTTGTAAATAAGCCCCGTATTTTTTTAATTGCTATCGTGCTCTGTTTGATATGGTTCTTAAAAGAGATGAAGTAGTGAGGTATGATCTTGAAACTTTAATATTGACACACGAGTGACTTTATGGTCACATTTAGGTGTGACATATTCAAACAAATGGCCTGATTCACAAAGAGGCTTTGCAACAGTGGCGTTTTTTCCTTCCGTCTTAAGCCTTGGCTTCAAACCAAAATTATTGTATTTCTCAACAAGATAAAATTGCTCTTGAGTGCTCCTGTGGGCGGAAATCCACGTTGAAAAATCATGTCAAAATATTTGCTGAAGTCTTAGCTATTCAAATACATTATTGTTGGGCAGGGCTGTTAGCCAGTGTCAGCAAAGATGTTTACCCAGGGTGAGACATGACAACTCACACAAACACTCCAGTTGCATTCCTAGTTTGGGCAGTGATGAATCGATGCTCGTTAGCAAAACTTGTTTTGGTCTCAGGTATGGCCAATGTTGACATACCTGCTGTTTTCTAACATGCTTGGTAGCTTTCTTGCTGCAGATCTTGCAGTCATTTTATGGGCAATCCTATTAAGAACAATATAAATGGCAGGTATCAGAAACCATTTAGGAGGCCCTGCGGCAGGCATGGACTGCTGGGCCGCAGCCATGGGGTTGAGGCCTTTTACTACTGCTGTCCTGGAGACTACCCTACTATGTATGGCTCTACAAACTGGGCCAAGTACAACCTTTGTGGGACTTGACTCTCAGTAGTAACAAAGGCTTCTCAGGTTAGTGTGTGCTCATGCCACAAGTTTGCTAAACCCATGGACCCCAGAAACGTCGCCAGGCATATATCCACTCTTGGTGGTTGGCAGCTCTGCGTTACTCTTTCCCTGCCCCCCTGTGCTGTCAAATTGAGGTCACTCCCTAAAATCGTGAGGGTATCTGGTGTGTCTACCAGCCAATGCCCCATACAGGCCAAGCCCTCAGTCTGTAGACCTGGTGGAAGGTACTAAGAAACCACAGTCAGCGGGGACTCCAGTCCAGACGCCGGAGGCAGCAGCCCTACATCCATTCGGGGATGTCCATGTCTTTACCACAAGGCACAGGATAGACCTGCAAAGCCACCCCCTCACCCCCCAGAGACTTGTGAGAACCCTGCATGTATCACTAGGCAATAAGGCCCTCTGTTATAGAACCCACACCTATTCTCCACTAGATGGGTCTCCTGCAACAAAACTATATCAGGGGCATGCCTGGATAGGAATTGTATTACCAAGCCCCTCGTTTTGATGCTCCTGCCCAGATCATTGACATTACAAGAAAGAACCTCAGGAGTACGGAGGGTGCTAATAGACGACTTCGATAGAGTGGAGACTAAACTACCAGACGCTGAAGTAGCAAGGCCTGGACACCCTGAATTGCAGGAGGAGGTTAGCAAGGCCAGGAAGCAGTAGCGGTCGAAGTAGAGCGACTACGCAGTTTCGACTACAAGACCTACACGATGAAGGTACATGCAGAGGGGGACAAGGCCGGAACGTTGTTAGCATGGTTGACCAACCCCGCAAGGGGAAACTCCCCTATCCTGGCTTTAGAGAGGGAGGAAGGTGACACGGTCTATACCCAAAACGAAATTATGCAGAGCGTTAAAGACTACTACGAGGTGCTTTATAAAAGCAAATTGGTGGATGGAGGCCCTGTTTTTGACGAATTCCTAGATGGGCTGGACTTACCACGGTTAGACCAGGAACAGGCGGAGCAATTAGCAAAGAATATAGAATTGGGTGAAATTAGGGGCGCTATAAAGCAAATGGCCCGCAACAAAACACCGGGACTGGATGGTCTGCCCATAGAATTCTATGGGAAATATGTGGAGCTACTAGCGCCGAGACTTCAAGAGGTGTATACGGAGGCCAAAACACTGGGGCACCTACCACGACCCTTTCGAGAGGCACTAGTGATCCCGCTGTTGAAACCAGGGAGGGAAAGCAACAACACGGCCTCGTACAGGCCGCTGTCCATATTGACTACCGACTATAAAATCTTGAGTAACATACTGGCGTCCCGACTCTTACAGCACCTGACCCAGCTAGTCCACAGAGATCATTCTGGTTTCATACCTATGCGAAACACAACTGCGAATATTAGGAGACTTATTAGACTCCTAGATGACGACCACCTGGAAGCGCAGACGCCACTGATTCTATCAATAGATATTGAGAAAGCTTTTGATAGCTTAGAATGGGAGTACTTATACAAGGTCATGAGACGGTTTGGACTTGAAGAGGGTTATATACAATGGATGAGAGTGTTATACACCTCAGCAGTGGCCAGAGTGAGAGTGGGGTCACTGATATCAACTCAATATCCAGTAGAACGCGGAACACGACAAGGGTGCTCACTATCCCCCCTTCTATTTGCTCTGGCGATAGAACCCCTTGCGACCGAGATCCGGACGGGGCAGCATTACAAGGGGTTAGATAGCAGGGATGGACAACAGTTCATATCTCTCTACGCAGATGATCTACTTTTATTTCTTGAAGATGCGGAAGGGGCATTGACGGGAGCGGAAAGATTACTCTTGAAATTTGGAGACCTCTCAGGCCTGAAAGTTAATTGGTCCAAGACGTGCATATTCCCAGTACGAAAGGAAGAGACCAGACCAAACACACACCCTATACTAAACTGGGAGCCCACCTGCCTAAAATATCTAAGAGTGTACATATACCACACGGCAGCAGACATGCTGGAGGGCAATGTGGGCCGTAGCATAAGGGCACTGAAAGGTAGCATGGCCTTTTGGGCCACTCTGCCGCTATCAGCAACAGGACGCGTGTCCCTCTTTTTTTTTGTAAAACAATTTTTATTGCAGAGATATTGTCAAATATACTGTATAAACATCATCAAGAACTCCAGTACAACTGCAGGCACTGCCCAATTATCGTTTGTACACACAGCCTTTCGACCCACATCCCGGAGGCTGGGCGGCGGTCAATCTTGTAGTGTGGTGCAGTTAGTACCCGTAGAAACAGCTCATCTGTACAATGTTCTCCGCTTTTATTTCGTCAACCCCTATCGTGCCCTCCTGCTCTACGGTTGTGTATAATCTCTCTCCATCCAAATAAACAGGTCAACTTTACTTCCCTCTCCCCCCCCCCCCTACCTCCCTGTCCCCCTGGTGTCTAAGCCTACTTGTCCAGTGTAAAATCTCGGGCAAAGCTGTGTGAGTAGGATTGTGGAAACAGTACATTAGGTGCTTGTGTCAGGTGTCAGTGCAGGGTCCGATACCTCCTCCCTCGGGGCTTCCTGTAGTGCCACTCCCTCCTCCTTGTCACTCAACTCCACACTATCTCTGAGCGCCTGGACTAGGGCCTCCCATGCCAGTGCCGCCTCCTGAGCCTTATCATTTGCTGTCCGCCGGGCCAGTTGGTATCTGAGTGTGCTTTCTGCCGCTGCCCATTTCAGAAATTCGTTCAGCCATTTTTTGTGTGTCGGAGCTGACTTTGACTTCCAACCCCTAGTGAGCTCCCTATTTGCGATCAGAAGGCCCATGTCAATAAATTTACTCGACAGTTTCGTTTTGCGCGTGTGTGGGAACCAATGTAGGAGGACGACCGCGCTATCATAGTGCAGTGCTCTATCCGTGACCTCATTTAGGGCGTCCCCAACTCCCTCCCAGTACTCTTGGATGCGCGGGCAGGTCCTAAGCATGTGTTGCAAGTCAGCGCCAACTAGCGTGCATCTGGGGCATGCTGCATCTACTGCGCCAAAATATCTCGCTATCTTATTTGGAGTGAGGTAGGCTCTGTGTAGGATATAGAGGTGTATTAATTGGAAACGGGCGTTTCTGGTGCTTTTCCTTGCTCGCTGAAGCAGGTGGGACCATGTTGTGTCTGGGATTTCCCTCTGCAAGGCCTCTTCCCATTGTGTTTTGAGACGTGTTAGTGGTGGGATGTTTTCTGTATGCATTCTGGAGTAAAGGCATGTAACCGCCTTCCTCGTTCCTGCTGACATCATCGTATATTGACATGCCAATGACGTCACAGGTTCCATCAGTCCCTCTCCCCAATGTGCCTGAAGAGCCTGCACTATTGCTGCATGCACCAAATAGTCAACCCTTGGAAGATCATAGCGTTCCTGCAGAGTACGGAACTCCATCAGCACCCCGTCGGAGTATAAGTCCCCCATCATCTGAAGTCCCGCCTCTTCCCACAGTTGGAGGTTCGACCAATCCCCCCCATGTGGAAGTGCCGTCAACATCCCCAACGGTATCTCTGGGGCATAAGGGTGACCAGGACCTGCACGCTTTTGCATGCGAGTCCAACATAATCTCAGAGTCTTTTCTTCCTGGGTCAGTCCACTCAGTAATAACTTCTGCTGGAGGGCTATATAGGCCAGCACATGGCGGGGGGTGCCCACGTCCCTCTCATGTTCCGGCCCCCGGTACTCTCTTGCCACTTCCTGCGTAAAGAATTGAAGCTGCGCTGCCAGATAATAGAGCTCAAAGTCCGGGACCGCTAACCCTCCCTGATCCTTGGGCCGCATGAGAGTCGTCAGTGCTATACGCCGTCTGCCGCTTCCCCATAGAAAAGCTGTTATGCTGGACTTCAGGCGCCTGAACACTTCTCCCGGTATCCATACCGGCAAGGTTCTAAAAAAGTATAATAGCCGTGGTAGGGCGATCATTTTGAGGAGGGACACTCGCCCCGTCATAGACAGGGGGAGGGTAGCCCAGAAAGCCATATTGCCCTTCAATCCTCGGATACATCGCCCGATGTTCCCATCCAACAAGTTGGCGGGATCGTGGTATATGTAGGTCCCAAGATAGTGCAGGCAATCAGGTTCCCAGCGCACTCTGTTGGTGGTCGTCGGGCATGTCTCCCCTTTCCGGAGCGGGAATAAGCATGCCTTCTCCCAATTCACCCTTAAGCCTGAGAGCGCCCCGAATCTCTGTATGAGATCCTCCGCACCCCTGGCCGCCTCATCAGCGTTATCCAAAAACAGCAAAAGGTCGTCCACATACAACGATATATGGTGGCAGGTCCCTCGCACTTCCAGCCCGAGGTACGCATCACCCCGTCTGGCCAGCATTGCAAACGGTTCCATGGCCAGGGCAAACAACAGCGGAGAGAGCGCGCAACCCTGCCTCGTCCCCCGGTTCACATCGTAGCGGTCCGATATCAAAGCTCCCACTCTCACCCTCGCACCCGCCCGTGCATAGAGCACTGTGGTCCAGTTTATATAACCCTCCCCGAGACCGAACCTCCGCATCACTGCATATAGGTAGTCCCATTCCAGGCTATCAAAGGCTTTTTCGATGTCGACTGACAACACCATTGGGGCTAATGCCGTTTGTGGGGGGTCCGCCAGTAGCCTGAGCAGCCGCCGAATGTTGTGGGTCGTGTTCCTGGTTGGGATAAAGCCCGATTGGTCCCTATGAATCAATCCCGTCATATGAGTGATCAATCTCCCGGCCAGAATCGTGCTCAAAATTTTGTAGTCCGTCGTCAGCATCGACAACGGTCGGTATGACGTCGGGTTCGCGCTATCTCTGCGCGGTTTAAGCAAAGGGATCATGATCGCTTCGCGCATCGACTGGGGCAGCTCACCTATCTCCCTGGCTTCATTATACACCATTCTGAGTCTCGGGGCCAGGAGCTCCATATATTTCACATAAAACTCAATAGGGAGACCATCCATCCCCGGCGTTTTGTTTCGCGCCATCCTCTTGATGGCCCCTCTAATTTCCTCGAGGCCAATCGGCCCCC
The DNA here is from genome assembly GCF_964261635.1 of Lissotriton helveticus. Taxonomy (NCBI): domain Eukaryota; kingdom Metazoa; phylum Chordata; class Amphibia; order Caudata; family Salamandridae; genus Lissotriton; species Lissotriton helveticus. The sequence continues at coordinate 1,176,687,929 of NC_136059.1, forward strand.
CGAGAGCCGTAGCGTCTTCCGGGTCTAACTGGGGCAATTGGGCCTCTGCCAACAGGGCTTCTGTCGCCTCAGGTCGGTTCTCCAACCCCTTCCTGTACAAGGTACCGTAGTAATCTTGGAAGCACCGCACTATGTCCGGTTGCGTGTGATAACGCGTGTACCTCTTGAAGATGTTTTTTAAGGAAACAAGGGGGACCCTATAGTTGGCTGTGGACCAAGGGTTAGTAACAATTTGTAAGGAAACAATGGTCCAAAGCAGTGCATGAATAAAAGAAAAATATTTAAGCAAAGCCGTAATAAGCCGCCTGTATTTATCCAAGTCCAGCCGGACAAGGAATTTATTTTCACAATGTAAGAATAATTACCAAGAATACAAGAGCACAATCTTGTGCTTTACCACAAAACAGAAAAGTTTAGGGAGAGTTAGAGGTAAGAAGAGGTTTTACAGGCAAGAAAAAGAGCAAACTGGACACTTTTTTAAAAATCAAAAAATGCAAGTGTTTTGCCAGAGTAGTATGTACAGCGAATGATACACATTATTTTATACCGTACAACTACTGTAAAGGGTCGACGTTTCGATCCCCGCTCTAAGATACATGGGGATCATCATCAGGACTTATTAATTGTGTTGCCTGTGGGGAAAATTATATACGCCTCTTAGGGGGAAGAGGTGCAGTTGAGGAGGCTGCGATGGCTCAAGATTGATAGCCAGCTGTCTTGCCGGGTTGTGCCGCATGGGTGAGCGAGCAGAGTCGGCAGGCGACGCTGATGGCCGTAGCCACTTTCCCGCATCGGGGAACTGGTAAAGATTGGTCCTTAGAAGTTCCAATTAATTGCCGGGATTGCAATATGGCGGTGCCGGGACAGTGCTCGGATCCACTAGTGCCGGGAGCGATGTCCTCGTGTGCCACGGTGCAGCCGATGCTGCAGTTGGTCCAGTTCCCCGACGCGGCAAAGTGGCTACGGCCATCAGCGTCGCCTGCCGACTCTGCTCGGTAAGTCCTGATGATGATCCCCATGTATCTTAGAGCGGGGGATCGAAACGTCGACCCTTTACAGTAGTTGTACGGTATAAAATAATGTGTATCATTCGCTGTACATACTACTCTGGCAAAACACTTGCATTTTTTGATTTTTAAAAAAGTGTCCAGTTTGCTCTTTTTCTTGCCTGTAAAACCTCTTCTTACCTCTAACTCTCCCTAAACTTTTCTGTTTTGTGGTAAAGCACAGGATTGTGCTCTTGTATTCTTTGTAATTATTCTTACATTGTAAAAATAATTTCCTTGTCCGGCTGGACTTGGATAAATACAGGCGGCTTATTACGACTTTGCTTAAATATTTTTCTTTTATTCATGCACTGCTTTGGACCATTGTTTCCTTACCTCTTGAAGATGTGGCACTCCCACGCCTTCTATACTATTACCGGACGCTGCCGATATGGGTACCCAGATCCATCTTTGCATCCTTGAAATCATTAATATCCTCGTTCCTCTGGGGCTCGGGCAGATGCAGAGTCGCCCAGAAAACGCTTGTGCGACCAAAAGAAGAGGGGGGACTAGCAGTCCCAGACTTTGAACTCTATTACTTAGCAGCACAGCTGCAGCTCTTTACACAAGAAGTAACAAGGGTATTCCGAGGCCCGGAACGCGAGAGAGAAGGGGGGACACCGCGCCATATCCTTGCATACATAACCTTGCAGCAGAGACTGGACTCCCGGGACCTTACCACCGAAGAAAAGACGTTCAGACTCTGCTGGAACTGCTCCCAACGTAGGGCGGGAGTGAATCACCTGTACGCGCCTGAGATACCACTCGGGATGGTGACAGCGTTACCACACGGTGGAGATTGGTCGCAGCTGCAGGTCTGGGAAGAAGCGGGTCTACAAGTCATAGGAGATTTATACGAAGATGGGGCGTTATTGCCCTATCAAACGATCCAAGAAAGATTTGACCTCCCGAGGGGAGGATTCTTGCTGCTTGCTGCGGTCACCAGGGCAATACAAACGCACTGGAAGGAAGGGTTAATAAAAACTATGACAACCATGGCCTGCCAATATACCATGATGGCAGCGGGGACTTATAAGGCGGTCACATGCCTGTACGCCAGGATGCTCCGCGAAAACTTGCCGCCCTTAACGGCACTGAAAGGCAAGTGGGAATCTGACTTAGGTACGGTTATCCCTGAGACGGCGTGGACGCAGATAGTGCGGCGAGCGCGGAAAAGCACACGAAACGCACAATTCCAGCTAGTGCACTTCTATATCCTCCATAGAGCATGCCTCACACCTGGGAAGATTCGGAAGTATTTCGGGGTGGAAGAAGCAGCTTGCCCCAGATGCACTAAAGAGGGGGCAGAATTGGACCATATGTTGTTGTCTTGGCCTATGATAGGGGATTACTGGAAGGAAGTGGGGGACACCCTAAATGAGGTGACGGAGCGGCGGCTACAGTTCAACATGGTCGTCTGTATATTGCACTGGTTCCCGCACACACCCAAAAATAAGATCACGAGCAAGTTCATTGACATGGGACTTATATTAGCAAAGCGAGAAATCACTAGACATTGGAAAGCAAGAACGGGGCCCAACTATAAAAGATGGGAGAACGAGCTCCTGAAATGGGCTACTAGCGAAAGCACACTTAGGTACCAATTGGCGCGCAGGCGTCAAGACGATAAAGCACTGGACGCAGCAACCACATGGGAAGTACTAGTGCAGGCCCTCCGAGACCAGGAGCCCCATGACGAAGGAGAAGAGCCTGACAATGACGTAACGACTGACCCAGGACATTCCAGGCACATCACACAACTAGACACTCAATAGTTCCTGGGAACACTCTCAAACGAAGATTGAACGAGCTTGCATGCGTAGGTGGTGGGACGTAGGGGAGGGCGAGTAGATAGTTGGGGGGCATAAGGGGTTGAACGTGGAGATTCAGAACCTAGAGGCGCTACCTCACCTAGGGCCAGATGTAGTAGCCATTTACCGACCGGTAACGGCCGATTTCGGCCGTTACCGACCGGTAAATGGGTTTTCGGTATGTAGTGGCACTTTTTTACAGAATCGGTAAATTTACTGATTCGGTAAATTTACCGATTCTGTAAAATACCGAATCGGTATTTTTACCGATTCGGTAAATCTCAGATGTAGGTGGGACTCTTCAGAGTCCCACAGGCCCTACAAATTCGGTATTTTACCACCCAATCCAATTGGGTGTTAAAATACCGAATTCAGGTGTGCATGCACACCTATGCCATGTGACAGACAGACATGCCCTTAGGGCATGTCTGTGTGCCACATGGCGCACATGTCAATTTTTGGGGTGCCAGAGGGTGTCAAAGTGACGCCCCCTGCACCCTTGCTAAAATCGGTATTTACCGATTCTGTAATTACAGAATCGGTATTTCCCATTGATTCCTATGGGCTTCACAGCCCATAGGAATCAATAGGAAATACCGATTCGGTATTTACCGAATCGGTAAATACCGAATATTACAGATTCGGTAATTCCACATCTGGAATTACCTACATCGCCCCTCTCTATTTTACCACTTCTTAAATACCGAATCGGTAAAATTCGGTATTTAAGAAGTGGTAAAATAGATTTACCTACATCTAGCCCCTAGAGTAATGACTGAGGGAGAGGCATGGTAGGGCAAGACGTATTAAGGAAATAGTAGAGGGATATACCTTGTTATTTCAGAGAGGAGATGCGACGGATTGAACTCAGACCCATGTATACCTCGTATACACAACCAATATACTACGTCTTCACACTAGGTAGTGAGGAGGGGGGGAAGTAGAGTAAGGCATACTCCACTGTAGTTGTCCTGATAACTAGTTATCGCTTCCTGGGGTTTGTTGCAGTTTTGCATGTTGGGGGTGGGTGAAAGGGTGAAAAAGAAAAGCGGACACAAGAATTTCTTACTGTACGGTTGCAAATGCCTATTGCTTTTATGCTATTAACATTTTCCTGGTTAATGCCGCCCGACCTCCGGGGTGTGGGCTTACTGGCCGTGTAAAGTTCTATTTCGTGACCAGGGTATTGCAACTGCCGGACGTGAGAAGATTGAATGACTGAATTGAATTTTTTTTTATACGTCTGCAATAAAAATATATAAAAAAAAAAAAAATACAGGAAAGAACCTACAATCCACTGACTGCTAAACCACGAGAGTCAAGCTCCATAGACCCCTGCACATTACTCTGAGACATTTAAGACCAGTCCATCCAAAATATTGCCCCCATTGCTGCGGTCGAACAATAGAACAACCCCACTACCTAACAGAAACCATCTCTCTCCCCAAATATTTGTGCTATTCCCCCAATTCTGGATGGGGCCTGGTGCCCTCCATAAAAATGCTTGCTGAACTATCTTGTCGCAAAAATTTAGAACTAGAATGAAAGTGGAAGCCAGTCTCAGCTTGCAGAACTCAACAACCAATCACACAATCAAGTCGCAGTCATGGGGGTTACCACTGGAAGCACCTCCTCCCTCTCGCCCTCTGTAGTGGTAAACTCTCCATCTGTTGTGTCCTTGTTGTCAGCTTTGCCTGCATTCAATGCTGACCACTGATTACCCACACCCTCACCCTGTTAATTTCAGCTTGGTTCTTGGTGAGCAGCCCTTGGGCTCCACCCCACCGTGGCCTCTGGGTCATCGTGCTCTCCCTGCCATCAGTCTCCAGGCAACCGTGCACCAGGTATTCATTTTGCCCCATCCAGTCCCAGACTTTTACCGCTGATCCAAAGAAATGGGAACCATCTGAGTCTGTGACCCAGAGCTTGGCAGCAAACAATAGCGCATACTTAAGACTCAAAGATATGTTACCTCTTGATCTCAAAGTAGGACTCCTTCTGCCTTTGAACCTTTGTTGTGTAGTCTGGATAGATAGTAACTGAACCGTCATCCAACTGCCAAGGCCCTGGAGCCCTGGCCACCTGTAGTATATTGCCCTGGTCTCTAAGGTTCAGGAGCTGCACCACAGTGGTCCCTGGGGAAGAACCAGAGGGGAACTTCCTGGCACCCTGTGTGCCCTTTCCACAGTGAACAGCTTTAAAGGTCTCCCCTCCAACACCAATTAGCCCAATCAATCTTCAATGTACAACTCAGTCAAGGGGCCCTCCGCCTGTTCGGGACCCCCCCACCAGCAGTATGTTGTGGTTGCTGGAGCATCCCTCCAGAACATTCTGCTTCGCCGCATTGTGGCATTTTCCATCTCCAGTTTTTCAAGTTGTTCTTGAGCCTTTTCCAGTTTTTGGCTTATTCTGTGTGAGGATGCTTTCCACTGCCCCAATCTCTCCACCCGCTTCCAATGATTGGCCTGTAGCAGCTCCACCTCCTTGTGTGTGCATCAAGACCCTGGCCTTCCGCATCCAAAGAACGACCCCCCGTATTACCCAACAGGTGCTCTGGCTTTTCCCTGCACTTCTGTTTTGCACCTTTTGTTCGAGCCATTATTTGGGTTCTGTACTCTTAATTCACCAGTGATCGGGGAGTTCTTTACTGTTGGGAATCCCAGGCCCGTCAGACTCCATCACCGGACTCCAGGGCCTTCTTCGTCGCACTGTCTGTCTTGCCTTTCTGTGGGTGGGGTAGATCAGGTCAGGGGCACCCCACAACTGGCACACCACAGCCTCCTACCCAGGATCCCACAGAATCCCTCCCAAATTGGCCTCAGCCAGCACCCCAGCAACACCACACAGTGAATAAATAAGAGGGGAGCACACACCAGCGTGCAGCGAGGTGTCCCAGCCACCACCACACAAGCACCCTGACCTGCCCCTCTCCCCTCCACTCACCATCAGCACTGCACTCCAGAGCAAACAAGCTCCTGGTCGCCCAAGTGGGCAACTCCAACTGACGTCTCTGGGTTGGGCTTCGCCGGGCCCAGGCTGCCTCCAACAACTCAGAGCCAACCTCAGACCACCGTCGTAGGCACTGCGCCTTCTTCACCCCACGGGGCATTGGCCCTAGCTGGTCACCTCTCTCAGCAGCTTTCACTCTCTGGCGGCATTCTCCTCGCCACTTTTTGCCTCCTGCCCTTGATGAAACCGGGCTTTATATGGGGGCCAGGCAGGCTTACTTCGATCTCCTCTTCTGCATTCCCAGATGGGGTGGAGGTGCCTCGCAGACCTCAGGCCATTCTCCTCCACTTTGGAGTTACCGACACCACGCCTAACTGCACTCTCCCTCTGTCTGGAGGACACACCTGCAGTAGCGCTCCAAAACCATCAGTGTCTGGCCCCAGCTGCATGGGAGCCTCCTTAGTTCCGGATCTTGGCAGTGTGCTGGTGCCTCCGTGGACGTCCAGAGGTGGCACTCCTCAGCCGCCCGCCGCCATCTTGGCTCAACATGCGGCGATCCAGCCTCAGCATCTCTCGCTCCGGGGAGGGCCACAGGGCTGGGGGAGGGCACTCTTTCCAAAGTCCCCTGGGCTCAAGTACCTCTCAGGAAGGTCTGGGACCCCTGGCAGCCCACAACGTTCAGGATTATAGGTATTGCAGGCCCCTGCTGTTAATATGGAAAATGATACATTAATTTATGAAAACAAAATCACGTCTGTAAGAGCTGGGACCGCCAGTTCTCTGGGGGGTAGCATGGCTCGAGCAGGAAGGCAGCCAGGGACTTGCGTGTAAAGCTGCTACTTAACACACACATTCAATGAAACACACAATGGCGCAATAATGGAGACCACACCAGTAGTTGTATTTGGAAAATCAAGATCTTTTATATAGGCTTTCAATTAGAGCGATGCATTGGCAATTCATTAGCATTTTAGACAAACATTTCATTAAGACGTTTCATGAATCACGTGCAGATTGCACTTCCTGTGAAGGGGTAAACATTTCAGATAAGCATTTCAGTAAGACATTTCATTAAAATAACAACCAGCTCATCCATACAGTGAAACATTAACTAACCCCGCCTGTCGCATCAGACTCTTTGACAGGCAAAGGGGTAAATGTATAAACCTGGAGGATCCTACAAGAAGCGATTATAGTAATGCAATTAAGTAATACATCAAACCTCTCATGGACGCTTTTCCTGAAAAGGAATAAAACATATCAGCAAGTACTTATCAGTCTAACTAAGAACTTCAAAGAACACAGCCTTTAGTCATCTATGACAAGCCTTTCTTCTTGTAAATACAGGTCGGCTGCGACCCAGATCAGATCAACAGAATGTTATGGAAGTCCACCTCTGCAAGAAAATTCAGTACAGTGAAGTGACTCTCCCTCTCATTAACAGGCTTGTAAATATGGTACACTATGGACCTTTCAGGCTTGTAAATATGGTGCACGATGAGCAATTCAGGCTTGTAAATATGCAGGCAAAACGATAAAATGAGGCACATTCAGAAGGGTGGGGCAACAGGACCCAGTCACAGTCAACCCCGGGGGAGGGGCGACCTCGGGCCTCACTCGGCCTACCGCCCTCCTCCCCTGGGGGTTACCTCTCTTCTTCGGCCCTCCGGGGCCCTTGCGGAGACGCTGGCTCTGGCAGAGGGGAGGGGTGTTCGTCCCTCCCAGGGCCTCCCTCGGCCCGGCGCGGTGTCGCTGTGGATCTGGGCACCAGCGCCGGGGCCGGGGCCAATGTGCAGGATACGGAGAGGAGGGGGGCCCTTTGGCTCCATGACCCCCTCCGCGATCGTTATGGGCCGTCTCAGGCCTACCGGCAAGGCTCCGGGGCCGCTCCAGCCACTCACGTCGCCCACCTCGAGGGCGCGCCCGTCTCGACCAATGGCAGCGCGGCACCCGGGGGCGGGGCAGAGGAGCTCCCCGATCACGTGAGACAGGACAGCTTGGCTTCAGGCCTACCGCGGCCTGGCGGATTCAATGCGGCGGCCCTCTCCTGGCATCGAGGGCCGCCGAGGGGGTCAAACAAGGCGCTGGACACAGTGCGAAGGCGGGCAGCCCCAGGGCAGGCCGGCAGCGCCTCAGAGGCGTCGCGTGGGCGGCGCTGATGCCGCGGTGACATGGGGGCCTCCTCAGGCGCCTCAGACGGCTTCACACAGCTCCGGGCTGCGGTGGTGAGTGGGGATATTAACAGCGCCTCGTGGCGACGGTGTCAGGCACCGCAGCGCTACTCGTGGGGGGGTACATCAGTCAGCTCAGGAGAGCGCTTGGGGGGCAAATGTGGCAGAAGGAGTTCTGAGGTGAAAAGCGCCTCAGGACCACATCGCTGGAATCACGGGAACACAGATAGCTCAGGGCAGGCAGCCTCTGACACAGCGCTGGGCAGGAGGGCAGTCTACAGCGCTCTGCAAGTTAGTCAGCCAGAACTGCAGGCAGGATGGGGACAAATTATAGCGCTGTCACACAGTTCAGTCAGGGGGAGACAGGTAGGCCCGGCTGTAGGCAGGGGATGCGCAGGGCAGCTCAGTCCAGTACCTGGTCCCAGGAAGCAGGTTTCTTGGCGCTTGGATGGTTCTGCGTCTTTAGTTGCTTGTTTCTTAAAGTTGAAGGGGGGGGGGTGATGAGTTGAGGGCTTGAAGAATTTCTCCTCAGTCACTGCAGATGGGCCGTGGGGTTCCCTACCACTGGGCCAGATCAGGGGGCTAGCTTTGGACACCTCACCCAGCTTAAGAGGCAGTACCTAGATCCTGTCACTCCCAGTAGCATAGGTTCCTCACTAGGCCCTCCCGCCTAAAACTCCTGCGTGGGTTCCCCAGGTCAGTGATGCCCCAACTGACTAGAAAAAGTTCCCTCCCTTGCTTATATATGCCCAGGTCAGGTGGCCACTCTCTAAGGCGGGAAAAGTCAGGTCCGCCTTCCTTCTGGAAGGTTCCAGGAGCTTCCCCACTCTAACTATGGACAGGGGCTGGGTGGCTGGTGTTGCAACATTGTATGGGGACCCACCTGCTCCTGGCAACTAGGGTGCTACACTAAAAAGACCTCGCTGCAGTAGCAGGGGCCAGTGGCAGCCATGTTGAAAGTAGAGAGCACCTGCACCCTAACACAGATTAGCTATGAAAAGGTGCCCGAAGACCTAAGGGCCAGCAAAAAGTAGTTGGGAAAAATGAGGCAAGGGCAAAAAATCACAGGGAAAGACCACCCTAAGGCTGACAGGTCTAACAACGTCCCTAATAACGAAATCTCCCCGTTGTGAACTCCACATCAACCACAACTCGCAAATCCATATTTCAGCAAGCTCTGAGACACAGGGCAAGGATTACTGATTTATAGGTCACAGGTGGGATGGTGCCTAGCTGGCAGATAACCACACAAACAGGAAACCATAGATCAATCCCACAATTAGGCGCAGTGACATTACAATGGTCAAGGGAGAATTGCACCTATAAAGCACATATGGGCAAAGGAGGTAAGCGTGCTCTAAAACACCATACATTTCAGATGTCACATTAGTTAGGAACATAGAGCCAATCAGAACACAGCACATGCAGTGATCACATGCTCCCCATTCAGTATATCTGCACAGGTTACAAACTGGCCACATTGTGCCCACGCAAGATTGAGGCCCACCTGTAGTAACCATGATTTGACAATTAATTTATGACTCCAAAGGCAGCAGCCAACATTCTTCACCTTATATGGTTCGCCTGAGAACTTTACAACCTGATGAAAATTTGCATTTATGCAGGATGCCAACTGAATGTAAATTAACACAGTCCCCAGACGCTGTACCTGCAACTGTTCTCTCGGCTGCCACGTTTAATTAATAATAATAATAATAATAAGAGATTTATAAAGCGCCTGGCTGCACAACTGTGTATCCCCGCGCTAATTGCCTACAAGACTCACCGAGAAAAGATAAGGGACGGTCAGAAAAGACAGTTATTAAGGAAACAGGTAAGTTTTAAGTTTAGCTCTAAAAAGCGTTTCTGAGGGTTCCATTCTTAGATGGGTAGGCAAAGCATTCCAATGTTTTACTCCAAGGTAGCGAAAAGAGCGGCCACCTATTTTCGCTTTATGGACACGGGGGATTTTGAATTGTGACATTCCTGAGGACCTAAGGTCTCTGATTGGGCGGTGAATAGTCAATAGATCTCTTAGATAAGTGGGACCTTTGTTGTGGGCTATCTTATGGGCATAGCAGAGGCCTTTGAATTTAATTCTTTCCCTAACAGGGAGCCAGTGTAATTTGGACAAAGCTGCCTTGGCGGATGTTCTTTTGGATAAGCCCAGTACCATGCGCGCGGCCGAATTTTGTAAGCATTGAAGCTGGTGAAGATGTTTTTGGTTCAGTCCTAATAGGAGAACGTTCCCATAGTCCAAATGGGGTGTAATTAGCGCATGTACGATGGTTTTTCTGGCTTCAGTGGGAATGAGATCAATGATTTTTTTTTTAATTTTTAACGTGCCGATGCATTTGCCTATTATTTTGTGGACATGAGATTTTCCTGACAGATCAGAGTCGATCATAATTCCAAGGTTTTTCACTTTTTCGACAGGGTGAGGGCAGTCGCCCAAAGTAGTGGGCCACCACGTCTGCGACCATAGAGAGGCTTTATTTCCTACTACCAACACCTCTGTTTTATCTCCATTCAGCCGGAGGCAGTTGTTATCCATCCACATGGCGACAGCCGCCATACAATTCGAAAAATTGGAGGCGTATTTCTCGGTGTCAGGGGTAAGCTTAAACATAAGCTGGGTGTCATCGGCGTAACTGACAATGCCCACCCCAAAGTTCTCTACGACCCGAGCCAAGGGCTCCATATAGATATTGAACAGGGTGGGGCTCAAACTGGAGCCCTGTGGAACCCCATGGCTCGCGATACGAGAAGATGATTTAAAGGGTGGGCAGTGTATCTGAAAAGATCTTTTCGTAAGAAAAGATTTAATCCACGCCAAAGCATGTTCTTTTACTCCGATGTCTGAGAGTCGGGACAGCAGCGTGGCATGAAGCACAGTATCAAAAGCTGCGCTTAAGTCTAACATGACCAACGCTGCTGTCTCCCCCTCGTCCACCATCCTACGGATATATTCCGTGGAATACAAAACAGCTGATTCCGTGGAATAGTTGGCTCTAAATCCGGATTGAGTAGGGTGGAGTGTGTTTTCTGATTCTAAAAAAGCCATCAGTTGTTTATTTACTACATTTTCAATTATCTTGGCACATTGTGGCAAGAGAGAAATTGGCCTGAGATTTTGAAATTGAGTAACCGGAATATTGGGGTTTTTTTTAGAGGAATAACTTGAGCAGTTTTCCAAGCTTCCGGGACAAAGCATTCTTTAAAAGAGAGGGTTATCATCTGACTTATTTGATCCATAAGTAAATGATCCATGATGTCCTTACTTTTTTCTAGAGGACACACATCGTTAGGGGAGCCAGAGTGGATACTGTTAATTATGCCAGACAGGTAAGCTTTGTCAGGAGTATTACATTGGGTAAGGAAGGTTTTTTGAAGGGGAGTGCTGCCTTTCCCGAAGTAGGGGGAGTGGGGAAGGTTGCGTGAATTTTCTCTACTTTATTGACAAAGAAATCCGCTATTTGCTCGCATAACTCGTTTGAGTAAGTGTCCTGAGTATCTAATCTAGAAGTGTCTGTCAGTTCCTTATAAATCCGGAATAGTTCTTTTGTTGGGTTGGTGGTTTCTTCAATTCTGCTCTGATAAAAAATACTTTTTTTCTCTCTTATTAATTTCTGATAGGATTTTAATTCCAATTTATAGGTTTCCTTAAGTTCCGTAGAATAATTTTTTCGCCATTTCCTTTCAATCGTAATTAAGCAATTTGTTCCTGCTTTTCATAAACACCTCTTGTCTCTTGTTGTTTAAGAGATTTCATACTCAAGTAACACAGCCACCGGTGCTTTATGGACATCCGTTGGCTCCAGGTCATGCCCAACGATATTTTTAACAACAATATTACATACTCGAAAAAACAATATTCTTGGCAACAGTATTTTTGCATCACAATATTTTTGTATCACAATATATATTGTTTTATATTTCTGCCTCCCGATATTTACAACTCATTATTTTGTCCAAATACCAAGCAAAACTGAGTACAATATAACACAGCATCTATGTATTGCTTGATTCTGGGATAGAAATGCGACTGGTGGCACTTACCAATTTTATTGTAAGTTTTATTTATTTTTGCAGTTTTATATAGTGTCAACTTGGTCCAAGTGCATTAGAGTGCCTTACTGAGAACCTGATTATATTATGCATGTTTTCTAGTTATGGTGACATTAAGTGCCAGATGTAGGAAGCCATTTACCGGTCGGTAACGGCCCAAAATTGGTATTTTCGGCCGTTACCGACCGGTATTGAGCTTTCGGGATGTAGGAGACCGAAATTGTCCGATTCGGTAAATTTACCGAATCGGTAACTTTACCGATTCGGTAATAATACCGAATCGGTAAATTTACCGATTCGGTAAAGTTACCGATTCGGTAAAAATACCGAATCGGTAAATAAGAAGTGGTAAAAATGGATATTGAGATGTAGGGAAGCTCTGAAATATCGAATTTGCTTGAAATTCGGTATTTAGGAGTCGGTATTTACCATGGATTGGAATCAGGTGGTAACCAGGTGCAACCTATAAAATTGGACCCAAAATGCACTTCTGTTTGCACAAGGCAGCATTTTATGTCATTGCAAGACGGCTACGGCTACAGGAGGAAGGAGAGAGGGAATGACAGAGAGAGGAGCAGGTCTACAGGCAGAGGGTCACCTTGTTCATGCTCACAGAGGCAGAGATACTGCAGAGGTACAGGTTGGCCTCAGACACCATCTTGGAGCTCATCAGGGACCTCCAACCACTGTTGCAGCACACTATCCCAAGGGCACATGCAATTCCACCACATGTGCAGGTGCTGTGCAGCCTCCACCTGCTCGCGTCTGGGACCTACCAGAGCGTGGTTGCTGCGGTAGGTGGGGTGACACAGAGCAGCCTGTCAAGGTTTTTCCACAAATTCCTTGACGCCATGTTACACAGGATGGAACATTACATATCTTTTCCTGCTACCCATGCTGAACTGGTGCAAACAAAATCTGACTTTTACCAGATGGCTCGATTTCCCAATATCATTGGCTGCATAGATGGCACACACATTCCCCCTGCTGCCATATAATATATCTACAGGAATAGGAAGTCAACCCACACCATCAATGTGCAGGTGATTTGCAATGCAAAGTACGCCATCACTGACATTGTGGCAAAATTCCCTGGGAGTACCCACGACTCCTATATTTTTCAAAACAGCGGCATCTATGCACGGCTGACTGCAGGGGAATTTGGTGAAGGATACCTCCTAGGTAAGACACAGTGTCTGACCCCCATAATACCTATAGCAGAAAGAAGTACATGTATGCATGTGAGTAATGTATTCCCTTTTCATTTTAGGAGACAGTGCATATGCCCTCCGCTCATTTATACTAACCCCCTACCTCAACCCCTCAACCCCCAGCCAAAAGAGATATAACCGGGCCCACAAAAGCACACGGAATGTTGTTGAACGGACCTTTGGTATCTGGAAAAGCAGATTCAGATGCTTGCACAAGAGTGGAGGTGCAAGGCAGTATACCCCCATCACCTGCTGTAAGATATTTGCTGCCTGTGCCATGTTGCACAACCTTGCTGTTAAGAAGGGTACTGAGGTGGAGTTGTCTGACTACGAGGATCATGACGACGACATTGCTGTGCCTGAAACACAACCTGCTGGAGTGACAACACCAAGTGATGGCAGATACAGACGTGAGGAGATTACACGCAACTATTTCTGAGTAAGTAATGAGACACAGACAGGTTGTGAATGAGAAGAACGTAATTTAATGTTGCCACAACGTTCATGCACTGAAGTGCAACAAATTAAACATAATAAACGTGGGGACTGCATGTCCCGGGTTACTTCACCCACACCGGCAATGTCACTTGCACCCGCGCTTCCCAGAGCCACTGGGATGTTGGTCACTGCTTTCCGCATGGCATGCAGCCTCAGATGGGTGCCTGCTGCTCCTACATGGCTCAACTACAGCGCTTGCCAAGCTGCTGCGGCTACTGCTGTCGTCTCCCTCTGCCACATCCAGGGCAGGATTCAGTGCAGTGTGTGATATGATCATAGCCTCTAGGGCACTAGTGATCCTGGCCATGCCCCTGGTGACCTCGGCCGTGTTCTGTGGGAGGCTCTCCTGCATATTAATGCCTCTACGGCATAGCTAGGATGTGGCAGTGGCCAGACAATTCATGGCCCTATTGTGGACACCGGCGTCTCTGCGCCTTGTGTGTTCCAGGCTGTCCAGTTTTGAGCAGAGCTGGGTAATGGAAGTGCTCATTTGCTGCATTCCTGCTGCAAGGTCAGCATTTGTTTTTGCTACCTCCCTATTAGTTTCTACGATGTCTCTGATCCCCTTCCCCATGTCTCCTATTTGTTCATTTAGGACCCGAAATTGGCGGTGGCAGGTCTGTATGGATTTTCCCTGCATCCGTTGTATGCACACCATGCTCCCCTCCAGCCCACGGAACACAGTGCCATCTCCAGGTCCACCTCCACTGCTGGGTCTGCGTTGGCGTCTGCGTGAGGTGAATGACTCATTGGTGGACTGCAGTGCAGCAGGAGTCACAAGTGCAGTGGCTTGAGCCTCACCCTCTGCTGCCTCCATTACTGGCAGAGGGACCACGACTCTCCTTCTGGCTGGGGAGGTTGCAGGTCCTGACAGGGACAGTGATGGGGAGGTGTCTGGTGAGAAAACCAATGGAGGGTATTGTGAAAGGTATGGGGAGTGCGGAAACACGGGGTCTGTACTGTCTCATCTTCCTGGATGATGGCAGTCGTGTTTTCTTCCTCCTTCGAGGCTTCTACATGGCTTGGCCCTGCCCCCTCACTCTCCTCCCTCACTGGTGCAGTCCCTTCTGTTGCTGTGGCTCGACTGCCTGATGTTGCCCCTAGGTATAAATAAGCGTATGTCAACTGAGTGCTACTGTGTCACAGTCACTACAATAAATGCTTTACACATTTTACTTTTATTTTTCTGCATTACTTTCAGTGCCTTGCTGATGTCTGTGCAGTTACACATGGTCTTACATTAGCTGACTATATTTCCCATAATGCATTGCTCCTGTATAGTGCTAGCAGTACTGGACTGGGGTTGGCCTGTACACAGAGGCTAAAGGGAAGCAGGTTGCTATGGGGTTTCATGCTGCGCATGCGTCTTACCTTTTCTTGCTGCTCTGGCTGAGCTGTCCACATCTCCAAGTCCCACAACACTGTCTGGCTCGATGGTAGAGGCCACCAACTCCTCAAGGTCAGTCAGGGGGGGCGCTGGGTTCCTGCCTCCACCGGTGACACCAGCCTGCTTATGGATTTCTGCCATCTTCTTTTTTGTGAGGCTCCTGATATCATAAAAGTGTTTCTTCAGGTCCTCAATGTTCCTGCTTGTGACTCCAACTGCATTGACCTTTTCTCCAATTGCAAGCCACATCTTACGTTTTGCAGACTCAGGTACAGTGAGGGAGTGCCTGCCAAATAGTTGTTTGTGGACTCTCACAACCTCCTCCACCAGTACCTGCAGCTCCATGCTGCTGAACTTAATTTTTCTTTTCCTCTCTGTCTTCTGGCTCTCACTGCTGCTTGCCATTTTTCTTGTGGAAAACACACAAAAAACTCTCCCTGCTGCTCTGTGTCTCTGCTCAGCTCTGACTGCCTCTCCAGAACCTTCTAATGAGTTGCAGCTGCCTGGGTAGCCACTTCCTGGTAGGGAGGGGGAGGGTGGTAGCACCTGATTGGCTGTTTTCATTAGTTTCACTTTTGCTTGCTTTCCGATTTGGGATTTACCGATTCGGTATTTACCGATTCGGTATTTACCGAATCGGTATTTCCAATGCATTCCTATGGGCCTTTTGGCCCATAGGGATGAATGGGACTTACCGATTCGGTAAATACCGAATCGGTAAATTCCGAAAATCCGATACCGATTTTTACCGAATCGGTAAAAAATACCGATTTTTTCACTACATATCATTTACCGATTCTTGAATACCGATTCGGTAAAATTCGGTATTTAAGAATCGGTAAATTACATTTACCTACATCTGGCCCTAAGTGATTTGTTGGAATCACAGGATATTGAGACAAAAATGGGACTAGAGCCTTGTACCCAATTGAAAGGGCAGGAGCTCTGCCTGGGGCCACACCTCCTTCCACTTTTTTGCATTGGTTCAAATGTAGCTTCTGTTTGTTTCTTTCGGCCTGATTGACAAACTGCACTATGTAGTATGTTTTGTAGTACTGCAGTACTACTAGAAAGGGAGAGGAGTTGGCCTAACGGCTAGGGCGCTCGACCTCGGACCTGGGGATCTGGGTTCGAGTCTCGGTAACGACGCCAAAACCTCCTGTGATTCTGGGCAAATCACTTAATCTCCCTGTGCCTAAAAAATGAAAGTAACTGGAAAAGTAAAATGTAACGTAACTGGAAAATATGTAAAAGCGCTCTGATACCTGATTCGGTTCGGGTCTAGTTCGCGCTATATAAAACTCTGCAAAAAAAAAAAACGTACTACAAACTGATATTCGCAAACTGCGCTTTTGTAGTAATCACACTTATGTGATAAGTCCCTACCTCCATTATTTTCTATGGGAGGGTGTTACAGTATTAGTGGTTGGACATGTGTAGTGCTGGACATAATACAAAAGTGTAAATTGCTACAAAAGTGCAGTTTGTGTATACCGAAAGTTAGTAAACTTACTCAAAAGTGTAGACTTACTCTAAGGCTATGTTACCTCTGTGAATCAGGCTCTAAGACGTTTACAGCCTGATTCATCATTCTCCCGTTTTGCGAGCCCCTAATAGCGATTCATAACTAATCGCTATTAAGGACTTGCAAAACGTGATTCATGTAGAAATTGCATAAAGAAATGCGATTCCTAAACATTCCTTATTTGCGATTAGCAAATTGCTAATCGCAAATAAGGAATAACTCCCCATTCATTCCTATGGGCCAAAAGGCCCATAGGAATGAATGGGGAGTATTCCTTATTTGCGATTAGTAATTTGCTAATCGCAAATAAGATAGCGATTTAAAGGGTGCCAGGGGTGTCCAAAGGACACCCTGTAGCACCCCTTAAATGCAAATTGAAACAGGTGTTGCGCACACACATGTCCAAAGGACATGTGTGTGTGCAACATGCAACTTAGAAAAATGCTTTTAAAAGCATTTTTCTAAGTTTTCGCTATTTACCACGAGGTTTGACCTCGGGGTAAATAGCGGGCCGAAATTGCGAATTCGCAATTTTTAAATGGATGATGAATTGCATTTAAGGAATCTCAAATAGAGGTTCCTTAAATGTAATTCCTCGCAAAATAGCGAAATCGCTATTACCGATTTTTACATTTGGGATGATGAATCCCAAATGCAAAAATAGCGCTCGCAAAGGGCCAGATTCTCAGAATCTGGCCCTTTGCGAGCGCAATTAAGCTTGATGAATCAGGCGGTTAATCACTATGTCCCACTGACATAGCACACTCTTCAAATTCAAATTGATGATGACATTTAGGATAGAACTTAAGATGTTATCAAAAATGAGTATGGCAGGCACAGTTTTGGAAAGTTGACAGCGCTTAAATGTGGAGCAGCTTCTACTAGCAGGACATGCCTTCGCAAAGGTATCACATATGGATAGAGGTGGGCAAGCCACTGAAAGCTCAACCCAGGCTTGAGCCTAAAGCCTAGCTCAGGCTTAGCTCAAGGTTCTGCTGAAATGCTGAGCCCTGAATGAGCCAACCTTTCATAAGTGTTCTGATTGCCTTCCTCCCCCTACCCAAGATGTGGCGTTGGCCAGAGCTGCTGACTAGGAAGCCAGGTTCAAGTCTGTTGTCGGTTCAACATCCTATGATTCTGGGCAGGTCCCTTAATCTCCCCATGCCTATAATCAATAGATTTGACATTGTGCAATGTAAGTGGTGCTCATGCAAACATTATATTTTAAAAAAACTGCACTAAGAGGTGAAAACAAAGCCTTAACATAAGGAAAGAAAAATGAAACCCATTTACTGGCTGATTAGTATAAAGTGAAATCATAAAACCTGGATAAATCACGCCTTCCCTGCTTAAATTGTGTGATCTTAGGCAATTATTTGATTTCTCCAGAATTCTTTTTTTTTCTTTACCATTGTGTATGAAAGCACTTTCAAATACGTGATTTCAGACTACCAGTTATTCAAAAAGATCACTTTTAATACGTGCTTTTCAGTGCAGTGCTATGACATATCCTATTTTTCTCACAACTTCCACCTTAAAGAAATACACTTTTTTGAATTGTGAAGAGACATTGTCATATTTTACGTGATGTTTGATGTACGACTAACATAACATAGCATATATTTTCTGGGCTCCGCTCGTGCACGGGACCTAAGCTCCGAGCTAGCTAGGCCCTTGACTCGACTCTGGCTCGACTCTCCCAGTTAATTTGTTGTTCGTCCAACCCTCTGTTGAGAGATTTCCATGGCGGAAGTTCTACCTGTGAAGGAGTAAATCGTCATCCAGCACTTGCGCTAGGCTTAATTTTATTTCCCAAATTCTCTCAGAATCCCAACTCCACCCCCCACCCTCCAAAATCAGGAAACACGCGGTTTGAAAAAGCTCTCTCAAGTGACAGCTGGGAATTCTCACTCTTGCCCATCTGGAATTCATAGACCGCCGGCCAGCACAGTTCAACGTGTTTGTTTTAACTAACGCAAGACGGGAATTTCTCCAGGTCGGTTGTCAGCACGCTATCAGCTTTGCGGTTTGTTAAAGGCTGCTTGTAATCTTAAGGGCCTCATGTCCTCAGAAGATTAGCGCGTGAAAGCAGATATGTAAAGAAAATGTGCTTCACCAATAACTCAAGGGGATAGTTCAGTTTCGGTGAAATGCTCTGAAACTATCCGAAAAAAAGTTATTTTAATTAAATAAATAGCCCAGAAACCACAATGTAAGGCTGTACGGTGTGTTGCCGCATGGTTTAAAACGTTATTGTTGCTTGGATCAGGAAATACATTCTAATGTGGTTTAGAGAGCTATTGCGATGACAATGCAAGCTCTTGTAAATTTACAGTCTTCTAACTTTAGGGTTAACCCCTCCTTCACGAGCGGGAATTTTAGTCTTTTGTGCACAGAATAACCGAGTAATTCTTATTGAACACATAACATCGTGCAAAATACTCTGGATAACGGGTTAGCAGTGGGAAAAAAACACAAGGGATTTAACCCAGATCTCTTGACTGGGGAGTATGTTTGAATCATTCAGTATTCCTTCCATCGTTTGTTGCAGTTACACTTTTCCATCTAAGTGGGATGGGTATGCCCAGACGTGGTTCCCTTGCTCACTGTGCCACTGGATTCAAGCTAGCCTGGCTGATGAAGGGTGACCTACCCTGAAACTGGTCCCAGGATGATTGTTTCCGGCCCAGGGAGGACCTGGCTTGGCAGTTTGGTCTGGACTGTTCCCATGAGGCCCAGGGTCAAGACTGATTTGCATACTGCAGTTACACTTTTAGCCCTAAGTGGGATGGGTGTGCCCAGACTTGGGTCTCTTGCTCACTGTGCCACTGATTCAAGCAAGCCTGGCTGATAAAGGGTGACATACCCTAAAACCAGTCCCAGGATGCTTGTCTTCAGTCCAGGGATGAGGCAAAGGGTCAAGACTGATTTGCATACAGATTGGTCCAAACTGGGGTGGTGAAGT
This sequence comes from Lissotriton helveticus, assembly GCF_964261635.1. NCBI lineage: Eukaryota > Metazoa > Chordata > Amphibia > Caudata > Salamandridae > Lissotriton > Lissotriton helveticus. The sequence goes on from NC_136059.1 coordinate 1,176,707,560, forward strand.
CGGCGAAAGAACAATGGATTTAACCCAGATCCCTTGACTGGGGGAGAATGTTTGAATCATTCAGCATTCTGTCCATCATTTGTTGCAGTTACACTTTTTGCCCTAAGTGGGATGGGTATGCCCAGACGTGGGTCCCTTGCTCACTGTGCAACTGGATTCAAGCTAGCCTGGCTGATAAATGGTGACATACCCTGAAACCGGTCCCAGGATGCTTATTTCTGATCCATGGAGGACCTGGCTTGGCAGTTCGGTCTGGACTGTTTCCATGAGGCACAGGGTCAAGACTGATTTGCATATGGCTGGGTCCAAACTGGGGTAGAGTAGTGGGCAAAAGAGCAATGGATTTAAACCAGATCTTTTGACTGGGGGAGAATGATGAGTTATTCAGCATTCAATCCATCATTTGTTGCAGTTACCCTTTTCGCCCTAAGTGGGATGGGTATGCCCAGACGTGGGTCCCTTCCTCACTGTGCCACTGGATTCAAGCTAGCATGACTCATGATGGGTGACATACCCTCATACCAGTCCCAGCAGGCTTGTTTCCAGTCCAGGGAGGACCTGACTTGGCAGTTCGGTCTGGACTGTTCCCATGAGGCACAGAGTCAAGTTTGATTTGCATATGGCTGGGTCCAAACTCGGGTGGCGTAGTGGGAAAAAAACCAATGGATTTAACCCAGATCTCTTGACTGGGAAGAATGTTTGAATCATTCAGTATTCCGTCCATCATTTGTGGCTGTTACTCTTTTCACCCTAAGTGGGATGGGTATGCCCAGACGTGGGTTCCTTGCTCACTGTGACACTGGATTCAAGCTAGCATGGCTGATGAAGGGTGACATACCCTGAAACCGGTCCCAGGATGCGTGGTTCCGGTCCAGGGAGGACCTGGTTTGGCAATTTGATTTGGACTGTACCCATGAGGCAGAGGGTCAAGACTGATTTGCATATGGGTTGGTCCAAACTGGGATGGCATAGTGGGCAAAAGAATGATGGATTTTAACCAGATCTCTTTACTGGGGGAGAATGTTTGAATCAGTCAGCATTCCGTCCATCATTTGTTGCAGTTACCCTTTTCGCCCTAAGTGGGATGGGTATGCCCAGACGTGGGTCCCTTGCTCACTGTGCCACTGGATTCAAGCTAGCATGACTCATGAAGGGTGACATACCCTGATACCAGTCCCAGGAGGCTTGTTTCCGATCCAGGGAGGACCTGGCTTGGCAGCTCGGTCTGGACTGTTCTTATGAGGCGCAGGGTCAAGACTGATTTGCATATGGCTGGGTTCAAACTGGGGTAGCGTAGTGGGCAAAAGAACAATGGATTTAAACCAGATCTCTTGACTGGGGGAGAATGATGAATCATTCAGCATTCCATCCATCATTTGTTGCAGTTACCCTTTTCGCCCTAAGTGGGATGGGTATGCCCAGACGTGGGTCCCTTGCTCACTGTGCCACTGGATTCAAGCTAGCATGACTCATGAAGGGTGACATACCCTGATACCAGTCCCAGGAGGCTTGTTTCCGGTCTAGGGAGGACCTGACTTGGCAGTTCGGTCTGGACTGTTCCCATGAGGCACAGGGTCAAGGCTGATTTGCATATGGCTGGGTCCAAACTGGGGTGGCGTAGTGGGAAAAAAAAACAATGGATTTAAACCAGATCTCTTGACTGAGGAGAATGTTTGAATCATTCAGTATTCAGTCCATCATTTGTGGCAGTTACACTTTTCACCCTAAGTGGGATGGGTATGCCAGACGTGGGTCCCTTGCTCACTGTGACACTGGATTCAAGCTAGCATGGCTGATGAAGGGTGACATACCCTGAAACAGGTCTCAGGATGCTTGGTTCCGGTCCAGGGAGGACCTGGCTTAGCAATTTGGTTTGGACTGTTCCCATGAGGCACAGGGTCAAGATTGATTTGCATATGGGTGGGTCCAAACTGGGATGGCACAGTGGACAAAAGAATGATGGATTTTAATCAGATCTCTTTACTGGGGGAGAATGTTTGAATCATTCAGCATTCCGTCCATCATTTGTTGCAGTTACACTACATGACCTAAGTGGGATGAGTATGCCCAGACGTGGGTCCCTTGCTCACTGTGCCACTGGATTAAAACTAGCATGACTCATGAAGGGTGACATACCCTGATACCAGTCCCAGTCGGCTTGCTTCCGGTCCAGGGAGGACCTGACTTGGCAGTTCGGCCTGGACTGTTCCCATGAGGCACAGGGTCAAGACTGATTTGCATATGGCTGGGTCCAAACTGGGGTGGTGTAGTGGGAAAAAACACAATGTATTTAACCCAGATCTCTTGACTGGGGAGTATGTTTGAATCATTCAGTATTCCTTCCATCATTTGTGGCAGTTGCACTTTTCACCCTTAGTGAAATGGGTATGCCCAGACGTGGCTCCCTTGCTCACTGTGCCAAAGGGTGACATACCCTGAAACCGGTCCCAGGATGCTTGGTTCCGGTCCAGGGAGGACCTGGCTTGGCAGTTTGGTCTGGACTGTTCTCATGAGGCCCAGGGATTTGCATAAGGGTGGGTCCAAACTGGGATGGCATAGTGGGCAAAAGAATGATGGACTTAACCCAGATCTCTTTACTGGGGGAGACTGTTTGAATCATTCAGCATTCCGTCCATCATTTGTTGAAGTTACACTTCTCGCCCTAAGTGGGATGGGTATGCCCAGACGTGGGTCCCTTGCTCACTGTGCCACTGGATTCAAGCTAGCCTGGCTGATGAACGGTGACATACGCTGAAACCTTTCCCAGAATGCTTGTTTCCGGTCCAGAAGGGACCTGGCTTGGCAGTTCGGTCTGGACTGTTCCCATGAGGCACAGGGTCAAGACTGATTTGCATCTGGCTGGGTTCAATCTGGGGTAGCGTAGTAGGCAAAAGAACAATGGATTTAAACCAGATCTCTTGACTGGGGGAGAATGATGAATCATTCAGTATTCCGTCCATCATTTGTTGCAGTTACCCTTTTCGCCCAAGAGGGATGTGTATACCAAGACGTGGGTCCCTTGCTCACTGTGCCACTGGATTCAAGCTAGCATGGCTGATGAATGGTGACATACCCTGAATCAGGTCCCAGGATGCTTGTTTCCGGTCCAGGGAGGACCTGACTTGGCAGTTCGGTCTCGACTGTTCCCATAAGGCACAGGGTCAAGACTGATTTGTGTATGACCGGGTCCAAACTGTGGTGGCGTAGCGGGCAAATGAACGTTAGATTTCACCTAGATATTTTGACTGGGGGAGAAAATTTGAATCATTCAGCATTCTGTCCATCATTTGTTGCTGTTACACTAGGAGAGAAGTAAGGCAGTGTTTGTTGCAAGCATCTTTTATCATGGTATTAAAGATGACGATTTCTGGAGGTAGTAATATGTGACAAGAATATTTTTTCATATTTGTTTGTCGGATTTCGTGTGCTTTTGTGAAACATTATTGTTTTGTGCACTGATTGTTGTGCTACATTCTATTTTGATTGTTTCCTTGTTTTATTATGTTTTTGTTTGGTTGGTATTTTGCTCTGTTATGCTTTTGTGGTGTGATATCTTGGGCTCTGTAATTACTTTGGAGAAGGCATCAAAGGCTGCCACATTGCTAGGCAAAAGCAGCACATTCCTTTAATGTTCCAGTGACAAACAACCATCAAGGCCGGACAGGCCTTTCATTTTACTGGGCATTTCCCCTGTCGACTGGAGCCCTTGGAGGCCGGTGTGAATGCCCAGGACTGTTCTTGTTTCCTCGGTTGCTTTCCCTTTCACCTAAGGTCAATACTGTAAGGCTTCAAGAGCGAGAAAGAGAGGAAGGGAAACGCTAGAGAGAAAGCGATCAGGGAGGGAAAAGGGAAAGAGGAGCAGAACCAGACAGAATGGATGGATGGAAAGAGTGCGCCAGTGGCGGCTCTTCTGCTAAGGCGGAGGAGCATCGCCCCACTACTCTGTGAGCAGTAGAAATGAAAACTAAAATTAAAATAACCAGCATTATTATCATTTATGTTTGTTCTTCCTGGGCCCTCGGTGCAGGGCAGGGCTGGACTGCCAGAGCAGGGGCCAGGAGGAGGAGTGGCTGTTCCACTCTAAAGTGTGCACAACTATTTGTTCAGCCCTCTTGGGCCGCCCAAACATTCATGCACACTTTGCATGTTCTGCACCCATGTTGCATTACAGTCTGGGTGCAGAACATGCCCAGGCCCCCATTTCCCGTCTGTGCACCGAACCAAGGCGCTCAGACCAATCACAACGCTGCACTGCAGCGATGTTATTGCCTAGGGGAGTCAGTAGCCGAGGAACAAGAGGCGGCGGCGAGCAGATTGAGAGGCAGCCGCCGGCCGAGTGGCCGGCATGAAGGTAAGTGCTATTTAAAAAAAAAATCTTTTCATTTACAAAAACCCCTGCCCCACCACTCCCAGTAAATAGTGTCCACCACTGAGTGAGATTACACAAGAAGAAAAGATGAGCTGTATGGTTTGAGCATTTTTTGGAAGGGCTGCTTTTAGTTCCCCAGTCTGCCCTGCAAGCATTTATCATTGTTTAAGTGGTAAAATAATGATGCTTCATCTCTTCAGCAATTTAAGTCACCTGTCAGCCAAAAACTATTAGCATTTGGAGTCCTCAGTTTATGGGATTTTTCCCCTATACTCGCCAAAGTAATCTTACCTTCTTTATACGTTGGAAGTCCATATTGTGCTGTCAATGTTAGTGAAGAGTGACATATTGCATACAACCAAACGAAGGCAGTGCGCCCTGGGGCTCATTACAACTACTGTGGTTCAGACTCCATGTAAGGGTCCATGTGACAAGCAGGCACACGTAGGCCCCAGCTGTTGGGACTGAGGTTGTTTGCCTCTGATGTCCTGGGGTAGTCTTGTTATGGCCTTGCAATATTGGCCCAAGAACAACCCCTTCAGCACTAAGCACTTATTGGTAGTAATTGAGAGCAGTCTCAAGCTCCTCAAGTCGGAACTCAACAATCACCTCGCAGCACAATAAATGAGTGTCCTTCCTTGTGCTCTAGTTTGGTAAAGTGCTTTAATACTTATGGAAAGCTGAATGCTTCAAAGAACAGGCTGCAGATTCAATTAATTTACTGGCGCTTGGGCAACTTCACCTTGGGTCCTGGTCCCTCTCTCCCACTCATCCTCTTTCCCAGGTGTCACACTTTTGTGTAATTAGGTAGGTCCCCATTTTCTGGGTTCAAGTCTCTGGGGCAGGAATCGAGGCTCAGGTGCAGAGTACTCCTTTGATTAGTTTAGGCATTCTTAAAAGTCTCTTCGTTCCAGTCCTTAGCACAATGGAGTTGTTTCAGTGCTCCTTGGGGGGCCAGTAGGGACCTCCAACATGCATCCATGTCACTGTCTATTGCAGGAGCAGATGCACCCCCTGGAGTGTGCTCCCACAACCCAGCAGAGGTCGTAGCAGGTAGCAGCAGAGGCTGCAACCCCCAGAGTCCTTGCAGATGTGCAAAGACCTGGGGGTGATGCAGTCCTTCGACTGTCGATGAACCCGCCCCTGGGCCTAGGTGAGGTATACTGGGACTGGGCCACAGGGGTCAGAGATCAGAGCAGCTTGGCCCACCTCAAGTGCAGTCTCTGATGAGGTGCATTCTGCTTTGGGCACAGTTTCTCAATGCAGGGGCACAATCCACTTGGGCACAGGTCTTGGGTGCAATGGCCGGGTCCGTTTGGGCACGATTCTTTGATTCAGTGGCACAGTCTGCTAGGCCCAATTGTTCGTGCAGGGGCGCAGTCAGATCGATCACTGTTCTTCAATGCAGTTGCACAGTCTGCATGAGACCAGATTCTTGTTGTGGTTCTGAGCTGAACAGTTGATGCAGAGAGACTGTATCCACTCTCCTCAGGCCAGGCAGATCACTTTTCCTGTTCTGATGGAACCGTAGACCATTGGGGATGAAGCTGCTTCTCGCTCTCCTTGGACAGTCACAGACATCTACCTCATGGTTGTTAGGCTCCTTCCCTCTCAGCAGGTAGGTTGGCTTCTAGGTGCTTCAATCCAGAGGAGCAGCTGTTAGGCTCCTTCCCTCTCAGCAGGTAGGTTGGCTTCTAGGTGCTTCAATCCAGAGGAGCAGCTTCTTCCATGCAGGCAAGTTTTGGTGTGGCGTCCCTCACTTCTTGGAAGTTGGCTGTCAGGCAGGCTCCAGCTCTGGTAGCACGGCAGTCTTCTGAGTGCTCCCTTTCTTAGTTAAAGAGAACTTGGAACTTGAACAACAAGTTGGTCAGTGGCTCTCACTTTTATACAGTCAAAGCTGGCAAGAGATGTGGATCGACTGTCCGTGCAGACCTAGTGGAGTGTGGTGCCAGTTGTTACACTGTGAAAGAAGAGGTAACCTGAATGCCCTTTGATTTTTTTTTTTTTAGAGTTTTATATAGCGCGAACTTGAACCGAACCGAATCAGTTATCAGAGCGCTTTACATAGCACCAGTTACGTTACATGAGGACACACTTTCATTTTTTTAGGCACGGGGAGATTAAGTGATTTGCCCAGAATCACAGGGGGTTTTTGGCGTCGTTACCGAGACTCGAACCGAGTTCCCCAGGTCCGAGGTCGAGCGCCTTAGCCGTTAGGCCAACCCCTCCCCCCTCTCCCCTCTCTGATTGGAAGGAGGACCTAGTGTTTAGAAGGCTAATGGCGATTAGTCAAGTACACGCAGCTCAAGCAGCGACTGGTCACTGAACAGAAGCCATTGCCAGAACATAGCAGACAGCTCATAAATCCACTGGTGGGAAGGTCTCCCAGAAACAGATGGCAACAAAAGAAGCAAGGTAGAGTGCTCTATGTAGGGGGGTATAGTTTCCGGCCTGGCACTGTCCCACTCTAAGTTTTGTAGTTACCAGAAGTCCACAGAACACCCCCTACTAGAACTCCCCTTCTAGCGACTAGGAGGAGATTTTACAGGACTTGAAGACTAACCTGCCAAGCAGGAAGCCAGTAAAGCCTAATGGGCTGGTCTGTTTGAGGACACCAACCTATGCGCCATCCATGTTAAGCGGTTAACATCATGCCAAAAGGCATCCAGCTGAATCACAGGATACAGGGGGAGAAAGAGCACACATTTGTGTTTCTGGTAGATCCTGTAAAGATATATATATTTTGAGTTTTTACCTGAAGTTAAGTGTGATATGTCTTTCACAATGTACAGGATCCTCTGCACTAAGTATCACTTGATTTTGGTGTAATTTTGGTGCTGTACTGCCAATCCACTTGGACCCGGGCCTTCAGAACAGAGATGTTAGTGACCCTTTCGAGTTCCTGAAATGTAAAATGCCAGCTACAAGACTTACGCATTTACGTTAGCCTTTTTATATTGTAGTGTGTACTTTTTTATTACATTTCCATCACTCCCTACACTTTCCAAATTCGTTTTGTCTGGTTCTCCTTTAAAAGTGTCCATTTTAGATGTCTTTTCAGACACAGTCTTTTTATAGATTGGTTCTTCACAACAGGGTAGTCTCCAACACCCACCCAAAGAGGCACAAAAGGTGAGAGCTTTCTGCACATGGCTATCAACAGCCACAGACAGCAATGTTCAGAATATAGACAAAAAGCTGGGCTCATCTAAATAGATTCCTTTCCCTGAAGCTTCAGAGACTGCAGACCCACAATTCACTTCCACCATCTACCAAGTGGCAGTACTACAGGAAGTTTAATCAACTGCTCCTCTGAGCAAAAGGCCTAATTGAATTTACCAAGGAGCCTTGTCTTCTCTGTTGCCACTTCAGTGTCTAGGTATCCTCCCTCCAACTTCCGGAATGTCATCCATACACTTTCATTGTCTGGGAAAACAGCCTCCATCCTGTGCACAGGAACAGGTGCGGGGCTGTAAACCATTACTCTAGCTCATTTGTAAAGACAGTGGCTGCACTACATTGTTAGTGCTAGGGTCTAGGTCCGTGCACAGAAGCAGAATTTTACATGACTGGGCCAGTAGGCCATGGTCCATTCATAAAGGTAAAAAGATCTAGTTGCAACTATAGATTCTCAAAACACAGTACGCTGTCACTACCACCCTACATGCTAAACCCATGAAAGGTACTGTAGTCCACTGGCAGTTAATGAGAGCACACTTGGTACACTCCTTCAATCCTTCAAGTCACAGGGCAGGTCCAGGATCTCACTAATGTCAAAGAATAGGCGTAGGTCCCAGTGCATACACTCGATTAGTGTGATGCTGCGGACAAAAACCAACAAGCATTGGCAAAGCCAATAGGTCTTCCCGATTAAAGAGCTATTGGCTTTGCCAAAATGTTTTAGCCATGTTGTACACCAGCGTGGCTGCTGTTCAGCACGGTTAAAATTTAGGGGGGTAAAGGAGAGTGGCGTGGAGTGTCAAAAAGGGAAGTAGAGTGGAGTGTTATGGAGTCGTGTAAAGAGTTGTGGAGTAGTGTGGAGTGCCGTAGAATACATTGAGTGGAGCCAAGTGAAGTGTCAAAGAGTGTCATATAGTGGAGCGATGTAGAGTGTTGTGGAGTGTCATGGAGGTAATATAATATCGTAGAGTGGAAGGGCATAGAGTGGGATAGAGTTGAGTGTCATAGAGTGAAGTGGCATAGAGTGTCGTGAAGTGATGTAGAACAGAGTAGAGTGGCTTAGAGCGTGGCGAAGAGAGTTGTAGAGTAAAGTGGCATGGAGTCGAGTAGATTGATTTAGAGTGGAGTAGTGTAAGAGAGTGTAATAGCAAAGTGGAGGAGAGTGTTGTAGCGTCAAGTGGGTAGAGTGGAGTAGCATGCAGTGAGGTAGTTTGTCACAGAATAGAGTGGAGTAAACTGGCATGGAGTGGCATAGAGGGAGTTGCATAGAGCATTGTAGAGTGGAATAGTGTCATAGAGTGGTACAGAATGATATAAAGTGTTGTATAGTATACTGGAGTAGAGTTTAATGGACAAGAGCACCATAGAGTGTAGTGTCGTAGAGCGTAGTTTCGTAGAGTGGAGTAGAGTGGCCTAGAGTGAAGTGAATGAATTGATTTGATAACGTGCATGATTCACCCCATCTGGAGTATCTTGGCGCACAGTCATTACAAAAGGCTAAAACCAAATCTTAAACAGTGCCGTTTTTAGTGCTTTCCTAAATTTGCTATAGTCAGTACAATTTCGAACAGAAAATGGCAGAAAATGGCAATTTGTTCCATAGGGTGAGGGCCAAGTAGGAGAAATATATTCAACCACATCTAGATCGTCGAATACGAGGGACTGACAGTAACTCCTTCTCACTGGAACACAAACTCCTAGCAGGGTGATATCGTTTAAGACTCTGACAGAGATACTCAGGACCCTTGCCCAGCGGGGCATGTTAGGTTGAGCAGCACATTTTGAATATTATCCTATTCTTTACCTGCAGAAAGGGTAGCGGAGGCCATTCTAAGCGGTCGATTACAAATCAACCGTTCTGCTGTGTTATGCACAACCTGCAATTTCAACAATAGGAGCTCATTGGCAGAAACCAGTAGTACCTTGTCGTAATCCAACCGGCTCACAACAAGAGCCTCTACCAAGGTCTTCCTGGCAGATAGAGGAAGAAATGATAATGCCCTCTTTAGTACACACAGCAGGTGAACGAAAGTACTCATTGTAGATAGGACTTGGGGGGCTTACCTAACTCTGGTGGCCACTAATCTGGAGTCCACAGGGTTTTGGCTTTCCCAAACAGAATAATCTCTGCTTTCCCTGGGTTCAACTGGAGGAAGTTATACAACATCCACTTGACAATCACTTTCATACCAGCCAAGAAACGATACCACACTGTGTCAAAATCTTCATCAAAGGACAAGACCAGCTGAGTATCGTCCGCATATATGACAGGATATCAAACCCGAATGGTTTGATGACTAAAGCTAGTGGCGCCAAATAAATGTTAAATAAAGTAGGACTCAAGCATGACCCTTGAGGGACCACTTCATCGACTCGCCTGAGTTTGGCTTTGAAAGCTTCCAGCGAGTCACCCTGCGTTCTATCTTAAATGGCCTAAAGTACAGTGGTGGAGAGTAGACTGGTGAAGGGTGCAATGGTTTTGAGTAAAGTGGGGCTAATTGCATTCATGTACAGTGCAGTGATGTGGAGTAGAGTGGTGCAGAATAGATTGCAGTGGCATAGAGTTAAATGGCATAGAGTGGAGTTGAGTGGCACTGAGCGTAGTGGTGTAGCATGCATTGGCGTAGAGTGGAGTGGTGCAGTGTAGAATGCAGGGCTGTAGAGTAGAGCCGAGCAGTGTAGAATGCTGTGGCATAGAATAGAGTGGTGTAGAGCGCAGTGGCATTGAGTGCATTGGTGCAGAATAGCTTAGAGTGGTGTAGAGTGGAGTGATGTTGAGTTTAGTGGTGTAGATGACATTGGCATAGAGGACAGTAAAGTTGCATAGAATTGAGTGGTGCAGAGTAGAGTGCAGTAGCATACAGTGCAGTGACATAGAGTGCAGTGGTGCAGAGTAGTGTGGCATTGAGTTCAGTTGCAGAGAGCGCTGTCTTGAAGAGTAGAGTGTTGTAGCGTGCAGTCTCTTGGAGTGCAGTGGCATACAGTGAATTGGCATAGAGAACAGGGGTGAAAAGTACAGGGGTGCAGAGTCCAGCAATGCAGAGTAGAGTGGTGCAGAGTAGAGTGGCATAGAGTGCAATGATGGACAGTGCAATGGTGTAGAGTGGTGTTGTGTATAGTGGTGTAGCATGCAGTGGTGTAGTGTTGTAGAGTATAGTGACGTAGAATGCAGTAGTGCACAGAATTGAGGTAGAGTACAGTGGCACAGAGTCCATTGGTTTTGAGGAAAGTGGTGTGGAGTGCATTGGCATAGAGTACAGTGGCGTAGAGTGGTGCAGAGTAGAGTGAAGTAGAATGGCACAGCATAGAGTGCAGTGGCATAGAGTGGAGTGGTGCAGAGTGGATTAGAGTGGCATAGAGTGCAGTGGCGTAGAGTAGCTTTTTTCAGAGTAGAGTAAAATGGCATAGAGTGGAGTTATGCAGACTAGAGTGCAGTGGCATAGAGTAGTGGCATTGAGTGCAGTGGCATTCAGTGAAGTGTTGCAGAGTAGAGTGGAATCAAGTGGTTTGACATAGAATAGAGTCGTGCACAGTTGAGAGGAGTGGACTGGAGTGCTAGACTGCAGTGGGGCATAGTAGAGTGGAGTAGAGTGCACTGGCATAGAGTAGAGTTGTGTAGAGTGTAGAGGCATAGAGTGCAGTGTCATAGAGTGCAGTGGGGCATAGTAGATTAGAGTGGCATAGAGTACATTTGTGTAGAGTCTAGTGGCATAGAGTGTAGTGATGTACAGTGCTTTGGTGGTAGAGTGCATTGGCATAGCGTGCAGTAGTGTGGTGAGAGTAGAATGGTGCAGAGTAGAGTGAGGTGGCATAGCTGTGCAGTGGTGTAGAGTATATAGGTGCATATTAGAGTAGCGTAGCAGTGCTCAGAGTGCAGTTGACTTAGAGTGCAGTGGCGTAGAGTGTTGCAGAGTAGAGTATAAGTGGCATAGAGTAGAGGGGTGCAGAGTAGAGTGCCATGCCACTGAAAGCAGAGTACAGTGGCTTTGAGTAGAGTAGATTGTTTCAGAATAGAGTGGAGTGGTGCACGATTGAGTAAGGTGGCATTGAGTAGAGTGGCGTAGAGTGCAGTGGTGCAGAGTAGATTAGATTGTAGAGTAGATTGGCATAGAGTGCACTGGTGTAGAGTGGAGTCAGTCAGAGTAGAGTGCATTGGCATAGCATGCAGTTGCATAAAATGGAGTGGTTTAGAGTGGAATGGTGTAGAGTGCAGTGAGGAAGAGTGCAGTGGTGCATAGTAGAGTAGGGTGCAGTAGAGTGCAATAACATAGAGTAGAGTGGTGTAGAGTAGAGAGGTATAGACTGGAGTGGTGCAGAGTTGATTGCAGTGATGCAGTGTGGAGTGGCATGGATTGGCATAGTGTAGAGCTGTGCAGACTAGAGTACTGTGGCATGGAGCAGTGTAGAGTAGAGTGGAGTAGTGTAAAGTGGAGTATGCATAGTGTGGTAACGTACTACCATTACAGATAATACATCTTCGATTGAAATGACTATTACATTTGTACAGACACACAGTTTTACTGATAAAAGTATACAGTGCACAAACAATAATGTGTGGAAATATCATCACCAAGTGTATTGATTAATTTTGATCGTATTAAAATATTAGTTTCCACCACACTTCAGAATTACCAAAAAATGTGTTTCATTTGCGATGTCCTAATTGTGATATAGTGGGAAAACGAGCCATATTGCCGCCAGGAAGCTTACCGGATAGACGCTCTTCTGCCTTCCTGCCCCTGGGTTCCTGACGCTGTGGGTCTCGCCGCCGCCGCGTTCTCCATTCCTCGCGGCTGGTGGCGGCTGGAGACTACAGCTCCCAGAGGGCAGTGCGACCACTTCCGGCCACTTCCTGCCGCTGCGCGCCTGGAGGCGCTACTTCAGCAGGACGCTCCCTCGGTGGAGCGGGGAAAACGAGCCATATTGCCGCCAGGAAGCTTACCGGATAGACGCTCTTCTGCCTTCCTGCCCCTGGGTTCCTGACGCTGTGGGTCTCGCCGCCGCCGCGTTCTCCATTCCTCGCGGCTGGTGGCGGCTGGAGACTACAGCTCCCAGAGGGCAGTGCGACCACTTCCGGCCACTTCCTGCCGCTGCGCGCCTGGAGGCGCTACTTCAGCAGGACGCTCCCTCGGTGGAGCGGGGAAAACGAGCCATATTGCCGCCAGGAAGCTTACCGGATAGACGCTCTTCTGCCTTCCTGCCCCTGGGTTCCTGACGCTGTGGGTCTCGCCGCCGCCGCGTTCTCCATTCCTCGCGGCTGGTGGCGGCTGGAGACTACAGCTCCCAGAGGGCAGTGCGACCACTTCCGGCCACTTCCTGCCGCTGCGCGCCTGGAGGCGCTACTTCAGCAGGACGCTCCCTCGGTGGAGCGGGGAAAACGAGCCATATTGCCGCCAGGAAGCTTACCGGATAGACGCTCTTCTGCCTTCCTGCCCCTGGGTTCCTGACGCTGTGGGTCTCGCCGCCGCCGCGTTCTCCATTCCTCGCGGCTGGTGGCGGCTGGAGACAACAGCTCCCAGAGGGCAGTGCGACCACTTCCGGCCACTTCCTGCCGCTGCGCGCCTGGAGGCGCTACTTCAGCAGGACGCTCCCTCGGTGGAGCGGGGAAAACGAGCCATATTGCCGCCAGGAAGCTTACCGGATAGACGCTCTTCTGCCTTCCTGCCCCTGGGTTCCTGACGCTGTGGGTCTCGCCGCCGCCGCGTTCTCCATTCCTCGCGGCTGGTGGCGGCTGGAGACTACAGCTCCCAGAGGGCAGTGCGACCACTTCCGGCCACTTCCTGCCGCTGCGCGCCTGGAGGCGCTACTTCAGCAGGACGCTCCCTCCGCGTCGCGGACGCGCGCGGACGTCGCCGGGCTAAGCCCGGGCAAAGGGCGGGCCCTCTGAGGCCCTCAGAGGTCGAAGTGGTCGGGCGGGCCACCCCACCAACATTTTAGAAAAAGGTTAGTCCTTAAATAGGTCTCCTATAATGGCTGACTGCACTGCTACATGCATAAATGTTGACATTCTTACTCAAGATGCAGAGTCCCCGGTAACATTGTTAACGTCGTTTGAGGCATTGATAGACACTGCATTCAACGAGATTGTTGAGACTGAAAGGAGATTTTCTATGGGTCCATTGAGCACAAATCAACCACATGCCGTGAGCAGTATCAATGGCAATACCCATACCCATATAAATCCTGAGATAATCGTCGTAAAATCCTCACATCCTATTGTTGAAATACCAATTGTCTTAGACGATGAGGATACCGTCACGTATATAGCACCAGAGGTGACTCTTGGCCATGCCCCAGAAATACCATCTATTGAGGCTGCTAATAAGGTATCTGGTAATGTCGCAGCAAAGAGAAAGAGGGGCCCTGCTAAAACAACCTATAATAAACGGAAGCAGTCACTAAGGACTGTCAACCAACCAACTCCACAAAGCATGTGGAATAAGGGGAAGAGACAGAAGTTGGTCCAATATATAGCACCTACACAGGATCAACCGTATCTGGGTGATATGGTTATTATAAATAATGAAGGGTCAAATCATATATCTATCTCCACCCAGACTGAGCCTCCCCACGGAACTGACAAACCTAGTCATTATGCTAAATCAGAGGGGAACCTTATTGAGACTATTGCAGAGACAATTTTTAAAAATTTGGAAGGTCAAATGATCAAACAATTTAATAATATTTTTAAAAGACTTGATAAATTGGAGAATCTAATTAAAAACGAGGATGCAAAGAGAAAAGGCATAGCAAACTTGGACAAATTGAGAGTAGAACGTCTGTTAAAAGACCTTGAATCCACTACTCGTGTCACCACCACTGGTGACCATGGTAATATCAGGACAGTGGAACAACAACCCACTTCTAATCCCACACAGTCTGTTACACCTAAGGCGTCCAACAATAGGGGTACAACTGGCAGTAATCTGCCTGATCGTCAAACCAACATTCCCTTATTACCATGTAACCCTATACATGGGAACGTCACTTCATCTAAACCCTCTGTCTCCACTAATGATGCAAGCGGAGTATTTATTAATTCCACAAAAAAGGGCATTACAGTGAAACAGACCACACTAGTACAGAAGGGTCCTGTTAATTCCAGCCAGCACGATAGAAAGATCACGCATGAGGACAATAGACCTAATAAACATCAAGGCCCGGCCCTACATCTTCCACCTGAGGCCTGTCCTTATGTCTTAGTTCTGGCTGGTATCCCACCGCTTAAGGAAGATCAAGGAGAATCATGGGTTCAACTCCACAATAAGTGTATAGACTGGTTAACGAAGCACAAGGGAGTGGGGTATGATATCTCAAAAGAAATCATAACCACACGGCGTGTAACCTGGATCGGTCCCCTTTACAAAAATATCAACGGGGACTGTATTGTAATCAATTTTAGAAATCCGGGCACTGCAAAATTTCTGCTGAACTATAATCCTGGTCGACACGGCCCATCCACTGTGGTGACACCACTACCATTAAAATATTTCTACCGTCCTCCACACAAGATGATGCAACCCCCTCCTGTTTTCCCATTGCAGAATAGGTTTGGAATTTTCCAGGACCTGGATACATTGGACTGACTGCCCACTAAAAAGACCAAACTACTTTCCGTGTGCCCTGAGGCAGTCCAGTTAAAGGAACCATCTCGTGAAGCGGAACCGTTAACACAGGAGATTTCTCCATCTAGTCCATTATGTGTTCAACAGGGACATGTTACATCTAAATCCGCTTCAAGTACTTACCAGGGTCTCAGTCCGAGGAACAATAAAGATAATAACTTAAGTATCCTCAGTTGGAATATTGCGGGCCTGAAGTCCAAGTTGGGAATTGTTTCATGGAGGGATTGTGTCAATTGTTATGATATATTGATGTTTCAAGAAACTTGGTGTGTGGAGGATCTATTGCTTGAGGGGTATAGTTGTCATAACAGGACTGTCCCGGTCCCTTTGGTTGGTCGTCCTAGTGGTGGATTGTCCATTTGGATAAAAATATGTGCTGGGACTAAAATTGACGCGCTACAAACAAATTGCCCTAGTTTTATGGCACTCTCGTATACCGAGCGGATAAAACTGTGTTTAATCAATTTCTATAATAATGATTTTTTGTCTCAACCTAACCGAAATTTTATTCTCTTATTTGATTTTATTAATGAAATCATGGATGGACAGGTATATGGGAAATTTGATGGCATTTGTTTAGGGGGGGATTTTAATGCACATGTACATCTAAGGAATCCCCCATGTAAAAGAGGAAAAGAACTGTTAGATTTCCTTGCTACTAGTGAACTTGTCAATTGCATGGAACATGTAGGTATGGAAGACTATGCATCCCCATTCCCTACTTTTATTGGACATGGGGGTGGAACCACAATTGATTATGTTTTCGTTTCACATGCCATTGCAAATTCACTAAAAAGGGCTGAGGTAGTGTGTGAAATTCACAGTGACCACTATCCAATTGCCATCTATTTATCATTACCGAAGGGTAAATGCCCAAGACGTGAAATAGGCGCAAGGGGTTTGGAAGTTTCTACAGATAAGTTAAGGGTAATCTGGAAGGGAGTGGACAATAAGGGAATCCTGGCAGGGGTATGTAAAAAATACCCAAGTTTGATCAAAGATTGTCTAAGCACAGAGGACCATGGGACCGACGTGGTTAAAGCGTTCTCTGAACTCTGCACCACAATTAAAGGCGAAATTTCCAGACCAGCCTCTAGTAAGGCTGTGGATTCACCTAGATGGTTTGATGGCCCATGCTCTAAAGCAAATAGGATGCTTAGAGCTGCCTTAAAAGCTGAACCGAGGGATATACCACTGGTAAGGTTGCTCAGAGCAGAGTATAAGCGTGCTTTACGTACTAGATCAAACGATCTACTGAAAACCCACTGGGATTCCCTGGTACGATCTGCTAACCTAAAAGATACCACTGGGTTCTGGAAGGAGGTAAAGGAAATAAGATCTATCGGTTCGACTCTGACCGAAATTAATTGTAATATTACTGGTCCCATCTGGGTTGCACATTTTGGTAAAATCTATGCAACACCAGACAATCCTCCTTTACTGTTACCCCCCCCACACTCAATGTCTATTTCTATATCTGAGGTATTTGATGCCATTTTAGAAAGTGCCGGGAATAAAGCGCCTGGATCCGATGGGCTCTCTATAGACCAGTTAAAATGTGAGCCAGATTTTTGGGCTCCATTGCTGTGCAATGTTTTTAACAATTTAACTGAAGGGGAGATCCCAGAAACATGGTCACGTAGTATTATTGTTCCTATTTTTAAAAAGGGCGATAGGCTGGACCCTGGGTGTTACCGCCCAATTTCTTTAATAGATAACACTTTAAAGGTATTGGGGCGGATTTTATTTAAAAGGATAAGAACATGGACCGATGAGAATAACATCCTCCATCCGAGCCAGTTCGGGTTCCGTAGCAGTGTCGGAACGGTGGAGCAATGTCTGAATCTGAACCTGATCATGGCAAAATACAATATCGCAAAGAAATCCCCTTTATATTTTGGTTTTATGGACCTGAGCTCGGCTTTTGATTTTGTTAATCGTTCCCGGCTTTGGTTTACCCTTCTTGAATATGGTTTAGATGCCCATCTGGTACATTTTTTAGCCTTTTTACATCATGATCTTAAAGCCTGTGTACGTGTGAATCAAATGGGTGAAGTTTCTGATGATATTAGCATTGGAAGGGGGGTCAGACAAGGGTGTGTGCTGGCCCCTCTCCTGTTTATTTTGTATATCAATAAGCTAAGCAGCACTTTGAGCACCTTAACTAGTGATGTGCCTTACATTAATGGAGTCCCTATACCCACACTTCTTTATGCGGATGATGCGGTCCTGATGGGCCGCACTCCCAAGGCACTCCGTATTTTAATCTCAGGTTTTGTCCTTTTTATGGCCGATTTAGGCCTAACAACTAATTTTAAAAAATCTTTAATCATGAGCTGTGGCCCAAAAAATCACAAAATCCCCCAGATCATTTCAGGGTCAAATGTTTTAAAAAGCACTAGCACTTTTCCCTATTTAGGGTTGCTATTTTCAAATAGTGGTACGTGGCATGCACATGTTTCTTATGCCAGGAACAAGTTGGGCAAGTCTATTAATTGTGTAACCTCTCTGAGACAGCCCAACCAAGCTGATGTAATAACTTCCCTGGTCAAGATATACCAAACCCAATGTATGCCAACTGGCACTTACGGCGCTGAGGTTTGGGGTTATACCAACTGCTCCCCTATTCAAATAGAAGAGAATAGATTTTGTCGTAAGGTATTGGGGGGGGTTATCTGTTCTTCAACCTATGTATGCCATAATGAATTAAATATCCCTTACATTGAAGATTTCGTGAAGTCCAGACCAGCTCTATTCTGGATAAAGATCTGGAATAACACGGCTGCTGCATTAACCCGTGAAATTATTTTGGATTGTTTAAAGTGTGATAGGGGACACCATATACCATGGCTGAAAGCAGTAAACGAGAGCCTTGCAAGTGTGGGTTTGGCTTCTCTGTTCACATCACCAAACCTAATAAACCGCTCCCATAAAACCATCATTTCAAGGGCATTGTATGACTTATATAGAGAAGAGCGTGACAGGAAGAACCTGATTAAATGCACGGTTGTAAAATATCTGGCCTATTCTGAACCACACGTTAAAAAACCTGGCCCACCGTATAGATACTTGTGTTTGCATCTTGGTAGATGGGCAAGGGGTTTACTGTTTCGCTTCCGAGACGGGAGTATAGTCAATCTATTGAACTTCCCGATGGGATATAATAAACATCTCGAAACCTTAAATTGCCCCTGTAACCCTGACCTGAAGCAAAGTCTTATGCATTTCTTGTTCTTTTGTGGTTTTTATAAAAAATTCACTGCACATTTTCTTATGCCCTACTGCAAGAAAAACGGATTAACCAATTTTAAATTGGCACTCCGGTCCTTTTTGGTATTGGGATCAGATGAAGTCATTTTTAGGATAAGTTGTTTTCTGAAAGCTGCTGTTAGATCGAGAATCACCCTTAATATTGATGTTTAACTACTGCACACTGCACTTTCTATTTTGATACTCTTTTTATAACGGTTTAATATTGGTTTTAATGATTTTAATAATGTTTTTATACAGTGTTTTTAAATAATATTGTAAGATATTCTCTTCTTTTATAAAAAATTAAATGATTTACTATCACGAAGGGACATATGTTGTATAGCTGGGACATTGTAAATGGATTCCGATTTTGCTCGTTTGTCCCCGGATAATTCTCCAATTGCAATTACTGATGAATGTTTAAAAATGTATTGTGTTTTTTCTGTTTGTACTTTTATGGATGTTCTTTTACTCCGAATAAAGATCTTTTGACTTGACTTGACTTGACTATAGTCTGAAATATCTGCACAGTTCATTTACAGTCATTTAAATTTTGTTGTGAGGTAGAAAAAAATAACTTCCTACAGCCTTCCAACCAGCACATCATCAGTAGCCAGCATGATTGTCACATAAATATTGCCACTTTGAAGTCAGAGAAAAAAAAGTAAACACCAAGCTCCCTGGAAAACAAAGCCTGACATTTGACCCCTGTCTTTGACTGAAAACATCATATGTGACATGATAAGAACAACATTTAAAGGCCTGTTTACAGAAACTCAGTTTTGGTGGAAGAATACAGTAAATAAGATTTGGCAAGGGAAGGGACGTACTCAAGCTGGATAGCCTAAAACAAGGCCAATGGTAAGCAAATGGTGGAATGCATTTCCAGGGAAGCTTTCTGAATGCCCCCAAGATGCCATTAGCAAACCAGACAGCGCAGCTGTCTGACAGGGTCTGACATAAATACCAGGATACCAAATACTCGCAGTTTGTTACTCAGAGCAGGGAGCACCTCTGTATTCGTTGCAGGAGAAATTCCTGGTCCAACCTTCTGGGAGGTAATAACACAACTAGTGAATACCAGTGGCATTTGGTGCATTATTTACTGTGTGTGCTATTAACCACAGTTCCACACTATAAAATGGGAGCTAATGTGGTAATATCATGTTTTTCCTTACTCTGAAGTGTCCAGATTCGGAAAGTTGTGATTTTTGTATTAAAAATGCAGCACGTTTTACCTGGGGAAAACTGTGCAGGCAAAAAGTGTCACATATTATAATTACTCCAAATCTCTTAGTCACATCAAGGCAACAGGACCCCCCACCCCACAACATAAGCATGCATTCCGCAAATAACACACTAGACACCAGTGTTAGATTGGGAAAAACTGCTGCAGGTTTATTACATACAACGTTATGTAATCATAGTGGGTTATCTTACGGGCGATCCAAGGGCAGGCCGCATTCTCGCCACCTGCCCGCCTGCTGAGCCAGGCAGCACCGTGGCGAACCACCTATGTGCTGCCCCTTATGGTAATGATTATACTCACGCCCCTTGCGGGGCGTAGCTAGGCAAACCCCCGGTTGCACAGGCCCACCACCGCCCGAAGGACTACTGGGGCGCCGACACGGATTCCCGGAACCCCCCCTGAGGCCCCAGGTCTTAGGCTCTGGCACCCCTATGTGCCCGCTGAGGTACAGTGCTGCACCTCTCTGCTTCCGGATCGCCCTGTAACTCCGCCTGCAACGAGAATTAAAACATTAAAACGTTCGAACTGTCCCCCCCAAGCTGACACACAGGGTGAGAGGTCGGGAGGGAAAATGTGTGTCCCCGCTGGCGAGGTCACCACGTCGCGTCCAGTGCGGCAAAGAGGCATGGAAATTGGCAAGGGGGACTTAAGTACCCCTCGCCCTGCCTGCCGCACCGGACGTGACCACACAGCTCCTCCTACGCTCCCCTCGGGACTCCTCCTGCCCCGGGGAGGGGAGGGTGCTAGAAGGGGGCGGGGGGAGCCCACTGTGACTAGGAGGCCGCCCTCCTAATGGCCACTGCGTGGCCTCGGGCAGCCGCAGATTCCTGGTACAGTAACAAGCCCCAATTTGCACCACAAATGGGATGCACAGAGGAGTTTTAACTAAGGCCATTGTTGCATGCTGTGTTACTTTTTGTCAGAAACTGTACCAACTATCAATAATGTAATAAGAAGTATAGAGCGACTAGCAGAGGCCTGTCTTGTCTCAGCATTTCTCCCCTTGTTATTACACTGCAGAAAATATTTCTCCACCGTTACACTGCAGGCTCTGCTTCTATTCTATTCTATTTATTTAAAATTGCTGAGACTTTTGCTCACCCTCAAAAGTCAACAATGTTTTTTTCTAACTTCTCATATATGTGCCCAGTTATGGGTATTCACTTGAAAAAAAGATTGTGTTCCCTCATCATATTCAGAATAAGCAATTTTCAAAGGAGTTGGTTCTAGAAAAAATAAAATGGATAGTAATTACAAATAATATGAAATATAACGGTTACATATGACATTACAATAATTTCCTTCAGTGTTCTTTATTTTTTTTTCTTGTTTCAAGGAGCCCGTCAGTCAGACGGAATCTGCTCAGATTCCCAAAGGGGGTGGGCCTTTCCGCCCTTGGGATTACGATGCACGGTTTCCGGCATGGTTTCCATGCCGGCCTGTCCGACATGGAAACCATGTCGGAAAACGTGTTCGGGTGCCTCCAGCAGGGCCCCCTTGTGTGTGCGGCCTCTGGTTGGGGACTGAGGGGGCCCCTATGAAGCTCCCCTGTTGATCCCTGCACCTCGTGGTAGGCACCTTAGGTGCCTGCCACAGGTGCAGGGATGAACAGCACCTCCTACCTCCCTATGGGAGCATATA
Organism: Lissotriton helveticus; assembly: GCF_964261635.1. Classification (NCBI taxonomy): domain Eukaryota; kingdom Metazoa; phylum Chordata; class Amphibia; order Caudata; family Salamandridae; genus Lissotriton; species Lissotriton helveticus. The sequence goes on from NC_136059.1 coordinate 1,176,728,876, forward strand.
TTATGGCTGGTTTAAGGCCATAATGCATGCTCCCATAGGGAAATGTAGGAATATGACCGGACAGTGTTTGGTCGTATCATAATTAGGCAGTCGGGACTGCCAACCAGCGGTCAGTCTATCCCAGGACCGAGACGAAGTCCGCCCGACATCATAATTAGCCCCTTAGTTCTTTACAATGATCTCTTTGCCCTATGCTTAGTTAATTGTCTCTTTGCCAACATGTGCATTGTCCCTTAACAGCTTGGGCCCTTTTCAAGACTAATAGTAGGTGTGAGGTTACTTTGTCTCCTGTTCCTAAAGGAAATTAGTCAAGGTAAATAATTTCTCTCTGAATGTCCTTACGTGATCCATCTATTCACTCGTCTGTGCTGCAGTCTGGATAACGTGTCTGGCACGTCCTTATCCCGGGTCAAGCAAGCTCGGTTTATCTTTGTGTTCCCAGTTTCTAATTTCTATATGAACAGCTATGCATTTAGAACAAATGAGATGATGGAACAGTGTAATAAGTTCACCTTGCTGGTTAAAACTGGACACAGATAAGCTTGTGCTAAACTTTTACAACACAATAGAGCCGCAGACATTACATAGGCAAACAAATATCTATTTAAATTATCTTTACCACACCCTTGGGTAGTGTGGGTAGACCTCAAGGTAATTTTGTGAGAGGCGCGGTGGTCTAAAATAATAAAAAAAAATCAATATGAATACAAGAAAAAGAATAAAAAATGGAAGGTTCAAAACGAATATAATGAAAAGTAGAAATGTGTTTGCTAATTACAACATAAAGGTAACTTAGACATGATCAAAGAAAACCAGCGGCCAAATGGTAACAATAAAGTATGTCGAAACTTTTATTATGTTATAAAATTGAACACTATTTGTTTAAATCATTTATTACCAACCACTTAATTATACTTAAAAAATAAAAATAAAAAGGTGGTGCCTGGCTCACTAGTTTGTTTACCTAAGGGAAAACTAATTCACAGCGTTTGCTCCACAATATGACCAGTATTGAGGTAGGTATTAATACTTATTGAAGTTGCAGAACAACAGTACACTATATTGCAAGTGCAAACTCAGAGTCGTGAGAGTTCAATATTACAGAAATCCCAAGCGTAGACCAGAACAGTTGATGTCCTAGGCCACACTCCAACTGTCTGCATGGTTGCAATGTGGTCAGACATTTAACCAGTGCACAGACGCCTGTGTCTCATTTAGAAGGTTGTTCGATTCCAGGAAATGGGATAGTTGCTGGATTGACATATTACTACAGAATCTTAGAAACTACAGGCAGATGCAAAATTGGTCTAAAATTACTCGAGATTTTTGGGTCAGCTTTAGGCTTCTTCAGTAGGGGGAGCAATTGAGCTTTTTTCCAGCTCACGGGAACTATTGCAGTTTTCAAAGCATTGTTCATAATGTAAAGAATAGTAGCAGATACCAGATTTAAAATACGAGGGAATGCATGGGTCTAGAGGGGACGTAGATTTACACTTAGACATTTGGGGGCAGATTTATGTCGGACTTGCGGCACTTTTGCGCCACCGTTGCATGTGACGCGGCGGCGTAAACCCTGCGCCACGTTGTGACATACTTACATTGTGACGCATCTATGGAGATGCGTCACAGTGTAAGGCCCTGCGCCACATGAAACCTGAGTCAGGTTTCATGTGGGCGTTTCCAAGCAGGGTGGGCGTTCCATCGCAGGAACGCCCCTGAAAAGTGACTCAGTAAAATCTACAAGATTTCACTGAGTCACTTTCCCAACGCTGATGTGTCAAAACCCTGCGCCTGCTTGGAGCAGGCGTAAGGCTTGACGCACCACGTTACAATTAGGGCAAGTAGGGAAAGTGCTGGAGTTGCATCCCGCACGCAACACAACTTCAGCACTGCGCCAACTTCACGCCCTAGATGCGACACGCATCTGTTTATTCCTGCGCCATGGTACGCCACATTGTAAATGCGGCGCATCATGGGTGGCGCAAGGATAAACTTGCGTGTCGTATCTTTCCTGGCACATCTCTGCCGATTTGCAGAGATGCGTCAGGCAACATAAATCTGCCCCTCACTTTGCAGAGGCCTCAAGAGATAGAGCTCCAAACGGATAGCTGAATGCCTTAGTCCATCCTGACATATTATGTACTAGAGACAGAACTCTCAACTTTGAATTTCGAATAAATAAATGGTCTTGATTGTTTCATGGAATAATTCAGTCAGGTCACTATATAGTTTCAAGGAAGCAATGACTCTGTTTTCCATAGCAGCTGGGGATAAAAAAGATTGGAAAAAAAATGAGAGTTGACATAGTGTATTAGAAACTGATGAAATGTACACCGATAAATATTCGCTCTGTGTCTTTTCAACTTGTTTTGCGAAGTTTTCTTAGAGCTGATTTATAGCTGTTTTTTGCATCAGCATCATAAGATTTTCACAATTTTTCTCTTAAGAGTTTTACAGAAAACAGGAGGCCAGCAAATTAGCCCTATAAGTGACTCTGGTAGTCCAGTGTTCAGATGGAGAATCTGGGTCAAAAGTAGGACAGGCCTCTGAGGGTTCATGGCAGCAAACCAAACAGTCCTCACAGGTGCAGCAAAGCAATCTCATAGAGTACACAACAGGCCATAGCAGCAGGTAGTTATTTATCTAGGAGTCCTTCCAAAGGTCCCGAAAGTGAATTGAAGAGCGGGTTTGAGTGCCCTATTTTTATACATGGTGCCTTCTTTAATGTGGTGTAAGTTTTTAGGGGTTTCTCTTTGAAGTGCTTGGAATTTCCTAACTACCCTCCCCGGGCACCATGCAGGCTGCCTCCCATTGTCGGAAACAGCCCTCCCTCTGCCCCAGGCACATGTGCACCCGGGCAGGCAGGAAAATTAGAAAGTCAGGAGATGTACAAACCCAAATGGCTAGCCACACCCCTAGGGTGGGATACCTGGCCTGCATAGCCAAGGAAGGATTCTACCATTTTTTAAAGTGGCATATTAGAGGTTTCTGGGTAGCAAAGGTGGCACCCCCCCAGATGTGGTCACCTCAGATGCAGATTTGTAGAGGGGGTAGGTGCCCATTGGCTACTTGCAGCCACACCCCTAACGCCCCTAAATGTATGATTTAAGGGGCACTCCTGGATATCAAGTTAAGGGGATTGATTCGATTAAGGTAGGCAGAGGCCAGAATCAAAAATCAAAAGACTTTAACAACAGTTTTACCTCTGACACCATAAATCACACCACATTTCAAACACAGATGTCCCTTTTATTGACTCTTTGGTTGTGCTTCTTACTTCTTTTTCTTTAACAGAACTTTCTTGACAAATAAGTATCCCTAAATCTAATACATACTAATCTCAGCAATATTTCGTGTCACAATTATGCACAACACATATACAAAACATAAACTTTGCTAAACAACAAAAGACCAATATTGACAAATGTGTACACATATTATGTTTTGATTCCTTCCTGGCGTTACTACGCTCATGTGTGGGGAGTCACCTAAATCAATATGTGTTTCCCAAGTTTATTTAAAGTCCTACTATTGTCCTGCCTGAACCAAACGTATTCCTTCTAGGCACTTTATGTATTTGGGGTCATATTAGGAGTCAGAGATTGTTATAGGACTTGTTAGAGTGAGCCCAGACAATCTGGCTCTACTCTCTGAATCAAACAGTGTCCCTTGATGTTTTTGTTCAACTCTGGTCCGCTAAATATAATGATGCCAACACGCCATGTCAACAGAGCCAGCGAGCAGAGCCGCAAATCCCGGGAGGCTGTTTGTGTTTGTTTTGGTGTCTGAATTTATATATAATTCTGCTCTATTTTCATAAATTGGTGTCAGATTTCTTTCGAGTCGTGTCTATGACTTGTCTTCCACATTGGTTCTCTGAAAAGCTTAACACATGTTGCTCCAGTACAGCCTGACGGCTCTGTGCCACTTAACCAGGACTGAGCCAAGGATTTATTAGTGTGAATCCAAAGAACCAATCTTTGGGGTACTGTGAGAGTAACGCATAGTGAAACCTAACCAGCCTCACTGCATAATACTCCACTTTCTTATGTTGGAGTTACAAATGTGGGATCCATACCATGTGTTTTGCAGTACCACTTAGTCATAAGTGATTTTTGCATGAAAAATCCACTATTGACATTAAACCCAAATAATTTTTTCAGATTTTTCAAAAGAAAGTTTAATTGGAATTGTTACGGCCCTGTGTAGACCTTCCATTCCAATAAAGTAAGTAAAAGAAAAAAGAAAGTTAGCCATAGGTTTTAAAAATGTCTTTTAAAGTTTTAATAAGGTCACACCTTTCAAAAAAGAAGAAGCGCATAATAGAGGCTGGGCAAAAACTCAGTCAGTCATCCCAGCTCTGAAGATCAGTGAACTAAGAGTTTTGTTCAAAGTTAGGGGCATTAGCTATAGAGCAACAGCCAAAAAGGAAGTCCATAAAAAGGCCCCCAGCTCCTATGAGAAAGAGAACTACAGAGGGAGGGGCATTCCTTAGAAGAAGACCCTGAAGAGGGTGTGGATGATGCACTAGCCCAAATTGATGATGGGAAAGAAGGTGAAGACCACATATCTCTATCCTTTCCCAGATACTTTTCACCAGCAGGAGTCACTCTAGTAGATTCCCTACTGGCAAAGTGGTAGGAAGCCTTGCGGACGAGCTTGACCTCCCTCACTAGAGAAGAAAAAGATTGAACTTGAGGAAAGTAGACTAGTCCTTGAAGAAAGAAGGATTAAGATGAGCTTGAGGCCCAAAGATGAAAGTGGCAGCAATGTTCATGGAGAAAAAGAGGAAACCTCTGACCCTAAGATTCTTACAGGTATTTCCCCAACGTTTGGTGATGGTAATGACATCGATTAATGGTTTATAGCCTTTGAGAGGGCCTACAAAATGAGCAGGCTAGGTCACCAGCACCAGAGTTCTCTATTGTGAAAGTTGTTGTCAGTCAAGGAGAGAGATAGACTCCTGGCCCTTAAGAGGGTGTGACTGAGCCCTATTGCCATATCAAGGAGACATTGAAAGAAGGATTTGGACTGACCACAGATGAGTACAGAGTGGAGTTTAGGGATATCCATAAAGGTCAAAACCAGACATGGGTGGATTTTTTAGACTCCTTAAATAACACACTAGAAGGCTGAATAAAAGGCAATGAGGTGGACACATATGATGGGCTATATAATTTAATTATGAAAGCATATTTTGACTAATTGTACCACAGAAAAATTGCATCAACATTTAGTGGATTCTAAGTTGTCTTCTCCAAGAGAGCTAGGGAGGATAACTGAAAATTGGGTCAGAACCAGGATGTCCAAGAAGGCCCATGGTGGTAGTGACCACACAAATGGTGCTCAGACTTCCCAAGAAGGAAAAGAGAAGAGCAACAACAAGTATAAAAAGAAGAGTTCTCTAAAGGGCCCAAAGTTCTTCTCAGGAGGGCGGGCCCAAGATTCTTCCCAGGTCATGGGGAGGGTTACCCAGGTAAGAACTGGGATCCTACAAAGGCATCTTGGGTATGCTATGACGGTCATCAGTCTGGGCATAAGAAAGGAGATCCAGCATGCTTCAAAAAGTCCCCCAGTGGTGGACAGTTGAAGGGGTTGACTATCATAGAAATGGCGGTGGACTTGTACTCTGGAGAGGCCAGAGGATACACTGAGGCTACTTTAGTTTCTTTGGGTGGGGTGGATATTGAAGCCCTGGCAGTCCTACCTCCAATCATTAAGAAGTATAGACAAAGGCCAAAGATCATTGGAACTGAAGTAGAGGTTCTGAGGGATACAGGTGAAAATGTCACTATGGTTGTTTATAAACTGGTTTCATCAGACCAAATGATACCTGGTGTTCGTTACCAGGTGACCAGTGCTCACAATGAGACTAAGCTCCATCCAATTGAAAACCAGGTTGGCCCTGGAAGAAAAGATAATGATGGCTCAGGAGTTGACCCTGGGAGAGCTGGATATCAAAGGCAGGGAGGTGGAGTCTAGCGGTGATGGTGGCAGCATTTCTTCTATGCCCTCTGAGAGGAGGGCCCACATACCAAAAGGTCTGGCGTCTGATTATGTGGTGTGAGATGACATAGACAGATAGTATGAGGCCTATGAAAATGAACTCCAAATGTACAAGGTCCCTGAGGCAGATTGAGGGGCTAGTCTTTGGAGACATATCCCTAGTGAGGGGAGGGGCACTCTACAGGCCCTACAATGGAGTTACAGGATGCAGTATACCCCTATGAAGGAGGCCCTAATCAGAAAGTTTAGTCTCACCCCAGAGAACTATAGACAGAAATTCAGGGATAGACAGAAGATTTCCCAACAGACCTAAGTGGATTGTGTGTATTATTTTTGCAATGCACTGGATGGTTCATTGAAGGACAGTGAGGTAAAAGATTATATGGGGCTGTATAACTCGTTTGCAATAGATCATATGTTCAGTCTTTGCTTTCCGGAGCTGCTCCAACACCTTGTTGATAGTAAGCTCACTGACCCCAGAGAGTTTGCTAAGGAGGCAGACAAATGGGTCAGCACCACAATCCACAGGAAGTTATATGGGAGTGACCCCAAGAGGGGTGGTTCAGGCTCCCTCCAGCAGAGTGACGGGAGGGTCAAGGGTAGCACAGACAGGTCCAAGAGTAAGAAGGGAGAAAAGGGTCCTTGTGCCCCTTCCGAGAAACAGGTAGGAGGTTCTTGTGGGCTGTGGCCTAGGGCACTCCTTTCCCAACCCCACAGCTTTGAGTGTTCCCTGCAAGGATAAAAGCAGGGGGACCCTGGCTGTCCTAAGAAACCATCCACTGGTGATATTCCTACATGAGTGGCCTATGTAGCCTTCGGGGTAAGTAGTCCCCAGGGGCAGCTTGTGACCATGCCGTGATCTTCCTTTATTGGGAGGTGGACTCAGAGGGTGAGTTGGTGATCTCTGAGGGAGGAGTCATCATTTCCACCAGGGGGAAGTGATTGGGGTCCCAGTCACTGCTCCTAGGGGCACTGGAGTTAGATGGACCATGATTGTGGAAAAGCTAGTTTCCATAGAGCAGTACATAGGTCAGATGTGTAGGGTGACTCCAGCCCATGGATAGGATCTTTTCCGCCATTATAACCCTCGTATCCATGCAGTGCGGTGGGGAGGTGACCCAGAGGAGGGTCATTGTTAGTCCCCAAATGCCCATAGACTGCATTCTGTGGAAGGAGGTGCCCTGGTGCCAGGGGAACACAGGCATCCTAATGGTTCAGTTTTCTGGTGGTACTACTTCAAGCAGAAGGTATGGGACCCTGGAGGGAGAAAGAGGGTAAAAGAAAGCCCACCCCTGTCGCCTGTTAAGCCTCAGGGTCCTGGGCTGAGAAGCCAGTCTCAGCATATCAAGCCATAACTGGTGGGAGGTGAAGTGGAAAAAGGGTGCATGGTCCCCCACTTTGGGAAATTACAGAAGTCAGAGCGCCCTGGATGGCCTGTGGCCTGGCTCTTGAGGCTGACAGCTGTCAGTAGCCTCTGTTGGTTGTTGTCCTTGTGGTCAGAGTTTTGCCCAGTTGGGGACAGAAGTCAGACACAAGGGGTGAAATGGTCCACGTCACACTGTCAACCATGGTTATAGTGTCTGCCCAAATAATCAAAACATTTACCCCCTCAAAGAAGGAGAAATAAGGTAAGGAAGATAAATCTACTTCCAGAGAAAAAACAGCTAAAAAGAAGAAGAAATTATTTTCTTTTTTATAAAACGCTCACCCACCCAGGTTACCCCTTGGTGGCATGCTTCAACATTCAGTCATTCCCTGCCCTCTTCGGACAGGGATCGGATAATAATGGGGTAACCCTGTGTCCCTCAGAACCTGGGTAAGTATCAATTAAACAACAAGTGGTTCTGTTGGGTAGAAAGTACATTAGTTAATGATGTTCATAGTGCATTTGTAATACTGAAAGCAACCTCTAGAATACGCCTGTGGGGTAAAAAACACATATCACTTTTAACAAATAAGGACGAAAATATATTTTGCTTAGTACTGTTTCTTTTATTAGAATTGATTTATTCGTAGATAATCATAGTAAACAAAGACCAAACCTGTCAACACGAGATATTTACATGGATGTGGGGTGATTATGTGACAATAGTGCTCAGTGCTCAACAAGTGTACAGTATATACAGGGTGGTTATGGTTTCTATGTACAGGTGGGTAGTAGGCCAGATAATGCTTTCACACCAGAGACTCCTATCTACCGTTGTATGGAGTCCTAGTAGTTCTGGACCTGAAATGTGCATCGACGTTTCAACCCTAGTAGTGCCCCGGTTGGTGGTCACAACGGGTCTTCATCAGGACAAGGTGTCGGGGGGGGTTGATAGCCTAAAAATGTAAGAGGAGGCGTGTGTGAAAGGAGAGGTTGCTGCTGTGCACATAAAGATGCACTGTCTGTTAAGGGCGTCAGTACTCACCCTTGGGAGGCCGGAGGTATATCAGCCGAGGACGGGGGGACTCGAGGAATATTTGGGTCGGATCCAAGTGGGTATTGTTCTAAAAAGGGGGGTAAAAACAGTGTTTCAGAGTTCAAGTAATGGCAAGAGTGCAGTGTGGGTACTCCTACTAAAACACCACACGAGTGTGTGAGAGCAAAAGTCTATGGGGTGAGTGTACTTTTTCCTTAGCGGGAGAAGTGGAGGGTAGCCTGGTGCCAAGGGGCTAAGTGATTAGTTGATTGGAGGAACGGGTATCTCGTAGACGCAGTGCCGATTAAAAAGTGAAAGGTTGCCAATATGATTGGGCTTTGGTGCTGGTTAAAAATTACTGTGAGTGTGAATGAGCAACCCTACCGGTGGGCCTACACATGACATTCAGTTACCAAGATGATGGGGCCGTAGTGTCAGAATCGTATTGGCAACCTTAAGCCAATTATACGCACTTAGAACCTTTTTAATCTGCACTACGGCCACGCGATATCCGTTCTTCTTTTAAACTGATGACTTGGCCCCTGGCACCGGGCCCCCCTGCACTTCACCATCAGTGATGTAGGCTCTCCTGTTAACGATTGTATTGGCTTGCTAACGCTGATACATCCACACTTAGAACTTTTTAATTTGCACCACGGCCCCATCATCTTGATAACTCAATGTCATGTGTAGGCCCACCGGTAGGGTTGCTCATTCACGCTCACAGTAATTTTTAACCAGCACCAAAGCCCAATCATATTGGCAACCTTTCACTTTTTAATCGGCACTGCATCTACCAGATACCATTCCTCCAATCAACTAATCACTTGGCCCCTTGGCACCGGGCCACCCTCCACTTCTTCCGTTAAGGGAAAAGTACACGCACCCCGTAAACTTTTGCTCTCACACACTCGTGTGGTGTTTTAATAGGAGTACCCACACTGCGCTCTCGCCATTACTTGAACCCTGAAACACCGTTTTTACCACCCTTTTTAGAAAAATACCCACTTGGACCCGACCCGAATATTCCTCGAGTCACCCCGCCCTCGGCTGAGATACTTCCGGCCTCCCAAGGGTGAGTACTGACGACCCTTAACAGACAGTGCATCTTTATGAGCACACCAGCAACCTCTCCTTTCACACATGCCTCCTCTTACAGTTTTTAGGCTGTCAACCCCCCCGACACCTTGTCCTGATGAAGACCCGTCGTGACCACCAAGCGGGGCACTACCAGGGTTGAAACGTCGACGCACATTTCAGGTCCAGAACTATCAGGACTCCACACAACGGAAGATAGGAGTCTCTGGTGTAAAAGCATTATCTGGCCTACCACCCACCTGCACATAGAAACCATAACCACCATGTATATACTGTACACTTGTTGAGCACGGAGGACTATTACCACATAATCACCACACATCCATGTAAATATCTTGTGTTGACAGGTTTAGTCTTTGTTTACTGTGATTGTCTACGAATGAATCAATTCTGATAAAAGAAACAGTACTAAAAGCAAAATATATTTTTGTCCTTATTTGTCAAAAGTGATATGTGTTTTTACCCCACAGGCGTATTCTATAGGTTGCTTTCTGTATTAAAAATGCACTATGAGCATCATTAACTAACGTACTTTCTACCCGACAGAACCACTTGTTGTTTAATTCTCTATGGACAGGGGCCTGCTATGACCTGTGAATATGCGGGAGCACTGGTTTTGTAAAAATTGGGGGTGTTCTTATACACACAACCGTTAGTGATGAATCAAAAGGGAGTGGGTATTTTAAAAAAATGAGAAAATAGGATAAAAATACCAAAGAAATGAGTTCCAAAATCAATTTATTTCTACCCTTCAATTGGTATGCTAAAGTCTGGGGACATGGATAAACCTTCTAGGTGTGATTACCTAAGATTTCTCTTAGTGGTCAACTAGTTTCATGCCTAGCCCCAAGGCATTTAATCAGGACCTAGAAAGGAAAAATAATGTTCCCACTCCTGGTGCTGTGATAAACACAAGTGATAATAAAAATCTAAATTAAACATACAGCACCTATTTGGTCTGCGCTAAAAATCAAAAATACATGCAAGAATAAAGAAAATGGATTAAAAATAAACACGACCGTTAGGTTTAATTGTGTTGTTATGGTAGTGATAATTAAGCATGTGCAGAATGTGCGAATTCGTAATCGCGATTCGCAAAAATCCGCCAAATTCCGCGAGCTTGCTAAAAACATTTTTTGCGAGTTCGCGAGATTTTTTTACCTGTTCGGGAACGTGAACTTGCGCATGCGGTCCAAACGGTCGCGAACATGTTGTTTCCACTTAACCAGCCTGCTCGCGATGCCTTTTTCCTGTTTCGGGTCGCAATGACGTGTTCGCGTTCGCAGTTTCCTGTTCGGGTCGCAATGACGTGTTTGCGTTTGCAATTTCCTGTTTCGGGTCGCAATGACGTGTTCACGATCGCGGCGTCGCTTGGCCAGCTACCAAAATCTCGCAGCGCACGCGAACAGGGAGGAAAACTCATCAGCGAACGCAGAATCATGGTAAGTCAATGCCGTGTGCGCGAGATTGTATTTTTGAAGCGCAAACAAGAAAAAAAAATATCCGCCAACTCGCAAATTGTGGATTTTTGGGCAATTTTGCGCGATTCGCGGATTGTGAAATTGCCAAAAATTCGCAAATTCCGCAAGCGGAACAAATTTTCCACCCATACTTGGTGATAATACTATAGGAATGGTGGTGAAATATATTTTTCAAACTGTCCAAAGGCGTGCGTACTTCCGTGAAACAAGACACGACAAACATTTAACATACATTGTAGAGTCACCATCATACATTGTGTTAGAATCAGTACATACTTATAACGAGTACATACTTAAAATGCGATAATCATTGGGCCCCATGAGTTCTTCATGGAGTTAAATGGAGGCACGCCTTTAGTCAAACCCTACAAATATCATCAAAAACTAAAACAGAGTTCTTTAAGATCAATCCGACAGTTTATGCTCAAACGCTTGTGTCCTCGGACGGGCAGAATGCCCCTACTTACTCCGTCAAGGCTACCCCCTCTCTGTAGACCTGACTGTCCTCCTCCGTGGCTCCGATGATACTGGAGCCGCAGGGAAAGTCGTATTTGAACACATGAGTAATTCAACGTGTCTCCCATTGGTTTTGAGAAAGGCTAGAACTCGCACTGTGATAACCGTGCACTCAGTCCGGTTACTTCCGGGTTAGTGAAAGAACATCGAGCGTGGCATATGGCCAATTAATAAACTTCCTCAATGTTACTTCAAAAGGCTAAAAAAAAGGGAGAGGTGATCAAGTTTATACGGTGTGAGGTAAAAGGTTGAGAAAACGGTAACTAATATCCAATACAAGGGCGTGAGGGGAAAGAAGAGCTTAAAAACATTATTGATACATGTGAAAATGGACAATGAATGGCTGTAACGTTAAAATTTTGTAGAATTGCTTATTAGGTGGAGTGTAAGTGGAGTGAGTGTCACTTTACTCAACTTAGATGGATATATCATGACGCTGAGAAACTGTTTTGTATGCCATATGGGGTGCTGTTGTAGGCCAATTACGGGGAAAAAAAACGGGACGTGTATTCCGATGAGTACACACTCATGGTACAGGGCATCAAGCATTGTTATTTATACTCCATATCAAACCTGGATACTGTGATGTTGCTAGACTTGGTTTCGATCAGTCTAAATGTCAATCACTGTACCTCAATGAAAAATGCCCAGGGATATCATACCCAATATATCTGTTTATGTGTCAGGCAAATTGGCCCCACAGAATATTTTCGTTCAGACCTTTCTCATGAGACCTCGGTCTGTAGACCCATCTCTGCTCTTTTTCATGGAGGTCAGCTTCATGTGTAATCAGTTCAATCACAGTCCATCACAAATCCCTGAGGGTGTGTTTGCAGTTGGGATATGGACTCAGAGGGTGAGTTGCTGATCCCTGAGGGAGGGAGTCATCATTTGCACCAGGTGGAAATGAATGGGGTCCCAGTCACTGCTCAGAGGGGCACTGGAGTTAGATGGACCATGATTGTGGAAAAGATAGTTTCCACAGAGCAGTACATAGGCCAGATGTGTAGGGTGACTCAAGCCCTTGGGTAGGACCTTTTCTGCCCTATGGCCCTGGTAACCCTGCAGTGCGGTGGGGAGGTGACCCAGAGGAGGGTCATTCTTAGTCCCCAAATGCCCATAGACTGCATTCTGTGGAATGAGTTGCCCTGGTGTCGGGGGAACACATGCCTCCTAATGGTTCAGCTTTCTGGTGGTACTACTTCAAGCAGAGAAGGTATGGGACCCTAGAAAGAGAAACAGGGTGAAAGAGAGCCTATCCCTGTCTCCTGTTCAGCCTCAGGGTCCTGAGCTGAGGAGCATAACTGGTGGGAGGTGAAGTGGAAAAAGGGTGCAAGGCACCTGGAGCTACTGCCCCCCACTTTGGGAAATCACAGAAGTCAGAGAGCCCTGGATGGCCAGTGGCCTGGCTCTTGATGCTGTGGCCTCTGTTGGTTGTAGCCCTTGTGGTCAGAGTTTTGCCCGGTTGGGGCCAGAGGTCAGACACAAGGGGTGGAATGGGCCACATCAGAATGTCAGCCTGGGTTATACTGTCTGCCTACAGAGATGCATTTGTGAGCAAAGTAAGGTTAGGTGCTACACAGATGGGGTTTACAGGTGAGGAAAAGGGTTACCCATGGGTCTGATCAGTGGGCACGAGTGTATAGACAGAAGGGTCCAACTCGTTTCAGAGAGGTGTAGAACTGGCAAGCGCCCCTGCAGTAGTGAGTCATTGTCCATATTCTATCGCCCTACGCAGGGAAGTGAATCAAGAGATTGATTACTCTACCCTGGCTTTAGCCTGGAGGGGGGTTGTGTTGGAAATGGACCTTTTTGCAGTGTCACCCCTAAACGTTTTGCCTTCCTCCTCTTCTTTTTGCTGAATTCATTTTTGTTGGCTTTAGGACTCAGGGCACTTTACAACTGTTAACCAGTGCTTAAGTGCATCTGCTCTGTAATCAAAATATGATAACAAAGGCTTATCCAAAATTGGCATATTTAAATGAATTGTAAGTCTCTAGTAAAGGGTAATATATGTGCCCAGGGCTTGTACATTAAATGCTACTAGTGGGTCTGCAGCACTGATTGTGCCACTCACTTCAGAAGCCCTTAAACATGGCTTAGGCCTGCCACTGAAGAGCTGGTGTGGGCAGTTTTAAACTGCCATTTTGACCTGGCAAGTTAACCTATTTGCCAGGTCCAAACCTTCCTTTTTATTACACGTATAGCACCCCTCAGGTAAGTCTTAGGCAGCCCTATGCTACAAAAATAGGATTGAGTAGCAGGGAAAAATACAATGAATGCTAAATCTAATGAGTACATAAGTTAATCATTGATAACACAAAAATATGAGATTCTTCTTTTATTGAGTAAATCCAGTTATATTCACATTCTTTTACTGGAGGTATGCTACTGTATGGTGTGGTGCATAAAACATACATTTTTCATATGTACAAAAAGAATACAGTACACAATATTACAAATAAAATAGTAGAAAATACACCATAAAACACTCCTATCTTCCACACAATTACTTAATGAGGGCTGTGCATAATATTCACCACAATCCCTCTAAGTGATAGTCTCTTGGGACCGTATGCATATACAACATGAAAATCGTTGGTATTAAAAAACATACAGTGTATTTAATACATCTTTTAATTTAAAAAAAACTTCAAGAAACTTCAAAAATGAGGTTTCAATGCATTTCAGCCTTTAACTTATAGGGTTCTTCAAGACAGGATGAAAGCCGGAGTACCTATAGAAAAAATATATCTGTACCAGAGGCAGTCTAACAAACAGGGATGAGTGCGGGTTGATGCCATGGTAGGCAGCCCCATCCTTTTGTTTGTTTTGGTGCCATTTTGAAAATTTTGGTGTCTAGTGGGCTTTCTGACCCCATGGGAAAATAGGGGGAAAAACCCCTGTCTGTCACTGGGGTGCTATAAAAACTTGCTTGTCCCTTTTGAGGTGAGGGTGTCACCAGGGTCAGAGTGCAATGCCTGCATCCCTTTGTTTTGCAAATGTAAAATCCCTGATGTCTAGTGGACTTTCTAGCCCCCTCCGGGCAAATTGGGGGCTAACCCCTTGCCTGCCCCATGGTGGGGAGGAAAACTGATTTGTCCCTTCCTTTTAAGGGTTAGGCCCTATGCATGGTGGGCAACCACCACCACTATGTTTTCTTGTTTTCTTTGCATTATCTGTATTCCTGGTGAAAACATCCAATGTGCCACCCAGGGGGCAGAATGATTGTTGCACCATTTCTGGGGTGGTAGTATGGCCCCATGTTAGGCAGACCCATCCCTATGTTCTTTTAATTCAAATTCCCTGGTGTGTAGTAGGCTTTCTACCCCCTTGGGACTGCAGAAAGACTGTTGCACCCTTTTTGATTGTGGAATCATGGCTATGCTTTGCTTCCTTTTTTGCTGGGGGGGGGTGGCAGAAAGGCCACTAGACATAAGGGTTTTCGAAATGGCATCAAAACAAACAAAAGGAATGGGATGACTGACCCTGGCATCAAGCCATATGCCTTCCTAGTGCTTAATTTGAGCTGGTGGTTGCCGGTGGGGGGGGGGGGGGGCAAGATACTTTTTTTAGGGGACCGCCACTTATTTTTCCCGGATCAGATATTTAGCGAGTGTAAGAGAAGGAAAAGCACATAGATCAGAAAGAAGGAGAAAGAAAAAGATGACAAAATCATCCCAAACAGAAAGCAGTAACCTGCAAGTGCCTGGAAAAGGAGCTGGGAGTGTCTGGCCGTGAATGAATCTCCTGGCCTTGATATTCAGTGCATCTGCTTCTGAGTAAAGCTTTGGGCACAAGCTCTCTTGCTTTCACACGTTAAGCACTTCACTCTACCCAGAAGGGGCAATAATGTCTTTCTGCCTCCCTCGGGCCAGGTAGAAGATTAATCACACAAGAAGAGGTTGCCCCAAAACTGCCCCTGGGGGGTGTTATTAAGCTCACTAGACAACAGGTATTCCAAAATGTCATCAAAACAAACAAAAGGATGGGGCAACCTACCCTGGCTTCGGACCTTACCCCTACCCAGAAGAAGCAATGCTATCTTTCTGCTCCCTTGGGGTGATTGTAGGTTTATCCCTATTAGGGAGGTTGCCCCAATACTGCTTCTAAGGGGGTGGTAGGATGCCCACTCGTCACCAGGGATTTGGCATCTGGGGCAAAAGAAAGGGGCATGGGCATTGCACTCTGACATTAGGTCATACTCCCATTCCAAAAGGGACACTCCTGTATATCAGCCTCCCCAGAGGGCAGAGAGAGGGTTTGCCCCACTTTGTCTCCTGAAAGGGCACAAAGTCCAATGAATGGCAGCAATATTGTTTTATAATATAATGGGGTGGCACTAGCCCATCATGACATCCGTACACAAATTGCATACTCTCCTGGTTATGGCAGGGATGTTCTTTCTGAGAGGCACCTGGGTATGCCATCTTTAGTGGAAGATGGATTGACAATGGAGTCTGTGCCAGGGATAGCACATTTTGTTATAATCGGTCACAGTCTACCAGACTGCACAGGGTGCAACTAATTACAGTGCACCACATGCAGACTGAGATGTTGCACCACAAACCATACCCAGGACACAGGTGTTTGACAGAGACAAAAACAGACATTTACATGACCCACATCACAGCGACTATGTTGCTGGCCATCAAATAGTGGTTCTAGGCCTGATTCACAAAGGTAAAGTTACACTTTTGTGTAAGTTTAAGATTGTTTGCAATTCACACAGGTATTATACTTCTAGCATATTTAGAATCGTGCAGTATATCACAATAAAAGATAGGGCAGCTCTATCTTGTTATATGCAGAGACTCCTCAGTCGTAAAGTTACTACTAGTAAAATACCTTTGTGAATAGCAAACAACGTAAAATTACACAAAAGTGTAACTCTGCCTTTGGGAATCAGCCTCTAAGGGGGTTATTTACCAGAGCCTTGCTTCACTTTTCTACTATGTGAAGTGGTACATACATGACTCAGGGCACGGAATCAGATTTATGAAGCCACGCAAAGAAACCCTGAGTAGCTTTGAATGGCCTCATAAATCTTGAGTAAGGCGACGCAGCGCAAATTGCTGCATCGGCTTACACTGCTCTCGCATTCTGCAGCACACATAGAAAGAGGAAAAGTCCTCTTAGTATTGTTTCTGTGCAGGAAGGCCCCCTCCCTGCAAAAAAACAATCCTAGATGCATCTGTGGCACCCTTGCACCATGGTGCAAGGGTGCCTGTGTTGGCCTAGGCTACTGAAATGGCGCCAGCACTTGGAGAAATGACAGGAATGCACTGCATTGCATAAATACGGTGCATTTCTGCCCTTTTGGGCAGTTCAGCAAGACTTAACGAAATCCCTTAAATGAGGGCCTACGTGCTTACAAGCACTGTGTTGCTAATCTAGGAATTTCCACTTTAGGGTATCAGCTGTAAACTGATTAGCACAGAACTAAAGAACGTGAAGGAAGCGCGGCTGCACACTTTTGTTGTTTCACATGAAACACAACACTGGAGGTAGAGTGCTTTCACCACACTGAAAGCATGTTGGGAAATGAGCACCAGGGAACGCTCGCTTTACTGACAATAATGAATCACACTCTTCTCCTGAATCCTGAATTAAACTTCGAAATAGGGTTCTGTGATTGCCTGGTTTTGTGTACTGTAATCCTCACAATATAAACTATAAAGGACTAAAAGTCTGTCTACAGCAGTTACCTGTTTTAATAATTAGTTATGTGACATGTACATTTCTATTCATTGTATAATAGTGGAAATCATGCTGTAAAGGAATTATTATTGGGGTTGTAAATTGGCGATGCGTTTCAGTGATTTGCAGTGGGTAGCATGTTACTCCGGAACCCAGGTTAGAGATAGTTAGTAATTCAGTAATATTTTCCTTTTCTTTCCTCGCACTATTCGTTTTGTTAAGTGTGTTAAATGTATGCTTTTGAGATCTCATTAATGTTCTCTCCTGATTTGAATAAGGATAGATTAATCAATATATTTTTTTACAACTGTAGTGGTTCTTTCCAAACCCTCCAAACTAGCATATTCACATTCCACGTGAGTTAGTTACACAAAAGGGACCCCTCCTTTCTTATATTTATTCCACTCTGTGCCACTCCAGTCTATGCTATTCCAATGTATGCCACTACACTGTATTTCAATCCACTCTACGCCAGCCCACTCTACAACACTCCACTCTACATCACCCCACTCCATGCAACTCCACTGTAAACCTCTTTGCTCTATGCCATTCCACTGTACACTACTCCATTCTAACAAATTCCAGTGCACACCACTGCCTGTACACTACTCTACTATACGCTATTCCACTGTATGCTGCTAAACTGTATGACACTCGTCTACCCCACTCCACTGTATGCTACTACACTATATGCCAATACACTCTACACTATTCCACTTTATGCAACTCAACTCCATGCTATTCTACTCTATGCCAATAACCTCTATGCCACTCTTATATATGCTATTCCACTTTATTCCACTCCACTGTGTGCCACTCCTCTGTGTGCCACTCTCTTCCATGCTACTCCACTCTATGCCACTCCACTCTATGCAACTCCAGTCCACCCCAATGCCCGCCACTCCACTGCCCGCCACTCCAATCTACAACAGTGCACTTTGTGCTATAACACTGTACATCACTCCATTCTATGCCACTCCATGCTATGCCATGTTACGCCAATCCACTCAACCCTACTACACATTACCCTCTTCCACTGTATTGCACTTCATTCTATGCCACTCTACTGTACGCTATTCCAGTATATGCCACTCCACGTCACTACACTGTACGCTAGTAACATTCAATGTTATTACACTCAACACCACTCAACTGTATGCTCCTCCACTGTACGCCACTACAGTCTACCCCACTACACAGTACCCCACACCACTCTAAAACACTCCATTCTATGGTATTCCGCTCTACAACACTCCACTCTTCGCTACTACACTGTACACCACTCCACTGTACACCACTCTGGTACACGCTGTTCAACTGTACACCACTACACTGTATCTCACTGCACTGTACCTCACTACACTTTACGCTACTTTACTCTATGCTACTCCATTGTAGGCCACTCCACTGTATGCTATTTTACTGTATGCCACTTCACTATATGCCACTCCACTTTACCCTGCTCCATTGTACACTATTCCACTGTATGACACTCCAGAGTATGCCACTCCACTCTACGCCACTCCAATCAACTCTCCACAATCCCACTCTACGCCAGTACACTCTACCTCACTCCACTCTACACCACTCCACCCTATGCCACTTTACTGTACACTCTTCCACTTTACATCACTCCACTCTAACACACTCCATTGTATGACACCTCAGTCTACATCACTCAGCTGTATGCTACTACACTATATGCCAACACACTCTACACTATTCCACTGTACTCAACACCACTGTACAACACTTCACTCTGTGCTAGTCCATTCTTTTCTACTCCACTCTACGCCACTCTAATATACGTTTCTGCTGTACGCCACTTCATTCTATGCCACTGTACTCTACTCCACTCCACTCTACGCCATTCCACTCTATGCCACTCCACTCTATGCCACTCCACCCTATGCCACTCCAGTCTACACCACTGAACTGTACGCCACTCCACTATATGCAACAATCAGTTGTATGCTATTACACTTTTCATCACTCCATTCTATACCACTCCACAGTAGGCCATTCCACTATACCCTACTACAGTCTTCCCTATTCCATTATTTGACACTTCATTCTATATCACTCTACTGTACGCTATTCCACTATATGCAACTCCATTCTACGCAATTACACTGTACGCCAGTAAAACTGAATATTATCCCACTCTACACCACTCCACTGTAAGCCACACCACACTACCACATTCCATTATAGTCCACTTCACTCTACTCCACTCTACGACACTATACTGAACAACATCACACTTTATGACACTCTCCTCCACTGTATTCTAACACATTCCACTTAATTGCATGCCATTTAATGACAGTAACTCTGGATTCCAGGGGTTTGATGCCTCAGGAGACAAGGAGACCCAGGGCTTGACCCTGACAGACTGGCTGACGATCAGGGTTGAATCTCGAGGGGCCTCACTGTGAACAGTACTAATGGGACGGGCTATCGTCATTTCACATCAGGGCCTTTGTGGCTGTTGAGTGAAGCTGAGAATGCCGCCCCCCACCACTACCGGAATGGACTTGAATATTTTGTTAGGGAAATATGCAATGCTCATGGACACCTTGGGCCCGATTCACAAAGGCAATCTGAGACAAAAGTCTAACATTACGACTTTTCTTATTCAAAGAGGTCATTTATTAGTCATATCTTTACGTCTGCAGCTGAGCCATGCTCTCCACACCCAGGACATACTCTCCGCACCCAGGCCGTACTCTCCGGCCTGGGCCGTACTCTCTGGCCCAAGCCTTATGAAGTGTAATCAGTGGGCAGGAAAACATTTTTTTTACAAAAAAGGAAAATTAGGAAAGTGAGAAAATGGTAGAGGAGGTCATGAAAATCAGTTTAGGTAGGGAAAAGTGAGTGGCCGGACACTACATCATATCCCAGAAAAGTTTACTTCTTTGCAACATGGTAAATGCAATCCACGATTTGCCCTCCCTCGCTGAGGGGAGCGCAAATCATGGCCTGCATGTACCATGCAAAGTGAGTGGAGCACAAACTTTTCTGGGATATGATGTAGTGTCTGGCCACACACTTTTGCCTGACCAAACTGATTTTCATGACACTCACTACCATTTATCACACCATTCCTAATGTTCCTTTTTGTAATAAATAGTTTTTCAGCTCATTGATTACAATTCATCCAGTCCGAGCTGGAGAGTACTGCCCCAGCCAGAGAGTACAGACCGGGTGCGGAGAGTACGGCTCGGGTGTGGAGATTCCGGCCCAACTGCGGACATAAAGATCCGACTTGTAAATTACCTCTGTAAATACCAAAAGTCGTAATGTTAGACTTTTGTCTCAGATTGCCTTTGTGAATCGGGCCCCCTGTATTTATGCTGCTGGACACAACATAGGTGCTCAGCCTGGGGGGCAGAGGGGGAGTTGGGTGAAATGTTTTACTTGTTGTTACATGGCTGAAGGAACTCGTATAAAAAGAAAAGAAAAGAAAACACAAGAGGGTCCCTGGGTATCTAAATAAAGGGAGAGGAAGGCAGGGAAAGAAACTAGAAACAATAACATTAAACTTTTCCCCATAAGTTAATTAACTAATGGGGGTACATCCTAGATAAAACAAAACTTGATTGTCTCTCACACAGAATTTCTTTTTCTTTTTATGTTTTATTATTCAAAGACACTCTTTATCTATATTTTTTGTATATATGTATATCAATAAATAGTTTCACATATCATTTCATCATATGAAACCTTCTTTATAAAACAGCCATCAAATAAAACAGCCCCACTGAAACTTACCATACACAAAGTGACGATGAGACACCACAAATCACATACATACCAACCATAACTACCCAGACTTGTAGACACAAACACAACCAACACAACAACTTATAAATCAACAAATATCAGAATATACAATTTATAAATCATATCAAAAGAGCAAGTGCCGACAAGCATTTCGGAGTGGAACTACATCCCAACAGCTCCTTCGTCAGGGTGCAGAGGGTACGATACAAGTAGTGGCCAGATATAATCCAACAGTACTGGCCATGTGTTAGAACGTGATATGGGGGGGCTTCTTATCACAATTTAGTCAGTTTTTAACACATAATTTGATAGCTAAGAACTCGTAAGTGCAAAACCTTGAGTGGACTGTCAGAAAGCAAGGTAATGTCCGATATACTAATGAAGAGCAACTTTAGCATAAGATAACTAACTCCTAATGCCCTGTGATATAATGACTCATACGTGGGCTGGAAACGGTAGACAGGGAACAGTAGGAGATAAGTGTTGGATCACGTAAACATGGAACAAGTGATATTGAGCCTTTACGGGCGCCCAGGTTAAGTCAAGTCCATAGCCCCTAAATTGGAAAGATTGAATGAGGCGGGAAACTTGTTGCTAACAGATTACAGGTGTCCCAGGTGAGTTCTAATCCGGGCTTCAGCTTTCTAAACAGCAGAAATATCGGGTGGAGTCACAGCTTCCGAAGGAACGCATATAACCTGATCTGGGATGGGCCTACGCCGATGCAATCACTCTACCATACAAGACATACACTGAGGTAACCAAATCCCTTGCTTCTCACCTCATTGCTCCAATGTGGTTCACAGACACCACACATGACTACACCAGATGGGAATTCCCATAGCTTCTTTGACACCTGCTTACAACCTACTGACATGGAATGTTAGGAGCATAGCTACTACCGGCAAGAGACGCCATATGTACACATACTTAATATGCTGCCAGACCTGTATGGCTCTTCTACAAGAGTCACACTTTGTGCACTCAAAGATACAAAAGGTGCATACGAGATGGAAAGGGCAGGTTTACGGCACAACCTCTTCAGCATATTCTAAAGGGGTACTGATTTGTCTTTGCACAAGTGTCACACAAACTAGACCCTGAGGACCAGTATATCATAGTCGAAGGACTTCTAGACTGCGCCCCACTAATACTAATAGCACTCTATGCCCCATTGGCAACCACTCGGCGTTCCTACATCGGCCATCGGCTGGCAACTGCCCTCCTGCGAGACCCACAGGTGCCCTTTATTCAGGAGGGGGTGATTTTAACTGTGTCTCAGACATGTTTGCGGACTGTCCTGTTCCGTCCCTCCACATATGGGGGCAGCCTGCAACAGAGTGACGCGCCATTTCATATATCAGATGGCCTATAGGAGAGTACACAACATTTGGCACTTACGCCACCCACACAGTAAGGAGTGCACATTCTACTCCACCCTACATGACACACTAGATGGGACTTATTTCCCTATCTGATCACTGTCCACTACAGCTAGTGCTGCTCTGGGGTAGAGACAGTCCTGTTATTCCATTCTGGAGACTGCAGACTCTGGCGCTACAAGTGCACAATTCTGAGAATCCATAGCGACACATATCATCAAGGCCGGCATTAGCGCTGGTGGTACCCGGTGTGACAATCATTTTTGGCGCCCCCACACCCTATGACTGCCTCCGCGGATTCTCTCACTACCACCAGGAAAAAGTGCCCCTCATCTCTCCAATCATAAGTTAATGCTAAAAGCAGCTCCCCCCACCCCCGAGGTCAGCGCTGCCTCCACAGGTCAGCACCCAGTGCAATCGCACTGGTCGCGCTGCCCTAAAGCCGGCACTGCATATCATTCACTGCTTTGAACTCAATGCGATTTGGCCCTGTCTAGAGCAGCGGAGTGGGAGGCAGACCAACTGGTCATACGGGGCATTTCATTTCCACAACGTTGGGGGCTCGACACACCCTGCACAGGAAAGAACTAAGGGGCATATCAACAAGCAGCAGCGATAATTATCGCTGCAAGCGCTTAGCGCGTTTTTTGATATCGCTGGAACTTATCCCCAATCTAGCACTGTATCAACAGCGCTTAGCGCATTGGCGATAAGATTTCCAGCGATAGCGTAGAAATAGGCAAACATCGCTGGAAAACCAGCAATGTCCAACTAAAAGCTGCGAAAACCTTATTGATACAACCCCGTGGTCGTAACCCCAGACTCCACCTCCCATTGTAGGTATGCCCAAGTCTGCTTTTTAGCAGACTTTGCAATCCAACATTAGAGGCACAATTGCGCAATAATGTGTATCGCTACGCTGGATTTGGGCCCATTGTAAATGTTGCGAAGCTGCCTTCACAATATTTTTTCATGGAGTTTTGTCAGACACGCCTACTCTGCATCTTATTAACGATTCGATGCGAGGCGTGCTAACAACGGGCGCTAAGGCTTGGAAACACGCGCTTGCGTGTCCTTGTAGAGAATGTGATAAAATTATCGCCACTTTTTGCCAGAAAACGGTGCAAAAGCGGCGATATTTTTATCAGCAGCCCTTGATACTATGCCCCTAAATCTGGAACAGGACAAGACAACTCGAGACCAATACTCACCTGCAGGCAATTAGGTTTGAACAATTGCGTACTCTTATGAAAGACCCCACTGAACTAGAAACACGTCTTGGCATCTTAGATTACAAACATTGCCTGGCATGACAACACGAGGAGGAAGAGCGTGCTGGCAGAGTGCTGCCATGGCTATTGCTTGGGGACCAGGCTTGCTCCCCCATAGGGGCCATCAAGACTGCTGACCGCATCATAGACAACCCTCAATTGGGCATCAACTCCGCCTTTCTGGACAATTACTGCTCTCTATATGCGGCAGATGATACCCCTGATGCCACTGAAATCTGTGAATATTTCAATTATATCGCCCTCTCCACGCTTAAACCAACTTCATAGTGCCCATACAAATTGAAGAAATCTGTGTAGAAATATTCCATATGGCGAGAATTGGAACCCCAGGCACTGAGGGCCTCTCTTTTGAGTATTTCGCTGCCTATGAACCTGGGCTTCTATGGGAATTCTCAATGGCGTATTATAAAGCCCATTATCGCCATTTAGCTGCAGTTTTCTGCTGCTAAACCGGCGCTAATTTTAACGCCATTCTTGATAATATGCCCCCATGTGAGGCCCTGTTAGTCATACTCCCTAAGACGTGACTCGTTGGACGTTCGTTCATACAGGCCGCTCTCACTTTTAAATTTAGACAATAAAAACTGTGGAAAGGGCTGGTCAATAGACTACTCTCCATAATCCACACACTGGTCCAACCCCACCAAAATGGTTTCGTACCAGAAAGAAATACATTCCTGAACATTCTTCGGTTGCTGAGACTGATGAGGAGTAAGGGCATTGATAATGGCGAATGCGCAGCAATTGCACTAGACATATCCACCATTAATGAAAATTGCAAGCAAATTACTTCCCAATGTGGGACTCTCATACTGACCAGGGGTGTTATTCAATGGGAAAGGACACCCTATTATTCATTCATAGCAGGTTGTCAGGCAGAGAAGCAGTTCCATCATTAAAGTGGAAAGAAATAGCTGTGATTTACAAAGCATTATATCCATATTTTTGGTACACATTCATGCAGGTCAGATTTGAGTAAATACCAAACAAACACCTACTGCTACAGGCAGATGAAAGGCAACCTAAATCTTTGGCATATATGGAAGACCTGATAGGAGGTTAATGTAGAAAACAGTTGGAATGTGCACCCATTTTCTGCACCCCCAGGCTCTTAGATATTACAGAAAGGGCTACAGAGGCTTGCTCTGCCGATTTTGTAATACAGATCATGCCAGCGCACATGTAGTAACAGATCAAACTTACATTGCCTCATTTGTATAGGCCCTGTGACCCCATGCAAATGAGAACACCCTTTGCCTCTGTGCCCGTGCCTTACCAAAGATGCAGGTACAGAGGCAAATGAGCAGTCACAAGGCTCACTAATACTGCACCATATAGAGGTTGCCTGCAGTTAATGTGCCACAAAGGTGGTCTTTGACAGATGTGAAAGGCAGCCCTCAGGGACATCCCCCAGAGATACCCCTGCAGGTGGGTGCAAAAACTCTGTGTTGCTGCCTGCACAGTTAAAGGTGGAGAAACGGATTCAGACATCTGGTTTGCTCTTCACTAATGTGCTCCCTCGAAAGCATGGAAATTAATGCTAGTGCTGGGGGCATTGCATTTACAGAAATAGACTGCAGTGTTCCCGTTTGCATCTGATGCACCCATTTAAAAGTATGCAAAACGAGAACTCCGATCTCCTTATCTGGGGTCCACTTTCCATGGCTTAAAAAGAAAAAGTGATAGAAACTCATTGAAGTCTTCCCATTGATCCAGCGGTCCATCAACAACAGATACTCCACTACCAAATACTCACCTGGGCCCATAAACTCACAAGTGGTTGAAACCGCTGGTGTTGGTTTAAGTTTTGTTAAACTTTCACATAACTGTTTAGGATTAATTTATTTGGTACTTGTTAGATCTGGGGGTCTCTAGTTGGCAGAGGTAAGTACCAATGTCCAAAAAGGGACCCTTGCTTCTGGTCAGGGTAATAACAATAATCCACATTTGTAAAGCACAAACAATCACCCGTTAGGGTCTCTAGGCGCTGGGGGCTGTCGCGAAGATTAAGCAAGCTATTGCCCAGAGTCACATGGTGCAGGGCTAATCTGCTACCGGCACCGGGGATTGAACCGTGATCCCCAGATTCCAGCATCAGTCACCCTGGCCACAGCACCACACTCTTTAGATAACCCCTGCTCACCCCCTTGGTAGCTTGGCACGAGCAGGCAGACTAATCAAAGTCAATGTGTAAAGTATTTGTACCAACAATCACAGTAACACAGTGAAAACACCACAAATGGAGTCCACACCAGTTTAGAAAAATAAAGTATCTTTATCTAAACTACACAAGACCAAAATGTCAAAAATCCAACATACACAGTTAAAGAATAGGATTTTAAAAGAGTTCTAGGATTTACATCAAAATAATCCACAGTTGCGTCACGTTTAGCCCAAAGTACCTGTAGATGCAACAAAAGTTCCAAATGGAAGCTGCAGCATTGAAAAACAAGCGATGCGTCACTCCTGAGACCCTGGGGAGGCGATGCGACAGCCTCGTTGGACACAGCGGGCGTATTGCGACGAATCCGGTCTGTATGGGGAGGGATGCGATACCTTGTATGGATCCCGGTGCGCAGGTTCGGTAGGAAGTGTCTCGCACAGGCACGATGCGACTATCTTCGGGACAGTGACGATCTGAGGTGCGGCGGCGCTGCGCAGCGTCGATCTTGTCCTCTCGCAGCCCTTCGGTGAATGGCTCTGCGATGATTTTTGCAGCGACGTGATGTGGTCTGCAAGCAGGTTGTGCAGCGATCTCACCCAGAGACGACCGGCTCTGCGACGATATTCACAGCGACAAGAATCTTCCCTCACTGGGGCGATACGTTCCACAAGCGAACAATGCGTTGGTTTTTCCAGCGGCAATAGGCGCTGCGATGATCACGATCTTCGCGGCGGCGGGAATTTCCTCGCACTGTCGGGGATGCACTCCGCAAGTGAGCGATGCATGAAAATTGCAGATTTTCTTCTTTTCTCCTTGTTCAGCTCCCCAAACAGCAGGCACAATTTCCAGAGGCCCCACAATTGGATAAAGCACTCTAAGAAAGGCAGAAGTCATACAGCAGATTGCAGGGGGGCTGGGGGTGAAGTCCTTTTGTTCCTGGGACTTCTTAACAGGAGGCCAGCTCTCCTCAGGCCCTTGGAGATCTCTTCAAGCAAGGGGACAAAGCAACAGCAAAGTCCTTCCCCTATCCTTGGCAGCAAAGCAACTGCAGGTGAGCCCACAAACACACAGCAGGACAGTCCTTCCTCTTCGGTCTTCCAGCTTTCTCCTTGGCAGAGGTTCCTTCTTGATTCCAGGATGATCTAATTTTCTGTAGTCTGGGTAGCCCTTTTTATATCAGTCTTTCATTTGTTCTCTGGAGGCAGAGATGCCTTGGCTTAGTCAGCACCAGTTCTGGTCAGTCCTGGAGCACTGTGTTTTCCTGACTTCTTCTTTCCTTTCAGAGAGAGGGGCAGGGTCGTCAGCCGCCCAGCAGGAGGTGGAGCCAGCATTGTGGAAGACAGGCAAAGCCCTATTCAGGCCCAGGTGCTATCCCCTCCCACCACTCAAAATGCAGATGCAGCTATTCAGCCTAGGGCTGACTCATCCAGCCTCCTGGGGGCTCCTCAGCCCCTGTCACTCACAAACCAGACAGTCAATTCACAAACAGGCCAAGGCACACAGAAAGGTCAGACAAGAGAACAGCCACTTTCTAAAAGTGCTGTTCTCAAACACAAGATTTAAAAACCATCCTTCCTAAAAGATAGGTTATTAAATTTTGAGTTCAGGGATACCAGACTTTCATTTTCTATCTTGCTCCTATGGGAAGATATGCAGGTAAACATTATACACAGCATTACCCATTATAGCCCACGGGCAAGATAGCCTTTTCAATAGTGAAAAACGAAAATGGCTGTAATTTACTACCAGAGCATGTCACACACACACTAGTACATGCTCTACCTTCCATATACACACGGCACCCTGACCAAGGGGGTACCTAGGGCCTTCTATAGGGGGGTCCAATGTGTACAGAAAGGGAAGGGTTAGGCCTGGCCAGTGTGGACACTGGCCTGGGCAGCATGGCAGTTAGCAACTGCACCCAGGCACCGCGGTGGCAGGCCTCAGACACCATTTTAGGGCTACTCATGTGGGTGGTACAATCAGTGCTGCAGGTCCACTAGAAGCATTTGAATCACCAGCCCTGGCACACTCAGTGCACTTTACTAAGGACTTCTTGGTAATACAAATCTGCCAACCATGGATAACCAATCACAATTGCAATGTACTCAGGGAGCAATTGCACTTTGACACTGATCAGCAGTGGCAAAGTGCTCAAAGCATCTAAACCAGCAAAAACGAAATCCAGCACAGCATCAAAAATACAGGAGGTAAAGGCAAAAAGTCAGGGGAAACCTGCTAATTTCTTTAACTAATCCTCCACAGATCAAGTTCTTTCCTCTGGTCGATGGACCATTAGTTAAAATAGTTGATGGTGATAATTAGCATAAGCTAACTTTTCTATACTTTAAGTAAAATCACCACAGACTCTAGAAGTTTTCAAATCTTTATCTAATATTTTGATGCATGTGAACAGTCTCAATACAGTACATTCACCATCATTCATAGGAGAGAAAAATTCAAATAAAGACAATAAATTTATCTCTGACTCGTACAATAAACTGATGTCGGAAAGGGAGAGGACAGAGAGAAAATATCAGAACATTTGCAAATAATCGAAAATAATAGTTACCAAGGATGATGAGAAAGACCAACCCCCTGGCCAAAGGTCTGTTGAGGGTCCCCCGGGATAGGGCAGGAGACAAAGACGTCAGGACAGGAAACAGGACAGGATAGTTGACCTCTCAAGAATACAGACGGTTTCGTTGCAACCCTTTCTGACACTCTCTTCCTCCTCGAGATTCTTCCGCAATCTTGTGATCTAAACCAATTAATTAGGATAGAAGGTTCTGCTTCAAGTTCTGCATCTGGTTCTTCATCAGCATCTCATAGCATATCTCCCACAGCAACGTCAGCATCCCAAAATCTAAATCTAACTAACTAACTGAGGCTATCTTAATTATACCTTTCGTTGTTCATGTTCCACCCATTAAAGTTTCAATATCATAAAAATAAGAAATCTGATTGGTCAGGGAAGGGGGAAGCTCCATCACACCATGCTTACATGTCATTAAAATCAGTTCAACTATGTTCGCAAACTCATTTCCTTAATTTGTATTCATAAATTTAGTTCTCATTCGCCTTTGGTTTACTCTTGCAACAATTTTAATAACATTCTGAGTAGGAGCCTTCTTCATTCAACTCTTCAACATCCATTCCCACGTTTTTAACACTCGATTTTGGCTTCCTTTCAATAGCTCTGTCATGGCCTTCATGGCTTTACTCAGTGGGCATGCACAGATTTTGCGTCACTCAGCTTAATCCAGTTATACTAGAGAGGTCCAAATAAGCACTAGTGATAAAGTCAAAAGACAGATGTTACTTTAACAAATAAAATGGTCGCACTATATACCACTCACCTCTACTCTGTTCCCCTTTTACTTAATAATACTTTTCCCCGCATTAGCATTAGTAAAACCATAGTATTGTTAAAACAACACAGCTTTATACCAGGGAGAGTGACGGTAGACCATGTGCGCAGAGTAGTCACTCTCCTCGATATTGCACAGGTAGAATATCGAGAACTTGGTTTGATTTTACTTGATGCCGAAAAGGCGTTCGACCGGGTTAGTGGAATTTCCTTTGGAGGGGACTACAACAAATGGGTTTTAGGCAGGGCTATATACACGCTTTACAGGTCCTTTATCATTCTCCCTCGGCGAAAACCTGCACAATGGGATATTGCTCGGAGACCATCACGATCTCTAGAGGCACACGACAAGGCTGTCCTTGTTCACCACTTTTATTTGCATTGTATATTAACCCTTTTATTCTTATATTGGAACAGAGTAGAAAGATCTTACCTTTTATTGTACAACAAGAATGGCACTTCGGAATGGCATACGCCAACGATATCGCGATCGTTACTTCCAATCCTTGTCTCGCTATACCCGAAATAGAATTTCTAGTGCAGATTTTTGGGGCAGCTTCTGGGAACAAACTTAATACTGCTAAAACCCAAATTTTATGTACAAGCCAAGCAATGGATGGGGATGCTAGGTGGGTTATGGAAGCTACTTATCTGGGTATTAAGATCCGTACCTCTGTCAAAGAGATTGTTGAGTTTAATTGGGGCGATATTATTCGGGGAGTACAACGTTCACTTGAAAGGTGGGAGAATCTCCATCTTTCATTAGTGGGCATATCTAATGTCCTGAAAATGAATGTTTTACCGCGAGGTATGTATGTTTTTTAGGGCAGTGACCCTGGAGGTATCTTCTGAACAAATTCAGTATCTACAATCACTCTGTTCTAGGTGTATGTGGGCCTTGGGGAAACCTCGAAGGGCTGCCCGATATATGACTCTCTCCCGAGAAAGAGGAGAACGGTCTCTAACAGATTCTGCTTTTTATTACTATTCATGTATTCTAGTTAATGCACGTATTTTGCTTACCAGAGAAGAGATTAGTAATTTGGCTGAAGCCCCCTAAATCTATCAGATGAATATTGGGTCAGAGGTGAAGCAGTGTCTATTTAAAAAAGTGGATGGCAGCTATTTTAAAAGAATGCGCTTTAAGGTACTAAATGCTGTGTTTAAAATCTGAAAGATTGTACGGAAAAGCTTCAAGATTCCAGTACTTTCTGTGTATACCCCTACTAATGTCACGGGAGAGCTGCTCCTGATCTTTTGAGACCAGGTGGCCTCACGCTAGAGAAGGAAGGGGATTACCCGATTCGGTAACCTGTATCATACCGACAGGCGATTATAGTTATTTGCGGAGTTGGCGGAGAAATTTCATCTACCCTCAACTCTTTTTTAAATACTTGCAAATAAGGGATTTTCTGGGAAAACTCTCTATTTGCACCACCAAGTCTAAAATTGAAGAAATTATTAGACGGCAGGGAAACATCTGTGTAATTTATAAAATGCTGCTAGAGGGTAGAACGGATGATCTAGAAAAATATAATATGAGATGGAGAACTTGGTTGGCGAACCCAGAAATCTCACTGGAAAAATCCATTGACTTGCCCGGGAGGAACTTTCTCACACCTAACCTCAAATGTCAACACTATAAAATGTTATTCAATTTGTATCATACCCCTGTTAAAATGATGAAGAGGGGGTCAGCATAATGGGAAGTGTTTCCATTGTGGAAAGATAGCTCAGACATTCTGCATGTGTTCTTTGCGTGAGCTGTATTGGACTCTCTGATAGAATAATAGAGAGATTTTTGTCAGAAATAACCGGGGATCTTGTTAACATTTTGCAATCTATTATGTTGCTCGGTATTGGGGAGGATCTCCGCCAGGGGCCGCTACTGTATAAATACCATTATCTAATTTTTATGGCCACGGCAGTCGCTCGGTTTAAAATTGCTTCACTTTGGCTACATCAAGAGGCCCCGTCTTTTGAGATGTGGTGGGCCAAGTTTCTCAATGTATACAACATGGAATACAGTCTATATGCTGTCAAAGGATATAGAAAAAGGAAATTAGGGTTAATGATTTGGGGGGCGGTGAGGGATTATATGGCTGGGCAATTCATTTTATTATGGGTAACTTAGCTTGTACCTCATGCTAATTGGATGTTGGGGGCATTGGTCAGGGTTGGGGCTTATAATACGCATTGATGGATGTCTTGATGTAGGTGCTCAGTTATGTATTATGTATTTTGCCGCAATGGAATTCTCATAAAAAAATTCTAATAAAAAAAAAGCAATATTAAAACCACTCGCTTTAGTCCAAACAAGCAGATGATATGCACACGAGTTTTCAAGACTCCATTTTAGTGTTTTCTGCTCATGCGCCAGAAAGTCCCTCCAAGCATTAGTACGTCATACTACGTAGATGCAGTTGACGCATGCACATAACAGTTCCCCGTTTAAAGAGGTATTAGTCCGTCTTCATTGTTGTCCGCATTAGTACACACATAAGCAAGCTTCACTAACCCGCGTATTCATGTGGTGCTTATTTAGTTATTCACGAAACATGATTAATAACTTTGTTAGTGAGTTAACGAGTGGGTTGCATCCAAGCTAGTCTCTCTTTCACGAAACCTTGCTCCATCACCATCATCCCTAAAATATTGCATCATATGTAGGAGGTAGGGTAGTTTCTGACTAGAACTGTTCATGTCCTGATAGAATGCTATGCTCCTTCGCTAGCTGGATTACTTTATTTTTGTTAGAAATAGAGATGCGTTGTTATTTTCTTGGGTAGCTGGCTTCTTTTTACCTTCTCTCCCCTTTTTCCTTTCTCTCCGAAGTTCTAATGAAAGCCAAGAGGGAGGACTTGCAGGTTCTTATGAGGATCTTTTTTGGTGTCAGATGTCATGGATCCCTCTGCTAAGATAGAAGACAGTAGCACGGAATTCCCCTTCCAGGTGATCAACCACCTCCACTGGTTTTTTCTCATGGCTTAAATACTAAGAGGCAGATTTGGAAGAAACTGATGCATCTGTACATATGCGTCAGTTTTCCTGCTCCTCCATACGAAACCCTTGCGCCACTATGGATGTGCTGTATCTACAATACGACGCACCATGGCACAAGGATTGACAGATGCGTCAGAAATTCTGACACATCTGTTGACCCAAAAGTGACGCATTGCTGGAGTTGCTCATGAAAGTGCTGCAGCTCCAGCAATGAGCCACACCAGATAGGTGAGTCCCATTTAAAAAGCCTACCACCTGGTCTGAGGAGGCGTAGGGATTTTGACGCAGTGAAGGCTTAGAGTGATGCAGTGAAATGGTGTAAATTTCACTAGGTCAGTTCTACATGGCTTTTTGCGTGGGAAAGCCCACCCTGCACACATTATACTAGATGCAGGTATAATGTGATGCAGGACTTTACAACGTGACGCATCTCTCTAGAAGCGTCACGTTGTAAATGGGCCCAAATGGGGCGCATTGTTTACGCCGGTGCTGCATCACAAAAAGTGACGCAACAGCGGTGCAAAAGTGTAGCAAGGGGCTTGTAAATCTGCCCCTAAATGTTTTGGCCCGTGGAGCAAGGATCTATCTTGATGTTGGCCATTGATGTTCAAAATCCTTTATATCCTATTACACTTCATTCCCATGGGAATTTGATCCTTCTCTTGGAGTTGGTGTGGAGTACTTGCTTAGATTGTCCACCTTATTCATCGGTGGCTGGCAGTGTCCGCATTGACAGTACAACTAGCAGATTAAGGAGGAACCCGGGAACCAAGAAGAAAGGACATTTTTCCTGGACTTTGTTCATTTTCTGGGTATTGCCTGAGTTCACCTTGGTGTGCCTCCACACAAAGACTCCGAAGATTGTCCCATTAATCATGTCAATCCATCGTGCTCCTCCTTTTGGGGGTTATTCGAAGAGGAGAGATGCATTGGTTGCTCTTTGATATTTAGCAACCTATGTATAAAGATTTTCTCAGTGGTCTCCAGCTTAGAAATGAACCTGCATTTGTATTGAACACATTTTCTTCAATCCTCAGAGATCTAGAGAAGAACTTCATTATGCAGTAGATGTGGTGAGAGTGGTAAAAATGTAATTAGAAAATAGCTCTTTATTTCCGAAAAATAGTACACCTATGTGTGTTATATGGCTCCTAAACAAGTATGTGTAGCAGCCTTCCTTAGCATTAAGTCATTGTTTGAATTCTAATGTTCCACCAGCATACACGACTTCGCAACAGTCAAAACAATTACCCTCCAACTGGAATTCAGACTAGATCCACAAAACTTCTCAGGGTGCCACTGTTGGGCTACTAAGTGCACCTGCTCAGTAACTTTTCCGAATTCTAGTGTGCGAGATCCAAATTTGTTAACACTGAAGACATCTTATTTCCTCTTTCTGTGTCTTTGTGACAAGGAAGAATGTCAGGGAAGAGAAAGATGATTAACCAGAAGTAATCTACCTGCTGACTTAATCCTGGAATTCAAGAATAACTCATTTGTACTGCAAGGATATGTGGCACCTAATCATTTAATTTTAGTTCTGAATATTTAATTAAAAAAAAAAATCTGTGATCAGCACAGCTTTTTGCCCTATTTAGCACGTGGCGGGTGTGTGACATACCATCCCATCCGCCCTAATTAGAGTGTATGTGGTTTATATGGACTTTAAATAGGGTTGACAGGATACTGGCCTCTTTTTTGGGATATGTTGCACATAAGTCAAACTCTTCTCTTTTATAGCATAACATACATGCCAACATTTTGATGCTGCAAAGTGGGGAATGCATTTTCCCTATTGACTTGCAATGAAACAGGGTCAATTTCAGGTGGGAGACAGCTAAAATAAACAATTTTGGGCTTAAAAATAGGGTCTCCCCTGTCTGAATCAAGTCCGATGGCATAAATCGAAAAGAACAAATATATGCATTCAGTAATCAGGACATTGCTTACGTAAATATGCTGCATCTATGTGAAGAAATATATTGCATGAGGGTATGTGTCTTCTGTTTGGCCTCAATTATAAAACTCGGGGATCTGGCTATGTGTTGTGAAATAGACGCAGATGCTTCCTAAACCTACAAAGCGTCCGCTTCCCCATAACATAAATGTTGCCCACCATTCTCTCGAGAAGGCGAAACTAGGCCATAGTGCCTCGCTGAGCGTCATTGGTCAGAGAAGTTGCGATGTTAACGGTTTCCATGTGTGCTTATGTTTCCTGACCACAAATGTTTGGCATCAACGATTTATGTGAGGTACTTAAACGGGCGATTGAAACCACATGGTGAATGCGGTTTTTCAACGTTTGCCAGGTCTCTAGTGACCCCGGAGTAATTGAATTTTACAGT
The DNA here is from genome assembly GCF_964261635.1 of Lissotriton helveticus. Lineage (NCBI taxonomy): Eukaryota > Metazoa > Chordata > Amphibia > Caudata > Salamandridae > Lissotriton > Lissotriton helveticus. Next base: position 1,176,763,421 of record NC_136059.1, read on the forward strand.
CCGAGCGTCACATGTATGCAGCACATGAGTATTACTGGATTGTGAACGTCCCTTCATTAGCCACATATCTTGGTGTCTCGAAGAAAATGATATAAACACGTGGAAGGTATCACTGAACATACGACTCTGGAACTTTTAAACGTTTACAGTCCTTTTCTTTCTACAAAGGTTAACATATTCATAACCTTTATTATAGAATATTGCCAAGGGCTATACCAGTTGTAAAAGGCCCTGAACCCAAGTTAAAGGCCCTAGCAGCAGGAGATGACCTATGACGAGGGAGAGGGCCTTTACTGAACTGGTCTATACTGAGCAGAAAGGCATTAATGCTATTAGAACATTCTACCCACTAAGGGTAGAGGGCCATATGTACATACGTTTGTGTTATAGCACATTTTTGCAATTCGCAATTAGTTAATCGCAAACAGCAATGCACTGCAGTGTGTTTTACACTGTTTGCGACTCCCAGTAGGTTGCAATTAGACCTACCTCATTAACATAAATGAGGTAGGTCACAATTTGTGACCCATTATAAATTGCTAAAAACACAGGGATGATGGCCTGCTGGGGTCAGCGGGAAGCAACCTTTACAACGCAACTTTTACAACGCACTACCATTACTACGAAACTTTTACAATGCAACATCCATTACATCGCATGCCCTTACAACGCAACCATTACAACGCATGACACTACAACGCATACCACTACAACCCATGTCATTACAACGCATACCATTACAACCCATAACATTACAACGCATAGTACCCTTACACTATCCAACACTTACCCTACTGTTGCACCCCCTGGAGTTAGAATAGTAATTTTTACCCCTACACTATCCAACACTTACCCTACTGTTGCACCCCCCTGGAGTTAGAATAGTAATTTTTACCCCTACACTATCCAACACTTACCCTACTGTTGCACCCCCCTGGAGTTAGAATAGTAATTTTTACCCCTACACTATCCAATACTAGCTATACATGCAATGTAATGTTATGTGTTGTAATGGTATGCGCTGTAAAGGAAGTATGCGTTGTAATGGAATGTGTTGTAAAGGTAGTTTTTAAAAATTCGTTGTAATGGCATGCGTTGTAATGGAATGCGTTCTAATGGATGTTGCGTTGTAAAAAATGCGTTGTAAAGGTATGCGTTGTAAAAGTATGTGTTGTAACGTCATACATGCGGGGTCAGCAGACCACCATGTCTGTGATTGATTTTAAATAAAGCAATGGTTTTTTTAAAAAAAATGCAGCCTGTTTTCCTTACAGGGAAAATGGGATGCATTTCAAAAACAAAAATGAAAAGTTTTCTTTTCATTTTTTAAGAGTATGCAGTGGTCCGCGAGACCACTGCCTGCTCTTAAAAAATGCTTTTACAGCCATTTACAAAGCGGAAGGGGTCCCGCGGGTCCCCTTCCCATTTGCAATTGAGTTACCACCAACTCAGAGTTGGCAGTAAAATGCAAATTTGTGCGACTGCATTTCAGTCACAAAACATTCACACATATCTCTGCAAGTCGCTATTCGGAAGGGACGCCCTTAACATGCCCCTTCCTAATACCGAATCGCAAATCCCTTTTGTGATTCTGTAATAAGTTACCAAATCGCAAAATAGGGCTCTGTACATTCTAAAAGGATTTTTTGCAGTTGCAAATGTTTGCGCCATAAAAAATGCTACGGATATCTGGCTCAGAATGTTCTAAACTGAAAAGGGAGAAACAGAAAGATAAACATTGCAGTTTTGCAGCAGAAGGCCTAGTAGTCCTGAGCCACTTCCCTCACTTTAATGGAGCTCTCAACATTCCAATCTTCTAATATAGCATTACAGTCTGTTGCCTCTGACTATAACAGTGGTTCTGAGCCCTTTGCCTCTCCCTTGTTGTCGGTGCAGCTCTCCACATTGCAGTGTTCTGATACATGTTAGCTCAGTGGTAGTACATAAAGCACAGTAAAAACATGGGGCCTCATTTATGAGGCTATGCGTCACATTTACGCCGCTAGTAGCGTAAAAAATGCCCCTTGTTGCGCCATATTTACAAAGTGACGCATCTAGGTAGATGCGTCACTTTGTAAACCCCTGCGCCACATTATACCTGCGCCAGGTATAATGTATGCAAGGGGGCGTATTGACGCAAGAAAGGGTCGTAGAAGTGGCGCAGTGAAATCTATGTGATTTTACTGCGCCACTTCTAGGACACAAATGCGTCAATTTCTTACGCCTGCCTCACAGCAGGCGTAAGACTGACGCAGGCCCTTTCACATGGGGCATGCCCCATGTGAAAGGATACATTGTTGGAGTTGCGTCACTTTTGTGACACACTCCAGCAATGCGTCACTTTTGCGCCATACAGATACGTCAGAAAAACTGACGTATCTGTAACTCCTTGTGCAATGATGCGTCATACTGTAAATATGACGCATCATTGGTGGTGCAAGGAGGGCGCAGTGAAAAGTGACGCATCGCTGTTTTCACGCAGCGATGAGTCAATTTTCATAAATGAGGCCCATGCTCTGCAGTAGAAGTGTGCGCGAGATGTAAACAGAAGTGTATGTTTTCGTAGTGCGAATAAACAAAAGAAATCCAACTTGTGCTGGGGAGGTTGAGTGATCAAATGGATAATGAAGCACTCATTGTTTGTGAAAATACCCCTCACACACCAACAGGCCCCTTGGTGTCATGCTTCATCATCGGGGTCTTCGCACCCCTCTATCGGGATGCGGCGTGCTGCGACCAACGGCTACGCGGGAGCACTACAGGTGTTGGCTATGTGTGGTGTCCAGTGTGTGGGTTATATTTATAAGTGAGTAGGGTGTGCGGTGAAAGTTAAAAAGTACCTGGCGCTAGAGTGAAAAAGAAAAAATTTGTATTCTGTGCTCTGGCTGGTACTGTTAAAAGAAAGTGCAGGGCGAGGTCAGACCTGTTATATTGATGAACAGGACCTCTAGTGTGCTTTTTGTGTCAACATGTTTCGGAGACAAGCTCCTTCTTCAGGACAGGGGCACAAACTCCCTTCCCTACTCACGTCTTCTTTTACATAAAAAGTGTATTTACATAAAAAGTGAAAATTTTAATCGGCTAAGTGTGCCTACAGCGGTCTGCTAGAGGCACAATGACCTGTAGAAAGACAAAAGGACAAAAATATGTCACCTAATGGTTACCCATGTAGCGGGTAGTTCATGCAGGTGCAGTCACCTGGAACCTCACCATTTTGCTTATATTAAGCTTTGAAACATAAACGACTCACAACACAAACAACATAAAACACATAGGATACTAGGTTTTTACTGTAAGTTTTTTCATACTTCTGAAGCTTGATTTGTTGGCTTCATGAGCAAAAGGGACGTCGGGGTGTTGCATCAATGGCTATCTGCAGTGAAGAATGAGGCTTTTACAATTCATTCTGTTACACTTACTTATTTAGATGGTTTCAGGTTCTCGTGGCCTGATGGTGTTTTATCGCTATTGATACTCACAGACTCAGGACGCTCTGGTCACCGTCTTACCCCGCACGCTGCTCCGCTGATGTGGAGACAGGTAGCGGTGATCGTTTATTTATAGCCCATTTCGTTAATTAGGCGGAAGCAAAGATCGTCCCATGTATGGGTATTCCGCTCTGTGGCCATACAGGGCGTCTGTATGTTACAGGCGAGGCAGCATAGGATCAGTGTCTGCGAGTGTCGCTGGTTGTTTGTGAGCATGCGCACCCTCTATCCACTGATCTAAAGTACATGTTTACTCCGGAGCTGTCTATGCTTCGCGCATGCGCAGCTCGTGTGCGCACGCCAAGCTCCGTGACTACAGTGCGCGTGTGAGGTCTGCAGAGTCCCGATCTTATCACGGTCTGGACGGAGAGACTAGTGTGACGTACTTTTGGCATTATACTGATTGATAGAATCCTGGTTTCTGGGGTCGAAAAAGCAAAGCCCTACTAAGCAGACTACCATTGATCTTTCCAGTGTGGATTTTGGTGGCATGGTTGTGGTCCAAGGCTGGACGATCGGTTAGATTAGTATAAACCTATACAATGGACCATATGTATGATTTCAGAGTCTCAGATACTTGGAAAACGTGGTCCTATTATATCTAACCCAACGAACATCATTGTTTATAGTGGACAGTCATTCTTCAGTGGTCTCTTATACCGACAATTGACTCCATGGGACGTCATCGTTAAGCCCATGCAGATGGGTGCCCAGACGGAACACCCAACGTTGTTCCTTTAGAAAGAGGCCCACATCAGAGGGTAACTGTTCAATGATGGTCCATTTTAGATCGTTTACGCAATGCTGGGAGGTCAGGAAATGAGAAGCCATTTTAGTAGTACTTTTTTTACAACGCACATTACTCTTATGTTCATTCATTCGCGTTTTCATGGCTCGTGTGGTCATGCCCACATATTCCAGATTGCATGGGCATTTTATAAGATAGATCACATTTCTTGAATTACAATTTGTGAACCTCCTTTGTTCCCATGTTGAGCCATTGCTGAAGTTGAGTCTGGTACTTTTCGTGGTGAGATGACAGCTGCTGCAATTCCCGCATGGGTAATGTCCATGGATACTCATTGTTGGTTGTGTGGGTGCCATTGTTGTTTTCGGTCGGGTCTTAACCAAAATGTCTTTGAGATTGCGCCCCCTACGGTGTGCGAACATCGGTTTCTCCAGGTTTAGTTCGCCGCATGTAAGTATTCTCCAATGCCTGTTAACTAATTTGGACACCTCATTGGACACTGTGTTGTACGTTGTGATACAGATGGGTCGTTTATTTTCAATAGGATCCTTGATTCGTTCCTCCAATAACGCCTCTCTGTTATTGTTTTTCGCCCTCTTGAACGCTTTGTTAATAATCCTGTTCGGATATTCACGTGATTTGAGTTTCTCTTTCAAATCTTCCGCCTGTTTTTTAAATTGGCACAAATCTGTACAATTACGCCTTAGGCGTAAAAACTGTCCATATGGCAAGTTTTCACGCAGATGTCGGGGGTGAAAACTGTCGTACCTCAATAAACAGTTTCTAGAGGTTGGCTTGAAGTGAGTCGTGGTTTTTAACATCCCTGCTTCCGCATAAATGTTGAGGTCCAGAAACACCAAGGACTGGTTTGAAATGGTGATTGTGAAATTCAAGAAAGCGTTCTGGTTATTGAGCCATTCCAAAAAAGTCATTGCGGACAAATGATCACCTTCCCATATGACCAGAATGTCGTCAATATACCTCTTCCAGCATTTTATCTTAGACCTGTATGGATTCTGTTCATGTAGGATTTTGTTTGTCTCAAGGTGGTGCACATAGAGACCAGCCAGGCTAGGAGCAAATGTGCTTCCCATGCTGGTCCCATGGCATTGTTGGTATATGGTGGTCTTATACTGAAAAAAGTTTTTTTGCAGTGCCAAGGAGATGCATTCCAAAACCAATCCTCGAGGAGTTTGATACTTCCACGGGGTGGAGAAGAGCACCTCCTCAATTATTAGTAGTGTTTCATCATGAGGGAGGCTGGTGTAAAGGCTCTCCACGTCGAGTGAAAGCAGTAGCTGTGTATTTGGATCAAAAGTTGTATCTTGTAGGAGTTGTAAAACGGCCTTCGTGTCTTTTAGGTAAGTACTGGTTGATTGTACTAGGGGTCTCAAAAATGCGTCAGCGAATTTCGACAAAGGTTCCAAAATCGAGCCGATGCCAGAGACTATCGGTCGGCCAGGCGGCTGGTTGAGGTCCTTGTGGATTTTAGGAATGCTGTAAAAATAAGGGATGCGTGGTCTTTTCTGAGTTAGGAATTCTCCTTCCTTTTTGCTCAACCAATCATGTGTTACGCCTTCCTCTATCATCCCACCGATTTTGATCCGAAGGCTCTCCGTGGGGTCTTGTTGCAGTACCATGTAGTTGCGTCTGTCCGATAGTAGTCTTAGACACTCGTTGTCATAGTATTCCGTGGATTGTAACACAATGGCACCACCCTTATCAGCTGGCTTAATAACTATGCTGGCATCATCCGCTAGGGTTCTCAAGGCAAGTTGTTCTTCCTTTGTTGTATTATGGAAGGTGCGTGTGGATGAAACATCCAGTTTGTTGACGTCGGTTAACACCGCTTTTTCAAAAGCCAGTAACTCGATAGGGAGTGCTGAATCGGGAGGGGTAAAGGTCGACTTGGGTCTCAAACCTGTATCGGTTGTCATGGCTGGTGTCGGTTTGTCCATAAAGAAGGCTTGTAGTTTCAGTTTTCGGACAAATTCCTTCATTTCTAGGTTCACCTTAAACATGTCCGGTCTTTGTGTCGGTACAAAGCCCAAACCTTTGTTCAGTACCTGCTGCTCGATATTTGTTAGGGGTTTGGACGTTAAATTCACCACTAGGTTCCTCTCTGGTTGCTGGTTGATGCTTGGTTGGGCAGGGAGCCTGTCATGCTCCTGGTTTGTCGGGGGTTTCCTTGGTCTGCCTCTTCCCATGTCACGTTGTTGCCTTTCCGGTTCCTCCCCCGTGTCCCCGGGCGGGAGCCTAAAAAAGGCTGTTGACCGTAGAAGGCTCCATTGAAGTCCTGGTTCCATTGTGGGAAACCTTGGGCGTCTGTAGGGTGATTAAACTGGAATGGCTGGAAAGGTGGTGGTCCCATGTATTGTGGGTACTGTTGTTGGTAACCTCTCCACCCACGTTGTCTTGGAAATTGTTGTCTCCTCTGTCTCCAACCTCCTCGGTTCTGGCGATTCCTTCTGCCACCGCTGGAGTTTGAACTGGCGGTGCTGTTGTCAGACCCATCACTATCTGTGTCATTTCTTGTAGAGACATAATCAGCTTTAGTGTATGGATAAGTCCCTTCAGGTGTAAATTTATCTTTGTCCTTGGCCAGTTTATTGAGCTTGCTTTGTTTCAGGGTGAACTCGAACTCTGTCATTTGCTGGTTGAGTTCGTCTAGTCTGTTTTTGAGCTCGTCGGTTGACATATACGTGTTGAGTTTGACCTCAATCTTTCCAATGTCAATTTTTAGTTCCTGTGTGATCCTGGTTGCTGTCTTTATGATCAAAACTAACCAGTCCCTGGTACAGTGCCAAGAAATTAATGACCATTCTTTCTTAAACTGCATGTCCGTTTGGAAAATGAAGGGTTCGTTTTTTACGATCAAACCCGGAGGTCCCATCTTATTCCTTAGGTATTGTGTCATTATCAGACCGTGCAGTGCTGCCTTTATCTGATTCCGTCTTAATTTCACCAGTTCGTTCCAGTCGTCAATGTTCGGGCCGGGTTCGGGGTTGGTCAGACCTTCAAAAGGGTTAACTGCTGCCAGGATTCTATCAATTTCGTCTTCGCCAAAAGTTAGACCATGTTCGTCCTCCATGTTTTGCGACCGCTGTGGTCTACAGGTATCTAGTATGTGTGATTTATGTGTTGTGGGGAGAGTTAGGGGTATAACTCCCGCAGCTGCACGCTGCCTAGACTATATCAAAAACACAGGGGGGAGGTAGAGCCAATCGTTGGATTTGTGCTCCAATGATATGCGAATAAACAAAAGAAATCCAACTTGTGCTGGGGAGGTTGAGTGATCAAATGGATAATGAAGCACTCATTGTTTGTGAAAATACCCCTCACACACCAACAGGCCCCTTAGTGTCATGCTTCATCATCGGGGTCTTCGCACCCCTCTATCGGGATGCGGCGTGCTGCGACCAACGGCTACGCGGGAGCACTACAGGTGTTGGCTATGTGTGGTGTCCAGTGTGTGGGTTATATTTATAAGTGAGTAGGGTGTGCGGTGAAAGTTAAAAAGTACCTGGCGCTAGAGTGAAAAAGAAAAAAAATTTATTCTGTGCTCTGGCTGGTACTGTTAAAAGAAAGTGCAGGGCGAGGTCAGACCTGTTATATTGATGAACAGGACCTCTAGTGTGCTTTTTGTGTCGACATGTTTCGGAGACACAGGAACTAAAAATTGACATTGGAAAGATTGAGGTCAAACTCAACACGTATATGTCAACCGACGAGCTCAAAAACAGACTAGACGAACTCAACCAGCAAATGACAGAGTTCGAGTTCACCCTGAAACAAAGCAAGCTCAATAAACTGGCCAAGGACAAAGATAAATTTACACCTGAAGGGACTTATCCATACACTAAAGCTGATTATGTCTCTACAAGAAATGACACAGATAGTGATGGGTCTGACAACAGCACCGCCAGTTCAAACTCCAGCGGTGGCAGAAGGAATCGCCAGAACCGAGGAGGTTGGAGACAGAGGAGACAACAATTTCCAAGACAACGTGGGTGGAGAGGTTACCAACAACAGTACCCACAATACATGGGACCACCACCTTTCCAGCCATTCCAGTTTAATCACCCTACAGACGCCCAAGGTTTCCCACAATGGAACCAGGACTTCAATGGAGCCTTCTACGGTCAACAGCCTTTTTTAGGCTCCCGCCCGGGGACACGGGGGAGGAACCGGAAAGGCAACAACGTGACATGGGAAGAGGCAGACCAAGGAAACCCCCGACAAACCAGGAGCATGACAGGCTCCCTGCCCAACCAAGCATCAACCAGCAACCAGAGAGGAACCTAGTGGTGAATTTAACGTCCAAACCCCTAACAAATATCGAGCAGCAGGTACTGAACAAAGGTTTGGGCTTTGTACCGACACAAAGACCGGACATGTTTAAGGTGAACCTAGAAATGAAGGAATTTGTCCGAAAACTGAAACTACAAGCCTTCTTTATGGACAAACCGACACCAGCCATGACAACCGATACAGGTTTGAGACCCAAGTCGACCTTTACCCCTCCCGATTCAGCACTCCCTATCGAGTTACTGGCTTTTGAAAAAGCGGTGTTAACCGACGTCAACAAACTGGATGTTTCATCCACACGCACCTTCCATAATACAACAAAGGAAGAACAACTTGCCTTGAGAACCCTAGCGGATGATGCCAGCATAGTTATTAAGCCAGCTGATAAGGGTGGTGCCATTGTGTTACAATCCACGGAATACTATGACAACGAGTGTCTAAGAGTACTATCGGACAGACGCAACTACATGGTACTGCAACAAGACCCCACGGAGAGCCTTCGGATCAAAATCGGTGGGATGATAGAGGAAGGCGTAACACATGATTGGTTGAGCAAAAAGGAAGGAGAATTCCTAACTCAGAAAAGACCACGCATCCCTTATTTTTACAGCATTCCTAAAATCCACAAGGACCTCAACCAGCCGCCTGGCCGACCGATAGTCTCTGGCATCGGCTCGATTTTGGAACCTTTGTCGAAATTCGCTGACGCATTTTTGAGACCCCTAGTACAATCAACCAGTACTTACCTAAAAGACACGAAGGCCGTTTTACAACTCCTACAAGATACAACTTTTGATCCAAATACACAGCTACTGCTTTCACTCGACGTGGAGAGCCTTTACACCAGCCTCCCTCATGATGAAACACTACTAATAATTGAGGAGGTGCTCTTCTCCACACCGTGGAAGTATCAAACTCCTCGAGGATTGGTTTTGGAATGCATCTCCTTGGCACTGCAAAAAAACTTTCTTCAGTATAAGACCACCATAAACCAACAATGCCATGGGACCAGCATGGGAAGCACATTTGCTCCTAGCCTGGCTGGTCTCTATGTGCACCACCTTGAGACAAACAAAATCCTACATGAACAGAATCCATACAGGTCTAAGATAAAATGCTGGAAGAGGTATATTGACGACATTCTGGTCATATGGGAAGGTGATCATTTGTCCGCAATGACTTTTTTGGAAAGGCTCAATAACCAGAACGCTTTCTTGAATTTCACAATCACCATTTCAAACCAGTCCTTGGTGTTTCTGGACCTCAACATTTATGCGGAAGCAGGGATGTTAAAAACCACGACTCACTTCAAGCCAACCTCTAGAAACTGTTTATTGAGGTACGACAGTTTTCACCCCCGACATCTGCGTGAAAACTTGCCATATGGACAGTTTTTACGCCTAAGGCGTAATTGTACAGATTTGTGCCAATTTAAAAAACAGGCGGAAGATTTGAAAGAGAAACTCAAATCACGTGAATATCCGAACAGGATTATTAACAAAGCGTTCAAGAGGGCGAAAAACAATAACAGAGAGGCGTTATTGGAGGAACGAATCAAGGATCCTATTGAAAATAAACGACCCATCTGTATCACAACGTACAACACAGTGTCCAATGAGGTGTCCAAATTAGTTAACAGGCATTGGAGAATACTTACATGCGGCAAACTAAACCTGGAGAAACCGATGTTCGCACACCGTAGGGGGCGCAATCTCAAAGACATTTTGGTTAAGACCCGACCGAAAACAACAATGGCACCCACACAACCAACAATGAGTATCCATGGACATTACCCATGCGGGAATTGCAGCAGCTGTCATCTCACCACGAAAAGTACCAGACTCAACTTCAGCAATGGCTCAACATGGGAACAAAGGAGGTTCACAAATTGTAATTCAAGAAATGTGATCTATCTTATAAAATGCCCATGCAATCTGGAATATGTGGGCATGACCACACGAGCCATGAAAATGCGAATGAATGAACATAAGAGTAATGTGCGTTGTAAAAAAAGTACTACTAAAATGGCTGCTCATTTCCTGACCTCCCAGCATTGCGTAAACGATCTAAAATGGACCATCATTGAACAGTTACCCTCTGATGTGGGCCTCTTTCTAAAGGAACAACGTTGGGTGTTCCGTCTGGGCACCCATCTGCATGGGCTTAACGATGACGTCCCATGGAGTCAATTGTCGGTATAAGAGACCACTGAAGAATGACTGTCCACTATAAACAATGATGTTCGTTGGGTTAGATATAATAGGACCACGTTTCCAAGTATCTGAGACTCTGAAATCATACATATGGTCCATTGTATAGGTTTATACTAATCTAACCGATCGTCCAGCCTTGGACCACAACCATGCCACCAAAATCCACACTGGAAAGATCAATGGTAGTCTGCTTAGTAGGGCTTTGCTTTTTCGACCCCAGAAACTAGGATTCTATCAATCAGTATAATGCCAAAAGTACGTCACACTAGTCTCTCCGTCCAGACCGTGATAAGATCGGGACTCTGCAGACCTCACACGCGCACTGTAGTCACGGAGCTTGGCGTGCGCACACGAGCTGCGCATGCGCGAAGCATAGACAGCTCCGGAGTAAACATGTACTTTAGATCAGTGGATAGAGGGTGCGCATGCTCACAAACAACCAGCGACACTCGCAGACACTGATCCTATGCTGCCTCGCCTGTAACATACAGATGCCCTGTATGGCCACAGAGCGGAATACCCATACATGGGACGATCTTTGCTTCCGCCTAATTAACGAAATGGGCTATAAATAAACGATCACCGCTACCTGTCTCCACATCAGCGGAGCAGCGTGCGGGGTAAGACGGTGACCAGAGCGTCCTGAGTCTGTGAGTATCAATAGCGATAAAACACCATCAGGCCACGAGAACCTGAAACCATCTAAATAAGTAAGTGTAACAGAATGAATTGTAAAAGCCTCATTCTTCACTGCAGATAGCCATTGATGCAACACCCCGACGTCCCTTTTGCTCATGAAGCCAACAAATCAAGCTTCAGAAGTATGAAAAAACTTACAGTAAAAACCTAGTATCCTATGTGTTTTATGTTGTTTGTGTTGTGAGTCGTTTATGTTTCAAAGCTTAATATAAGCAAAATGGTGAGGTTCCAGGTGACTGCACCTGCATGAACTACCCGCTACATGGGTAACCATTAGGTGACATATTTTTGTCCTTTTGTCTTTCTACAGGTCATTGTGCCTCTAGCAGACCGCTGTAGGCACACTTAGCCGATTAAAATTTTCACTTTTTATGTAAATACACTTTTTATGTAAAAGAAGACGTGAGTAGGGAAGGGAGTTTGTGCCCCTGTCCTGAAGAAGGAGCTTGTCTCCGAAACATGTCGACACAAAAAGCACACTAGAGGTCCTGTTCATCAATATAACAGGTCTGACCTCGCCCTGCACTTTCTTTTAACAGTACCAGCCAGAGCACAGAATAAAAATGTTTTCTTTTTCACTCTAGCGCCAGGTACTTTTTAACTTTCACCGCACACCCTACTCACTTATAAATATAACCCACACACTGGACACCACACATAGCCAACACCTGTAGTGCTCCCGCGTAGCCGTTGGTCGCAGCACGCCGCATCCCGATAGAGGGGTGCGAAGACCCCGATGATGAAGCATGACACCAAGGGGCCTGTTGGTGTGTGAGGGGTATTTTCACAAACAATGAGTGCTTCATTATCCATTTGATCACTCAACCTCCCCAGCACAAGTTGGATTTCTTTTGTTTATTCGCATATCATTGGAGCACAAATCCAACGATTGGCTCTACCTCCCCCCTGTGTTTTTGATATGTTTTCGTAGTGCTTCAAAGCAATGCTTTGAAACCCCAGCATGAGGAAATGCTACTTATGATTGTCTTGAAATATTGCACAGGATTTCCAGGGGCTGCAAAGCCTGCAGACAATGTGCAGGCATTGTGATAGTTAAAAACACAAAACACAACGTTCCAAATGGCTTTAAAAGCTAGACTCACACTGTCACTATTTTAATCTATTGAGAATCACAAGGAAAATAAGCAGCAGAAAGGTGCCCTACTTTATTGTGATTTTCAAAGATATACTTCATTGCAGTGTGCTTGCTCCTACAATTGCAAAGCATTGAAATGTTACCGACTGCATCCACATAGAGGAAGTTGTTAGTGGGGGCTGGCTATTACTGTGTGAATGGTGAATAACTGTAGGCGTTTGCAGTGATTCATTTGTAAAATAAAAAGTCCCAGAGCCCAAAGCTTTCATCGGAAGACTGTGGTCAGCGAATATTGGGTGTGCCAAATACCAAGACCAATTAGTCTTGATTCCACCTCAAAACCTCTTTCATTCATTACCGGTAATTCCCTGCCCCTTTATATGACTCTCACTAGTTCTATCTCATTTCTGCTTCTTCCCAGGGCACAAGTCGTATAAAAAGAAGTGGGGGTACGCTGTCACCGGAAGTGACGTCACGAAATGTGCCGAGCTCCTCGTCCCAGAGAGGCCAAAGAGTTAAGTCCAGCTGTTTGGCAGGGGGGACGGTGTCCCCCCGGCAAAATAAGTGGGGGAACGCCGTCCACCCGCGTGGTACCTCGACTCGAGCCCTGCTTCTTCCCACCTTTTGCTTTCTCTTTCATTCCCCCTTTTGTGGTTTTTCTCTCGATTTCTGTGGGTGAAAATGTAATGAGGTAATAATAAGTGCTGGTCACCACAAATGTGTGCCTGAAACCCCATCGGTAACCACCCGCTCAAATTAAGCACTTAGTATTTGGGAACAGAGTGTAGTTTGGGGGATGGCTTTCCAGAAAGGACCCGGCACCAGTCAGGTATTTGTAATATGTTATTGCTCGTCAGGGAGAGTAAGTTTATACAAGCAAGCACTGCGTGCTGGACTGCCTATGGCCCCTCTTTCTCTCTGTCTTAGTCTTCAGCCCTGGGTCCACCCTTTCAAACATTTATTCTTGGACACTTCCTGCTCTCTAGTTACGGTGTCTGGTGGGCAACTGGTTTGTGACTCTTAGGAAATATTGCCAAGTTGCACTGTAGTTGCCATGCAGTTGGCAGTATCTCAGCTTTGTTCACAATATCACTGTGTGACCACAGTGATTTTTCAGGTCAGACCACACATTGCAACATAGATGGACAGCTTGATGGCCTGCCCTGGCGGTGCAGGTATGTTGATGTAAGATCGCATCTGCCTTGGTGATTATATTTGGTTTTCATGATGGCTATTCTGAATGTGGTTTCACAGATTGACACAACTACTGTACACATTGCACCAAGGCACGTGGGTACCTCCATTCTCTCTGGCCACTACTCAGCCAACAGCTCCAGGGAAAGTGATGTGGGTTTGGTCATGTATTGGATTTTATCCTGCAGTCTGCCATTCACACACTTCGCCAAAGCATTCTGCCTTGTTCTGCTGTCTTGCATGTACATTGTGCATTCATGTGGCCAACGGCTCATGTTTCATATGCATGCACACAACTCTCTACACAGCTAGCAACCTTACTACACTGCATGGATGTGTCAGGGCATTCACTTACCATGGTTTTCCAATATGTGTTTACTCATGTGATGCTATTACTAACACACTTGGCTTCATATTTCAGGCCAGTGTGCAATGTGTACTCTGAAGGATTAGGCCCAGTCCGACTAGGCAGAATGCTAGCACTGAGACTCACCCTATTTTATCATAACCAGAGTTGGTTATCCGCAGAGTATCCCATATTGTTTGACTCTGCCCCACTCACTCGTACGTGTACATGACTCCTCTGGCAATCCTCATTTTGTCCCAGGGATTCCACTTACTGTCACACACTGATGGCTCGTAGATCATACATTGATTCTCATGTGATAACAACACCAACAATGTGAGTCACCAAATCTAATTGACCCACATGGCTGCCTGTATTTGAGGGCTATGGGTCAAGCTGTATCCCACATGCTAGTCATCATGATATTCTGTGACATGTACCTATCCAGTAATGCCACACAACTAGACCCATACACCTCACCCTCCAACCATCCATGAATCCTGCCCATAGCTGTGGCCACCAAGCTGATCCTGGTACTTCACAATTCCCATTTTCACAAGCTTCTGCATTGACACATGTGGCATGGTAAGACATTTCTTTTTCCAGCACCCTTCTGACACATGCAATATCTACACCAAGGTCTGCATCACATGTAGGAGTTAGTACACCAATGACCTCTTGTTAGTAATCCATTTCCAGCTGTGACACAAGTGTGACACGATCAGACAAAGCAGTGCATGTTTATTGCTCAGGCTATCTTGCAGCACTCACGTCACATCTCATCTCCTTGCTACGCAATGTATCCCCATTCAAACACAGTACCAGTTCAATGTGCTCCAGGGGCACACCGGACTCACACACCATCTATTCTTTAAAACAAACACACATTGGGGCTTATAATTGAAAGCCTTGCATCACCTTTGCACCACGTGAAGTGGTACATCAGTGGTGCAGGGCTCTATATTATATTTCGTAAACCAAGCAAATCACCCTGCATGGCTTTGAGTGTCCTCATAAATGTTGAGTAGGGCAACACAGTGCCAACGGCGCATTGCCTTACTCTGTGTTCCTGAGGCCTTGCAGGGGCATTTCAGGAGGTGTTTCTAACAGTACCCATGGATTTTGATGCTGCCCCAGATTACCGAATCATGTAAACATGGGGAAGCCCAAAATGCTTATGCCTCCTGAGGTGAGGCCTAACTAGGAGTAATTTCTTCATTTTTCCATGTTCTTTCCTCTTTCTATGTGTATTGCATTCTGCAGCACACATGCAAAGAAGAAAACACCTGCTGCCTGTTCAACCTTACTGTGAGGTATGTGGAAACTTTTTTTCTAAATGTGTCACTTTTTAATGTTTTTTTTACGCCCTCCAATGTGACGCTAGGGTGTTTTGCGGTTCGTAAATGGTGGCTTATAACCGCAAAGCAGCCTAGTGTCACTTTCCTTCACTTGCATCAGCTTCACCTGCAGCAGCCTGCCCATGAAAGCGTAATTTTTTTACAACATTCCATGGGACCTTACTCCATGGTGCGCCAAACTGTAAATATGATGTATCAACTCTGTTTCAAACTGCACAACATTTTGGGAAGTATCGCTGCCTTAGCACAGGGATGCATCGGTTCTCAATAATTAAGCCATCAGTTTGCCACCAGAGCCACCATTTTGACATCCAAAGCGATGCTTTATTTATCTATTATGCCCAGGTACACATACTCCTTAAACTGACCAATCCTTTGACCATTAACATAGTAGGAATGTTTCCCTTTTCCTTTTTCCAATGTCTTTGTTTTATCTCAAAAGTCAGATAATTTAGTATATTATAATTGGAGAGAGCAGATACTGAATTCATCGTGGTCAGGCATGAGCTCATTTAACAATTCATCTGTTCTAAATGGACCAAATGTTTAAAAGGCATTAATTCTGTATGTGCTCGATCTGTCTCCCCATTCAAACACAGTACCAGTTCAATGTGCTCCAGGGGCACATCAGGCTCACACACCATCTATTCTTTCAACAAACACACATATGGGCTGATTATTGAGAGCCTTGCATCATCTTTGCACCATGTGAAGTGGTGCATCAGTGGCGTAGGACTCTAAATCATATTTCTTGAACCAAGCAAAGTCACCCTGCATGGCTTTGAGTGTCCTCATAAATGTTGAGTAGGGCAACGCAGGGCCAATCGGTTCCTTGCCTTACTCTGCTCTCGAGAGGCCTTCCATGGGCATTGCAGTGGGTGTTTCCAACAGGACCCATGGATTTTGATGCTGCCCCAGATGAACACATCATGTAATACTGGGGAAGTGCAAAATTCTTATACCTCCTGAGGCGAGGCTTAACAAGGAGTAATTTCTTTATTTCTCCTTGTTCTTACCTCTTTCTATTTGTGTTACATTCTGCAGCAGACATACAAAGAAGAAAACACCTCTTAGGAATGCTTCTGTGCAGCAAGGGGCCCCTTCCTGCACCAAACACTATCCTGCATGCACTGCAGTGCCTGTGTTGGCACTAGCCTGTCAAAAAAGCACAAGTGCTGGGACAAAAGACAGGAATGCAGTCTATTGCATACATACAGTGCATTCTTGCCATTTAACTTTGGCATAGGGCAGCGCAGCAAGGTGACCTGCCAAATTTCTGTCAATGAGGCTCATGACCCTCTGGTGTGCATCACTTACATTCAACCCCAATCTCAGTATGAATTTGCACATGGCAGAAGTTAGGGTGGTCTCTACCATAGCAGGCAACACATGTATGCTCTCACCCCACATATCAGGACAGCTGTGTGCAATGCAGTTTCATTCTAGTGACTTTGCACTTAGCTCTTCCCATGTTCCTATGTGGTGATACATCACGTGGCCCGCACCTGACCCCCCTTTCAGGTGAGGAGTTTATCCTCTGATAACCCCATTCCATTGCTTTACAGAATATATTTGGCTGCACGGGCACAATGTAAGACATACTGACCTGATGGTGCAAGGAGGCGGGCATTTTCACCGTCAAGTTAGACAGGGTCCAAGTATCCATAAATGATGTGTTATTCCTCTCTTTGTTTTGTATTGTGGGACTTGCAGCTCTGATGAGTCAAGTTATACATTTCATTACAACTCCCAGAATACAAATGTCACCCTGAACTGGTGCTGAACATCCAACGTGACCTGACCTCTGGTCGCCCCCATGCCGCACGGCTTCTCCTATGCGCCCGTGACTCTCCCCTCGGCATCCTCCGCTGAGAGTTCGCCGCTGGTGTGCCCTAGTGACTGTTGCTGCGCTCCCCTTGCTAAGTTGTCTTTCTCCTCGCACTTTTGATTTACTGTATTGTTCTCTGTATTTGGATTTCTGTTTGTTATTCTGTTGCCATTCCCTTAGCCCCTTGCCCTCTGTGCCCCCCGCTCCACGCTTCCCGCCGCTGCTCCCCTGCGGCCCCGCCCCCTTTTGCCTTCTGTGTCCCTTCCCCTCTCCCATTGGCCACCCCGCTCCCGCCTCCCAGCTGCTCCTCCCTCCCACTTCGCCTCTTATGGAGGACGCCGCACGGAAGTGCAGCGGAGGCGCGCAGCAGACACGCCGCTGGCGCGCCAAAGGCAAGCCTGTCTGCACCCGTCCGCGCCTGGACAACGCCCAACGCCAGAACCCCTGGACCCCGCGCCCCCCGCAATGCCAGACTGCACTACGACCCCAGCACCCTCCACGCACTCAACACCGGACGAGACCACCCCTGCTACCAGGCCATCCCGAAAGCACACCCAAGGGCCCTTCACCTGCCGGAACTGCAGATTCACCAGCATCCAGCCCACCAAACCTCCTACCAAAGAACCCAACCAACTCCGCTGCATCCTCCTCAACACCCGCTCCGCCCGCAAGCACGCCATCGAACTCTGGGACCTCCTAGACTCTACCGCCCGACGTCGCCTTCCTGACAGAGACCTGGCTGAACGCCACCTCAGCACCCGACATCGCCATAGCCATCCCTGAAGGCTACAAGATCTCCCGCAGAGACCGCGCCAACGGAGTTGGAGGGGGAATCGCCATCATCCACATGGACACCCTCAGAGTCTCGACCAACACCGACGACACCCTCACCACTGCACTTCCAGATCCACACCGACCCCAACACAACCCTTAGAGGAACTCTCGTCTACAGACCACCCGGTCCATGACCACAGTTCAGCGACACCATCGCCGACCTAGTCAGCACCCACGCCCTCGCCTCCACGGACTACATCCTCCTCGGGGACCTGAACTTCCACCTCGAAAACAACAACGACGCCAACTCCACCGCCCTGTTCGACAATCTCGCCAACCTTGGACTCAAACAGCTTGTGACGACACCCACCCACGCTGCTGGACACACGCTGGACCCCATCTTCTCCGCAAGCCCTCACGTCTCCTTCAACCACACCACCGAACCCCACTGGACAGACCACAGATGCGTCCACTTCACCTTCAGAAAACCTTCCACACACCACCGCACCCAACAGCTGCCACACCACTGCTGGGGCAAGGTCACCAAGGACCAACTGAATACCACCCATGCCCTGAGACCACCCGCTGACCCAACTGACCCCGACACCGCCGCCACCAACTTCAAACAGTGGATCAACGACTGCGCCAACACCCTCGCCCCTCTCAAGATCCCCACTACCAACCACACCAACAAGAAAGCCGCCTGGTTCACCGAAGACCTCCGGACCTCCAAGAGCACCTGGCGGAAACTGGAGAAGAAATGGCTCCACGACCGAACACCAGACAGCCACACAGCCCAAAAGAACGCCACACGCGGACACCACCAACTCATCAGGACCACCAAGAGGACCGCCTTCAAGGACCGCCTAGACAACAACGTACACAACACCAAAGAGCTCTTCAGCATCGTAAAAGAACTCTCCAAACCCTGCTCCAACACCAACGACATTCCACCATCACAGGACTTGTGCGACTCCCTGGCCACCTTCTTTCATCGCAAGATTACCGACATCCACGACAGCTTCAGCTTCAACTCCGACACCCCCGCACCCACCACCGAGACCACCAACCACCCCCGCGACCTCAACCCGCACCAATCGCCTGACCGCCAAGACCATGAACTCCATCCACTCCGGATCCCCTTCCGACCCCTGCCCCCACCACGTTTTCAACATAGCAAGCACTACCATCACACCCCACCTACGGAAAACAATCAACATCTCCTTCGAGACAGCAACCTTCCCGGAAAGCTGGAAGCACGCCGAGATCAAAGCCTTACTGAATAAACCCAAGGCGGACCCAAAGGCCCTTAAGAACTTCCGGCCCATCTCCCTGCTTCCGTTCCCGGCAAAAGTGACAGAGAAGATTGTCAACAAACAGCTAACACGCTACCTCGAAGACAACAACATCCTGGACCCCTCCCAATCCGGCTTCCACAGCAACCACAGCACCGAGACCGCCCTCATCGCCGCCACCGACGACACCAGGATCCTGATGGACAAAGGAGAAACAGCCGCCCTCATCCTCCTGGACCTATCAGCAGCCTTCGACACGGTCTGCCACCGCACCCTATCAGCACGCCTCCATGACGCTGGAATCCAAGAGAAGGCCCTGGACTGGACCACATCCTTCCTCTCCGGCAGAATTCAGAGCGTCCGCCTCCCACCCTTCCGCTCGAAATCCACCGAGATCATCTGTGGCGTCCCACAGGGATCCTCCCTCAGCCCGACGCTGTTCAACATCTACATGGCACCTCTCGCCCACGTCGCACGACTACATAACCTAAACATCATCTCCTATGCCGACGACACCCAGCTGATAATATTCCTCACCGAAGACCCCCACACCGCCAAAGCCAACCTCGACAGAGGAATGAAGGCCGTCGCCAACTGGATGAAGGACAGCAGACTGAAGCTGAATTCAGACAAGACATAAGTCCTCATCCTCGGTCCCACCCTATCAGCCCTGGACGACTCCTGGTGGTCCACATCGTTAGACACAGCCCCGGAACCCACCAACCACGTACACAACCTGGGGTTCATCCTGGACTCCACCCTCTCCATGACCAAGCAAGTCAACGCTGTCTTCGTTTTCTGCTTCAACACCCTCCGAATGCTCCGCAGGATATTCAAATGGATTCCCCCTGACACGAGAAAAACCGTCACCCAGGCCCTCATCACCAGCAGACTCGACTATGGGAACGCCCTCTACGCAGGAACAACAACCAAGCTCCTGATACGACTACAATGAATCTAGAATGCCTCGGCTCGACTGATCCTCGACGTCCCCCGACGCAGTCACATCACACCCCACCTGAGAGGCCTGCACTGGCTCCCCGTCAACAAGAGGATCACCTTCAAACTCCTCATCCACGCACACAAAGCACTACACAACTCTGGACCAACATACCTCAACGACCGACTCAGCTTCCACACCCCCACCCGCAGCCTCCGCTCTGCCAACCTCGCCCTCGCCACAGTTCCTCGTATCCGGAAAACCAACGGCGGCGGCAGATCCTTCTCCTACCTCGCCGCCAAAACCTGGAACGCTCTCCCTACCAGCCTACAACAGACCCAGGACCTGCTGGCCTTCAGAAGACTTCTCAAGACCTGGCTCTTCGATCAGAAGCAGCCCCCCTCCCCCCACCCCCGCCCCAGCGCCTCGAGACCCTCACGGGTATGTAGCGCGCTTTAGAAATGCATTGATTGATTGATTTATTGATTGACATGGAATGGACATACTTGATGGAACTGGACTGAACTGAACAACATGTAACCGGGCAGTTTGACTTACATTTATGTGATGTATAACTGTACATAAAAACGATTACTACCCATTCCCTTACAAACTGTGCAGCATTGTGGAGGGACAAAGGTTGGTGTGCTGCACTGCATGACATTTTGCTCATATTGTCCCTTATTGTAATTTACCCTGTAGGTCTTGTTGATCCTCATGGGCAGCACTGTTCTGCCTGGGAACTCCTGCCACCAACTCTGCTGAAATGACTGGGGCCACCTGCTCCTCTAAGGCCGTCAGCTACTCCGGCTCCTCCTGTCGGCATGCCTGCCTTCAGGTTGGCTGCTATTTTCTCCTTGGTCTTATGCTTATGATCGTGCCAGGAGGTCTTGCACTCTGGCACTCTCCTCTTAGCTTGCCCAACACTGTTAATCTTGTCCACTATGGCCTGCCAAATTGCCTCTTTCTTCTCTAATGGAAATTTGGAGGTACCAAAGAGTTGATTTTCATGCTCTGTCACCTCTATTACTAATATTTCATTCTTCTACTCACTATAATTACTCTTCCTCCTCCATTGGGGTTTCTGTGTGGACATCCTGGTTGGAACAGAGGTTGTTGGAGTTGTTAACCTAGCTGATGCTGCCTGCTCCACCTTTCTGTTTTTTTAAATGCCTCACTTTTTAAGAGTTTTTTGATGCACTCCAATGTGACGCTAGGGTGTTATACAGCACGTAAACAATGGTTTACAACCCGCAAAGCAGAATAGTGTCACTTTCCTTCACTTGCGTCAGCTTCTCCTTCAGCAGCCTGCCCATGAAAGCATCATTTTTATCACATTCCATGGGACCTTACGCATGCGCCACACCGTAAATATGACGTATCCACTCCGTTTCAAACTCCGCAAATCTTTTGGACACACGCTGCCTTAGCACACAGATGCGTCAGTTCTCATAAATTAAGCCCTCAGTTTGCCACCAGAACCACCATTTTGACTTCCATAGCAAGGCTTACTTTATCCTTAATGCCCAGGTACACATATTCCTTAAACCGACGAATCATTTGGCTATAAACTTAGTAGGAATGTTTCCATTTTCCTTTTTCAAATGTGTTTGTTTTATCTCAAAAGTAAGATAATTTAGTATATTATAATTGGAAAGAGCAGATACTGTAGTTGGAACCCAAAAGAGGTGCTGCCCAACAAGACAACACTGTTGCGTCCACCAACACCAAAACATGTTGATTGCCTATCTTAGGCGTGCCACATTTGGCAGATTCTATACAGTAACAAATACTACAATAGGAGGGCCAGAGGGAAAAATATTTAAAGACCAACCAAATGTTAATCCCCCTACTCCTTATAATAACAACAGCATTGAAAATGAGGTGGTCTAATAATCTATGTCCTCAGGACACCCCCGCGCCGCACGGCCCTCCAGCTGTGTCTGTGTGCCCCCTCACTCGCTCGCTGCTGATCGTTGCCGTTTTTTACCGCTAAGTACTGTGCCATTGTTTTCCCTCCATTTGTAGCCTGTTTGCCCCTGTTTTGATCTGTGTATCTGTGATTGTATTCTTGCCCCTGTTCCCTTTGTGACTGTATTCTAGACACTGTGACCCCCGCTCCCCGCTACCCACCGCCGTACATCGCGGCCCCGCCCCCTTTTCTTCTGTGCCCTCCCCGCTCCCGCCTCCCAGCTGCCCCTCCCTCCCACTTCGCCTTAAATGGAGACCGCGCACACGCGCATCGTTCACGCGCAGTGGGCGCGCCGATTGTGCGCCGAAGGCGCGCCAAAGGCAAGCCCGTCTGCGCCCATCCTCGCCTGGACCGCGCCCAGTGCCAGGACCCCTGGCGCCCGCCGATGCAAGACCACCCGACAGACCTACAACGCCGCCACCCTCAACGCACTCAATGCCGGCTGGAACCCCGCCTGCTGCCGGGCCACCCCGAAACACATCCACGGACCCTTCACTTGGAAAACCTGCAAGTTCACCTGCCTCCGAACCAGTACCGCACCCGCCAAGCCAAGCACCAGAAGCAACCACCTCAAGTGCATCCTGCTCAACACCCGCTCCGTCCACAGACACGCCGTGGAACTCTGGAACCTCCTCGACACAACATCACCAGACATCGCCTTCCTCACGGAAACCTGGATGAACATCTCCTCAGCCCCCGACATCGCCATCGCCATTTCGGATGGGTACAAGATCATCAGGAGGGACCGTGTCAACCAGAGCGGAGGAGGCATCGCCATCGTCCACAAGAACACCATCCGCATCACGACCAACTCCAACGACACCTTCTCCGCCGCCGAGCACCTCCACTTCCAGATACACGCCGACCCAAAGACAACCCTCAGAGGCACCCTCGTCTACAGACCCCCGGGACCACGCACACAATTCAGCGAAGACATCACGGACTTCATCAGCCCGCACGCCCTCCCCTCCACGGACTTCATCCTCCTAGGGGACCTCAACTTCCACCTGGAGAACAACAAGGACCGCAACACCACCGCCCTGCTGGACAACCTCGCCAACCTCGGACTCAAGCAACTGGTGACAACCCCCACCCACTACGCCGGCCACACGCTTGATCCCCTCTTCTCATCCAGCAAGCACATCACCTTCAGCCACTCCACCGGACTCCACTGGACCGACCACAGCTGCGTCCACTTCAGCTTCAGAAGAACCACGACCCACCACCACCCGCAACAGGTTTCTCGCAGGAGCTGGAGCAAGATCACCGCCGAGCAGCTCACCACCTCCCTCAGCCAGAACCCACCCGCCAGCACAACGGACCCCAACAAAGCAGCCAACAACTTCACGCAGTGGCTGACTGCCTGCGCCGACGACCTCGCACCACTGAAGAACCCTCCCAGCAGACCCAGAAGCAAGAAAGCCTCCTGCTTCACCGACGAACTCAAGGACTCCAAGAAGACCTGCCGCACCCTCGAGAAAGCCTGGCTCCTCGACCAGACCACCGACAACATGACCGCCCTCAAACACGCCACCCGCAAGCACCACCAGCTTATCCGCACCACCAAGAAGAAATCACTGAAGGAACGACTGGACAACAACGGCCACGACAGCAAGGAACTCTTCAGCATCGTCAAGGAGTTCTCCAACCCCAGCACCGGCAACAACGACATCACTCCTTCACAAGATCTCTGCGACTCTCTCGCCTCGTTCTTCCACCGCAAGATCGCTGACATCCACAACAGCTTCGGCGCACCATCCACGCACCCAACCGTCGAACCAATGGCCCCCACCGCCACCCTCCCCACATGGACCACGGTGACCACCGAAGACACAGCCCGCACGATGAACACCATCCACTCCGGGTCTCCAACCAACCCCTGCCCCCACCACATCTTCAACGAGGCCGACTCCACCATCGCACCCCAACTCCGGAACATCATCAACACCTCCTTCAACACCGCCACCTTTCCGGAGAGCTGGAAGCATGCCGAGCTCAGCGCCCTACTGAAGAAACCAACAGCGGACCCCACCGACCTCAAGAAATTCCACCCCATCTCGCTCCTCCCTTTTCCTGCCAAAGTCATCGAGAAGATCGTCAACAGACAGCTTGCCGCCTTCCTCGAGACGAACGGATCCCTCGACCCCTCGCAGTCCGGCTTCAGAGCCAACCACAGCACCGAGACCGCCCTCATCGCAGCCACCGACGACATCCGAGCCCTGCGCGACAACGGGGAAACAGAGGCACTGTCTGCCACCGCACCCTAGTTCAACGCCTAAGCAACATCGGTATCCAAGAGAAGGCACTGGAGTGGATCACCCCGTTCCTCGCCGGAAGAACACAGAGAGTCCGCCTCCCCCCGTTTCGATCCGAGGCCACCGAAGTCATCTGCGGCGTACCGCAAGGATCATCACTCAGCCTCACCCTCTTCAACGTCTACATGAGACCTCTTGCAGCCATCGCACGCCAACACAACCTCAACATCATCTCCTACGCTGACGACACCCAGCTGATCCTCTCCCTCACCAGAGACCCTGACACCGCCAGAACTAGCCTACACGAAGGGATGAAAGACGTCGCCGAGTGGATGAAGAACAGCCGCCTGAAACTAAACTCAGACAAGACGGAAGTCCTCATCCTGGGACCATCGCCATCCGCCTGGGACGACTCCTGGTGGCCCCCCGCCCTGGGCACTACTCTCAAGCCAACAGACCACGCACGCAACCTGGGCTTCATCTTGGACTCCTCCCTCTCGGTGACCAGACAAATCAACGCCGTCTACTCATCATGCTTTCACACCCTACGCATGCTCCGCAAGATCTTCCGATGGAACCCGACCGAAACCAGGAAGACGGTCACCCAGGCACTCGTCACCAGCCGACTGGACTACGGAAACACCCTCTACGCCGGAACCACAGCCAAGCTACAGAAAAGACTCCAACGCATCCAGAACGCCTTCGCCCGACTCATCCTGGACATCCCCCGACGCAGCCACATCTCCGGCCACCTGAGGGACCTGCACTGGCTCCCCGTCAGCAAGAGGATCACGTTCAGGCTCCTCACCCACGCACACAAGTCTCTCCACGACCTGGGCCCCAAGTACCTCAACGACCGCCTGACCTTCTACACGCCCACCCGCCAGCTACGATCTACTAGCCTTGCCCTCGCAACCGTACCACGCATCCGAAGAGCCACCGCCGGAGGCAGATCCTTCTCCTACCTGGCGGCCAAGACATGGAACTCCCTCCCCATCCACCTTCGGCTGACCCAGGACCATCTCGCCTTCAGGAGACAACTCAAGACCTGGCTGTTCGAGCAGTAGCGGACCCCTTCCCCCAAGTGCCTTGAGACCCTTCCGGGTGAGTAGTGCGCTATACAAATGTCCTGATTGATTGATTGATGGATTATGTGTTTCAGAAGTACAGTATATAGATATGTACTGTTATTCTCACTCTCCCCTATATTTCAAGGGAGTGAAAAGAAGGCACAATGATGCAGATAACTAGAGTAAAAAAACAGAAAAAGTGAAGCGAAGCCACTTTAGGATATTTGATATCCCATCATTGCACATAAGTGTGCGCCCAGTGTCATCATCTGGGTGTTTACCAAACAACTATATCAGGTTCTCCCTTCAGCAAGCTCCAGAAGAGACTCCAGCGGATCCAGAACGCCGCGGCCAGACTCATCCTCGACATCCCCCGACGCAGCCACATCTCCGGACACCTGAGAGACCTGCACTGGCTCCCGGTCAACAAGAGAATCACCTTCCGCCTCCTCACCCACGCGCACAAAGCCCTACACGACCAAGGCCCGAGCTACCTCAACAACCGGATCAACTTCTACACTCCCACGCGCCTCCTCAGATCAACCAGCCACGCCCTCGCCGCCATCCCCCGCATCCGAAGAGCGACAACAGGAGGAAGGTCCTTCTCCTACCTGGCTGCCAAGACCTGGAACTCACTCCCGTCCGACCTGCGCCTGACCCAAGACCACCTCTCCTTCAGGAAGAAGCTCAAGACCTGGCTGTTCGAGCAGTAACGGCACCCCCCCCCCCCTTCCCAGCGCCTTGAGACCCTACGGGTGAGTAGTGCGCTCTATAAATGACTTGATTGATTGATTGATTGATTGAAAGAAGCAAGAAAAATAGTTGTATCCTCTTGTGGATTCTCACAAGAAAGAAGTGCAAACAGGGGAGATATTACTTCCAAAGTTATTGTGAGAGAGCAGTGCATAAAGTGAAAAACTGTGAGATAAAATAGGATAAACTCCAGAGATATACAATACAACCATTCCTTTGGTGTGTACTCAGCAGAGTTTTCCAAATTAAAATCAAAAGTGCTGGTGAAGAGAAAGACAGTTGGGAATTAATCACTGTCTATGTGGTGAACATGTTTCAGCCTTAGGGATAACGCTCCCTGGCTTTCATCAGGACCTCTAAAGATGTAATGTCACTGCAACATTAAATAAAGAATACATTCATACAGTGTATATCCTGTTTATAACCCTTGAAACAAGCGTGATGATTGATGAAATCTAAGAAAAAAACAATAAAAAGACAGATAGTCTCTGCATCATGGATATTGGTATCACAACATACAAGTAGAGAGAGGGTCTAAGGGCATTTAGAGACCTGGCCTAGGTTTACACCCCTAAAACAGTATGTAGAAAACAATAGAAACCTAGGGGTCTGCATTAGAAACTATCTCAGTATGTCACACTGGTCTTAACAGTACCAAAAATGACTATCACGGATTAGAAAAAAGTGAGACAAACACCAAAAAAAAAGAGAGAATGTCCGTCGTAGTTAATGATTGGAACCCAAGAGGTATTCAGAGGATTCCCATCAACAACTTGCAATGATCAAATATTATCATTTGGTTATCCATCATCGGTAAAAAGGATCTCTTGATCACTGAGACCCTATTAATATCTGATACCATGGCTGGGTTCTTCCCATAAGCACTTGTTTACCAAATAATCAAGATGATGGGTTTATAGAGCAGTGCAAAAAATTATAATAGTGGTGAATGCTAAACAGGATAGAAGACAGAAGAAAAAAGTTTAATAAGGATCTGCCTCCTTCCCTATTAAAACCAAGAACAGTGCAACCTAGCAGTGTTAAACAAATAACTGCCTCAAAGCCAACATGTTTCAGCCTTAAATGGGAAGGACCCAAGGCTTTCTTCAGGGCTTCTGTTCACAACATTGCTACTGCGAAGTGAGTAAATATCTCAAAAACAAACTAAATTAACACAAGACAATAGTGTAGTAATAAATCAAAAGGATACTAGAAGTCGATAACGCATCCTCCGTATCTTGTGGATGATTCAATGCATCCAGCATGACTGGGGATATAGCCTCACCTCACCTGGACACAAACTCAGGGCTCAGTCCGTCGTTGCCTCTGGCAGGACCCGAGTTTAGGGGGAGGCATGGATATTGGTGCCAGCATGTCAGCAATTAAGACATATATTCAGTAAATAAACCATGTGCTTACCACTACTTGTTCAGGTCTAGACCTCACCTCACTCGGATCCCGCTCGAGTATCAGTACATGAGGCCCAGCTGTCGTAAATTGACAGCAATGGGTTAGCATTTAGCTGAAGCCATCTTGTAAGTTATCTTATCTGCTTTGTGACAGCCATTTTGTATTTCTGGCAGCCATTTTGTTTGCCATGTGCTCGCCATGTGCTCTGTCCTCCCTCAGTGTTAACTGCTCTTGAAGTCTGCCAAGAGACAAATTATATTTAGCATCTTCCACCTTCGCGCATGCCGAGAAGGGCCTAGCTAGTAGAATGCACCTGCTTCTCTAGTATAACTGTCAGGCTATTTTTGCTGCTGCACGAAGAAGTAACTCTCCTCCCACTTTGTTGAGCAAGCAGATCTTGTATGCCCATCTTAGTCATTTTTGCATGCTTACATGAGCCAGGACTGCCCCTTGGTCTTATGCTGAGTATGTAACCCTAAGCATATATAAAGCCCTAGTTTTCTGTACTCCTTAGACTGCCTCATTCAGTTGCTAAGGCTTCTGTGTGACACAGTCTCACTCATTTGAGGTTAATAAAGATGCTCTTTTATATTTCAGCTTCTGTGCCAATTTCTTCTTTGTTGGTTTAAAAGGAACAGGTATCAGTGGGACCCCTGATTCAGGCCTCAATGTTCTTCAAATGGCGCTCCAACGTGGACCTCATCAGAGAAGTGGCTATCTGAGGGAGTGATCTTATCAGGAGACAGAAATCTACTGTGGAGGACAGGACAGGACTCTACTGAGGAGGTACTCTGTGCACGGAGATTCTGGGGATTCTCTGTCTCTGAAGCCCGGTATATTTCTGGTCTTCCTGATTTTGATCCTCCACATGGTGTCACCCCTGACTGAGAACATTTTTGGTGTGTGTATTTTAAAAAAAAAAGACTGTTAGGTCATTCAGAACTTGGCAGTTAGAATTTGGACAACCATTTGTTTGGTAAGAGTCGTTCTGAGGCTCTTACTGTTGGTTTTGATGCCTTCGATTGGTAAGGTAGTTTAGTAACACTTACTGTGGCTTAGATTTGTGTTGGCCAACTTTGGATTAGTATGGGATAGATATGTAAATTGTAATTTATGTAGGCAGGTAATGAGGAGATTTTTCTCTGTCTGACTTGTTTGAACGGTGCAACGTACGAAGAGTACCTTAAGCACTACTTTGATTATAATATTTGCATATTTTGCAATATTTTTGGCATGCCTGTTTCAAGCACACATCAAAGAATGTGTTGCTTTCTGGAGGTACCATAGTGAGATGTGAATTAAATTAGCCGGCTCCCTTGAGGGAATAGCTAGATAGGTTTAGATATAAAAACATATTTCTTCCTTGGTGATTCTGTATCCCCAGGGAATTAAAATATGGATCCTTTTTCTGCGCAATTTTATGAATGGAGATCTGCAGAGCGATTTTTTGGTGTTCTGCCAGCCAAAGCTAGTGAATTGAGAGTATGTTTGCTTCTTGGAAATAAGACAGTCTGTTGGGCTGTTTTTTTTTGCAGTCTTTTGGAATACTATTGAGAAGAGTTTCCTGTAAATATGACTTACAACTAGTATTTACAAATGGTTTGGTTTAAGTACAGTCTGTGGGCGGTCTGTGGGTTAAATGTGTGTTTTAATGTCTATATGGTTTGTGGTTGCATTGCAACTTCTGTAAGTAAATAGCGATTGCGCTATTTATGAAATAATGGCTATTAAGCACGCTGTATCATGTGTCCTGAGTGTTTAACCCCTTCTTTATATGTCTAAAATGAGCTCAATGCGTGTGTTTGTGGTTTTTCTTGTTGTCTTCAGTCTGTTATGCAAATTGTCATTTAATTAATATTAAATAAAAATTAAATACAAAAATCCAGAAATGAACCATATGATATGCTAAATAAATTATATGTTACTATTTAAATTACAGAGTAAGCAACTATGCACATGTACAAACTGCTGATGCTTAACCCCTTCGCTGCGGGGTGTTTTCCCCACGCTGTGCAGGGGGGAGGGGGGCCGCGCACGGCGCCGCTGTGCTGGTGACGAGC
The DNA here is from genome assembly GCF_964261635.1 of Lissotriton helveticus. Taxonomy (NCBI): domain Eukaryota; kingdom Metazoa; phylum Chordata; class Amphibia; order Caudata; family Salamandridae; genus Lissotriton; species Lissotriton helveticus. The sequence continues at coordinate 1,176,793,228 of NC_136059.1, forward strand.
TCGGCTCGTCATGAGGCACAGCAGAGCTGCCCTCATGAGGAGCTGAGCTCGTCACAGCCACACCCATTTTCGAACGTTCAGCACAGCGGGGAAATTATCCCCACGTTCGAACGTTCCAACGGATGTGACGAGCTCAGTTCGTCATGAGGGCAGCTCAACCGTCCCTCATGACGAGCTTAGCTCGTCACCAGCACACAAGGGGTTAAAAGATAACATTAGAATTCACATTCCTTAGGAATAAAAAGGCCTCAAAAACGAAATTGTGTATTTTACAAGAAATCAAGTTATAAACTTACAGCATTTTCCTTAGATACATTGTATTAGATATTAACAGGCAAACACTTCATCTGAAGTAAATTTTTGCTGAACTAAAACGCATATTATAGAACACACATTGAAAGGCCTCAGTTTTAAATAGACAGTCACCGTGCTTCCATTTCTACACTAAAAAAAGCTAAGCAAGCAGCTGTTGTTTTGATTGTAGGCCACGGAGAGACAGGAATGTTCACTCAGCCAGGATTTTGTCAGTTAACCCCTTCAGCGCTCATGACAAAGCCAGCTCGTCATGGGCGTTACCTGCGCTACGCGCATGACGAGCTGGCTTTGTCACGTAACGCGGGTTTTTCAAATTTTCAGCGCGCAGCGGGAAAACCACTAGCGCGCATGCGGTTAAACACGGATAAAAACCTGCATTTCAGACTGCTGTTTTAAAAAAAGTTACAAAAAACAGGTTCATTATTTTGTATAACAAGAAAACATTTCAAGTGAGGATTTCCTTTCTTAAAGCCGTTTTTATATGCACATTATTGGTTTTGATGTTAAATAATTGTCCTTTTTAAAAAAGTGGCGCAAAAATGTTTCATGTTTCAAGTTAGGCTTCTGTGCTTAGGCTTATGAATGAATGCGTCTAAATCTGATAGGCAAGGGATGCAGATTGCTTTTTCTATGTGGAATTATCAAAAATGATGGGTTTAATTTTTTTAAAATTAATTATGAAAAATATTTAACAAAATAAGCGCTTTATTAAATTCGTTTTTTTAAGCTTAATACTCATACTGTGACCTCCTAGCATTAAAATTTAATTTAAGTTGTGTTGTACCGCATAATGAGGATATTTGCATATGGAATTTCACTCTGCCTAGGCGTAAAAAACCTAATTCATATGAAGGTATATATGATTATTTTCAATTTATAACTCCTGTGCTATGTAATGAACATTCTGATAACGAATATTATGCAAAGAAATTATAGGATATTCATTTTTAAGTGCCCCAAATATCAAAGTCGAAATTGGGTAAAAAGCACTATTTAAACAGCATTTTTTCCATTTAGAATAGCTTTTAAAGTGCCTTAGACTTCAGTAAATGCATACATTTAGGTATAAAACAAATAGCTGACCTTTATATTGCTGCAAAACTATACTGCACCCTACTTATAATTGAAAATATGTATAAAACCAGCAGAAGTTATTCTTTTAACGGCAATCAGGGGGATAAGTGTTTTCCAGCTTTCTGTCTCTAGGCGAATTGGGACAGCCACATGGACACCCTTGAATACAGAATAAGACAGCTGGGAAGAGTTAAACGTCAGTTCTATATTTAGAAGCCTGGCAGGGCTCCCAGAGAAGGTCTGCATTGACATTTTGTTGTTGGCAAAGCAAGTTTGTATGCACTCATATGAATACCACGATACAATTGCATATGTAAGCTTTGCCATATTTATACAGCACTAATGCTTACTAGGGCCGAGCCAATGGGATTTAGTTTGAATTCATTCGCCCTCATATTTTATTTGTACATTTGATAAAAGGATTGGGGTTTGGGTATTCATGTTATTTTCTAGCTCTCTCAAAAGTGCTATGTACCTCCTATAACTTTGTTTATGCCTAGTTGCTACAAATAGGATAGTCTTGACAGAAGTGAAACCTTTTTCAGGTTTCCTACTGTCAAAATGGGGGAAGGAGGCTATCTCCTCTACAAATTAAGGCTAGGTAATATGTGTGTTGCTCTCTCCTTTTCTCAATTTTTTTTAGCCTGTCTAAACTGTCTGTGAAATAGCAATGAGACATTTAATTGGCTATTCAGTAATACTGTTTTAAACACTGTTAGCATTAATAAAATGAATAAATATATAGGTTTTATTGCTGCCGTTCCTGTTTGATGAAATTATGACAGGATCAGTAGTCTAGATTGTTGTTCCCTTATTTTGATCTTTAAGGGGAATTAGATGTGGGTAGTTTTGTTCTACAAGTCTTAGGTGATAACACCATTATTGTAGTTTTGCAAGGGCATTGCTAGTTTTTATTAGCTAGTCTGTGTAAATAAACTGACAGTCCTTATTAGAGCTGATGTTGTATAGTTTGGATCATGAAAAGTACAATACAGGGAAGATGGCCATGTGATCCTGAGCAAAAATGTTTTGAAGAAAATGTTGTTTTATAGATAAGAGCCTCTGTAAAATTAGCAGTTTTTGATTTTCCTGTTGCTCCTATAACATGAGAGCATGGTCCTAAGCGTACAATGTAGGTTTAGCCCACAAATCTGTCACACCTATCTCACTTCTGAGCACTGAAGCTGACTATGATTGTAATCATTTACATGTAGGAGTAAGGGTAAGATGTGTTAGTATTTCTCTGCATTTTATGTTGGTTTGTAGACCTTGTATACCCTGTAAAGCGCTCTGATACCCTCATGGGTCAAGTTTGCGCTCTATAAGACACTAAAATAAATAAATAAATAAATAAGAATAATAATTTTAGAAGTGTCTGCAGTCCTGTAGAAGTATTGTAAAGTTTATGAGCAAAAGTGTAGAACATTTCCTTTTTTGAGGGTTTTTCAGATTAGTACACAGGAATACACCAATGTAAGGATTTAGAGTATGTCTGTGTTGTTTTTCTCTGAGTTTAGTAAATTAATATATGGGGCGTCCCAAGACTAGGAAATTTTGAAACTATCCTCTCTGTTGATAGACTGTTTCTGTGCCTTGTCTAAAGACCTTTTGTTCTGTCCACCAATAGATATTTGCTGCTTTACAACCACTACCAGAGGGGCCCGGACATCAGATTCAGCCTGGGGAGTCAGCGTCAGCATCAGCCCAGCTTGAAGCCAAAGTGAAGGTAACCAGCACAGGCATTGCTGGCAACTAGGACCTCAGTGAAGGCGGTAGCCCTGTGATCAAATGTGTACCCCTGCCACTGTCTTGGGCGAAAGACCGAGTCACAAATCAGAAAGGAGAAATTGTATTTGATGCCCAGCTGACAGTCACAGACCAACCAGAATGGCGAGGAGGCTTTGCTTGAGGTTACCCCTTTTGAAACAAGGGTTGCTTCAGAGATCCTAGCATCAGGCCTTTGAATTCTGGTCCCAAAGTGAATGCAAGTTTGCTCCTTTGTTTGTTGGTCAAGAGATACCTGGGTACACTGGATGCAAATGTGTGGCCCCAACGAAGGAGCAGTGTGCCAGCAGAGCAATACAGGAGTAAGGGAAGGACTTGAGATTAGGGTACAGGTGCTGTGTCTCTGGTGCCTGTTAGATTGAAGCAAAGAAAACTGGTGCACTGCCTGAGACACTGGACAGGGTCGCTAAGAGCATTTGCCTGGTGGGTGACTGCCCTATCCTGGAAGAAGAGACTTTTTCCTTGAAACTGGACTAAGATTCTTGAGTTGCAAGTTGTGCAGCTCCGCTGTGGAAACAACAAGAGCAGCCCTTTGCAGCTTGTTGTTCTAATTCCCGTGGCCATGTGTGGTCCTCCTGGTCCCTTGGAGCCAGGATTGTTTTTGTATTAATAAGTTTAGTTGCTTTAATATTTCCATTAGTTATACTTATTATGCACGAAAAACATTTTTCTGAGCAATTGAAAATGTGACTTTGCCCTTTCCTTGAATGTATTAAATTGATGTTCCAGCCCTCATAAAAGGAAAATGGAACAGTCCAGTGAAGATATTTTTATTAGAGATGTCCTGTTAGCTATTCTGAAATTTAAAATGAATAGTCACTGAAATACATAGGAGCCCTAAAAAAGTTTACTAGATGATTTTAGGATTTGCTTTTGCTTAGGACTAGGAAAAATGATCAATCTGTTTGTAATAGTGGTCAATACTTTCTACTGCTATCTGAATGTTAATTATGACCTAATGCTTTGTTCCCATTGTATTCTTGTGTATACCCGCTTCATGAAATGTTTAGAATGGAAAATGCCCACCTAGCAATGAATTAAGATATTGATAAATGTATGAAAAATGAATGTGTAAATATTTTCTATGATCCTACTGGATCATAGGAATGTCTTCAGCTAATGCTAAAATGGTCGTCTGTCGTAAATTGACAGCAATGGGTTAGCATTTAGCTGAAGCCATCCTGTATTTAGAAGTTATCTTATCCGCTTTGTGAAAGCTATTTTTTATTTCTGGCAGCCATTTTGTTTGCCATGTGCTATCCATGTGCTCTGTCCTCCCTCAGTGTTAACTGCTCTCGAAGTCTGCCTAGAGACAAATTATATTTAGCATCTTCCACCTTCGCACATGTTCAGAATTGCCTAGCTAGTAGAATGCACCTGCTTCTCTAGTATAACTGTCAGGCTATTTTGCTGCTGCAAGGAGAAGTACCTCTCCTCCCACTTTGTTGAGCAAGCAGATCTTGTATGCCCATCTTAGTCATTTTTGCATGCTTACATGAGCCAGGACTGCCCCTTGGTCTTATGCTGAGTATGTAACCCTAAGCATATATAAAGCCCCAGTTTTCTGTACTCCTTAGACTTAAGCATGGGCGGATCTAGCGGATCTCGCGTACGCGAACTTGCGGATTTACGGATTCGCAATCCGCGAAGATCCGCGAACTCTAGCGGATTTGCGGATTTTCCCGTTTTTTGTGTTGGCGCGCGTTCGCGCCGATTTTGGGACAAGTTTGCAATTGCGAACTTACTTTTCGGCTCGCAACGGCCGCGACTCTGTTGTTTCTACGTCTGGTTTATCATCACAGGTTCACAGCACCCTCTGTTTCACCACTGCCACCCTCTGGGACACCCATGCCACCCTCTGGTACATCCTCACTGCCACCCATTAGGTTTATTTATCACTGTAGATTATGGTGGTTGAAAAAAGCAAGCACACCTGCCCTTCTTCAACTGCCATCAATTAATTTGTGGGTCATTAATGTGTCAGTAATTTTGAAACTTCCAGTCTGGCTGGCACCTGCTTCCTTCCTTATCTGTAATTTGCTTTTTGTTGCAGTGAAATTTTTTTTCACAGGACCTTTATGGTCTACTTGTAGCTATTCTATGAGCCTGCTGTTTGGGTCATAGCAGGGTCATAGAATAGTTGCAAACTCTGGAGGGGCCCCTCAGGAAGCACTACCTTGAATGTTACTAATGTTAAGTTTGAACTTTTGCACCTGCTCATTGCTTTCAGTTTAGCTAAAATCGTTTTTTTCTGCAATTTCGCGCGTTTTTTTTGGCTCGAATCCGTGCGAGATCGATTTCGGAAGCCGCGAATACGTGCGAATACAAAATTGTTTTTTGTGCGACGTGTATGTTCGCGTGATCTTGCGCGTGTTCGCGAGGCGCTTCTAGCTATACGTTTGCCAAGTTACCCTATCGGTCGTACACGGGCGCGGCCATCTTGTTGGCGTGACGTAATTCCGTTTCCGGCCGCTATGTGTAATCTCGCAAAGTGTGCTGCTCGCTAGTACAATTTCGCGCGTACTCGCAAGGAAAATCTCGCGCGAACTTACCCACGCGGTCGTGAACGGGCGCGGCCATCTTGTTTCTCATTCATTGCTATGGTTCTGGGCATGCTTTCTCTATCCTCTCTCAATCTCTGCCATCCTTTGCTTGTTTGAAGTTTTTTTGATCTAATTTTACTTATTATCTATCCCTCTATTTTTCTAGCTCTATATTTTTGTGTTTTCTGCAGCTTTTAGTTACTTTTAAACTACTTTTTTAAACTCTTTTCTTTTCTTCTTCACTATTCTATTTCTTGTTTATCATTTAACTCTATTTCTGCCCAGACCATGGTAAAGGGAGCCGGGAAGCACCCTGAGAAGGGGAAGGGTCCCGCACCCCGTGCCCGGCTCCCGTGTGGGCGTTTAAGGGGGGAGCAAGTGGTCCCGAGGGAGATCTTCAGCGCGGAGGAAGTGGCGGCACTGATCTTCCACGTCCAGCGCCGCCTCCCCAAGACGATCCTGGGAGGCGGCAAGATCGCGACTGGCTATGGCATCCGGGAGCGTCGCAAGCGGTGGGAGAAGGTGTGCCGGGCCATGTACAAGATCTCTGGGGTCCGGCGCACATATAACCAGGCCACCCACCGCTGGACCGATGTCATGGACCGGGAGCGGGACTTGCTGGACGCGCTCGGCGTAGAGGTCCCCGGGCTTGGTGAGTAGTAGTAGTAGTACATTTACTACTCTGTTTTATCCTGCTCTGTTATTTGCAAATCTTTGTTCTTTACCAAGAGCAATAATGCTGCCGATTACATTGAGGTAAATTATATTTCAAAATCTTCTATGCATTTCAGGTGCACTGCTCTCCTTCTCAGTAGCCTTGCTTGCTACTATGCTTCTTTGTTTTGTATGTTGTGTTCAGAAGCATTTCATTGGCCTGAGAAATTATGTATGAGTGTAGTGTAAAGATAAGAACTGCGTAATGCTAGACAGTAAGGGTCATATTTTCAATTACCGGCGCATCCCTGCAAAGTAGCAGGGATGCGGCAGTAATTGTGTGCCATGCCACCACCACCCATTGGCCCAAAACGTCACAGAAGCCTTACGCATCTGTGCCGTAAAGGCAGCGCATTGCTGGAGTTGCGTGCCAACGATGGCGCAGCTCCAGCAATGCTCTGGGGTACCCTATCTCCCCAATGCTGCATCAAGCCGTACGTCGGCTTCAAGCGCGCAGGGTTTGAGTCATGCATCATTGTCCTAAAAGTGACTGATTGACATCTTGTCGATTTCCCTCAGCCACTTTTAGGATTCGTTCCTGCGCAGGTACGCCCTCCCTTGCGCCGGAACGCCCCCTGATGGCGCAGGGCTTTACAACGTGATGCATCGCCCATATGCCCATATGTGTTTTTTTTTAATATATACGCCGCACCAACACCATGGCGAGTCTTTTGTTCTGCCGCTGCGTCACAAAAGGCACGCAACAATGGAGGAAAATGAGCCGCAACTTCCGCAAGGGACTTCTAAATCAGCCCCAACAGACTGAAGTCCAGTCCTTCCTTTAGACACATGGCTATAAGAAGAAATAGTGGCGGTGGTGGCGGGTGGATTGATAGTTTGAGTATTCACTGATATGCAAGCAGGATGGACTTTGTCTGTCACTTCGCGTGCTGCGCACTGCTGCCTGCAGTGCCAGGCCTAGGCAAACCTCTTTAGTAGTCTGTTTATTGAGTTACATAGGAACTTTCTAAGTCAACGTTCCGCAAATCAGGCAATACGAATAACGTAGTATACCACATGAGATAGATCCCGTGGCATAGTTGTCTATCTATTTGCTATTTTTCCAAAATATTTTGTTATTGTTCTTTTGAAATGTTTGATTTGGTTGAAAAATCTCATTCATGTTTTCTGGTTTTTCTTTCTTTCATGTTGTACATCAGCTCCCCCCAAGGGCAAGAGGACACAGGAGGAGGGTGCTGAGGATGCAGGCCAGGATCGGGCAGGCGAGGGCTCCTTTGCTGGCCCCAGTAAGTTTACATTTTAATAAACAGTACCTATTTTTTCCTAGCGTTCCTCATTCGATTTTTTCTAAATCGTCTTTGATCTTCTTGTAGACTGGATATAAATTCTTATCCTGCCTCGAATATGACTCCCTGTGGTATTACTAGACTATTCTTATTAGTCTGTCTGTGTAGCTAACTAAGATTGGACATTTGGCAATTCCATTGGACTCCCATTATATTCAGCAATACCTCTATGCACTGTCTCCTTACTGACTAGATAGTGTGGCAGAGTCATTCAGCTCCCGAAGTCACCGATTATAGATCCCCAATGATCTCTAGATTATCGTACGCAGGACAAGAGAGTAGTACGGAGTCACAGCACAGTCAAGAAGTGTCAGAGGCACTCATGCTTGCAAAAATTCCAAAACCTTTAGCTCATCCACTCTAGTCTGGAGGAACAAAAACCACAGAGTCTATTTAAGTTTAAAAGCTTTATTAAAAGTAAACACATTTATTAAAATCTACTTTGTCATAAAACTATTTAACTGAAAATGGAAAAGTGGTTAGTGCTTATGATAAATTGGACACATTTCTTGTGGTCGAGCCGCGCTCTCACCTGGTTTGAACTTGATCCTGGTCGTGTTCTTAGGAGTCAAGCTTCTGTCTGTTAGGAGAAAAAGTGGTGCGTGTTAAAAATCAAAAGCAAGCATTCATCAGTTGTGCATAAAAGTGCAGCAAGACAACAGCCTTCCCTGGAAAATGGGACATTTTTACTATGGAGTAGACAGTCACAAATTATTACATTGTATTCTGTTTTTTTAACATTTCTCCTAGACCAAATATTATATAGTAGTGAGTGGTGTATTCTAACATTCTTAAATGTACTTCGTAGGTGTAACATCTGGTGATGGGGCCAGCGCGGAGGTGGCTGTGTTGGGCGAGGACTCGGAGGACTCTGGGGAGGAGGCGGTGCAAGAGCCGGCGGACGGTCCTGTGGGGGTTCAAACGGTGGTGGCGGAAACAGGTAAGCTATATATTCCTTACTTATTGAGATTGAAGACTGCATAGTGTGCTTTCTGCACGGGTGTATTACAATTACAAATCAACCAGGTAGTAGCCTCCTCGAAATGTACTTCGACTTAGCTGTGAAGTTTTTGGTGAGAAGAATCCCAATAAGTTCTTAGACGAACGTGATGGATGGGATGAACGAAAAGCGAAAGAAGGGTGTAAGTAAGTGGGACGCGAACTTGTATGATGGCTGGCAAAGAAGAACGATATGTGTTTGCTTGGCCCCCGAGGTGGCTGGGAAGGAAAGAATATGGTATGGTGCATGGCTGGGTCAATGATGAAGCAAGGATGGGTGGAAGGACAGCAGCCTGGGTGGGTGAAACAGAAACTGTATGTGTGCGTATACTTTGACTGAATGGAAGCCCGGAGCATGGTATTCTCTGAGTCTTAGATAGCACATGTGTATCTAGAGAGAGTAGATGGTCGCCAGGTGAAGTAAGTGTTACCTTGAAGAGCATGTACCACCGCACCCGCACGTCCGTTCCAGTGCAGGGAAGGCAAGGAAAAGAAATTGTAAATGTGTCCAATACTACCATGAATAGTAGCAGTACTTTGTATTGCGTTTGCAATCACAGCATATATCTGGTTATTACGGTGGACACTCCGTACCTCTCTTAATAACTTTAGTTTACTTGTAGTACGTCATTCATGTGTGGGTGTATCACTGTTCACTCAATATTAAGCAAAGCACCTAAAGTCATCTCATATGTCATCAAATACGTCCCATGTGAAGTGATAGATAATCAAATTAGTTAGCTTCTTCATTTTCCTTTTCTAGTACTCATTTGCACTGTAGGGTGAAAGGTAAATTAATTAAGCAGTAGCCCTTGTAACAGAGTATTCTCAGTGCCACCCGTAATAGAAAAGTAATAGCTTCACCACCTGCATGTACTGGACCGGTACAGTAACGCAAGTCTGTCTCACTCATCATGGTGTGCAACTTTTTTTCTCGGGTGCAAGTTCACTGTGCTGTCCATGTCATTCTGCCGGCTTGCATAAGATAACGTAACAATTTCCCTAAACAAGAGAGAAGAAGAAGAATAAGACTGGTGTACTGTCATAGTCGACTGTAATGGAAGTCCATAGTGGTCGTAGAATTTGTTCATTAAACTACCACTAATGTTAGAGCAAGGATGCAGAAGTGGGAGGTTACATAGATACTGTCCTCAATAGTTATGTACTGTGCTTTCAATTTGCTACTTGTACTCTGTGACCCAACTTTCGGCTCAATCACTTTGTGTTATTAATAAGGAGCATTGGTTACAGACTATGTCTTTCTTTCTTCATATAGTTGCTCCTTCCAAATCAACAACAAGGAGGGAGCAGGCTAGATTGGCCCGGCAACGGAGGCTGGAGGCCACTGTCGCCGAATATCGGCGGCTGGTGGCCCTGGAGGAGGAGGAGGACACGCAGTCGAGCGGGGCAACAACGACATCCTCGACTGTGACCACTGCATCCTCCTCCGTGACTAAGCCAGCAGGACCGAGCCGGGCTAAGAAAGATGACCGCCACCGCCAAGCAACCGAAATACCAGCTGCCCCCCACAGGAGCTGCAAGGACCGCCAACGCCGCCTACGAGTCCGCATGTCCAACCTGGAGCAGGAGGTCCTGAAGTATAAGAACTTGGTTAAGGGCCTCCGCTCCGAGCTTGCCACCCTCCGCAAGGAGTATGATGCCCATGCCGCATCATGCACCAGCACCAGCACCCTCCAGTAGTGGAGTGTCCCTTGCCCTTTTTTTATAGACTTTTGGGGGGTGGGATTTGGGAGTTGGGATCGTTTTGGGACGTTTCAGAGACAATCGTTGGGGTTAGGGTGGGTGAGGGAGATTATTTTGTTAGGGCTAAATAAATATATTTTTAAACTTTATCTGACCATACCTGTTTTTTACTGCTTTTCAGTCTGGTGGGTGGGGGGCGGGGGTGTAACAGTAACTTTGTTTTCCTGAACAGTCGTAGGACTTTAGTAGTACAACCGTCAATCTCTTGTCTACTCTGAAATAATACTCCATTATACTACCTCCCACCAAACGCTTATCTTACCTGTAATTTGTGTTAGAAATTAGGGCTAGGCCCAGGGCTGGCTCCAGGTGAAATGGGGATTAACGTTGTCAATCCTGGGCGGGTGACATTTCCTCATTGCGGTGGTACTAGTGGTGTGACACAGTGGCAGTTGCATGCCTATGGAAAAAAAGAAAACAAAACCTTGTTTGTCCTCCTTACTGTAGCATTACAACGGTTACGGTACGATCGAGAAAATAGCAGGTGACAGTACACTAGAACAGTGCCATAATGTAGCCTAACAAATGGTAAAGTATTTGCTTGCAAGTATAACTAGTACTTGCGTTGAATTTATTTGACATTGGCTACTACTACTAGAAGATATAGTACTGAAGCTGAGTAAGTCTAGAAGATATCCTCGTATTCCTTCACCAGCCTGTTGCTATGACCTTATCCTCCCCAGCAAGTGTGTGGAATTATTGATGTCATTTTAGTCAGACATCAAGCAAAACAACACAGCCCGGGGGAAGAGGGTTAGGGTTTGTAAAATGGATGGGAATGGGGGTTTCTTTTTGGGTAGGTTTTGTTGAGAGAAGAAAAAAAAAGCAGAGCATGGACAAACAATAATTGAAGATACAGACAATCTTTGGTTACAAACTAAAGGTAAGCACATGCAGTCACACTCATAGAATAAAAGACAACAATGGATACTGTATCTGTATTGCGTATGTTGTTGGAGTTGTCCTGTTGAATTTGGTAAGTAAGTTGCATGCAGCAAACAATTCCTCTTATTGGCGGCACTCCTCCATTCCAGCTGACGCTTCGTCCATCAATGTGGTGACCACTGACAGAAGACACCCTGTCCACTGCCTGCCTGGCGGATGTTGACTGAAACCCGGCCTGTAATTATTGAACGGAAAACAGGAAGTGCTATTACAATACCACTGATAAATAAATAAAAGGTATGTACGCTGTGTGGTTCAAAAAGTGACACTTTGATTTCCCTAATAGACAGTACAATATTTTTGAAATTGCGTGCTCTATCTGAGTCACCTTTTTAAGGATCAATAAGTATGGCCAAAATATTTTAGCGGATCTTTCCCCTCAAGGTAGGTGTACTACTGTGTTTTAGAACAAAATTTGACCTTCCCAGCAATGCTCCCACCAAGACCCTTACTAAAGCCAGTCGCAAAAATGTAGAAGAACCCCAATCAGATCTCCAAAAACGATGCCTAGCAGAAAAATGGTTACAAAACGTACTTTGAAAGTAACAGTAGGCCCAAATACAGACCGTGGATTGTATTCAAACCACTTGCAAGCAAGCAAAAGTATCCATAGCCAGCATCGCTCCAACAGTGCTCTACAACAACAGAACTGCGTTGCAATAGAACCCCCCGAAACACATGCAATCCTGCTGCTAGGGCTAACCCTAACGAACCCTAACTTACAAAAAGTGCCAAAACTGGTGTTTCCTTATGGATTTTGTCCAACAAACTTCTATCCGGTATTAGACCTTCCCAGGAATGCCCCAGGCAAGACCCGCCAACCCACCCGCAAAAAAACACCCGACAACACCCCCAAACAGCGAAAAAGCTAAATCTCATACTTACAATGTCTCTCGGCCTTCGGTCCAAACGCGGCGCTGTGCAGCTAGGTCATCATCATCATCATCAATCATCATAACTCCTGTTTTCCACCACGGATTTCCTGAAAAGCAAATGCAATCAAGATTAGACTGTCGCAGCAGTGCTTCGACAGAGACCCCGGCCGCAACCCACCCACGAACAGCAGGAAGCCCCCCAAAACGCTACATTGAGCAAGATGTCAGAAGAAATAGCAAAAAAAAGGCTGTTCCTTATGGATTTTGTCCAAAACACTTCTATCCGGTATTAGACCTTCCCAGGAATGCCCCAGGCAAGACCCGCCAACCCACCCGCAAAAAAACACCCGACAACACCCCCAAACAGCGAAAAAGCTAAATCTCATACTTACAATGTCTCTCGGCCTTCGGTCCAAACGCGGCGCTGTGCAGCTAGGTCATCATCATCATCATCAATCATCATAACTCCTGTTTTCCAGCACGGATTTCCTGAAAAGCAAATGCAATCAAGATTAGACTGTCGCAGGCTCGCAGCAGTGCTTCGACAGACAACAAAAATTACCCACAAACACCCGGAACCCCGCCAAAGAGCACCTCAAAGTCAAGCAAGTCAGCAAAAACGGCAAGAAATTTCCACCTCATATTTGGTCCAAAACACTTTTGTCCATTATTAGAGCTTCACAGCAATGGGCCCAAATCCGTCAACTCACCCGCAAAGAAGTACAACACCCCCACAAGTGCTGAGTCTTTCTTCATTGGGCGTGATCCAGCACTCTGCTTGGAGGGAAATCGCAGTCTGGAGGAGGAGGATAGAGGAGCATGTTCTTCAGAACTTGTGAACCTGAGGAATGTAGACTGCGGCACCTTCAAATCAATAAGCAAACAAGTGAAGACAGTTCTGATGATGGTCTTGTTTTTGGGATTAGGTGATTAAAGTTTGAATTAAATTTACTGTGCAAAACAAAGAAAGAGAGACACAAAGCACACAGGAATAAAAGTGAATAAGGACGAAAAAGAAAGTTCTTGATTGATTGTCTCATTTTCAGGGCTCGGTGTCAGGGAATAAGAACAAGATTTCGTCATCATACTCTGCGAATTCAGGCTGGATGAGGTCAGTGCCACCGAACAGAGAAAAAATCCCCTCATCTACGTTGCCGTCCTCCTCGTCTTCAAGCGGCGTGCTTTCTCGTACTTTGTAATCTGGTGGTATGAGGTGCTGATTCATCTTGATCATTGTTAGCCCTCCACATTTTTGGGCGAGAGGCGGCTCCGTTTGGGAGTTACAATGCCACCAGCAGCACTGAAAACACGTTCAGAAGACACACTTGCGAGTGGGCAAGACAAATAGTTTATAGCCAGGTTGAAGAGCTGTGGCCACAATTGTTTTTTGCCATGCCAATACTGCAATGGCTCATCATTAAGGAAGACCTCTGTTGAGTCATTCAGATAGTCCTGCACCATCGACTCAAGGTCATCAACTGTTCCTCCACTTTGCTTACTTTTTGCTGTGCCTGTGACATTTTTTCGAGAACCATACCCCATCAAACTTAGCCAATCCTCCTCCGCAGCCACTGTTAGTGTTGTCATTGTGTGTGGTGCAGATGATCCAGTTGCCGGTGTCTTTAACGGCTGAGAGGTCACTTGTGCCCCAGCCACAGGTGCAGAAGTGGATTCTTGTGACTGGGGATGGCCTGCTGATGCTGATGCTGATGTACTGGCTTCTCCTTCAATAACCTGCCGTTCTTTTTCAAACCTCTTGGCTGACCAGGCTAACCAATGTTTGTATTTTTGAACATCTGCATCAGCAAAAGGAAAGAATGCTTCGCCTGCCAGCGCCTTTTTGTAGCGTGGATCCAGAATAGTAGCACAAATGTAATGCTGATCTGACTTGATCTTTTGAAGACGTTCATCACCACGTAGGCGCTCTAATAATTTCTCAGACAAAATAAAATGGTCTTTTTGTTTTTCATCTTTTTCAAACTCAGAAGACACCGCCATCAGTTGGTGCTCCAGCATGCACAACAATGGGATAGCTTTTCCCAAATTACAGTCCTCCTGGCTGACTGCACGCGTGAAGAACTCAAAAGGACGAAGCATGTCTGTCAGGCTTTTAACTATGTCCCATTGCGCCGCACTCATCCGCAGGTCCTCCTTCTGAGATGTACCCTCTGTGAAGAAATAGTGATCGAGTACCGTATACTGCTCATACAGACGCTCAAGCATGTAGAAGGTTGAGTTCCAACGTGTTGCCACCTCCTGGATGAGTGCTTTCACTGGCATTCCACGTTGAAGAAGCAGTCTCCGCAGATGCTTCCGGGCCTTACAAGAATGGCTGAAATGGTTGCACATTTTGCGGCAGGTGGCCATTACCTCGAACGCTGGACTCTGTTTATCACTCAAGAATTTTTGAACTACCAGGTTGATACAGTGCGCCAAACACGGCACTCTAACATGGTCACCCATGAACATGGCCTTAACTACATTGGCGCCATTATCGGTGGAAACATAACCAATCTTGCGTTTTAGGGGGGATAGCATTGTCAAGACCTTTTTGTTAAACTCTTCCAAAAGGTTTTCTGCTGTGTGACTTTTCTCCAAGCCAAACATGGCTAGTGTTGCATGTTTCCGAGCAGCTTTGAAAACTTTGTCCGGGTCAACACCTGCGTTTAGCTTTGCTTTAACACCTGAAAAAGAGACCCAGTGTGCAGTGATGCACATGTAATCAGTGCCTGGGCCACTGGTCCACATGTCTGTTGTCAGATGTATTGTGTGAACAGCACTCTTCTGCAAAGCTGCCACAATCGCCTGCAGCACATCTTCATGTAGTGCTGGAACCGCAACTCTGGCAAAATAGAACCGGCTCGGAACCTTCCATTTAGGGCAGAGCGTTGCCACTAATTCAAGAAAACCTACCGCTTCTACAAAAGAAAAAGGTAGAAGGTCCACAGCTAGCATTTTAGCCAGCTTAGTGTTATACAGACGCGTCAGTGGGTGGTTGCGTTCATATGGCACGTCTGAAGTAAGCATTGTTCTAATGTTGCCCTGGACCAAGCATTTACGGGCTGATAATGACTTCGTTGACCCAATTTTGCTCGCTGGTGAACTTTTGTGCGTTGGTGTCTCACTCGCTCCAACACTCTTAGTGTGCCTCACATTGGGTGTGCTGCTGACAGGGGTACTGGGTGTAAGGGAAGTGTTTGACACGTCTTCTTCCTCCTCGTCATCATCAGATGAAACATCAACGTTTCCTTGAATTTGCCCTTTCTTGATCGCATCTAGGTGCGCAAACCATCTGACAGTGTGCTTTCTCTCAAGATGACCTCTCTGGCCGCCGGTACCATAGTTGGTATCTGACTTACCACGACTAACTGCAAGCTTACAAAGGGTACAAATGGCAAACTTTGGATTTTTTGGACAAACAGTAAAGAAGTCCCAAACTGGGGACTTGAAGTGTCTGTGGGACCTGGAGGAGGCGGTGATACTGGTGGTGGTGGTCATGAAGCTAATGCCAGATGAAGTGGAGGATCTGGATTGCCCAACTTTTGTACGTTTTGCACTTTCACCGCCACTAATTAAGGTCGAGGTTGACGGAGGTCTCTTCTTGCCAGAAAGAAATATGGAAGCGGGACGAGTTGGTGTACTACTTAACTCCAATGATTGTGGTGTTTCCACTGCCTCCTCATCGACAACATCATCATCATCATCACGCTCAGCAGCTCTTCGGGCTAGGGTCAAAATGTCTGTTTGCTGCATGCCCGCTGGGGCTGCAGTGACCTTTATGATGACTGGGTCGTCGTTGGCAGAGTCTTCATCAGCAGCAGTATCCGCCACTTCTTGTTGAGCCTCATCACACTCCATAACTCTGAGACTTTGGACGAGCTTCCTTTTACGCTTAACTACCTTTGTTGGATCATGGTGTGCCTCACTCTCAGACGGCTGTGGTGCTGGTTCCCAAGTTTGATCCGTATCATCAGAAGGAGGTGTGCTTGAAGAGGATGTAGACACCACCCTTGATCTCTTCCTTGCTAGGGGTGTGGAAGACAATGAAGGATCATCAGGAGGAGTGGCTTCCTCAAATGATACCTCGCCTTGATTGTCGATTTCCTGATGTGCCCCTACTTCGGGAGGAACAACTATTGTGGGCACTTGTGACCCTCCATGCACCTCTGCTTGCGCATCTCCTTGCGCTGCCTCTCCTTCCACATGTACTTGGGCTTGTACTTGCACATGTGATTGTTGTTGCGGCTGTGGTTGTTCAACACTCGTCAGATGAGCTACAACAACCTGTGTTGATTGAGGGACATTGCTGCTGCTTTCTTGCGATGAGCCAACATCACTGGTCGATGGTGATTGAAGAACTATACTGGCTGCCTCTGCAGCACTCAAGGGCTTGGACTTAAGTTGGCGTGGTGGTGGTGGTGGCACTGAGCCCAATGGAGCGGGGGTGCTGCTGCCAGCTTGGTCCCCAGCAGATCCCGCTGCTGCTGCTGCAGTCATACTTTTTTTTTTACTCCCAAAAAAAGGGGCGGGCGGCACACCAGTGTCCTTGGTAACTTGCTTCTTCTGCTCCTTACTGGCACCTTTCTTGCTAGAGGAGCTACGGGTTACTTTTTTTGGGGCCATCTTCTTCAGAGCAGGTCAGCAGGCAGCAGTTGCACGAGTTGCAGAGGGTTCTGTGTCCAGACGTGACGTCGCGTGACGTTATGCTGCACACACCGCTGCAGGACTTCTTCCTGGCACTGGTGGTTCTTTTGAGTCTTCTTGTGCACCTAAAAGCAATGGAAGACAGAGGAACATCAGTTCAGTTATACACCCCAAAAAATCGACAAAACACAGAAAAATGAGTACAATCCCATGCCATCCATGATGTTTACATTGAAGACACCCCACAGAAAGACTAGGGACATGCAAGTATGCAACACTCACTACCCCTGGGCATAATGGATGAAAAGTAGGCAAAATAGGTGCAGGCCTCAGACACTGCCTCTCCTCAAAATGGCCCCTTACACCCCAAGCACATGTTGCCTGTACCAGCCAGCACTCAAGATGGCCACCACCACCACCCACATGGCTAGTCCACATCTACAGTACACCCCCAAAAAACAGAAAAACAGCCAGAAATCACCACAATCCAATGCCATCCATGATGTTTACATTAAAGAGAGTGAGACCACACCACAGGCACACTCAGTCCATGCACCACCACCCCTGGGCAAAAGGCCACACCAGCACCCCCCCAAAAACGGCAAAAAACAATAAAATCAGCACAATCCCAGCCCATCCATGGCCTCAATTATGTTTAAATTCAAGAAGACACCCCACAGAAAGACTAGGCCCATGCAACACTCACCAACCCTGGGCATAATGGATGAAAAGTAGGCAAAATAAGTGCAGGCCTCAGACACTGCCTCTCCTCAAAATGGCCCCTCCTTTACACCCCAAGCACATGTTGCCTGTACCAGCCAGCACTCAAGATGGCCACCACCACCACCCACATGGCCAGTCCACATCAACAGTACACCCCCAAAAAACAGAAAAACAGCCAGAAATCACCACAATCCAATGCCATCCATGATGTTTACATTAAAGAGAGTGAGACCACACCACAGGCACACTCAGTCCATGCACCACCACCCCTGGGCAAAAGGCCACACCAGCACCCCCCCAAAAACGACAAAAAACAATAAAATCAGCACAATCCCAGCCCATCCATGGCCTCAATTATGTTTAAATTCAAGAAGACACCCCACAGAAAGACTAGGCCCATGCAACACTCACCACCCCTGGCCAAA
Organism: Lissotriton helveticus; assembly: GCF_964261635.1. NCBI lineage: Eukaryota > Metazoa > Chordata > Amphibia > Caudata > Salamandridae > Lissotriton > Lissotriton helveticus. The sequence continues at coordinate 1,176,811,341 of NC_136059.1, forward strand.
GGGCCCCACCAGCAGCCCCAAAAAAACGACAAAAAACAATAAAATCAGCACAATCCCAGCCCATCCATGGCCTCAATGGTGTTTAAATTCAAGAAGACACCCCTCAGAAACACTAGGCCCATGCACACTCACTACCCCTGGGCATAATGGATGAAAAGTAGGCAAAATAAGTGCAGGCCTCAGACACTGCCTCTCCTCAAAATGGCCCCTCCCTTACACCCCAAGCACATGTTGCCTGTACCAGCCAGCACTCAAGATGGCCACCACCACCACCCACATGGCCAGTCCACATCAACAGTACACCCCCAAAAAACAGAAAAACAGCCAGAAATCACCACAATCCAATGCCATCCATGATGTTTACATTAAAGAGAGTGAGACCACACCACAGGCACACTCAGTCCATGCACCACCACCCCTGGGCAAAAGGCCACACCAGCACCCCCCCAAAAACGACAAAAAACAATAAAATCAGCACAATCCCAGCCCATCCATGGCCTCAATGGTGTTTAAATTCAAGAAGACACCCCTCAGAAACACTAGGCCCATGCACACTCACTACCCCTGGGCATAATGGATGAAAAGTAGGCAAAATAAGTGCAGGCCTCAGACACTGCCTCTCCTCAAAATGGCCCCTCCCTTACACCCCAAGCACATGTTGCCTGTACCAGCCAGCACTCAAGATGGCCACCACCACCACCCACATGGCCAGTCCACATCAACAGTACACCCCCAAAAAACAGAAAAACAGCCAGAAATCACCACAATCCAATGCCATCCATGATGTTTACATTAAAGAGAGTGAGACCACACCACAGGCACACTCAGTCCATGCACCACCACCCCTGGGCAAAAGGCCACACCAGCACCCCCCCAAAAACGACAAAAAACAATAAAATCAGCACAATCCCAGCCCATCCATGGCCTCAATTATGTTTAAATTCAAGAAGACACCCCACAGAAAGACTAGGCCCATGCAACACTCACCACCCCTGGGCATAATGGATGAAAAGTAGGCAAAATAAGTGCAGGCCTCAGACACTGCCTCTCCTCAAAATGGCCCCTCCCTTACACCCCAAGCACATGTTGCCTGTACCAGCCAGCACTCAAGATGGCCACCACCACCACCCACATGGCCAGTCCACATCAACAGTACACCCCCAAAAAACAGAAAAACAGCCAGAAATCACCACAATCCAATGCCATCCATGATGTTTACATTAAAGAGAGTGAGACCACACCACAGGCACACTCAGTCCATGCACCACCACCCCTGGGCAAAAGGCCACACCAGCACCCCCCCAAAAACGACAAAAAACAATAAAATCAGCACAATCCCAGCCCATCCATGGCCTCAATTATGTTTAAATTCAAGAAGACACCCCACAGAAAGACTAGGCCCATGCAACACTCACCACCCCTGGGCAAAGGGCCCCACCAGCAGGCCCAAAAAAACGACAAAAATCAGCACAATCCCAGCCCATCCATGGCCTCAATGGTGTTTAAATTCAACAAAACATTTGTATCATGCACCCCTAACCAACCCTGGTCCTACTGGATACTGTGGCTACCCACAATATAATTTATTTAATGTTCTGAAAAAGTTCCAAAATTTTACTTGCAGCAACTGTAATGCCCCAAACAAACTTACTTGTGAAAGTTGATTTCTAATCCAAAAGTGATCCAAAGACAGTCAAAAAGGCCTCAAATCCAAATATCCAGCAGCACCCACAAAAAGTAATCCTTCCAGCTCCAGATCCAAATGAAAGTGACCAGGAGATGGACAAAGCACTGGGAGGAGCCTGCTGGACAGGAACAGGAAGTTGGAGACTGTGGGGCACTTCCTTCCTCCCCCCCCCCCAAAATGGACTCCTTGCAAAAAAAAAGGCCATGCAAATGTCAACCTGAGGAGTGATTCTGATAAAAATCATAATTTTCTGAAGGTTTATCCTGTTTGCTGGTGATTTTCTTGTGCGAAATTGCAAAATCTCTATTTCGCAAGTGCGAGATTGTTCCTTTCCGCCGCAACTACGTGTTCGCAATTGCGAACTCTCGCGAGGTGTGGTGTGCAAGGTGGCAAGCCGCGAGTACGTATTCGCGGGCGCTAAACTCCCGCGGGAACACGCAGCAAGATCTAAAATGGCGCGTCACTCGCAAAGAAAAACAACTCGGCAAACGCGAAATGACGGAAAGTGAACGCCGTGCACCACGCCGCGCGCCGCAACCAAGCAAAAAATCCGCCGCGAGCGGATTCACGGATTTTCGACAAATTCGCGAGAGTTCGCGGATTGCGAATTTGCCGAAAATCCAAAAAATCCGCGAGCGGAGCGGATTTTACGCCCATGCTTAAGCCTCATTCAGTTGCTAATGCTTCTGTGTGACGTAGTCTCACGCTTTTGAGGTTAATAAAGATGCTCTTTTATATTTCAGCTTCTGTGCCAATTTCTTCTTTGTTGGTTTAAAAGGACCAAGTATCAGTGGGACCCCTGTTTCAGGTGTCAATGTTCTTCACAGCTCTAAAACAATATAATCAGATTTGTAGCTTTAGAAGTCTAACATTGTCAATTAGTATAGACTATTGTGGCTGTCAAAAGATCTGCCACCCAAAAGAAATAGTTAAAAAGATTCATCTGACTCAAAACTCTAGTCTTAACTCCTATGCAGCACGGAGAAACAAGTAGCCAGCTGTTGTGAGCCAACAATATATATTGGAACTCTTTGAAACATGGTGAAGTGTTAGTCCAGTTCCCAACATGTGGCTATTTAAAATATCTACTGTGTGTATTAAAATAGACAAGCCACAGATCATCATACTGAATACGTCTTTCGAAACAGAAACATATTTATCAATGGTGCCACAGTATCGACAACGGCAGGCTACAACAAGGCATTCATTAAACACATCACTCTCGCTAGGATGTGAGCAAAAAATATACGTATTTACAAGCGCGAGTCTACTGCAACACTCACCTATCCGTCCGTACCTCACAACGAAGACTCTCGCTGAGTGGAGGTAAATTGACGGAGAAGTCGACACGTTTAAATACAGAACAAACCAGGTGTCAATAATTTGCCGAACACCTAGCGCGTTTCGATGACGTTGCGTGAAAACTCTACAATATGGATACAGGACTGTTGGGATATGTAGTTCTTGTCTAACTTCCGAATTATACCAAACACATGTATGATTTGTCTTTAACCGAAATCGGGTTAATCCGAACATTTTTGAAAAGATATGGCAACGCGAAAGATACACTATTAACGCCCTAAAGTCTTTTCAGGAAATGGGGCCATGAATGAACTACAAACTACAAAAACCTGCAAGCCTGCTGGGATACGTAGTTCTAATGTGGCTCCGACGGCTATTTGGACTGTAACGAAAGGAAGAAAACCTAGTACTCCTGTTAAATCACATGGAGACAGGTCTATTAAAGAAGCAATCAAGTTTTACCTTGTTTACTAATACAAACACCACTTTACGATGCAGTTTACAAGTATAGCCCTTGTTAAACTGCCTGTAAAGAAATGGCTATAATCCCGCAAGCCTGCTGGGATATGTAGTGCAAAAAAAGTCTAACAAGTGTGTATAACCAATGTGACCACAATAGTTAAAGAATGTGATGTTGTCAGATAAGCCTATATAGAAACCATTATTTAGTGTTAATTAGCAAAGTTTCAATACTCCAGATCACATCCGTGTGAATAACTAAAGCTAAAAAAGATAATATAACTCAAATCTGTTTAACGGTCAGGTGCAAGATAATGCACACAAGATCATGTGGAGGTGTACACCAGAGTCGCCAAATGGGCTAAAAGTATCATGGCTATACCGGCCATCAGACTCAGTAGTCATATTCTCCAAGTCTCGGCTTAGAAAGGTTCTCTTAAAACCAGAACATCAAAGATAGACACAACATGTTCTGGATGATTTTATATATAGGGTCATTGCATCGTGATTGCTGTACTTCTTATTAATATAGATATCCCTTTTAGAACAAGCTAGGGAATGTTTATTTTTGTTTTGTTCCAAGCAACATCCAGGGTATCACATCATTAAGACCAGTGGTGTCGCTGGATAGTCTAAACACCCATCTCTGTTCACGTTGGAATAAATAAGAAGAGATGTCACTAACATGTGGTGGAATGAGAGGTTTCTCTAGAACTGTCCACAGGAAATCTTCAGGCTTATGTTCTTTGTCAACAAAATGTTTTGTCAGTTTCTTTTGACCCTGCGTGTGGTCATTCCCACATAGTGATATCCGCAGGGGCAGGAAATCAAATAAATGACATTCTCACTATTACAATTCATGAAATCTTTCTGTATCCATGCTTTGGAACTGCCGACGTCGATCGTTTTAGTTGGTTTGGTCTGGGCACATACACCACAGGAACCGCAAGGGTAATGGCCCTGTACCTTTGGTAATCCCCACAATCTGGTTTCTTTATCTTGTTTGGTATCTTTTGGTCGCGTGTGCACTAATTTATCCCGTAAATTATGACTCCTTTTCAGTGCAAAAAGGGGAAAAGGTATCTTGTCAGTGCAGCTGTTCAAGATGCGCCAGTATCTTCTTATGCTTTTCTGTATCCCGTTGGTAAGGGCACTGAATGTATGTACAAAAGTTAACCGGCCCAGTGGAGGTTTGTCTACAGATTTCTCAGTCAGGGCTTCTTGGTTATAATTAGTGGCACGTTTTTGGGCCCATTTGATTAGTCTCCTCGGGTATTTTTTCTCTTCTAGTTGTCTAAAGAGATTAGTTGAATGTTCCTCATATTTCTCTATAGTTGAGCAGTTTCTTCGTACTCGCAAAAACTGCCATAGGGCAAGTTTTCACGAAGTGATTTCGGATGTTGGCTATCGAACCGTAACAGTAAGTTCTGAGCCATAGGTTTACAATACAGTTCACTCTGTAACCTGCCCGACACATGAAAAATAGACAGGTCAAGAAACGCGATCTACTGTTTATTTACTTCTACAGTGAACCTCAGGAATTGATTTCAACTGTTAAGCCAGTATTTGAAATTAGCCACCGATTCTAGGGTACCTCGCCATATGACAAAAACGTCATCGATATAACGTTTCCAACAACGAATCGATTCAAAAAATGGATTTGTATTGTTGAGGATATGTACCTGCTCACAGTTGTTGACATAAAGGTTAGCCAAGCTTGGCGCAAAAATACTGCCCATGCTTGTGCGACACTTGGAGGTAGATGGTCTCCTCGAATTTAAAGAAATTCTCTTTCATTGCTAAACGTGCCAAGGATATAATGAAAGCCACTGGTGTTCTGGAATTTAACTCAGTGTTGGTCAGGATCTGAGAGATGGTGTCTATTGTTTCATCCTGTGGTATTGATGTATAGAGTGATTCGACATCAAGGGGCCAATTCCGATCCGGTAAAATCCTCCCCGAATCGCAGTACGGTCCGTTTTTCCCATACGATTTGTACACCTACACCGTCCCCGTACGTACGATGAAGACGATCCTAACCCAAAGCATTTCAACATACGATTCTTAACAAACACCATACAAACTAAAAATACATACGATTCCTATCCTGGTCATGCTGTATGCGCCGTCCTTACGTAAACAGGCATCAGTTTCCGGCACAGCAAGTACGATTCGTCTCGTCGACGCTCCGTAGGACCCTATTGCTACAGGAGCTGAAAACTACCGTAAAACCAGATTCCGGTCCAAACCGCACCCTGGTACGCCACAGACACGCCATGAACCCCATCGACCGTGTCATCTCAGTCCTGTACGCCTACGACCTGGTGCACAGAAACCGACGACGACACAGACGGTGAGTACAACGTACCGCAACAACGGAAGTGTGCATGTACGGTGCGTCACATGCTCGCATACATCACCATTCCAATAGTGATACGAGCCGCACACATGCCCTGAATGTTGGGGTACGGTGCGTAAGACGTTCGCGTATACCACCATTACAATAGTAATACGAGCCGCACACATGCCATGAATGTTGGGCTACGGTGCGTCACACGCTCGCGTATATCACCATTGCAATAGTGGTACGTGCCCCACACACACCATGAATGTTGAGATACGGTGCGTGACATCTGAGGGGTGGGTGTATATGACTCCCAGCAGTGCCCAACAGTATGGGGGTGGGTATATATGACTCCCAGCAGTGCCCAACAGTGTATTGGTGGGTGTATATGACTCCCAGCAGTGCCCAGACATGGGAGGGGGTGGATATGACTCCCAGCAGTGCCCAGACATGGGAGGGGGGTGTGGATATGACTCCCAGCAGTGCCCAGACATAGGAGGGGGGTGTGGATATGACTCCCAGCAGTGCCCAGACACGACAGGGGTGGGTGGATATGACTCCCAGCAGTGCCCAGACATAGGAAGGGGGTGTGGATATGACTCCCAGCAGTGCCCAGACATGACAGGGGTGGGTGGATATCACTCCCAGCAGTGCCCAGACATGACAGGGGTGGGTGCAGAGGACTCTCAGCAGTGCCCAGACATGACAGGGGTGTGCAGATATGACTCCCAGCAGTGCCCAGACATAGGAGGTAGGTGTGGATATCACTCCCAGCAGTGCCCAGACATGACGGGGGTGTGTGCAGAGGACTCCCAGCAGTGTCCAGACATAGGAGGGGGTGTGGATATGACTCCCAGCAGTGCCCGGACATGACAGGGGTGGGTGGATATGACTCCCAGCAGTGCCCAGACATAGGAGGGGGGTGTGGATATGACTCCCAGCAGTGCCCAGACATGACAGGGGTGGGTGCAGAGGGCTTCCAGCAGTGCCCAGACATGACAGGGGTGGGTGGATATGACTCCCAGCAGTGCCCAGACATGACAGGGGTGGGTGCATAGGACTCCCAGCAGTGCCCAGACATGACAGGGGTGGGTGGATATCACTCCCAGCAGTGCCCAGACATGACAGGGGTGGGTGCAGATATGACTCCCAGCAGTGCCCAGACATAGGCGGGGGGTGGATATGACTCCCAGCAGTGCCCAGACATAGGAGGTAGGTGTGGATATCACTCCCAGCAGTGCCCAGACATGACGGGGGTGTGTGCAGAGGACTCCCAGCAGTGTCCAGACATAGGAGGGGGTGTGGATATGACTCCCAGCAGTGCCCGGACATGACAGGGGTGGGTGGATATCACTCCCAGCAGTGCCCAGACATGACAGGGGTGGGTGCAGAGGACTCTCAGCAGTGCCCAGACATGACAGGGGTGTGCAGATATGACTCCCAGCAGTGCCCAGACATAGGCGGGGGGGTGGATATGACTCCCAGCAGTGCCCAGACATAGGAGGTAGGTGTGGATATCACTCCCAGCAGTGCCCAGACATGACGGGGGTGTGTGCAGAGGACTCCCAGCAGTGTCCAGACATAGGAGGGGGTGTGGATATGACTCCCAGCAGTGCCCGGACATGACAGGGGTGGGTGGATATGACTCCCAGCAGTGCCCAGACATAGGAGGGGGGTGTGGATATGACTCCCAGCAGTGCCCAGACATGACAGGGGTGGGTGCAGAGGGCTTCCAGCAGTGCCCAGACATGACAGGGGTGGGTGGATATGACTCCCAGCAGTGCCCAGACATGACAGGGGTGGGTGCATAGGACTCCCAGCAGTGCCCAGACATGACAGGGGTGGGTGGATATGACTCCCAGCAGTGCCCAGACATGACAGGGGTGGGTGGATATGACTCTCAGCAGTGCCCAGACAGACATGACAGGGGTGGGTGCAGAGGACTCCCAGCAGTGCCCAGACATGACATCGGTGGGTGAATAGGACTCCCAGCAGTGCCCAGACATAGGAGGGGAGTGTGGATATCACTCCCAGCAGTGCCCAGACATGACAGGGGTGGGTGCAGAGGACTCTCAGCAGTGCCCAGACATGACAGGGGTGTGCAGATATGACTCCCAGCAGTGCCCAGACATAGGCGGGGGGTGGATATGACTCCCAGCAGTGCCCAGACATAGGAGGTAGGTGTGGATATCACTCCCAGCAGTGCCCAGACATGACGGGGGTGTGTGCAGAGGACTCCCAGCAGTGTCCAGACATAGGAGGGGGTGTGGATATGACTCCCAGCAGTGCCCGGACATGACAGGGGTGGGTGGATATGACTCCCAGCAGTGCCCAGACATAGGAGGGGGGTGTGGATATGACTCCCAGCAGTGCCCAGACATGACAGGGGTGGGTGCAGAGGGCTTCCAGCAGTGCCCAGACATGACAGGGGTGGGTGGATATGACTCCCAGCAGTGCCCAGACATGACTGGGGTGGGTGCATAGGACTCCCAGCAGTGCCCAGACATGACAGGGGTGGGTGGATATCACTCCCAGCAGTGCCCAGACATGACAGGGGTGGGTGCAGATATGACTCCCAGCAGTGCCCAGACATAGGCGGGGGGTGGATATGACTCCCAGCAGTGCCCAGACATAGGAGGTAGGTGTGGATATCACTCCCAGCAGTGCCCAGACATGACGGGGGTGTGTGCAGAGGACTCCCAGCAGTGTCCAGACATAGGAGGGGGTGTGGATATGACTCCCAGCAGTGCCCGGACATGACAGGGGTGGGTGGATATCACTCCCAGCAGTGCCCAGACATGACAGGGGTGGGTGCAGAGGACTCTCAGCAGTGCCCAGACATGACAGGGGTGTGCAGATATGACTCCCAGCAGTGCCCAGACATAGGCGGGGGGTGGATATGACTCCCAGCAGTGCCCAGACATAGGAGGTAGGTGTGGATATCACTCCCAGCAGTGCCCAGACATGACGGGGGTGTGTGCAGAGGACTCCCAGCAGTGTCCAGACATAGGAGGGGGTGTGGATATGACTCCCAGCAGTGCCCGGACATGACAGGGGTGGGTGGATATGACTCCCAGCAGTGCCCAGACATAGGAGGGGTGTGTGGATATGACTCCCAGCAGTGCCCAGACATGACAGGGGTGGGTGCAGAGGGCTTCCAGCAGTGCCCAGACATGACAGGGGTGGGTGGATATGACTCCCAGCAGTGCCCAGACATGACAGGGGTGGGTGCATAGGACTCCCAGCAGTGCCCAGACATGACAGGGGTGGGTGGATATGACTCCCAGCAGTGCCCAGACATGACAGGGGTGGGTGGATATGACTCTCAGCAGTGCCCAGACAGACATGACAGGGGTGGGTGCAGAGGACTCCCAGCAGTGCCCAGACATGACATCGGTGGGTGAATAGGACTCCCAGCAGTGCCCAGACATAGGAGGGGAGTGTGGATATGACTCCCAGCAGTGCCCAGACATAGGAGGAGGGGGGTGGATATGACTCCCAGCAGTGCCCAGACATAGGAGGGGGTGTGGATATCACTCCCAGCACTGCCCAGACATGGCAGGGGTGGGCGCAGAGGACTCCCAGCAGTGCCCAGACATGACAGGGGTGGGTGGATATGACTCCCAGCAGTGCCCAGACATAGGAGGGGTGTGTGGATATGACTCCCAGCAGTGCCCAGACACAACAGGGGTGGGTGGATATGAATCCTAGCAGTGCCCAGACATGACAGGGGTGTGTGCAGAGAACTCCCAGCAGTGCCCAGACATGACAGGGGGGTGGATATGACTCCCAGCAGTGCCCAGACATGACACGGGGTGTGAATATGACTCCCAGCAGTGCCCAGACATGACAGGGATGGGTGGATATGACTCCCAGCAGTGCCCAGACATGACAGGGGTCGGTGGATATGACTCCAAGCAGTGCACAGACATGACAGGGGTGTGTGCACAGGACCCCCAGCAGTGCTCAGTGAAAGGGGGGTGCATTATCATTATCATACACAACTACTTGTGTGTATGTTTACAGCCTTAACCTGTGCCAGTCCTGATAGTGCCATAGCAACACATCACTTACAGCAGTGTCCCACTCCATCGAGGTCTAATACCTGTCACACACTGTGCGACACACCACATGTGGGTGTGATGTCAGACCACACATGCTGATCCACCCATGGAGGTTGCAGGCAACCTACACACTCTACCATCATGACTCACTAGTGTATAGTCATGTAACAGCCCACCAAACAAATAGAGCAAAAAAGATAAACACACTGTCATGTATATCCCGGCCCTGATATGAATGTACAGGTGGTGAAACATGTACTGTTTCGTGGAAGGAACAGGGTTGAAACACCTTAGATACAAATCAATAAATTGGGAGTTGTGCGCACAAATTCCCTGCATTACAAATCCAAACATAAGGGTAAGTCTGTGATCACATATATCTGCATAGTGTGAACAAGGCAGATGGTGTCCATGATGGCATTTATACATACTACAAACACAACTAGAGTGAGTAGCATGGATGGCACAGACCAATGAGCACAACTCATCTGTGAGCAGGCATGGCCATTGCCGAAGGGAATGTAGAAAAAAAGGAACTCTGCACAAAAGTAACCACAACAATTGTTCAACTGTCTGTAGTGAAGATCTTATGTGTCACTGAGGAAGGGACACTCTTTTGGACAATGTCTGTATGCAAACTGCACACACACTAATCAAGATAATTTGCTGCAACATTGGGATGGCACATAGTTACCATGGTCCACCTCATTACCATCAGAAAAGAAACATCTTTCACAATCCAAAAACATTTACATGACACCAACACCTAGGCACACAGCACCTAAAGCAAGCACCTGAAATGCAATAGTTCAGAATGAAAAATAAAATGCTTTCTTCAGGTCAAAAATTAAAATGAGTAAATAAATGAGTCCAGGCTCAAAGAATGCCAATGGCCAGTCCAAAATACTGTTCATTACAGTGGTGACGTTGTGGAGGTTGTCACCCCCAAACTTGCCTGCATATGGTGGATTTAGGGGTCTGTGGTCCCATGGGGGGCATCATCTGGGTCAGTGACTGGCACCGCAGGGACAGGAGAGGGAAGGGTAGGTGTAGTGGGTGCAGGTGGGGAGGATTCCTCCACAGTGTCTGGTGCAGCGCAAAAGGTTGAAAGATATTCGGCGCTGCACATTGCTGCCAGTTCCGACAGGCTACCACCTGACCCCGGGGACACAATGGGAGTGGAGGTAGAGGGTTGTGAGTCAGGTGTAGTGTGTCTGTGGCTGCGTGACTGCCGTCTGTCCCCAGTCCCTGTGGGTGTGCCTACATCCCCATGAGATTGTGTGCCTGGAGAATTGTGCCTAGACTTCCGTGGTGGTGTGCTGGGTGTCCCTGTTGGTGTGCGTGCCCTTGTGTGTCGCGTGTTCTTTGGATAGGTACGGGAGAGGGGGATGTGGATGGGTCTGAAGGAGTGGGGGGAAAGTACCGCTGCAGGAGGGTAACTGCTGCCGTCAGTGTTGAGTCTATGGACGATAGACTCCGACGTTGGTCTGACATGTTAACTGACATGCCCTGTATGAATGACAACAACTGTGTCAGTATTGTACTGTGGCCATGAACGACAGTCAGCACCACCAACAAGAATCTGCCGGAGTAAGTCCACAGACTCGGCAGTGAGGGCAGCAGGGTAGATAGGGGCAGGGGCAGGGGCTGCGGTGCCGGGAACGAAGGAGACATGTGAGGAAGCACGGACAGAAGGGACACTAGCAACTGGGAGGGTGGAGATGGGTCTGGAGGAGGTGGGGACAGACACAGAGATGGAAGAAGTTGTCGCCGCGTATTACCCCTCCACCAGGGAGTCAGATGACGATCCGTCCGCATTATATGAAGTGTCGCCTTCAAAAGGTACGGACGGTTGACTCCCCTCACCCTCCATGCCACTAGCTTCCTCCAACTCCTCAGCGCTGGTGGCACTGCGGCTGGGTCCCTCCTCCTGGTCCCTGCTCATGTCTCCTCCTTCTGGCTTGGTTGATGATGCTGTGGGCAAGGAGAAGAAACAAAAATGCATCAGTCACCTGTACACATATGACACATGAGCACAAAATCAGTTGGTCACATAGCAAATCATGGCATGCATCATGAGTAACAGCCAGATAGCTCTGCACAAATTTGAGACGAGTACTGACCAGTTGGTATTGACACAATGCTAGTTGGACACAGGGATACCATGAACACACCAGGCCCCAACTTCAATGAGAGTTACACTTAGAAGATTCTGTTGGTTTTCATGATAGCAGACCCATACAATGAAGTGATGGCACTTAAAGTTCACTAATAAAAAAACATTTCTGGTGGCCGTCAGGGCAAACTAACCCACCTCACTCCCCAAGGTGACACCACACTCAGAGCCCTGTAAGTACATTTAGGTGATCAAAAATGTAAGAAATAGTGTACATCTTGTGCCTCACAATACTTCACACATTCAACATGTATTGAATGTGTACATTCTCAAACTTGTGAATAGAACACGTATGTGCCTGCATGAAAGGACACTCACAAGGAAATGCACCCAATAAACATAGACACATTCACTGAAACAGCTGGCCCCCGGTCTGATGAAACACTGGTAGGAATAAATGGTGTTGCAGATTTGCCATACACATGGCCCAACGGAGGTCTTGATGGCTTGACACACACATTAGTCTGTACAATTGAGAACAAAGGAGTTGCAAGACCCCAAAAGCACTGTGTTGACATTGTGGTACTTTAAATTCTGGACCCATGTAATAAACTTTGTCATAGCATGACGATTTTTATATCAAAAGACCGAGAATAGCCAGTACACTATGTCCAAGCATTTTCGTTATGTTCCAGTAACAATTTCACCTCGAAATTGTCCTTTTCGTTTTGCACCCTTGGCATCCATTTTGTGTACAGCAGCCATGTTGTGTGTTGCCCTTTACATAGGCTATAACACACAGCTAAATTCGATCCCAAAAAGCCACGTACACCTTGATTGACTTTTTCCTGACCTGGACCAGGTGAAACCATTGCCCCAGGCCGAGCCTGTTTGGTCAGTTCCTCTCCCAGTGGCCGAGCAAGATAACATCAAGGCCCAACATGCCATAAACCTTTTCATCGCATACACACCCTGCCTATCTTACTTCCATCTGTCCCTGTTCCTGCCTCCACGAGCTATTTATGCCATGGGCTGTGATCTTACTGTTTTGGGGTTATCCGGCCTTGTCAGCTAAAGAATGTATTCATTATGTGGACATTGTTTATGGCCTGGACTTATCTTGAAAGTGGGTTTTGCATCTGTGTGCACGTTCTGGGAATGTATTTCAAATATGTGCCTAAGGCATAAAAAACTGTATAAAAGGACTGTGCGGAGTCCATGAAGGCAGGCTATCTCATTCAGTCGCTTTTAGGCGTGGCTGGGCGACGTAGCCTCACAGTTGTATATAATAAAGATGTCTTTTCATATTTCAGATTCTCTGTCAATTCCTTTGCTGCTTTTGAATGGACTACCTATTGGTAAGACCCCTGAGAAGGAGTTTGTGGATTTCTAGAACCACAAATGGCGCCCAACTCGTGGCTCGATCGTCCAGTGGCTATCTGAGGAGTAACTGTGTCAGAGGATGGAAGACTGCTGGGGAAGGCAAGACAGAAATCTACTAAAAAAGGTACTCTGTGCACAGAGGTTCTGGGGGATTCTCTGTCTTTGCGGCTCAGTATGTTTTTTGATTTTTTCTGACTCAGAATCTCCAAAAGATGCCACTCTTGATTGAGAAACCCTTTCTTTTTGTAGCGTAAGTATTTTAAAAGAGACTGTTGGGACGGTTGGGAATTGGCAGTTAGAATTTGGACAACTATTTGTTTGCTATAGCTTTGATAGATTTGTATAGGTTTGGATATGCGAATTGCAATTTGTGTAGGCGGATATGAAGAGACTTTTCTCCATCTGCTCCAGTTGAAGTATTTGTGGGTCGCGCCCATTCTTTGGTTTTGTGGGTCGCTCCCATTACTTAGTTCTTTGGTACTTTGGAAGTATCTGTGGGTCGCGCCCATTATTGCGCTTAAGATTATTTGAACATTGCAATTTTCAATAACCAAGGGTTTTGTAAATTTACAAACGTATCGATAGAGATAACCCCTTGAAGTTTAGAAGCTAGATTAGTGGGATACAGGATGCCTGATCTTAGCATTTTTGGAGATTTGTGTTGGCCAACTTTGGTATACGTTTGAATTTGCCGGCTTCCATTAGGGAATATCTAAATAGGTTTAGATATACAAACATATTTCTTCCTTGGTGATTTTGTATCCCCAGGGAATTAAAATATGACATAATGCAAAACAAGGATCCTTTGCTCTGGGCAATTTTACATGCAAAACGATTTTTGGTGTTCTGCCACCTAAAGCTAGTGTATTGAGTGTATTTTTGGTTTCTTGCACATACAGTGGTCTGTTGCGCTGTTTATGCACTCTTTTTGAACACTATTGAGAAGTGTTCCTTGTAAATATGGTTACAGCTACGTACAGTCTGGACTGTCCTGTTTTCGTCTTGAGTGTTGAATTATGAGTTTAAATATGTGTTTAAATGTGTGTTTAAAATGTGTGTTTAAATGTCTATTTTGTTTGTGGGTTTTGTTGTAAATTGCGACAACGCTATTTACAAGAAATGGTTAGAGCGCGCTGTATTGTGTGTCTTGAATGTTTCAACACTTTCTGTTTCTGTTTGAAATGAGCTCATGTGTGTATTAAGAGTTTTTTGATGTTTTTCAGTTTGTTGAGTGAAATGTTGGATTAATTTATATGAGGTCGAAAATTACATGAACATGAAGCAGTTTACCATGCGACATGCTAAAATCGCTATATGTTGCTATTTAATTTATAAATTAAGCAAAACGCATATGTGCAAAATGTTAAAGGATTGAAAGTAGATAAAGTTAAAATTCACATTCACTAGGAATATGAAGGGCCTCAAAAATAATTGTGCCTTCGGTAGCAAAACGAATTGGTAGCGGTTTTTGAAAGGCAAACATTTCAGCTAAAGTACATTTTTCCTTGCCAGATTTAAATGCATCTTTTTGCACGTGCATTTTTAAACAGTTTTCAGTAAAACTAAAAGCGTGCTCAGGTTTCAGCATTTCTTTCAGGTTTTCAGCCTTTCCTGCCTTAAGGCAGCAGATGTTGTTTTTCGAGGGCCATAAATTGCATTGGAACGTTTTTAGCACAGTTGGATCTTTTTTAATTTTAGATTAGTGTTTTAGAGGGTTACACAATACGGTTCTGTGTATCACTGGAAAACATCCAAATGTGGTTTTATTCTCTTTAAGCAAATTTTAAAAGTATATTTTTGGTTCTTATGCTAAATACTGATGGCCTTTTAAAAAAGTGGCGCAGAAATGTGACGCAGAAAAATATCATGTTTAAAGTTAAGCTTTTGTGCTTCGGCGCATAAAGGAACTCATCTAAAATTATAGGCAAGGGATGCAACTTACCTTTATATGTGGAATTCTCATAAAAAGATAATTGGTTTCTTTGAAAGGAAAATTATTAATTATGAAAAAAATTATCTGAAAAAAATAAGTGCTTTTTAATATCTTTTTTTGATATTTATAAAGCTTAGTACTCATGCTATGACTCCCTAGCATTAAAATTCGATTTAAGTTATGTGTTACTGAATAATTAGGTAAATTGCATGTTGGTTTTCGTTTGACGCAGGCGTAAAAGACTTTTTTCTAGGATTTACATGAGAGATGCCCAATGTTCAACCTCTGTCATGTGTAAAGGACATTCTGAGGATGATTAATATGTAAAGCAATCATAGGATATTAACTTTTAAGTTCCCTGAATGCCAAAGTCGAAAATGGGTAAATTAGACTATTTAAAGAGGCATTCTTGCCATTAGAGTAACTTTTACAGTGTCTTAAGCTTTAGTAAATACATACATTTAGGTATCATATAAGTTTGCCAGTTATTCTTATTTGGGGTGCTATGCTGCCTCAGTGAGCCAATGTGAATGATGCACAGGTTTTGTTTTGTATCAGGATTGAAGGTTCTAGCCTTGGCAGGGCCTACTTGGACATTCATGTTTAGGGTTGGTGAAAAGGGGTATCTTTGCATAGGGTGGTAACAAGCAGTTGTTTTAAGCTGGTATGCTGTGTTGTTGTGCTCAGCAAATTCTTCACAGTGAATGTTTTACAAATACTAAGAATAAGTGACTTTTAACGTTTTAAAGAAGTCATTTATAACATGTGTTTTTCAATAGGGTTGATTATTGGAGGGTTAAAAAGAGTGGGACAGTTTTTGCATTTGTCAGCTCCAGGGACGAATAGGAGGATGGTCAAGGAACACACGAAGTATGTCAGGCAGAGTTTGACCTGAAGGTCAGTGAGGTGGGGGTTAGGAGTAAGTGAAACCAGATGTTCTGCTGAGGGCCTTTCGGACCTCAGGGCATTTTGGCGCAGGGGATGTAGAGTGTCTGTGAATGAGTTCTGCTTTTTGAGAAGTTGGAATTAGTATGTTTTTGGAAGATGGTTAATTACAGTTGGTATTTTGTATGTTATGGCAAGTCAGCAGTATGTTGAAAAGAGATGGGTTTTTATTATGACTTCTTTGCAAGGAAATGTTCGTGTTTTTTCATGATTTGGCATTTTCCCCTTTATGAATCGTTCCTGCTGGTCGACACTGTAAGTTTTATTTGACAGTTCAATCTCCAGTGCTGGTGATGATCTGTCAAAAGGGTGGGAGTAAGCGAGAGTGTAAATTTTGAGATTAAATGAAAGTGTGCAATTTTGATTTTTGATTCTAAACCTGACAAATTAAGCAGGCCTGCATTGATGGGTTTTGGGCTGCATGAATACATGCGTCACTGCTTATGTTATTGTGATTTGTCCATGCCTTTTTGTGCTTGCTATACTGCATGTATATTTGATGGCTTGGTATATGTTGGCTGTGTTTTATGTTGCTACTTAAGAAATTATTACAAGTTTGCCTTTATTGCAAGGAGGCATGTATGACGATATGTGTCACTTTTACAATAATTGGGTAAAATTTGTATTGACACTAAATTTCACAGACATGATGTTTGCATGCTGTTGCCACGAATAGACAAACACCTCACCAGTGTAAGTCAAAATTTGGCCATAATAGTATTGAAGTAAAATAAAAGAGATATACATGAGTCATGATATTGCCCTCTCCCTTATGGACCAGGTAATTCTAAATTTATGTATCCTTGATTGGACCTAAGGATGAAATTATGGATTTGTGGCTCTTGTTAAAGGTGACCTAAACTTTTCATTTTTTTCCCTGCAGAAGGAACTGGACCATTAACTGACATTACCGTATATGGTGTAAGGGCGTGGTAGAGTCCAAATTTCTGCACTATTTGTGACTTTTGTGTCCATGTTTTTGGTATTATGTCACAAACTTGACTATCACCCAAGAATTTTTGTTCTTCCTATAGATTTTTCTTTTGTTGTTTCTCCCCTGACCGATGCCGCATCATGCTTAGTTATTGGGGATTTTAGTTGTGTCCTATTTTCATTTCCTGACAGGCTGGTTAACTGACCCAATGTTATAGTAAGACACGTTTTCCATCTCAATAGGAGATATCTTAAGCTTACCTTTTTAACATGACGTATTTTAATTCCTCAGTTCTCTTTTATTCCTGCTGCTTTAATTTGTGGTGGGATCAGATATGTTCTAATCATGCAAATAGCGGGACTCTCCAGTTCTGGTCTTGTTGTCTGCACATTTGATCATTAGCCTTTGTATTGCATAGTGCACTTAAAGCACATTTTTAAAGGGATTTTTCTTCATGTCCTTGATATTCTGTATTATGTCATTTCTCTATTTGAGATGTTCTAGATAAGGAATTTAGAACACCTAGGCTTAATCATTGAGGAATATATGTATTTGCACCATTAGACAATGCCACCATATGTAAAAACATCCATTTAGATAGAATTTTCATGTAGTTATTTACCCTTAGATGATGAAGGATATGCTCTGACACGAAAACCCAATTGAAAAACCCAGAGACACCGTTTGCCTACTGCCTTTATGTTTGAAATTGTTTTTTTAAAATGACAGTGCATTCTAGACCAACATTGTCCCATGGCGTGTGGCCACTCCCTTGCAGATTGCAGGCCACCTGCTTGCAGTCCCCTTGTCAAAACCCATGAACTGTTTTTGTGCTTGATTTGAAGGAAACTAACAGTTGTCACATTTCCTATATCACTAGGTTCTGCGGGAATCTTCCAGA
The DNA here is from genome assembly GCF_964261635.1 of Lissotriton helveticus. Taxonomy (NCBI): domain Eukaryota; kingdom Metazoa; phylum Chordata; class Amphibia; order Caudata; family Salamandridae; genus Lissotriton; species Lissotriton helveticus. Next base: position 1,176,829,409 of record NC_136059.1, read on the forward strand.
GTCAAAGGAAGAGTGATACCCTGCAGACCTGTGATCGAGACTAAGCACACTCTCCATCAGTGACAGATGAAAGACAGACTTCTTGGCCCTACAATTCCTGCAACCAAGTAGTGTGACATCAATCATCAGCGTGACCGCGATCATCAGCGTACCCCCCCAATGGTACCTCCCATGCAAGCCATTTGTTTCATCAGAAGGCGTCGTAAACAGAAAAAGAAAAGAGGAGCTGGTTTCAAAGATGCGAAGGATCCCTGTTGTTGATGGCAGGGCTGTCATCCAGTTTGTTCAGTTTGTTCAACTGTCATGTGCTTGAACCTCTGACAGCACGCGGTCCCCTGATCCCCTTGGCCTAAGTTTTTGGCCCTCCACACACCTCTTTTCCTTTGCTCCAATGGAAAGGCAGTGCACCCAAGGATCCACATTTGGAAAAAGGCACTACATTCTGGTGCCCGTGAGAGAGCAGCTTGAGCGTCCTCTGACACTAAATAATGAGTGTTGGAGTCTGAAAGTGCTGCTAATCTTGCTGGGTCGCTTCTCAGTAGTGCTTGGATCTGCATGAAATGCTTTGTGCCCTTGATCAATGAAGGGCGCATCATCTGTAGTATCTGCCACAAGAAGAGACACTGGTGCACTGCCTTGAGACATTGAGACTTTGTAATTGAGCTATGAGTGTTTGCCAGGAGGGCACTCCAACGGATACTGAGTCATGAAGAGCCTGAATGAAGAGGCCCAACGCGAAGAAGACACTGGAAGCAGATTTGATGGACAATAGAAGCCTGCCAGTAGAGGCTTTGACGGACTCTGGGTATTTTCTGTGAGCTTGTATAGAATTGGAGTTTGGAAACTAATTTTTGCAGCTTTGCTAGCATTATTTTAAAGTACTATTCCCTTGAGTAGAAGCAGAATAACGTCCATTTTTTGTGAAAGAGTATTCCCTTTTCACCTCAGAGCATTAATGAGAGTCACCACTGTTTCACTTGAACATATAATGAATTACAGAAATGCATAAGAAGACCTAAAATGTACTAGATAATTTTAGGATTTACGTTTGCTTAGGGTTGTGGAAAATTATGATTCATTTGTAATAGCGGTCACTACTTTGTCTGTATGTTCTTAATGACGTGTTTTCTAGTGTGTTTTAAGCAGGCATTGTCTTTTATGGGTGGGATTGTTTTTGCTGCCCAATTCACATCTGCACCCACCTCCCAAACCTATGTCTTTTCCTACTTCTACTTCTTTTCATCTTTCCAGATGTTACCCGAACACGGATAGTTAGGAGATCAGAGTTTACTGATAATTCCTTTTGTATCGTTTTTATCAACACCAGCTAGTAGTTGAACATCACTTATTGTTGGGTGTGTGGTCTTGTACCACATACTACAGATAGAGGCACTCCCTATTTTTGTCCTGCCATATATGGCCTTTGCGCTACTGCTTGTGTAGGGAGACCTGTCCCGAGAGAGACGCTAGGTAATAGGATTATGCTTCAGTAACATCTTGAGGATTTTTATAAAATATAGATCTGGACTCAGACTAGCGTGAGTATAGGTTATTGCCTATGTAAGGGCAAAAGGTGCGTCTGTGGTACTTTAAATTCTGGACCCATGTAATAAACTTTGTCATAGCATGACGATTTTTATATCAAAAGACCGAGAATAGCCAGTACACTATGTCCAAGCATTTTCGTTATGTTCCAGTAACAATTTCACCTCGAAATTGTCCTTTTCGTTTTGCACCCTTGGCATCCATTTTGTGTACAGCAGCCATGTTGTGTGTTGCCCTTTACATAGGCTATAACACACAGCTAAATTCGATCCCAAAAAGCCACGTACACCTTGATTGACTTTTTCCTGACCTGGACCAGGTGAAACCATTGCCCCAGGCCGAGCCTGTTTGGTCAGTTCCTCTCCCAGTGGCCGAGCAAGATAACATCAAGGCCCAACATGCCATAAACCTTTTCATCGCATACACACCCTGCCTATCTTACTTCCATCTGTCCCTGTTCCTGCCTCCACGAGCTATTTATGCCATGGGCTGTGATCTTACTGTTTTGGGGTTATCCGGCCTTGTCAGCTAAAGAATGTATTCATTATGTGGACATTGTTTATGGCCTGGACTTATCTTGAAAGTGGGTTTTGCATCTGTGTGCACGTTCTGGGAATGTATTTCAAATATGTGCCTAAGGCATAAAAAACTGTATAAAAGGACTGTGCGGAGTCCATGAAGGCAGGCTATCTCATTCAGTCGCTTTTAGGCGTGGCTGGGCGACGTAGCCTCACAGTTGTATATAATAAAGATGTCTTTTCATATTTCAGATTCTCTGTCAATTCCTTTGCTGCTTTTGAATGGACTACCTATTGGTAAGACCCCTGAGAAGGAGTTTGTGGATTTCTAGAACCACAACATGTATATGAAGATCAACGCGCAACCTTAATCACTAACACTGGGCTCATTCAAAAGCTGCCAGCTTGTAAAACAAAATTTGCTAATGTTTTGTGTGCACTACCTTGTAAGACAACTATCATGCAGGCACATAAGTGTAACTTACACAAATCATCATATGTACACATTCAAAACATAAAGAAATAATGACTAGATTTTGGGCGTGCCAGGGTACAATCATTAATGTGAGTCAACCTGAAATATGTCAGTCCTCACAGTGGCATCTGGTACCTGATCATGCAGTTGCTTGCACATAAGACCTACTGGCTGTCATGTGAAGTGGCCCACAAGTCCTATAATCAGGACAATGCTCAAGCTAATGTGCCTGCAAATGTGAAACAACAAAATCATACCTGCATCGTGGGCACACCCTCATCCCCAGGCTAAATGACAACACTAGTGTGCACACTAACACAAAACAGCGTTCCACCACAACTAAATGTGGGAAAAAGATTGAGGCACAATCATATTTCGAAAAAAATTACATAGGCTGTCAAGCATAAAATGAAAACACTGCCCACCATCACAGGGGAAGTGCATGGTGAAACATCAGCCATCCAATGCCCACACACAGGTCACACCTGCAAAGGCAAAATCAGGCAGGCAATTAGACATCCCCTGCACAACACCCCCATCCCTCAGTCAATGTGATTGATACAAATCAAGAAGTGAAAAATAGGAACCAGGGTACACAAAACTGTGCAGCAACTAGTCCAAAAGTAACACAAGCTCACCTCGTGGGGATGGAAATACATATTAGTCACAAAAAAACAACCACAGATTGTTGTGAATAGGCACACAGGCACTGCCCAGTGTAACCATGCACAAGCCAAATCTTGTATCCATGTTCAGTGGGCACATGTAGCAGACACTGGATTCATACAAACTATGCCAGGCTCCAATGCCGCTGAGGCAGAGCCATGATGAACACACATTGAATGGGCAGAGTGTTGCATGACACACATGACTAGGAGTCCAGGGTGTGTCTGGTGACTGTAGTGGGCACACTGATCTGTGGTTTTGGAATGAGCTGACTGTACCATCAATAACCGTCATGGCACTATGCATATCTCACAAATGATGTACATCAGGTCTGAGAACACAACATGGGTCATGCATGCTGCAAGGGTGTGCATTTCAAACCTCACTGCCACTGGATTCAAGATAGCGGTGGAGAAGTGTGGCTCACTGGTTAGAGGAGGCAGACCTGGAAGCAGAGGTCAGCCCGGGACCAGGGTTCAATTCCCGGCTCGGCGGGGTCTTGAGTCCTAAAATGTCCATGGATCGACAATTCTCGCTCCGGTGCCTACTCGATTCACGGGTTCACACTCTGCGACTCTGGGCAATAGCTTGCTTAATCTCCACAACGACCCCTTGCGGCGGGATGCCTGGCTTTCACCCTGCAGATACCCTGTTATCTCACAGGGGAATACCAGGACGGGTTCCCTAAGCAAGCGCTTAGAAACCGCTTGGTGATTTGCGCTATATAAATTCCTGTACATTTACATTTACATTTACATAGCCTGGCTGATGAGGATTATGATTCTGAAACCGGTCCCAGGATGCTTGTTTCCGGTCCAGGGAAGACATGGCTTGGCAGTTCGGGCTGGACTGTTCCCATGAGGCACAGGGTCAGACTGATTTGCATATGGCCATGTCTGAACTGGGGTGGCTGAGTGAGCTAAAGAATGGTGATGGATTAAACCTAGATCAGTTGACTGGGGTGAGTGTTTGATTTGCTCAAACGCTCCGTCCATCATCCCCTTTTGTTTCACAGATCATTTGCCTGTCACTGACCACAGTAGGTACAACCATCACTTTGCACATGTGCCACTTCACATAGAGGTGTCACAGGTGTCATGCTAACTTTGCTAGTCAGGCACACAGCACTGCTCACTTGTCGCTTAAGATGGGCAGAGCTGATGCATATGCCACGCAGCTGCGGTGGAACACATCACATACACACTCACCCAGATGACAAGGAACATTCACATACTTCAATGTCCATGAGGTCAGAAACATCATTTCTTGAATATCACCACAGGTCCCCACAAGTCATGAACTTCTGTGAGTACATTCAGCTGTCACCCTGGGGGAAACACTGTTACATCTCAGGACATTTGTGAATAAAGCCACCAATGTATTGCACCCCTAATGTGTCTTTCACAAAGCAATGAATGTCACAGTAAGCACAATGCAAGTGAGGACTGAACACACATGAACTACATCATGCTCTGCATGAGAGACACCACCATGTACACCCCCTGTGACTCTCTCTAAACCACATCGCATGTCTGTCCCACCAATACACAATGCCTGTTGTGACACACACACAACAGGTGCACAGTCAAAGCTACTGCATTCAGCACTCACCTGCTCCCCTGGTCTCCCATACAGCTTGCTGTACTGTGATAGTAGGGCATCCAGCAGGGCCTGGTTTTCCTCATCAGAGAACGCAGGTGCCCTTTCCACCGTATGCGACATGATGGTCCAGGGAATGCAGAGACAGCAGCAGTGTGGTCCACTCCAATGTTGTGCAGGCAAGTGCTCTCTCACAGCCACATGCAGCCTTAAATCTGTGCTGCTGAGGGGCTTTCAGTCTCAGGAGTACAGTGTGATAGGCCAGATCACTTTGCATCCTACCTCTCATCCAATCCCTTTAAACTTAAGGCCCTGACACACATTTGCATTGTTTAAAATTCGAGCACCAGCTCCACAATCAATTTGCAACATTGTATTTTTTTGACCAACTGACTTTTGCAGGACACCTGAAGCACACATCCAAATCTCACTATCCATGACAACCAGCCTGCATTCAGGACCTACTACTTGTCCGCTAGGTGTACCCAGAGTATTTTTTGAGATCCCTTCATGTGTACAGGGCGTTTCACGTCGCGTATGACACCATTACAATGGTGAAACGCCCCGCACACACGCACGCAAGCCCGAGGTATGGTCCGCTCACGTATGGCACCATTACAATGGTGAAACATCCCGCTCACACGCAGGTACTGTCGGGGTACGGTTCGCTCGCATATGGCACCATTACAATGGTGAAACATCCCACACATGCACACGCAAGCCAGAGGTATGGTCCGCTCGCGTATGGCACCATTACAATAGTGAAACGTCCCGCACACACGCACGTACTTTCGGGGTACGGTCCGCTCACGTATGGCACCATTACAATGGTGAAATGTCCCACACACCCGCATGTACTGTTGGGGTAGGGTTCGCTCGGGTATGGCACCATTACAATGGTGAAACGTCCCGCACACATGGCAGGGATGTCACTGTACGGTTAACACAAGGATGTCTATCTAGTTTTTGTCATTGCATACTTACATGAGCATGCCCTAGGTGTGCCAGGCACTGATATAGCACAGGATATCAGATCACGTTGCACAATCGATGTGTGATGACCTGTTGACACATGTGATGTGTGATGGTGCATTATGTGTTACACATCAACTTTCCACTAGTCCCATTGGTATCATCATGCACATGTTGTCATTCACATCAACACTGGGATGGCACAGTCAGCCCTACGGGCACCGGTCTCATGATGCCAGGAACAGTGGCACTTTCGCACTGGAGGCTCATCAGGTCCCGTATGTAACAATGTAAAGTGTGTGTCATGGTAAAGATTGAATTTGCTGTTTGTGGTCCGTTAAATGCATCTGCTGTCGGTGCATCTTTTATGTGTCTGTGTTGTGACTGAAGTGGCTTCGCATGTACGCAAACTATGCCACATGTGCTTTGCCAATGGCTTTTGTGTCTGATGGCATCATACATCATTGATCACCATGGTTACATGACTGCATTGTGACAATTGCTGTGGTGTTGCGTTCTCACATACACACCGTTATTAGCAAGTTGTAGGATATGTCCAATGGATATTCCCTGTAACCTGGCTCTGTGCCTTGCAGTCAGCTGTCTGTATGGGATGACAACCTTCTAATGCAGGTCTGGTGACGTGTGTCACTCCTCTGACATCTTGCTCTGCTCACTCAGAGCAGCCCAGCAGCTCTTTGGTGTGCATGCAATTTTTTGTTCTAAAACAACAGATGTGTCTGGGATTTGTTTGGAGTGCCATGAAGCTGGCATATGTGTCCAGGATTTATTGCATACGCCACACCCCATAGTAACTTGATGTGTAGTAGCAGTGTAGCATGTGCCATGTACATTGGACTAGTTGTTGTCTGACAGTTGTTATCCATTCTTCAAAAATATGTCCTGCAGGGCACCCCCTCTACCAAGGCCTTTTCTCGACTTGGTGACCATGAGGGAACGTGATTGCATCAGACGATACAGAGTCACTCGCGTTTCGATTCAGAACTTGACGGACAGGCTGGAACCACATCTCCAACCGCGACACAGGAATCCAACTGCGCTGACACCAAAGCTAAAGGTGATGGCAGCCCTACATTTTTTTGCCACAGGTACGTTTCAATTCACCATTGCAGATGTGGGGGGTATGCCCCAAACCATGTTCAGCCGTGTCCTACGTGATGTGTTAGCTGGCATGTTAGAGCACATTGATGAATTCATCAAATGTCCTAAACCTGAAGAGTTAACAGATGTAAAGGGTGAATTCTATGCCCTGGGTGGGATGCCACATGTCATTGGGGCCACTGATGGTACACATGTGGCTTTGGTGCCACCACAGGCTCAGGAGCAGGCCTACCGCAATAGGAAGCATTACCAATAAATGCCCTGGTGGTGTGTCTTGCTAACATGCTGATTTCCCATGTTTGTGCACATTTTCCAGGATCGTGCCATGATGCTTTCATCATGAGGCGTAGCAGGGTACCACTGATGATGCTGAGGCATGCCTTGTAGGTGGGTATACTCTGTTTGTCATGTATGTTTCATTTCTTGTTTGCTCTGACAGAATGGCATTACCCAAATTATAACACGGTGTATATTTGTAGGAGAGGTGGGATATCCCTACATGCCGTGGCTCATGACACTGCTCCGCAACCCAAGAACAGCTGCAGACCAGCGGTACAACAATGCTCACGGACAGACCAGGCGAGTGATAGAGCGTACGTTTGGACTCCTGAAGAGCCGATTCCGGTGCCTTGACAAGACCAATGGATCCCTCCCTTTGCCCCGGTAAAGGTGTGTAACATCTTCATCGTGTGCTGCATTCTGCACAACATGGCAGTTTTGAAGGCCGTGCCACTCTACCCGGATCCTTACGAGCTGGAACATCCACCCGTTGAGGATGCCGGCCTTGGCCACGATGAAAGTGCTGAGGAGGAGGAGGATGATATCCGGAGTCGGATCATACGCAACTTCTTCTTAATGGTGAGTCACTGAGCATTTGTGTGCGAGCTAGTGGCATTGAGTGGCATGTGTTGAATACTGTGTGTCCAGCTGACTGTGTCCGAAGTCACTTTGATGTTTGTTGTGATGTATCACACAAGTGATGATGTCATGACACACGCATATGTGCAATGAGTAAATTCAGAATGTACATGTGTATTACATTGTGATTTGTTTTACATGACCATGTCTCTATGGAAATATTATTAATGTGTACCCTTGTGTGCCTGTCATTTCCCAGGTTGCTCTGCCTGTTGTCTGTTCGTGTCATCTTGGTACTCCTGCTATTCATCCTGATGATTGCAACGTGTGTCAAATCAGCGTTTCATGCTCAGACATGTGGAAATGTCAGTTTGTGTAAGATAGCTAAACAGGCTTTTTTGCGTCGGTAGGCTTTGGGAATGTGTGGGAACTTTTTCTGTGCATGTTGTGGAAGCATACACACATGTGTCATAAACATGGATCAAGATGCATGTTGCAATACTCCAGAGACATTGTGGATGTCACCGGTTTACATTGTGTGTGACATCACACCCACAGGCTCTGTGTGGAATGTCACCGTCACTGTCTGCAGCAGGATGTGTCTGCATCATCACATTTATGCTGTGGGCCAGTACAGTATGGTTTACCTAATGACATGTTGTGAAGGTGTGGGCCAGTGTATGTCCCACATGCTCTGACAACTGTCCAGTGAGTCTGTTCGTATGGATGCATTGCCCCTTGAGCCAGTATGTAATGTCACTGTCACGTCACTACATCAGTGCCGGGGAAGAACACTGGTTTGCAAGCATTCTTGGTAACTTCATGTTAACTTTCATTTTCCATTATCCCAGGAATGTTGCAATGATGACGTACCAACATAGTGCTCTGGAAAATGTTAACACTTCCGTTACACCAGTCGGTTGACGTTAATCCCAGCAATCTCTTGTGCCGTGCTGCATAGCCTAGTAACGGTAGGGGTGGTTTATTGGCTTTGTGCATCATTACTCTCTGTCGAGTTTGGTCACACCTGCCTGTCATGTTTGGCATTGTAAGGCACAGTTGGAAGAGCCAATGACTGGCTCTTGCTAGGCTTCATTGTGTTTCAATAATTCCCTTCCTCCTTGCATGAGCTAAGTACGGCTCTTGCGGGTGATGTCTATGTTACATTCATGACCCTCACTGATTCCCAGGGCTGACTAAAGTTTTTTGACTATGTGTGAGTAGCAGTGCTACACATTGAATTTACTTATTTCTTGGAGCCTCAATCATACACTGTAAGTAACTTGATGATCGTATGGTTCGAATTGCATTGAAGCAGGCTGGTGAGCGTTAGACCCCCTTCATTTATGTGACAAACTCTGCTACCTTTTATGTGTCCCAGTTCAAACCTCAGATCTAGTATCATTTCAAAGCCTGTGCTCACAAATAGGCTACAGTGGCTGTGGTTAAAGTACACAGGTGTTACTGTTACAGTATACGTCATGCGGTATAATGGAATGCAGTGCCAAGATTTGTTGAATTGTTATGCTTGTTTACCTTTGTTTCAGATCTCCCTCCCTGCTGTTCCCATCCTCTCCTTCCCTCGCCTGATCACCTTATTGAGTCTGTTAATCATACGCAGACCAATGGGCTATCTGGAGATGGACCCCTTTCAGCATCACACAAATCTGAGGGTTAAAGATACCAACAGTCCCGGAGAGTCGTGTGGAGATAGTTTCAGCAGCATTACAGGTACCCTCATTGCATGACAATAATTTCCTACAGAGCTATGCCACTGGCCATGTACATTGTCTACAGCAGCATGGCCTCAGAACTAACTTGAACCATTTCAGTTGTAAAAGTATTTCCAAGTGTACATTGTGCCCCATTACTGTTACCGCAGATGTCTTGTCAGGCTGTATGCGTCATCTATGGCATACTTTACAATATTAGTGCATATGTGGTTATGTGTCCTGTGTCAACATGCATGGTGTGATAGGTCATGGTCCATTATGTGATTGGCATACATGGTTCTGTATGTACTTTTTTTTGCTTGTTACCTACAACGGTCATGCAACACATGCTGACGCTCTTTGGCCTGTGCCCCGCTTGGCCTTATGGTGCATGACCCTGTGCCAGTCATATTTGGTGATTGTTCACCCATTTTCTAGCAGTGACCCATGAGTAACCAGACACTCCTTCCTTTCCATACACATGTCACATGTTGCTTTGCAAATATCCTTGTCTTTGTGTGCTACTTTTCCATGGTGTCTCACACCTTCTGCCATCAAGTGTTCACACATTCCTGATGCTGCATCCCCAGTGACACTGCAACACCCAGTGGCCAGATTGTGCCACACACACACGCCTCCAATATGCTCCTCCATCTATCCGTCCATTGTTAATGGTGGCCGCAGCTTGTCTGTGCCCCAGTTGCAACACCTTCATGGCAAAGGCAGGTCCGTCTGCGCCCGGACCGCGCACAGCGCAAGAACCCCTGGACCACAAAGTGCCCACAACATCAGACTGCACTAGGAATCCAGCACCCTCCACGCACTCAACCCCTGGCGCAATCCCTCCTGCTACCGGGCTACCCCGAAGCACACCCAAGGGCTCTTCACCTGCCGCAACTGCAGCTTAAACAGCATCCGGACCACAAAAACATCGAACAGAGACCCCACTACCACCGCTGCATCCTCCTCAACACCCGCACAACTTGCAAACACGCCATCAAACTCTGGGACCTCCTAGACTCAACCACCCCCGACGTTGCGTTCCTGACAGAGACCTGGCTGAACGTCACATCCGCATCAGACATCACCATTGACATCCAAGAGGGGTACAAAATCTCCCGCAGATACCGGACCAACATAGTGGGAGGGGGAATCGCCATCATCCACAAGGACTCCCTCGGAGTCCCGACCAACACCGACGACACCCACACCACCGCTGAGCATATGCACTTCCAGTCCACACCAACCCCAACACCACCCTCTGAGTAACTGTCGTCTACAGACCACCCGGACCCCAAGCACAGTTCAGCCAAACCATCACACACCTCATCAGCACCCACGGCCTCACCTCCATAGACTACATCCTCCTCGGGGACATGAACTTCAAACAACAATGACACCAACTCCACTGCCCTGATTGACAACCTCGCAAAACTCTAACTCAAACAGCTCGTGACGACACCCACCCACGCCGCTGGACACACACTGGACCCCATGTTCTCCGCAAGTCACCACGTCTCATTCAACCACACTACAAAACATTCATGGACTGAAAACAGATGCGTCCACTTCACATTAAGGAAGCCAAACAAACAACACCACACACAACAGTTGCCACGCCTCTGCTAAGTCAAGCTCACCAAGGACCAACAGACCACTACCCTCGCCCAGGGACCAACCAACGACCCCACCAAGCCCAACGCTGCCACCATCAAACTCAAACAGTGGATCAACAACTGCACCGACACCCTTGCCCCACTCAAGACCTCCGCAACCAATCACACCAACAAGAAAGCCACTTGGTTGACCAAAGACCTCCAGGCCCCAAAACATACCTTTCGGAAAGTGTATGAGAACTGGTTACACAACCGAACAGCAGACAGCTGCACAGCCCACAAGCACAACACCCACAAACACCACCAACTCATCAGGACTAACAAGAGGACCGCCTTCAGGGACCGCCTACTCAACAACGCACACAACACAAAAGGGCTATTCTACATCGTGAAAGACCTCTCCAACCCCAGCTCCAACACCAACGACATTCCACCATCACAAGACATGTACGATTCACTGGCCAGCTTCTTTGAGCGCAAGATTGCCGACATCCACAACAGCTTCAACACCGACACCCCCTCATCCTCCGCCGAGACCACCACCCCTGCAACCACCACCCGCACCATTCGTCTGACCGCCGGGTCCAACATCAGAAAAGTAAACACCATCAAGACCATGAACTCCATCCACTCCGGATCCCCATCTGACCCATGCCCTCACCACGTTTTCAACAAAGCAAGCACAGCCATCGCACCCCATCTCCAATAGACAATAAACTTCTCCTTCAAGACTGCAACCTTTCCGGAGAGCTGGAAGCACACCGAGATCAACACCCTACTGAAGAAACCCAAGGTGGACCCTAATGACCTCAAAAGCGTCCGGCACATCTCCTTGCTCACTTTCCCTGCGACAGTCACGGAGAAAACTGTCAACAGACAGCTGACCCACTACCTCGAAGGAAACAACATCCTGGAACCACAGCACCGAGCTCGCCCTCATCGCCACCACCACCAACATCTGGATCCTGAGGGACAAAGGAGGAACAGCAGCACTCATCGTTCTGGACCTATCAGCAGCCTTCAACGCGGTGTGCCACTGCACCCTAACAGCACGCCACCACAACGCTAGGATCCAAGAGAAGGCCCTGGCTGGGACCAGGTCCTTCCTCTCTGGCAGAACACAGAGCGTCCGCCTCCCACCCTTCCGCTCAAATACCACCGAGATCATCTGCGGCGTCCCACAGGGATCATCCATCAGCCCGATGCTGTTCAATATCTACATGGCACCACTCGCCCACGTTGCTCGACAACACAGCCTCAACGTCATCTCTTACGCCAACGACACCCAACTGATCATATCCCTCACCAATGCCCCCCACACCACCAAAGCCAACCTCCACAGGGGAATGAAGGCTGGTGCAGAATGGATGAAGGTCAGCAGCCTGAAGCTAAATTAAGAGAAGACAGAGGTCCTCATCCTCAGCACCACCCCATCATCCTTGGCCGACTCCTGGTGGCCAACATCACTAGGAACAGCCCCAGCACCCATCGACCACGCATACAACCTGGGTGTCATCCTCAAATCCACCCTCTCCATGACCAAGCAAGTGTACGCTGTCTCCGCGTCATGCTTCAACACCCTCCGAATACTCTGCAGGTTCTTCAAATGGATCCCCTCCGACACAGGAATAAGCATCACCCAGGCACTCGTCACCAGCACACTGGACTGCGGGTACACCCTCTATGCCTGAACAACAAACAAGCTCCTGAGATGGCTGCAACGCATCCAGGATGCCTCGGCACCACTGATCATGGACACCCCCCGACGCAGTCACATCATACCCCACCTGAGAGGCCTGCATTGGCTCACCGTCAACAAGAGGATCACCTTCAGACTCCTCATCCATGCACACAAAGCCCTACACAACGCAGGACCAGCATACCTCATCGATCAACTCAGCTTCTACACCCCCACCCGCAGCCTCCACTCTGCTAACCTCGCCCTCGCAACAGTTCCACGCCTCCGCAACACCACCGCCGGCAGAAGATCCTTCTCCCACCTCACCGCCAATACCTGGAACACTCTCCAAACCAACTTACGTCAGACCCAGGACATGTTGGCCTCCAGAGAACTCCTCAAGACCTGACTCTTTGATCAGTAGCAGTGCCCTCCCCTCCCCCAGCCCCTCGAAATGCTCACAGGTATGTAGCGTACTTTACTAATATCCTGATTGATTGAGAGTCCCACTGTCAACTGCAGGATCACCTTCATACTCCTCAGCCACACTCAGCAGGCACTCCACAACCACTGACCAAAAAACACCATATATGGACGTTGCCTGTAGTCCATCCAGCCTGCCTTGCCCTGTGCAACATTCATCACTTCCACAGTCCAAATGCATGCGGGTGATATTTCTCACACAACAACAAAGAGACCTGGAAGTCCCTCACTGGAGACAGAGACAATCACGTGTGAGTATTTCCCTCCATGGATGTAGTTGATCATACTTTGTGACCTATGTGTGTCCACAACCAGACTCAGATCCCACTGTATGGATGGCTTGAGTATGTTCAGCACTCTGGCATACTTTGAGATATCCCTACACATATGTCGTTGACTCACGTCAAAAATGAATCAACATCAATACGTATTGTGTTAGTTATTTTTAATTCTCCATCTTGTGAGTGAATTGTGAGTAGGGGTTAGGTGCTGTACAAACATGTGGGGAATCCAAAGTTCACAGAGGGAGATGTGATGCCTTGCAGTTTTAGTCAACAGAGTCAAGACCACAGTGTTTGGCATCATTGGTGACACTGCGACCAGCAAGTCCATGTGGGATAGTCAGACAGTCAATAAGGTGATGCTGTTGCACACAATGGCAAGATACCAGACCAGGTGACCTGGGCGATGCGCATGGCTCTGTGCCTCTCAACGTCTTCTCCGTGGACGACCCATCTTACTTGGGGGACCCTCATGTGCAGGCCGTGACGATGCATGGGACTCTCCGTCGGATGATTCCACCTCCTCCTCCTTCCCTGTGCCTCTTTGGAGTCTTTGCCTCGATGTTTCTGGCCTGGTGACACAGGGAGGGTGCTGCATGTTGTCATCAATCCGACAGAGTGAGTGGCTAATGTCCCTATGCACCGCTAACAGCTCAGCCAGTGTTCCCTCCATCCGCCCAAGTTGTCGTCGTTGACTGGCGTGTTGCTGGGCCTGCTGGTCTTTTAAATCGATGAGGGCCCCCACTCCCTGGCTGAACTCCCTGGTGTCCCACCGGTAGTCCTCCATGATGTTTCGGAGTTCAGACATACCGGGCCCAACAGCTTGCTGGTCAGGTTCTCGCCTCCGCCTTGAGCCACTCCCACCGCCCCTGCCCACACGAGCCAGGCCTGCTGTTGTGGGCACATCAGGGCGCCGGGACCCCTGAGGGTTGACAGTGGTGATGTTGTCTGCCACTTCCTGGGTGCCCGGCGAACCGTGTCGCTCATTGTCAGACTTGCTCAGTTGTGGATTGTGGGCAGGGCTCCGAGCTGGCTGCTGGGATGTGGCAGGAATGGGTGTGGTGGTTGGCGCAGATGCCCCTGATCCAGCTGCTGCACGGGTTTGGGATCCAGAGGTGCCAGGTTGGCCATGGAGTGGTGAGAGGCGTCACTGTTGGTGGGGTCAGGGTCCTGTGGAGCCTGGGACTGTGATCCATCTTCCCCCTGGTTGGGGTTAGATTGCGCATGTTGCCCTGTGGGTTTGAGAGACAGACAATGTTAATCGCATTTAATGGAATATGTACTTTTCCTGAACATTGCCCTTATCACTGTAACACCTGCTTATGATTTTGCTCACTGTTCACTTGTGATGTCACATTGATCTGTGTTCATGACTCATTTCAATGTGAGGGTCTATTTACAATGAATGGCACAGCCAGACATATCAGCAGGGATTTGGCTGTCATTGTGCACCACAGCTATGCCAGCATGGATGCAAGACATTAACATTGCAGATCACCATGGTGGAAATACCAAACAACTGCATCACACATTTGTGCCATAGAAGTGGCACATTGCTTGAGTTGTGTTGCTGGTACTACGCAGATCCAGCAATGCTCTGGTGGGCCTGTCTGCACAATGCTCTGTCAATCCTTACGTCTGCTTCAGGCATGCACAGGGTTTTGAGGCAGCATGCGCATACAAGTGGCAGAGTGAAATGTTTAAGATTCCATTCAGCCACTTATGGGAGGTGTTGCTGTGCCGTGACGGACAGCCACTGCCCAACACACCACAACCACGCCACAACCAGTACACCTACTTCTAGCTCAGTGCTTTAGAATGTTGTACATCTCCCAGGTGCATCACCTTGTCAATACCCAGCACCATTGCACTAATATTTGTGGGTCCGCTGCATCAGTAAGGAGTAGCTACGGCATCGTGATATGAGTGCAAGGGACTTGTGAATGAGCCCTGTGCATTTCTTGCTGGAATGCTTCATCTGATCGTGATTTGTTGTGTTACATGACGTTTGTGACAGTGGGGCACTACATTGACTGGCCCAGCTTGGTATGTTTAGGTAAGGGGTGTGTGTGACAGGCTGTGCTGGTATTTGAAGTGTGAGTTGCAACTGTGCCTCACTCATGGTGTGGCTGTCCCCCATGGAGCATGCTGCCATGACCGTGGTTGTGAGTTACTGTGCAAGATATCTGACCTTGTTGTCCTAATGTTAGTGTTTGCACTGGTCGCAGGAGGGCCTTGTGCTGCATACACCAGGGTCCAGTGTCAGCTATGTTGACAGTACTTTCTCACTCGCTGTACAATGAGCATGGTCAATGTGTGTGTACCTGGACCATATGGGATGAGTGGGACACTGCTGTAAGTGATGTGTTGCTATGGCACTATCAGGACTGTCACAGGTTAGGGCTGTAAACAGACACACAAGCAGTTGTTGTATGATAATGATTATGCCCCCCCTTTCACTGAGAACTGCTGGGGGACCTGTGCACCCACCCCATAGTGTCTGGGCACTGCTGGGAGTCCTCTGCACCCTCCCCTGTCATGTCTGGGCACTGCTGGGAGTCATATCCACACCCCCCTCCTATGTCTGGGCACTGCTGGGAGTCATATCCACACCCCCCTACAATATATGGGCACTGCTGGGAGTCATATCCACACCCCCCTCCTATGTCTGGGCACTGCTGGGAGTCATATCCACACCCCCTCCTATGTCTGGGCACTGCTGGGAGTCATATCCACACCCTCCCTCCTATGTCTGGGCACTGCTGGGAATCATATCCACACCCCCCTCCTATGTCTGGTCACTGCTGGGAGTCATATCCACACCCCTCCTATGTCTGGGCACTGCTGGGAGTCCTCTGCACACACCCCTGTCATGTCTGGGCACTGCTGGGAGTCATATCCACACCCCTCCTATTTCTGAGCACTGCTGGGAGTCCTCTGCACCCACCCCTGTCATGTCTGGGCACTGCTGGGAGTCCTCTGCACACACCCCTGTCAAGTCTGGGCACTGCTGGGATCATATCCACACCCCCTCCTATGTCTGGGCACTGCTGGGAATCCATCCATGTAACATGAGTTGTTTGTATGCTCACCAGGCTCCATGACTCCTTAAATTCCATGTTCTCCCACCGATTGTAGCAGGGCCATGACCTTCTCCTCCCAGGCCTGGTACTGTACTGGTCTGCGGGGGCCACCACCTCGTCCATCTTCCGCTTGACCATCCTCCGCAGATCGTACCACCTGGCCTGGCAAACCGTCCTGGTGCGCCTGATGGGTGCAACAGCATTGACCTCATTGACGATCCTCTCCCACATTTGTGTTTTCTCAGCTATGCTGGTCTGTCTGACCAATGTGCCAAACAGCTGTGGCTCGACTCTGATGACCTCATCTACAAGGATCTCCATCTCCTGGTTTGTGAACTTTGGATTCTTTGGTCCTGACATGTAGTGGGGTGAATGTGTTTGGGGGGGTGAGGGTGTGTATGATGGGGGGGTGTTGGTCTGAATGTGAAGAGGGTGTGTGGGTCTGAATGTGATTGTTGGTATGTGTGAATGTGGATGCGTGCAGTTGTTGGTGTGTTGTCAGTCTCTAGGTAAATGTGTATGTTGCAAAGGATGCTGGTTTGTGTGTGTGGTCCATTTTTATTGGTCCATTTGTGGGTGTGGCCTAGTTTGAATTTTTGGTGGAAGTGTTATGAGGGGTGGGTCCGAGTTTGGCCCTCTGTTTGTCAGTTTGGTGTGGCCAGGACATTGTTTAGCTATGGTTTGTAGGCAGGAGATATGCTTTGTGGGGTTGTGCGACTCGTTTGCACACTCCTTGTGCTGCTTTTGGTGTACGCCTGAGTTTTTTTGTGGGGGGATTCGTTGCATACTGTAGTGTGTAGCTCACTCATACCCGAGCTATTTCGGGGGTACGCGTGGGGTTCGTTGAGGTGGGGTTCGTTTTCGTACTTTATTGTGTGGCTATATCATACGCGACGTATTTACGGGGTACGCGTGCGCTTCGTTGAGGTGGGGTTTGTTTCGTACTTTATCGCGTGGCTCTCTCATACGTGACGTATTTACGGGGTATGCGTGCGCTTCGTTGATGGGGTTTGTTTCGTACTTTATTGTGTGGCTCTCTCATACGCAACGTTTTAGTGGGGCACGCGTGCGCTTCGTTGAGGGGGGGTTCGCTTATTATTTGATTGTGCGTTTCGCTTATACGCGATGTTTTCCATACAAATCGCACTTCATACATGACAGCGTTTTACCGTACGAATGGCTTTCATGGTCTCCGGTCCTGATCGTACTTGGTGGGTCGTACGGCATGTTTACAAATCGTACGATTCACTAGCCGAATCCGTGTCATACGGTTCTTCGCTTGTTTTTCATACAGTTCGTACGGAATATTTGATAACGGATCGTACTACGCAATTCGGACGTTTTTTTACAAATCGTACGGAAACGGCTACAAATACGAATCGTAGGACGGTTTTCTTTCCCGAATCGGAATCGACCCCCAAATGTCACCAAATAGTCTAGATCTTCATCAAACTCTATATCAGGTAACAGACGTAAAACGTCTTTGGTATCTTGCAAATAAGTTGGCATAGTCTTCACTAGCGGACGTAAGAAATGATCCACAAAGGTGGATAAGGGCTCTAGAATTAATCCTATGTCTGATATTATTGGTCTCCCCACAGGAGGTCTTTGTGCTTTATGAATCTTTGGAAGACAATAGAAATAGGGTATAACAGGATGATTGGTCTGCAGAAATTGTGCTTCTTGTATCGTGATCCAACCTAAAGAGTGTCCTTCTTCCCCAAGTGATTTGATTGTACCTTTTAAACATTCTGTAGGATCTTCTTTAAGAGCTGGCTTTTTAGTTATTAGTCGATCTTGTGATAGAGTATGCAATGCTATTTGTTAATTTTTAGTCGAACAAGAATCGTCTGCTTCATAACTTACCTAAAAATGAACAAATAGCATTGCGTACTATATCACAAGATCGACTAATAACTATAAAGCCAGCAGACAAGGGTGGTGCTATAAGATACCACCACATACAGAGACAAATGTTTACGCCAGCCCTCAGATAGGAACTCTTACCATGTTCTTAAAGAAGATCCTACAGAACGTTTGAATGGTACATCTGCCTAGATGCGTCACGTTGTAAAGCTTTGCACCACATGAAACCTGCATCAGGAGTCATGTGGGCGTTCTGTCACAGGGTGGGCGTTCCCTCGCAAGAAATCCCAGTAAAACTGACAAGATTTCACTGAGTCAGTTTTACGACGCCGCTGCGTCAAACTCTTACACCCGCTTGAAGGAGACGTAAGGAGTGACACACCACGTTAAGTATGGGTGGCCTCTGTGCATTGCTGGAGTTGCAACAGGACTCCAGCAATGCGCCAACCTTACGCCACAACATGCGTCATGCATCTGCCCCTCCTTGCTCCATGGTGCACCGCATTGTAAATGCGACGCATCCGTGGTGGCGCAAGGGGGGGATTGCGTGACACATCTGTTCTGGCGCATCCCTGCTGATTTGCAAAAATGCGCCAGACATTGTAAATATGCCCCTATGAGGCATGAAAAAGCTTGCAATTACCCTAACAATGTTGTTGTGCTATTTTGCATTCCCCGTTGTGCCCCTGGGGCACCTTATGTAATACGACCCCAGGTCTACACAGTGGATGTCCTAATTGCTGTATACAGTACAGGAGGTACTTTGAAAGATCTCCGTAATCACTATAAACTCAGCATGCCACCCGCAGACGAGTTTATTGCATACTAACTCTCTCTCATGTTTTCTCTCCGATACCAAGACATGATAGGCGCACAACTCTGGTTACTCACCTGCTTCCCCAGTAGGCTTCCCACAAAGAATAGCACTCTTCCAAACAAGCACTCCTCACTGTGTAGTGTGCTTCCTGGCCAATAATGAGCAATGTAGAATGAAGCACTGTACACAGGCAAATATTACTATGCATATTACCACTAAAACAGGTATCCATAAAATGTACAAGATGTGAACAGGAAGTAAAAACAACTAGACGGCAGAAGAAATGAAATAACAACTAGTCAGACAAATAATAAAGTCATTGCCTCCCTGAAGCTAATGTATCTGACTATCATTCCAGTACCATAGGCAACATAATGCCAAGTAAATAAAGAACTGCATATGAGAGTTCTAGTGTAGTGTGGCCCAGTATTTGGAAAAAATATCACGATATAAATATCGAGATACACAAATATCGAGTTCTTAATATCATGAATCATTAAAATTGTGATGCAGAAATATCGTTTATATGAATTTTGCTTTTTAAGTGAGTAATATGGTTTCCAGAATATCTATTTTTATATTGTTTTCAATAATATTGCAGATATAAATATTGTTATTTAATTATCTTTATGTGTATTAGTTCATATGTTAATTGTATATGTTATATCTTGTTTGTATGATTGCTGAAAATCTTTTAAAATATAGTTTGCAAGTTTGTTATTTATCATTTTAAATGTAATTGTTAATAGTAATGTATAGTGTCCCAGTGAGATTTGTAGGGGTACAAGGTGGAAAGTTAATTAAGTATAATAAATGAATAATACATTTTTAATTTAGAAATAATTTGTAACTTATGGTTAATTATGTAAATTGTGTAATTATTATTTTTTTAAGTCATATTTTAGGTGTGTTTTGTAGGGTTTGTAGGGGTTTGTTTTGGGAAGTTAATTAAGTAATAATTGATTAATAATGAATGAATGAATGAATGAAGTGGGATTTATGCATGCGCAACTTAGCCCGGTGGGCGTCAAGGCGCCTAACTCAATATCGGATGTATGACGGTACAACGCGTACCGTTACAACGCGTCCCTTTACGACGCAGTTTTAACAACGCAAGTCGTTACAACGACTTGCGTTGGGGGGCGCTTATAGTGAATAGTTTAATTTACTATTCCAACTCCAGTCCCCGTGGATAGTAGGGAAGGTGTTGGATAGTAAATTAAACTATCCCCTATCCTAGAGCGCCCTCCAGCGAAAGTCGTTGTAACAACTTTCGTTGTTAAAGCTGCGTCGTAACGGTACCGCGTTGTACCAGTTACGTTGTAAAGGATGTTTCCCCTCAATATCTAGCAGAAAACACCAGATGACAGGAGCTTACTGATAAGCCTTAATGAAACACCAAGTTTTAAGAGCTTTCCTAAAGAGATCCAATGAGGGCTGTGATTTGATCTCCAGGGCAAGTGTGTTCCATAATTAGGGTGCCAAGATGGAGAAGGCCTTACTCCCCCATCTAACCTTCCTAGAGCGCGGGACTACCAGTTGGTTTAGCTCTAGAGAGCGTAGACATCTGCTCGGGACATACCGAGTGAGCAGAGATCCAAGAGCGTCGGCAGGGCCAGCCATGAGGGCACTATAAGTGAGGCAGAGGAGTTTAAAAGACACTCTGAAGGTGATAGGGAGCCAGTGGAGACTCTTCCTTGCCATGGTGGCGGAAGACAGCCATGGCAGGGCCAACACAAATCGTGCCGCCGCATTCTGCACAACCTGTAAACGCTGCAGAAGGCCCTTGTTGGCCCCGGCGTAGAGTGAGTTGCAGTAATCAAGCCTTGAGCCAACAAGAGCAATCACAATCTGCTTGCGTGCCTGTGGGGAAAGATAGTGAAGGATTCTTTTAAGGGTCCTGATGACACCCCAACAGGTGGCCACAGTCCTGTTAACCTGAAGCTCCATAGAGAGCAGGGTGTCGAAGATGACGCCTAGATTCCTGGCAGATTGTGTGGGAGTGGGGCAGATGCCTAAAGATGAAGGCCACCACTCACCTGACCACATGTCCTGGTCTTTGCCAAAGACCAGGACCTCTGTTTTGTCACCGTTCAACTTTAGGGAGTTGAGAATCATCCACTCTGCAACGAGTTGCATGCAGGACCTAAAGTTGGACGCGGTAGTACTCACAGAGTGGGTCAGGGACACCATAATCTGCGTGTCGTCGGCGTACGACACCACCTCCATCCCCTGAGATCTTACTAGTCTCGCAAGGGGGGCCACGTAGATATTAAACAGGGTCGGACTCAATGCCGACCCCTGTGGCACCCCACATTGCAGAGACTTAGCAGGGGAGAGGAAATCTCCAAGCATCACACGCTGCTCTCTCTGCTGTAGAAAAGAGTTCAGGAGACTGAGGGCCGGCCCTGTTACCCCTGCCTCCCTTAACCTGGATGTTAAAGTAGAGGGAGACAGGGTGTCGAATGCCGCAGTAAGGTCCAACAGTACTAGCACAGTGGTTTGGCCCAGATCTACTTTCCGGCGAATGTTATCTGCAACCTTAGTCAAAGCAGACTCCGTGCTGTGGAGCTTTCTAAAGCCATGTTGGGACCCGTCCAAGAACCCCGAGGAATCCAGGAAGTTGGATAGATGACAGTTCAGATGCGCTTCCAACATCTTAGCAGGGGCCGGCAGAAGAGATATTGGTCTGAAGTTCTTCAGGAGACCAGGATCCAGGGTAGGCTTTTTAAGAAGAGGTTTCACAATGGCCTTCTTCCATGCCATAGGAAAGATACCCTGTTCCATAGCTCCATTCATTATTTCCAACTTAGGAGGAAGAATGATGTCCCTACAGTCCTTTAGTACTTTCAAAGGAACAGGGTCCCGGGGAGAGGCTGATTTTGTTCTGTCTAAAAGAAGATTAAGTCCGTTCACGGAGAGCGCAGGGAAGTGGGTAAGGATTTGGGAAGAATCACCAGTCCAGGATTCAAAGTGCTTAACTCGAGAGGAATCCTCGTCACTCAGGGAATTCCTCTGAGATAGTAGAGCCAGATAGATGTCATCTATTTTTTTTATAGAAGAAATCCGAGATGTTATTACATAGCTCCTGTGAGGCTACCACGGGGTCAGGTGCCTGAAGAGAGCAGAGGGAGTCCACGATCTTAAAAAGCTCTTTAGATGAAGTAAGAGAACTGGTAAGGTTGGTGAAATAATCCTGTTTCTCCTTGATAACCCTGCTTTTATATTCTCGCAACAGGCACCTGTAAGCTTCCCGATCCATCAGATTCCAAGATTTGCGCCAGCCTCTTTCCTTCCTTCTACATTTTTGTCTAAGGAGCCTCAGTGTTTCTGTAAACCAGGGGGCTGTCGGTTTTTGTCGCGCCACATATCTAAGTGAGGTAGGGGCTAACTCATCCACTGCTTTAGTGATAGAGTCGGCAAGTTCCTGTGCCGCCTCATCCACCGACCACTGAGATGGGATGCTAAAGTTTTGAATAAAAGGGGCCAGAGCCTCGTTGGTGATATTTCTGAAGCTTCTTTTGAAACATTAAAATTATTTAATTGATTGTCAATTATTCGAATTGTGTAAATATTATATTTTTAATGTTATAGTTTAGGTGTGGGCCTTTGGATTTTTAGGGTTATATGGTGGGAAGTTAAGTAATAATTTATTAATTATTAAGTAATTATTGATTATTTAATTGATTGTCAATTATGTAAATTGTGTAAATATAATGTATAGGTTTTCTTTTAGGTGCGGGTTGTTGGGATTTTAGTGGTATAGGGTGGGAAGATAATTAAGTAATGATTAGGTCACAGTTATTATTAATGTATTAATAATTATTTAATTCATAATGAATTATGTAAATTGTTTAATAATTATATTTTGTTATGTTATGTATTAACTGTAGTCTTTTGTGTTTATAGGGGGATAGGGTGGGAAGTTATTTGAGCTATTATTTATTAATAAATATTTAACTGATCACTAACTATATACATTTTGTTATACTTCTTTTAGTTATATTTTAAGTGTTGGCTGCTAGGTTTGTTGGTGGATAGTGTGGGAACCTAATTGAATGATACATTTTTGCATAATTCAAAATTATTAAAAGTTTTAATAATCATGTACATTTTTTATTGTTTTTTAAATTTTAGATATATAATTTTCATATTAAGAGTGTATATATTTGATCAACTAATAGAGTTATTAAAATATATTAAGTGTTTGTATTGAAGTACTTTCCCTACTTTTGCACAGACTAGGATTGAGAATATTAAATTTAACCCATTTGAAGTCCAACACTTTCCCTACTGTTGCACAGAGCGGAGTGGGAGTAGTAAATCTAACCCCTCCGAAGTCCAATGCTTTCCTTAGTATTGCAAAGACTAGAGTGGGATTAGTAAACGTAATCCTTCTGAAGTCCAACACTTTTACTACTGTTGCAGAGATTGGAGGGGAAATAGTAAAATGTACACCTTTGAACGCCAATGCTTTCCCTGCAGTTGCAGACTGGAGTGGGAATAGTATTTTTTGTAATTTCTGTATTTAAATACTTATTTTTCAAATTGTTAAAATCTGTATTAGTATTATTTGTTTGTGTGTTTAAATTTATATCATTTGTTTATACATCGATTTAAAAAAAAATTCTAATATGTTTAATATTTCTTTCATTTTATATTTTGTTATATTTAATTAAATTCTTTTACTTGTGTTTTAATAATGTTTATGTTTTATTTAAATATATATATAGTATATATATTTTATGTATGCTTTTTATAATAGTAAATTCCAATGCTTTCCTTAGTATTGCACAGACTAGAGTGGGATTAATAAACGTAATCCTTCTGAAGTCCAACACTTTTCCTACTGTTGCACAGATTGGAGGGGAAATAGTAAAATGTACACCTTTGAATGCCAATGCTTTCCCTGCAGTTGCAGACTGGAGTGGAAATAGTATTTTTTTGTAATTTCTGTATTTAAATACTTATTTTTTAAATTGTTAAAATATATATTAGCATCATTTGTTTGTGTGTTTAAATTTGTATCATTTGGAAAGGGGCGACCGCTCGGTCCCCCCCGAACGTATGGATGGGTGCCCGAACCTCCCGGGAAACCATTTTGGGCGGGGTGGGCGTAGCCCGGCTGGTATGCCCAAAGCGGCATAGCCAGGGCGCGCCTTCCCCCGCCCGAGAGGGGTTGTCCTAGACACCTCGATGGAAGACCACGCCCAGTAGGCGTATCGGGGATGGGTACACGCCCTCCCGCAGAAGGATAAAGGAGCAGGAATCCAGAAGATCGTCCTCTTGTTCCTCGGATCGGAAGGCTGCACCCACTCGTTGCTCGTGAGCCCTCGACGGAACAAGCAGCAATTTTGAATGTGTTAATCTTGTTTTTCTCTTTCAGTTTCGAGGGCCCACAGATTTCAGGACCTCGTGGATCGACCAAGGGCGGAAGACTCGAAACCATGCCTAGCAAGACAGCAGGAAAGGGTTCCGAGACAGAGAGGATGATACGCCTGTTGTCGAATCGGATGGCTTGTATGGACCGAAAGCTCGGACAAGTTCAATCGCTCGGGAGAGGTCTAGCGGAGGTAAAGAAGCAATTGGCCGCATTGAATGACCCAGGTCAGCCAAAAAAGGTTATAGGCCCGGCTTTGCCGGGAGTAGTCCCCCGGGGAAGAGGGAAGCGGGTCAAGGAAAGGGCGGTTTCGGGGGGGGTCCCAGTTCCAGAGGTACCTCTCATCGCCCCCCTCGTACCGGTCGATAACCCGGTTCAGACCCCTGATGTAGGCCAGCCTATCCCGGTGGTGATCACCTCTGTCGAGGACGATGAAATACCCCCAGAATTGGCCGCACAGTTGACGGCATGGCTCAAAACAAAGGTGGGGGGCACAGCGACCCCGGGAGATCCGGCTGAAGAAGCCAGAGTGTTAATGAAGCAGTTGCGGCAATCGAGAGATGTCGCGAAGGCGAGTGTTCCTCTTGTTCCCCCACAGGT
Source organism: Lissotriton helveticus (assembly GCF_964261635.1). Lineage (NCBI taxonomy): Eukaryota > Metazoa > Chordata > Amphibia > Caudata > Salamandridae > Lissotriton > Lissotriton helveticus. The sequence continues at coordinate 1,176,854,680 of NC_136059.1, forward strand.
GGCGCCGGGAGTACCAGCAGCTGGTCAAGAAAAGACGGCGGCAACATCAGCCGATCCGGGTAAGCTTGCATTGCCGATGGTGGGGGAGGGCTCGATACCCTCAAGGCGGGAAAAGGTTGCACAGCACATTCCCTTGGCCACGAAAGAGTTAATATGGGGAGACAAGTATGTCAACATGTTTTCATTGTTAACGGACCATCGTGAGATGGAGTATGCTAAAACGCAGAAAGATTTGTGGCACCCTAGTGTCTGGCGCGCCAAGATGGCCGAGTTTAGGGTGGAAGAGACAGTGACGAACTGGGTTAAGGCCTTCTCTATATTTACCGCAGTTATGGGGGAACGTAAACCTGAGGTTATGACTGAGTTGGTTTGCTATCAGAATCGCATCATGGATTTTTATTCAATGTATGAGGGGGAAGAATGGAAAGGCTATGACATGAAGTTCCGTAAAGCAAAAGAATATGATGCTTCTTTGTCTTGGGATTGTTTGGACTCGGTGTCATGGCACAAGCAACTCCTGCCAGGGGCGACAGGTACGTCCTCGCCAGGCGGGAGCGGGTCCGGAGTGGTCCGCCAAAAGCCCGGGGTGCCCTTTCGAGCAGGCACAGGTGGGGGCTATCAGCCTAGAGTTGGCGGGAATGGCGGAAAAGGAGGGGTCTGTTGGGGCTTCAATCGAGGGAATTGTAACAGACCACAGGGGACATGCAAGTTTAAGCATGTGTGTGCCGGCTGTGGGAATTCCTCACACCCGGAAAGTGCATGTAGATCAAAAAATGGTGGAACGGGAGGAAAAGGTGGACCTAAGCAGGAGTGAGGTAGACCTTTGTAACCGATTGCCTACACCCGTTGATCTCATGGTTATGATTCCGTGGTTAAACAAATACCCTGATCATGTATCCGCTGGGGTGTTGAGGAAGGGATTCTTACATGGCTTCCACATCCCGGCGGGGGAGGTTCGGGGGAACTCCTTTTGTAGAAACCAGTTATCGGTAAGGCACAACCCAGGCGTGGCAGAAAAGAGAATAGCTAAAGAGGTCAGTTTAGGACGAGTGGCTGGCCCCTTTTCCTGCCCGCCGGTGGCCGAGTTCATCTGTTCCCCATTAGGGGTTGTCCCGAAAAAAGATCCGGGGGAGTTTAGACTCATACATAACCTTTCTGCTCCTAGGGGTTCCTCAGTGAATGATGCCATTGACCCAGAAGTTTGCTCGGTACGATACGCATCGTTCGACGATGCCGTGGCCATATTGAACCACCTAGGCCCTGGGGCGCTGATGGCGAAATGTGATATCGAATCAGCATTCCGGTTGCTTCCGGTGCACCCGCAGGATCAGCGCCTGCTAGGTTTTGCATTTCAGGGAAGTTATTACATGGATAAATGTATGCCCATGGGTTGTTCCATTTCGTGTGCATATTTTGAGATGTTTAGCTGTTTTTTGGAATGGGCATTTACCGAGGCTACAGGGCATAGACATGTTATGCATTATCTGGATGACTTTCTGTTTTTGGGGGCAGCCGGGGATACGAATTGCGCGCAGGCGCTGTATGATTTCTGCATCCTCATGAATTAATTTGGTGTCCCATTGGCACCAGGTAAGACGGTCGGACCATCTACTTCACTGGAGTTTCTGGGAATTGAGCTCGATTCTGTGGAGGGGTGTTTCCGACTACCAGTAGACAAAGTGATCTAGTTCCAGGCTTCCTTGATGCAATGCCTTGGGGGGGAGAAAGTGACCCTGCACCAGTTACAACAAACAGTGGGTCAGCTTAATTTTGCCTTGAGGGTGATTCCCATGGCCCGCCCGTTTTCGCGCTCTATCGCGCAAGCTATGGGTGGTCTCAAAGGGGCTCATCACCGTACGAGACTGTCTGGAGAGGTTCGCCAGGATATGCGTATTTGGTTGGCATTTCTGGCGGACTTCAACGGTCGAGTCGTCTGGAGCTCCCCGCCAGAGTCTTCGGAGGAATTAGGTCTATGGACCGACTCGGCAGGGAGCGTGGGTTTTGGCGCCATCTTAGGTGATCGATGGTCAGCACAAACATGGCCAACATGGTGGCACTCCAACGGTCTCACAGGTAACATTGGGTTCCTGGAGTTATTCCCCATCTGGGTTGCTCTGATGACATGGGCTGACGACTTCAGGGGCCGCTCAGTGGTGTTTTGGTCCGACAATATGACGGTTGTTGATTGCATTAACCAACAGGCAGCACGCTGCAAAATGATCTTGAGATTGTTGAAAGAGATTGTGCTGCTGTGCATGAGACTGAATGTACTGTTCAGGGCAAAACATGTGCCAGGTGTACTGAATCATGCGGCTGATGCACTCTCTCGGTCACATATGCAGGCATTCAGGGGTTATCTGCCCACAGCAGACCCAGAGGCAGCACCATTCCCAGAAGCAATGTGGTTAATCGGTGCCTCGGATTACAAGACCTCGTGGCAGCGAGTTTAGCCCCCAGGACAAGGAAAGCATACGAAGGAGCGTTTCGTTCCTATTGCACATATTTGGGTCCTGCAGGGAGTCGGAATTGGGGTCAGGAGGAATCCGTCCTGGGGTACCTGGTAGCACTACACAGGGAGGGCCGATCAGTGGCAACGGCCGGTAGGCATAGGGCGGCCATTTCCTTCATGGCCCAGGTACACGGCATAAAAGACCCTACAGGTTCTTTTTTGGTGAAGAAAGCCCTTCGCGGTTGGCAGCGCCTTGAGGGTTGCAAGAAAGATACGAGGCACCCGATTGGCTTAGACAGACTGTCTCTGCTTTTAGCAAAGCTGGATGAGACGTGTTCCTCCCATTACGAAACAGTTCTGTTCCGGGCAGCGTTCACATTGGCATTCCATGGGGCCATGAGGGTGAGCGAGCTTGTCGCAAAGAACAAGAGAGATATGGAGGGAGGTTTGTGCAGGGATCACATCCAGATAAGGGGTGATTCGATGGTAATCATGATAGCCAGGTCCAAGACTGACCAGGGGGCTATGGGAGATAGTATGGTCGTACAGCGCAAGCGTGGGTCCCCCGTCTGCCCGTTGAAATGTGTGGAAGACTATTTGGCGCTAAGAGCGGCCGCTTGGGGGGGGAGCTTGCTACGACACAAAGATGGCACCCCACTGATGAGATTTCAGTTTCAGAGGGTGCTGGCACTGGGAATCGCTGACGCGGGCATGGACCCATGCGATTTTGGGACCCACTCCTTTAGGATAGGGGCTGCTACTGAGGCTACAGCCAGGGGTCAGAGTGCTGAGGAAGTGAAACAATTGGGCCGTTGGTCCTCGAATTGCTTCAAGAGGTATGTGCGCTTGCACATGTTGTAAGTGATCAATTGACATGCACTCACGTTTTCTGTCTTTTGTTTACTTTGCAGTTTCGCGAGCCTGCCATGCAGGGCGGAATTGGAGGTCGACCCTGCATCAAGAGACCAGCGGTCAGAGATCACCGACTGGAGAGAGGATGGCATGGGTCGTGGGCCACTCATACGTGAGGCGCGCCGGTGACGTATTCAAGAAAGGTGACGCGATTCACGCACCTGGGGAATACGGGTTCAGAGTGGCTTTCCATGGGAAAGGTGGGCTCGTTTTTGACAAATTTGAGTCATTTTTCGAGGGACTTTTAGGGCGGCATAGGTCACCGCCATCTGTAGTCATAGTACACCTGGGAGGCAACGATTTGGTGACACTGGGTAGACGAGTGTTACTTGAACGAATCTTGTCGGCTGTTAGCTGGTTGGCTAAAAGAGTCCCGGGGTGCACGATGGCCTGGTCCCACATGATTCCTATAAGGAGGTGGCAGGGGGGCCTTTCGGTGTCAGCTCTGAACCATTCAGTTAAACGGATCAATAATAAAATTGGTAGATTGTTCCGTTCTGCACAGTTGCATGTCAATCCACATCGGTGTATCCGGGGTGACCATATGTATCTGAACGATGGGGTTCACCTGTCCAGGGAGGGGAATGATTTACTCATAGGAGACTTTGTTGCATGGCTAAGAGGTTTGAGGAAGCATGACCTATAGGAGGAGTTGGGGGGGGACCGGATAGTCAGTCAACTATCCGGTCTGTGGCGGTAAGGTCATGATCGGTGAGCAGTAATTTAAAGGTCCCTAGAGTGGGGCACCACCCACAATGGATGGGAGCGCCCGGGGGAAGACGGCCATTGGGGCGCCTAGGGGGAGATGGCCATGGGCCCCTCCAAGGGGGGGAGGCGGTTATATGCCCCTCCTTACTAATTTCCCGGGGGCCGGATATCCGCGACGGCGGATAGAGAGTGTGGGGTTGGGGGGGAGAGTACACGCTGTCCTTCCTACAGAGACCTCATACGGGAACTCGGACGACCCTTTAAGATGGCGTCGAGTAGAAAGGGGGCCCCCACCACGACAAGGGAAGTTACAGTTGGCAATGAGGGTAGAGCCCTCTGCGCATGCGCCGCTCACACAGTGAGGGCGGGAGTTTGGTAGTAGGGATCTGACACCGGTTAAGACCTTGCCGTTGGCCCTTAATGCTAGGATGTACAATTTGAATTAGAGTGTATGCATTTTCAGGATGTTAGCCAAAAGTACATGACTGCATCGAAATGTAATAAATGACAAATTGTACATAATGCATAATGATGAAACTTTTATTTAATGTTTTAAATTTTGTTTCATATTTTAATAAATACGGCCGGGAGGGTGACTCCCTCCCGTCTTCCAAAAGTTCAACTATTGTCCGACTTCCCATCCTTGGGGATATGTGTTGGGAGGGGGTGGCGGGCATCCCGGCCATATGGAAAGGGGCGACCGCTCGGTCCCCCCGAACGTATGGATGGGTGCCCGAACCTCCCGGGAAACCATTTTGGGCGGGGTGGGCGTAGCCCGGCTGGTATGCCCAAAGCGGCGTAGCCGGGGCGCGCCTTCCCCCGCCCGAGAGGGGTTGTCCTAGACACCTCGATGGAAGACCACGCCCAGTAGGCGTATCGGGGACGGGTACACGCCCTCCCGCAGAAGGATAAAGGAGCAGGAATCCAGAAGATCGTCCTCTTGTTCCTCGGATCGGAAGGCTGCACCCACTCGTTGCTCGTGAGCCCTCGACGGAACAAGCAGCAATTTTGACCCACCCACCAGCCCCTGATAGCAAAAGTTTGGGAGAAAATAAAGTTTTCTGAGTGGTGAAAGTATAGGCCTTTTTTCCTTGGTAGAGTGAATGAAGGAACTTTGAGAATAAAGATTTGGTTTGCATTGGAGAAATTTCTTCTTGCAGGAAAGATCAGTGATAACAGTAAGATTATGTGAAATTTTTTCTTTTTAGTAGGTAAACAACTGTCGTATTTATTTGTCGGGCGGTAAGGTCATGATCGGTGAGCAGTAATTTAAAGGTCCCTAGAGTGGGGCGCCACCCACAATGGATGGGAGCGCCCGGGGGAAGACGGCCATTGGCCCCTTCCATGGGGAGGCGGCACCCACTAAGGATGGGGCGCCTAGGGGGAGATGGCCATGGGCCCCTCCCAGGGGGGGAGGCGGTTATATGCCCCTCCTTACTAATTTCCCGGGGGCCGGATATCTGCGACGGCGGATAGAGAGTGTGGGGTTGGGGGGGAGAGTCCACGCTGTCCTTCCTACAGAGACCTCATACGGGAACTCGGACGACCCTTTAAGATGGCGTCGAGTAGAAAGGGGGCCCCCACCACGACAAGGGAAGTTACAGTTGGCAATGAGGGTAGAGCCCTCTGCGCATGCGCCGCTCACACAGTGAGGGCGGGAGTTTGGTAGTAGGGATCTGACACCGGTTAAGACCTTGCCGTTGGCCCTTAATGCTAGGATGTACAATTTGAATTAGAGTGTATGCATTTTCAGGATGTTAGCCAAAAGTACATGACTGCATCGAAATGTAATAAATGACAAATTGTACATAATGCATAATGATGAAACTTTTATTTAATGTTTTAAATTTAGTTTCATATTTTAATAAATACGGCCGGGAGGGTGACTCCCTCCCGTCTTCCAAAAGTTCAACTATTGTCCGACTTCCCATCCTTGGGGATATGTGTTGGGAGGGGGTGGCGGGCATCCCGGCCATATGTTTATACATCGATTTAAAAAAAAAATCTAATATGTAATATTTCTTTAATTTTATATTTTGTTATATTTAATTAAATTCTTTTACTTGTGTTTTAATAATGTTTATGTTTTATTTGAATATATACAGTATATATATATTATGTATGCTTTTTATAATAGTAAATTTTAAATATATATTTTTATGAAATGTGCTACATTATATATATCTGTATATGTATATGTATGTACATGTATATATGTATATATACATTCGTACATATGTATGTATATGTATGTGTGTATGTATATGTCAGGCATAAAATGAAGTGTAAATTATGCAAAAAAGAAGCAGAGAACTCTGGTTAGCTCCAAAGTTTAGGTGGAGAGCAGATGCTATGTAGAGCACCCCACAACAACAGTGACACTCTGAAAGTACTCACCTCAAATGTTTGCTTTTCTATCAAAGTTGTTAAGCATAGGCTTAGGACACTGCCAACCATGCAGAGATAGAAAGGGACAAAGTATTTTGCCATTTCTACAACAAAGTCCTTAAGCATAGGATTAGTACAGTGCTATCCATGCCAAGTTGTAAAATTACATAAGCCTTTTGCCACTCCAGACACAGTATTACAACTTTGGATTAGTTAAAAACAATCCAAGCCAACCTGAAATGAATAAAAGCAAACCCTGACATGTGTTTTGCTATCATTATAGCTCTTCAGCGAGGTTTAGCTTTGTCCAGACATAAGGGTGTACTCAGTATAAGCCAATACAATACCCTTTTCGGTATAGAGTGCTGCATACATTTTGCAAAGAAGAAGCAGATAACTCTGGGTAATTCCCAAGTTTAGGTGGAGAGCAGCTCCTATGTAGAGCAACCTACAACACCAGCAACACTATGAATTTGCTCACCTCATACATGTGCTTTTCTATCAACATTTCTTAGCATAGGATTAGCTAAATGCCATCCACATGGAGATAGAAAGGGCCAAAGTATTTTGCCATTTCTACAGCAAAGTCTTTTAAGCATAGGGTTAGCACAGTGCTATCCATGCCAAGCTGTAAAATGTCAGAAGGCCTTTACTACTATTAGGATTTGTCCACAAGGAAGCTTCTTATCCAATTTTCCCAGTGGTTGAAATTTATAAGACCCAAGCTTGTGGGCCAGTGCTATATTGGGCTGCAATCACGATCAGTTAGTTATTGGTAAAAACACTTTTAATAAATAGCTTCTGAGATTACCAAAAAGCACTTTGTCACTTCCTCTGAGGTTTGACTTAAACCTTGCATACCTCGCTAACGTAGTCCATCTGAAATCTATCTTATAATGGGCCAGACTCTGGGTAAATGAGGAACTGGCCCCGTATAGAGACTATGTCAGGGAGATCATCGACAATCGCCTGGCCCTCACGATCCCCTGGGTATCCTGCATCAAAACCTGGCTGTCCAAGCTTGGTCTTTCAGAATCCTTCTTCCATGCCCAAGAGCGCCCGTGAAATTGTTAAATCATGTTATTGGAACATTGTTTTCTGGATAGGATTTCCATTGGTCCTGCGTTTAGTTTATTTGATCTTTATTTATCCACCAAGTGTGAGTCCCACTTTGAAGATCTTATGGACTTTGTGAGTGTCTCTTCGGTGAGATCTTTGTTTATTAAGTCCAGACTTGGAAAACTCCTACTGGCTGCCTTTACCGGCACATGGAATAAAAACTCCGCCATGACCAACAATAATGTATGCCCTATGGGATGTCCAATTATTGAAAATGAAGAACATGTCTTATTCTTTTGTGCTGATTATGCTAAGCAGTGAAAACGTTGGATTATCTCTCTTTGCGAGCTCCTCCACTTAGAGAACCAACATTTACCTTTCAGGATCTGTTTGTCACATGCTAGCCACAGTGTTGTATATTCAGATTCCATCGTTTTACATTCAATGTGATATATTAGTCAAAATGTTGCTGAGGCAAGCGCCTTTTAGAGCTGGAACTTGTACGATACTAAAACTATATTGGTTAAACTTTTACTACCATTTTGCACTGTGCACTTTAACACACTCGTAAAACCTAGTGATATGAGGGAATCCCAAATTCAGTTTATAACTTTAGTTGCCCGCTAAGAGCTTATATTAGGCTACTGTTAGAGGCTGCCTATGTGTGATGCAGTTAGGATGAGGGGTTGTCTCTGTGTTTCCTTTTATTGAGTGATCCTAATTATGGTTTTATGAAGGGTTTTTATCATTTTATTGTTTTTACACTTTGCTCTGGAATGTTGGCTGCTGAACGTTTCTTTTATTCCTGAGAATTGTATGTTCTTAACAAGTGTTTATTTCATTATTTTTTTCTATTTATTTGTTCTTTTTAATGTGCTGTGTTATTGTGTACGTTTATGGCTCTTTTGAGTCAAAATAAAGATGATGATCATAACGGTATCCATACCATATTGATGAATTCCAAGATAATTGCATTTCCGCTGTATATTGCCTACATTTACTAAATGCATATGGAGTCTTGTAAAGTTTTCAGTTTTAGCAAAGCTAGTGCAGTGACCACTTAATGGTTGGGAGTCCCATTCCTCTCAAAAGGAAGGAAGACTGAATCATGATAAATGTATATGCCCAAGAAAGTTTTTTTCCTGATCTTGTGAAGAAAGCATCCCAGGGAAAAATCTTGGGAGGTGCACGAAAGGCAATTAGTATCTTAGTAATTTTCTCTCTCCCCATTCAAGGTTCCACTGGTAGACAGGAGTTACTGGGCCAAACCATGATGGTTGAGGTCATTTGCTACTGGTTTCCCGGAGGCAGTCCTCCCATCGCTCTGGAAACTAGGCCAAGTACAATCCTTTTCACACTTGACATTGAGTGGAGAGGGTGAGGCCTTTTCTAAACTCTGTCATTAACGGGTGCAGCCTTTACCCAATCACTGGTATAGAATTTCTCTTTTAACTCGGAATTATGAACGGCTTAGTTGGCCTTACCATGATTCAAACAGACGTTAGCAACGGTGGTTAGCTCATTAATCCATATTGCTGGTTTCTCTCAAAATGCCCTACGAATCAGGGAGAAGGTTGATTGACCTGAAGGGATGAGACTGGTTAACACTGTTACTGGGGCACTGCTGCTGCTTCACACCTCACATACAGCATGTTTATTCCAGTGAAAATTAAATATAGCCATAGTCTGAATGTAAATTAACCATGAAAGGTAAATAAAAAAAGGTAAAAAGCATTTACTTTCTTCATGTCCATTAATAGAAAAGATATTCCTCAAGCTGTTGTCCTTTCTATTGAAAGTGTTTGAATGTTTGTTTTCAAGTAACTCTTTTAAACCATTTGAATTCTGCTTTTTGTGTTGTCCATTGGTTTGAAACTACCATTGATGGCACAACATTCCCCTTAAAAACAAGAACATACATTAGAATAGTAATAGTGTGCAGCTCATGCTCCCAGACTTTTATAGAAATCAGGGTGTAAAGTCGATTTTGTCTGAGATTTAAATGTTCTGTACTCTACTCCTCCACCACACAAGTACTAGGGAACCTGATTGTATATCAAGACAGTGAGGCTTTTGTGGTTTTCTCTTGTCTTTACTAATCATTTAAAGCAACAATATTTACAATTCACACATTGCAACTCCCATTCAAGACCAAAGACTTCAACCAATGGAAATCCTTCACAGTATCTATTCCTTTATTTTCTGTAAACGCCCCTTTTTTACTTTTCTATTGTACTGTTTGTGGTTTAGGTTTCACACTGTAGGATTAGACCTTTCAAACTGTGTGAACTACTTTTTCCTGCAAGGTGTTGAGCCCTTATTCCCGTTACCTGGCTTAAAGTGTTTCAGTTGATACAGATGTGCTTCTTGTAACATTCATAGTCCAGCCAGAGTGCTTCCTGTGCCTTCTTTGTAACCTCTACCTCTAAAGGCAAATTGCTGCCTGTAGGCCCCTTTCCCAGGGGAAGCAGGAGTTGTGTCTGCCCAGGAGACTTTGTTTAATGTATTTATTCAGTGCAAACAAGTTGACTATAAGAGAACAATAATACAACATTATAAAGAAAAAGCTATTAACATATCCCTGGACCATTGTTTTGCGTTAATAAAATACAGTGCATACTTCAAACCTACTACAATTCTCAATTATTATAACAATACAGGGGATGCATACAACATACATAACATCCCTCCCTTCACCTAGCAACCCAAGCACACCATCTACGGAGTCACCGAATATTCATCCCTCAGTCCTACTCTCAACATCTATATGACTCCACTTGCATGTATTTTCAGATTGCACATCAGTATTGTCTCCTACGCCGACGACACTCAACTCCTCCTCTCACTCTCAACAAACCCCACCGTGACAAAAAAAAACTTCCACAGCTGCATGAAGAATATCGCAACATGGGTGAAAGACAACTGCCTGAAACTCAACACGGACAAAACTGAAGTTCTGATCTTCGGCAAACATACAGCCCTTTTGAAATGACTCCAGGCAACCAACAGAGCTCGGACCCATCCCTACACCAAAAGACCATGCCCGAAACCTCTGCATCATACTGGAGAGCAAACTCTCCATGAACCATCAGGTAAACACCGTGGCCTCTGCCTTCTTCTGTATGATCTGCATGCTCCACAAAATCTTCAGATGGCTCCCCATCAGCACGAGGAAAACTGTGATGCAGGCCCTCATCACCAGCCAGCCCGACTATGGCAACACACTCTATGCGAGCACCCCCACCCAACTCTTACAAAGACTCCAGATATTTCCAGAATACAGCAGCCAGACTGATCCTCAACCTGCCCAAGATGGCAATTATCACCCAGCATCTGAAAGACCTCCACTGGCTCCCCATACAGGAGAGATGCCAGTTCAAGCTCCTGACCCACGCATACAAAGCCCTCCACAACTAAGGACCAGACTACATGAATCACCGACTGATCTTCCACGAACCCCATGGAAACCTCCACTCCACACAACTCGCGCTCACTCAGACACAACGTATCCGCCGCTCTGAAGGACACTCCTTCTCCCATCTCATCGCCAAAGCCTGGAACACCCCCCCACCTCCGCACTTCTCCCTCGCTGAACCACTTCAGGAAGGAATTCAAGATTTGGCTCTTCAACTGATACCTGCAGCACAGCACCTGGTTACCCCCTGGGGGGATTAGCCGCGCTATACAAATGATTGATTAATTCATAGGCAGCAGATTTGAAGGCCTCCAGAACTTCAGTTTATGGTCCCTAGAAGGACAATTCTTGACATTGTATCTTCAGTTCATCATATGCTTCTAAAGTGTAATAAAAAACGTAAAATGAGTATGCTCCGTATTAAGCTAGATAAGAAATACTTTTTGTAATTTGTACTGCACCCCATACAAGTGAAGAAATACAGAAACATAGAAAAGAGTCCGTCAAGACATATAGGCATTTTAGCGCAGCTTTGTGGTCCCTGGCATTATTTGCATTGAAAAGTGGTTTCAGATAAAATCGTTGCAACCCATCATAAAACAACAAAAAAGAATAAAGTGCTTAGTGCTCAGCTTTGAAGTGCCATCACATGAACATGGGGTTACTTCGCTAAGTCGTTGTTTCATTACGGGAAAGGGAACTAAAAATTACACAATTCCATTTTGGAACCTGGTTAGAACAAATCGGTGCTGAGAGCATAAGACCATGGACTAATACAGTTTGAAGCCTTCTCTGGATGAAATGGACATGCATAGGGTGACCATATGATTCCTACCCTCAACAAGAGCCCTATTTCCTGATCTGGAGCCTAAAAAGAGGCTTTTAACTCACTTTTATGCAGGTCCATCACACTGTATGGGGACTGAATTATGAGGAAGTCATGAAACTTTAATATAGGAGAGTCAAGGGATGTACAAAACATGGTCAAGTGTATGACAATCCATGATGATCGATCTAGTAAAGGTAATTTCAGGCTTGGCCCAAATTGACCGCTTGATTGACAGCAATTCCTCCGGATAGCTAAGTCCCACCTCTTTAAGGGTAATGTATGTTGAGACCGAGGTAGGGACACTTAGCATACGCTTGAGGAAGGCATTCTCCTCTGCCTGTAAAGGGCCACTCAGGGCATATCCCCCAATGCCCCTACATACATGGCGGAAGCCAGTGCCTTGGCTTTATATATATTAAATATTTCTCTAGTAGGACGACTATTGTGCTTACTTGAAGATCTAAAGACACCTTTGCAGACCCTACTCATTTTTAGCCTAGCACTTTGTATTTGATTGACCCATGAGCCATTGCTGGCAAGTATTATATACCCAAATCATTGAATATATTGATCGTCGTAATCAGGGAATCTGTGATGTAGATGCTTCTGCTCCTCTATGTCTTTTTCCCATATGTTTCGTGTAGGTTTTGGTAATGTTGATCTTCAGTTTCCTCCCCTCCATAAAATCGACAAAGGTGTCCATAGTCTGTGCAGGCCGACAGCTGTTTTTGACATCAAAACTGAGTCATTGGCGGAAAGTAACACAGGGACCAACTGGCCAGTGAAAACAGGTGCGTTGACCAGCAGAGCCCTGAGAGCATCATCAACGCCGTTCATGTAAAGGGCAAAAGGAAACAGAGCCAGGACATAACCCTTCCTTAGTTCCTTCTGGCTTTAAAGGAGTGAGTACATTCCCTGCTTGAGCCATAGTGTGCCTTTGCAGTCAACCTCTCATACAAATTAGTAAGAAAGCTAACAATATTCTCGGGTGCCTCAAGTGAGAGTAAGATATGCCATGAAGTCAAATTATTGACCAAATCAAAGGAACTATAGAGGTCAGCAAAAATAAAGGCATTGAACACCTAGCCTTCCCGTACCTTCGTTATTATTGACCCTCGTTCGTAGATCGCTCAATACCTCTCATGTAGCGAGTTCTAGTTTGGCAACACACAGGGAATCAGCTGTGGTTGAGAGCAGCGCTGGAGCTCGACAGAGGAAGGTGTGCCACCTCCCGGATTCCTTTCTGGGGCAGGGGAGTTGGAGACGGGGCAGAGCAGCACCAGTCCCCTGAATTTCATTCACGGGCCACACGCCGAAGGAGCTGAACCCGCCAAAGGATTTACAATCACCGCTTCGGTCTCTACACCAGCACAGACCAAAACTTCAAACAAGGTAGGGGGCTTGGAGTTTTTATTTCCTAGCTCTCACTTAGAATCCTCTCGACTTCTGCTCCCTGATCTAAACTGTATGAGCACCAAACTACGAAGAGGTAGAAGAATGGGGCTGGAGGGAGCCGAAGGGGGTCCAGGTGCCTCCAAATATACTCTCAGAAGCGCTGGAGCGGCCAACTTTGGGGCTGCAGCAGTAGAGGCGCCCCCTAACAAAGCTGACATTAAATCAAAGGTAGTAGGGGAACAGACAGTAAGAGATAATATAAAATCTGCTAGTAGGTTTACATCAATAACCTCTTAAAAAAAGATCAATTTTCTGAACTTAAAATTAAGGTCACTCCCTCACTCAGGACCTATTTTAAAGTCCTTCCAAAACGCACCATATTGAGTAATAACCTCCCGACAGTCAGTTCTAAGATGGATCCAAGATCTTAACAGGGTCTTCATAAAAATAGCGACCAACGCCATCCTGTGGCACAGAGCAAACCCCAAGTATGGGGGATTGGTCAAAGGATGTTTTTCCAAATCGCTACCAGGTCCTAGCCACAGAATTGGGTCCTGCTGAGGATCCTCCTTGCCCTCCAAGCTATGGGAAAAATGAAATAATCAATGATCAAGGTAACAGGGAGGTACGATCTCCCCCGAAAACTCCTGTTAAAGAAGATGCGTCCATTGCCACTCTGCTTACAACTCTTACCCGGAAATAAAAAATCATTTAGAAATTTCAGAATGTAACCAGAAAGATATCAGAGATGTCTGTGACAACTTGGAGAAGAAATTTGATGATTTAAGCTCGAGAACTGTGCTTCTTGAAGGGGGAGTAAAGGTCCTCAAAGAAGCAATGAAGGGCAGCACAGCAGAGCTAGAGGCCTTACAAATGAGGGATAGAGAACAACAGGAGAGGCTTGAAAGGTTAGAAAACTTCCAGAGGAAAAATAACTTGACGTTTTTGAAAATTCCAGAGGGCAAGGAAGGAGACGACATTAAACTTTTCATAGTACACCTGATTACAAAAGAGCTACTCCTTGAAAAGTCAGAGGAGGAGATCAGTAGGGATATCCAGAGGATACACAGGGATCCTTACAGACCTAACCCAAACATGATAAACCAAGGAGAATTCTGGTAAACTTCTTGACATTCTCCATTAAGGAGAAGATTCTATCTCGAGCTCTGTCAAAAAAAGTGATGGAGATAGATGGAGTAAAGTTTGAAGTTAGATCAGACGTTTCGACTGAGACTTTCAATAGACAATGGGAGTTAGGTAAGAGAATTGACCCTCAAAGGAAGCTCAGTGCATCAGTGCAACTAACATTTCCAGCGATGCTAAAGGTAATCCTAAACATTAAGATGCATTCCTTCCGTTTTGTTGAAGAAGTGGATAGGTTCATTGAGAGCTTTCAGTCAGGGTGTTAGTAAGGAAAATATCCCTTATTGATCCTGCGGAGCATCTAGTATAGGTACTAAACTAAAGGCTCTAAAGAAGGTTTCTTTGAATAGGCTTCCTTTCTATTTTTCGCCTATTTTTTTTCTTCTATCCCATAGTTTATACAGGTATAGTTCGAGGTAACTCTGGGCGATGGGCTCCCATAGGGTTCTCCTATTTTGGTAAGCCAAGGAAGGGTTTTCCAGGAGGGGGGGGGGTTGTTGCAGGGCACAGGGTGGGGAGCATAAAGGGAAGAAAAAAATATGCTCAATTGCATTTTTTAATCTCCAGACAATGATCAACTCAGAATGGAATTCATCGATGGTAGCCAAGAAAGTAGCCAATGAGATAAGAATACTCTCTTGGAATGTGAACGGTCTGCGGGTCAGAGCTAGACAAGAGAAAATATTGCAATACTTGAGGGATTGCCAGGCACAAATTATTATTTTGCAGGAGACCTATTTGACAGAGGCTGATGCAGTCGTAACAAAGCAAACAGCGGTAACTAAAGGTGTTGCAATCCTAATAAAACATGGAGCAAATATCACTATATAAGGCAGTGTTTCCGCTATCTCGGGCAGGTGGCTCGTAGCAAAGTTAAAGATCCATGGCCATAAATATACTTTGGTCGGCTATTATGGCCCAAATCAAGATGACACCGGCCCCCTTGGAACTTTATATGCCGAGCTACTAAATTTTCCTGACCCGAATATTTTGGCGGGGGACTTCAATGCCGTAATTGACCATAAGTTGGATATGGCACTAAATAGCAGAGCAGTGGTTAATCCTAAAATGTCGGCAATGGCACACCATCTGACCAGGCAATTGGGCCTGTGCGATATTTGGCGGCAGAGAGTGGGCCTATAAAGAAGCTTTACATTTCATAATAAAAAATGTGGCGTCACTCTAGGATTGAATATTTCCTAATTGATAATAGATTAAGGGACTCGGTATTAGACATCCAACATATAGGTGCACATTTCTCAAACCATTCAGCTGTACTACTTTGGATAAAATTGGGTTGGACGCGGCTTCAATCTAGATGGATATTAGATCATTCCATTCTGTTGGATCTGCAGTCTCTCGATACATTGAAATTTGAGAGAGTAGAGTTTTTTAAAAATAACTTGGGCTCTTCTTCGATGTGAACAGTTTGGAACTCATATAAGGAATATTTAAGAGGCAGACTGGGCACTCTTGCAGCAGCCTGGAGAAGACTATATCAGCAGAAGATCTTAAATTTAGAGGAGCAGATTCGCTTGTTGGAAAATGGCCTGTCTTCTTGAAGCAACCAGGGACAACAGGATACCAGGTTGACTGAAATTGTGCTATTAAAGGAAACTCTTTCAGTTACTGTCCAAGATAGGGTCAGGGAAAATGGTAGACAAGTCGCCTGGCACATTTTGAATACGGGAAGGGATCTAGCAAATTATTGGCATGGAAAGTCAAGAGCGATCAAGTCAAAAACACAATTAAAGAGATCAGATGCGAACAATCTAGGGCTCTACTCTCTGACAACCAGGCTATCGAACTGGCCTTCCACAAATATTTTGCGGAAGTTTACCAGGAGGACTCAGCGGTTACCCAAGAAGAAGTAGTCAGTTGGTTGGCTCAGGACCCGATTGACCAATTATCAATAGAGAAGTGTAAGATTCTGAACCGAAGCATAAATACAGTGGAACTTCAGAAGGTATTAAGAGAGGGTTAGAAAGGCAAGGCTGCCGCACCCGATGGTCTTCCTCACAAAGTATATAAGGCCCTGGCTGATATATTAGCCTTGATCCTGCTGCATATGTTTAACGAAATCTTTCTTACCGGAACGGGCTTTCCAGATTCATGGAAAGAGGCCACTATCGCTTTAATTCTGAAACCCAGTAAATCCCCCATTAATTGTGACTCATATAGGCCAATATCACTTTTAAACTGTGATTACAAATTATTTGCGAAAATCATAGCAGAAAGGCTGAATGGGGTTATTCCTTTGGTGGTGCACAAGGATCAAAAGGGCTTTATTCGTGGTAGAATGCTCAAAGAATTAACATTCAACCTTATAAGGGCGATAGACTTGGCCAGCACCTATGAGCTCCCCTTGGCGGTTATGGCATTTGAAGCCGCTAAAGCGTTCGATTGTGTTAACTGGGTCTTTTGAAAAAAGCGATAGCTAATGTTCTAAATCTTGACCCTAACATGTCTAGAACTCTGGTAGGTATGTATGCTACCCAGACAGCTAGAGTTCTAGTTTATGGTGCCCTGACAGAATTGGTCCAGATCACAAGTGGAACTAGACAGGGCTGCCCACTGTCTCCTCTTTTATTTGATTTATATATTGAGCCATTGGCTAGCAGACTTAGAGGTTCTCCAGAAATTCTGGCATTTCAATATAATAGCTGGAGTAAAAAGATTGGCCTGTATGCAGATGACATTGTGGTTTCTACTAGGGATATACAGAGTGCACTTGAGTATGTTTTAAAAATAACCACAGACTTTGGTAACATTTCAGGCTACAAGATTAATAGACAAAAAACTGAGGTTATGGCCTGGAATTTAGAAGCGAATGAAGTAAGATGTACTAAGGACATGAGATATTTAGGGGTAAAGATTACACAAGATATTTCTAACCTCACGAAGGAAAATTTTAAGGTAGTCAGGAAGGAAGTGGTTACCCTTTTAAAGAACTGGGCGCATCTCCCCGTGACTCCAAGTCAAGTCAAATTTGCTTTATTCGTGATAAACACATAAAAGCATTTACATACATAGAAATCCGTTAAAAAACTTGATTTGTGTTTCTTGAAAATAGAACTATAGACATTTATAAATACATAAGTTAAAATGTAAAAATATAAAAAACCTAAAAATGCAGATGTTTTTGTAGCACGTCATTTACAATGGTCTGCTTATAAGTTTTTGTCTAATGGACCATGACCACCCCAGATATTTAGCAGTGGCTATTAATATAGGCAATGATGAATTAGTGCGAATAATTCTTAAAGCTACCGCACTACTTGTCGTCCCTAGATTTTTACACATAGGAGTTAGCCAAATACGTCTGGGTTCCACGTATGATTTACATACAAATAAAAAATGTCCAATAGTTTCATTATGCACTCCACAAGATGGACAAATTTTAGTTGATAGGCCACCCCACCTGCCAGTCAGAGATCTCAATGGGATGGCACCTGCTCTGATCTGGAAGAGCAACCTCCTGTCCCTTGGGTTAGTAATAACATCCCAATACAGTTCAAAATTTGGGAGGGACTTTGCTTCCAAGAATCTTCCCGCCATAGACTCTGGGTTGGTTTCATTCCAGATTCGTGCTGCCACCCTGTCCCAGTAGATCTTTTTATGGACTTGTTTTGTTGGAAAAGAAGCACTCTCTGGACTTTCCCATAATGAATCTAGACCAAGAGCGCCCAACATGTTTCTGAGTTCTTTTAACCAACCTATTTTATGAAAAACATCAGCTCTGATAACATCCTTAAACCCCTCAGCGTAATGTAAAAGTTCAGGTGTTGACCAGAGTCTGCGCCAGTACAATACTGGACGCAACCTCGCAAGGTCGACTACCGACTTCCTACCCAGATCAAACTTAAGTGGTACCAAAGGAGACCCTTTAGGAAGGCCAGTAATGAGTCTAAAGAACTTGTTTTCCGCAGTCTGTAATGGTTGCAAGTTCTCATAACACCATAGCTCTGCACCATAGAGGGTTGATCCGAGTGCTTTAGCCTCATACACCTGTAATGCTGGTTTAACCGGTTTTGTTATGGATTTTCTATGTTCAGAGCCCAATGCACCGGCTATTTGCTTATGTCTCACGGTTGTAATGTCAATGTGCATGGTTCATCTTAGATCATTAGATACGTGGATTCCCAAGTATGTAAAAGCATTTACCACCTCCAGATGTCGGCCATTCATAGCAATTCGGGGACTGTGGTTACGACGAGAGTTAAAAACTATCAATTTAGTTTTGGCCACGTTTATCTCCAAGCCATGGTCCTGGCAGAATTGATCAAAAATGGATAAAGCGGGCTCCCCGTGACTCTGTTTGGGTGGGTTAATCTTATAAAAATGGTAATCCTTCCGAAGTTCACTTTTCTTTTTGAGGCTATTCCGCTCCCCTTATGTAAAACTTGGTTTCTAAAACTTCAGAGTCAGATTAGCTCTTTTATCTGGGCCTCTAAGGGGCCAAGAATCTCTTGGAAGAAGCTGAGAAGGAGACTGGAAAAAGGAGGTTTAGCGCTACCTGACTTGCTCTTTTACTCCTGGTATTTTCTGTTAAAAAATGGAAGAATGCTTTTGGCTACACTCTCTAAATCAGAGATGGGCAGACTATTTGAGGTTCAGTTGAGGAGCCAGAATATGATGGAAGGTGGTTTCATGTTTAAGTATGCAGACCCAAAATACTTTTAAAAAGTTAGATTGAAAATCTTACGAGGTAGGGAGAATAGCAGAGGCAAGATGGCGTTGGTGTGAGTGGCTGCATCAGTCTCGCTCCGTGAGTCCTGAGCTAAGCAACCGATTGTGCCCCAGTCTGCCCCGGTTTGTCGGTTTTGTCAGCTTTACCGATGAGCGGCCGGAGTCCTGAAAAGAAAACTCGACAATGAATAGAGACTGCAGAGCCTGCTGAGCCTTCGGAGAATCATAGTTTCCTGTTTACTGTTTTACCATTGCTTCAGCATCTTCAGCATCTGTCTCCGAGTAACCCGGCAATCTCGTGAAGCCCCGAGGTGGACTAAGGCAGACAGAGTGGACAGAATCTAGTGGGCTAGCAGGAGCTTCTAACCCTGAAAAAAAAAATCCCCAGTGAGAAAACTGTATCGGAGTGTCGATATCTGCCGGTTACGTCATCCTGTGCGGAGCTGACCAGATTCTATTTGGACATCGATCAAAGCTTCACCGCATCGCTGCATGTGAGTAACGCGAGGCTGCTTCCTGATGTGCATCCAGTGAGCGCTAATCAGACTGTGTATCATTGCTCTATCTACTGCTTGTTTGTCTAAATCTAAGCCTGTCGCCACCGGCTATCATCCTCGGTCCAGTTAGCCAGCCTACCTGCTTCCACCATCACCCTGCACCACCCTTCACTTTCACCCGCTGCTATCACACTGCCTTCCCGCTACCCGCTACCCGCTACCCGCCTGCCCGCCCACCTGCCTACCCGCCTGTTTTCCTGCTGAGACTTTTGCCCTCTGCCCTCTACCTTCTCCCGTCTTGCTGTCTTGCCGTCTCGCCGTCTTGCCTCACCTTGCAACCTTGCAATCTCCGGCACTCTGTCACTGCCGTCATCAGGACACCGGAGGCTTCAAGGTTTTAAAGAGCCGCGCCTCCAGTTGTCACGGAAAATGCGCGCATGGGAGTGGCACTGAACAGACAGCGCTTCA
The DNA here is from genome assembly GCF_964261635.1 of Lissotriton helveticus. Taxonomy (NCBI): domain Eukaryota; kingdom Metazoa; phylum Chordata; class Amphibia; order Caudata; family Salamandridae; genus Lissotriton; species Lissotriton helveticus. Next base: position 1,176,874,632 of record NC_136059.1, read on the forward strand.
ATTAGAAAACATTATTGACAAAGAAGCGGGGTGGCCGGCTTGACAGAGCAGACAGCGCTACAGAGAGAGACCGGCTTAACAGAACGATCAGAGTTACAGAGCTACAGAGAGGCAAACAGAAGAAAGGGAAAAGGAGAAAATAACTGGCATACAAATGGCAATCCAAGCGATTCAATCAATCTAAGTACATTTAAGCACATCCAAAAGGCAAGAAAACCAAATAAAAATAGCAATATGGTACTGAGACTTGCCTGGCTTGCCAGGATCACTAAGGCTTATTGAAGTTTATTGAGGATTTCCGAAGCTTTGAAGCTGGGGGGAACCACAGAGCCACAGACAGGGGGTGCAGGCGTCAACTCCGACATCTCAACGTGGGTATATATAATTAAGGTAGGCTCCTCCATTAAATACTCGTGTCCTAAAGTCTACCTGTGGAAACTCAGAGAAGAGGTCAAAACCACGATAAGCTATCATGAAAAAAGAAACCAGGCAGCAACGAGGACTATCATAAGGACTACTTTAAGGGCAACCACAAGGGCAAGGGAGACGACGGAGCAGAGTTCATTCGAGCTGTTTACATTAACTATAACTTCGACAAGCGTTAATTTAAAACTAACACCGGCAGAGGCAGTGGCAGAAGTCCAGACGCAGGGGGTGGCAGACAATCAGAGACTGTGTGAACAAATAATGGATCAAAACTGCACCCAGAAAGGGATACAAGAGATACAAGAGATGCCAGAGATACAAGAAACCCCAGAGGTTCAAGCAACCCAAGACGAAGTACCAGCTACTAGAAACACACTAATAGTGCAGAGCTATGATAATACTTCGAGACAACAAGCAGCGTCCACCTCACAGAAAACAAACAACACTCAGAGACGACCTGAAACTAGAGGGTCCAAGGCCCAAGAAGACAAAGAAGACAAAGAAGACAAGACTGGAAACGAGGGCAACGAGAAACCTAAAAGTAAAGATAAAATTAAAAGCAAAAACACGAATAAGAATGCAGAAAAGGAGAAAGACAAAGAGAAGGCGAAAATGAAGAGACAGGAGAAAGCAAATGAGCATTTGAAGTATAATGATACCGAAGATAACGTTGAAGATAATGGTAATGAAAAATCAGAGCTGATGGCCAAAAAGGCTAAAAGGCTACAAACTATTAAAAACTTGAAGGCCGCGGCCAAAACAACCGGCCAATTAGCAGAGACTCAGCCAAGGATCTCTAATATATTCAGCCCGCTGCCCAAGGAAGTCTTGAACAACGTTACTCAAAACGGGAAACAACAACAGATAGTAACGGATGTACAAAGGAGTCAAAATGGCCAAAATGGACAAATAAATGGGACAAGCACGAACGCATGTACAAGTGCAGAGCAACCCAGCATTGGGACAAAAACAACCATAGACCCGGCTCAACGAAAACAGTTCTTGGAAAAAGAAAGCGCCTGCACAATAGATACTCAGGAACTCAACCATCTCTCTCGCATGGCTCAAACCATCTCCACCGGAAAAATGCCACAATCGGAGAACGAAGAAACCTCGGAGGAATCAGATTCAGACATCTACGAAACCGGAGTATCAATCTCCAGTGAGACAGCAGGGACAAGTGAAATAAGCGACGATCAAAAACCTGATGTAACAACGTTGGAGGTGTCCGACCATACAGGTATAAAGGAAGCAGACGAACCAGGGCAAGACATAATCCCAAAAAAAAGAGTGGTAAAAAGAGGACAAAGCACAGAAGATTGCACAAACTGACATATGATGAAACCACGGATCAGGGGAGCAACACAGAGCAAGTAAAAGAAAGAACTAAACATATACGGAAAAGCTCAACCCCAAAATCAACAGGAGATCTAGATGGTAAACAGCAGAATAAAGGGTTGGCAGAAGGAGGAGCTAAAATATCGTATAGAGATATTGGGAATCAGGGACTGCCCATAGAGCCGTCATTTAGTGAAGTACTCAATTCCATCAAAAATTTCCACCCAGATGAGAAATTAGACAGCCAGATGAGCCATGCAGCAATACAAAAACTACAAGGCGCTATCCAAAACGTAGGCACTACTTGCTCAGAGATCGTGGACAGAATGGTCTCGGTCGAAACCCGCACCGTAAATCTTGAGTCTGACACCGCTAGCCTCCAAACCCGGGGAAAGGCGCAGGCAGGTATCATTGAAGACCTAATGGCAAAAGTTGAAGACCTCGAAAATAGAGGCAGAAGAAACAACCTGCGCATTCTCGGAATCCCAGAGGTCGCAGAGGGCAACGACCCAAAGGGCTTCATAACCAACCTCTTAAAATCTGCCCTCCCCAAACTCCAATAAAGGGAAATGGATCGAGTAGTCCAACGTGCTCATCGCTTCCCACTTAACACTCCCCAAACACGTTCACAAGGTAAATCAATACCCCAGGACTATATTGGTCTGTTTCGGAAACTTCCTCCTTCGAGAGGCTATTTATGATATTGCCAGACCGACGAGCAAAAGAGAATACAAAGGATTTACTTTTTTCGCGCGCCCAGATTTCGCACATGCAACGGTGGAACGCCGCTGGAGGATGCGACAACTCTTCACTCCATTTGAACAAATTGGAGCGACCGTATACCTACAAAACCCAGCACGCCTAAGAGTCATCTACAAGGGAGCAACCAAAAATTTTACAAGTGAAATCCAGGCGGAAGCCTACCTACAAGAACTCTCAGAGACAGAAAAACAAAAAAAATCGGGAAAACAGTAACAAACATTAAAATGTAACAGAGGGAATTGTAGACCAAATGGACCTTATCACTAGACATTCAATGAACTAAGGGGCATAATCAGAAAAGGTGGTAGGGAAGCGGGATGGGGAAATGATAGTATCCTATACTTCTTCAAAAAAACACAAAAAAAACCCAGTTTATATAGAAAAGTTAAACAAAGTATAGAGAAATAACAAAGGAGATCAGTCTCACATCCCACCCATCAGCCTCATCCTATCCACTTCACCTTTATTTACTCATAGCCAGGCCACCGAGCAAGCTGAGGCATATGGACCACTCGGACGCCCACACCTGGGTGCCCCATAACCCAGGACGCCTCAAGTAATAGTGAGGGGAGGGGGATAGGGGGTCCTCAGGGAGGGCTGGAGGGGGAGGGGAGGAAGAGGAGGGGGGAAGGGGTGGGACATTCCTGCACACAGGAAATAAAATAGCAATAACCATAAGTAGGAGGAACGCTTTAACCACGCGACAACAGAAACAGCATAAAAACAAGGGGAAAGATAAAAAATATTTATGGCCAAATTAAAAATTCTCTCCGTCAATATTTGCGGATTAAATGACTTACGGAAAAGACAAAATGTCGCAATAGGCCTTAGGTCGACCGGGGCCAGCATTATTTGTCTCCAAGAGACACACGTCGAAGGGTCGCAACATAATTTACTGCAAACACTAGGGTATAAATTGATCACAGCTACAACACAAACAACTAAGACACGTGGGGTGGCTATCTTGGCAACAGATAGGGGGTTCTAGTTTACTCGATCTGCAGCTGACAAATCTGGGAGATGGGCGTTAGCAGAATGCAAGTACGCGTCTGGAAAGAGACTAACCATCTGCTCAATCTACGGATGCATCACAGATGATCCAGATCTTTTAGAATATGTCAGTTCAGTTCAGTTCATACGTCTTTATTTCGATTTTTACATCATAAAAGACACTTTACAAACATGATAAAAGGGACCAAATATTATATACAATAAAGTGTAACAACATCACAATTCATTTCAAATTCATTAGGTTCCTTAAGATCATTTAAACAAAGATTAAACAGCGAATTATAAAGACTCAGTATGATGAATTAAAAGGGACCATATTTCAAAATTAAAATCATTTATACATGATGATGTCTAGCTCTGATTATCGATGCCCACCCTAAGAATTTTGCAACGCCAATGACCACAGTCTCGGAGGTATTCGTTCTTAAAGCCCACAATGCCTCAGTACACCCTCCAACCTTTAATTTACGACATATGGGCCTAATCCATTTATTCCTCGCGGCGAGGTAGGCCGGACAGGCAAAAAAGAGAAGTCCCACACTCTCCTTATGGTCTTTACATCGAGAGCAGTACTCTGTTGTATGGCCAACCCAGTTCTTAGTGAAGGACCTCACAGGTAGTGACCCTACTCTAAATTGGTGGTATAATTTTTTGTCAAGGCTCTTACTAATTACATCCCAATAGTTCTCAAAAAGGAGATCTAGTTTGTGAACCAGGAAACAACCTGAAAGAGTGGGAGTATCTGACAGTACAACTGAACGGGATCTAACAAAAGCCCAAAAAAGTAGTTTATATTCTTTTTTGGAGGGAAATACACTGGACCCTGGATTAGCCCACAATTGAATAAGTCCCATACTATCTAGGTTTTTTTTCACCTCCCGAGGCCAAGGGATATTGCCTGAACCCCTGATTGATCTTACTTCCGCCAGTTCGTTAGCAAAGAGGGTTAGATCTGGAGACGTCCAGATCCTTCTCCACAATGCTACGAGCCGATATTGTGCCATTTCATTTATTGGCTTACAACCCATATCTATCAAGAGTGGTTTAATTGGGGAGGATTGGGGTACGCCTACCAGTTTGCGCAAAAATTTGTTTTGGGCGCTTACTAAGGGTGTTAGGTCCCTATAACCCTATAGATCGGCCCCATATAGAATTGCAGAATTAATCTTTGCTTCATAAATTTTTAGTACTGGTGAAACCCTTTTGGTCAGGGACAATCGATGTTCCTGGATCAAACAACCCAATAAGCGGACAGATCTTAAATGCAGTGCTTCTACCTGAGGCTTCCAACTTAGGTGGTGATCCAAGGTCACCCCTAGGTAGGACATAACATTTACTTGTTCTAAGGCAACTCCATTCATGCTTACATGGCTTTTAACAGGGCGATTTTTAGTTAGAACCATGAACTTAGTCTTGCTCACATTGATTTGCAGTTCGTTGAGTTTACAGAATTCCTCAAATCTATTGATTGCCTTTTGAAGACCACTACGAGTCTTAGAAAGGATTAATGTATCATCTGCAAAGATGAGCAATGGGAATTTGATCCCACCCAAAATTGGTGCATCAGTTGGGGTATTTTCAAAGAATTTCACCACCTGGTTAATAAATAATAAAAAAAGGGTGGGTGCCAAAACGCACCCTTGGCGAACACCCCTCGTAACTGGAAAACTGCCCGTTACCTGCCCCTGTCTCCCCCACCTTTGGCAAAGTTATCCTCGTATAGTCTGATCAGAATCTCTAGGAGTTCAGGAGATAGGCCGATCTTGTCCAAAACAGCCCACATTTTTTGTCTGGGCACAAGATCGAATGCGGACTTAAGGTCCACAAATGTGGCGAAAAAAGTCCCTCCACCCAATAGCACCACCTTCCAAAAGATCAGAACAAATCGGAAGACTTGGTCAAGGGTGCTGATACCTGCTCTAAATCCCGCCTGTAGTGGAGAGAGAATATTCTCCATCTCCATCCACCCTTGAACCCTAGCAAGAATCATCCTAGCAAAGATTTTCTGCAGAGAATCTATTAAACTTATAGGACGATAATTGCTAGGGATTGAACGATCTCCTTTTTTGAAGACAGGCAGAATTTCCGCCCCTCTCCAAGAATCGGGGATCCTTGCCCCCTTTGTAATAGCATTAGCAACTTGGATAATGTATGGAACCCAGAGTTGGATATTAGATTTAAAAAGATCAGCCGGGATACAATCCATCCCTGGCGCTTTCCCGGCTTGAACTAGTCGAAGAGCGGACTCGGCCTCTTTATTGGTAAACACCAAGGGCTGGCAGTGCTGAGGATGAGAGAGGGTCCATGTCACTGAGAAATCACTATTATCGTCTTCAGGAATTTTAAACTGAGACGAGAAAAAGTCCATCCATGCTTCCGCCGAAACATGGTTGGCTGGGATCTGTGATTCTGGGTTTCTACCCCATTTGACAACTTCCCAAAACTTAGTAAGGTTGGAAGAAAGACTAGCCTCATATAAGTTAGACCAGTAGGACTCGTCCCACTCTCGCTTCGCCGCCCACTGGGCCCTCTTATATTTTTGCCTTGCCCGTTTAATATCTGTGGTTTTTCTTGCTTTAATAGCTTTATTAAGGCCGCAAAATGCCTCCCTGCATTCTCTGTTGTACCATTTCTTACTTAAGCTAAGTATTTTTTCTTTACTAAGTTTCTGAGGAAGGGTAATAAGAGTCTTTAGATTAATGAAACATTGCTCATGTATATCACTAATCTGATAACCCGCATCCAAGTTGGAGGATAGATTATTTATGTCTTTTAATGTTGAGGAAACCTCCTGTGTAATACCATCTATCATGGAAGGGTCCACCAGGACCCTAGACCATTTAACCCGCCTCCTATCGTTTGTTAAGGTGGTTTCTGCAGTGACACACGTTGTTGCCGGCGATCTGCCTACAGCACCTGAGAGTTTCAAACTTAAAGACAACGGGTTATGGTCAGTCTCAGGACGGTCCACAACTACCATATCTATTACCTGGGGCCAGTACTCCATTTTTACCAGAATGTAGTCAATTCTACTTTTGCTGACCCCATTGTCAAAAGTAGGAAGGCCAGTTTTATCAGACTCCGTACGACCATTAGTCGCTCTCATACTCCACTCCAAGCTGCTGTTTGTTTTGGCTATTTTAGAAGTACCTCCCATCTGGGGGCTCTTACTTCTCTTCCTCTTAGAGGAAATATTCCGGTGGGATTCTCTAGAAAAAGTGTCGGGAGGGTCTAAACTCACATTTAATAGACTTTCTCCACTACAACTACCTGTGGAATTACTAATTTGGGATCCACCTTCAATTGGATTCAAAAGTGACCTCTCCACCACTGGATGAACATCCACCTGTATTGTGTCCAAAGACACAATAGGAATTGAGGAGGATGGCTGTGGACTGGCCACTGTGGCAAGGCGGCCAATAGAGGAGCGCTTCCCTGTAATAAGATCTAAAGATAATCGTTTCTCAGCAAAGGCTATCTCTTTTTCTAAAAAGCCAGTCGCCCTAGTTATGAAAGCGTCAAGGGGGCCAGTTACTACCCCACCACCCGTTTGTATATTAACAACTCTTTCTTTCCCTGAACGTAATGGCATGATTCTCTGGGGGAATAACGACAGAGTAGGGAAATGAAGGAATATAATTAGTGTATCGAATGAAGCCGAATATAACAATATCACAATTAGCCCCAGCAAACACAAGCAGTTTAAGCAATACAAAATACAAAATAAACGCAAGAGGGGTGCCCCAACCCAACCTTGGCCGACCTTGGACGGCCGCAGACGGTGCCGCCCTTGTCCCGGGCTTCTCCCGGGACGCTCCCGCGCGCTCCCGCGCAGCGGCTGTAAGTTCAACTAATATCAGATATGGGCCACCCAAGGGGCGGGGCTAGTAGGGAGAGCGGACCAGGTGTTGCGAGTTGGCCAGGCAGGGACTCCTGGTAGATGGAGTCCCCGCTATCTCGCTCGCAGCCCTGCTACTGTGCCCCAATGTCCCCCAACAGCTGCAAGCCTTTACCAGGTCCTCAGGTTCCCCGCAGCCCTACTCCGAGACACGGGACCGGCGAAGCGGGTCTGGCGAGATGTAGAATGTCCCGGCAAGAAGAGCAGCCCAACAGGAGGATCCAGGAAGCACAAAGCCAAACAGGGAAAGTCACGAAGGAAGAGTCCCACCGATGCCGCGGGCTGGAAAGTCTAAATGCTGGTCTGTGCGCAGGGGGCGGGGCTAGCAGGGAGAGCGGGCCAGGTGTTACGAGTTGGCCAGGCAGGGACTCCTGGTAGATGGAGTCCCCGCTATCTCGCTTGCAGCCCTGCTACTGTGCCCCAATGTTCCCCAACTGCTGCAAGCCTTTACCAGGTCCTCAGGTCCCCCGCAGCCCTCCTCCGCGACGCGGGACCTGCGAAGCTGGTCCGGCGAGATGTAGAATGTCCCGGCAAGAAGAGCAGCCCAACAGGAAGATCAAGGAAGCACATAGCCACACAGGGAAAGTCACGAAGGAATATGTCACTAATGAATTAACACACTGGCCACTTCCAATAGTTATGTGTGGGGACTTTAATCTAAACATACCATCAGACAGGTCCTCAGGCCACAACTTTAAATACAAGGGCAGAAAACCCAAGGTTTTTAGGGCATTTGAGGTGCTATGTAATACACAGGGACTAACCGATTGTTGACAATATAAGCACCCCCAAAAAACAGGGTATACGTTCTTCTCTCATCGGCATCTGATATTCGCTAGATTAGACTACATTCTGGTTTCCCATACCATAATAACTAGTGTCATATAGAAAAACTACCCAGGGTCCTATCAGACCACAATCCATTAATTCTAAACATCGATATCGATAAAATTCAACAAGATCAAAATAGTTGGACATTCGAAAGGGCCTTATTATTAAATGAAAACTATTGTCAACTGATGGAAAAGTAGATTCCAGAATTCCTGGAAGACAACCTGGGCAGTGCACCGATAGAAGTGGTATGAGACACACTCAAAGCTAAAATTAGGGGAGAAACACTCCGATTCTCTATCAGAAATAATCTAGAAGAAAAACAAAAAAATAATAGAATTACATGGGAAACTTGCAGAAGCAGAAGAAGGGCTTATTAGAACAGATGAAGGGGGTCTAAATACAGAAATGGCATTAAAAATATTGCTATAGCAAGAAACAGAATAACAGAAACATTCGCGGAAAAAGCAATCGGTAAAGTCACAATGTATAAAGAAAAGGCATACGAATTAAGTGAGCAAATCGGGCACCATCTAGCTATCCGCTCAAGGCAACAAGACACCGCTAACACAATTAAAGAGATCAAAGATCGAAATAATCATCTAAGGCAAGATACAGAAGAGATCAGATTAGAATTTCAGACATATTATCAAAATCTATATAAAGAAACCGACAAGGATCAAGAACTAATCAATGAATAGTTAGACCAAGCTGCAAGGCCGCAACTTTCACAAATAGACCAAGATAATCTAGCGGTAATACCTCAGTGGATCGAAATTTTATTATCCATAAACAGTCTAGCCCCGGGAAAAGCTGCCGGATTAGATGGTATACCCACTGAATTTTATGTTAAATTTCATAAATCACTTAAAGTAATTTTATCGGCCCTAATGACTCAAGTATTTTTAGCGGGTAAACCGCCAACATCATGGGCACGGGCTAAAATCATCGTCTTTCCAAAGAAAAATAAGGACCCAACCGAACTAGGATCCTATCGCCCGATCACATTAATCAATAGTGACTCCAAAATCTATTCTAAAATGCTAGCCACCCGATTAGCCCCAATCATCCATAAGATTATATCACCCCGACAGCACGGATTTGTCCCCGGCAGATCTACTACGGATCACGTACAAAGGGTAATTACACTCTTTGACATAGCAGAGGTTGCAGGAGACCCTATGGCGCTTATACTCTTGGATGCTGAAAAGGAGTTTGATAGGGTCTCCAGGCAATATTTATGGACAGCCATGTCAAAGAGTGGAATTGGCAATCAATTTATCAATGCCATCCGTAGTTTATACCACAACCCTGAAGCCGTATTAATGATTAACGATTAACGGCGGAATATCTGGCAAGATCGACGTGACAAGAGGAACGAGGCAGGGGTGTCCGTGCTCCCCCCTACTGTTTGCGATATTTATAGACCCATTTATTCATAAACTGGAGACCAATCAGAGCATATTACCTATTAAAACACCAAATGGAAATACCAAAACTCTCGCATACGCTGATGACATCGCGATCACCACAAGTAACCCCAGTGTTTCAGTCAATGTCAAAAGCTTTATTCGATTTGTGACACAAGTCATACAAGCAAAACACATACAAATATAACAATCATTGCTAAAAAGTAAAGCATCAGGGACATGTCAATTAAAACAATCAGAAGAGAACCATCAAATGCAAAATAAGCGGAATATTCTAGAGCACGATAAGGCCAACCTTGAATATATACAGTACAAGAAGCTGATTGACCAGCTTTAAAGAACATGTAAAATACATTGTACATACAATAAGTTATGCATAAATAAATAAATAAGTGAATAGGTATACAGACAGGAAACCAGATAGGACAAAACACAATCCGAGATATCGTAGAACTATGGTTATCCTGGCAGCTGTATATCTAATAAAATGTACAGACAGGGAGCCATAATGGAACGGTTGTTTCAGTCAAAATGATGGAAGAAGAAGCTATGCGCTTTGGAGAAATCTCAGGGTACAAATTAAATCAGGCCAAAACACAGATAAATATCAATAAAAATACAAAATACAGAGATTAAAGAATATTTGGAAATGCCACATATCTGGGTGTTAATATAACCTCTATCCTAGACCAACTAGTAAAAATCAATATGGATCCACTTCTGAAACTGACTACGAGAAAACTCAGCAAATTACACAATCTACATCTCACCCTAATAGGTAGATGTAACGTCATCAAAATGATCTTTCTGCCAAAATTTTTATACTTTTTTAGGACCATCCGCCTAAATTTTGAACAGCAAATCTTTAAAGAAATAGACAATGTATGTTCTCGATTCATTTGGGGTTACCAAAGATCGCGTAGAGCATACAGGTACATTTCGCTCCCCAGAGACAGAGGGGGCCTCGCTGTCCCAAACCTTAAGATATACTGGTGGGCTACACTCTTGAAATATGGTAAGGCCTTACTGACAGCAAATAGATATCCGACACAAGAAGGGGGAGTGCCAACTCCACAAGAACTCATCCTAGGATCCGAAACAGGTGGACATCTCTGGCGATAGATCTATGACAATCATTTTTAAAAAGTTTGCTTTAAAACACTTGCAGGTATATATAACGCATGGAAAAACATACGCAAACTCCTCGGAATTGGAAGATATTCCCACTATACGAGTCTCTGTCGAAATCACAACCTTCCAGGGATATTCTGGGACACATGTATGAAAAGATGGGCTAATACAGGGATCACACGATGTGGTGCCCTCTTTTCACCAACTAGCTTTAAATCATTCGAAGAACTTAAGAATGAGTATGGGCTAGAACATAGAGACTTGTTTAAATACCTGCAAATCAGAGATTTTTTAATGAAAAAAGGGGGGTGGTAATGCCGAGTTCCATGAAGTCCAGACAATAGAGGCCGTTATCCTTAAGAACACAGCCAAAATAGGGGAAATCTATAACAACCAAGTTTCTTCACTGCCAGACGATATGGATAAATATATCCTCAAATGGCTAAACAAATTAGAAATAAATGCAGACTCAGTTCGACTGGCATACCAATCATCACAAACACTACTAATGTCCCCCAAGTTACAAGCACAACATTATAAAACCTTTTTTCAACTTTATTATTCACCACATCAAATAGCGAAATGGAGTACAGGTAAAGGTACTCAGTGTCCAAGATGCGCATCACAGGACGCCGACATAATACATATATTTGCCACATGCGATATATTGGGCCCCATCAGACGCGAAATCTCTAAATTTTTCTCCGGAGTTTGGAACACAACCATTGAAATATCAATAGCCGAAATAATGTTAGGAATGGATGGAGATCTCAGGCCAAAGGAAAACAAGGACTCATATTTATCTCCATGGCTGTTCTCAGAATATGTCTAGCATCTAGCTGGTTGGATCTAAATCCTCCAACCTTTCAACAGTGGCGGGCGAGACTATTAGCTACTTATAGCCTAGAAATAGCTATATATAGGAGGAAAGGGGTAAAGAGGAAAAAAAGTCCTCGAAATCTGGGGTCCTCTTATACAGTGGATGCAATACACTGAATCATAAAGTGTAAAGTACAACATCTAATATCTTGAAACTAATGTGAATTTAACATGAGTTAATCTTTCGCTGATGACTGACTATTTTGTAATGTAATGTATTACGCTCTCCTTTCCTTTTTTCTTCTCTTTTTCGTTCAAATTACCTGTCAAATGTGGCCGGAGGGGGGTGGGAATAGTGGAAGGGAAGGTTTCTGTCAAAAAATTTCAATAAAGAATTGTTTATAAAAAAAAAAAAAAATCTTACGAGGCATGGCTGAGACATGGTATAGAGTGAGGAAAGTCATGAAACTGCCATACTTTAGCCATTTTGCTCCCATCTGGGATTCTCCGGACTCCCCTGAGTGGACTAAAGACACGCTGGCTGCACCATTGAGGGAAGCGGGTACAGTTGCTTGAAAACATCTCTTACATGAAGATCATTTGGTATCCTGGGAGTATTGCAACCAGAAATCCGATTAAAGAATATCAAGGTATAAATACCTTCATGTTCAGAGTTGGTTTCAAGCTTCTATCACAAAAATTGGGGAGTACAACGATATTGAGGAGAAATTGATTTTCAGACGGATCCCAAACAAGGAGATTGCACTGTGGTACTGGTGGATTGTGGAAATGGAGGACGGGAACTTCGTTCTCCCAGTTGATCTATGGGGAAGATGCTTGCCGACGGCTATGCTGGAAGATCAATGGCAAGTATCTATGCTCACTTTATACAAAATAGTAAAACCTGCATACCTATGAGGGAACCATCTTTTCACCGTCCACAGGGCCTATTTGTCTCCCCAAAGGCTATCAAAGTTTGGGAAAGGAGATGTGGCATGTCCGAAGTGTAGCAGTATGAAGGACGATGATCTTTACATGTTCAACGATTCAACCCTTTTGGAAGGCCGTGAGTAAAGTGCTATCTCATTCTCTGAAGATCCAAATTGAGGTACGTGCTTTACTAGTTATTTTTAGGCTCTTGGACTCTCAAATAGTAAGTAATAAGAACAATGCAAACTTGCTATTTTATGCAATTTTGTAGGCCCGAAGGGAGATTTGTAAACTCTGGGTATCCCAGATTCCACCAAGGTATGAAGACTGGATATTATCTGTGAAGAGTGTGGCTAACTTAGACACTTCAGTCAAGGGACTTCGAAGGCATGACTTTTGGGCACCCCTTTTGAGCTGGTGGAAGCAACCACTTAATTTATCAGATCAGGAGTCCTATGATTAAGCCCTTCTCCACCTCGGCTGATAGCACCTCCTTCAATGTGGTAGGTTTCCTCCACCCGGTAAAGGTGTATATTGAGTCTCGGATGGTGAGAATCACTACTCCAGGGCGTCCTTCCAAGTGACTCCACCTCTAGTAACTCATGTCAGCATATGAGATTTTTGGACATTTCAGCTGGTAAAGAAAAGCAAAATGGTGTGATAGAGGCAAATGAGGACAAAAAAAGAAAAAAAGTGATGCTCAGCACAGCCCACTTTGTAACTTCGCGATGGAGCTGCGACTCCAGACGGGGGTGCTTGGAAGCATTTACTATGATAGTGCTATGTTTCTTCAATGACATTTCAGATATAATGACGGTCATGATTAGAAAAATTCATATTTTGCAACACATGCTATCTCTAAATGACTATGATTTGCTGTTTCAAAGTATAGTGTATTTGGAACACTTCCCCCACACTGCTTTACTCCAGTTGCCATAGCAACCTGCTTTAAAACACTCTACTGCATCAGTAAGTCAAAAGTTCACACCCTTGCTAACCCGAGAATATCAGCTTCAAGTTTAACTGTAGTGGGTGTGGTTGACTGCTTTAAAACGTAAGCATATCCACAGTAGCGTAACTTGTAAAAGATTTATCCACAGCCAATCACAAATCTACTTACTTTATTAACAAATGTAACTATCTATTTTTAGGTAGCAAACTATTTACATCACCAAATCAAATATGTCCTTTTTTTAAACCTGGTGCATTCCTCCATTTTAACTGTCTTCTATTCTACTAACTGTCACATTCTGATGCAGCCTTCTGCTGTGTACTACTGATCCTACCTTCAAAATGGTTTAGAGTGTGGATTGGTGGTCACAGTTATGTCTTCTGGGCCAGAGAGTCTACTAGGAGTCTACTAGAAAGAGTGACATGGACATGGACTTGTGTTTGCCTAGTGTGGAGATTAAATGGATTGTCCAGAGAGAGTTAAAGTGGAACCAATTTCTGCCCTTGGTTAAAACATTGTGGATTCTCAACCTCCTGACCTCATGATTATGCACTATGGTGGCAATGGCCTAGGTACACTGACTGCAGTAGGACTGTAAATCCCGATGAAGGATACTTTTTGACAATTGATGACACTTTTCCCTCACACTGTGTTGGTGTACTCCAAAATATGTCAAAGGCAGAAATAGAAGTGGTCACATCAATTCAGTCCACAGATTGACAAAGCAAGAAAATATGTTAATAAAGCTGTTTCTGCCTTCCTCAGAGACCTATTTGTAGCGCCGGGATGCCCCTTTGCTGGGGCAGCTGTGTGCTATATAAAACTGTTTAACATAACATAACAGACCATACCATGGGATATATCTACAATAATAACCTGCGTTTTGACATGCATGGAATCTAGAGAAGTGATGGAGTTTACTTAACAGACGAAAGCAACGGGGGGGGTTTCTCAGAAACCCGAAACTGTGCATCCAGTCTTAAGTGTACTTGTCACATACTCAGAATGAACACAAATTCTCTTTTCAGAGCCACACTATTGCCCAACTGCAAATATTATTCATTATAAATCATTTAAAAAAAAGAATTCCAGAGTCCAGACTCAATTATGAATCCGCAAAGCAAAATCACAAATCCAATGCACAACACATTTACCATTTATAATTTTTTGTTTTGACTCGATACATGTTACAATGACTATGTGTCTCAATGTGTATGCAAGTGGGTGCAAGAGTCTGAGTGGGTTTGTGAGTACATACTTCAGGTTCTGAGTGAGTATGTAAGTCAGGGGAAGAGTCTCTTACTGAGTCTAAGAGTGGCTCCATCAGTGTCTGACTGTGTGTGTGTGTGTAATAGGTATGTGAGTGTCTGAGTGGGTCTGTGAGTGGGTGTGTAAGTGTCTGAGTGGGTGTGTGAGTGGATACATGAGTCTCTGAGTGGATCTCTCAGTGGGTGGGTGACTGTCTGAGTCGCTGTGTGAGTGGGTGCATGACTGCCTTAGTGGGTCTGTGAGTGTGGGTGTGTGCGGATGTCTGAGTTGGAATCTGAGTAGGTACATGCGTGTCTAAGTTGGTCTTTGAGTGGGTACCTGAGTATCTGAGTGGCTGTGTGAGTCACTGTGTAAGTCTTTCACTAGGTATGTGAGTGGGTGCATAACGCTCTAAGTGGGTATGTGAGTGGGTGCATGAGTCTGTGAGTGGGACCGTGAGTGGGTGCATGAGTCTCAGCGTGAGTCTGTCAATGGGTATATGAGTCTCTGAGTGGATTTGTCAGTAGGTGTATAAGTTTCTCAGTGGGTCTGTTAATGGGTGCATGAGTGTCCAAGTGGGTCTGTTACTGTGTGCAAAAGTCTCTGACTAGGTCTGTGAGTGGCTGTGTCATTGTCTGGCTGGGTCTGAGAGTGGGAGTGTGAATGTTTGAGTCTCTGACTAGGTCAGTGAGTGGGTGCATGACTCCCTGAGTGGGTTTGTGAGTGAGTGCATGAGTCTCTCAGAGGGTCTGTGAATGAGTACATGAATCTCTGAGTGGGTCTGTGAGTCAATGCATGAGTCTCTCAGTGGGTCTGTAAGTGAGTGTGTGACTGTCTGACTGGCTCCGTAAATGGGTGCCTTAGTCTCAGAGTGGGTCTGTGAGTGGGTACGAGAGTAGGTCTCTCAATGGGTGCGTGAATATCTGAATGGGTGTGCATTGGCGGGTGTGTATATGAGTGGGTCTGTGACTGGCTACATGAGTACCTAAGTGAGTCTGTAAGTAGGTGCATGAGTGTCTGAATGGGTCTGTCAGTGGGTGTGTGAGTCTGTGAGTGAGTGTCTGAGTGGGTCTATGAGTGATGTGTAAATCTGTGAGTCGGTCTCTGACTGAGTGTGTGACTTTGTGTGGGTATGTGACTGAATGCATTACTGTGTGAGTGAATATTTGAATCTATGTTTTTTTGGCAAGTTTCCTGAATCTGCTGCAATGTCACATGGGGGTTGTGCTGAGCATCATGATGGGTCCACAACTCCAACAACGTGGAAAAAAACAGTTTGAAGCATTTTCTAACTCATAAGGTGTCCCTTACACACCACTACCATGCACCTGTGTGGTCAGGGTACCCCTATCCTGACCCCTTCTATAGTTTTCGATCTTGTTTTTCATCCCCTGGGACACTGTGGAGGTTTACAAAATGGTGGACCCAGCTTTATGCACAGGCTGCGGCCAGCCAATCACAGCACTTCTCCTGGCCGAAGGTTCATGTACCTCCACGTGGGTGTTGCGAAGGATCTACGCTCCTAAGTTAAACATGTGGATATCTTTAAAAATCTCAAACTACTGAACGACTGAATGGATTTTCATCAATTAGGCAAGTCTAAAAACTTTTCCTATGGAAACTGGGACCTAACTATAACTACTACTGGCGACCACTAGTAAGTAATACATATATGCGGGCATATATATAAAACAAGCAATTCCTGCATGAAGCTGATCACGTCCAACCAAAAGGGGGGGTGGGTGCCAGCAAACTGGTACAGTTCCCATTAATAATATGCCACAGGGTTACATGTCATCAATCAAGGACACAGACAGCTCACACTCGGCATTCCAAAGAAAGTTTAATGGCTACAAATTTCACCTGCACAGGGTCTTTGTTACAGCCTCATACAATTTCAGTGAGCTTAATCACCTTTAAAGGGTAAAATGAAACAATAGGCATAAACAACATCTTGATCAAACATGTTGGTCACAAATAAATGAATTCCAGACAAAAACACTCAGTTGTTATACATTTGAAAAACTGTCAAATGATTCATTCAGTAATATAAATGTCAGGTTACAATTAATTTTAAAATTAGCAAAAGCATGTCATGAAAGTAAGTTCACTTTTCAATGAGATATCACCCTTATTAGAATTCTAGATCCTTGAAGTTCTCTTATTTGTTTAGTGCGTCATGGTGCACAAACTATCATATGTAAGGAGAGAGGCATATACAAATTGGTCCTCCTAGTTCCAACCAGGTTGCAAAAATGTGTATCAAAGGCCCAGTGGCCACACTCTTGTCCAAGATTGCTCATCCAACTCCTTAGACAGCATGCTTGACCCATAAACTCTCCAACATGGGGCAAGCCTCAATTCTTGTGTACCTGCCTCCAAAAGTAACCCGAAAAAAATCTAAGTTTTCTGACAAGCGGACCAAAAGTTGACCCATGATAGATGGAGATAATAAGAAAGCAAAAAAAGAAACCATCACCCATGCACAAACTGGAATTCAGTGTTGTCGCTGGGAAAAGGCAGCAGGCAAACAGTAATAAACTTTACGATAGTGGCTGTCACAAACCCAATTATGTATAATCTATGAGCAAGAGACATGTTTTTTTTAAAAATCTTTATTTAGCTTTTCCAAAGAAAAAAAAGACAAAATGAAATAAAATCACATTTGACATATACTTAATAAATAGTACATTGCAAGTTATGACCATTCCAATCGTAGTAGAGCTATATCACATAATAGGAAATGAAGCAAGCGGAGGCATTTACCGGGCAGGTTTGAGTCCTTGTATTCTGGGCAGTAGCGCGTACAGCAAGTAAGCCCCAACCACAGACCACAATTCACAGGAAACCCGGGGAGGACAGGAAGGGGAGGGAGAGGAATGTAGACATGTGGATATATTCCATATAGTGTATCAGCATACTTTTCAATCATATATCGGAAATTCTAGGTGCCGCGCAGGGCACCACAACCTCACCTCACAATCGTTTCATCTATACTCAAGAGACCGACTGACATCTCAGCCGTGTCACTTCCCCAGAGCGGTAAATTGTATGTACTCCTAACCTATACCCTCCGGGACAATCTGGTGATCTAATTGTGTTTGGTGGGCAGACATAGCCTTGGCAAGGTATGCGCAGTAAGGGCCCCAGATGTCCACAGGTCTAGCAGCAGTAGGTATCATCAACGGAAACTCCTCATTATTAGAGTTGCAGAAAGCTAGACTACGGAGCCAAGATTTATGTTTTGGAGGACGCCTATCACACCATCGCAGTGCAACTTCACGTTTGGCTAACAGAAACCCCAAAGCGGCCAATCTGCGCACACGGTGAGGGAAGTCAGCGACATAACCTAGCAGGGCGATCTCCGGGGTGGGAACCAGATCTAGATGCAGTATATCACTGAATGTGCGGTGTACTTGGGACCAGTATGTGGGGGCAAGACCATGAGAGATGTGCGAAGTCAGCAAACGGAGCCCGGCATTTGGGGCAATTGTGGGAGCGCTCAGGGTCAATCCTGTGTGAGCGAGTCGGGGTGTGGTATAACCTCCGCAGTAATTTAAAGTGTAATAGTTTATGTCTGCTGTTAAGGGACACCTCTCTGGTAGCTCTACAACACCATCTCCATTGCTCATCCGAAATGGGGTAGCCCAAGTCTGTTTCCCATGCCGAACGGACTCTGGAGTCAAGCGAAGGGAGAAAATCACTGCATAAATGATACATTTTAGAAACCAAATGGGCACACGAGGGGTGTTGAATTAACAAGGTGAGAGGGGGCACTTCCTCCGGGGGTAGAGGAAACGTAGAAAATGAGGCCCGTAACATGGAACGTAGTCTGGTCAGTATAAAAGAATCCATGAATGACGGGTCAGTAAACCGGTGGTCTTCCGACATTGAAAAAGCGTGTCCTCAGGGAACAAATCTCCAATAGTGGAGATCTGAAATTTGGTCAAGGTGTGTTGTACAATGGTTTCCCCTGTGATCGGCAGCCAAGCAGAATTAGGGAGGGGGAGGGCCGGTGAATACAATTGCTCAAAACCGATGTATCTGCCTAGTCTATCCCACGCCCAACACGTCGACGACACCGTTTGGATATCGCGTGGATCCCGGGGGAGACCGGCAGGTAGTGTAGTGGATAATCGGCCTGGGAGGACCAAGTCAGCTTAGGGTTTTAAATAAATAATACGGGCATCCGGGTGAAACCAAGGGTAAGCATAGGAACATTGTGCAATCAGAAAATACAAATAAAAATCTGGAACTCCAAAACCCCCACGTTCATAAGGGAGGGTTAAGACTCTCCAAGAAACGCGTGGGACCGTGTTACCCCACACAAGGCGCAATAGCAGTGACTTCAATTGGGAGAAAAAACCATGGTGAGAGGGACTGGTATGTTGTTAAAGAGATACAAGAACCTAGGGAGTACAACCATTTTGATGATGGCAATACGACTAGCCATGGACAACGGAAGGCGGTTCCATCTTTCAATCTGGCCTTCTAGAACAGATATCGCAGTGCCATAAGCGGAAAGGGACAGGGCCACTCTATTGTGCAGGGGGTGAGTGGAAATATAACTGACTTACACCAATTAATTCGAAGTCCAGAGCATTTACCAAACCTAATGATCTCCAATATCAAGGGTTCTAGGTTAATTTGGGGCTGACGAACATACAAGATGGTGTCATCAGCGTAAAGCGACAATAACAACGGGCCGGTTCGGAATTGGAGACCACGGTGTAAATGGGTCTCCTGAAAATGTCTGACAAGTGGGTCCATTGCCAGAATGTACAACAATGGCGACAATGGGCACCCTTGGCGTGTGCCTCTAGATAGGGGAAGTGTCCCGTGATGGTGCCATTTAGTCTCAGTCTGGCAGTGGGCAGTGTGTACAACAGGGCAACGGTGGATACAAAGCATTCAGGCATCCCCATGCGCCTCATAATGGATATAAAGAAGGGCCATTCTAAGGAGTCGAATGCCTTCTCGGCATCTAGGAGAATCGCTGCTGCGGGGATGTCAGGGTTGATGCAATGCAGCACTGAGAAAAGGGTCCTAAGATTAAGAGAGGTGGACCGGTGTGGGACAAAACCGGATTGAACCGGGGAGATGATAGTTTCCATGAGCAACGACAGCCGGACAGCCAACACCTTAGCGAGGATCTTATAATCCAGGTTTAGTAGAGAAAGAGGTCTGTAGGAGCCGCACAAAGTTGTATCCTTACCCGGTTTGGGGAGTAGTACAATGACCGCCTCCCTCAGTGTCGGGGGTAAGTGTCCCGTTTCTAGAGCCTCTGTATAGACTTCCACCAATCGAGTAACAAGTTCCTCCTTGTATGTCTTATGGAATTCGGCAGAGAAGCCATCTAGCCTAGGTGCCGACGACCCCTTCATTGAATCAATCGCTTCAATAATACTATCCGTCGTAATGGGGCTGGCCAGGAAGTCTTGCATGTGTTTAGTAAAGTAAACCAGCGCAATCTCATTCAAGTAGGCGTTGCGCTCCGAGTGGTCTCCCGTCAAGGTAGAAGTATATAAGGTTTTGTAATAGGACAAGAAAGTTTCACAGATCTCGGGTGTAGTGTGGTGGACTTCTCCCTGCAACCCCTGGATCTCAGTAATATAAGAGGAAGCACCAGGGGGGCGAAGTAAATGTGCCAACAACTTCCCTGGCCTGTCACCCTCTCCATACTGGCGAGCAGTGTACTCTCTGGACAGGAAGTGCAGTTCTCTCTCAGCCTCATCTCGAAATTCAATCAGCAATTTAAGACGCCTAGTCTCTCCCTCAGCAGAGCGGTATCTGAGTTGTTCCTCATCGAGTGCGGCAATCTCTTTTTCAATGCGGGACAGAGTGTTGCGGATGTCGCGCAACACCCCTGTGTGTTTCGCAATGCAGACCCCTCTAATGGTGGCCTTGAAACCCTCCCACAGGACAGACCAGGAATCTACTGTGCCAGTGTTAAATTCAAAATATTCATCAATGGCCACCCTAACCTCCTCCACAAACACTGGGTCCGCTAAATCCTTCCCGGGAAACCGCCACTGACGCTCATAGCCACCCGCCCTGGGTACCCCTAATCTAAGCACAATGGGGGAATGATCCGACCAGGTGCGTGGGAGTGTAAGGAGGTCATCCACCCAACCAACCACCCCGGGGGAGAGGAGCCAATAATCTATCCTAGTCCAGGTATGGTGGTATCCGGAATAATGCGTGTACGCAGGTGTTGAGGGGTGTAGGCGAGCTTCGATGTCTACTAGTGAGAAATGTGAGCGTATGTCAAGGAGCACGGCTCGCGAGCAAGGTTTAGGATCCGGGGAGGAAGAGGTGCTATCTCTACCCGTGTCCAATAACAGATTGAAGTCCCCTCCCATTATCAGCAAGCCGGGAGCTAAACTGAGCAAACGAATCTGCAAGTCTGAAAAAAGGAAGGGGTGTCAATATTGGGGCCATATATCCCAACCAGCGTAATCTTGTGCCCCAGTAGTTTTCCATCAACTATGACATATCTGCCGTCTGTGTCCGCAATGCACTGTGTTAGCGCAAAGGGGGTACGTTTATGGATACATATTGCAACCCCTCTGGAGTATGTGCTATAACAGGAGAAATATCGGTGTGTACCCCAACTCTTGGCGACCTGTGCAGCATTCCCAGAGGACAGATGCGTCTCCTGGAGTATAACTATGTCAATCCTGTGTCTGGAAATATAGTTAAGGACCTTTCTACGCTTTTTAGGGCTATTAAGCCCACGAACATTCCAGGACATTATCAACAAATCGGAAGAACCTAGCTGCAATCCTAACTTGACCATCGGGTAATGCCTACCCATATTGAACTAAACAGTGAGTAGCTCTCATCCCAGTCTAGGGATTGACAAAGAATGCAATAGACGAGGATGAATCTATACCAAACAAACCCCCCCCCTCCCACCTCCCATCCTCTTACAGACCCTCAAGAGGAAAACCCAGTAACCAATAGCAGGTGAAGCATGCGTTATACATATCATACTAACATTGCACAAGTTATAGAGACCTGCAAAAACAAAGACAACAACGGCTCTTGCCATGGGGTGCAGCAATGCCACAGAGCTCGGGAGAGCCAATCCGAGGTAAGTACGGATAAACCTTAGTGAAACTATTCAATGGGCCCAAAAAATCAGTCAGCACTGAAAGCTTGCGAATACGTCAACCTTTGCCACTGTCCGGAAATAATTTGGCGCTGTGCTGGGAGTCGCTCCGCTCCGGGGACGGCCCTCTGGAGTTGCTGGGCGGTTGGGAACCTTGTTTTTTATAGGACTGGCAAAACTCCTGTGCCCCCGTGGGGGTATTGAATATGCGGTGTCGGCCAGCCACCTCAACCCTTAGGTGCGCTGGGTATAGCATCCCATATTTTAGGCCCAGATTCCTTAGGGCGGCCTTAACCCCTGTGAACTTCCGATGTGCTTCCTGCACCATCATGGTGAAGTCGGGATAAAAGGATAAGGCACTGCCCTGCCACCGTATCTCCCCCTTCTCACAGGCAGCGCGGAGAGCAGCATCGCGGTCACGAAAATTCATGATCCTGGCAATAATGGGACGTGGCGGAAGTCCTGGGCGGGGACGGGGCCCCAGCGAGCGGTGGGCTCGCTCAACCACAAACCCCTGAGTGAATGTTTCCCTTCCGAACAGGTCCCCGACCAGTGTTTCAACAAACTCGTCTAGTCTGCCCGTCTGGGTCGTCTCCGCAACTCCTAAAATACGAATGTTGTTGCGTCGTCCACGTGCTTCAAGGTCCTCGTTCTTTATGGCTACATCTTTCAGGATTTTCTCCACATGTTCATGCCGCTTTAACGACTTGTTAGCAGCATCTTCTGCGTCAGAGACTCGGGATTCCACAACATCCAGTCGTCTTTCGTGGACTTGGACCTTTGACCCCATTTCTGCCAGTTTTTGCTCCAGTGTGTCGAATCTACTATCAAGTGCCCTGAAGCCCGCCCTCATTTCGCCGATCATGGCCGTGACCAGTGAGGCGGTGTCTCCTTGCGTTGGGAGGGCTTCTGCGCCAGTCGAGGAACCAGTTGGGGCATCGGTGGCAAGCAAGGGGGTCTTGTCGAAGCTTAGCTTCCGTTGGTTCGGGCCTCTCTTCCCCATGGCGGCACTTGATACCTTCGGCATGTTGAAGACGGAAATGTGGCCCTGTGACCACTATGTGTCTGCCGCCACCGGTCAACCAATCGCAGGGCTCGAGTAGAGAGTCACAAAATGAGGCCCATAGGGGGGAGTAGAACATGTGAAGCGCTTTACGAGATCAGGCTTGTGAGCACATATGGCAGGGTATGGGGCCGAGGCAAACCAGAGTCCCGGTGTCAGCACTCACGCCCCTGGTTAATCGGTGCCACTCGGCTTCCACAGGCACCAGGACAGTAGTTACGTCCCAAGGAGAGATGCCGGCTCAATCAAGCTACTGGGGTTGTAGGTGGGGCCACACAGGAGTTCCGCAGGGCGATCCCCAGCAATCTCATCAGGTCCAGTGTGGTGTTTCCGGAGGATGGCGGGGTCACCCAGTCCAGCGAGGTACACACCCCGAGGGCGCCCAGCCCGGCCCAGCCGCCCCACCGCAACGCCAGAGATGACATGCGCCAGCCCCCAGGCCCGTCGGGGAGAGCCGCCAATTGAGCCCCCGGCTCCGGCCTACCCGCCCGGTCCAAGGACCGAAGCGACCGCCAGAGCCACGCACCAAAGGCCGCCCTCCTCTTTATAACCGGGCCAGAGAGCAGCGCCCGCGCCCCCAGTGCCCCGGGAGAGCACAGGACAGACCAAAACGCCCCCGACGCTTCACTCACCATCCAGTTGGGTGCAGGCAGGGAGAGCCCAAGGGGGGTGGCACTCGATACCCTCCGCCGTCTTCGGTCTTCCAGGCACCTCCGCGTCCAATGGAGCAACCGGATGACAGCAAATCGCTGCGGCTTCAGGATGGCATGGGGCTACGGGGGTTTCTTTAGCGTTTCACTTCAGGATGTGTGGAACTGGCCTCCCGAGCTCCGGAGCTTCAATCGGAGGCGGCCATCTTGGTCGCCTCCGTGGCCACGCCCCAGCAAGAGACATGGTTAGTGTCTACAGCCACTAATAAACTGAAACCAATGTTTTTCAGAATTGTACTCATCCATGAGACACTCCATGTCACTTCATCAAGGACCAGATGACTTAACCAATGTCTACTATATCACAACAACAAAAAGAGTTACAAAACAATAAAAGAAAGATGGGAAAAGAAAAAAAGAGAAAATAAAATATAAAAGATATGCCAGTAGGTTTATGGAAAACGTTATCAGATCAGCTGATGTGTACACGAAGCTCCTCATCTTTTTTGTGGCCTCCTGGGGTTTTGCTACTGAGTAAAATAATTACTCTGATTCCAGAATTCTGAGCTTTTTCTCTCTGTTGCCACCTCGCACTTTCTTCTCAATCCTGTCCATCCCAAAATATGACAAACGATCAGCACCTTGATTATGTTTCTTTGCCCAATGCCTAGCAATCGGATAATTCACATCTAGGATTTATATAGCCCTGTAATGTTCCAAGACGCTCTGTTTGACAGCACATACAGTGCCCCTAATTACAGTAGCCTACAGGGACACCTCGTAACATACACAACATAATCACTACTACAGGTGATACATTTATTTATGTTTTGTGTATTACCTGTGGGGTGTATGCAGGTTTTTTTTATTGCTGCTACCTTTGCAGGCTTTGCACCTGCCACACTTATGGAAACCCTGTTGTTCTTGTAGCCAACTTCCTTTGTTGCTTTGTGTCCGTGTAGCTGTGCATCGAGATGTCTTTCAGGGATTTTGACTTGCGATATGTGATGGGAGGGTTTGCAGAGATCTCCTTCCCTATTATCGGATCAGACTTGATCAGATGTCAATGTCTGTTAAGCATCTTCCTCATGGCTGCAGACTCATCGTTATAGGTTGTGATGAACCTCACTGTGTTTATGTCTTGTACATTTGTGAGGAAGAAGTCAGCGAGAAACCAGGAAAAGGGAGCCCTGGGATGCCGCATCTCAGGTAAGTCGTTTTGATTAGTTTTAGAATGGTTTAAATGATTTTAAGTGCATTTAGAAGAGGGTGGGAGGGAGGCGGGTGGCAGGCAACTTCGCTCATCCATGGCGTGTGCGTAGTGTTGCCTACTATGCCTACTTTGCGAATCGCAAAGTAGGCAACACTACGCACACTCCGTGGACGGAGCGGAGCACTACGCCCACCCCTAGTGAATATATCAGTGGTAGCATTAACGTTTTGAATTTTTTTAAACACAGAAATTCACTGGTTATAATTAGCAGAACTAACTATATCTCACATTTTACATCACTCATGACATGTTATATGACATCATTTATTACATAACTGATGATATTTCAAATGACATCATTGAGGACATCACTGATGACATCATACACCAAGGGTGTTAGCTGTATAGTTTAAATAGTGGTGGGTAATGACCATATAACTTCTCTACCTAATTTTGTACAGCCTGTGTCCAGCTAGTGGGTTGAAGTGTTTATAAAACGTATATGCTGCTAATGTATCCTAAGTGTGTAGAGCTATTGAACACATTATATAAATGATTGTATTGAAGAGTAACTCTGTTCAGGTGACAGTTGACAACCTGTGTACAGTATATTCCACGCACATTTTTGGTTCTGGAGAAAAAGTTTCCAATAGGGCAAATATTCTGTGTGCTACATGCTAAGTATTGCAAGCACACTTGAGTTATTAGACAGAATCATCTCAGTGTGACAATTTCTAAATAACATAGAAGACTGTGTGCACAAGATACTAACCTATGTACATGTACTTGATTTGCTTCAGAAGATGGGCTATCTGCAAAGTTTTCACCACAGCATGAAGGCTGAAGGTAGTATGATCTTTAGCACCTTCAGACTTTGGTTATTTTAAGTAAATAGTCTCTCTTTAAACATGTTTTGCATTGAGTATGCACTATTCTTAGTAGACACTTTTTAATACTCGGTGGTGTATTTCAGATGAGAGTGTTGCTGTCTGTGTAGTGTAGTTCCTATTATCCCAATAGGCTCTGCGCATTGGAATAATACCTTCAATAGTATAGGCCTAGACCAGACGTTAACTAGGTCTACTACTGTCGATATTAGACTTAAAGTTTTGGGTTTGCCAGCTAGCTCAGAGTTCACTAGAAACTTTCTCGAATAGGCAAGGAGGAGTTGAACCTCCCTGGATAGACAAGAAGGGATTTAGTTTCTGACAACCATAGAACATGACAACTTTGCTCTCCCCTAATCAAGAGTGTATCTCTAGAGTCGTGTGAAAACAAAAGACGACTTATTTTACTCAGTCAGTACGTGCATTCTTAGTCTCACCAGATTGTAGAGAAAAGGATGAGACGGGCGTGTTCAATAAAAGATGTTATTTATTGATCAGTCTCTTTTCTCATACAAGAGAAATGGATCGATATTATTGCAATACTTATGGTTAAGTAAAGTGCATACATTAAAAGCAGAAGTATAAAATAATACTGTAAAAACATTGATATGGTTTCTAAGCCATAAGATGGTTTAAAATGGATAAAATAGATACATACACATATACATTTGACTAATCGTACTCAACTGGTGTTTCTAACTACGCCTACCCCAAATGTACCTGACCTAAGCCTAATACCTGGGCGGGAATAGAAAGTAGCAGTTTAAGTTAAGTTTGTTTTGCCAAGTGACTGACTCAAGAATTCTCTGCGAGGGGTTATTCAGTTCTGTACCTGGAATCTAGGATGAATGAGGGATGGTGTCTCTCGTCTCTGGTCTCGATATTCCAGGCTGCCTGCGAGGGCTACCCGGAAGCGCCGGAGCTGGATTTCTCGGCAGGAGAAAGCAGCGTCTCGTTCTCAGCGCGTCAGGAAGGCGGGGCTGCGCCAGCGGGGTCTGCTCTGCTCTGGGCTTCGGCAAGTCTGGCTGCTCCGATCTCATCACCACCGCGTGTGTTTGCATAGGGCAATATCGGTAATATTTATACCTTTAAGGTGCCGAGATTGACGTAAGGATGGACATAGATACGTCAATAAGGATGTCATACGACCTGGTCGTTAGCACATTCTTTTGCTGAAGTTCTCGGTGAAATCAAAACAATGGCCGCAGGGTTTTTCCCAGGTTGTCATAGGTTTGATTTGTTTTGAGAACTCCGTATGCCTTATCAGGGGCTGGAGGAATATCGCTTATCTAATTAGATGGCAAGCGTTATGACCTAATCAGATAACACGTTCCTGTGCCGTAGTGTGGCTTAATCAGATAACGGTACCTGCATCATGGGGGTTTTCTGCATCATGGGATGGCTGCTAGTTAACTTGTTAACCAGAATAGGGTCAGGAATAGGGGGATCGATACAGAACCTATAGGAATACATCACACCCACTCCACGCTAACTATGGACATATTTACGAATCTATGCATAGTAAAACATACTGTAGAGTATTGTATATACCTTACCACCCCAAAATACATAAATGCATTTTGAAATTATCAAATATACGGAAAAAACAGTCATATGTAATATATGCACTCAAGCTGTAGAATAATGCTAAAGTAATCACGCATATCTATACATTATCACTAATTTGTATATGAGAATTTACACATGAAATGGCTCTTAATACAGAAAAAAGGTTCGAGACCATTCCATCACAGAATAAAATAAATTTGAACATACCAGCGGGCAGCTAATGTCTATAAAGTATCTAAAAATAGAAATTTTAGTTCTCTAAGAATAGTTCTTACTTTAAGCAGAAGATAAGTGTCCCGAAAAATTCGTAAAAATAATTTGGGGCTGCTGAAAAAAAATTGCTGTCCGTGAACTGGAGGGAAAATTGTTCATGGTATTTTATTATTCTAGTTGAAGGCCAAATTCAGGGAACGCCGTGTGCAAGCTTGCTCAAAAGTCTCTATTTCTGCTCTGGTGAGAACATCATATCATTTAGACTGTCAAAAAAGCTGTCAACAGCTTCCTGGGAGAGTTCCACTAACTCGGAAAAAGGTGTAACCATGCATTCGTGCGCATGATTGTCTCCATTGACGTTTTGATTAGTATTGCTGACAGAAGGTCGTACCTGATCAATGCTGCTTTCATCTTGAACTTCACTACCCCTTAATCGTAGTGGTGAAGCTTCCACGAATGCCGTCATCAGGATTGGTAGCCGTTGAGGGCAGCACAAAGCATGAGCCTTTATTGGACTCAACAATGTTTCTGCATCCATTGGCGCATCCAATTGTAGCGTCAGACAGGTGTCTAACACGCATTCTTCTCCGCATAGCAAGCACCTTAATACAGGTAAAACACATGGATGCCACATTGGTCGAAATGAAAGAAACCAAGTCATGTTCAGGTCTCTAAGCCGGGATAGTCCCAGGATTTTTGATATCCGGTCCCGGTATCCAATGGCTAGGATTGTTTCTTCCCTTGTCGCAGGTGTTTTGTCTGTGACACGGTTTGCCATAACGAAATATAAGGACTAGGAATAGGATTCCTGCAATTAGTCCTAAAATGAGGGGAAGTCCGCCAAAAATCGAATGGACGAAATCTGGAAAAATACCCAGTATGGCTTTGAATGGTGTTAATGCCATCGAAAATACTGTCTTAAATACTTTTGAGACTCCACTGGTATCAGAAATATTTAGGATTTCATTCAGGATTTCTGCGAAATGTATGGGGGAATTAGTTGATAACAATGAGTGAATCTCTGCAGTCGTCCTTGCGACTAGGAGATCATACGTTTCTTTTGATGACGTGAGCCTTGTCGGCGTCTGAAGAAGCACTGTTTTCATTCTGCTTAAAGTATCTATTCGAATAGAAGTAATTTTCAAGTTGGGCCATGCCCTTGCCTCCCTGTCTGGAAAGGAGCTGGGGAACAATAAGCGTCCACAGCACTTGACCTTCGCAGTCGTAGTTATGAGATAAGGAGTCCCGGGCATAAGACTACAACATCTGCGATCCACAATTAGAATGTAACTCCCATTATAGAGTCTTTGAAAAAATTGTTCTATCTCTGTTGCAGGTGCGCCTAGCTGGTGACATGAAAGGTTATTTGAGTTCCCTTCACAGGCTCCATGCAAACTAATTCCATTACACAGAAGTGTACCGCTTAGTGACATTGCACAATTATTGCCACTAAGAAACACTTTCTGTCCTTTATTACTGACACATGCATGTGAATAGGGCAAGTTCCATGTTGTTTTAATGTACCCTTTTCCCAATTTTTCGTACATGCCAGCCTGTATATATTTTTGGCAGTATTGAAACCTGAAGGTTGATATTGGAATATTAATTATCCCATGTATTATCCATTCACTTACAGGTCGTTCTGACATTGTCACTGGTAATCTCTCAAGTTTCTCAATGCTCAGGATTGTATAATCAGCACCCTTTTGTGCCATACTGATTTGTTTATCAGTAAGGTTAAAGATATTGAAAAGTGACGTTGTGTTGATGAAATGCCAAGGCACATAGCCTGAACGCAGATTTTGTAACGTCCAGCCAAGTTGTACAATAGAACGCAATTGAGACTGACCGTGTTGTAACAACAGTAAGTCTTGCGATAATATGTCGATTGCTGAAGACACAATGCTGTCCAAAGAAAAAATTCTGGAGGACAGAGTCATTAACTCATTGTCCACTACAGAAAGTGATTTTTCCAAATTAATACGGTCAATTTCCCGTATACTTTCTGCTGTCTCAATTTGAGTCACCTTCCAGGCCTCGTTGTATGCTGCGTATACAGAGGCTGCTATGAAACGTTTTTGACGCTGTTTGCGCGGTCCCATAATGAAATCACGCAAGTCAGCACCATCAGTAAGTAAAGTTAGGTGTTGCTTAATTTCTGCCAGTGTGGAAGTTTGTAGCCATTGAAGGCATAATTTGCCCACACTGTAGGTGGTTATTATCCCTGGGTGTTGTCTTTGGGAATATCTAGGGTCTGGCCTGGTCAATTTGAACCCCTGTGTTTTGTTCAGGAATCTGTCTTGACAGTTATTAGTATCTGTGGGCCAGATCAACCACTTTTTCCAATCTGGATGTGTTCTATTTTGGTTTAATACATAATTTACGTCTATCTCTTCATCTGTAGAGCTATTGCTGTTCATTGTTGGTTTCGGAATAGACGGTTTATTTAAGTCTTTGATTTTGGCTAAGCCAAGACAGGTAGTTTGTTGAACAGTGTCATTTAAAAATATAATTTGTTCTGGGATCATGCAGGCTCTAAACAAAGATTCTATACCCTGTACTTGCCATTCTTTTGTACCCCAAACACTTTTTACTTCAACATTTTTGTCCCAATAATCAAAACCAAAAGTATTCATTCGTTCAACAAATGAGTCTGAATATATCAATTTTGTGTTTGTTATCATGGTCTTTGTCCCTGTCTTATTTGACAATTTGAAATAAAATGTTTCAGCATTACTTGTGTTAAAACCTGAAAAGTATGAATATTTGTCATAAAAGGTTCTTGAGCTTTCTTTTGGAGGGGTTGCACAATGTTCCCATTGATTATAATCTAAAACATTTCTAGGTTGTGCAGATCTATGTAGAAAATGGTTACCATAGTGGTTGTAACAGTACATACTATCATAATTAGTCGAACCCTGCAAATAATCATGTTTGGTAAATTTAGCAGACATCACTAAGTCAGACATCATATTATTTATACTTTCAAAGTCCCAATCATCAGCAAATGAGCTTGGTTTTACAAAGTCACTCAACGAGATCTTAATTTGGTGTGGATATTTCAGGATTTCAACCGGACCATAAATTTCGTAGTCAGTGTTGTCCCATGCTACCCCACCCTGTATAGGATTGGCTGTGAAGTTGACTGAAGAAAGTTCTCTTTTCTCGACGTGTGAAGATGTGTGTGGTTTGAGGATCAAGTTGATTTTCTGACTTGCTGTGTCCATTTTAGCATATTTTCCCTCAATGAAGCGTCCCAAAGTTAGTACCATGATGAGCCAAAGTATGAGGATAAATGCACCAAAACCCACCCAAAATTCAATCCATGGAGAAATCAGACATGTTTCTTTCAGTTGTTTCGAAAGTTCTTTAACTTTATCTTTAAAGGTTTTTGTTGATGGCTGTGTTTTTGATTCACTGAAGCCTTCAGAGGAATCATCGAAGTTTATGAAGTAGCCGGATGCAGTTCTGTCAATTGTTCCAATTGCTTCAGGATTACTGTTTCTTGCATATTCGTTTGTTACTTCATTGTAGATTGGTGTGTCTCTGCTAAATGTTTTTATTTGGGTTTTCAGAGGTCTAAGTTCCATTGCGTTGTTGCATAGTCCTTGTTGTTCTTCTGTAGGCGTTTCAAATGTGATTAGCCTCTTAGATTGAACCTCTGTGTTTGTAGCAAATCTTGGTGTTCTACTACTTATCGGGAGTCCACTTGGCCTACTGTTTGTTATCGGCCACATGATTGTGGTTTTACCAGGTCGATGGATACAACTCGGTTCTCCTTTTTACCAGCAAGCGGCGGTAGTACAACTGATCTTGTCCCGTTGATGGACAAGACAGGAACTGCTTTTCTGTAAGAAGGCCCAAATTCCTTCTTTACCGCGATCTTTTCTCTGACTAGATCCCCGACTTTTGGAATCCAGACAGGTCTTGCTGGGACAGGTGGTGGTTCTTCAGTGGTTGTTGGCTGTTGTTTCAACTTTATGTTGCTCAGGTCTTTTCTTGTTTAGTTTAAGTCCTGCAAAATAGCCAAACGATCTTTGATATCAAAGCTTTTTTCCTTCACCACTGAAGTCTGACTGTCGAGGTCTAAGACTAACATCCTAGTTCCAAATAATAATTCGTACGGACTGGATCCCTTCAGAGAATTTCTTGGCAGGTTATTTAGACTACGTTGGACACTTATTAGATGTTTGACCCACCCAGCTCCCGAACCTAATATCCTTTCTGTTATAGATAGCTTTATGCCTTGGTTTTTTCTTTACACCATCCCGTATCCCTCAGGAAGGAAGTGAGAAGAATCCCGCTATGCTATGCTCATTTGGCCATGTTTCCCCTCAGGCTTAAGGCTAAAGTGAAAACAATGGTCAAACGTAGCATGCTCCTAGCGTATATGCCATTTAGACTCGCAAATCTTTGTATAACAGTCCAGACGTCAGCCGAGTGCTGGTGATCCACATTATAAGTGGAAACTAGCCTGTATATGTTAATTGGACGCCTTGCTTTTTGCTGTTGATCTTTTCTGGATTGAAATGCCACGGTAGTATACCGTTTCTCTCGCCACTGCGATTTCTGTTACAGTTTGGGCAGTTCTTTACAAAAATGGTATGATGCAGGCTCATGCCTGGCCACCAGTACCTTGATTGTAATTCTTCCAGAGAATCTTTTAGTTTGAGGTGTCTGAGACCCTCACCCATATGAGCGTCTGCAATTAATAAGGTTCTCCTGTCCATGTTTGGAATTACTCTATCCCCCACTCCAGGGATTCGAGCAAAAGGGACGGAGTTTGCATCGATTATGTATGTGTAATTGAGTGGATAGTTGATCGGTAGCGCTGAGCAGTCGCCTTTTGATGACGTTTTCACCGCCAGCACTGTTTCACCGTCAATGTATTTTAATGTACGCTTTTTTCTAGCTACGGAAGCCGATTTGGTTGCTACCGCTGTGGCTGCCTCAGCCAATGAATTCCCTGCAACGTGAACGCCATCACGCTGATGACTCAGTGAGTGTGTCACGTGAGTCTTTGGTAGTTCTTTTTGTAAAAGAGCTATTTGTTCCCAAAGCAGTTTCTGCTTTATTGTTGCATCTGTGTCATCTTTGTAACCGTTTTGAATCCATGTCTCAAAATCGTTGTTATATGATTTGACGCAGTAATATGAATCGGACACTATAAGTGTCGGGAATTCGCGATCCGCATTATCTAGCGCCATTTTCAATGCTATTATTTCAGTCTGTTGTTCTGAATTAGTTTCTACTGAGTGTGTTTTTGTTAATAGAGGTCTTAGTTTACCTCCGCGCCACACTTCTTTTGTAATCTCACATGTGGGGTTGTATGCTTGTTCTCCCCAAACGGAGGGTTGAGCATGTCCGTCTGTATAGATTACACAAGCGTATTGTCGTAAGGGCAGAATGTCGATTGGCAGAGGGAATGTTCTTTCATATTCTAGATTTTTCAGCTCTTCTAGTTCTGGATCAAAGTAGTAGTATACTTTGTCCGTTGTAATTGAATTCACCCATTGTATCCATTCCGGATTCAATGTTGTTTTTGGTAAATTACACGGTGTTGTTAATGCCTCAAAGGCTGATTCTGCTGTACTGACTGTGATACGTCTACCGTCCGCTTGATCTTTTTCTCTAGCTATTGCGGTTTGAACTGCATGAACAATGTTTTCTTTAATGCTGAACTTCTTTTCAGCTTCTGTGTACAAGTGTGATTTGAATGCAATTGGTACCTTTTCTCCCTCATTAGAGGTCAGGTATGTGAATCCGCATCTTCCTGGGATGACTCGAATCACAAGATTGCGTGTGTTATCACGTGTTTCTAATTTTGTTTTTATTAGCATGTCTGTTTGTAAGGATCTAAGAATTTCTGTGTGTATTTGAGTCCAATTGATTCTTTTAAAATCTGGTTTTATTAGATCATAAAGGGGTTTGACCCTTTCTGCGTAATTTGCAATGTATGTTCGTCCGAAATTCAGGAAGCCTAGAACTGACTGTAGGTTTTTTAGTGTTCTAGGTGCTTGGAGTACGGCACATTTCTCTAGGAAATTGTCAGCCAGGCTTTTGCCTTCACTTGATAATTCATATCCTAAGAACAGGACTGTTAGATGGGCAATTCTGGATTTTTTAAAGTTGAATTTGTAACCCTCTGCTGTGAACCCAAGTATTATGGTGTTCACTCTCTTCAAGTGAGTATCCAAGTCATCATCTGTTAAGTATATGTCGTCGACATAAGATAATGCTTCGTCATCATACGTTTGTAGTAATTCTGTTACTCTCGCTGAGAATACCCCTGGGCTATTCTTGTACCCCTGGGCTAACCGACAGAATTGTTTTTGAGTGCCATTTATTGAGAACGCAGACAAATATCTGCTCTCTGGTGCTATGTTTTGACAAAAGAATCCATTAGAGATGTCTAATGTTGTTTTGTATTTTTTGCGCACTATGTTATTCATTAATGCAGCACTATGCGAGTTTTGTACTGCAAAAGTTTTGCAACATGAGTTAAGGTGTCGGTAATCCAAAACTAGACGGTATGAATTGTCTGGTTTGGAGACCGGAAACAAAGGGTTGTTCATTTGTGAGGTGCAAGTTTCAATCACCCCCTGGTATTCTAGTTGATCTAGGATTTCTTTTACCTGTTTTTTAGCTTCTTGCTTAATTGGGTACTGTCTTTGTGCAGTAGGTTGTGATTTTAACTGGATTTTGTGAGGAGGAGAGTCCTCATCCCATTCTACATGATTTTTATATAAAGCAGGAGCTTGAGCTACTGCCCACTTTCTAGCAAGTGTGTATTTTTTATGAATTGGGATATGATTTGAGAAGGCAGGCATAATTATTTCTTCGCCATGAGGGCAGTCCCTGACAAACTCTGGTGGCCAGTCTTTTTCAGCTAGAAGGATGTCATAGCCCTTGGAGAGATTATCCCAAAATAGTCCCCTTATTTTCCTAGTCTTATCCCCCTCTATACGTAATGTTATTTCATATATTTTGTGAGGTTTGCTAACTCTGGTGTCTGCAGTTTCCACTTGAAGGAATTCATTCGTGTCCACTGTCTCCAGATGATTCATAAGGACTTTGCGAGCTATGCTCACTTCTGCTGCGCTGTCTAGCATTGTCTGAGCCCATTCTCCGTTTTTCAGTTGTGTCCTCAGTATTCTCGGCATTGTTAACTACTTTAATACTGGCTACCTTCTTTTTTGGAAATTGTAATTTCTTTTTTAGATGAGCAGGTTCCTTGTCTTTGGACTTGGCGTGCTCTTCTCTTTGTTCTGATCGTCCTCTTCTTTCCGATTTCTGCGAGGAAGTCTGAAAAGATTGAGAGGGACGTGTATCAATGTCTTGATATCTATCAGGCTTCTTTATATTATTCCTATTTCTAAGGTTATATCTTTTCCCAGAGGGGTCACTTTGGGGTGACCTGTGTTTGGTTTGGAGATTTTTCTCTCCGCCGAGGAGACCTTCCTCTGGACTGGAATTTCTTTTCTTTAGGATTGGATTGTTTGTTTCCATCCCAGCTCTTTTTTTGTGATGATGAATTATTATTAAAAAATATTTTTTCAGGACTTTCAATCAGTTGTGGTTTTACTGGTATTCCACCTAAACTATCTCTACCTAGTTCCTCATAGGATTTTTCTATAATTCTGGCAATTTCAGCTGGTTGGTCTGCTATATCTGTCTCTTTTAACCTCTGGCGGATCGCCACGTTTGCTGCTTATCCCTTTATGTTGGCTAATAATATAGCCGAGACCTGCTTGAAGTCTTTTAGTAATTTCATACCAAGAGTTAAAGCAGGTTCTGGACCGTATTCGTCTTGAATTTGTTTTAGCACATCTGGTATTACCGAAATGGATGGAACACCATGCGTTTTTGTGTATATGGAAGCAAAGACTGTACCCCAAGTGTCGCAGTCCTCCACGTGTGGTGCGATTCCCATTGGAAGACAGATAGTCAGAATCCTGTGTTTTTCTAACGGGGTGGTGTCTGGAAACACCGCCTCTATTTGGGTGATTTTTTGTGCTAACCAGAATGGTATTTGTTCCCGTTTAGCTGGTACTTTACCTAGGCAGGATTGTATGTTCTGTGGTGTAATTTTATTCCTGTTCCCCTGGTGAGGGGTCAGCTGTGGAATTTTAATTGCTGGTTGGATTGTTGAAGTCCACATCACATATTGGACTAATTGTCTATGTAACTTTATTAATTGTTTCAGCTGTGTTAACAGCTCTGGTGCAGGCATTCTTTCAATGTCTGGATGTGGTGTGTATCCGGCTAGGACCGGCCACGTTGCTCCTGGTCTACCTAAGGGACCGAGCCTGGTGATGTGATTATTATGTTTTAGGGCGCCATTCAATTTCCAATCTTTATTTCGACCATTTGGTCATAAAAGATACACAATACAAAGAAGGAAAAACACATATTCACACATCATTACATTTAAAATATGAATACGTAACAGGGTTCAGTACAGGGATAAACAACTTTATAGTGAATTTAAAAAAGTTCAGTCACTACCCAACATTCTTTAAAAGACGGTTTCGTGTAAACCACACATTGGTAAAAAACTTAGAAAGTGCAAAAACAGTTGGGCCAGTAACATCAGTTTTTAAAACCCTGTACATTGGTGCGTATTCCCTGCCACCCATGTTCCTTATCAACGGAAGCAGCCAATACTTTCTAGCTGCCCTATAGGCTGGGCAAAAAAAGACCACATGCAGGTCGTTCTCCTCCCTATCCTCACACACAGGGCAATACTTGCTGGGGGCAGCCATCGACCATCGACTAGTAAAAGACCGGAGGGGCAGTGTGCCATACCGCCACTGGAGATACAGTCTTCTTGCCAGTAAGGGAAAAATAGGGTCCAGAACCTTTTCAAACTTATAAGTATCCTTGCTTTGCAGGAACACGGCTGACAAAGACCCATCTGGCTGGGCAGCTATGGCCCCTGCCAATTTATGTTCGTGATATAAATTCGACAGAGACTTCTTAGAAATATTGAGTGCTGCCGTGGCCGGGTCTGTCCATAAATCAGGAAGCCCCAAATCCATGCAGATGGCTTGGATATTTTTAACCCAGGGGACACTAAGCACCTTGGGGTGTTTCAGTATTTCGACCAATTCTGCCCGGTAATCCGTAAGATCTTTGCTACTCCATAGCCTGCGCCAGAAGGCTATGGGTCTCAGGCCTATCTCATCCGCTAGTGGTCGTAATCCTAAATCAAGCCTCAATGGAAGAAGCGGAGTGCTCGGGGGGAGAGCAGCCACCCTTCTTATAAACTTGTTTTCTGTTACAGAAAGGCTATGACAAGGCATGTGCCCCCACAGTTCAGCCCCATACATAATTGCTCCCCTCGCCTGGGCCTTATATATCTGAACTAAGGCGCCCAACGGCCGGTACGTCGAGCCGGTCATAATTCGTGCAATACCCCCAGTAGTTTGCACGAGTTTGAGATTTGCCCTGCTCTGGTGGGATCCCCAAGTCATAGTTTCATTGAGGGTTACACCCAGGTATTCGAAGGTGGCCACTCTCTCGAGCCGCGCGGTTCCCAGTAACGGACTCTGGCGCAATTTGTGACTCGGGTTTAAAACCATATATTTGGTTTTAGTGGCGTTAATTTCTAACCCTCTATCCAGGCAGAATGCGTAAAAGGAGTCAAGTATCCTTTGGATACCCATAGGGGTTTTTGAAAGCAGCAGGGTGTCATCCGCAAACATGATTGCGGGCACCCTGCGGCCGTTTAGTTTAGGGGCGTCGGTATGATCAGTGGCGTTGAGATGGGCGATTACCCCGTTGACGAAGAGGCAAAACAGGGTCGGCGCCAGCACACAGCCCTGTCTTACTCCTCGGCCAACGGGGAACCTGTCGGTAAGCTCCCCAGACCTCCCGCACCTCACTCGGGCATAATTCCCATGATGCAGCCTCTGTAAGATTGACAGGATGTCCGGGGGGACGCCCATCTCAGCCAGGACGCTCCATAATTTCCCCCTGGGGACCAGGTCGAAAGCGGCCCGTAAGTCCACAAAAATTGTGTACAAACTGCCGCCGTCGAACTTTGCTGTCTTCCAGTATATCAGATTTAGTCTAAAAACCTGGTCCACTGTGGATACCCCCTTCCTAAACCCCGCCTGATAGGGACTAAGGGCATCCACCTCCTCTATCCAGTCCTGGAGCCTATTCAGCAAGACCCTGCCGAACAGCTTCTGCGGTACAGCAATCAGGCTGATTGGCCTGTAGTTGGCTGGGAGAAGAGGGGAGCCCTTTTTAAAGATAGGGACCACCTCTGCCCCCAGCCAAGTACCAGGGATTTCCATCCCACCGAGAACACTGTTAAAAAGAGCCGTAAGATAGGGTGCCCAGACAATGGGCTCCTGTTTAAACAGGTCCCCCGGTAAGCTATCCAGACCTGGCGCCTTTGCAGAAGCCAGGCCCGAGATAGCG
Organism: Lissotriton helveticus; assembly: GCF_964261635.1. Lineage (NCBI taxonomy): Eukaryota > Metazoa > Chordata > Amphibia > Caudata > Salamandridae > Lissotriton > Lissotriton helveticus. Next base: position 1,176,912,548 of record NC_136059.1, read on the forward strand.
GCAGTGACCTCCCCCAACGTTATTGCCTCCCCTTGGTAGCCCGGCCCCTCCACCTCTATAGATTCTGGGACTTCACCTGGTTCAGAGCTATAGAGCGATTGGAAATGGCCCTTCCAAACCCCAGGTGCTATATTTGGCTCCAGTGCCGATTGTAGATTTCCTGACCCCCCATTCACTATCCTCCAAAACAACCGTTGGTTTTGGAGTGCTAGGGCCTTTGTGAGTTCTTCCCACTGATTTTCTTCCCATTCTATTTTAGCCTGATCCAGAAGTCTTTTATAGACTTGCCTGCTATGTTTCAGGCGTTCTCCTCCCACCCCCTCCTTTACTACTTTGAGCAATTCTGATTTAGCCCGTCTACAAGTTTGATTATACCAGCGTGCTTTACCTCGGGGCCTCTCTCTGGTCTTACGTGCGCTACTAGTAAAATGTAGTGCCGCAATTTTTGTGAGATCCTCATGGGCTTTAAATACTCTGGTCTGGGAGTCTATATTATTATTATCCCTCATGTCTTCACTCCCCACAGCTTCCAAAATGGGGACAATCTCAGCATACAGCAGAGGAAGTTTGTCCTTGGTTGCAACCATATTTTACCACCTAATTCTTCTCCTGCTATTATCTAGGAGGAGCGCGGGTTTATTCCCTTCCACTATAGTCCCCGAAACTATGGGGCCTGGGTGCACCAAATCAAGCTCCAGGGGATTGTGATCGCTCTCGCTCCTTTCCATCACCCTAAAGTCCCGGATTGTAGCCCACCTCGTTAATTGGACCATAACATAGTCCAACCGAGACTCTCTCCCCCGTCTATTGTAGGTAGTTTTGCTTGGAATATCGGATTCCATCCGCCCATTACAGGCTCTAATTCCGAACCTTAGGGTAAGAGCAGTAATTTGTAACGCTAGAGGGGACCAAGCTTTCGCAGGCGGTGGTTCCACCGCGGGAACTGACCACCTTGCGTCTTCTTCCACTGTAAGCCCTTCCAAAAGGCCGGGCAATGGCTCAAAGTGAGAGTTAAAATCCCCACCCACCACATAGTATGAATCATTCGACAGTTCAGATAAAAGGCTCGAAAGTTCATCAATGGTTGGTGATTCCTTTGCCCTTCCCATCGGCCTGGAATACAGGTTAACCAACACAAGTTTAACATTATTTGGCCAGAGTAATGAGACCACAAGTATGTCTTTCGAATTAAATGGTAGACGGGTGGCCACACAGCCCAGATGAGAAGCCACCCAGGTCGTGAGCCCGCCAGACGGACGACCTTTACCTTCCCACTGCGCTGGAATATAAAATGATGCAAAGCCTTGGTGACCATAGTCCTCTCGTGCCCAAGTTTCCTGGAACATACAAATGTCCCCCATTTTAATGTAATTTTCCCAGTCTGACTCCCCCAGTTTGTTGGCCAGACCCGCAATGTTCCAACAAATTAGCTTCAAATGGTCAGGCGCCACAGTGGGTAGACCACAGGGATTGAGGGGATGAGATCCGAGTACCCCTTCCATCTGGGGGAGTGGGACAGGGACAGCAATAGAAGAAGATGGCTCAGACTGGCTGAGCAGGCCGTTGGCCAGTACCAGAGAGTCCCGTGCACTTCCCTCCGATATATCCTCATCAACCACAGGTCGGTGGCAAGGGCTACAGATGGCACTTTCGGGAACCCCTTGATTATCCGACACGCCAATAACTATACCAGTTGTTACAATAGAGGGTGTCTGTGGTCTTCCAGCCCCCTTATCCCCGGTATCTGGCTTATGAGCAATAAGTCAATCAACCCCATCCAGGGCACTCAAACAATTGAAACGATTGAAATGAGAATACGGTGTCTCTGGCACTTGGGAGTACTGGTGTTGTCTATGGTCCTTGCGACTGCGTCTATGATCCACCCTTGTCCAATCCTCATACAGTTGATCCCTATGCATACGAATAGGGGGGAAGAAAAAAGAAACTGGCAGGGTCTGGATAGTAGAGTCCAAGGATCTATTGACGCCTTCACAAATATGCAGCACCGTACCCTGATCTTTGAAGGTTACCAGGACGCAGTCCCCTGTTATTGATTTCCTGGTCTTCCCTAGCCACGGGACCCTTCTCACCATAATAATCTCATTATTTAAATAGGGTGGTAATGGTCGGTTCCAATTGAGCCATTTGATAACCTTTTTCTTGAGGGATAAGTAATCTTCTTTTTCCCCTGATCGTAAGTGGGGGGCACCTGCTAGGACCACTGTGAGACTATTGGCTTCCGGCGGGAGATCTGGTCTCCTAGGTCTTGGGGACGGCCCAACCGGGGAGCGTGTGGTACCTTTGCCAGATTCCTGGCCACTTTCCTTACGCTCTATCTGCGGTCTTTGGGGAATATGGTCTAATGCTTGCGGTGGCCCATTAGCTTGGTTATTGTGCTGCGCCTGGAATTTGAGAGGCGCCATTAAATAAGAGCAGATGCTCTTGAAATTTAAGTGGTACTTCCACCTCCTCGAAAGGAGTGTACTCATTAGGAGGTTCCTCTGTTTTGTAATAGTGGAAGACCTTTGTTACAGCATTAGCTGCTGGAAAGTTTATCCATGTGTAGAATACCTCTGTCTGCCGATATTCGTGTGCCTCAATTACGAATATGACTGTGCCACCTCTAGGTGTCAGTCCATTTTCTATAAGTTTTAAAGTTATAGATTTTCTTGTGTTGACCGGGATGATTAATATATTCGGGTCTGCTTCTTGCATAGCAGTATCAGCTGCTGCGAGTTCAGTTGCTATTCTAACTGCCTCTCTTTCTCCTTCACTGTCTGACATTGTACCGACAGGAAGGATATTTTGTTTGTTTGCAGATCAGGTTCTTATGGAAACAAAGATTAGATGCACAATATTTTGGAACAGTGTATCCTTCAACGTTGACTAAACCAAGAACCATACATAGGAGTTTCCTCCTGCGAGGTCTGGCGGATATTACCTTTCACCCACTCCAGACGTCTTTGGAGTATTATGGGAAAAAAGGGGTCTGAGTGAAAAAGCACGACTGAGTTACTCTAAATGTCTTACGTTAGTTTTATCGCCTATCCAAACGCGTTGGGCGCCATGTAGTGTAGTTCCTATTATCCCAATAGGCTCTGCGCATTGGAATAATACCTTCAATAGTATAGGCCTAGACCAGACGTTAACGAGGTCTACTACTGTCGATATTAGACTTAAAGTTTTGGGTTTGCCAGCTAGCTCAGAGTTCACTAGAAACTTTCTCGAATAGGCAAGAAGGAGTTGAACCTCCCTGGATAGACAAGAAGGGATTTAGTTTCTGACAACCATAGAACATGACAACTTTGCTCTCCCCTAATCAAGAGTGTATCTCTAGAGTCGTGTGAAAACAAAAGACGACTTATTTTACTCAGTCAGTACGTGCATTCTTAGTCTCACCAGATTGTAGAGAAAAGGAAGAGACGGGCGTGTTCAATAAAAGATGTTATTTATTGATCAGTCTCTTTTCTCATACAAGAGAAATGGATCGATATTATTGCAATACTTATGGTTAAGTAAAGTGCATACATTAAAAGCAGAAGTATAAAATAATACTGTAAAAACATTGATATGGATTCTAAGCCATAAGATGGTTTAAAATGGATAAAATAGATACATACACATATACATTTGACTAATTGTACTCAACTGGTGTTTCTAACGGATCACTGAAATATTATCGACGGACACATTATCGACTTACCAAAATATCGTTGACAAATTATCGAGAACAAAAATATCGACTTACTATACTTATTACACAAACTACAAAAATATCGACTAAAAAATATCGAGTACTAACTATATCGAAAACATAAATATCGCTTAAAAAAATATCGACTACAATTATATCGTTGGACATGAAATTAGCCCTAACACTACAAAAATATCGACTACAAAAATATAGACTACCACAATATCGTAAAAAAAATAATATCGAGTTCATGTTTGCACACTTTTCTTTCTAAAATACCATCTTTATCATCAATAAAAGTCATTTCTCTGTAAAAAAAACTTTTCACATATAATACCTGTTTCTTACATAAAATTACAATTAATCCACATTTACTATACATTCTATTACATGCATTTTATCATTTTCTTTTATTCTTTGCATTTAACTAACATTTTCATTACTTATTTTCACATATAAATATATTTCATTTAAACACGAACCTGCTTTAATGCGGGAACAACCACATACCACCATTCTCACATCAACAAACACTCCAATTAACTTAAAAAAATTCAAACTAGCCTATACTATGCTTCCTTACATCCTACAACCAATCAAATCAAAGCACACATAACACATATACTATAAAAGGGCTACATGCATTCTACCATTTGTTGCTGCTACCTATCTGGAAAGTAGATGCCAACACTTTGAAGATTTTGTTGCAGAATAAACATCTTTAAAGATCCAGCTTACTAGCTAATTAATCAAGTAAGTAACACAGCATTTTAGTAGAAAACTACATTAGAAGTGCACTATTTTCCTTACATCTCCTAACTCTTAGACTTATTTTATTTTCATGTCTTCCTACTTTTCTGATAGAAACTACTCCAACACAATTCCTATTACATGGTCATATTTCTTCATGTGCAAAATCAGATAGTAAGTATATAATAATTCTCTGTTACACACCAACTGCTTTGTTTAAACACTAATTTACAAGAGTATTTATTTTTCATTGACATTATATTTACAGATATACAGAAATGGTGCTATTTCTACAGCAAAAACGATAAAACTAACCTAATTACACATGTAAGTATAGATGTGTTTGTTATAAAACGGCCAATTTCATTAATGCACATTTTTAAACAACATATCTTGCTTTTTACATCTTCCCTATAGATCATTTGAAAAATCCAAGATCAACTATAGCAAAACACAAAAATTACCCTTCAGAAAAAAGTAAGTATAATTGTTATTTGCTAAAATGTTGGCACAAAAAACGATAACTATATTCTTAACACCATGTTATTTATTTTAAATTGCCTCTACAGATATTCAGAAAACATCATACATCTATTCTACATATCATATGAAAACATCCTACACAAAATATACCAATATAGAAGAATCGCCTTGTAAAAAAAGTAAGTATATTTATCATTTCTCTAAAACTGCCTAAAATAACACAGTCTATGTTCTTAACAACATCTTATCTATTTTATATTTCCTCTACAGATATTCTGAATACATCATACAGCTATTCTACCTACAAAAAAGAAAACGACATATTTAGAAGTTAGTATACGTTTAAATCTGTTACATTTCCAAACGGTTCAGTATTAAAATTATAATATTTTGCTTTTATTTCTTCTATCTACTCTACAGATCATACCTGTACTAAATTGATGAACTCCAGCAATTACTACTATTCTACTATTTAAACAAGTAAGTATATGTAATGTTTACATCAAATGCACTAGTAGACAAAAATGACAACTGCTTTTGAGTAGGAAATACATTTGTTATATATAAACATTAACGTTGTTTTTCTATATTTTCATACCAACAGCAAATAAAGACATACATACAAGAACATCATTCAAAAGACATTTCTGCTTCTGTGACTACTACTTTGATTAACTGTAAGTATAAATGCATCACTAATGATGTTAGCACCACATAAGTAAAAAAATGTGTACTGATTTTGTTTCTTTCTACTCTTTCCTAGAACAAGTAAATCAAAATGACTGAAGGTGCAGAATTTGTCATGTCTCAGAAAAATAAATTGCTATTATGCTACATGGGTTATGTGTATAATCAGGAGAGACAAAGTGGTAGAAAGGTTTTTTGGAAGTGTACACAATATTACTCCAACAAATGTTATGGGAGGGCCACTACCAAGGAAACTAATGTGCTATTTACTAGAGAACATAATCATCCCCCAAATGTCACCGAAATTGAAATTAGAGATGCCTTAGAAAGTATTAAAAGTGCTAGCACACAAAGTGACAAACCCACCACCCAAATACTTAAAGAAGAACTGGTAAAAATCCCTAACCATGCTTCAGGGCAACTACCCTCTATTGATTCCCTGAAACGCACAATTGCACGCACCAAACGACTCACTAGCACAACCCAACCCAACCCAACTTGTTTTGAAGAAATTATTATTTCACCCGAAATGGCCATCACACACAATAAAGATAAATTTATTCTTTTTGATAATGAAAGCAGTACAAACAGAATAATTATGTTTGCAACTGCAAGTAATTTACGAAAAATCCAACAGTGTCCCCAATGGATGGAACATTTAAACCCTGCCCAAAACCTTTTTACCAACTGTATTCCATCCACGGTTTATACCATCATTCTAACATACCTTTCATTTACTGTTTGCTACCCAACAAACAGCAAACAACCTACACCGAAATTTTAAATGTTCTCAAAACGGAAATCAATAATTATTTTCCCGAAAAAATAATTATTGATTTCGAATTAGCTATGATAAATAGCATTTTGAGAACATTTCCCCACACAGCAATCCAGGGTTGCTATTATCATTTTAATCAGAGTATATGGAGGCATCTCCAAAAATCTACTTTAAGTGTACTATACTCTACAGATAGCACCTTTGCCTATCAAGTTAAAAAGTTAATAGCCCTGGCCTACGTCCCTGTTACAGATGTTGCTGAACATTACAATTTATTAATTGACAGCGCATATTATAAGAGGAATGAGGATAAGCTAACACCATTGCTAGACTATTTTGAAGACACTTGGGTGGGAAGGTTGCACAGATCAGGACATCGACGCCAGCCCAAATTCCAAATCCCTTGGTGGAATGTCTATCTCAGTACTTTAAACCAAGAGGCGAAAACCAACAACAGTGTTGAAGGGTGGCATAATGCTTTCCAAGCAACTACAAACAGAGGCAAACCCACATTCCACAACCTTCTTGAAGCTTTGAAAAAAGAACAAAGCTATCAGGAACTAAGAATGGAACAATCAGTGTCACAAATAGGGCCCAAACTCACTAAACAAACCCAACAAATGTTCCGACTACTTCAAAGTCAAGTCACATTATACCCTACAACTAGAGGTTTAGAATACCTGGCAATAATAGCAAAAAGTCTTCTATAAAAATGTCAAGTAAATATACGAATGTCTTCTTACAATACTAATAAAAATCACATGTCATAAACATATATAATGAATTATAAATAAAACATATTTGTTTGACAAACTTTTAAAAAATATGTAAAAAAATTCGTAACAAATATGCAATGTTTATAATTTTTTATAACATACACATAACATTAGAAATCGACATTTCCCACCCAATCAAAATTGTAAAATAAATAAAAAAATTTTTTGGAATTAAGAGACGCAATCAAGGAAAAATCAATCCATACAATCCAATCCAATATCTTACTATTCCAATATGGTAAACCCTCAAAAACCCGAAAATAAATTGTAAAACGTAAAAAAACGCTCCAGGAAATCCCGAAAACAGTAGTGTGTACACGTTAGGATTTAAAGTTATATACACACAATTTTAAAAAAACGGTCACGCATATCAAAGTATCAATCCGATTCGAAACCCTCCAAAAAACCCGAAAAAGGTTTAAAAAGTGAAAAAACCGCTCCAGGCAAACACGAAAAATAGGAGATAAAAGTCAAAATATAAGCATAATAACTTAAACATTTGTTTCTCCGTTAAAAAACACGCTTCCTTCCATGTAGTTTTCATGCGAGGAACCGAAACCTGTAAAATAACATACATAACGAAAGCCACCCACAAATACCCCCTTCACATTAGTAAATATACTAACAATTAACATTAACCATGTAAGAAGACATTTCGGAACAATTAAAATTAGACTTGAAGGAAAAAAAGCACGACACATCTATAACGCAGACTTTTCACCCAAACGCTACTTAAACTAATAATACATACACCAAAAAACACTACAGAGTTTGATTACACCCTCAAACATGACCACTTACTTATAATTAGTATTACAAAATAACCTTACCTCTCTCCAAGCGGAGCAACTCCCAACCGCGAGCTTCTCCAGTCCTGAATGGAGCGCAATAACCTTACGCGGTAAAAAAGTAGTCCCCTTAACCCATTTGTGTAAAAGGATAATAGAATAAACAATGTGAAATAAAAAATATATAATACATACACATGTATAATGTAACAAATTAATACACTATACTCATGACAATTTTCCTTTATTAACAAAAAATAATATATTTAATATTAATTAATATATAATATGTATTATATATTAATAATATAAAATAATTATGTAAAACTTTGAATAAAAGATGTAAATATTTAGTTATTCTGTATATTTATAAGAATAATTTTGTGTATAATTTTTATAAAACATTATAAATGTTTATGGGAATAATTAATAATGATAAATAATATAACTTATTTATTGTTATTAATATAACAAGTAGAACCATTTAGTATATAAAGAATGCCCTGAAAAAAGTCTCTATTTTATCTGTGAATATATATATTTTTGTTAATAATCAATGAATGTTTATGTTTATTAATTAATAATAATAATAATTATTAAAATAATTATTATTTTTATTAATTATTAAAAAAAGATTATATAATTATTTCTAATTATAACAAAATTATATAATTGCTTTACTAATATTTGATAAATACCAGATATTATAATTAAACATATTGTTTCCCTATACAATTATAAACTTTACAACCAAAGCAATTTATATGTTTTATGTAAAAACAACATTGTGTGAAATATACACCAAGAAAATTTATTTTGGTATTTCAATTTATCCTAAGAAATGTAATAATAGTCATGTTACTTGTTACAAAGAAATATGTATTATATATTTTATTATATTAATATTTAATATTAACATTATTAAATATTAATGTAAAAATATATAACAAATCATTGTTTAATGTATTTCTATATAAATACTTTAAATTGTAAATGACTGATGGGAATATGTAAAATTTACTGAAAGAATCTAGTAATCCAAATTATTGTTTACATTGACCACATGTATATAAATGTAAAGATGTTATTGTGTGAATAATAAAAGTTAAAAAAATGTGATGTTATATTTGTTTTTGATTTTATTGTAGTACACAATAAAAAAATTAAAAATTGTTTAATAAACTAATTTGAAAACATCTATGTTGCATAATTTTTTATTATTAAAATACAGTAATGAACAAATGTATACAAATGTGCTGCACACTGACCAATTTTATATGTATTGTTACTACTCCAGTCAATCTAAAATCATAGAAGCTGCAGGACACTAGCAAAAATTATTTTACTATTCCTACTACACTCAAGGTAATACCATAAAATGTGGTGGAGACTAACCAATGTATTTTTATTAATCCAACTCCAGTGTTGGTAATATTACTGATGGTGCTGGACACCAACCAATTAATAATTAGAATTCCAACTCCACTCTAGCTACTGTCTGGAAACATGCTAATACATAAATAGTTTTTATCTAAATAAAGTGTACTAATGTAAAGTTATAATAATATCTATTTTCGTGTGATAAATTTAATGTATCACTGTTAAGTTAAACTATACATCAGCACTCTAAAATACCCAAAACTGTCCCAAAACACTAAAAAGACCCCTTGACCCTAAAGGCCAAAACTGACCCAGAACACTACAAATACCCCTTTATCAACAAACTGAAAACTGACCCTGAACCCTACAAATACCCCTTTACCCACAAACTGAAAACTGACCCTGAACCCTACAAATACCCCTTTACCCACAAACAAAAAACTGACCCAGAACCCTACAAATACTCCTTTACCCACAAACTGAAAACTGACCCTGAACCCTACAAATACCCCTTTACCCACAAACTAAAAACTGACCCTGAACCCTACAAATACTCCTTTCCCAACAAACTGAAAACTGACCCTGAACCCTACAAATACTCCTTTCCCAACAAACTGAAAACTGACCCTGAACTCTACAAATACCCCTTTACCCACAAACTGAAAACTGACCCTGAACCCTACAAATACCCCTTTACCCACAAACTAAAAACTGACCCTGAACCCTACAAATACTCCTTTCCCAACAAACTGAAAACTGACCCTGAACCCTACAAATACTCCTTTCCCAACAAACTGAAAACTGACCCTGAACTCTACAAATACCCCTTTACCCACAAACTGAAAACTGACCCAGAACCCTACAAATACCCCTACAACCACAAACTGAAAACTGACCCTGAACTCTACAAATACCCCTTTACCCACAAACTGAAAACTGACCCTGAACCCTACAAATACCCCTACAACCACAAACTGAAAACTGACCCTGAACCCTACAAATACTCCTTTCCCAACAAACTGAAAACTGACCCTGAACCCTACAAATACCCCTACACCCACAAACTGAAAACTGACCCTGAACCCTACAAATACTCCTTTCCCAACAAACTGAAAACTGACCCAGAACCCTACAAATACCCCTTTACCCACAAACTGAAAACTAACCCTGAACACTACAAATACCCCTTTACCCACAAACTGAAAACTGACCCTGAACCCTACAAATAGCCCTTCACCCACAAACTGAAAACTGACCCTGAACCCTACAAATACTCCTTTTCCCACAAACTGAAAACTGACCCTGAACTCTACAAATAGCCCTTTACACAAGAACAGAAAACTGACCCTCAACCTCAAAAATACCCATTTACCCACAAACTTAAAAATTTCCCAAATCCCACTAAATACACCTTCACTCACGACTACCAAAATTACCCTGAACCCTAAACAATTAACCTATAACAAAAAATATGAAACTAAGCCAGAACACTATAAATAATAATGAACACAACATTAAACATAAATATATAAAAAAAACAAATATTTTTCAAAAAACTATTATAAAATATATTATCACATTACCTATAATAATAATTTAGATTAATTAATATTGTTTAATTCCAATTAATTAATTAACATCAACATTAATTAACACATTACATTTAAATGTATACAATTAATGTAATTAAGTCATTATTATAAATTAATTACCAATTAATTTATTTAAATGATATGCAATATATTAATGACATCATTAACTAATTATAATTAATGTGTTAGCAAATAATAAATGTAAATAATATACTAATTCTTAATACAATAAATCACTAATTATTATTAATTAATAACCAATGTATCAATGAAAATCATATACAAAATATTTTTTTAAATATTAATTAATAATAATCAATTAATCAATTAATCAATTAAATTATATGCTAATTAATAAATTAAACAATTAACTAATTAATATTAATTAATTACCAATTACAATCTAATTAAAACAATTACCACACATATATTAACTAATTAATTATTATTAAATTACTTCCCACCCTATTCCCCTATAAACCCACAACCCGCTCCTAAACATTAATACAATAAATCACTAATTATTATTAATTAATAACCAATGTATCAATGAAAATCATATACAATTTTTTTTTAAAAATATTAATTATTAATAATCAATTAATCAATTAATCAATTAAATTATATGCTAATTAATCAATTAAACAATTAACTAATTAATATTAATTAATTACCAATTACAATCTAATTAAAACAATTACCACACATATATTAACTAATTAATTATTATTAAATTACTTCCCACCCTATTCCCCTATAAACCCACAACCCGCTCCTAAACATTTGGTACTATTTATTTATATATTATATATATATTATTTTATAAAATCAATATTTTCTAACATTTTCTCGATATTTTTTACTTTCACTATATTTCGATATTTTGTCTAGTCGATATTTTTAAGTCGATATTTTTGTATTCGATATTTTTGGGTCATTTTTGCAGTCGATATTTTTTTCAACGATATTCCTATTGTCGATATTTTGTTAATGTCGATATTTTTCCGTCGATATTTTGTCCATTCGATATTATGTAGTCGATATTATGTCCAGTTACCGTTTCTAACTACGCCTACCCCAAATGTACCTGACCTAAGCCAAATACGTGGGCGGGAATAGAAAGTAGCAGTTTAAGTTAAGTTTGTTTTGCCAAGTGACTGACTCAAGAATTCTCTGCGAGGGGTTATTCAGTTCTGTACCTGGAATCTAGGATGAATGAGGGATGGTGTCTCTCGTCTCTGGTCTCGATATTCCAGGCTGCCTGCGAGGGCTACCCGGAAGCGCCGGAGCTGGATTTCTCGGCAGGAGAAAGCAGCGTCTCGTTCTCAGCGCGTCAGGAAGGCGGGGCTGCGCCAGCGGGGTCTGCTCTGCTCTGGGCTTCGGCAAGTCTGGCTGCTCCGATCTCGTCACCACCGCGTGTGTTTGCATAGGGCAATATCGGTAATATTTATACCTGTAAGGTGCCGAGATTGACGTAAGGATGGACATAGATACGTCAATAAGGATGTCATACGACCTGGTCGTTAGCACATTCTTTTGCTGAAGTTCTCGGTGAAATCAAAACAACGGCCGCAGGGTTTTTCCCAGGTTGTCATAGGTTTGATTTGTTTTGAGAACTCCGTATGCCTTATCAGGGGCTGGAGGAATATCGCTTGTCTAATTAGATGGCAAGCGTTATGACCTAATCAGATAACACGTTCCTGTGCCGTAGTGTGGCTTAATCAGATAACGGTTCCTGCATCATGGGGGTTTTCTGTATCATGGGATGGCTGCTTGTTAACTTGTTAACCAGAATAGGGTCAGGAATAGGGGGATCGATACAGAACCTATAGGAATACATCACATCTGTACAGAGTAAACTCTTTCCATAGAGTAAACACTGTTTACAGTACCCACTTTTCTAGTCATATCAACTTCATTTCTCAATGAGGAGTTGGTGACTGTGAGGGGGTTGATACAGATAAAGGCTGTCCATAGTATATTTATGTAACAGAAGTTGAGTATCTGGAGGAAATGTGGTTTTCTCGAGGTGGTATACAGATTTAAAACTGTGTGCAGTAGCAGTTACCCTTCTATCTGTGGTTTATAGTCATCAGGAACTCAGTTATTCATGAAGTGTATAGTTTAGGGGCAGTGTTGCACATAACACAAGCTTTGTTCACCTAAGGGTGTTGTATATGATGGCATTAATGATGCTTCATAATATTATGATCTATTTTATGATTGCTTTCAGACCTCTAATGCCATACTTATTTATAGAGCAATCTCTGCAAGAGAAGCTTGGATGATGTCATCAGCGGTCATCAATAATGTCATTTGAGATGTCATCAGTGATGACATTAATGATGTCACAGAATATGTCATGAGTGATGTAATATGTGAGGTCATAAGCAGTGCATGGCGGGAGCACAAATTATAGTTAGCTCTGCTAAATATAACTATATATATTCATATATATGCAAAAAGACCACCTCCTCGATTCCAAGTAAGGTAAAGAGCCACTCTGCTCAGGTATGCAGACAATTCTTTATTTTAAGGCAGAAAATTAACACACAACACGTTTCAACCCTCTCTGGGTCTAAGTCATGTGATACTTCTCCCAGGTTTAAATGTCCTCTCAGCCATATAGAGTAAAGACATCCATTGAAGTATTATACATGTATTATTTCAATTGGTAAATTATCACAATTCAATCTATATACAGAGTGAGACATGGATTTTGATAATGATCATAACAAAAACAGTTTCATTGTTTCCACATTGTGTGATGCAACAGTTCTCAGAACATATCCTCTAAATATCTATGGAGAATTCCTCAAATTCGTTTTTATTTTGTATCTTTGACAATGATGGAACTGTTTGGTGTTCCCTTGTTCTCTACACGTCTAATGTCCGGCATTCAATCCCAAATGATATGTCATTCCAGGTTCTAGTAGCCTTTTCAAGAAATAAATGTCCATCTCCATTAAGTCAGTCAAATATCTTTATTCGGTTGATTAAAACCATAAAAGCAATACACAATACATTTTTAAAGATAAAAACTATACAAAAAGATTAAAAAATTGGCAATTAAACAAATTATACACTTGTTGCAGTTCCTAAAATGATTCCTTAAAAGAGGTTTTTTGTTATTGTTTTTTAAAAATTGGAATACAAAACCGATTCACTATGAGGAAAAGTCCAGAAAAAAACAGGCGCCTCCATGTCCCAATGATCTCAATGCGGTGCCCCAGAATAAAGTTGACAAAGTGTCAACCAGAATGTGTATTTGTCTGGGTAAGTCTTGTTTTATTTAATCGGGCAGCCGCCACCAAAAAGCTGGCTACACCATATGTGACCTGCACAGAGTTAAGCATTTGCAGGTGTAAAAGTGCAGGCCTTACCTGGACAAAATTAAGTTCTTTCAGAATAGGATATAAAAAAAAATTCCGAGGCTCCAGATAGTGTTCGCAAAACATCACAAAGTGGACTGTGTCCTGATTTGAGAAGCTATCACAAGTGCAAGGTGGGGTATTTTCAAGGGTCCCCCACTTTATGTTGGAACCCAGCACTAAATGGATAAGGTTGAACCTAAATCTCAATAAAAGAAAACGGTGGTATGGTTTGGTCACAAATTTTAGATAAGGTTCCATGACTGAGGAGGTAGATAGTTGATATATTGTTCTCACCATGGGTTTGTTGAGTTCAACCTCCTCCCTATCTAACTCCAGCAATTTCCGGAGATTCAACTTGACCCACCCTACATCTTCTTTCTTGAGGCCCTGTGGTGAAAAATACATATCCGGGCGCCCTAGCTTCACGCATGCCGCTCTAACATACGCTAGCCAGGGAATACTGCCCGCCTTATCCAAGGCCATACAGTCTTTGAGTATGAGATGGTTCAACGTGATCTCCTCGTTTGTCCAAGTTTTCACCCAGCATAGCAGGGGGGCCATTTTTAGAAGGTCAGCAATGTGGCCCAGGCCGACTTCACTATGAATGGAGTATGTAGGCGATGACTTTGGGAGTGACAGCAAAGCTCGTAAAAAATTATTTTCTACAATTTGAATGCCTTGAAAGGGAGCATAACCCCAGATGTCAGCCCCATAGGATGCGATAGCCAGACACTTGGATTTGTAGATACGGATCATGGCCTCCATGGGCCTGGAACCTAATTTTTTGGAAAAGTTCATAAGGCCTGTAGTAGATCTTGCAACTGCGTTGGCCTTCAATTTTAGTTGAGGTCCCCAGGATCCTTTTTCGTCAAAAGTGACGCCTAGATAGCAAAAGAAAGGTACCCTAGAGATTCGGGATTCATTGCAACTAAAAGTTTTAATCTTCAGGCTTTTCCTACGTGCGCCAGTGACCATGACATGGGATTTTAGTGTGTTGATCTTTAAATCTAAAGATTCCATGAAGGATCCGAAATGGTCTAACAGTCTTTGCAGGCCCGTGCCTGTGCGAGCTATTAAGACGGCGTCATCCGCGTACAGGAGGACCGGGATGGGAGACCCTCCCATACGCGGGACGTCCAAGGTGGCTAAATTTAGTGATTTACCAAGGGAGTTAATGTAGAGTGTGAATAGAAGAGGGGCCAGAACACAACCCTGTCTGACCCCTCTCCCTGATCTAAATTTGTCAGTACATCTACCTTCCCTTGTAACCCTAACGGAGGCAAACAAATTCTGGTGGAGGTCGTGTAAAAAATTCACCAAGGTAGTGTCCAAACCCAAATCCCGCAAAATAAGCCAAAGTTTAGAGCGATTAACCAAATCAAAAGCGGAGGATAAGTCCATAAACCCTAGATATAAATGCCCCTCCTTCACCACAGTGTATTTACTAATAATGAAGTGGAGGTTTAAGCATTGGTTCATGGTCCCCCTGTGAGCTCTAAAACCATACTGAAGGTCAGAGAGGACCCCACTCCCCTCAAGCCAATCCCCGAGTCTTTGTAGAATGACTCTACCTAGAATTTTAACAGCAGAGTCAAGCAAGGAGATTGGCCTGTAGCAAGCGGGGTCCCCCCTGTTCCCCTTCTTAAAAATCGGAACAATTATAGAGGTGGACCAAGAAGGCGGAAAACCTGCCGAAGGTATCGCATTAAAAACATTGGTCAGTATTTTGGACCAGAATTGGGGATACTGCATGTAGAGATCAGCAGGTACCCCATAGGGTCCCGGGGCCTTATGTTTACTTGTGTCTTTAATGGCCTTTTCAACCTCAGAAATGTTAAAATCCATAGTCATGGTATTCCCCAAACGGACACTAACTGAAGGGAATGAAACCTCAGTTTCATAGATATGTTTAAAATGATTAAGCCATCTTTCATCCTCAATCACGCAATCCATGTCTGATTTCCCATCCTCAGTAAAAAAGGGCTGGTTGATGATGGCCCAAAATTTCTTACTATCTCTCAATATATCTACGGATAGTAAGCTCTCCCAGGCTTCCTCCTTAATCTGGGTCTTGCGTTTGACAAGTGCAGTTTTATATCCCTGCCGCAGACTTGCCACTAGAGTCCTGTCTCTGGGTCTCTGTTTGAGTGCTTTCAGTAGGGCGCTGTGTTTTTTTGAACATTCCCTATCGAACCATCTGTGTATATGCTTAATGCCTTGCGGGCCATTCCTAGACTCCAGATTCTTGGAGATGCTTAAACATATCTCAGTATAAGCGGCCACAACCTCAGACCCCAGGGAAGTAGGATCAAGGCAAACTGCCATCTTTGCCTCTGTTTCCTGGGCTAGTGTTTGGAAGAAGTTTTCGTGGACAATCTTCTCCCACTTTATCCTCCTCCCCTGCTCTTTAGAGGTGAGATCCCTTGGGGCTACCACCCCTGTTTCCCTCTCGGTCAGGAAGCAGCCCAGGTCCATGGTCAGGAAGACAGGGTTGTGGTCGCTAAAGACAGCGGTCACCACTCTATATTCGCGAGCCCTGGCTAACACCCCTGGTGATACAAAAATGTAATCAATGATGGTATTAGCATCTCTCCCGATGAATGTGGGTGCTCTAATTTCATTTGTGCCAAAGCCCAATTCAAATAGGTTTAAAGTGTCCAGAAAGCTCTCAAGCCCCTCCCCCTCCTTAGTGTGTTCAAAATGGGGGATCCCATCAACCAATGATCCTCCGTACCTGTCGTTATAGCAGTCCCTATCACAGGGGTGAATGTTAAAATCACCCAGGATAACCATCTCTGGGACGGAAGTGCAATCGTGTCTATAGACTGACAAAAAATCTAACAGAGCAATCAAATACTCATTTACAAAGGAACCATCCCTGGAATTATAAAAATTAATAATTAAAAAGGATTGATGGTCCGAAATAGCCCACTCAATTATCAACGTGTTCCTGGGAGCAGGTTCTATTTTTTTAAAAGACCCAGCCAGATTCAGTGAAAATAATGTAAGAAGCCCACCCTTGGGTCTCCCTCTCGCACCTGATACGGCTGGGATTGAGAAACTGTGAAAGCCATCTAATGAAAAACAAGTTGATGTGTCCCACGTTTCTTGAAGTGCCACTATGTCGTATTGTTCAACAAACCCTTGCCAACTAGGATCTGAGGCCTTAGCAGTAATTCCCGCTATATTCCAGGTAAGGAATTTACAAAATGGCTTATTGGATTTATGCTGGTTATGCACTCCTCTATCCTCAGTAGCTTCCACACCATTATCAGGGGAGAGAGTTATATTATTCTTCTGCAGATCCACAAAGCTATCTTCTTTTAACGCAAGAGTCTCGGCGTTATGTCCCCACTGACCACCTAGTGAACCCTGTGTATGTCAGTCAACCCAGTCCGTGGTTGACAAGCACTCATAGCGATTGGCAATTGGGAAGTCAAAGTAGTTATCTTGCCCATTTGTGGCCTGATAATACTGTTGTGGGTAACTATTTTGGGGCCCTACCACATAACCACCTTGGAGTGGTCTGCCTCTTCTTCTCCTCACTAGATTCCAGCCCACATCACCCTCCTCCTCCCATCCGTATGATTGTTCCTCCCATGGGTTGGTAAACCTCTGTCTAGGTTTTTGATCGTGTAGACCCCTTAGCCAGCTCCATCTTTTGTCTGTATGATTCCCTGGTAGATAGAAATACGAAAGGGGCCTAGCCATAACAGTGCTAGCTTGATGTCTAGGTGCTCTACTACATATGTGTTCTACAACCTGAGTATTCTCGAAAGTGACCACAACACAATCCCCTTGCAGATTTTTTCTGTTCCCGCCCACCCATGGAGTTCTTTCTACCATTAGAATTTTACTAGGAATGTTAGGCGGGAGGGGATGGTTTTTAGTGAGCCAATGACACACCTTGTTTTTAAGGGTCTGATGAGATTCTACCTCCGATGGGGGAATTTCAGTGACTCCAGTAAGAATCACTACATAGGGACAGGCGTCTGGTGGAAGATGGATGTTTCTGCGAGTCACAGCCTTAGTTCGCGGGGCCTGATCGAGATTTAGGGTTACTGAAGTGGGAACGCTTGCTGTAACTTGGGTGGTTTGTTTAGTAGCTTGAGGGATTTCTTTAGTAGCTTTGGGGATTTGGTTAGCATTAGCATTAGATGTATTCGCCTGTAAATTGGGAGCAGGGGTCTTTGCTTTCATGCCTCCCTGTTTAAGAGTACTACTGGGGTCTTTGGGAGG
Source organism: Lissotriton helveticus (assembly GCF_964261635.1). Classification (NCBI taxonomy): domain Eukaryota; kingdom Metazoa; phylum Chordata; class Amphibia; order Caudata; family Salamandridae; genus Lissotriton; species Lissotriton helveticus. The sequence goes on from NC_136059.1 coordinate 1,176,931,089, forward strand.
ATTAGTTTTGAGCGCGGTGACGTTGTTACCCAAGGATGACTTGTTAGCTGAGCTCGCAGCATGAGATGTCTTAGCATTCATAGAGAAGCATGGAGCACTTATCTCCTTATGGATATTCTTGAGGATAGTCTCCAAGCCGCGTAGTCTGACTTCTATGGGTTCCAGAAGGCTTTTGATCGTGTTAAAAATTATATTATTGACCATATTCTGCCCATGGCCATCTTGATTCTGTATAGCTAGATTGGTGACTTCCCCAGTGAGTTCCAAAATTTCCTCCAGACTGCTATCTAGGATGGTATCGTCTGGAAGACTAATCGGTAAGCCAAAATTTGTGGGATGCACCCCACCTGTATCATTAGAATGAACTAGCAAATTATCGCAAGCAATACCCGGATCTACGTTTGAAGGTTGTTGAAGTCGAACAGTTTGCACTGTTTTCGCTTTTTTCCCTTTGGGGGTGGTAGAGTTATTTACCTTTCGTTTGGGGATTGCCCCTTCTATCAAACCCCTTTGATTTGTATTAGTTACCACGGTAAAATTATCTAGCTCAGTGGCGTTTGATCCACTCTCTGTCAGAATGTTGAGATTAGGGGTAGCTTCCAAGTCCAGTTGTGAATTTGAAGCATCTAGTTCCCTATCAACCTCAGTGTGATCAACTGAGTTGTGAATATTATGCCGGGAGTTAATGTTGGGAGTGTGTGCTTGGGCAATAAGGCCCAACGAGGATCTCTTGGCATTAGCTAGGTCTTGTGATACTCTCCTGTCCATTAATATTATTCCCTCGTCGATAAGTGCATTGGTGCGAACAATAAAATCGTCCAGGGTCCCAGTTAGTTTTTTAGTGCCTGCTGCGGCCATACTTCTGGTTTCCCGGCAGTTCATGGCACCCCTATATAGATGGCAGAATAACCTGGTCAGTGGAAATAGTATAAGAATAGACGTCCGACTTACGGTTACCGTGAGCGCCTTATTCCTTTAGGCTGGGGTGAATCGGGCAGGGGTTCGAGCCCAGGCCCAGGCTCCTCAGGCCTCTGAGGGCCACAGAGGGCCCGCCCTTTGCCCGGGCTTAGCCCGGCGCTCCCGCGACGCGGGTGGGGCTGTGCAGTTTTATGCGCCAGCAGCAGGCGCGCTCTCTGGTCCCGCCTACTTCCTGGTCACGGGGCAGCTGGGAAGGGTAGTTCTTTCCCTCTCAGTCCCCCCTCACAGCGGCTGCTCCAGGTAGAGGGACAGCGGCGGAGGGAGACCGGCGCGGTACACCCGCAGGGGCTCCGCCTCCAGCAGCACCACGCTAGGCGGTCTGTAGGGATTTCTGGTGAGTGAGTTTTGGCAATCCTTCGTGTCAGGTTCAAGTTCCCCACTCCACCGATGGGGCTGTGCAGTTTTATGCGCCAGCAGCAGGCGCGCTCTCTGGTCCCGCCTACTTCCTGGTCACGGGGCAGCTGGGAAGGGTAGTTCTTTCCCTCTCAGTCCCCCCCTCACAGCGGCTGCTCCAGGTAGAAGGACAGCGGCGGAGGGAGACCGGCGCCGTACACCCGCAGGGGCTCCGCCTCCAGCAGCACCACGCTAGGCGGTCTGTAGGGATTTCTGGTGAGTGAGTTTTGGCAATCCTTCGTGTCAGGTTCAAGTTCCCCCATTAAATTAAGTGTGCTATTAAGAGTTCAAGCCTCATTCCGGCATAGTCCCATGTATGCCATTCAGGCTACAGTAGCCCCAATTCTAATCAACTGTTACAGCTTCTAAGTACGGCAACACACATTTCAAATTAGGCATAACCTGCATCTTCTTGCTAAAGCTATATTTCACCATCACATTTGTTTGGTAAACAATTCAACCTGAAAAAATATTTCTGCACCATTTCCGTAGAGAATCTGTAGAAAAACACAAGCCAGATTACTGTTGCTATTCCTTATCTCGTATACATCTAAAATCATGAAACTGCAATTCCACAATCATACTACTTACGTGGCTATGCCACGCGGAGCTAAAATCTGAACAGTTCCACTCTACAAGTGCAAATGCATCTCCTCATTTGTGTTCTCCCCAACTGGGCTCACACAGCCAGCCTCTAAAATCATTATGGACTCTATCCTTCTGAATTATAGTAATCTGTTACCCCCTCTTATATGTTTTGATACAATATTGAGACCATCATAGTTGGCCTCCTCCCACTCTCCATCATGGTATTTGTTAAACTATATATTTTCACTGAAAAAATAAAGGTTGCAGGAACATTATACCTAGGCTCTGGTTCCACTTTTACAAAACCAGTGAAATTCAGCCCGTTATAATCAGTGAGTTAACTATAACTCGCACCGCCGCAATGCACTGCTTATGATCTCACATATTACATCACTCATAACATGGTCAGTGACATCACTGATGAAATCACGGATGACATCTCAAATGAGATCAATGATGACATCACTGATGACATCATCAAGTGACTGTGTGTGTTTTAAAAAAAAGTTTATGACTGGTAAATATTTATACCAAGGTGTATTGGTGAATTAGCGGGTGTATGAGTGCCTGTATGGATTATTCAGTGGGTGTGTGAATGACGGTATAAGTGAGTGAGTAGATGCCTCAGTAAATATATTGGTGAGTGACTGGTTTTGTGAATGTCTGCATCAGTCTGTCAGTTGGTGTTTAAGTGGGTGTGTGAGTGTTTACATGAGTTTCTGTATAGATGAGTTATTGATCATCAGAGTACGTCTATGGGTGTCTGAGTAGCTGTGTGGCTGGGTGAGGGGATGTGTGACTGCCTGTGTGGATGAGTGAGTCAGTGGCTGTATGGATTAGTGAGTACATATGTGAGGGGCTGTATGGGTGAGTGAGTGAGTGTATGGCTGTGTCGATGAGTGAGTGCATGTGCCAGTGGTATATGGGTAACTGGGTCTGTGAAAGGCAATTGATAGGGTATGTGAGGTACTGTATGGGTGAGTGAGTAAATGTGAGAGTGGCTGTATGGGTGAGTGTGTGCTTGTGTTAGTGACTGTATAGGTGAGTGAGTACATGTTAGTATCTATATGAGTAAGTGAGTGACTGTATGTGTAACTGTATGGTAAGTAAGTGGCTGTGTGATTGACTGTATGGGTGAGTGAGTAGGTGCGTGAGTAGCTCTATGGGTGACTGGCTGTATGGGTGTATGAGTGTATATGTTGAGGACTGTATTAGTGAGTGAGTGGGTATATGAGTGGCTGTATGGGTGGGTGAGTAGTTGTGTGTGTTGATCTATGAATCAGTGAGTGGCTGTGTAAGTACTGGTATGGGTGTATGAATGAGTTTGAGAATGGTAGTGTGAAAGTTTGGAGTGGGTGTATGAAAGGTTATATGGGTGTGAGTGGGTGCATCAGAGATTCTGAAGGTCCCTGTGATCCCTGCTTCTGGTGGTTTCTGGCATTGCTTTTGTACAGAGGGAGCTGCTAAACATGCAGCTCCCTCTGTCCAAAAGTAATTCTGCTCCTCTTCGTGCAAGCAAGAGCATTTTACATGCTCTCACTTGCACGAAGCAAAGCAGAGTTTGCTATGGCTGGGCAGGAGCCAAGCCATAGCAAGCTGCAATGCCCCTGGGGTGGGCGCCCCGGGACATTGCTGGAGTCAGTCCTGGGAGGTGGCTGTCCCCAGGCCCATCTAGGTCTCCAGGAGGGGGACTGCATGTCTCCCGAATCTGTCCCTGTGCATCATACAAAAAGACAAAGTTCATTACACAATACGTCACATAATGAACTTGTGAATTGCAACATTTGTAAATTTCCACAGAAGCCTTAGTATTTTCAGCTCCTCTCCAGTGGCCTTGGTTCTCAGACATTCCAGGTATCTCCTTAACCTAAGAATAACGAGGTTGAATTCCTGCACCGGCAGTAGGATGAGAACATACGGACTTCTAAGGACAAAAAGGATGAATTGGATTATTTCTTGAGCAACCAAGGAGAAACAAAACTCAAAACAACCCTCAGGTTGGGCCTACAATGCAAGCAACCTAAACTACACTACACACAGTTACATTGTACGAATACATTTTCATCCTGCACATTATACATACAGGAATAATAAACTTCTCTAATACATACAAAGTCCGACGTAAATGTCCATTCTACATTACAAATGCCCCTGTGACTTGAATAAATGCATTGTATTAATCATGTAACACTGCAAATGGCAAAAATATTTGTAAGTGCCTTTGAACCATGAGTATAATGCACCCATACAATTTAGAGTGCTGGAAGCACTCTATCAGTTCCCCCCTCTTCTGACTAGTGTCATAACACCAACATGCCCTCTCACAGTTTTCCCCTTGTAGAAAACACCGACCTAAACAGATGCTGTAGCTTGCCGTCCCTGTCTAAATCTTTCTAACCCTTTAAGGTGCAGATAATGACTGTCCTGCAGTCATTCTAACTGCTGCTCTCGCTTCTTCAAAGAGTTTTCGTTATGACGTGCCTTTTGCCATTTGTGAGCCTTGATGGCTCCCAATAGTACAATTATACAAATGACAGCTATTATTATAGGTTTCAAGATGAATTCCACTATTCCTTGTCCCCGACTTCCAAACCAACTCCCAATTTTCCCAAATCCCTTGCCAATTTGTTCCCAAAGACCGCCTACAGCCAAATCGCATAAAACCATACATCGTCACCACAGTTATGACGATGTATCTCTGAGATGTTGTTAATGTATTTTTGTATATCCCGACTATTGTCAGGTATATACATACAGTATTGTTGAACTTTCAATAATTTACAGACTCCTCCGGCTTTTGCTAATAACACATCTAGACATGGCTTGGCAGTTCGGGCTGGACTGTTCCCATGAGGCACAGGGTCAGACTGATTTGCATATAGCCATGTCTGAACTGGGATGGCAGAGTGGGCTAAAGAACGGTGATGGATTAAACCCAGACCTTTTGACTGGGTATGAGTGTTTGATTGGTTCAGATGCTCCGTCCATCACCACCCCCTTTTGTACTGCTTTTGGCCGCCATAAGTGTGGCAGGGTATGCTCAGACGTGAGTCCCTTGCTCACTTTGCCACTGGATTCAAGCAAGCCGGGCTGAAGATGGCTGTAATGCCAGAAACCGGTCCTCAGAAGCTTGTTTCCAGTCCAGGGAAGACATGGCTTGGCAGTTCGGGTTGGACTGTTCCCATGAGGCACAGGGTCAGACTGATTTGCATATAGCCATGTCTGAACTGGGATGGCAGAGTGGGCTAAATAACGGTGATGGATTAAACCCAGATCTTTTGACTGGGTGTGAGTGTTTGATTGGTTCAGATGCTCCGTCCATCACCACCCCCTTTTGTACCGCAATAACACATCTAAAGCAAGACGATTTTGAATAACCATAGCCCTTATCAAAACCATCTCCCCATCAACTAGTAATACGATTTGGGCTGTATTCACATAGAGGTTTTCCACAATTGTTGCCAACTTTCTTATTTTCACATCATTCAGAATCACACCCACACTAGGTATCACGGCTCCAAATACATCTCCAGCACTTGCACCCCGTTTTCCTCTGTGAGATCTTTTTCCTTTCAAAGGCAATAAATCATCAACATGAAAAATGTTAGGAAATACCACAGCTAAATAACACGTACCATACCAATTCTTAGGTAATTTCACATAAGCACTTTTTCCACACACAAAATACACATTTGGTACTATGGTTAATTTATCCAATTGCACTTTTCTTATTGACTCCTCAATTAAGAAAATGTGTTCACAATCACTCTCACCCACAAATATCTTGTCATAGTATGTTGTTGGGTGTCTAATGCACAATTTCCCTTTTAGCTGAAAGTCCAAAGCTACTGGACCAGAACTTCCCTTTGCCTAATGATCTAATTCTTCTTGGGTCCATGGAATAACCTCATGCTTTGGATCCGGTCTAAATAAAGTCTGCCTATGCCGATCTTCTATCTGATCCACAAACTTCTTTTCAATGTCAGACAACATGCAAGTCAGATTGTGTCTATGAGCATACAATGTATCTAAGGTAATACTAGGCACAAAATACGTAGACATCCTCTCCACCTCCTTATAGTAATTATATTTATTCATGTACTTAAAAACTGTAACTTTTGGGAGTACCACATCATAATTTGAAAAGAAGTACTCAAAATGTGCCTTACTATAAAACATACTCAACAACACACTACATGTGATGCCACACGTCAAAGGTAAATGATGATATTGAATGCCCTCTTCTACTGATGCTGGCATCCACACATTGCAGTCTTTCCCTTCCATTGTATCAACATACTCATACAGCAAACAAGCATCTGCATTCAGCGTGAAATCACCTTTTGACAAATCTACGAGTAACATCCGACTAGTTTCCCTGATCATATCTCTATCTTTTGAAGATGCACCCTCTTTTACGTCTAGGACAGGTGGGGTAAGTGTTGCCTGTTCTCTATTCTTTTCAGTATCGTGAGACCCAACTAAAGATGTAACAATCACCACAGTTATGACGATAAGCACCACAACAATAAGGATACCAATGATGCACTTCTGCTTGCGTCCTGACTTTCCAGGTTCCATCGTTGAACCACTGTTGGATTTCTTGAAGCACATACAAAATCCACAAAGTCTCTTTTCTTTTTTACTTTGCATTATCCTGTTATTTACAATGTCCATTTATGTTCTATTTTCCATTCGATTATTGCAATTTCAGTCCAATAATACTAAACCCATTGTAGAGATGTAGTCAGCCCTAGTCCTCAGTTCTTCTTCTATTGAAAGTCCCTACTTTAAATATTTTTCCACTTGGGCCTAGGTTATCTTCTTTCTAAGGCCAATAAGTTCTTCTTTCACAGTTTAAGCTTCATCGTTTAAGAAATTAGATCCAAGGATTGTAAGATCAAGGTGTAGAATCTCTGCACAAATCTATCCTAGTTCTTGTGCAGTGGGCTGTTGACCAAAGGTAGGAAAAGCAACCTGGTTAAGGGATCAGAAATCGCCAACCACTTAGCCTTGGTGGATCGGGTACTGTCAGGGTAAGGGTTCCGAAGGCTTCAACTCCAGGGACCAGTAACTGAATATCAATTGTCAGAGTGTTCCCTCTGTAACTCACTGTACCAGTCCCCAACCTCCCAGATCTCCCTGGTCTCTGCATCTGCGGCCAGGTACGTCCACTCAGGAGATGAGTACATTTGAGACGGTACCCTCTCTCTTCTGGATGGTCTCAGACCATCGGTCTTTCGTCGGTTTCACTTTGATCTGATTCAGATGTTTCAGGAATGGGAGCAACATTCTTCTCAGAAGCAAGCATTATGTTCAACCTTTCTTTCTTTGTTGGCCACCTTGCTTCTGTAGTGTCTGCTCTCCTCTCTACCTCTCGATCTGATCCTTCTGCACCAGGCTGTCCCCTATGCTCTGGTTCAAAGTTCACTTCTGCGATCTCGTCTATCTCAGAACCCTGATTCAACCCTGAAGCAGTTTGATCTATTCTTTCTTGTTCGAATGATTGTTCAGCCTCATCCTGAATTCTCACGATTTGACCTGCTCCTTCTGGTTCTGTTGCATTCTCAGTTGCACTTCTCAGAACCAGGGGAGTCCTTTGCTCAACAGGCTCGGTGTTACAGGTGCATTGTCCCATGCACGTCTCCTTCCCTGTCCACCTTGATTTGAACACATATCAGCAGAAACAGAGTTAATGGTAATATAACACTGGTATCTTGTATAAGGCATCCTGTTAATGTATGGATTTCTTCCATTACATCTCATGGAATGCCATCCTGTTCATATATGTGTTTACTGAAAATTATGTTCATGTATTATGTCATGTCCTAAAGCTGTGGCTCCATCACGCCATAAGTAATAGAATAATGTGTAGTTATTTTTTGCAAACCCTGGGCCTTAAAGATAGTTGGGCCACACCCAGGACCACACCCAGCAATCCCTGTGCCTGAAAGACAGTTGGAAGCCACACCCGGTTTGCCACAAACCCTGGGCCTGAAAGACAGTTGGGCCACACCCAGGACCACACCCAGCACCTGCTTAGAAGCCTATTTAAACCATTCCCCTTCACTATTCAGGGCTTGGCCTTGTTGCTTCAACACACTTACCTGGCTCCAGCTTTTCTGATCGGCATCTCCTGCTTGACAGCCTTGCATCAGCAATTTCCTGGCTTTCTGGTTCCAGGCTGAGTCTCCGGTCCGACGTCTTCTTCCGTGTCGTGTTCCCTAAAAAAGAAGCGCACAGAGAAAATATGCTCTAAGGTATATTTTGGAAGACAACTATCCCACGGTGAGTCTGCTTACATTAGAACTTGGAGTGTTTGGTTTAGAACTTGGAACATTGCTCTTTGAACTGCGCATATTATTAGAACTATATTTCTTGGACAGAAGGAACACACTTCATCTCGAGTGTTACGGGGAGTTTTCCTGTAGTACCCAGAAACTACTGACATTAATAAAACAAAGACTAAAATAGAAGATTGTGCCTTTTTAAAAGTGTGAAAATAGTTATCGTAAAGCAAAGTTAGCCGTAAGAATTACAACAGCACAGATGTGGTTTTGACTACTATTATTTAGTATGCAGTATTTTGTTCCTTTATGGCAGTAGGTTGTTTTTGAGAATTTGAACTTCTGTGGACTCAAGGCATCTGATCCTAAGCTGGGCATATAAGAATTCAGGTACCTTTGCTGATGAACATAACTAAATGCGCCAGTGATTGTTAAACTTATTTGAAAGTATGTTAATGATTGTATTGTTTATTGCAAATTGCATAAATCGACAAGTAGATTGTTAGATCAACCCAAAATTCTGTTGAAACCTACGTAGTCTGTAGGTAAGAATTATTGGAAACTTTTTGTTACAAGTTTATGATAATTGTAAGAAGATACTGCCTCACAGATATACACATTGTTTATCTTCTGTATTTTGTACTTAGGAGTCTAGTAGAAAACTCAAGCCACTATAATGTTACATTCCTGTTTATTGTATCCTGTGAATACTCAAAACCACAGAAGCCCTGGTCCCCCTGGTCTCCTTTTCTCCCCTGAGACTACCAGATGGATCCTAAGTTATATCTTGGTATCACACTGCTAGTTTCTAGAGGGATTGGGAACCTGTCCTCTTATCGTTCACATTGTCATCAAGGTGAAACAATCTGGCACACAGGTGAATGCCTTTTAACACTCGGGAACTCCATGAGTATGTGCATGAATCCAGTTTGGTAATCCTCCACACTTTACAGCCGTGCTTGTGACCAAAATCACCTGGTATGGTCCTCGCCAACAAGCATCAAGACAGCTCTTCCTCATGTGCTTTTGGACAAGCACCCAGTAGACAGGGTTAAGATCATGCAGCGGGTCTCTTGAGGAGGATGCATTCGCAGCCTCGACCTGGTGGGACACAGAATTAACCACATCAGCCAGTCCCTACAATAATCCTTAACCAAATAATCTGTGATGTTTATCAATGCCGTCGCTGGCACCATAGGCAGTCGCATAGCTCTTCCCATCAATATCTGGTGGGGAGAGATCCCTGTCCTCCTATCAGAAGTACTACGCAGACTCATCAATACCAATGGCAATGCATCTGGCCATTTCAATGAAGTCGACGAACAAACCTTAGACATCCTCATCTTGAATGTGCCATTTATCTGCTCCACAAGACCAGAAGGCTCAGGCCTGTAACTACAGTGCAATCTCTGATCAATCTTCAAAGCTGTACACAATAGTTTTATGATCTCATTATGGAAGTGTGTTCCTCTATCTATCTCCACTGAGGTCGGAAATCCGAAACGCCGTATCAGTTGCCTTAAGAGCAGTTTCGCCACTGTGAGACTGTCACATCGTCTAGTTGGTTATGCCTCAACCCAACGTGAAAACATACACACCACCACCAAGACATATCTCAACCTATTGCACCTTGGCATCTCAATAAAATCCAATTGTATCCTATTGAAAGGACCTCCCTATCTTCCAATGTGGCTCATCGCACCCACAGTTCTCTGTTCCAACATTTATTTGTTGACACGTAACACACCTATGACACACTGCTTCAGCATGCACACAAAATCGTGGGTTAAACCAAGTTTGCCTAAACACTTGCACCATTGTATCTCTTCCAAGATGAACTGCTCTGTGAATCTGTTTTGCCATCAGGCTTAGAAGACAGTTGGGTAGTACTGCCCTATCATCTGTCGATACCCAAATGCCATCTCCTCTCTTTTCACAGCCTGCTCTAACCCATGACGCAGCACCCTCCTCTGCACCCTGCAGCCGCTTCACCTCATCCCGAGCATCGGCAACAGCTAACATCATGCTCAGCTCGGTCTCTTCTGTGCTCTCTCCTACATATTCACCATCGAAAACACAAGCATGTATAGCACAAAAACTAGGTACTTCATCGGCATAGTTATTTCCCTTAGTAACAAAGCCCTCTCCCTTCCCATGAGCTGCACATTTTACTACAGCTATCTCTTTAGGTTTCTGCAGAGCTTCCAGAAATTGGCACACAAATTCTCCATTACGGATAGGGGATCCTGAGGACGTCAAAAATACCCTTTGCGACCATAACTGTCCAAAGTCATGAACCACTTCAAACCCATATTGGCCGTCCATATAGAAAGTCACTCAGATGCCATACGCGATGGTACGGGCACATATCAGAGCAATAATCTCAGCCACCAGAGCAGAGAATACTCTTTTCAAACAGGCAGCTTCCACTACCCCCAAGATGGTGCACAAAGCAAACGCTGCTCTCAGACACCTTTCATTGTCCCTTAAACATGAACCATTGACAAAAAGGATCAAATCAGATTCAGGCAAAGGTTCATCAACAATGTCCGGTCTGGGTTTGGCAGATATCTCAGTAGCATCTAGACAGTCATGCTCTTCACAGTCCTCTCCTCCCTCTTGTGGAAGAGGTAACAACGTGGCAGGATTCAAAGTGGCACAATGTTTAAGGGTAACATTTTCGGAGGCCAATATAACCGGCTCATACTTTGTAAGTTTGTTATTCGTTAAATACTGTGTCTTAGTTCTTGTCACTAACAGTTCTACTGAATGTGGCACATAATCAGTGGGTGACCCATTACTATGCTTTTACATCTCTCAATGCTGACAACTGTTGCAGCAATGGATTTGAGACATTCGGGCAAAGCAGAAGCTACGGGATTTAACGTGACGGAAAAATAAGCCAATGGTTTACGGGCACCTCCATGTGTCTGTACAAGGCCCGCTAACACACATCTTTCCTTCTCACAGCAGAAGAGCGAAAACAATTTGTTGTAATCTGGCATTCCCAGAGCTTGAGCGTGACAGAGGCTCTCTCTCAGTTTGTGGAAGGCTCTCAAGCAATCGTTATCTCATAGTACTGGATCACTAATGTCTTTTCAAGTCAACCTCAACAGTGGCTTTGCTTGCAAGGAAAAATTTGGAATCCACTGTCGACAATAGCCGACCATTCCCAAAAACATGCAGACTTCTTTCAGTGTTTTCGAAGTTCCCATTTGCAGAATCGTCTCTATGCGATCTTGAGACACTCTCCGTTTTCCTTTCTCAATTCGGTGACCTAGATACTGCACTTCTGTCTGACAATACTGAAGTTTGTTTGGGGACACTTTGGGACAGATTTACAAGCCCCATGCGCTGCCAGTGCATCACGTTGTGTGACGCACCGGTGGTGCAGCCTGCTAAGGGATATTTACAAGCACAGGTAAAGTCACCCTGCGTGACTTAACCTGTGCTTGTAAATATCGCCGCTGTTCACGCGGCTCTTTGCGTGTTAGGTGCAGGAAATGGGTGTTGCTGTTGGTGTTCCCACGCAACACCCATGTCCATTGATGCATTTCCAGATTTATGAGAAATCGTAAACCTGGAAATGCGTCAGTTTGCTGCACCACCATAGGGGTGGCGTAGCCAAGCGAAACGAGGAGAAATGGTTTCATTTCTCCTCGTTTTTTCCTCTTTCAGTGCGTGCTGCATTCTACAGCACACATTAAAAGTGGAAAATGCTTGCAGTGATTACTTTTGTGCAGGAAGGGGCCCCTTCTTTCACAAAAGCAATCTCCCCAAGGAGCAGGCATCCTTGCACCATGGTGCAAGGGTGCCTGCGCCTGCGCATGACAGCTGTTTCTGCACCAGCGCTGGGGAAAGCCCAGGAATGCAACATATCATTGTAGATATGTTGCATTCCTGTGCTCTGAAAGTGCCGCAGCGTGGCGCAGCCAAGGGGCTTGCGGTGGCGCGCTGCGGCACTTTCTTGGAGATCTGCCCCTCTGTGTCGATTCTCTGCCAAATGATTCAGCAAAACCACTGTGTCGATCCTGCAAGCATCCTCAGTCTCTGATGCGACCAAAAGGTCATCAATATATTGGACCAGGACTGAGCTTTGGGGCATCACCAGTCCTTCAAGATTCTTTTTCAAACATTGACTAAAGATAAAGGGGCTTTCTGTATACCCTTGAGGGATGCGACACCATGTTAACACATGGTCATCCATCCTGAATGAAAATAAATATTGACTATCTTCGTGGAGTGGTATGGAGAAAAATGCCTGACGTAAATCAATGACTGTACACCATTCTGCCTCACATGGTATCTGAAATATTATAACAGCTGGATTTGGTACCACAAGACAACATGGAATCACTGTTTCATTAACTCTGCATACATCCTGCATATTCTGTACTTGCCACTGGGCTTCTGCAGTCCCATAACAGCTGAGTTACCTGGACTTCCTCTTATCTCCTTCAGAATGCCTTGCGCAAACATAGACTCGATTACAGCCACAGTTTCTGGAGTTAATTTATACTGCGGAGTTCGTGGGAATTCAGCATTTGGTTTGACCTTTATCTTAACAGGTTCAACCCCTCAAATCAAACCTATCTCCTCACCTGTGAAATCCCACACTTTCGGAGAGACCTAATCTCTCAAATCATGTGGTAGGTCCTCTATCATAAGAACCACGAACAGTTCTACACACAAGCTCATATTGGCCATTTTAAAATCTGCATTATCACCAAAGGTTTGCAACTCTACACCCCTCGGAGTGCAAGATATGGTACAATTTAGCTTTCACAATAGACAGACTGGGCTTGAATTGTACACCGCAAATTGATGTTTGTCTTGGAATGGTCCTCTCCTCACAGGTAACTCGTTTGTCAACAGGTTAGTCATTTTCAAATTGGTAACTCCCACCACTGGAATTGATTGTCCTGAAAGGGATACATTTGGGACTACTTATATCCTTACTTTAGAGCGCGCAGCTCCGGTGTCTAACAAAAAGGTAACAGGATGCCCAGTCACCTCTACATCTACAAATGGTCCACTCTGATCTACTTCCATAGCAGCACTCTCCCTGCACCCCCCTCTGACACTCATGAGGACCTCAAGTTTGGTCAAATCCGTCATGTATCTCAAAATAAGGCATCTGATAATATACCTGATTATTTACGGGTATTCTTGGAGGCTGAGTGTTATATTCATTACTTACTGTATTGACGTTATCTGATTTCTAAGCTATGTCATCTTTATTCTAAGCTATGTCATATGGAGTGTCAATAGTTGCTTAGTTGCAGAGCCATAAAATTCTATATTTTGAATGTGGCAGAAGTGGTTGGGATTTAACTTTGCTGGTCATCGCTTTGCTGTCTTTGCCACTGTGTAGCTGTATTACAATAAACTCACCACAGCTTTCCTTCCTTCGTCTGAGTTTATTACTACAAATGTATTGGCGATGTTTCCTGCTACACAGCTCTACGAAGAATGCAGCGTGCTCACCAAAACCTATACTACGTGATCCTGATATCAACATTTGTATCCTGTTCTACATTTTTTTTCTTCAACCGGTAAGACGCAGCACAACCGGTGATACTTTATTATAAAATATAAGAGTGACTTTATTTTCCCATTTCTCGACAAATAGAGAATACTTAAAGTACTTGAACGGAACAACATTTTTTAAGCTTACCGGCACCTCTTCCTCGATGTTTTCTCTACCGAGCTGATCAGGCAGTCTGATTTGCTCTTCCAAGATGATCTCCGGCTACGGTGGAGCCTGTTTCCTGTGCAGATCGGAGTGAGGCCTTAAGTTCTGCTACAGCCTAGCCTCCTATTTCTGCGTGCGCAGCTGCCTGTTGCCTGTCTCTAGCGTCATCATCATTGCCCAACCAGCGAGGAGTTTGTTGTGTTGCCTAGCAGCAGCGTCATCCTCTTTGTGATGTTAGTCCTTTGAAGCTCAAGAGACGCATTGCCAAGTGCGCCTAGGAACCTCACAGTGCCTTTGGATTACTCACAATCTGTTTTTCACGCTCACACAACCAAGGACACGAGGCGTGTTCCGAAGGGCGGCTGTAGCTGGGAAATTAAGAGAGAGAAAGTGTTATTTTTTAAAAAAGGAGTCACGCTTTATCAGATAAACTAATACAACTTTTAAGCATTACAAAAACTTGAAGTTTACTCGGAGGCATACATTCTTCAGCAAACTCATTTTTTATTCACGTTAACGCGGAGCACATCAGTGATTCACACACTAAGAGGATTTGAAATCTGTCTTGAAGGCTGATGTTTTTTTCTTCTGCAAATTTTTATTTTAACTATGGTTTAAGTAGAGCACATCTGTGATTCACACACAAAATATATTCAAGCTTAAGCGGAGCACATCTGTGAATCGCACACATAAAAAAAATATAAAAATGTATAGAATATTTAAATTCACAGTGTGTATTCTATCTTGTTTTAAAATGTTATCTTTCTTCACTCATTTAGGATTTAAAAGGCAATTGTCAACACTTCAAGTTTTAAAATGCAGCCTATAACTCCGAATTCTTTTTTTCTTGAATTTGCTGGTGAACCTCCTGTGAGATGGGAGATATGGTTTGATGCATTTCAAACCTATCTAGGGGCTAAAGGTGCTTCTAGATTTAGTAGTGAACGTAAAGATTTTTTGCTTCTTCACTCATTAGGGTTCGACGGGAGGTCTATCTACAGTAAGGTTATCAAAAAGGAAACTAGGCTGTTCCTGGGGAACCTGAGTGTGAGTGGTCACTGGGGTGTGTAGTGGAGGGCTCGTTAGGGACCTACTAGTGGGTATCCAATATGTTGGATATAATGGCCTCACACACCCTTGCAGGTGTCATGCTTCATCATAGGCAATGCTCCTCGTTGGGTAGGCGGTGCAATCACCAATGGGCAACACCTCAAAGAGGGGCTCTTTAGCGGAGATCTTTTATCCAACTGCCTATGGGTGAAGTGCGGGTAAGGGGCCAGGAAAGTGTAGACGGTGTTGTGAGTTAAAATGAAGCAATAGGTACCGGAAAACAACTTTATTCTGGTGGTCCTTTGCTTCAAATAAAACCAGAGACTAGTCTGTACTTGCTGGGACAATAGGTATCCACGCTTAAGACAGGACTAGGAAGTGAAAGGTGTGGTTGACATGTTTCTCGCTAGTAGTACAATGACATGCAATTCTTCAGGACCTAAGTAGAGTTAAACTACTGTCTACAAAAACATGATCTGACTAAGTATCAGTTTGACATTATCCAGTTTAGTAGGAAAAGATACCTGTTTGACACTATTTCTTGCCTAAATGGGAGACAGAAGAAATATTTGTAACAGGTAAGGTTCAGAGCTCACACTTGATAGTGACCAAAACCACAGTGACATACTAGTGAGGGTGCCGCTAGCATGTATATAAAACCAAAGGTGAGTACCCAAATCAGAGGGCATTGTGAGTGATTTGCCCATCTGGATGAATAGGTAAAACACAGTAAAACCAGTAGCAGACAATTAGAATTGAATTTAAAAACACAGCAGCATAGAGCTTGGTCTCTTAGAAAACCTGACTAACCTAATGGTCAGGAATTAAATGTGTCAACAGTGCCCAGCGGGTCGTCCATCAGGAGAGAAGCCTCTGTATCAAAGGCTAAACAAAAAAGTGGAGGAGGGAAGATGGGAGAGGAGCCAGATGTATATTAAAACCATTGCTGTGGCCAACTGTGAGGCGTCTAAGTGCAGCTCTCTATGCCTCACACAAGTGTTAGAAACCAATTTTAAAATACCTGAGTCCAGTTATCACAGTGTCACATACCGCCAGATAGGGGCTAATCGTAGCGGTCACTCATATCGTAATTCAAGGTACATTAATCTCTCCAGTATTGGAATCATAAACGGCGGATTGTGTATGAGAAGGTACATATTCACCTGGCATTAACAGTGCCCAACAAATCCACAATCACACCAGTTGCTAGGCCAAAGGCTATCTAGTACTATATAGCCACCTTATTACCACAGATGCCGGTCGCTCGGTATTGCCGTGGCGTGGTATGGCGTCAGACTGTTATAAAGGTTCTGGTGATTAGAAATATCAGATAAACAGACTAATGCCCAGCGCAGTAACCTTATTAGTTATTCCAGGAGCCCCTGTTGGTACCCGCGGAGAACCGCGGGTTGCTTGGTTTTGCCGTGGCGAGACAGGGCGTTAAATCGGAATTGAATGTCTAGGAATCAGAATTAGAATTCAGAATTAGAATGGTCACCTTCATGCCCGGCACGCTAGATCTATCGCTTTTTACAGGAGCCCCTGCTTCTCCCGGGTGGAGAAGCCCTGGGTGAGAGACCATCAGTCTAAGTCAACTGCCTCCCTCTTATCAATCACAGTATCAATCTGGTGTGCTTGCCGTATTAGCGCTCATGGGGATGGTAGAAGGGTTGTAAAGCAGGCAACCACGCTAAGCCACATTGCGAGCAGTTCCCCTCGGCGGCATCGAGTCAGCAACTTACTTCAATCTCCTGCGGGCGTACGTGGTCGATTACCCCTCTCCGCTGGGACCGGGTAGTAAAGAGCTTCAGTGCGACAATGCTCTAAGTAGGAGAAATGGGCGGGTACCGCCCACGTGACACCAGGCACTTCCCTTGATCCACCGTGAGATCACGTGATAATGGCAGTGAGAGGGGCGGCCATTTTGTAGTGGAGTCAGAGGGTAGGCCAGTATTAGTGATTGTTAATGGAAAAACATCGGCAGAGGGTGGCTAGTTTAATATCTGGCTGCATTTTGTAAGGCGTAAAGGTTTAGGAAAGTCACAATTGTCACATTATTGTAAAATGGCATTTGTTTAACTTATTGAAGGATGCAGAAGGGTCATAACCTTGTTAATTAATGAGGCTTGAGTTGCGATCATCCCCCTACACAGATTGCTTAGTGCGTCAGGTGTAGGCTGGGTGAACACTAGGCACCGTCTGTTACGTAATGTCTTGCAAATAACACAGTAGATAGGTCCGCACCTAGAGCCTACCAGTTAGGGGGCCCATAAAGAGGAGGTTAAGGTTACATTCCATGAAACAACAACCTTGGATATCAACTAGATAATGTGCAGGCTCGTCGCAGCGAGCTCCAGGGTATGTCTTCGTTCAAACCCCGTCTATCCGTGGCTAGTCGGTGTATCCACCTCTCTTCTTTGAAAACAAGTTCTGTTTAGAGATGCTGGTACTGGCTTCAAGTATCAGCCAGCTCAATGAGTCAGCAGTATGGTTTGACTCAAAGAAGTGTTTGCAAATTTTGGTGTTTGTCTTTTTGCAACAAAAGTTACTCCTGTGTTCAGAGATACGGATCTTAATGGGGCGTGTGGTCATGCCCACATATTGTATACCACAAGGGCATACCAATAGATAAATGCAGTTGGCTGTGTTGCAGTTGGTGTGCCCCCTTAGTTCCCACGTGAAGGATTCTGATAATGGGACAGTCTTAAGGACAGACGTGAAAGGGCAAGCACTACATGTGCCGCATGGGTAGTGTCCCTTTACGGGTGGTAGTTGCCACAGGGTTGTCTGTTTAGCTACGCCGGCTCTCTTAGGTCTAGTCTGGATAAGAATATCCTTAATATTCCTCGATCTCTTGAACGCAAATCTGGGTATCTCTAGGTGAAGAGTCCCCGTGTTCACGATCTGCGAATGGCGTTTAATGATTTGCTTGACTTCGTTGGAGGCTGGCGTGAAGGTGGTGACACATGTAATGGGCTCATTCCCTTGGGGGATTGGTGTCCGGTGTTCAAGGAGAGCTCCCCTGTGGTTGTTTCGGGCTCTTTTCTGTGCCCTAGTCTCTTCCCTGCTAGGGTAGCCCCTGTCAGTTAGATTCCTTGACAGAATGGTAGACTGGGTCGTATAGTCAGAGAGGTTGCTGCAATTACGTCTAACTCTCAAGAACTGACCAAACGGTAGGTTTAGCCGTAGCGCTCTGGGGTGGTGGCTAGTGAAGTGGAGTAGACTATTGCGGTCAGTAGGTTTTCTGAACATGCTAGTGCTCAGTTGACCATCCGTGAGCCTGATGGTTAAGTCCAGGAAGGAAATCTGTGTTGGGGAGGTTGTCATAGTGAAGTTAAGGTAGGGGTACAAGGAGTTAATCCATCCAAAGAATTCCTTGTATAAATCTGAACTGCCAACCCAGAAGATGAGGATATCATCAATGAATCTCTTCCACATGTTGATGTTGGTGTGGTAGGGGTTTGTCTGTTCATGAATGTTCTTGCCCTCAAAGTCCGCCATGTAGAGACACGCCACCGAAGGGGCAAATGTACTCCCCATGGAAGTGCCCTCGGTTTGATGGTAGTATTGCCCCTTGAACTCGAAGTAGTTCTCCGTCAATGCTTGGGTAGCACACTCCATTATGAAGGACGGAGGTGTCGGTGAGGTCCATTCCTCTGTACTCAGGATGCCTTAGATCACCTCTAGTGTGGCCCTCTGTGGGATGTTAGTGTAGAGGGCCTCCACGTCCAGGGTGATGAGGAAGTAAATGTGGGTATCCTCCTGTACGTTGTCGAATAGACGTAGGACTTCAGTAGTGTCCTGAATGTAGGATGGGATGCTTTTGACTAGGGGCTGAAGGAAGTGGTCACAGAATTGTGAAAGAGGTTCGAGCACGGAGTCTATGCCTGAGACTATAGGGCGTCCTGGTACCGGGGTAGTCCCTTTATGGATTTTAGGGAGGATATAGAAATACGGAACCTCGGGTTCTTTCTTAACCAGGAATTCCGCCTCCTTTTTGCTGATCCATTCCTGGCATTCAGCAGACTCAACTAAGCCAGTGATTGTACGTTTCAAGTGTTCTGTAGGATTAGTGGGGATAGGCGTGTAGTAACGTCTGTCACCCAATTGCCTGAGGCATTCAGTGTCACAGTCAGATGTGTTCATAAGAACGGTCACGCCGCCTATGTCTGCCTGTTTAATCGTCATCAATGGGTCGTTGGCTAGTGAGTCCAGTATATGTATCTCTGATTTGGAGATGTTCTGGTGTTTGTTATTGATTTCCATTGACCCAATGTCCTTGAGCACTGCTTGCTCATAAGTCAAGACTTCATTGGGGACCATCCCACTGTGTGGGGTAAAGGTAGAAGGGTTATGAAGCCCTGAGTCCTCAGTGGTCTCTTGTGGTCTTCCGTCAAAGAAAGCTCTTAGCCTGATCTTGCGAAAGAACTTCTGTATTTCGCACATTTGTTGAAAATGATCTATCTTGGGGGTTGGAACAAACCCAAGCCCTTTTTGTAAAACTTTTTCCTCTTCCGGTGTGAGCTGGCGGGCAGATAGGTTAACCACCAGACTCACTTCCGGCGCGGTTCGGCTCCTGGTGTCCATTCCCTGCGCTGAAGTTTCCTCCCACTGTACCCTTTTATCTGGCCCGTTTCCTCGCTAGCGCCCGCGCCCTCTGCCCCAACCTCTGTCTAAAAAAGGCGGTTGGCCTACTCCTTGTGGGGTAAATTGAGGTGGGAAGTGGGGGGCATACGGTGGTAATGTGTGTGGGAACTGCGGGTATTGCCACAGTGGGGGGCCCTGGTAAGGCGGGTGTTGGTAAAACTGTTGTCCACGCCTACCCCCTTTTTTTCCCCCGTCGTGGTTGTTGCTGCCAGTCATCTCCACTGGAGTTACTGTTGCTATTGGAGTCTCTCCTTGAGGAGGTAGCGCTTGAGTCAGAAATGTAACCTGTCCCTGGTGGGACATAGTCCTCTTTAAGGTAGGGGTAAACCTTTTCTTTTGAAAAGCATTGAATATCTTTCTGTAGTTTGGTGACCTTCTGTTTCCTCAAGTACTCCTTGTGCTCTGCTAGTTCTTTATTGAGCTCTGCTAGTTTTGTTTTGAAACCCGGATTGGGTACAGCACTTTTGAGACCACTCTCAGCGATTTGAATTCGGCTGAGTAGTTCATCAGCTAGACGTTTAGCTGTATTGACAAGCAAGATGAGAAGATCATGCGTGCATTTGCACGATATTTGGGACAATTCGATTTTAAATTGGCCATCCTCCCAGAAGATTCTAGGAAAGTTTTTAAAAATAAGGCCATTAGGTGCAATTTTGGCCCTAAAGTATTCAGCCATGAGTGCCCCGTGAAGGGTGATCCTAACCCATTCCCTTTTCAGGTCTGAAAGGGTTTGCCAGTCAGCTGCGTTGCTTCCTGTGGCTCCATCAGTTTCTATGCCAAGAATTGATGGTATCTCTACAAGCATCTCCCCGAAATTATTCATCTTCCTGGTGATGACATTGATGTTTTTGAAGACACTATTGCTAAATTGAGAACAAGGTTTCACAAACAGCCCAGTTTTATGGTTTTGCGATACACATTTTTGAAGAGACAGCAAAATGAAAATGAAGATTTAGATACTTATATCTCTGCTCTCCGCAAAATAGCGTCTGACTGTCAATTTGAGACATTTAAGGATCAATTGATAAGGGACCAGTTCGTTTGTCACTGTAGAGACAAACAAATACGTCAGAAACTTTTATCTCTAGCAAATTCTGATCTAGACGAAACCATAAAAATTGCTAAAAGCATTGAGACTTCATAAGTATCATTAAAGGAGTTAGAAGAGAAAAATAAAGAATCTGTAGGTGTTGTCTCATCTTCTTCCAAGCCAAAGCAGAGTGATCTACGGAAATCTTCGAACAAGAATTCATTGTCTAAAAATCCTGCCTATGGGAAATCAACTGACAATTCTGCTATGAAACAAATTTGCAATAGATGTGGCAATCTTCCTCATCAAAAGGGTGCAAGGTGTCCTGGTGCAAATGTGGTTTTAGCTTCTGTAAGAAAGTAGGACATTTTGCAAAAGTTTGTTTCAAAAGAAAATTCAATGAGAAAAAGAGGTCAGTTGCATGTGTTCTAGAATCAGATTGTGAATCTGATTTGGAAATAACATCTATGTTGCCCCCCTTGCCAGGGTGGTGAGGACATTTGGGTTGGAGGTGCTGTCCTATGCAGACAACACCCAAATAATGGTCTCTCTCCTTCAGTGAAGGATTCTGCTCAGAATTTTAGGAGTTGCATGGAGGCTGTTTCTCAGTGGATGGTTCAGAACTTCCTGAAATTGAACGGGGAGAAAACGGAGGTATTAATATTTTGGGGCAACCAGGAAATCTGGTCGAGGGACTGGTGGCCGTCCTCACTTGGGGAATGTCCCCGCCCAGGCCAGTATGGCAATAACTTAGGGGTGCTAATGGACACTGCCCTTTCTTTGGCCGTCAGGTTAATAGGACTGTTTCCACCTGCTGTGGCATTATTAGGATCCTTAGAATGATCTCCCATTATCTTTCCCCAGATGCTCGGAAATAGGCTACGGTAGCATTATTCTCTTCCAGACTGGACTATTGTAATGCCCTTTATTTGGGCATTAACAAGAGTCTTATTCATCGTCTTCAAATGGTCCAGAATGCTGCGGCGAGGATGGTTTTGAACCTCCCTAGATTCGGCTCAGCCTCGGCAGGTCGTGAGAACTTACACTTGCTTCCAATACATTGTAGGATCACTTTTAAAATTCTATGTTTGTCCCATGGAGCCTTCTATGGCAGTGGCCCGGAGCGTATCAAGTCACTTCTACATCTCTATACCCCCAGTAGATCTCTTCGTTCCTCTAATAAAAACTTTCTTGTGGTCCCTAGGTTTGTAAGGGTAAAATGGGGCGGTAGAGCGTTTTGCATTGTGGCGCCCAGATTGTGGAACTCTCTCCCTCCTGAGCCTATAGGGCAGCCCTCTCTTTCTCTGTTCCGTAAGGCCTTATAAACTTGGCTTTTCTCTGAGGCGTACTTGTAAAGCTGACCCCTCTGACTGTGTGTTGGATGACTCGCGTTAGCGCCTTGATGCCCTTGGGCTAAGTTGCGCTTTATAAGACCTTATTCATTCAATCATTCATTCATTCATTCATATAGTATCTGTTGTTACTGAGTTTACTGAACATGTTTCAAATATCAAAGACCCTATCGATTGTGTTGACCCTATTGCAGAAATTTTTGATGGGGGAAAACCTCTCAAACTACTTGTAGATTCCGGGGCAAGAATTACTATTCTGGACAAGGAGTTGTTTCTTGAGACATGGAATAATAGGGCTTTGCAACCTCCTGACCCCTCGCCTGTCTCCTATGAAGGTCGCAAAATCGATCTTCTTGGATTTTTCGAAGATGAGCTCATTTTTAAGGATAGGAAAATATCCAGGAAAATCTATGTTGCTGAGAAAGGTTTAAATATCTTGGGGTGGTATCATCAAGGTCTGTTTCGTATGATCCTCAAACCAGGTTGTGCAGAACAAATACTTGTTGTTGCTGATGGTGAAGATCAAACCAATTGGAAGAATCTTTTTCCGTCAGTTTTTTCAAGTAACCTAGGGAACATCCATGGGTGTAAGCATAAAATTATTGTAAAAGAAGGGTGCTCTCCAGTTAAGCACAGATTAAGGGGTGTACCCTTTCAGTGTTCGTGAGGCTCTTGAAAGAGAATTGAAATCCTTATTTGATCAAGGTATAATTGAGCCTACAGAATCCTCTTTGTGGCTTTCGCCTTTAGTCGTTGTAGGCAAAAAGTGTTGAAAGTTGCGTGTCTGTGTGGACTTAAGGACTCTAAACAAATATATCTGGATAGATCCTCTCCCATTTCCTAAGATTTGTGACTTGTTCTCTAGTGTCAGAGGTTCTCGTTATTTTTCTAAACTAGATTTAGCGAGCACATATCATCAGATTGAACTGGAACCAGAATCCCGTCATGTCACTGCATTCATTTCTCCTTTATGAACTTTTCAATACAAATGGATG
Organism: Lissotriton helveticus; assembly: GCF_964261635.1. Lineage (NCBI taxonomy): Eukaryota > Metazoa > Chordata > Amphibia > Caudata > Salamandridae > Lissotriton > Lissotriton helveticus. The sequence continues at coordinate 1,176,954,104 of NC_136059.1, forward strand.
CCGTTCGGGCTTGCTTCTGCAGCTTCCGTTTATCAATGAGAAATGCAGAGCATGTTGGAAAATATTGAAGGCGTTCTTGTTTTTCACGACGATGTGCTTCTCCACAGTAAAGATATTTCTTCCCACAATGTGCTTTTAAAGAAAGTTTTGGAAATTTTCAAAGACCATGGTGTGATTGTGAAACCAGAAAAATGCAAATTTCTTTGTGAAGAGATCGAATATTTAGGACACCATATTTCTGGAGAGGGAATTAAACCTAGGCAAGGTCTAGCAGATGCTATTATAACTGCTCCAGCTCCAGTAGATGCAACCGGTGTAAAGTCTTTGCTGGGACTACTAGAATATTATTCTAAGTTTATCCAGAACTATGCGTCTAGAGTGCATCCCATTAGTGCATTACTCAGGAAGGGCATGTCTTTTGTATGGTCGGAAGATTGTGCTGCAGCTTTGAATTCGGTTAAAAATCGCCTTGTCAAAAATGATGCCCTCAAACCCTATGATCCTTCCTTACCTGTCTGTATTATAGTTGACGTGAGTCAAGTAGGTTTAGGGGGTGTCATGAAGCAAGATTCAGCTGGTGGTGAAAACATAGTTGCTTTAGCGTCTAGAGTTTTGAGAAGTGGCGAACTTAAATACTCTGTTATTGAAAGGGAATTATTATCCTGTCTATGGGCAATTGAAAAGTTTCACTCCTATGTTTGGGGAAGACGTTTTTTGTTAAGAACTGACCATAAGCCACTGGTTAACATACTGATTGCTGGAACCAGTAAATGCTGTACTCCAAGGATTATCAGGATGGTTTCACGTCTAATGCATTACCAATTTGATGGTGTTCATGTGTCAGGGAAGGTAAACTTCATAAGGGGTGATATGCACACCGACTCTTTGCTCCGTGTAATCCTTGATTTAAACTTTTACTTTTATTGCGTGCGAAACTGGGCCGTGCCATGCCCTTGTGCACCATATTTCATACGATACTATGGGGAGCGCATTCGAACGCTCCACACCCAGCCGCACAGCTTTATTGGATACTACATCCTGTAATAAATTCAACGTTTGACCTTGCTCGTCATTAGTCCCATATAATCCATCATCTTTGCCAAAATATATCATTATCATCATTTTTCTTTTCATCATGTGTGGCATTATGCATTTTGAATGCTTCCCATATTAACGCGTGCCCATCCGGACCTCTACGAAAATACGATCAAAATGCAGCAGGTCGTTTCAAACAGCATTTCTTTATTAAAAGACCCAATGCATTTCGGGCTTATTCCCAGCCCTTCGTCAGGGGTTAGCTGTAAATAACAATTCAAAAAAGTACACAGTTACTGTTTGATGACTTGCGAGCATATTAGTGTTGTCAGTAGAGGAGGGAGTGAAGTAAACATGGTGACCTTATGAATGCAGATAGATGTGAGAAAGTTAGGACGTATGTGTGACTGGAACTGGAGTGAAGACGGTTGTTGCCGATGAGGAGTTTAATAGTATGCTTGTTAGTTAGAATGGTGAGAATACGATCGGGCAGATGAGGTAAGAGGGGGTTACAGGCAGCGTATAAAGTAAGCGATGTAGCACTAGAGGGGAACGTGCGATGATACTTTGGTTGCTTTATCACAATATGAGTACTAAATGTAAAAGTTTAAATCAAGGATTACACGGAGCAAAGAGTCGGTGTGCATACCACCCCTTATGAAGTTTCAAGTTGAATTGCCACTTTGTTGGTTTTGCACCCAGAGAGAAAGGAATATTCGAATGAAGGATGGTTCATCAAAGACGTCATGCTTGGCGTCACAGCGATATTGTGTGTTTCAATCTCCTTTTTATGTTAGGAAGGGCGATAGTAAGCTTGGTCCTCCCATTTTGGTTACCCGGTTGGGAAAACATTTTGTTCAGGTTGAAGGGGGAAACTGGTGGAATGTAGGAAAAGTTGTTAAGGTTAGGAATGTTAATTCTTCTGATGTATCTTTATCATCCAAAACTGTCAATGTCCATGTTCCTCTTAGGATGAGCAGGAGACCTAAAATAGTTTCCAAAAGATATCTTTCATGAACTTCTAATGTTATTTTGTTATTTTTTAATATGTTTTATGTTTTTGTTCATGGAGAAGAGAGGATATATTATATTCTCTACTTACTGTATTGATGTTATCTGTATTCTAAGCTATGTCATCTGCATTCTTAGCTATGTCATATGGAGTGTCAATAGTTGCTTAGTTGCAGAGTCATAAGATTCTATATTTTGAATGCGGCAGAAATAGTTGGGATTCAACTCTGCTGGTCATCGCTTTGCTGTCTTTGCCGCTGTGTAGCTGTACTACCATAAACTCACCACAGCTTTCCTTCCTTCGTCTGAGTTCATTACAACACTAAGGTATCTGCATTTGTGACTCACAACCTCCCCATACATGGATCTAGGTCTTGTAACGGTGTTCAAACCCTCGGACATCTGTCCCTCTCCCTCATATTGCATTTGATTTGCTGGATTCAATCAACACTCGCGCTTCCAATGCCCGATTTTGTAACAATAATGACAAGCTGTGACCTTTTTTTGATTTATCACCCAATCACCGCTCGTACCTGCATCCATATCCCTTCCTCTTCCCTGTCCAGGTTGAGGTACCGTCTGGTGATTCATTCCCCTACCACTTCCTCTTCCTCGACTCATCGCTCCTCCAACCCCTTGCATCCAATCCGGCCTTTCGGCATTTCTCAATTGTACCAAAATCCATTTATCTTTCATTTTCTTTTGTGCTGCCTCTACTTGCTCACTGCAGTATTTTGCATAACGCAGAATTTCTTCCACTGACTTATTCTACCAACATGTTTTATCATCAAACTAATATTAGATTTCAATCCCAACGAAACTTCGAGACAAACTGTCCCATGTCTTTCTGCTCAATGATATCCAATCCACTATGGGCCAGATGTAGGTGGCCTATTACCGGTCGGTACGGCCAAAATCGTCCGTTACCGAGCTGTAATAGACTTTTCCTATGTAGGGGGCATATTTACCGATTCGGTAAATAACGAAGCGGTATTTTCCGATTCGGTATTTACCGAATCATCATTTACCGATTCGGTATTTACCGAATCGGTAAATGAAATGTAGGTAGCACTTTAAACAGTGCTTCTGGGCTTAAAGGATTCATTATTTACCACCAACTATTAGTTGGTGGTAAATAACAAATTCCTATGTAAATGCAAATATGTGCATTTACACCTGTGCCATGTGACAGACATACATACCCTTAGGACATGTATGTGTGCCACATGTGCACACAAGCACTAATCAGGGGTGCAACAGGGTGTCAAAGTGACACCCTGCCACCCTTGACTTTTTCCCAATTTTACCGATTCGATATTTACTGATTCGGTAATTGACATTCATTCCTATGGGCCTCCAGGCCCATAGGAATGAATGGCAAATACTGAATCGGTAATTACCGATTCGGTAAATACCGAATCTTAACGATTCGGTATTTTTTACCGATTTTCTAGCTACATAGCATTTACCGATTCGTAAATACCGAATCGGTAAAATTCGGTATTTACGAATCGGTAAATACTATTTACCTACATGAGGCCCTATGTTGTTTAAAATCTACTAAAAGTCTCTCATAATAGTAATGTACCGACTCCTTAGGATCTTGAGTAGTACGATCAATTTTAAGCCAATCAACAGTTTGAGGAGCTACTTTAAATTGTAACCATGTGATCACTTGTTCATATTTCTTTATTACCTCGGGCAAGGACCATGATTCACCTCATATCTAGCTGGTTCTGCAGTGGGCCAATCAATGGCAACTTTGCATGCCGCCCACAAATCACCCAGGACCACTATATCAAACAGAGTATTCAAATTAATCGATAACACCTGCGAAATCTTAACAAACCGGTCAATCTGTTTATACAAGTCAGCCGGTTTTCCCTCAGCCGAAGAAAATCATGAGTGAATGCTGCCAAATCACCCCTGCTCCTTGGCACTTGTACATACGTCCCCATTTTGTACTTCTCTCAGAGGGTAATTTCCTGCTGCTCCCGTCCCTCCACCCGGAGGTGGAGTATCTCCTATCACTTTCTTGGCGCTTTTCTTTTTACATCACCTTTCTTCCCATTTGTCTAATTCACTCCATGGTAGCATGGCTATCACCAAGTCTCTAATTTGTGCCTTTAGTCCTGTCATTTGCTTTTCTTCTAAGTCTTGATCAGAATAATTCACTCTGCAGCTTCCCTGCATCAATTTTGTATAGGTCAAATCCACCTCATACCTTCGAGCTAACTGTACCAATGCTTCATGAGCTCGCTTTGCCTTTTTAGTAACATCCTTAGCTGCAAATAACAACTCGCTTGGGTCATATGTTTCAATTCTTTCCAATGGGAGATTCCCTCCATTCACCTCATCTATTTCTGCTTTTAATCTTACCACATCTATCAATGGTGCCTTCATTGCAACTTCTATAATTCTCTGACTTCTTTCATTTCCTGATTCCTCCCTGCCACAACTTTGTGACCTACTTGGACATACACTCTCTTCCATTCTCAGCACTGGACGACTTTCTCTCTCACAACTTTGACTTCTCCAATGGTTACCCTCACACAAATTCTGTGGTTCGAACAGTACTCTAGGTGCTTCTCGTCTCATATCTAATTCCTCTCTCTGTATCATTGACTCCCTCACCGGTGGAACCCACATTCTGCTATCTGATCTAGAATTTGCCAAAGCTCTGGTTCGTCTTCATTCCGACCCACTGTCCATTCTTCATGGATCAGCTGGAACTGGCAGTGGAGTACTAGCTTCCACTGGCATCTGAGCCATCCCTGCTCCGCTCATTGTAAGACTCCCTCCAGATATAGTCTCTTCCCCTTCTCTTGTTTGCGGTTGATTTCAACCTGTCCTCTCTCTAAGGTTATATATTGAAACTACAGGTCAACTAGTAACTGGTACCATAAGAGCTTATAGCAATCACATGGATTCATGTTGTTTTGTCTGGCTCAGGAGCTGTGTACCCTCCTCCAGACCCTCCTGGAATTCATATTGCCACTGGCATTCTCCCTCTTACTCCTGTTGTTTGCTCCTCTGAACCCATTCGTCCCACTCCTGAAGATTCTTCTGGTTGCTGCGTTTTCTCTGGCTCCAACCTGGAGTCACAAGGTGGAGGATGTTCTGCTAGCAGTCTTCCAAGAAAACTATCATCTGTATCACTGTCCTCTTCTGTCTTAATCTTTCCTCCAGACCCGCCTTCTAGCAACCTGAATGGATATAATCGTTCTCCCTCTATGATGTCTACTCTCCATCTTTTCAGTTGTGCATCCCAGCTGGTATCATGATATGCCTTTATTGCCTTTTTTATTTTTCCCTGTGACGCTTCTCTTCACCATTTCTGCTCTCATCCATGCATCTAATGCCTCAAAATGTGTTGGTCTAGGCAGCGGTTTCAGAGAAGCCATTACTCCCCTCAGCTGGTACAGCACCTTCGTTCGAAATGACCCAAAATGAGGAAAAGTCAGTTCTCCTTCTTTCTCTGTAATTTTATGCTAATTTTGTAGCCACACTATAGTATGGAGTCCCACATTCGTTGCCATATAATGTGCCGGGGTATCCTCTGGTGGAGCTTCTTCTCCTACCTGAGTCACCATCCCTGTGCCGCCTCTACACAAATCTTGCTACACCTTAAAACATCTCATCATGAAAAATCAATAATTTGCAACCCAAGGATCAATTTTTGACTTCGGACGAACTTCCACCAATCCCAGCGTGGCGTTACATCAACCAACCAATCCCAGCACGGCGCACACCTGCGTCAATGCTCCCCCTTTGCAGCAGCTCACCCTCCTTTACAATTTCGCCTCGTACACTCGCTCACACATTCGTACTACAAGTAACTGTATATCCAAAAGCCTTCAAATCAAGAAACTGCTTCCTAACACAGTCACAATAACTTACAGTTACATAAAACAAGTAATTGTCCATCCACTAAAAAATCGATAGAACACTCTTACAAGAACATTCGTTCCCTGTGATCCCCGACCTGTGTTGGTCACAAAATCACCATAGTCCACCCCCGGAGCCTGAAGCTTTCTACCGCGACTTACTCCCACATTCACACAAAGTTCCCTATCACAAATGAATCGTCAATAGCACTTGACGACACCCACAGTATTGATCAGACAATTACAAATACAACTATCCCGGGATCTTTGACTTCTCTGGAGTCCGCTCACCAAACTTCCGGATCCGCACATGTCCAGACCAGTAAACCGATTAACCCAAAATCACTCAACTCACATACCAACTTTGCAAGACATCACACCAATAATTCATCACCGCAATCTAACACACCACACAATGTCATACTCAAACAAGCACCGTTTCCGGCACACCATCAGCATCCGCCCAACTCCATCAGTCTTCGCCTTCGCCTACTCCATGTCCAGACCCCAATTGTCTTCCGATGCTTCTCTGATTCCTCTTTCTCCCCTCTCTTTTAGAGGCAAACCATCCTCTGCTACCATTTGATTACACTAACTTTTATCCTTGCCTTCCCTACCAGTTGCGGTCCATGCAGGTAAGAGCTGTGGACCAGTGGGGCAGGTTCAGGGGGATTTCGACAGACGTTGACGAAGGAAAATTAAATAAATAATTAATTTTCCCTCGTCATCGTCCAACAAATCCCCCCTTACCCGGCCCCTCTGCTCTTACCTGCAGGGACCGCGGCTGCTCCCTACTAAATCCAATACTGATGGTCTTTTATTTGCCTGCTAAAAGTGGTAGAGGAGAGCAAAACACTTTAATATTATACTTACAAATTTATCATGCTTTAAAAGACCACAGACTCTGGACTTCATTTGATAGATTTATTATCAAGCCAAAAATAATTGAATATAAACACACCTTAATATCAGATTATATAGGTATATAAAAATCAATACAGAGCCGAGTTTACGGATATAATTCATTCGGCACAAAAGGCATAATGTGATGAACTTCAGAATCAAAATGCAACCCAGAATAGAAGCTGAGTCCACTTCTCTTTTCATTGAGAAGAAAGCAAAAGATATCTTTTCCTACAATGTTCTCAATGAGGGTCCTGCCTAGTTCCCTTATCTCATACCCCAAAGGTGTCAGTACGTGTTGACTTCCTAAGAAGTACTCACGTCAAAATGGGTCTGATAGCTTAAGGCCATGGAGCTCGTTCTAAGATGCTCCTTCTTCTTCCTCTCCAAAAAACCAGAAGCCCCCCGAATCTGTCCCTGCACATCATACAAAAAGACAAAGTTCATCCCACAATACGTCACATAATGAACTTCTGCATTGCAACATTTGTAAATTTCCACAGGAGCATTAGTTTGTTCAGCTCCTCTCCAGTGGCCGTGGTTCTCAGATAGGCCAGACACGAAAGGCGTCCTCGCTTTTCGCCGTCCAGTCTTCTGCAAAGACATCTGGGTATCTGCTTAATCTAAGAATAACGATGTTGACTTCCTGCACCTGCAGTAGGATGAGAACATACTGTCTTCTAATAGAACAAGCATTAGAAATGCAATAGGTCTCGGATTTTTTTGAGTTGGAGGTAATGGCATTGTAAATGGCAATGTCTTGTAGCCATGTGTTATGGAGTGTATGCATGTGGTGTGTAGTGGAAATATGTGTGTTGGATTGGACTAGTAGCAATGGTGCATGCTGCGCTTTAGATGAATATTTTTAAAAGTAAGTGCAGCATAGTGCGATTGCTACAATAGTTAATTGTAGATGCGTTAACAATTGATGTGTGCACTGATGGGTGGTGGTGTGTGTGCCTGTAGAAATTGTGCACTGATGGCTGGTGGTATGTGGGCTTGGTGGAAGCATGCAGTGCCGGGTGGAGGTGTGTGTGCCTGGTGGAAGCGTGCACTGACGGCTGGTAGTGTGTGTGCCTGTTAAGTGTACAGAGATAGTTGGTAATGTGTGTGCTTGGTGAAAGGGTGCACTGACGGCTGGTGGCAAGTGCGCCTAATGAAAGTGTGCACTGACAGCTGGTGTTGTGTGTGACTGGTGAAAGTGTGCACTGACAGCTGGTGGTGTGTGTGTGTGTTTGGTGAAAGCATGCACTGACATTTGGTGTTGTGTGCGTGGTGGAAGTATGCACTGACGCATGGTGTGGTTTGTGCTTGGTGAAAGCGTACATTGATGGCTGGTGGTGTTTGTGCTTGGTGAAAGCGTGCACTGATGGCGTGTGGTTGTGTGTGTAGTGGTGAGTCTGTGGGGGTGAGTCTGTGGGGGTGAGTGTGTGGTGGTGAGTGTGTGGTGGTGAGTGTGTGGTGGTGAGTGTGCGGTGATGAGTGTGTGGTGGTGAGAGGCTGGTGTGTGTGGTGTGTGTGAGTGTGGTATGTGTGTGTGGTGTATGTGTGTGTGGTGTGTGGTTTTTATGTGTGTGGTCCTATGTATGTGTGTGGTGAACTTAGTTTTAATGTTTGTCTCCTGCACACTCACACAGTGTCCCTACACACATACACTGCTCACTCTGCACATCCACACTGTTCATCCTGCATAGTCACACACTGTTCATCCTGGACACTCACACACTTTGCACCCTGCACACTTACACACTGTTCACCCTGCATACTCACATACTCACATACTGTTTACCTTGCAGACTCACAGACTGCAGTCACTGTCACTCTGCAGTCACTGTTACTCTGCAGTCACACTCACACTGCAGTCACTCGGCAGTCACTCTGCAGTCACACTCACGCTGCAGTCACTCTGCAGTCACACTCACTCTGCAGTCATTCTGCACTCGCACTCACTCTGCACTCACTCTGTACCTGCACTCACTCTGCACTCACTTTGCACCTCCACTCACTCTCCACTCACTCTCCAATCACACTCACTCTGCAGTCACTATGCAGTCACACTCACTGCAGTCACTCTGCAGTCACACTCACTCTGCAGTCATTCTGCACTTGCACTCACTCTGCACTCACTCTACACCTGCACTCACTCTGCACTCACTCTGCACCTGCACTCACTCTACACACACTCTGCACTCACACTTATTCTGCACTCACTCTGCACTCACATTCAGTCTGCACTCACTCTGCACCTGCACTCACTGTGCACTGACTCTGCATCTGCAATCACTCTGCACTCACTCTGCATTCACTCTGTACTCTGCACTCACTCTTTCTGCACTCACACTGCACTCACTCTGCACCTGCACCCACTGTGCACTGACTCTGCATCTGCACTCACTCTGTACTCTGCACTCACTCTTTCTGTACTCACTCTACACTTACTCACTCTGCACTCACTCTCACTCTGCACTCACTCTCACTGTACACTAATCCCACATACTGCTTACTCTGCACACTCACACACTATACGTAAAATATGTGTTTGTAACTTTGATTTACAGTCTGTGAAAAAAAACACTTTTTGCAAGTAAAAGTTGTTTATTGATATTCGAAAAGGAAAACGTTTTCATTGACACAGTTGTAGGTAAGATCAGACATTATTAAATGTATCTATTGAAATATTGCAACTGTATGACTGTGCACCTGCACTCACCCTGCACTCACTCTGCAACTGCACTCACTCTGCCCCTGCACTCACTCTGCACTCACTATGCACTCAGCACTCACTCTGCACTCACTGTCACTCTGCACTCATTTTGCACGCACTCCGCACTCACTCATACTCTGCACTCACTCACTCTCACTCTGCAGTCATTCTGCACTCACTCTGCACTCTACTGCACTCTACTGCACACTGCACTCTACTGTACACTGCACACTGCACCCTGCTGCACTCTGCACTCTGCTGCACTCTACTGCACACTGCACTCTACTGCACGCTGCTGCACTCTGCTGCACTCTGCACTCTATTGCACACTGCACTCTGCTGCACTCTGCTGCACTCTGCTGCACTCTGCTGCACTCTGCACTCTACTGCACTTTACTGCACTCTACTGCACCCTACTGCACTCTACTGCATTCTACTGCACTCTGAACTCTACTGCACTCTGCACTCTAATGCACACTGCACTCTGCACTCAACTGCACTCAACTACACTCAACTGCACTCTACTGCACTCTGCACTCTACTGCACGCTGCACTCTACTGCATGCTGCACGCTGCACTCTACTGCACTCTACTGCACTCTGCACTCTACTGCACGCTGCATGCTGCACTCTACTGCACTCTGCACTCTACTGCATGCCGCAATCTACTGCACGCCGCAATCTACTGCACGCCGCAATCTACTGCACGCCGCACTCTACTGCACGCTGCACTCTAATGCACGCTGCACTCTACTGCACGCTGCACTCTACTGCACTCTGCGATGGACAGCGGCAGGCGCGATACTTACATTAGATCTCCAGTGGGGGAGGAAAGGAGCTGCAGTCTGAAGAGGACTGGCAGGCTGGTAAGAATATCTAGGACTGGACCGCAGCATCATGCTCACAAGCTTGGATTTCTGTACTTTAGAAAGTTACTGTGCTTCAGCCTTTGTGGCACTGAGCACCAGAGGCTCATAGTACTGGTGCTGCACACATGTGTTACAACAGTGAAATGTGCTGCGAAATCTAAGTTGGCCCTGTCTATATTCGAATATTACCCCTGCAGGTTACTCAGATCTCTGTAGCAGGCACTTGACCCACCGAGTTGTCCGACTTCTATTGTAGCATGCTGGTACCCTTTCCCAGGCTCCTGATAAACTCACAAAGCTCCACCTTGAGGGATGATTTAAATTGTGGGATTATGAAATGTCCTTACAAGAGCACTGAATGCAAATAGGAATGCAAAGACAGGGCCACCGCAGGCACGTACTTACATGTGGGTGGCACCGTGGCAGCGCACATCCTTCCCTGCCCTGAGACGTCAGCTAAGTGAGCCCGGGTTCCTACGGAATGAACTCCCAGGCCGAGACATGTAAAGTAGCCAATACTGGGCGCGGGAGACTTACATCTGGGATGGGGGAGCTGTGGGGGTGTTGGAGGGGGGCGCTAGCGGCAGCTGCCAACGTACCGACCCAGTTCCATATATGCTGCTTAACACGGGTATACGCTTGCTTCTAAGCGCTCCCACCTTTGCCAGAGATCGGGGACAAAGGAGGGGTGGGCGATGTGTCCAGGATCACACAGTTTGAACCCGTGATGATCAATACAAGCGTTTTGGGGCACAAGGCTATGGCGAGGTGTGAAGGGAGCACTGATACAAATGTTGCATGGTTGTACATACATCAACAAATGTACTATTGCCACCTGAGTTGAAAAGTGCTGTGCTGCTTACTCTCTCCGATAACACCCTCAAATAAGTATAGAATGTAGCTGACCTGATTAAAGCAGGACCAGGTGCTGACCATCCGATTTCATAATCATCTGTAAGAAATATGGTGCTCCTGTCATTTCCAAACTTACATCCACATTAGTGTGTGTCTTAAAAAAAAACGTGTCTTACTTGACATACCTTGTGATAGCGAAAAAAAAATAATCCAATGGTCTGGAAAATAAACAGTCCTTCACACGCTCGTGAGAAATAGTGCCTTTAAAAAAACAACAACATATATTCATGAATTGCCGTGAATAATTCGTAAGCCTGGACCATTAATTTTGCCAATACCTTATAAATGCCTCATGAACGTACCTCAGCGAATCTGTATTAAAGCGGTGATCGCATCTTGCAAAAAAAGGAAGCTGCGCGCTGAGCGCTGCAGAATTGTGAACGCGCCCGGCCATCTCAGTGGGTGGCACGGAGCGGTGGGCAGGTCTGCACGTTCCAGGGGCTCGTATGAAGCATCTCCCTGCAAAGCATGGCGCGGTGGCCTCGTCCGGGCGGTGCATGCGTGCACAGCGGGAGGCAAAGGGTGCGCCGGGATTCAATGCATCCGAGCGGGAGCATCAGTAATTACACAGCAAGCGACCCCCCCCCCCCTCCGCCAGATTACACAAAAACAGACCAGTCATAGTTTCCAACCACAAGTGTGCCAAGCTGCGGCGGGGCCCCGGGCTTCCAGGACCGGATTCAAACCGCGGCTGCAGGCGGGGAACAATGCAAACTACTTCCCATGTACTCTTTGCAACTGGGCGATTGTGCGTTCACGCACGGCCCCACTCGCTTCCTTTTTGTTATTTTACTTAATAACTGCGGTGCAGTGTGTGTCTTAAAAAAAACCGTGTCTTACTTGACATACCTTGTGATAGCGAAAAAAAAATAATCCAATGGTCTGGAAAATAAACAGTCCTTCACACGCTCGTGAGAAATCGTGCCTTTAAAAAAACAACAACATATATTCATGAATTGCCGTGAATAATTCGTAAGCCTGGACCATTAATTTTGCCAATACCTTATAAATGCCTCATGAACGTACCTCAGCGAATCTGTATTAAAGCGGTGATCGCATCTTGCAAAACAAGGAAGCTGCGCGCTGCAGATTTGTGAACGCGCCCGGCCATCTGTATTCACTAACGGAGGCACCCTGACAGCTCCTAATTATAATTAATGTACTTCTTTGCGCGAGCACGCACGAAATATGCCTCAAAATGGCGGAACAAAACTACATTTACCCTATCACTTCAAGCCTATTAAAAAGAAAACACAAGGAAGACGAATCACTGACCAGATGACAGAAAACGCTAAGGAATGTCTGGAATTTCTCTCTCCAAGGCCCTCTTCTTCTTTTTTTTCTCCTTTAACATTAGTTCTCAAACTCCTCCCAGTTTCACTGGGAAGGAGTCCGAGCCCTAAAAAGGATTCATTAAATGATTTTATAACAACCAAGGAGAAACGAAACTCAAAACAACCCTCAGGTTGGGCCTACAATGCAGACAACTTAAACTAGGCTACTGTCAGGAACCAAGACAAGACCATTGGAGTTGATGATGAACCCAACGCCCGCCCACTAGTCCACCACCCAAAGAACTTAACTCTTCAAGGCAGTGCACCAGAAGGGGGGAAAGGGGAAGTGGAGAAACAAGAGAGACAGCCTGGAGTGGATTGAAGATGTTGCGCACACGCTTGGTCCAGCTGAGTAGGTACTGTTAGGATGCTGTGCCTACAGTGGAGATATAAGCCTCATAAACATGCATGCATATACAATTTTACATTACACAAATTTTGTTTATTACACGCTTTGTACCAAAAATATCCAGAATATTGCATATATCTATGTGGTGTGTTAAGTAGTTGAATTTCTGCAACTGAAAGATGAGACAATGCTTAGAACCTGTTTCTGTATCGTTTCTTATTCAGTTATTATTATTTTTTCTTCTTTGGAATTTAGCTCTTCTACTTATACCGGCTCAGGAAACCTATATCCAGTTATCTTCTATTGGTACTAAGGGGCTCATTACGAGCGGCGGGTGCGGCTTCAAGCTGCACCCGCCGCAATGGTAAAAATGCATACATTGCATTTGTATGAAGAAAGCGGCTGGCACTGTGCGGTGCCTGCCGATTTCTGCATACAAATACAGGGGGGTACCATAGGTACCCCCCATGTGCACCCCCCCCCCCTTCACCCAGGGGGCCCGCAACGGGCCCCCGCAGTGAAGTCCCACATGCTTTTCCACGGCGGAAAACCTGGCGCGGAAAAGCATTTTTTTGGACACATCCTAATATGGCTGGCGGTGTCTGAGAGACACCGCCACCATATTAGAGCTTTTCCGCCGTGGTTGTAAGCCGACCGCGGCGGAAAAGCGGCGGACTTCAACCAGGACCCACCAGCCATCCTAATGTGGCGGTGGGTCTTTGGTGGGTCCGCAGCGGTTTTCCCGCATCCTCCGGGCCGGCGGAGGCTTCCGCTGGCCCGGAGGATGTGGGAAAACCGCGATCGTAATGAGCCCTAAATTAGGAGACTAATAATTCTTAGTTCCTGCTCTGACCTTAATATCGTTTTAACTCTACCTCAGAAGACTTTTAGAGGATATTAAAATGGGAAAGAAAAAAACACTGTTGGCAGTTTGTTGGTGCAAAAGACACCTCTCACCACCACAACTTCTGGAGCTAATTTACAAGATGTGGTCCAGCTTGAATGCGTTCTTGGAGCTTCTGTCTTCTTGTCAGCCAGAGTCGCGTAAGATCCCATGTTGCGCATGCGTTCAGGAAATTACCAACGAAATGCAATGTAGCAACCCGAAAAGAAGATGCAACTCGCGTCTTCTCTACAAATACTAAGTCATGAAACTCAAAAAGACATTTACACCAAACAACCGGAATGCGAGCTCACGAAGACATCTTGCTTCGTCACGCAGACGGTTGAAGTGCGCAGTTCCTATATGGAAGGGGCGCATTAAGCACCTGGACAGGCGCGAGACCAAAAGGTCTAGACTGCTAATTTCAATCACAACAGGCATCTGCGGCTGCCATGTTCGATGTTTGGATGGTTAAAATACACCGTTTTAAAAAGAGTTTTGTAACCTTTAATTTGTTTTTCTTATGTTGTCTCTTCCTGTTAGTTTTTAAACGAGTGTTTCATTGTCCTTAGCCCACTTCGATCTTGGAGTTGTCTGGTAGATCGTTACAACTACACACAGTTACAATATATGAATATAATTTCATCCTGCACATTATACATACAGGAATAATAAACTTCTCTAATACATACAAAGTCCTACGTAAATATGCATACTACATTACAAATAACCCTGTGACTTGAATAAATGCATTGTATTAATCATGTAACACTGCAAACGACAAAAATATATGTCAGTGCATTTGAACCATGAATATAATGCACCCATACAATTTAGAGTGCTGTAAGCGCACTATCAATATCTACATTTTTTAAACTTAAATATCTCTGAAACTACTGAACAGATTTACACTAAATCATAAAAAGCACACTTTCTGGACCAACATCTAGCTTTCTGCCAGTTTGGTGTAATTCTGTTCAGCAGCTCGGGCTGTAGTCGTGTTCACAAAATGAAAAATCCCCATAGACATAAACATGGGACCCCTCTGTTTTCTCGGCCCCCAGTTGACGGATCGCCCCTGAAGCTTTCAGCTCAACAGCTGAACCAAAAAGGGGAAATTTTTAGGATTCGTCAAGTGGTGCAAAAATTAATTGGCAATACAAAAAATGCTTTTCCTATTGAAAGTTTGGTTCTAACTGTAAAAACCTACTGGCGACTGAGAGAGAGAGGAAGGCTATAAATAGGGTGGTTTATGCCAGTCCTCTCTGTCCAGTGGTCTGTTGTTGTATCGTTCCTATATCTCTTCCACTCACTACAGCAGCTAGCTTGAGGCAGTAGGCAACTCACTGTAGTCATTGGATAGCTTCGCTTGTGAGTATGAGTGACAGGATTCTTCTCTTTTACAAATAGTACTTCCGCATAAAAAGTAGTTCTGTTTTTGAGACCCCCAACACATTTTTGCTTTCATCAATATTTGTAGAAATTAATGAGGGCCTGGCAGCGCCCCCAACAAGAAAATATTACAAAAACTAGCACAACACAAAATAAACATTGGCAAAGACAAAACGCTGGCAGCCCATGCCCGACCTATTGCCTGTGCCAATATTATTTCCCTCATGTTTGCTCACAAACTAACACTTCTAATTGGTTACTACTATCAAAGAGAGTGTCTTCCACTTTCAGTGGATACATGAATACCATTCTGGTTATCTTCCTGTGGTCTCACCTGACGCCACCCTCACCCTTCCTCTCTTCACGTGCTCTACGACACTGGTTGTTTAGGTAACATATTCAAGAGTAGCGCTCTCGTGATGCATTAGCACTGCATTGTATACAACAACAATAGGCTAACCACAGACTCCTGGGTAAAATCAATACTGCGGTTTACCTTGGGCGGAGATTGAGCAACAGATCTATTGGGCATTTTTCATGAGTCACGTTTTAGATGACGGGTCACTTGGATCACTTCACTTCATCCCCGCTTGTTTTGGATAAATGCCTTCTTGTCCCACTCAGAAATGACAGTGTTCACTGGTCTTCCCTTGTGACTGACGCTATCTGCGCCCTTTAAGAAGCAGAAAGGATCTGGTATATTGCACCTATGAAGGAGCTGTAGGAGGAAATGTTTGAGAAAAAGGGGGCTTTCTTGCTACCGCACCAGAAGAGCTGTGACGAGAGAGGGCGACCGAGCAGCAACAAATCACGACGCCAAGGACCCAAGGATTTGCATGC
Organism: Lissotriton helveticus; assembly: GCF_964261635.1. Lineage (NCBI taxonomy): Eukaryota > Metazoa > Chordata > Amphibia > Caudata > Salamandridae > Lissotriton > Lissotriton helveticus. Next base: position 1,176,970,225 of record NC_136059.1, read on the forward strand.
TTGAAACTAGTACACTGCAACCTGTCCCAGCAGGAACTACAACATGAGCCTCACCCTTCTCCAGTTACTGGTGATCTGTGCACTCCTGTCCGTGGGTAAGAAGACGGCCCTTTCCAACTTTTTCTTTTGTTTTGTTGCTCGGCTGTCTGGATTCAGCCACGATGGCTTTACCTTTTTATTTGGAGCTAAATCCCTCCAGTGCTACAAGTTCTCTCTGGGCAAGTACCGATTCGTTCAGGAGTCTTCCATGTTCAACACCACACTAATACCACCTGTGAATCGGTGCATTATCTATTACATTCTATCTCCAATTCATTTGACGGTTTGTTTTGATGGAACCTTTTTTTACAGTTTGATATAGCGCAAAGTTGGCTCAAAGGCATGAGAGCGCTCTGCACGAACACCAGATGAAACTACACAAAGTCAGATCTTTATTTTAGGCACAGAGGGATTAAATGATCTGCCCAGAATCACAGGATGTTGAGCCGACGCCGGGACTATTTTGATAAAATAATATGTTAGCCCACTATTATATTTGCTTATTTACACTCTGTATCTTATTTGGTTCACCATATGGAAATATAAAACTCATTATAGTCGTGAAAACAGTGCACTGGAAGAGTTTAATGTGATTTAACAGTGGCATGATTGGTTTTTAGAACGTAACTAATAAGGAGATGATGAATTACAAAGTTGAATTTACTTAAATAACTAATAGAGTGAATTATTTTTTGCGTGAGAAACCATAGATAGCAGTGTGCGAAGGGCTTCTCTGCAGCTGTAGCAGGTGACTTTCTTATTAAGTCGCTAGTATTCAGTACCCGAAACGGCAGGCAGACAACTTATCTGAAAGCCCTATAGGTAGACGTGCTATTTTTAATTTTGTATGTGCCCCGACATTCCTTACCGTTGTGTAAAAAGTTGATTGTAAGGATTAGCAGGGTCCTAGGGAAGGGGTGTTCAGTGTCCTCCTTGTCTGGGGTTATTGGGAGATGAGCAGGTGACAGCAGATGACATTGCATCATCACGCAACAGCCGTCCTAGTGAACAATTAGCATAAGGACTGGGAGTCCACAAAAAAGACATGGGGCCTCATTTATGAGGCCTTGCGTGAGTTTTGCGCTTCCGATGCGTCACTTTTTGTGACGCATCGGCGGCGTAAAACATGCCTCCTGATGCGCACTATTTACAAAGTGACGCATCTAAGCAGATTGTAAACCCCTGCGCTACATTATACCTGCGTCAGGTATAATGTATGCAGAGGGGGCGTTCACCCGCAAAAAGCCTCGTAGAAGTGACGCAGTGAAATCTACGAGATTTCACTGCGTCACTTTTAGGACGCTGTTGCGTCAAAATCTTGCGCCTGCCTCACAGCAGGCGTAAGACTGACGCAAGCCCTTTCACATGGGGCTTTCCCCATGTGAAAGGAAGCATTGCTGGAGTTGCTTCACTTTTGTGACACACTCCAGCAATGCGTCACTTTTGCGCCTACAGATACGTCAGAAATACTGACGTATCTGTAACTCCTTGCGACATGATGCATCATATTATAAATATGACGCATCAATCATGTCGCAGGGAGAGCGCAGTGACAAGTGACGCATCGCTGTTTTCAAGCAGCGATGCGTCACATTTCATAAATGAGGCCCATTGAGAGGGCTGTGCTACTAGATTAATATTGTTGGGCAATAGAATGAGGGCCCCATTCATGAGGTTTTGGAGCAGGGCAGCGCCACAGGGAACCTTGCTACGCTGCCCTATGTCAATTGAAAAGGGTAGGAATGCACTGTATCTAGGAGATTGGGCAAATTCCTGTCCTTTTTCACCGCTCCGACACACAATGGGCTGCCATGCGCCAACGCAGGCACCCTTGCACCAAGGTGCAAGGATACCCGCGTTACGGGGCTGATTGATTTTGTGCAGGAAGCTGCACAAAATAAATCAATTCAGGTGATCTCCTCGTTCCATGTGTGCTGCATTCATATAGAAAAAGGAAAAATGAAAACAATTCCCCTCGTTGCGCCACCCTAACGCCACCCCTGGGGTGGTGTTAGATTCTGAGGCATTCCCAGGTTTAAGAATGCTCATAAATCTTGAAATGCTTCAGATTCCAGGGCCTCATTTATGAGACCCTTTGGGTACTTTTGTGCCACTGGAATATAATTTTTTAGACATTCCGATGCCACGGCATATTTACAAGGGAACACCCTGAGCAACGCCCATGGAACGCCCCTTTCACAGAGTGTTCTGTGTAAAAAGGGCACATATTTACTAGGTCATGAAAAGTTACATAAAGTGGCTTCACATGGCCTTGTAAATTTTCAGCGGAACCGGAACGTCAAAAAAGTGACGTTCCGGTGGCGCAAATTTGCCCAAGGGACCTCATAATTGAGGCCCTGAATTTGGTGCAAGAGAAACCAGATTGCCAATAAGAATGCAAGACAAACTGGTGGGACTGGTGCTGGTAGTGAAAAGCAACAAGAAAGCGTGACTTCAGTTAACCCTAAAGTGGCATATTAAATTGCAAGTAAACTGTTCTAGTGATTTGGGTTTCCGTATTAGCAGAGGCCTCCCAATATACTTACATGCCAGTAAGATTTTTCAAAATTGGGAGGTAGAACAAACACTTTAAAACTGCAAAGACGAAGCTGATGCGAATAATGATTTATCTTGTTTATAGGTCCTACTCGATTTTTCCAAAACTTACCAGAGTTTGGTGTGCCACATCCATCTTGCATTTTTTAATAGCTCATGAAACAATGGAGGATTTATTTAAAAAAAGGGAGATGGTAAGGTTCCTGCTGTCAATGTAGAAAAAGGCCAGTACAGCGGCGCCAGTCTTACTTTCACCATACCCTGTTATTCCTACAATGTGCTTTATGTGCCTTAGGTATAATGACTTACAGCAAACAAATGATGGACGGAATGCTGACAATGCAAACATTCTCCCCCAGTCAAAAGATCTGGGTTAAATCCATCGTTCCTTGCCCACTACGTCACCCCAGTTTGGACCCAGCCACATGCAAATCAGCCTTGACCCTGTGCCTCATGGGAATAGTCCATACCGAACTGCCAGGCCAGGTCCTCCCTGGACCGGAAACAAGCATCCTGGGACCGGTTTCAGGGTTTGTCACCCTTCTTCAGCCAGGCTAGCTTGAATCCAGTGGCACAGTGAGCAAGGGACCCACGTCTGGGCACCCTCTGTAAGATAATTACTGGGACTTACAACCCACCTACCCTCCTCCCGCTATTTGAGTTACTGAATTTTTTGATTAATTTGTGCGGATGTTATGAATCCAAATTTTCTGAGTGAAATGATTTCCACAATTACAAACGAAATATGATTTTTGGTATTTTTGGAAAGCATAGCAATTACAAAATTGTAAATAAACCCCCTTAAATTCAAAATGTATCTAGTAAGCTTGCAATTAGGTAAAGAGAGGGTCAGAAAGTGAATTACCTATTTGCTTTTCCCTCTAAATAAGGCCAACGTTTAATGGGTGGTATCCAGAAGAGATCACAGGCCGCATTGTTTGATGGGAGTGCCTCAAATTTACATTGGGGCAAAACCCACATAGAGTGATAATGGAGGGCTACAGCAGGCGTACCAGAAATGGTCTGCACTTGCCTGCCCTGGAGCAACACTATACACACTAAATTATACTCACTTTGCAGGCCCCCTATGTATTTAAAACTGTTTTGTCTTTAATCTACTCTTCTTTGACAGCTAAAGCCCAAGTTGGACTAGATTCTTTAAAGAAAAAACCTGGGGCCTCATTTATGAGAAATGACGCATTGCTGCGTGAAAGCAGCGATGTGTCACTTCTCAGTGCGCACTCCTTGCGACATACCTGATGCATCATATTTAATGTATGACGCATCATGTCGCAAGGAGTTACAGATACGTCAGTATTTCTGACGTATCTGTAAGCGCAAAAGTGACGCATTGCTTGAGTGTGTCACAAAAGTGACGCAACTCCAGCAATGCTTCCTTTCACATGGGGCAAGTCCCATGTGAAAGGGTTTGCGTCATTCTTACGCCTGCTGTGAGGCAGGTGCAAGATTTTGACGCAACAGTGTCCTAGAAGTGACGCAGTGAAATCTCATAGATTTCACTGCGTCACTTCTACGAAGCTTTTTGCGGGGAAACGCCCCCCTGCATACATTATACCTGACGCAGGTATAATGTAGCGGAGGGGTTTACAAAGTGACGCATCTGCTTAGATGCGTCACTTTGTAAATAGAGCGCAACAGAAGGCATGTTTTACGCCGCCGATGCGTCACAAAAAGTGATGCATCGGAAGCGCAAAACTGACGCAAGGCCTCATAAATGAGGCCCCTGGTGTATGCATTCTCAACATTTTTAATAAACACTCAAAGAAGTTAATAGTCTGAGGGCCCACACTCAAATGTGCAGGAAATGAAAACTTACAGCTTTTGTATGGGTCCTGATGATCTTTAATGGCATGGTTAACATTTAACGCAAGTGTGAGAAACAAAAGTATTACACAGATAGAAGGCAATACATTGTGATGTAACTGTATACATTGAGAATGTTTTAGCAGTGTAAATGGTCTCTTTGGTGCTGATGTGAAAGTAACATTAAATTAATGGGATTTAGTGATGTATTGGTTGATTGATGATTCTTCTAGAAAATTTAAATAATGATTTATTCATTTATATCACAAAAATTGTACGTAGCAAGCAATCAGTCATGAAGTATTTCTGTAACACAATGTTTCAGTGGCAACATTGACAAAAAGATTGATGTGTGTTTCATGCCTTTGAAAGCGACATTTCGGTGTTCGTACTATTGGTCATTATAGATGACTGCAGTCATTACCATTGCTTTAAAGCCACTGAGCAGCCCAGCAATTACCGTTTCCTTCAAAGCACTCATCTTTTTTTTATTAAATTTTGCGGAATAATGTCTCTTCCTTATTCAAATCATTGATGTAACAATTAACATGCAGAATGCACTGGAAAAAAAAACAGCTTTTTCTGGTATTTACCAATGTTAAAAATAATTTTCTCATAGTGAAACCTTTTTTGAAAAAAAAAAATTTAGATTATATGTGGGTCACCTTAGAGGTATGACCTGCTTGAGATTTGGCCATCGTAAAGGAAGCAATTTTGGAAGGCCTATGCAAGAATCAAGTCTATCCTTCTTCATTTCGGGATTTTTACAGTTCAAATTTACATGGGACTTTAAGTAATGGCTTCGTTTAACATCAGTTTTCACTAGTCTGTCCTTTACTACTTTGTTTAAAAACAAGCACTGGCAAAGCCAATAGGCCCCACTTTAATTTGCTAAACGGTGCAAACAGCATTTGATCATAGCTTTGTTTGCATTGGTTATCGCCTTAAAGTCAGATGTATTTTTGCCAATTCTTGTACTCGGGCCCCATTCGGAGAGCAACGGGGCAAGAAGGAGCTACTGGGCTTTAGATGTGGAGGCTGGACTTGTTTGCCTCTGATGTCCAGAGGTTCGTCCTACTATAGCTCTGCAAACTGGGATAAATACAACCCCTTCAGCACTTGAATATCAGTGGTAGTGATGGCGATCAGTAATAGGCTTCTCAGGAATCTAGACCTATCCAGCAGTCCAATAACTGAATGGCCAACTCGGTGCTTTAGTTACATAAAAAAAGTACTTTAATACACACAAACTGAAAATGAAAATGGAATACCACGCACCTACAAAATTGTACTGGCGCTTGGGATACTATGCCTTGTCTAAAGCCCTCGCTTTCTCTCTTCTTCCCAGGCGTGCCTCCTTTCATATCTCTCGGAGGTCCCCTGGTAGCACATAAAGTCACCATGTGAAATAAATCAAGGCTTCGGTGTACATACACCACTTTGTTTGCAAATGTGCTCAGTTCAATGCAGTTACCTTTTAACATGTCTCATGACAAGCTCATCCCATATACATTTCTGCTGCTAGCAGGAAACTGGCAACATGCATTTCAGATCCCTCCCACATCTGCAGCAGATGTGGCCTTTGCTTCAGGTCACTTGACAATGGACAGCAGGCCACAATGCTCAGGTACAGAGCACACTTCTCATAAGCAGTAGCAGTGATGCCACAGGCACACTCTCGGTTTTGTGGCGACGACCACCAGGGACACAGTTCTTCCTTCCATACAGTGATGTCCACCTTGGGCATAACTCTTGGCTCTCAGTGGCAATTTCTATAATGGGTATAGCTCTGGTCTTCGGTGGCAACATCCACCATGCAGGCAACTCTTGATAATAGCGCAGAGTACCGGAGCGATCAGTTTTTTTGCACAAAGGCAGGGACAGCCATGGATCTGCGGTTCCCGCTCAGAACTGCACTCCAGATGACACTGCTTCTAAGCTCCCACATCACTCTCTAAAACCTTTCTCGGCCTCATAGAACCACAGCACTGGAATCTGGCTGTTCCTGGCACTCCGGGGACAGACAAACATCCTCCTGGGATGGTCGACCTCTACCCTATCTCAACAGGCTTCCAGACAGTTCAGGTCATAGGTATATCTCTTTAGCAAGTCGGGACTCCAGGTGATGCACCCTCATCTCTGGGAACCTGTCTGTATTGTAGGCGGAAGCTCTGGCTGCATCACAGTACTCAGAATACTCAGTGGTGCACTTGCTTTCTTGGTTGAAACGAGCTTAGACCTTGATGAACAAATGGACCAGTGACTCCTGTTGTTACACAGGCCAAATAGACAGGCTATGCTGACTCTCTATCTATACTTTGAGAATTGGTTTGCAGGTGGTTCTTCATTACAGTGTCTTCTCCAGGCTATTTCCAGACATGGCATTTGTAGACAGTGATGCGTCTCACAGCAGAGGACTCTCCAGCCTGATATACCATCAACAAAGGCACAAGAGGTGTGAGCTTTCTTAATTAATGTCACACTGACAGTGAATAGGAAAGAGGTAGGCCTCAGTTAAAGGATCCCTCTCACTCTGAACAACAGAGACTGCATTGCCACCGTTGACCCCCAATATTTACCACATGGCAAAACTACAGGAAGAATAATCTGCAGCTCCTCTCAGCAAAATATATATTTTAATTTCTAAAGAAGCCTTGTGTTGTGATCTACCATAAGTAGCCCAGTTGCATCTTGGTAGTTTCTTTATTAGATCTTGGTTCCTGGTTAGCATCCATGTAAAGCAGCGCCACCACGAGCAGCCCGTCTGCTGCTCAGCCCATCTTCAACTGTCACTCCTCACCACACAGGCACCCAAACATTCCAATCATCTGCATCCCACCAACATGCCACTCAAAACACTTACACTGGCTGAGCAGCTAGGAGCCAAGTAACACAGGAGAAACATTAATACATTGAAAGGATGTAGTATTTTTTTTATTTCAGTCTCTGTTTAAACGGGGGCGGATATGTTATATCCTCTTCAGTAAGACCACTTGTCACGCATGAGGCTGTATCCCATCCTCGTCGCCAAAATTATGTTGTGATGTACCAGACGTGTCCACGTTGTATCTTGGTAATTTCTTTATTAGATCTTGGTTACAGGTTAGCATCCATGTAAAGCAGCTCCACCAGGAGCAGCCTTCCTGCTGCTCAGCCCATCTTCAACTGTCACTCCTCACCAAACAAGCACCCAAACATTCCAATCATCTCCATCCCAAAAACATTTCACACAGAATAAACTCACATGGCTCAGCAGCTAGGAGCCAAGTGACATAGGAGAAACATTAATACATAGGCAGTATATAACACCTTGTCTCCTCTGTCCCCATTTCATTTGACAGTTTCAGGTCTCCTCCGGTCACCTTTAGGAATCTCAGCATTACACTTCCACTGTCAGGGAAAATAACCTCACTTCTCTCTTGTGCACAAGAACAGGGCATGGGCTTCCAAAATGAAAACCAAAGGCCACATTGCTCATTTCTCTTTGTATTGTAATTGTATTTATGTAGCACTTACAACACTTGATGAGGTGCTGAAGTGCATCCGGCAAGTAGCACATTACTCGAGAATCCAAGGTTAGGGACTGATACAATCGTTATTCATTATTGGGATTAGTCGTGTGCTCTTAAAGAAACCATTCCTTGCACTTACTCAAGTTGCTCTGTTATAGATTAAATTAACATGAGTTAGGAATGATAATTAGTGGGGGTTTGTGAGTTCATGCAAATGACTGGCAGGATAAATAGATAGAAGACATTGGGTATTGTTAAGTTGCAGGAGCTGTGCTCTCTGAAAAGTGGTGTGGGTAAGTTGGAGAATTTAAAAGATACAGCTTAGGGTAGATACCTATAACTGAGGATAGGCTAAAAGAGAGGAGACATTCAGAAGATGTAAGTTAAGGAGAGGGTCACTCAAGAGAAAAAAGGAGGTAACACTCCAAGGTTTCAGGTGCAGGTCAATTTTTCATGCAGAGTTTTTGGCTTATAGTTGGAGGAGGTGTTTTGAGATATCTTTAAATTTGAGGCTCACTCAAACGCATGATGCATGGACAGTCCCTCACAGATAGATCAAATACATAAACAGACACTTGAGGATGTTAGTGCTAGAACATGGGATAGCACAAAGAAGTAAAGGTTTACACAAGTATGCCAGTATAACTTCACTATAGTGACACAGATCAAAATGGTTGGTCACAGCTATAGATTCACAAAACACAGTATGCTATCAGCACAGTTCCACATGTGAGTCAATGCTTGGTGCACCCCTTTAGGCCACAGGGCAGGTCAAGAAACTCACTCATCTCAAGGGGCAGGCCTAGGCCTCTGCCCGCACCCTAGATTAGTGTGACTGGGGCCAAAATAAAAAAAACAGGATACCAGATACTCTCAGTTGAGCACTCGTGGTAGGTGAACACAGTTGTACACCATGTGGTGAAAATACATCCCAACACTTGTTATTCTGTCCCATGTACCTGTTATTGAAACTGCCAACAAGCAAAATACATACACCCCCTTCAAGTGTGACGCACAACACATTTTCATACTCATTCCACCAAAGAATTTGGCTTTTCAATGCTTGCTAACTAACAATCCTGCACACCAAACCATTTCATGTAATCATGTATCGTTTCAAATTAAATTGACACATTCTTTTTAACAAACAACCACAAGAAGGAGAAATAAGAAGAAAAGATTGTAACAGCATCATAAAAGTGAAACAGGCTATTTTTTTTAAAGCAACCCGTCCCTTGCTGTAAACATCAGATGCCATACAATCCAGTTTAAATAAACGTTGGAAAGACAACACAGGTCATAAGGGAATGAGGTATAGGAAAAGGGGTGTTAGCAGCATCAATGCTGTTCGATGGGAGAGGCTGACAAAAGCTACATCAAATAGCAACATTTTACTATCATATTGCACTCCGTCCCTTGTGTTAATACAAAGGAGTGAGCCTTCTGTTCTGCCCAGCTTTGTGTGAGGCATTGATTCTCACATGTGCTTTGTTTGAGATTGCTTTCATTAACTTCACTAGAAGGATTGAAGGTGCAAAGTGACATTCGTATTCACCGTCATAGAGATCACACACATGGGAGATGTGTGTGAGACAGTAGTAAAATACAATATCGCCCATGATAACTCATAAACAACACCACAGGGAGTGGGTCTTGCCACAGCAGGATACAACATGCAGGAGTAGTGATGGTATGGATAGTGCAGGGCCTGAAGAGATCTGTGACTACAAGAGGGCAGAGAGTCAGGTGAGGGAAGCTGTTAGGGGAGCAATGTGCAGTGGAAGAGAGAAAGGTCCAATAGTGGTTGATGGAAGGACAGTTTAACTGAAGTGCAGGAGAAGAAAGCATGTGGAAAAGGTCAAAACGGTGGCAGAGAATGTTTTGACAGAAGTGTAGATAGTGGATGTAAATAAGGGACCTATGGGAAGAGAAAGCAGAGGCATGTAATGGTTAGCAATGTGAAACACTAAAACACACATTCTAAGAAAACCAGTCTACAATTGTGCACAGTCGCTGGTTCTGTTTAAAGAGTAGAAGAGAGTTATCACACCAGGACTCTTGTAAACTACTAAACTGCATGCAGAATATCCAAATCTAAGGGGATAAGGCTGATGGTCATGTGAAGTCTTGAAGGCAAATTGGTTGCTCTTCTCCATATGGGAAACAACAATCCCTATGATGGTGAATCCTGTCATGAAGCAAGTCTGTAACTCTTACATCTTTAGATATCCTTTGTTAGTTCTTTTAAATGTATGACTTGTATCTTACAACAAGGTCTACTCAGCAGGGCTGACTCCCCATTATGAAGATACTTAGGCATCTGTCTAGGGTAACACACAATCTGAGGTACCACACACACTTGTGGCTGCATTGTAAGTGTTTTTCATGTTTAATTCTCTTGAAGTGCAGGTGTGACTATTTCCTACCTATCCTATTACTCTAAAAAGCACAGTCCTGTACATGTTCTTACATCATGTGTTTTTGAGTATCAGTAAAGTGTGGGGGTAACAAAGGCTTTGGATGAAAGGAGGAGACAGCAAAGTATCATTATACACTCAACATGGCCATCATAGTGTCAGGCTCAAATGTGACTGATGTCTTGAAAGACTAAAAAGTAGAGCTGTGATCTTGCAAGACACTAATTGGCAATTTTATTGCTCGTCCTTATTAATCCTGTACAGCTGCTATAGAATAGTCAGACTTGTACTTAAGCCTTTACAAATACATAAGCAAGCAAAGATCCTATATAATGTGCTTTACCTACATGCAGCCCACCTCCTAAGTATTCTACTTCTTTTGTGAGTCTGTTTACAACTGTTAGTGATGACCCCTAGAAGACCACTACCACCAAACTCAAAAGAAGGACTAGGGATGTCTAATAATGATGCACTAAACATACCTTTGACAGACTGAGCATCACCTGGAACAGGTGATTAACTGGATGGATTCCAGCTGCCTCAAGTTAAACAGGGACAAAACAGAGGTAATGATGACTGGAAATAATCCAGCACTCTGGGACCAATTCCTTGGACTCTTGTACTGGGGGAGCAGCCCCCCAACCTGAAGTAGAGAGCCTTGTCTTTATCTTGAATAAAGACCTGACGATAGGCCCTCAAGCTAAGAAGGTTGCTGGCACCTCCTTTCGCCTTCTAAGGGCTCTTTGAAAAACACTCATATGGCTTCTGCTGGAATGTCATAGAACAGTAGTACAAGGGTTGATTCTCTCTCATCTTGACTACTGCAATTCAATCTAGCTGGTAAACCCTGGGTATGTTTTCAGAAAGCTGTAGGTTGCCCAGAATGATGCAGCCAGAGTACTGATGGGCTTGTCCAAAACACAATCTGCCCATTCAGCCTTGGTGCAACTTCATTGGTTACCAAAAAACAAGAGATTCCTTTTTAAGGCCCTCAGGATCACCCACAAGATAAATCACCCCCATGGCCTACATATCCTCCAAAAAATTGTCACTCCTTATATTGCCCTCAGAGATCTAATGACCTCTTTCTACTGACCATCCCTAGCACCAGTGAGCAAGAGGCGGGGCCGTTCTTTCGGCTACCTGGTCTCCAAACTTTGCAAAACCCCTCAGATCCATCTAAGGTCAGAAAATGGTCTAGTTAACTTTAGGAAACAGCTGGAGATGTAAGTTTTCACCCGAGCAGTGTAAATCCTCACATTTCTTCACTTTGTTCTGCCAGCACCTGTTACTGGGTGGCTGTGCACTTTATAAATATTTTTCTATAATAATAATAATTAATGGTGAATACACTAGTCTAATGAATGCCATAGAAATCTTCTTTTTAGGTAAGATAATATATGTAATGATGAGCACAGCTGCTGCCATTCAAAAATGGCTGCTACTTTGTTCTCCTACAAACAAGTTGCTCTACCACTTCAAGCCACTCTGTCCATGATATCTTAAAAGACAGCTTACCCTACTAAAATCACACAAGCCACATACAAATTCTGAATTATCATCTACAGAAGCATGTAAACACAATATAATTCTTTACAGTTCTTATTTTTTAATAAAATGATTTGTTTCTTTTATTTTGTATTCACTTTTTTCACAATAAAACAAATTATTTCTTTAAACAATAGCACCTAAAAGAGTGGATTTTCAAATACGCTGTTTCATTATCACATGGAATGTATTCCTTTTCAGAGGGAGGATCTTTTGGCATGACTTTCCATGTGAAGCCAGTTAGTCCCTGCCTTCTGCGGCTGTTTGAATAAAACAAAATTGCCTTGTGCTTTGAGATGGACATTATTAGGTCGATTCCGATCCGGTAAAATGCGCTCCGAATCGTCGTGCGGAGAGTTTTTTCCCCATACGAATCGTACCCGTAGACGTCCCGTACGTATGACGAAGTACGATCCGTACCAGGTGCCAAACTCCGTACGAGTCGTACAGGACTCCGTACGACTCAGATCTCCGTACGAGTTTCACTCGGAACCGGCTGTACGTGACATCACTATGGTTCGCGGCTGGTTTTTACGACCCAGCAAGTACGATCCGTGTCGGGTACGCGCCGTACGACCCTTTTCCTACGGGAGCCGAAAACAGTCGTAAACGCAGAGTTCGCACCGAAACAGGTACGAAACGCCCCCCCCGGGTACGGCACGTACCCCCCATGATCGCAGGGGTACGCGCTGTACCCCTGTGATCATGCGGGGTACGTGCCGTACACCCAGCGTACATGGGGTACGCACCGTACCCCATGTACGGTGGGTGTACGGCACGTACCCCATGTACGCTGGGTGTACGGCACGTACCCCGCATGATCACAGGGGTACGGCGCGTACCCCTGCGATCATGGGGGGTACGCGCCGTACGGTGTGTAGGTGATCGTGCGCTTTTCCGTACGAATCGACGTGTTCCGTACGAATCGCGCCCGGGTCGGACGATCGGGATCGGAATCGTCCGGTCGTACGGCGTCCGTACGAGTCGTACGGAAACAGCTCCGGATTCGAATCGTACAGACGGGGATTTTACCGGATCGGAATCGACCTTTATGTCTATGGGTGGACTAATAGACATAATACTTGCTCATACCATAGGAACATGACAGCGAGGAAGAATTAAACCTCTGCATTGATCCAAAATGTAAATGACATATTATTCAACTAATGACTGAAGGATGCTGACCGAATGCTCCTTTGTCAATATTTTTATCTTTCTTCATGTTCATGACACAAGGCCTTGGCTAATGCAATGCTTATAGTCAATTCATTTAATATTTGCTATAGAATGATTTAGAGCAAATAAAACACTTGGTTGGTATGCAGCGTGAAGCTAATAGGGTAGATACATTGGTCATTGACCTGTATTATGTGGAGGTACAGGATCAAAGTTAGAAGTTTGATGGCCCTAAAGGATGTATATTGTAGCTTTATTTTAAAACATTTCAATTTGTGTCTATTTGTGATTTTTTCTTTTACTATATGTTGGGATGAGAATGCCCCTTGCATGGTATACCAGCAAGTTCCCCTGCTCAGATTTCCCGACATATGTATCTGGTATCTTGACTTTCATTTTGCCCCTAGCATTGTAATAATCTAGGTATGAGTCAGAGGCCAAGGCCAATCCCTTACTATGTAATTCATGGCCCTGTCCTGTGACCTGGAGGAGGGCACCGTGTTTGCACCCATAATGGACAGAGGACTACTGTCTCTGCCAAGGTTATAGAAAATAAAGCAGTGGGGCAGTATACTGTGTTTTGAGATTAATAGTGTGATTAGAACTGTTCATCTGTGTCACTGAGACTGCGCTAAAAGTTTGACCGTTATTTGAGTGCCCAGTACATTGATGTGACATCGTATGCATATGTTGAATACAGATGGATACCATTAGAAATTCTGTGAAGAATTTGTTATCAATGGACCTCACTTTTTGTTGTGCAAGGTAAGGACATTTCTAGGTGAGGCATGCCTTCTTGTCTATCCCTAAATATTTCTACAGAGAGGCTGAAGACAGTCAGATGCAGAAACTTCACATTTCATTGTGCACATGTCATGGATGCTCTAGTTTACAGACAGTCCTCGGGGCCCCTGTTGTGAGAAGCAGCATTCTAGATGGAGGCTGATTCTTGAGAGCAGCCTGAGAAGAAAACTTGAAAAGATAACCACCAAAACTGGTTCTGAAGGTTGAAACAGTAGATGCGCATCTCCTGCATAGAAAATGTTTATAAAATTTGAAGCCAAGCCACCCCACTTTATTCCACTTCCAAACCCGTCACTACTGGGGAAGGAATTGATCTGCAGAGGCTGCTGTGTGTCCAGGGCTGGTGGCTGTCTGACAGACCGCTTCCCTCCCATAGGTGAACTAACATCACCTGAAATCTGCACCTTCAGCTGGATGAGCTGATGGTCTCCCTAGTACCTGGAAGCCTGTTTGCCTGTCTTCTGAGAGTGGGAAAATGTTTGCCTGACCCTGCAGGAGGAGACACAGTCCAAATGTTTATGGCCGGTGTATCCCTGGATGGAGGGACACCCAGAAAAAGTTGACAGTTCGAGAATGAAGCAAGGAGCAAGCGTGCTGCAGAAGTTCAACCGGTCTTTCAGTCGGTCACAGCAGGAACTGAAAAAAGGCTAGTGGAACACTTTGGTGTAGGTACCTTGCTGCGCTTCCCTTCGCCAAAATGCCATACATGAGGCCCTTAGAGACTAACATCCTACTAACCAGGGGTAACAACAAGTGATACACAGCAAGCTGATTGCTCATTTCACTAGTGGGGCACCAGAGAGACTCATTCATACTCCTTTCATAATTAATTGAGAGACATGTTTTTCAATGGTCCCCAAGGCGATGATAGCACAAGGGGGGATCAGCAGGTTGCACCACAAGGGACAATTGTAATAAGGATGACTGTTCTATATTCAGGATTGATTTTCTAAAAAACACAAGCACAGGCCTGACATTGATATCATTGTCTGTGATTTGATTGTTGAGTGAGTTCTGAGCTCACTTTCCCCATACTACCTCTCTGAGAAGCCTTTGACTGGTCGTCCTCACTACCACAAGAGTTACATGCAGAAAGAGTTAGATTTGATCCAGTTTGCAGAGCTTCAGTAGGATGGACCCCACAACACCAGTGACAAACGACCCCAACCACCATGGTTGGCTCTCAGTAGCCCCTGTATGGCCAGTCTGCCCCACACACGAACAGGGTATAACACTCTATTTCTTAACTGTTTAATTATGTATTTATATATATATATGTATATATATATAAATATATCACTGCTCCAAGATTGCACCGAGTCCTTGCACTCACGGGCGGGTGCTCCCCAGCGGATGGTGCCCTCCGCAATATTCTCGCTCCAAGATTCCAGCGGTACTCCGCTGGATGGTACCATCGACAAAGGTGAATGCCGAAACGCGTCTGGACACCGTGAGCTCTCTAATAAATCTTTTGAGCTCGCCACCCTGAGTGCTTGTCTTCTGTGCGGGGAGTACCGCTGGAATCTTGGAGCGAGAATATATAAATATATATATATATATATATATATATATATATATATATATATATATATATATATATTTGTGAAAATGTGCACGATACACAAACTTGTTCAAGTGTTGTAATGCAAGTGATTTTTTTTATTGTGCGAATTTTGTAAATTATGGGCTAGAAATATTTGTTTGAAGTTGAGGTATGTATTCTTCTCAGCGACAGAAAACAATTATACACTGAACAAATTGCATGTTGAAAATCTGCGTTCCCATAGATAACTCACACGCAAGATTGTCTGAAACTTAAACATGCCTTGGAAACATTCTAAGACGAATTTTAAAAATAGTATTAAAACACTGTCTTCATTTTGCACCAGCAGGAATTACTGCAAGTCTAGAATTGCGCTGCCAGTGCATCAAGAAGATGGCTGACTTCATCCCTACCACACAGATCAGCAAGATTGAACTTATACTGGCAGGAGCCCACTGTCCCAGGGTAGAAGTCATGTAAGTAACTGCTTTGTCGTTTAAGAGAAACTTACATTCGCTTCGTAAGAGCAGGAGAATGCCTTTTATGTTTTTAAATGAAGTATCAGTTCAAGTTCAAGTTCAAAAGACCTTTATTCGAATTCATTAAAATTCATAAAAGTACCGATCAAAATTACATCACACAATAATAATATATATACATACAAATAGTAAACATGACATATGACATTAGATTCCATACAGTGACAATACAGTATACCTCAATTCATTATACTACGTTCCCATTGCGACACAGATCAAACTAGTTACTATATTCAGGGATTTTCCATCGTTTTACGTGCTTGTATAGCTAATCTTAAAAAAGAGGTTGTACGAAAAGTTAATTCATCACTGTCCAAAGCAATTAGCATACAATATGAGTCTTTAAGTGACAGTGGTCTGAATTTTTTAAAATACGGAGTTAAAAACCATTTGATGAATTTGAGATAAAATTTACAGAAAAATAAAAAGTGCAAATCATCCTGTGAGCTCACACCATCACATGGACATAAGATAGAGTCAGCACTATGGCAATATCCCAGTGGAAAAGACAGCATAAATTTTACAGTGCCTGCCCTTAAACGGAACAGTAATGATCGCTCCCACCCAGTCATAGGCAGGGAGAGATAGGGTGGCAGAGTTTGACTACACAGTCCATTTCCTATATATTTACTGACACTTGATTTTTGTGATTCGCTTCTTATCCTTTCACTATTATAAAGTGCATATAGTGCATGTTTGACCTCATCTTTGTCCTTTGGTTCTATTGTCATGGGATCGTTGAACAGGGTACCTCTGTCAACTTCATTGAGTGATTTGGATACTTCCAAGAACCATGGGATCTTCATTCATTCTTCAAACTGAAGCAGATTGGCGCAGTACTGCCAATCTGCTTCAGTTTAGGAGGAGCCTGAAGACTTGGCTTTTTAATTCCTAGTTTGTTTTTTATTAAACTGTTTCTTTCTCTTCCTTTTAGGGTTTTGTGTTTTAGCTGTGTTGTGTTACTTTTATGAGCCACGGGTGGAAAAGCGTCGGGACACTCCTTTCGAGTAGCCGTACGCTATACAAAAACAACGTAACATAACATAACATAACATTCCATGTGCACAACTTAAGCAATCTTTTATAATGTTTTGTGTGAGAGCAGCAGCATCATTCCTCCAGATTCTAATCCAGAACAGTGCCGGTCTTGCTCTGATAAAATCACTTATGTGTGGTAAATTTAATTCATTATGACAAATAAAATTGGATGAGGAGATCGGTGCGCCCAACACTTTTCTGCAGAAGCGATTTTCCTCCCTTTGGATGCAGAGGCTGTTTCCTGATCCCCATACCTCTGCTCCATACGTGGCAACAGGTGAGCACTGTAGTTTAAAAATCTTTAAAATAGCCTTAGTGGCACCTATTCTCTTTGGGCGAGGGAGACTCAAGACAGAGTTGTTGGCTTTCGAGAACTTGCTCGTGGCGTGGGCCAAATGCCCACTCCACGAGCCGTTCGCAGCGAAAACCAACCCTAAGTAAGGAAATCTAGGGACAGATTCCAGTTCATCTGTGCCTATTTGAATAGTATTGAGTTTCCTTTTGCCGGGGCCACAGGAAATGATAAAAGATTTTTTTAAATTTACCCTCAGGTCTAGATCCTCCATAAAATTTACAAAACTATTTACAAGCAGACGAAGAGCATTAGGGGTGCGGGCCATAAGCACCGCATCGTCTGCGTATAGAAGCGCTGGAAGTTGTTTCCCTAAAATAACTGGGACATCTGTAGTGACTTTTTTCAGACAGGTGGATAATCCGTTAATATAAATAATGAACATCAGGGGTGCTAAAACGCACCCCTGTCTCACCCCCCTTCCTATATCAATGGCTCCTGATACCTCTCCACCCATCCCAATACGTACCCGTGCTTTCAGGTCGGTATGGAGATAGGCTAAAAAATTTACAAGGGTATTATCAAGACCATTAATTGAAAGGATAGACCAGAGCTTCAATCTATTCACAAGATCGAAGGCAGATGAGAGATCCATAAACGCAAGATAAGTGGGGCATGAGCGGGCAATACTATATTTGTCAATTATTAATTTTAGGTTTAGGCATTGCTCCACAGTTCCAACCCCACTACGGAACCCCATCTGACAGGGGTCTAAAAAGTCAGTGTCAATTGCCCATTCCAGTACTCTGTGGTATATTATGCGCCCCAATACTTTTAGCGTATTGTCCAAAAGGGAGATAGGGCGATAATTTGCAGGGTCAGACCTATCTCCCTTTTTATAGATTGGCACAATAATGCTGGTTGCCCATGTAGACGGCATGCTTGTTTTTGGAAGGCTATTAAAGATATTAAGAAATATGGGTGTCCACAAATCGGCATCATATTTAATAATATCAATGGGCAGGCCATCAGGTCCGGGCGCCTTATTTCCCAGGCTTTCTTTTATAGCTAATTTAACTTCATGTTCCAAAATTTGTAAACCACTTGATTGGTCAGGAATAAGAGGAGAATGCTCCTCTGGGGGGGCAGCATAAATTCTAGAAAAATGGGTCTCCCAAGCTGCACTTGTTATGTTACAGCTAATTTGGGTGAGCTTCTTTCCCATTTCCCTCGTTTTTCTAACGGCAGACCAAAACGGGCCACTGCCACCCAAGTTTGCGCTGATTACCAAAGAGTCCCATTGTTCAGAAAGCAAATTCGACTTCCGTTCAAGTATTTTGGCTTTGTAATTTTTCCTAGCTAATTGAACGGTAGCTTTACACCTTGGTTTTGTAAGGAGGGCCTTTCTTAATTCTCTGTTTGCCAAGGAGCAAGATGAATCAAACCACCTTGGCTCTGTGCCTTCCTTAGGTAATGGGACTGACAAGAGATTTTTAATTGTTGAGCACAAAACTTCGAAATCAGCAATTAGTTGGTCACAATTATCGCTTGGGAACAAACAAGAGTCAATCAAATGTGGGTATAGTGTTTGTATGCTATCTAAGATAGCCCCACAATCTATTCCACTCCATTTTAAACGAAGGCCATCAATTGATGGGGTAATGTCCCTTGCACCATTTAGTTTCGCAAAAATCGGACTTGGGGCAAAATCCAAAATTACAACCAAAGGATTATGGTCGCTAAAGGATGTATGTATCACAGAAGTTTTAACTATACAATCAGTCAACAATGGTGACGTAAATACATAATCAATAGTGGAACTACTGTCCCTACCAATATACGTTGGAACGTAAGGGGAGGCAGAGTTATGTCCTATTCTCAGGGCGTCAGCCAAATCAAATTCAGTGAGTAATTTGGACAATTCTGAACCCCTGCGCTCTGCTGGATCAGAGGAGATCTGATTTCCTGATCCAACACTCACTGCTAATTTTGCATTGAAATCGCCCCCTATTAAAATACCTGATTTGTTATCTACTGAAAGGGAGCATTCCAATGTACTTAAAACCTTGAATAATGCCATAAAGTTCTTGTTCGGTACATTATAAAAGTCATTATTATAAAAATTTATTAAATAAACTGTGGTCTTTGACTTCAACTTATATTCTAGAAACTGGATATTGGGATTAACAGGACCATCATTCTGCAGGTTTCTGATTGTACCGCCTGCAAGGATCTTAATTCCAACAAATAGGCCACCCACTGCTCGGCCGAAACTCGGTTTAGGTGAAGTTAGGCTGAAACAGTGGTAGCCCTCAATATATAAATCTCCGACAGCCCATGTTTCTTGAAACATAAGAATATCCGCATCATTAATTATCTCCATCCATGCAGGGTCCAAGAGCTTAGGTTCTAATCCTGCGACATTCCAATTTAGGATTGATAGTCCATGGATATTACAACATTTGCCTGGCCTTACCCCAGCACTCCCTGCTTCCTCAAAAGTCGTGTTAACAACAACAGGGAGATTACAATTGGCAGACACCGGCTCCATAGTTTCCAGTGTGCCATCCAAAACCTGGTGGTCTATGGCTAATGTTGGGTATTCCTTTTGTATGCTGACTGTGGCTTGGCTAGGAATATCCATGTTAGGCATTGAAACCAGTCAATCCTGTTCATCCAAGTTAGAAAAATATTCAAATCGGTTATGTGTAGGAATGTTGAACATTGACCTTACTTCAGTTAATGGCTGGAACTGGTGGGGGTCATAGAGGTCAGAAGCAGGATAAGACATATCTCTACAGTTATATTGGTGCATGTTTGAGAATTGAAAATGATGATGCGGGGGGTGGGAAAAGGGTGCTGACATTGGGATCTGATTCCGCCAATTGTGGCCATTAAAGTGGCCAGAGTCCTGTTTTTGTAAGAAAAGCGGTGATTTGATCCTCGCACCAAAATTCAAATCTTGATGAGTGGTGATGGGGTTGTTCATCATAACTTGTTTAGGAGGTATTAAGTGTCTGTAAAAATAGCCTAGTGGAAGGAGTGTGGTGTTGAATTCATGTGTTGAGGGTAGTGGGGCATTTGCTAGAGTTTTCTCTGCCCATTGTGGGTTCTTAAAATTAATTGTAACACAATCACCCTCAAACTTTTTTCTTAGTGGGCCTATCCAACCCACTCTCTGGGTATTCATAATCTCCCTTCCACCTTCTATGGGATAGTTGCAGTTTGCAATTAACCAATGTAAGGTTTTATTTTTAAGGGATATAGGAGTTTCCTCTTGGTCCTTCCTTAATTTGGAAACATTAACTAGAACAAGGACATAGGCCCCGCACTCTGGTGGAAGGTTAATGCGGGAAGGAACCTGAGTAGCTGTTTTCCGCAACGGTTGGACCGAGGTTGGGGCATTCACAGGGTTTAGAGGGTGGCCCACCATAGTCACACTAGTCTGTTTGGTATTCTGATCCTTCCTTGTAACTAGGGCTGCATTATTACAGTTAGCTGTTGGTTGGCTAACACTTATCCCTTTCGGGGGTGCTGGTGGAGGTTTGGGTGTAATGACTGTATTTGTAGTTGATGCTTGGGGGGTATTAAGTACGGGACCCACTGTTTTGGTGGAAGTGGATTTTGTTATATTATTTACAGTATTTGTTGTGGATAAACTCTTGATGGGAATAATTAGTTCAGCTATTTGCTTTTCTATCCGGGTGAGTCTGCTTTCAATGGGGGATAGATAGATGCTGAGGAGTTCACCCAGTTTAGCCAACATAAAGTCGGTTACTGCTATGGTGTTATCATCATTTAATGTACCATCCTCCGCTATTATCCCACCCTGCTGCTCCTCCTCTCTTTCTTCATCCTCATTACCCTTAGTATTCTCCTTTGCCCTGCTTGTATTTGGGTTGGAATTAGAGTTGACATTACTCCCAGCTTGATTGTGTTTACTAACCTTCGAGGGTTGGGGTTTGAGTGCGTGTTGTTTTTGAATGGCACCCTCACGTCTGCCCCTTAATTCCCTCGTGTTTTCTGCTGGTACAATTTTGGGGGTAGGGGTCATATATAAATCCGGGGTCTTCTCTAGGTCCGTGTCAGTATCAGTGTCAGAATCTATCACGGGGATAGAGGCGGAGAGATTTACTACGTTAGGGATAGTATGAATATCGACGCTCGTGTGTAATAAGGGTCTGATGTTAACTGGCAAAGCCTGGGCAGGTGTAGTAGCAGAGGCAATGAGTCCCAGGGAGGAACGTTTAGCATTGGCAAGATCTTGTGAAACCCTACGTTCAAGAAGAGATATACCCTGGTTTATGGCATCATTGGCCTTGATGATAAAGTTATCGATAGGGCCAGTTTTGGAGCTACCCCCTGCAGCTGCTGTTCTACTGCGACTCCCCCTTGGAGACATGCTGGCAGTAGCTGGTAGTATACTGCGCCTATCGCAAAATGTAATCACAGTTAGAGACTTATGAGGGACTTCAATATACAAATATACGCAGTTATACACAGTTACCCAGATACCTGGGGCACAATATAATAATAAATATCCACTCAAAATCGATGTCAAGTCACAAAAAATGGCTAGTAATCAATGAGTTCATACACCCAGGCCACATGTTAGTTGAATGGGACAGTACACCTTAGTCCTCAGAGCAACTACCCAGAGTCGATGTCAGAATCAGAACTGTCAAGTACCTTTGGGTTAAGATGTTAGAGGACTGCGCCCGTCCCGACCTCCTCCGGCCTCTGAGGGCAACAGAGGGCCCGCCCTTGTCCCGGGCTTCTCCCGCGCGCGACTCGCGTGGCGAGATGGGTGTCAGCGTTTTTGTAGTGCCTCCGGGCGCTCCTAGCGCGTCACAGGCGCGCTGTCCCACAGGCTGCTGGGAAGTGTGGTCCTGGGCTGGAGATTGCTGCCGCCGTTCACCTCACGGCACCGCCCGATGGCGTCCCGGTAAGTTTTTACAAGAACTGGTGTCCCCCCTGGCCTCGTGGGGGTCAGCGTTTTTGTAGCGCCTCCGGGCGCTCCTAGCGCGTCACAGGCGCGCTGTCCCACAGGCTGCTGGGAAGTGTGGTCCTGGGCTGGAGATTGCTGCCGCCGTTCACCTCACGGCACCGCCCGATGGCGTCCCGGTAAGTTTTTACAAGAACTGGTGTCATAACTGTAATTGGTGGCCCAAGCTGAAGGCAAATTGGATATTTTGAATGGAAATCTGTTGAGCAAAAATGTAGTGTCTGCAAAACAATCAAATTAAATATAAACTGATTTATGTAAAGTGAAAGCACAGAAGTTCTGAAAACATCCTCAGTGGCAGTTATTGATCCAGGCTGATTGCTCTCAGGGGCAAAAGGGGGCAGGTTAGGAGCTGCAGGAGGAAATTGTATAGTTGAATTTAAAAATGTGAAGATAGATTCTACTGATGAATGTTATGATGATGGCTAAAGCAGCATTAAACAAGATCATGGGATGTTTGTCTACCTTGAACAACTACACATTTTGAAGAGTGGAAATAAAACAATCATGTCTTTAGTTGAAAATAAAAAGTGGTGAGTTTATACCTTTGGAAAAAAATGATGATGGTAAACCAAGTTAATACTAGATGGACTTGGTTTACATATGTGTTGTCTAGGTGGGCATGCCAACCCAGACATCTCTTGTCAGAAACACAAATATGTAACTTTCAACCGGGCATAAACATGCCCATCCGTCCAGTGTAAATAAAGGAGGCTGTACAATATGCAAGCATCCTTTATTTACACTCAGAGATTTGGGCATTTTTATGTCCAGAAATACAAAGATATATTTTTCAACCGGACGTAAAATGGCCCAGATTGCCCAGTGGAAATAAAGGAAGCTTGCATATTGTACAGCATTGAATGATACTGACTATATTACATTTTTATGTCCAGAAATGTAAATATAAATTTTCCAACCAGACGCAAAAATCCCAAATTTCCCAGTGGAAATAAAGGATACTTGCACATTCCATCCATCATTTGTCTGTTTTTTGCATATTGTACAGCATTGATTGATAAAGACTGTATTAAATTACTGGTCACGGGCTGATGCACGGCTGTTTCACATGCATTATCTCACCTCGCATCCCGTTAGCTTACTGGTTAGCGATTGAGCAGAACCATAGTTGACTCGCACTTTGTGACATTATAGTTTGGGTGGTCAGATGTGGCGGGACTGCTCTTGGTTTGGGGAGTTTGGGTTGTTTTGATTGTTACTTGTCTTGGGAGCCAACGGGTGTTGCACTGGTGGAGAGGGGATGTCTAGGTGTCCCTTTAAAGATACCTTTACATGACTGATGCACGCAGTGATACAGTACTATTGTCCTTGGACATTCGGGGTATTGGATCAGCGGCTAAACTACACTCAATACATAGATACCTGGTGGGATGGGGGCCAACATCCCTGTATTACAAGAGACTCATCTCATTGGGATGGAGGTAGAACAGCTGCAGTGCCATTGGTGCAGCCAGCTATTCTTTATGACATAATCAGCCTAAGGGGCTCTGCTCTAGGTGAGGGCTAGAGTCCCCATTGAGGCGACATGTGCACTGATGGGGGGCTGCTAAGTATTGGTTGAGGGAAAATTACACGGCTGTCAGGTCACACTTGGGTGCATATACATGACACAAAAAGACCAGGTTGCGTTCCTACACACCCTATCTGCACCCATGGGCACCCTGTTCGGTGAGGCACTGTTACTGGGGGGACTTCAATTGTGTGATTAACACGCATGAAGATCACCACCCCTCCTCTCCCTGGGGTACTAACACTGAGAATGGAAGCAGGTTACCAGGACTGAAGCCTGGCGGATGTATGGTGGTCCAGCATAACGTGGCCAGAGAATAATCCTACTATTCTCACATATACCAACTCCATGCTGAACTTAACAGACTTGTCTGCTCTGATTGTTTGACCCCATGTGTAACACGGTCAGAGTATTTGGGTCGCATCTATAGGACCACCGTTTGCTGCTCTTAGGCCTTCATCTTGAGGATGAGTGGCCTGAGGTCTCCACGTGGCAGTTACGACTGACCGGGTTGGTGGACACACAGTGTAAGGAAGAGTTACAGGAGTCAATGGGGGTACTTTGAGACAAATCAGGGTACAGCGACAGATCGGAGGTCCTCATGCTGGTGATCCATGGACACTGCTTTAACCACTCAGTGGGTGTACAGAGGGAATTGGATTTGGAGCTACGCTATCGCGATGGGGTACTTTGTGCTTGCGATAATGACCTGGGCATCGACCCAGAGTCACATGCCAATCTCATGGCTGCACAGAAGAGATACTGCATGATGTTGGAGTGCCTGTAGCACCTCAACTATAAGGAATACATCACTAGGGCCCACACAGTGGAAGGCAGACCTTAGAGGCTCCTGGCCTGGCTCGTCAGGCCAGACACATGTGGCACACCCATCACACAACTACACACAGCGGACAACAAGATATTATACTCTCCCAGGGCCATAAAAAACACCTTTCATGATTACTATACTCACCTCTATTGGCACACGGCCCAGTTCCCACAGGGGGATTTCCAGGAATTCTGGGACCAGGTTGCACTTAGATGTCTGCCACGGGGACTGATGGAGGAACTGGGGGGGTCCGGTAACATCACAGGAAGTTGAGGTGCCCATTAAAGACATGTGTAAGACTCCAAGCCTTATGGCTTGCACACACAGTTTTACATTACATAAATGGATATGTTAGCCTCCTGACTGGTATCGCTTTACACTGAGGCTTCGATGAGTGAGGCCATGGTAGTACCCCTCCCCACAGCTAGAATTTCAGATGCCCCGGTGATGACATTTCACCCTCTCTCCATGTGAATATGGACTTTAAAGTCCCTTGCAAGGTACTGGTGGCCAAACTCTTGCCATATATGCAGACAATGATCCTTTCAGATCAAAATGACTTTATTCTGTCACGGAACACCTCCCATAATTTGAAGCGGCTTTGCAGTATCCTCTAAGGCCCCGAAGTTCAGGCTCTCCAAAAAAGCCATGATCATGTCAGTTGATGTTGAGAAGGCATTTGATAGAATCCAATGGGACTTACTCAATGAAGTCATGCGCCACATGGAACTTGGGCACTCCTGGATCCGGTGGGTGTGGCTGTTGTATTATCTCCCAACAGCTAGCGATAAAACTGGTGACATGATCTCAAAGAGCTCTTCCATACATCGAGGGACACACCAGGGATGCTCGCTTTCCACTCTTCTATTTGCCATCACAATAGAGCCATTGGAGAAACTGCTGAGAATGGAGGGCAGAGACAGGGGCATAGTCGCAGGGGGTGGGAATATAATGTGTCCTTGTATGCGGATGACTTTCTGCTATACATGCAGAGGCTGCCTCAGCCACCAATCCCATGATGAGTCAAATCAAATAAAAGAATGCTTTTTTCGGTTATTGGAAAACCATCAACGCAGACAATTAAAAACATTTAAAATAAGACCATACATTTAAAACATTAAAATCTGATATAAAAAAAAACATTGTAATGTATTTTACTTTAAAATCGTCCTGGTCTATGATTAAAATATGCTTACATGCATCTCAGCGAATGCAAAAGCACTTAAAAATGTATTTTGCTTAACTCAGCCAAAACCTTTAAAAAAGTCCTAGTTTTATACATAAAAGTAATGAAGCGAGGAAACCTTCTTGTAACTTCAGGATGAGTTTGTTGCACACCCACCAGACAGTCCACACCAGCAGCAGACGCTACAGCTGACACTCATCATCTGAGGTCTATGAGTTCCGCAGCTGGCATGCCCAACATTCACAAAAATAACTAACCATTAAAGGGCAAGTTACAACACATCTTTCCTTTACAACGTAAAACAATAGAGAAGGATCAAAAGGAAAAAAGGAAAAAAGGAAAAGGTGAAGACAGATAAATAATAAGGAGGACAATGTGTTTGAGAACAAAAGAAGTAAAATGGAAAACATAAGAAGAAACACAGCGAAAGGTAACATCATAACTCAAGAACATAATCTTGGAGATGCGAAGGTGGCCTCTTAGCTCTGATGGTACGACTAGGAAATTCAACTTGAGCTTCACCATCACGACTCTGAAAATATCCAGCACAACTTTGACAGTGTCCAGTCTGAGTCAGAAAACCCATACTACCATCCACATTCCCTCATTTAGAAAGGCGGGCCATGCTCCAAACATCACCACCAGAGAGCATGACAACATTTTTCATGACTTTAATCATGCGCTTGGGACCAAAGAATTTGGTCTCACCTTTGGGAGACCAGACTGCCTTCTTCACGAAAACAAAATCACCCACCTTCCAATCACGCTTACGTGCTCTCATTTTGGTATCAAACATTTGTTTATAACCCTCTTGATACTTTTTGACTCTCTAATTGTTCACGGAATTGTTACTGTCCTTAACACTCAACCACACAGGGTTGATTTTAGAACCAGCTGTCCTGCCCCTAAGTTTTTTAAACAGAGAGCAACCTGTAACACTGTTGGGAGTGTTGATGTGTTGTATACGGGCCGTGGAAGAGAAACAGCGTAGGTGGATAAGCGGGGAGTCGCCAGTGATTCAAGGCTGGCGTGAAGAGTTTTTTCCCCCACCACGTGCTCAGGAAGTTGGGCTACAGGATAAATCGAATCCTGAAGGTGGAAGTTTTTCTCCTTCCATGCGCTAAGGAAGATGGTTGAAAAATAAACCGAATTCCATTTCCCTCAGAGATTAGAGGGCGTGCAGCGATGCCAAGTTGGTAAACGCATATTAACGAACAATTTTCCACCAAGTGTGAGTAGGTTCCTTAGTGTGTGCCTCTCGCAAGGTGAGAAAATTTTTTATTGGTCCTGAGGAATGCTGAGTCGATAAGGACTCTTTAGCTGAAACATGTCGACCCTCTTGTTTTAGGACAGTGGGTTCAAACTGACTTAACCCTTATGTGTCCAATTCTTTCACTTTGTTTTTAATTGAGTTTGAATCACCCCTCTATTAAAAGTGTTGGCAGGGGGAATGGTGTATACTCATTTTAACTTGCACCTCTATGTCATACTTTTGCACTGACTAAAAACTGGAACCCGATGAAGACAAACGGCTACTGACCATGTGTGGGTGCCTGAGGGCTCCTTTTTCCTCACTAGGAATTCACTACCTTTATTCCAAATTGACACAGTCTTTGTTTGCTTAGTGCACTTACGGGTGTTGGTGGTAGTGATAGGCTGTCTTACCTCTTCTTACCCTCTATTTCTATTTTTTGTAGTTTGAGATACTCTCTAGTTGTTTCTGAAAGTGTTGATGTGTGCCCATCATTTTTCTCTAAGGACACATCTAAGAGGGGACCTTGTTTCAACAGCAGTTTAGGCACAGGTTCTTATGAGCTTGTTCATGCTCTCAACTAGGCCCTTGGCTTGTGGAGAGTAAAGAGTCGTACGATGATGGGTGATGAAAAGATCTTTCAGGAAATCTGTTATCTCCTGCACTCTGTTGTCAGAAACTTAAATGTCAGGTACTCCCTCACAAGTGAACGTATCTTTTAGAAATTCAATGATGTGTTTTGTAACAACTGAGCTCATGCAGCATGCAGAGATTCATTTGGATGTATAGTCAACCAGGACTACTATGAACCTTTCTGTGGGAGCTAGAACATCAAATGGTCCAACAATGTTGATGGCAAGCTTGGACCAAGGGCGTTCAGGTAGAGCTACGGGAGAGAGTGGTGTTGTGTTGATTTTCCTGGACTTGTCATTACCAGCGCAAATGGTGCAATCCCTGACAACTTCCTCAACATGCCTGTCAACCTCTGCCCACTAGTAGGATACCCTGACCCTTGCTTTGGGCAAGCTTTGTCCCAGATGACCTTCAAGAGCTAAATTGATAATTGTATCCCTCAAAGAACGAGGAGGAACCAATCTGTTGCACCGGAAAAGCTCCCCCTGCACAATGTTCAACTCGTCAGGAACATTCCACAATGTCTTAGCAGTACTAGGGACATCACTAAGAGCAGGTCACCCATTCACAACAAACTCCATCTATGGTCTCCTTGAGTCATCACATTCAGCACAAGCTCTCCACTCTTCCTTATTAAGTGCACATTCTCTGACCCAAGATACAGCACAGTCAGGGGAGTTCAAACCATTTTTCTCTAATCGCATCCTAGAAAGGAAATCAGCAGTAACGTTTATAAGGCTAGGCAGTTACTCAACTGTTATGTTATGTTATGTTAATTCTTTTTATATAGCGCACAGCTGCATCAGCGAAGAGGCGTCCCGGTGCTAGTAGCAGTGTCAATAAGGAAACACGGAACTAAGCCAAGGGAAACAGATAGGTTTTGGCAGTCTTACAAAAGGCCATCAGGCTACCCATACAGCGAATCTGCGTAGGCAGGGAATTCCACAACTTAGCTGGAAAACAGCGAAAAGATCTTCCTCCAGAAGGTAGACGCTTCACACAAGGGACCGTAGCCAGATATTGCCCAGCTAATCATAGCTGGCGCGTGGGTACGTAGGGTACCAGCAAATTGGACGGGATCTCAGGGGAAGAACATTTTAAGATTTTAAAAGTCAGGCACAGGGTTTTAAATTTGATCCTTTTGGTCATCGGCAGCCAATGTAGGTGACAAATCGCACCCGTCACAGAGCAGGTTCTGGGAAGCCTGAGCAGGACTCGGGCTGCTATATTCTGGACACGCTGAGGACGAGCCGATAACTGTAAAGTTATATTCCTAAAATCCCTCAACCCATCTTTTGCTTCAGGGAGTAGTGCTCTCACCATTCCTGCAGGCGAACATGTGTACAAGCAGCTTGTGATCAGTTCGGACCAAAAATGGTAAACCCCTCCTGGGAACAGTCCAGCCCGAACTGCCAAGCCATGCCTTCCCTGGACCGGAAACAAGCTTCCGAGGACCGGTTTGTGGCATTACAGCCTTCTTCAGCCCGACTTGCTTGAATCCAGTGGCAACGTGAGCAAGGGACTCACGTCTGAGCATACCCTGCCACACATATGGCGGCCAAAAGCGGTACAAAAGGGGGTGGTGATGGACGGAGTGTCTGAACCAATCAAACACTCACACCCAGTCAAAAGATCTGGGTTTGATCCATCACCGTTCTTTAGCCCACTCTGCCACCCCAGTTCAGACATGGCTATATGCAAATCAGTCTGACCCTGTGCCTCCTGGGAACAGTCCAGCCCGAACTGCCAAGCCATGCCTTCCCTGGACCGGAAACAAGCTTCCGAGGACCGGTTTCTGGCATTAAAGCCTTCTTCAGCCTGACTTGCTTGAATCCAGTGGCAAAGTGAGCAAGGGAATCACGTCTGAGCATACCCTGCGACATTTATGATGGCCCTACAGCCATTGAAGACACCTGTGTGGAGCAAGTGACCAGAAGTCTGCAGGTTGTCGAAGCCCCAGAAATAGAAGGCACAGACGGTAGCCAAAACACAAGACAGCGAAGATATGGATGATGACACGGGGGACTACCCTAACCATTATGTGTTCGCAGTGGATCAGCCACGACGAAAGAGATGGCGACTTCCAAAAGTGCAGAGTCAAGATTCACCACCAAGAAGTAAGGGCCACCATAGACACTGGAGCCTCAATTGAATTGATGGCTACCAACGTGTTCAACCAGTTGAGTCCACGCCCACCTTTGCGCGAAGCAAAGATTTGGGTGTTGGGGGATAGTGTCAGGCACCACTCGACCCATGCTTGCTGGTCCCGGTGCTCTCTCTGTTGTGAGATGAGGCGTCAATCTGTATTCTCTCAGGAAGCTGTAGATAGCTCTTTCAAGGGGTTCATCTTCAGCATTTGCAATACGAATGACCTTATTGAGAGTGCACATAAATCTCTCTTCTTCCCCGTTCTCTTGGGGCCAGCGCAGTGTCACCTTCCGATGTTAAATGCCCCAGGACTTGAGATAATCAGCAAACTCTTGCCCCTGAAAGGGCGGGCCATTATTTGTCTTCACCACCGCAAAGATCCCGTGAGTTGCAATGATCTTTTCTACTTTCGTAATTACTTCCATGGCTGTTTGACCTCCAACGATTTATATCTCGGGTTACTTTGCATAATCATCGATGACCACGAGGGCATAGTGCCCATCCGGCAGATGCCCAAAGTCAATACTGACGCCCTCCCACGGTCGTCGGGGGTTGTCTTCGGTGATGATGGGGTGAGGACGATCCGATTGGCCTGACACCTGGCACCATTGGCACGTTCTGACTGTCTGCTCGACCATCGGGTCCATCCCCGAGAACCACACCTTCGCTCTTAGGTGATCCTTTGTCTTCCCCACACCCTGGTTCCCCCTGTGTGTGAGGTCCACTGCTAGTTGAGTAAGGATTGACGGGATCACCAGTCACTGACCTCTGAGCAATCAGCCACTGCCGTTGACTGAGAGTTTGTCCTTAATCCGCATGATCGACTCGAATGTGGCCTTCGCCTGGAGGGTCAGATGGGTCATAGTGGTCTGAATGGGGCGCCAGTCGTGCGCCTGAACTGCAGTGATGACTAGTTGCAGACACTCGTCGAGCAATCCGGCTCCATCCTCCCAGTTGGCGGGATTCATGGTAAGAGGGACCGAAGTTTCGCAGTGGACTGTATCCTGTGTCTAGGTAGGAACTGAGGACTGATGACCCACCTGGAACTGGTAACAGATCTACATGTTGATGTTTTGTTTATTGTTTAATAAAGGTTAGAAGGAATGTAATATCCTCCGGCGGGGTAGCGTTCCAGTCTATCCATGCCCGGAGGTGACAAAGAGAGCTGGCGCATGACGCCAGACGCAAATATAAAATAAAGGGACGTGGCCCGGCTCCGGCAGTCGGGACCACGCTATGAAAGCAATTAGAGCATTGTGTCTTTATTCAGGCACCGTGGTGCGCAGTAATTAGCGCGCCGTGGGCATTATCACACTGGCCTACGATGAAGAACGGAAACAGCTGCTGAGGCTGACGACTGGAGGGGGCGAGCGGGGGAATTTACAGTACTCAGCCACCTGAGTTTTGTCAGCGCGCACTGACTGCCTTCCTTGTCTCAGATGAGTGCTCCCTGCCTAGTACTGAGTGGCCCACCCCAGTTTAGTCCTAAAAAGAAGAAAGGACGGTCTGTCCATCGTACCAAATGAAAAGAGGATAAGTGTGAGTCACATCCTTGTATCTCATTGATTCACTTTATACAGAACCATGTTATAAAGTTCTTAGTGTATAGTCCCTGGCAGGGCAAGAGTCGGTGGTACACGCGGGTACACGGCGTCCACCCACTCTTTTCACAGGGTGGACGCCTTCCCCCGCCAAGAAGTTGGGCCCCACAGAAATAAGTTGATCTTGTCCCAGTGTCACTTTCAGACACAGGAGCAGCTGCAGCACTTTGTCTGCTTTTCATTCGCAGCAGCAACCTGCAGGCAGTTAGGGGGCTTTTTGTTTTTTACAGTTAGGGGCTTTTTTTAACACCTTCAGCTGTGCCAAAGATTAAGGAAGAAGTTAAGGGGCCCTCAGGCCCCCTGTTGATCGATTATCAGACAGGAGGAGGCCCGGAACCTCTCACTTGAAGGCAAATGCGCAGGAGAGGAAACAAAAGCACACAGCTTGTTATCTCTTCACAGACACTTAAGAGATGCATGCTTTTTACTTTTTTCAGGCCCTGTATATAAGTGCATGCACTGTAAGAATGTCAGATGGGAAGGTCTGTCCCAGTTTTACACAAATAACAATATAAAAAGCGCTATTTTATGGGCCTACTCATCCTAATGCAGTCTTCCAGTGATGCCACTTCCTGTGATGCCATGTGAGATCTCACGTGTCGTGAAGTCATGTGCTGTGTTTGCACGCTTCATGTTGTTACTTGCATAATGTAATGTCTTTGAGACTGTCTAGCGCAGTCTAGTTGATCACGCACATAGGCGTGCGTGTACGCGGGTGTGTGACATCACACCGCGTATTGTATAAAAATAAATGAGGCGTGGCCCGGAGTTAGTTCGGGACCACGCGGAAGAGTAAGCAAGTGTCCCGGGTCCTTTTCTGTGCGCAGCGCCATCGGCCCTGCGCACGTGCGTCACAAGCACGACAATGGTGACGAGGGTACTTTAAGACCCATGCACAGCACGCCTGGTGTGTTCACACCTCCCTACGGCTGTGCACCGAGAAACGGCCAACTTCGGCAGCACCTGAGAGGGAGGCCTGATCTAGCCCGTCTCCCCCAGTCACGGACAATAGCCCCTGGCGGCGCCCTCTACCGGTGGATTCTGCTCCTGTACCGACCCATCTTCAGAGGTGCAGCACCAAGGGCTGGAAGTAGGGCAAACTGAATGCAGTCACTTCCCATCGCTGGAGCAACCGGGTAGGAGCATGTATGGCCTGCAGCTGGCCTGAATCACACTGTCACCCGGCCTGCCCGCCCCAACTCTCATCTGCCCACCTCGGCCCCAGCCTCTACCTACCATCTCCGGTCCCAGGGCGTTTGCGTGATCACCACCGTGCGAGTCAAGCCTATCGCCACCGCCTGCGTCACTGATCCATCGAACTCTGCGCGGCGTGGGTAGCCCAAGCATGGCGGCGATACCCCCCATAGAGCCGTTTCTAGTCGACGGCGCGCCGGCATCCCTAGCGCCGCGATGGAAGGACTGGACGGAGCGTCTACAGTTTTATTTCGAAGGGGCTGGGACGGCGAGAGAACGACGCAGAGCACTCCTCCTTCATCTGGGTGGAAAGGATATTCACAGGATCTACAAGACTCTGGTGGAGGCCACGCCGCACACCTACGTCACACTCCTCAACGCGCTCAACGCTCACTTCGAGCCCATGGCCAGCAAGGACTATGAACGATTCATCTTCAGGCAAGCGCGACAAGAGACGGAGGAATCGCTCGACGCCTTCCATGGCAGGCTCAAAGAACTCGCCAGCACCTGCGGTTTCCGCGACGAGCAGGAAGAGATACGAGGCCAAATAATACAAGGCTGCTATTCCTCCAACCTAAGGGTGAAGATCCTCCAGGAAGATGGAAAACCGTTGGCGGACATTTTGAAGCTGGGACGGTCCAAGGAGCTGTCGCAAGCGAGAGCGTCACACATGGAAGCGGCGCTCCACAGGCCTGTCAAGATAGAACAGGTGAACACAGCCAAACAGGCTAACGTGGTCCGACCGAAACAACGCCAGTTTGGACGAAGAAAACCACCAGAGCGCAGAAAGGAATGTGGATACTGTGGCGGTATGCCTCATCGCGCTCAAGACTGTCCAGCACAAGGAAAAAAATGTGGCTCATGTGGGCGAATGAACCATTTCGCGTCAGTCTGCCGGTCATCCAAACAAAAGCCTGAAGCAGCACACGCCATCAGGGACAGTCCAGACAGCGAAGACATGGACGACGACTCCAACGGCTACCCGGTCCACTACGTCTTCGCCATCGACCAACCCCTGCGGAAAAAGAGGCGCCTCCCGAAGTGCCGCATAAGAATTAACAACCAAGAGGTGAGAGCCACGATAGACACGGGAGCCTCGATTGAACTTATGGCAGCAAACGTCTACAACCAACTCCGAGACAAGCCGACCCTCAAGACAGCCAAGATCCGAGTCTTCGCATATGGACAAAAGACCCCGATCCCTCTGATTGGATGTTTCCACACGGAAGTACACCACCAAGACCAGAAGGTCGCCACGACCATCTATGTCACCAAAGAGGGCAGTGGCATGCTTCTCAGTGGACAAGCCGCCGAAGATCTCCAACTGATCTCATTTGCGATGGCGGTGCTGGAGGAAGAACTCAACACCATCCTCGAGGAATTCGAGGACACATTCCAAGGCATAGGGTGTCTAAAAGGCAAAGAAGTAGCCCTTCACATTGACCCATCCATCCAGCCAGTAGCCCTCAGGCACCGGAGGATAGCGTTCCACTTAAGGAAGAAAGTGGAACAAGAACTAGAAACTCTTGAGCGCCAAGGAATCATTGAGAAAGTCAGCGGGCCCACGCCGTGGGTGTCGCCAATCGTGGTGGCGCGAAAACCCAAACAGCCCGGACAGGTCCGCATCTGCGTCGACATGCGCCTACCCAACGCGGCAGTGAAACGGGAACGACATTTGACGCCCACCATCGACGACATCCTGGGTGAACTAAACGGAGCAAAGTGGTTCTCCAAAATGGACCTCCGGTCAGGCTACCATCAACTGCCTCTGCACCCGGACTCCCGATATATCACCACTTTCTCTACCCATGTGGGGCTCCGGAGATACCGACGTCTCAACTTTGGGATCTCGAGCGCCGCAGAAGTCTTCCAAAACACGATCAGAGAGGTCCTGAGCGGACTCCCGGCAGTTCTAAATGTCAGCGATGATCTGCTCATCTATGCAGACACAGTCGAGGAACATCACAAAAGACTGAGGGGCGTGCTGCAGAGAATCAAAGACTCTGGTCTCACATTACACCGCGAGAAGTGCCAGTTCCTCCAGATAGAATCAGCTTCTTCGGGTACACGTTCTCAGACCAAGGGATCGCTCCAGACCCAGACAAGGTGAAGGATGTGAAGGAGACACCAGCGCCGACGAACATATCGGAAGTACGGAGTTTCCTCGGCATGGTGAATTTCTGTGGGAGGTTCATCACCGACCTGTCCAATCTCACCAGGCCTCCCCGAGACCTCACCAAATCCACCACCCCCTGGCAATGGGGAGAGGAACAAGAAAGGGTGTTTCAGAACACCAAGACAGCCCTGTCGGCGGAACAGACTGTCATATTTCGACCCAGCCAAGCCCACAAACATTGCCGTGGATGCCAGCCCCTACGGTCTAGGAGCGGTGCTGACCCAACGCAGAAGGACCGACGACTGGGTGCCCATCGCCTACGCCAGCCGGTCGCTGACGGAGACCAAACAGAGATACTCTCAAATCGAGAGGGAGGCGATCGCCATACACTGGGCATGCAGGCGCTTCCATGTGTACGTTTATGGGCATCCTTTTACCGTCTCGACAGACCACAAGCCCCTTCTCCCCCTATTCCGAGGGTCTGTCTCCAAACCACCACCCAGGATATAGAAATGGATCCTACAACTCCAGGAGTATGACTACCAGCTGGAATTCAAACCAGGAGCGACCAACCCGGCGGACTACCTCTCCAGGCATCCCAGAGCAGCAACCACCAAAGAAAAGGAAGACGCCGACGAGACAGAAGAGTACGTACAAGTGATACTAGAAAGATCAAGACCACTCCCCATGAGCCTGGACATGATAATTGAAGCCACCCGCAGCGATGAAGTCCTCCAACTGGTGGCCCATGCAGTGCAAGAGAACAAATGGAGGACCCTCCAGTCTTCCCTGAACAAGAGGACACCCCGAGCAAAGAGCGCCCTAGAGACCATTCTAAAGGTAAAAGATTAACTGTCTGTGGACAGCCAAGGATGTCTACTACGAGGACCTCGGATTGTTATGCCGGCGAGCCTGACCCAACAAGCAATTGAGCTGGCTCACCGCGGGCACCAAGGAACAGTAAAGACCAAGAGCAGACTCCGAGCGAAAGTGTGGTTCCCGAACATGGATGCCCAAGTGGAACAAGCCATCAAAGAGTGTCAATGGAGCCAAGCTGCCGGGCAACCCGACTGCCCGCCCCCGGTAATAACAGAGGACAATCCGCAGAGGCCATGGGAACAAGTCAGTGCTGATTTCGGACACCTTCCAGACGGCAGATACATGCTAGTCATAATGGACGATTTCACGAAATATCCAGAGGTGGAAATAATAGCAACACTCACCGCTAAAGAGGTCGTAGCCAAGTTCGAAAAAGTCATCGCCACCCATGGAATCTTTGAAAGAGTCAAGACGGACAACGGGCCACCATTCCAGGGACAAGAGTTTGCCGCTTACCTCGAAGAGTGGGGAATCCAGCACAGGAAGGTGACCCCCAGGTGGCCCCAAGCCAATGGGGAAGTCGAGAGGTTTATGCGCACTCTAAACAAAGTCATCCGAATCGCCCACGCTGAGGAGGCCCCGTTGGAAAAAGCGATCTACACGTTCCTGAGAGAGTACCGGCTCACACCTCATCGCACCACTGAAGCCGCCCCAGGCCCGTCAGCTATGGGAAGGATAGTCTGAGACACGCTCCCCAACCACACACACCTTGACCCCGGCCAGAATAAATCCCCGACGGACTCTGACCAACAGGAGGCGGTCTAATGACTACGCCAGTTTCCGACGCAGGGCCAAAGAACCATCTATTCGGGAAAGAGATCAAGTCTATGTGAAAGACAGATATCCTGGAAGCAAATTCAGGCTCCCCTTCGAACCAAGGCCCTGGACAGTTACACGTCGAACTGGCACCATGGTGACAGCGCACAGAGGTGGAGAAACCGTCACACGAAATGTATCATTCTTCAAGAGAGCCACCCCTCAGTCGAGGGACCACCTAATTCAAGAATCAGATCAAGAGCCACCCAGTCCACCGGAGGGACGCCACGATATGCCAGGAAGCGAACACGAGAATCAAGTGAGTAGCCCACCTGCGGACTCCCGGACCATGGGGACACCAACAACTGTTAGCCCCCGGCTCCTGGTGGAGTCCCAACCGGCGAAGACACCCCAACGAGAGGCCCCGCAGAGGGCGCTGTTCCGTGGAGAGGCGGCCGGCTACGGACTAAGAAGGAACCCGGCCCCCTCTTCGCAACTGGCTGACTTTGCTGTGGACTGAATCCCGAGAGACACAACCACCGGACTGGTAACAGGCCCTGCGGCCAATTTTGTTTAATGTCATCTGCAGATCTCGTCGCAAAATGTATCCGGAGTGATATTTCTAATTGTTGTTTAATGAAAGGTTAAAAGGAATGTAATGTCTTTGAGACTGTCTAGCGCAGTCTAGTTGATCACGCACGTAGGCGTGCGTGTACGCGGGTGTGTGACATCACACCGCGTATTGTATAAAAATAAATGAGGCGTGGCCCGGAGTTAGTTCGGGACCACGCGGAAGAGTAAACAAGTGTCCCGGGTCCTTTTCTGCGCGCAGCGCCATCGCCCCTGCGCACCTGCGTCACAAGCACGACACATACTGCCTGCAACTTGGTCAGTCCCCCCACTTCTTTTTATAGGTCTTGTGCCCGGGTCCCTGAAGATGTGAGAAATGCAGCCACAGAGAATATGCTTGTGGCCACACACTTTCGGCTGAACAAGGAATCAATAGGGCCTGCAAATGTTTCACAAAGCAAACATTTTCGTTTGCATGTAAACAAAAAACACATAAATCGATGAAAGCTCAAATATTTGATGTACCATTACTAAAGATTATGTAAGAAAAAAATACAGCAATCACCCCAGCCAGTTTTCCTAGGTCAAATCTATGTGTGAAGTGCTGCTCCCATCCGGGTGTTTTTCTTCGAATTGTGCGTACGTCTAGTCTTATTTATTTCAATATACAACCAGGACTACAAGTCCCAGAATTCAAAGAAAAAAAGCACTGAAACAGCACATAACTCATGTATGTGGGACACTTGGTTGCTAAGAGCACACAGCAAAAGAAACATTTGAAGTTTGAAAGGCCCGTTGCAGGGAGACAGACACAGAGACAGAAACACAGAGAGACAAAGTCAGAGAAAGATAAGAAAAAATAGAAAGGAAGAGGTTGAGAGAGAAAGGTAATGAACAAGAGAAACAGTAATAGAGAGAGTGGTGAGAGACATGGAAGAAGTGAGAGACAGACAGAGGTCAAAGTCAAAGTGATACATTCAAAGGCAGACAACAGAGATAGAGAAAGGGAGTGAAAAAAAGTCAGACATAAGGACAGGAAGAGACAGCATAAAATAGACACTGGTCAAGAAACACCAAGGAAAAGAGATTGAAAGATGGAGAGACAGAAAGGGAAAGATAGGTAGAGCCAGATACAGAGATAAAGAAAGAGGCAAAGGCTAGAGGAGAGCTATGAAAAGATAGGGAGTGACAAAGAAAGACAGGGAGAGACATAGAAATATGGCAAAAGAGAAAAGACATAGAGACAGATACGTGATGATAGACAGGGAGGAAGAGACAACAAGATGACTCTGAAATGAATTTTAACTCTATTTCCTTTCTATCTATGTATGTATATCCATGTACTTGTCTCTATCTCTCTCTATATCTATCCACCTAAATCTATCTATATTAATCTGCCTACATCTATCTATCTCTGTCTCTATCTGTATCGGCCTGTGTATAAATAGCTATGTACTTATCTGCCACATCTATCTCACTGTCAGTCTGACCCCATCTCTTATCTACCTTTATAAGTCTCTCAATGTAGCTCTGTTCCTAACTGTGGGCCATATTATCAAGAAATGGCGATACATTATCGCCGCTTTTATTGGCAGGAAACTGCCGCTAAAGCAGAGATAATGGGCTTGATAATATGCCCTTGTGAATTCCCATAGAAGCCCAGGTTCTGGTGTTAACCTGGGCTTCAATGGGAATTCACAAGGGCAAATTATCAAGCCCATTATCGCCGATTTAGCGGCAATTTCCTGCCGATAAAAGCGGCGATAATGTATCGGCCTTTCTTGATAATATGGCCCTGTGTCCCTTTATGCACCTCTGTCCATGTGTGTGTCCCTTTCTTGCTGTCTCTGCCTCATCTGCCTCCTTGACTTGTCTTTCTAAACATAAATCAGTTTCCATCATAATCTATCTGGACATCTGTGAGTACCCTAGTGCGTCCTGGGCACAATCTTACCATGCAGCTGCTCGGACCGTAGTGTAGTCTGAGCACAGTCTGACTCCATAGCAGCAGGGAAATGCATTTATTATACTTTCAAGGTTGGGCTATGTATTCTCATATTAAATTGCAATGAACTAACATAGGTGGCAGAAACTTGTCACCACTGTTCTTAAGGCAAAATGGCACTGCAGGCAGGTTTCGTTTTCAGTATTCTGCATTTTAACACTCAACAGAGCCGCATCCTGGCATAGACCAGTGCAGAAGAATAATTTGTAACTGGCACGCCAGAAATGCACAATAAAAGACAACACTCTATAAACATATGACATCATACACTTCTACATGATAAGCCCCGCAACAATAGCTAAACTTCAATATGCTACGTTAGCTCCAGCACTTTTTGGTTAATGTATTACGAAAATTGTGCTGAAAAATCCACCATTTTACCACATTTAAAAAAAATTCTCTGTGGAGAACCCCCTTCCAAAACTGCAGTTGGGACTGTTGTTCTTGCTCACTACTACGCTCATACAGTCAAATTGAGGATTTCCTCGCACACCTCACCACTTTCAAAGTTCACCAGCCGCCACTGGTTGAGTCACCCAGTTTATTACCTTTTAATTCCGGGGGCTGCAGGTTTCTGTTGGCTGCATACTTATACATTATCAAAGTTCACCACAGGTTTTCACCAGAGCCTGCAGGTGCTGGCCCTCGCTGTCTAATACTTGAACAAAATCAACTGGATTAGACATTAATAGCATATAGGCTTTGTTCTGCACTAACATTGGCTTAGCTAACAGTCCCTTTCATGCAAAGGAGACAGTCTTGGAAGGGATTAAAATATAGACTTGTTGTTAATTTAAGCCTAATTCATAAATGTCACTCTACAATCAGTCGAAGACTGCTGGTAAGGAATGTTTCCATCAATTGTATTGTAATGATGGCCAAATATACAGAGGTTAACTGGTAAAAGAATTAGTGCTGGGCCAAGGGCTCTAGTCCGAACCGCGCGGCCAGTGAAATTCAATGTGAGTGCACGGAATACCAAGGCTGTGCAGTCCTAAAGGCACCTTATGCCCCTTTAATCCACTTCTAGACACTCCCTGACAGTTTATCTAACATTTGTAGGTTTCTCCTTCATCCCTTTTTCGATGGTTGTTCTGTCTTTCCCGTCATCTGTCTTTCCTTTTTGTTTATTTTTCCTTCTGTTCCTCTCTTAACTGTCTGATGCCCAAAAATTTGTGCTGACCCTAAAAAAGGAGTGCCTGTGGCCCCTACCGGTAAACACCATCACAAATTAATCACTGCCAATATGAGCTTTGCTATTCAAGTTAACCTTAATTGTTCCCATTTTCAGTGTAGAGCGGGTGAATTTACATCACTAGGATGTATGGAAATAAAGTTTTGCGATTCTCAAATTGCGATTTTCAGCGAATCGCAATATGAGAATCGCAAAATGCAATGTATGTGGATTTGCTAATAAGTTTGCGAATCCCACATATTTTTTATTTGTTAATCGCAAATTGAGATTTGCAAATAAGGAATACCTTCCCATTCATTCCTATGGGCCAAGAGCCCATAGGAATAAATGGGAAGGCATTCTCAATTTGCGATAAGAAAATAAAGAATCGCAAATTGAGAATGCAATTTCAAGGGTGCCAAGGTGTACAAAGGACACCCTGTTCCACCCCTGAAATGTGCATGTGTGCATATGTGGCGCCACATGGCTCTTTAAAAAATGCCAAATAGTGCCTTTTTAAGTGGAATGGCAAATTACCACCAACTTGAAATTGGTGGTAATTTGCGATTCCTTAAGGCCAAATCGCACTTTCTTATGTGCTTCTTACATTGCATTTAAGGAATCGCAATTTGCGATTCCTTAAATGCAATCGCAAAATAGGGATTCGTAAAATTTGCGATTCCTTATTTTGCCAGGGGTTTTTGTGTGCTACATTGCACACTGCTAATTTGCGATCGCAAACGCTGAAATTCTGTGAACTTTAGCGTTTGCGATCACAAATTGGCTTCATACATATAGCCCTAAATGTAGGTCAGCTAGAAGCCAATACTACTGACAAGCATCCACAGCAAGCAGCATGTTTCTAAATATCAAACATTTTAACAGCATTTTGAGTGTTAGCCATTTAGTGACAGGCGTGACAATAGGTAAGGGCTTAGAGATGTGCTTTAAAGTCTGAAAACACAAACCACCTTTTTTGAAGAGTATCTTTAGCTCTTGCTTTTTGGTAGTTCCTAATGTTTTTTATAATGTATGTAGTTTTATTGGGGCATTATTAAAAAAAATCTGTATATACAGCTTGCACCTTCAAGTAGAAAGTACTGAATGAAATGTGTGGAAGAGGTGAGACATTACAAGAGACATCCTCCCAGCCCTGACACACCTGATGCTCAGGGGATCAAAGGCAGACATACATTCCAAGCAGCTGCTTCTTCCCGAGAAATAACTGTGTACGTCATACACTACTACATCACTTTCAAAACTATAGACGCCTTGCTTAAATGCCTAGATATGGGGGGTTTTCGATATTGTGATCACAATAGACTGTTTCTTGAGAAAATTTAAGGATGGAGGAACTGAAAGGAAATAGGATAATTGTTATTCTAATTCCCTGAAAAGTGGCACACAAAAAGGTTCTAAGGAACTATGAAATAGTTGGTGTTTAACGTAATATAACATGTTCTTCCACTACCGTATTGCTCACCTGTCCTAATTCCATGCTGACGTCATTGCTAGGAATGCTCACAGCACTACTCACAAAGCATAGTCCATTTTCAATGCAGTAAGGATCATAGCTCTTGTTGGTCCAACGTTCATTTCTGAATCTTAGCCTTATCTACACTTAATTAGTTCGTGAGGCTATCGCTACTTTTTATCACTTACAGAACAGGTGTGTAATTGCGATGGCTGATTGCTGGCACTAAAGATAATCGATGTCATTTTGTCATTTCCACATGGACACATTAACTTCCAAGCAAGGTGCTGGATAGATGCCTATTTGCTTTCGGCTATTACTTCCTGTTAGATTTTTCCCACCAGCGTGTGGCGAATTCTCCGCCACTGACTCACCAATTCTTGTCAGTTCACCTTCCTAGAAGGGGGATCAATTTGCTTAAGACCACCACTTGCCCCATTCCTGTCTGCATTCTAGGCATCTGCCTCTCAGGTTCTCTGACCTTCTCAACCTCCCCACAACCCAGTGCTTAATTTGAGCTGGTAGTTTCCGGTGCTTGGCACCAGTACTGATGACAGTCTGCCACATGGTGGTGCTGTTTTTTGACTTCAGAGATTAGCACAACAACTGTTGTTTATTAATTCAATATACATCAAGAATAACTAATACCTGTTCCCAATGCCATTCTTTTAACGCTGGGATCCTGAAAATGGCAGAATTGTCACACTTGTAGGAGTTTGACCTATTAGTTATGCTGTTGCTGTATTTGACATAGACAATAGGCAGTACACGCAGAAGTAACCTGCTGAATAGAGCCCTGGCACATTTTTCTTTTTACAAATTCAGCTTTGCCCTTATAACCTGCCCCCACTTTCCATATATATAGTCGGTTCACAAGTGATCAAGTAGAGTTTGGGCTGTTTGGTCACCTTTGCAGATTCCTGCACCCTGAGCTGCCCTTGTGCTGACTCCTGGACCACCAGCCAGTTTCTGACTGCTGACAAGTAGTTGTTCTTGCTTAGCATCTGATGAAGGCTATCTCCTGAAGTGTGATATCTTCCAGTGTATTGTGAGATCAGCATGTTTCTCTGTGACTTCTATCCCCTCGACAACGTTTGTCACAAATGGGAAATTGTGAGGTTGCTCTGTGCTGTGTTCAATGTTTTACCTTTTATTATCAAATATACAAAATGATCAACACTGTATTTGCAGTGAATACTTAAACAAATTTGTGAATGGAGCATAGTAGGTAGCAAAAAACACTCAGGGATTCACAAAGGTAGACTCAAAATTTTGTGTAAGTATACGATTGTTTGCTATTCACATGGGGATTTACGAGAACTACCTTTTTATGTGTAGAGACTCCGCACTCGTAAAGATACTACTCATAAATCCCTTTATGAAAAACAAACAATTATATACATACACGAAAGTGTGAGTTTACCTTCACAAAGTGGGATCTTGCCCAGGGCCCCAGCCTTTCAGAAGGCTAATAGATCTGTCTCTATTCTCCACACAGTTCTGCCCTGATGACCATGAATGATTTTTGCAACAAAGATTATTTTAAATACCATGCCCTTTATTTTTATTAATACATGTAGGGAGTCTTTTATAGAAATTTTGGAGAGTAATGTTGTGTTCGTTTTTCAACTCCTTGCAACATTTATAAAAAACTTCCTTTTAGATCAAAACAGGACCTCACATATGAGAAATGGCAGCGAGTCTGCTCCAGGAAACAGCGTTTTACAACAAAGTACCATTACAATGCGGTTGCTACAACGACAGCGTTGTTAGTATGCAAAACCTTTACATCGCAAGTCATAAGGCGCTAAGGTATTAGATATGAAATCTATCACCTTCCCTGCTGTTACCAAACTGGAGTAGGACTAGTAAATTATACTATTCCTAAGTCCAGCACTCCCCCTACAGCAAGTCGTTGTAATGACTTGCGATGTAAGGGTATTGCGTACTAACAACGCGGTCGTTGTCACAACCACGTTGTAAAAGTACGCGTTGTATTAGCATGCAATGTAACATGCTATATTCGTCTGCTCCTTTGTCCCAAAATGAAAACACGCATCAATATACCTAAATATTAAATTGAAACACATTCAGAATCTGGATCAGCATGTCTGTGCCTGGTCAGTGACTTGGCCAAAGAGGGCACCGAAAAGCTGAAATTGGATCATAAATCCAATGCTGTTCCGAACAGGGTCCCCCAAACTATGTCTGGCCCAGGGTCCCCAAAAACCTTAAGATGTACTTGGACTGGAAGTTATCAGAGGCTTTACATGAGCACCAGTTGCCTTAAAGACAGATACATTCATTTTTAGGTCTCGCCCTGGAATAAGCATCCAAAGGATGCATTCCAGGGACGGAGACGTATAGTCACCTGTCTCGAGGGAAGGACGGACGAGAAGGTGCACGCGCTTCTCCCCGGCTGGATTCAGCTGCTTGCACGCGCACGTCGGCTCCGTCCACATTCACAGCAATTCCCGCGCCGTGCACATCCCCACACATACACACATGCATGCGCATACACACACACAGACACTCGCTCGCACACACTCTCTCCCTCCCCCCCGCAGTCATCACACACGCATACACACACGCACGCATACACACAGACTCCAAGACACATACACACACGCACGCTCAAACACATACAGAGCCCCCCGCCGCCCCACGCACACACACATGCCCCCCGCCCTCGCAGCTCAGTAAAGGCTCAGTAAAGGCCCCCACTCACCGGTACTTGTCTTCAGGCGAGGGCTCGTTGCAGGCGGCGGCGGTCTCTTCCTTCTGTGCGTGCGAGGCTCTCTCACCTCACGGGAGCCCGCCCGGGCTTCCGGTGTGTCTTCACGTCCCGCCCCCGGCCTGCCTGACTTCCGCCCGGGATTGAAAACCTTGTTTTTTTTATGTGCGCTGTTTCGTTTTTAC
Organism: Lissotriton helveticus; assembly: GCF_964261635.1. NCBI lineage: Eukaryota > Metazoa > Chordata > Amphibia > Caudata > Salamandridae > Lissotriton > Lissotriton helveticus. The sequence continues at coordinate 1,177,014,785 of NC_136059.1, forward strand.
GATGTTTTATCTGCTCGTGATCTCTGGAAAGCACCAATGAGTTTCCTGGTTTTTATTCCGGCCCCATCGCCGTGCTCTCTGGCATACGCGGGCCGTTATGTGCCCTCGAAACACGGAGCAGAGAAAAATCCGGAGGGGGGCTGCCGAACTCGGAGCAGGTGCCCGCGCTCCGCAACAAAACCCTAATATATAGGTGCAGCGGGGATGCAGAAACCCATGTTAATCCATTATAGGGGTGTCTGTGTAAAGCTGTGTCGAAACCCATACATATACTGTATTACATAAACTTTTCACTATGCAAAACGTCGAAAATGCTCGTTGGCGCTGATTGTGCTGCTTATGTAACATGGATTAATGCAAACGTGTCTTCCTTTATCCTTCGCTACTTCGACATTTTTTTCTGGGTAAGATTAAATAAAAATGTAAAGCAAACTAAAACTGTACATTATTCAGTATTTTAATGAATACAGTTCTTAGCAAGTAAAACGACTGCTCCGTGAATGACTACACAAATGAAGCAACCGTTATATTTGCCCAATGGTTGCTTATTTTGTAATAAGAAAGGGAGCTCAGCTAACTGATTTAGCCTCACGCTCGGTTTTAACTTGTATATTTTACAAGTGATGAAAACTGGTTTGCTGCATTTTCTGCTCATGCTTTGAAAATCTTCCTGTAATATTTCCTCGCACAAACAGTTTTGCACCATTCCATTTCATGTTAGCAGGGGAATTATGCTGAATAACATTTCTGTAGTTTTGCATCAGGAAGCTGTCTGTAATCCAGCACACGACCTATTTTTGAAAACTGCAGTGGAGTGGGGCGTCTGTTTGGACATTTGTCATTTGGCTATTTCACGACAGCATTTGTTTGCGTACGTTCCCCAAATTCCCATGATTGTTTTCCCCTGCACCTTCCAACACAGTCCCGACACTAACAGCCACAGCAAGTCCGTATCAGCTGTCAGACTGGTCCAGACCTGAAGCTCCACTTAACCAAGTGACCTACCTTGTATTGGGTTTATATGTCCCTTTTTATAAAAACAAAACGTAACTACTGCAAAAAAAAATAGCCAATGCCATTTACAATACTAAAAGCTCAAACTTTGCCTAATGCGAGACCTATTGCATTGCAAATGCTTGTTATTGTTAGGCACGGAGAGATAAGTGATGTGCCCGGAATCACTGAATGTTCAGTGCGTCCCTGCCAAGATTTGAATCCGGTTCCCCAGCGTTTAGGTCGATTCCTCTGGACATAATGACAGATCAATTACGGTTTTAGAATTAATATTTAACTTGATCTGGACTCACAAGATTAAATGAAAACTTGCACATTTCGTGAGGATTGATGCTTATTAATTGATTTAATACTTTGAGAGAAATATGCAGTATCTCAAGAGGGTAGAGAAACAATTGTAGTATAAATATCGAAGAATATCTAAATGACTGGAATTTATTTTCACTCTTAATGGAAGGTTCCATGTTTGCCACAATGCCAAATGGTCTTTGATATATACATTGAAGTACTAAGATAAAATAATGTAAGATACTGCTTCCATTAAATTAAAAATTGTGACTAAAGGATGTATGACATTACAACGCATGCTTTTACATCGCATGTCTTTACAACGCGGTATTTACAATGAATACCTTTACAAGGCATAATGCTTTTGGGCGCTGGATAGTGAATAGTTTAATTTACTATTCCAACTCCAGTCCCCGTGGATAGTAGGGAAGGTGTTGGATAGTACATTAAACCTATTCCCTATCCTAGAGCCCCCCCAGCGCAATGCGTTGTAATGGTTTGCGTTGTAAAAGTTGCGTCGTAAAGGCACTGCGTGGTAAAAGTTGCGTTGTAAAGGTTGTTCACCGTGACTAAATGGCATGATCTGGGTTTTATTACTATTTCTACCTAAATCAGAAATTGTAAGACAAAACAAACAGAATTGACTTTAAATGTAAGATAGAGATACTAAGAAGAAAACTCACAAGCAGGTAATAATGCCTACTGTCTCGACCTGCCCTTCGAATATATCTTAAAGTAGGGACACTTTCAATGGTATTAACTAAAAGTTCAATGGGAAAGAAAAAATTGAGGTGTTGATTGTAGATATTTAGTGGAGGAAGAGTATATACATATTTTGTGAGTAATCAGGTTACTGTATCCGTATTTCTGTTTAAGGGTAATTAATATGTAATTACTATGAACTACTACTACCTAGAAAGAGTTTCCTGTATTGATTTCTCTGGAGACTTTGCTAACGGATGGTTTTCTGAATATTGTGTTATTTTTTTGTTTTGGGAATGAAACAGTTTGATGCTAAAGCCCAGTGAGTGAGGGTTTGATTCTGTTTTAAGCGGGTGCTACTGCCACATTTAGCGCCACGTGGCGATCCATGTCATAGCTTGCAGAGTCACTGATTGATAGTAAGCTGATGCTAACAGTTAAGCAAATCTCACCAACCCCTCACCCTGGAAAAAATAGATGAACATGAAAAGTAGGGTACGCTCATGGTAAAGATTTTTTTAGAAGATGAAATTGATTGTGGAGTCGCACCTGAAATTGCCTAGCTCAAAAAATATTGGGCAAACAGGCAAGAAAGAAACCATTTTTTTAGCAGCAGGCTGCACCACAACTGTTGCATCTACATAACTGATTCCACAGTCATTGACCAACGAAAAACAAACACTTAATTTTGAGGTTGTCCGCAACAGGGAATCAGGCTACAATTGGAGGATGCCTACTTCACAAGCCGCTTGCATCCCATGCTCATATAGAGTTCAGGGAATAGAGTTCATCCTGAAAGCAGCGACTATCAAAGTGAAGCAAAGGTTTGCATCTGGCAGCAGACATGATGTTGGAAGCCACACCCTGTTGAGGTGTGGCTCCTGGTACCATGTCCCCTTTTTATTTTTCTGCCAAGGCCCACCATACACAACACAGCAGATATATGGAACAAAATTAAGATATGACAGAACGTCTGAAGGCGTCTAGCAAATACATAAAGTAGATTAATTTTGCTCCTGATTATCATATAACACTTAGATGAACGTCCGTCTGAAGGCCAATGTTGAAGCTCTATCTGTGCGCACAGCTTCTACATTATTGAGTTTGAGTTTAAAATATTTATAGAGCGCGCGATCACCTAGCGGTTCCATGGCGCTAAAGAGTGCTGAGCTCAAAAGGACAAGAAAATCGGGAAGGAGCAAAGGATAGGAGCATTATGATAGGAAGGCTTGGGAGAAAAGAAGCGTTTTAAGCGCTTTACGGAAGTGTGAATATTGGGTGGAAGATCTAAGGTGGACGAGGAGAGAGTTCCAGAAGGCAGGGGCCAGTGAAGAGAATTTGGTACCTCCCCACTTTTTGCGCTTGAAGCGGGGAACTGTCAATAGTTGTTGGGAGGATGAACGTAGTTCCCGAGCAGGGGCATAGGTTTTAATTTCAGAGGAGATAAAGACCGGAGCTAAGCCGGCCCGGGCCTGAAAAATGATGCAACCCATCTTGAACTGGGCTCGTTCTCGGATAGGGAGCCAGTGCAAGGATTTAAGGAGAGGAGTGACGTGATGGGATTTGGCCAGGTTGAAAACTAGGCGGGCAGCCTGGTTTTGGACCAGCTGCAATCGTCGCATACTATAAGCAGGCAAGCCACAGTATAGGGCGTTGCCATAGTCTAGGCGGGAGATTACCATCGCCAGGACTATCAGCCTGATTCATGTACGGGCCGTTTAGCGTGTCCCTAATAGCGATCAATAGCGACTCGCTATTGAGGAAACGCAAAACGGCATTCATGTACCTATCTGAGAAAAAATAGCGACTCGCATGCGGGCGCTAAAGCCGTTAGCGACCCACCAAAAACGCAGAATAATCGCTATTTCCGGCTACCTGCGACCGGGATTTGCGACTCGCAATCCCGATCGCACGAGATTGCGCTCGCAATCCCGATTGCACGGGATTGCGAGTCGCATTCTCGTGCGATCGGGATTGCGAGTCGCATTCTCGCGGGATCAGGAAAACGGGAAGACGCATTCCGAGCACCGTGATGACATCACAACCAGGAAGCAGCCAAATCCCACCCCCAAACACCACAGTGACGCCAACTGTCGACTGTCCACGACAGAAAGCTGCCACCAACTCGCCGTTTGCGCATCCCGACCCCGCCGAAATAGCGACCGCTATGGCAGAGGACCAGCAGGCAGGACCCAGCAACAGCGCTGGCCGAAAGCGCAAATTGAAATTTTCGGAACAGGAGCTGGAGAACCTCATAGAGGGTGTGGTGGCCAACCACGACCAGCTGTTTGGTGCAAACTCCCGGAGGGTCCCGGAGCAGGAGAAGAGGAGGATCTGGGTGGGGATTGCGGCAAGTGTGAACTCTGTGGGAGTTGCGGACAGGTCCCTTGAGGAATTAAAGAAGCGGTGGTACGACCTCCGAGGGCGTGCCAAGGAGAGGGTTGCGGAGCGCCTTGGTGAGGCATCAGGCACCGGAGGAGGTGGCCCGACTGTCCCACCCAACACCCCCCTGGAGGACCGGGTAGAGGACACGTTGGAGAGGGAGGCGTGTGTTGGCGTCACCACTCTGGACTCCTCCCGCCCCACCCAAGACACCCAAGGTAAGTGGCATGCGACTGCGACCCTGTCCCTATGACCGCCCATGACCAAATAGGCTCACTCATTGGCCCTTAGTCATGCCGTGCATCAGGAAATGCCCTGAAGCATTGTGGGAGACGTAGTATGTCCACAATGTAGTACTACCACAATGCGGCCCGAAAGGTTCCAAAGTGCGCAAATACACAGCCACCCAGGGAATGACACCCAGCATGCATGTAACATCTGCACGTCTGTCAGTCACATGCACCTAATGAGTATCCACTTACCCTCACAGGTGCAGGAGATAGCAGCGACAGTGAGAGGCTGCTGATCGACGAGGAGGCCCAGGAGGAGGAATCCCTACCTGCCACCCAGCCACCAGCCCCTGCGCCAGCGCCATCACCAGCAGCCAGGCCACCCACCACACCTGCCGCATCCGCCTCAGGCCCACCGGCTGCCAAGTCTAGGCCACCCACCTTGCCTGCAGCATCCGCCTCAGGCCCACCGGCTGCCAAGTCTAGGCCACCCACCTTGCCTGCAGCATCCGCCTCAGGCCCACCGGCTGCCAAGTCTAGGCCACCCACCTTGCCTGCAGCATCCGCCTCAGGCCCACCAGCTGCCAAGGCCAGGCCACCCACCACACCTGCCGCACCTGCAACACCAGCTGCTGCAAGACCTGCAGCTCGTCCACCACCATCTGGGCCAGCCACATCGGCTACACAGCGGCCGACCACCAGGAGGGGCAATGGCCACTTCCACGCATGCATGAGTGTGGAGCGGCGCATGCTGCGTTTACACCAGCGCCAGTCGCAGCAGCAGGGAGCCATCCAGCTCCAGCTGCAGAAGATCGGCCGCAATGTTGCGGGAGTGGGCGACAGGGTGGACCGCATGACGGCGGCCATTGACCGCATGACCACCGCAATGGAAGACAACACCGCTGCGCTGGTGAAGCACCGAAGTGTTGCTGGCAGGCGCCACCACCAGTTGCTGAGCCGGCTGACCACCAACAGCCGCTCCAATTATTCCTCGGCAAATGCCACCGCCCTGCTTGCGCGCCGCTCCTTAACCCAGCAGCACCAACTCGTCCAGTGCTGCGAAGATATCACCCGGGTGCTGGAGCACTTGACAACCGCGGTCACCGCACTGCACGCACCTGTGATTCCGGCAATTGTGGGGGGTGATGATGCTAGTGAGGGTACCTCTAGTGTCAGCAGCCACTCTGCCGCGCAGGCCCCCCCACCTAGGCGCAGCGCAAGGGCTGCCCCACCTCCAGCTGCCCAGGAAGAGGAAGAGGCTCCCAGGCGCCAGCAACTTGTGCGCCGGAGACGGCAATGACATTGTGACAGGGACACAGACGCAGGCTGAACTTAAGCCTGCAATGGAGCGTCCCATGCAGTATGCATGAATACTGCTTTTTGTATATAGTTATTACGAACACCCATTTATATTTTTTGTGATTCAAACAAATACATTTATTTTGGTGCACACATACGCCTTGTGTAATCATTACAGTTTGCATGCAATTGTGATATGTGGGGTGGGGGAAGGGGGTGGGCTAGAAATTGTTAGCTGTGATATGGTTGCGACGTCTGTGGCCTTCAGCTGGGTTCTCCCCGCGTGCATGGTGCGCATGTGCTGGTGGCCGGTCGTCCCCCTCAGATTCACTGCCTGAGATGTCAACAGGTATCCGGCGCTTGGTTGCAATGTTATGAAGCATTGCACAGACAGCCACAATGCGGCAGCACGCTGCAGGACTGTAATACATGGCCCCACCTGTCTTGTGCAGTATACGGAACCTGCTCTTGAGCAGGCCAAATGTCCTTTCAATACAGTTCCTTGTCCGGATGTGCGCAACATTGTAGCGGCGTTGCTGAGGTGTGGCAGGGTTGAGGTAAGGGGTCAGGAGGTATTCCCGTAGGGCGTAGCCACTGTCACCTGAATGAGAGGAGCAGATGTTGATTGCCTGTGCAGCGCAGTTACTTCATAGCAATGTGACATTGTCGACAAAGTGTACTTACCAAGTAGGTGTCCTTCCCCAAACTCTCCCCTGATCAGTCGTGTGTGGAGTCCGCTGTGCCTGAAGATAAAGGAGTCATGGGTACTCCCTGGGTACTGGGCCACAATGTCAGTGATGATGGTCTTGGCATTGCAGACCATCTGTATGTTGAGGGAGTGGTAGGACTTCCTGTTGCGGTACATATACTCCGTGCCAGCTGGTGGGCAGATGGCGACGTGGGTACAGTCTATGCAGCCGAGGACATGGGGAAAATGGGCAACATTATAAAATTGTAGTTTTGTGAGGTCCAAATCCTGTTGGCTGGTGGGAAATGTGATGTGCTGGTGGAGCTGGGTGAGCATGGCGTCAACAAAAGTGTGGAGGCAGCGTGACATGGTGGGCTGGGAAATCCCCCCAGCAGCGGCTACTATGCCCTGGAAACTGCCGGATGCCAGGAGGTGCAGGCTGCACAATACCTGCACATGTGTGGGCACAGAATTGTTTCGCCTTGTTGGGTGCTGCATGATGGGGTCGAGTTCTTGTATCAGCCAGGTGATCATTTCCCCATTCAGCCTGTATTTGGCATAAATCTGTTCTCTGGTTTGCCCCAGCAAGGTGACCCGCTGCCGGTAAATCCGTGCCTGCCTCATGCGTCTCCTCCGTGCTGCTCGCTGTAGCCTTCGCCGCCTCACCACCATGTACATCCCAGGCATTGTGGAACGCCTATTGCTGCTGCTGAATGTCCTTATGTGTGATTGGTCAGGCCTGGACCTGTTGGTGATTGGCTAACAGTTTTTCAAAATTTGGTTAATCATGGCTTTTATGGTTACCACCTGCTTTGAGTTGTCCTTAAATTGCGCCGCGCTAATGTGCGATTTAGCGATTTTTCGCTAATGTATTTCTTTCATGAATGCCGATTGAGACAGTATTGCGTTTCGCTATTCAAATCGCAGATTCCGTGGTTGGTCGCTATTTCATTTTCGCTAATGCTCGACTTCCCGGAGTCTGCGACTTTTACAGCGTAATCGCTATTCCGCTCGCTATTATTTTTTAGCGATTTCGCTATTTCGTACATGAATGCCGATTCCATGTTTTGCACCCGCAATTGCGTTTTCGCTGCCATTGCGGGCGCTATTTCGCTTCATGAATCAGGCTGTATGATCTTTAGGGCCGAGGGTGAAAAGAAACGAGAGACTTTACGGATGGTACGGAGTGAGAGGAAAGAAGAGGACACCACTTGGCTGATTTGGGAGTGCAAGGTGAGTTGGTCATTCAGTTTAATACCAAGAGTTTTTACAGAGGAAGATGGAGAGGGGGGGGGGACCTAGGGAAGGGGGCCAGAAGAGAGAGGACCAGGGACTGGAGCAACCACCTGTCAAAACCAGCTCAGTTCTGTCTGGGTTTAACTTCAGGTGGTTGTAGTTCATCCAGTCCCGAATGAAGGTCATGACAGACTGGAAATTGATCATGGACTCAGGGGATGGGGATAAGGAAAAAATAAGCTGAAGGTCATCTGCATAATTATAGACGGAGACCTTCATTAGTTGGAGGGCAAAAATAAGAGGGGCAATGTACAGGTTGAATAAAAGAGGGGAAAGGGAGGAGCCCTGGGGGTCCCCGCATTGTACTTTGTGGAAATCCGCCGAGAAGTCACCCAGGCGCACTGCCTGGGTGCGGTCCCTCAGGAAGGAGGACAACCAGATCAAGGCCGAGCCTCCGATCCCCGCCGCCCTGACACGGGAAAGTAAGATGGAGTGATCAACCGTGTCAAAGGCGGCGGAGAGGTCGAGGAGGATCAGGGCCTGGGTTGACTTAGTTGACTGATATGTTTTTATTAACTGAACTCTAAAGCAAAAACCCAAAACACTGAATGATGCCTCACCTCCTCATGGTGCCAGAAAAGAATGGAGTGAAAAACAGTCTCAACTATTTTACAATTCAACTGAACATTTTTTTATATATATTATTTTGATACAATTATGTAGGTGACTTTGGTGATATAACTCTGTCAGCAAGGCTGCAATATCACCAATTAGTCAACCTGAGAAACGTAGTTTTCTCCCCGCATGTGGGGGACATTGATTGTTTTCCCATGAGAACAAAAAACACCCTCATACATTTTCTTAAAACAATGCTCCATTTTGGGGGCTTGACTTTAAAAAATTTGAATTTTTGGGGTTTAATCACGCCTGGGCTAGATTTAAGACAGACCGATGTTGCTTCTGAATTCTACCTTTACCCAGTGAGGTCCAATGAACAAAAACCCTTTTTTTACCAATCCCTGTAGCTTGCAATATGCCTACGTTAAGCTTCAGTATTGATGACATTAGCCCATAGTGAGGAACAACACACAGGCTTACAGGATTTACGAGATCTACGATAACTACCTTTTTATGTGTAGAGACTCACACTCGTAAAGATACTACTCATAAATCCCTTTATGACTAGCAAACAATTATATACATATACGAAAGTGTAAATTTACCTTCATGAATCAGGCTCCACTTTTTTTTGGGGAGTTTTATATAGCCCGAACTTGACTGGAACAGAGACGTTTTAAGGCATGGGCAAATTGGACGCTTGGCAAGGGCCCCAGCCTTTCAGAAGGCTAATAGATCTGTCTCTATTCTCCACACAGTTCTGCCCTGATGACAATGAATGATTTTTGCAACAAAGATTATTTTAAATACCATGTCCTTATTATATTTAATACATGTAGGAAGTCTATTACCGGCATTTTGCAGAGGAATATTGTGTTTGTTTTTCAACTCCATGCAACATTCCTAAAAAAGTTCCTTTTAGATCAAAACAGGACCTCACATATGAGAAATGGCAGTCAGTCTTTTAGAATTTGGATCAACATGCCTATGCCAGAACAGTGACTTGGCGAAAGAGGGCACCATAGTTAGGAACAGCACACAGGCAACAGAGCATTTAAATCCTCACAACATTCATCAAGACGCAAAGTTTGGTTCAGTTCGATTTAGCTCTGCCTTTCCTCTGGTCAGCAAATCAGCATCTTATTGGGATTTTAGCTCCCCATTCCACATCCCCACGTCTTTGGGTCTCTGTATCCAAATGTTCACTATTCAACAGTTTCCCATGCATCAGGCATTTATCAGCAAAATCAAAAATAAAACTGCAAAAATGCAGGCCCAGGAAGAGACATAGACAGAGGGGTTGGCATGAGAAGGATCTGCAGAGATCACATTAGGGTATTAGATAGCTATGGCATCGATCCCAAAGCACCATTCACCCGGGTGCTGTCCTTTGCGAAGAGCAGGAAGGCGAACCCTGGTCTCCACCTATAATATAGCTTTGTATCTGATTGTTAGTTTTTGAGGCTGTTACCAGCACCAACTTCAATTTCTTGGTGCCAAATATGTGAGTTCACATTGGTGGTCCACACACCTTCATTTTTATCCTTACCTCTAGGCTAGCTTGTATGCAGCCCTCTAGCTCTCCAGGTCATCCTGCAACTTTCAGTACTACACCCTCGCCTTCCACACCACCAGAAAGGAGGACTCACGAAAGTACTCAGACATCTCCACCTGTTTCGTGAGGATCTTACAGATAAAAGTGCATCCCCCTTGCCACAGATACACTTTTGGGAAACCTGAGTGAAAGGGTCCCGCCATGTTGCTGTTCATTTGGCATTCTGTTTTCTTTTTTAGAAACCACAAAAGCAGAGAGGGTTGTATCTGAGGAAGAAAAAATATCTGTGCCCTTGGCATGTAGGGAGTTTCCTTCCTGTGTGTCAGGAACGTTGTTCTATATGCTACGCGAAATGCCACGCCTTGCATGTTGCATAGTTTGAGACACAAATTGTAGAGTGTGTGATAATTGAGACTAGGCTAAGAAAGATCTTGGAGTAGGAAAGAATGAATTCTTAAGGTGCCTCCAAGTTGTAGAGGTGTAATATTTTGCTTCATGGATTGGACTCCCAATGATGCACACAACATTCTCTGCGCAGGGCATTTTCAGAAATGATCAAGACTATCAAAGGGTTCACATTTAATACAAGTTGTTACTCTGCTTAAGTATCTGAATTCTAAAACAAAAACCCAAAACAGCGAATGACACCTCATTTGGTGTGAAAAAAAGGACGGGAGACAAAAACAGTCACAAATTCCAAGAACGTGTGAATTGGGAAAGACTCTACAACAAGACTGAACAAGTGTATTTTATATTATTTAGATACATCCAGTAAACTGATGCCCTTGTAGCCACAGGCAAGAGGCATGGTTCAGAGATCCATATGTATACACCATTTTCCAGCCCAGGAAACCCATGCGAGGCTTCAGTTTCTTCTTTATCAGTTATCTTCACCATGCCTATGATAGTCAGCGAAGAGCAGTGGCAGAAAATGTGGTTGGGCGGGTGGAGGGATTGTCAGGGAGCGCAGGAGGATGAGCGCGGGGGTTTTGCTGCTTCCTGACACTGCAACGCAAGCAGAGACTCCCTGTGCAATCCCCGCACTGCTCGAGAGCAGCGCAGGGATTGGCCTGAGTGGGCTGGTTTGACACTCCGCTCAGGACAGAGAGTCTGTGCGGTTTCTCCAGCCCGGCTGTTCAAGGCAGCCCTGTTGGAGAAACCTAAGTGTTTATGTGTGTTTGGTCGGCCTGATACAGCCAGTGAAACACACATGCGCACTTAGAAGTGCACAAACCAGTCCTCCTCCCACCTCACGGGGCCCCGGCCCGCCCCTCCCTGCGTATGTTGGCTCAGAGCTGGCAAATGAAAAAGAAAACGATATAGTATATTGTCTTATCTCTCCCCTGCTGTCTCTGAGCCAGTGGGATGGCGCTCCTCCGCCCTTGCGAAGGAGCCGCACCTGGAGAAGAGTGGTTAAAATGTTTCAGATTGGAGGGAGTATGTAAAAGTGACCTATGAATAAGAGTCTGGTGATCAATCCTGGAATTGTGATGAAATAATAAGAAACGGGCTATTTTACCTGTTAACTCAATATCGGGAACCAGCATGTCCAGACTACTGGTTCCAATAGGAATATGGATGTGAGATTGTTTAAAATGACACCTCGGTCATGGGACTGATTTACTTCCAAGAAGGCACTCTTTAGAACAAAATGTAATGGAAGATCAGTTCAGGTTGCTTTTGGGTGAGTGTAAGAACTGACTAGCTCCATTTTTTGGAAAGCTCAGGTTCAGAAGGTGAAGTCGTCCAACGCTGAGATAATCCTGATACTGCCCATGACACAGTCTTTGACTGAGGGCAAAATATGGGTCGAAGAAACACGGATAATATTATCAATGGAGTTGATAGTTTGCCAAATAAAGCTGCTTAAATATATTTACCAGTTGCATGACATGCATGATGCAAGAACGAACCATGTACTAAAGGATGTTTTATTTCTAGCGCCACGCTCAAGCAGGGAATGCAGACCTGCCTGGACCCTGAAGCGGAATGGGTGAAGCGAATAATTGACAGAATGATAAACAGGTAACTATTTGTGGTTGTGGTGATAGTGTAACATGTTGAACAAGACCTTATTTATATATTAGGTGTTAGACTGCCCTCTGTTGTTGTAATAGTATTTACAGTTGAGGATCCTGTTTCTCATTTACTATTGCATAAAATTCAGATTAGCAGCATCAGCTGTTATCCTGATGTCTTAATAAGTGTCCATCAGCCAGATGCATCAACAGATGGAATTGCGATTCCTAAATAGCGATTTTTAAGGAATCGCTATTAGGAATCGCAAAAGCCTATGCATGAAGGAATCACTATAAAAATAGCGATTCCTACACTTTCCTTAATTGCGACTCGCAAATTGCGAATCGCAATTAAGGAATGCTGTACCATTCATTCCTATAGGCCTCCAGGCCCATAGGAATGAATTGGAGATTGCATGCGCAATGTGCGAGTACCAGGTGGTACTCGCAAATTGCTCATGCAATTTCAAGGGTGCAAGGGTGTCAAAATGACACCCTGTTGCACCCCTGAAATTGATCTGTGCACATATGTTGCACCGACACATGCCCTCAGGGCATGTGTGTGAGCAACATGAAACTTTAAAAAATGCACAAAAGTGCATTTTTCAAAGTTTTTGCAAATTACCATGAAGTTCAACTTCATGGTAATTTGCTACTCCTATTAGCGAAATCGCTAATTTTTCGACTTTGATGCATTGCATTTAAGGAATCTCAATTTGGGATTCCTTAAATACAATCGCAATTTAAGGAATCTCAATTTAGAGATTCCTTAAATACCGGTCGCAAAGGGGCAGATTCTGAGAATCTGCCCGTTTGCAACCGTTTTTTAGGTTGATGTATCTGGCTGCATATTCCTTCTGGCAAAGTTCATCCCTGTGGCATGTGTCCTATTCCCTTGTCCTCATCCCTTCTTGAGAATGCCCTGCCTTAAACGACAATGCAATTTCTGGAACTCTGCATTCATCTTCTGTTCCTATTATGCATTGCTATGGAAGGTCATGCCCTACCCACCAATGCTCTCTCCTACAGTTAATGTATGGAAAGTAAGATTGCGTAATTGAGTGACGCATCTCATTGCACCTGGCATTTGTAGCTGTTCAATGAAGTCACTATGCTCCTAGCGGTTTGAGGTGCCTATGCCCAAAGTGGGCCTTCTCCCAAATTCAGCATTTTACTGTTCAGCATTGAGGTACTAGGGTCGTGCACCATAGACTCTCTCTGTCTTTCCCTCACAAGTCTGTAGGGTTCCCCAACTAGTTATTACCCTCCCTAAAATTGAGTAATTCATCCCATAAAGTAGATGTGCTGGGGTAAGTGCTCTGCTCAGTCTTAGAAACCTTGAGCCATTACATTGTGCTCATCACATCCAAAACCTGTTGACTCAAAGAGTGCCTTCTAAAGAGCAGAGAGCTGCAGCTTTCGGAATAAACAAAATGAATGGGCTGCAGATTATAACTGTTAGGGGGTTGCACTCAGTCCACTGGGGCAGAACAATTTTCGTTGACCAATCAGAGTTCGCTTTCAATACACACAATACAATACAGAGGGTTTTGACAGACCTCTGAACAGATCTTTTAAAAGTGTATTTTCAGCACCCAGCAGTGGGATATTCAAGGTGGTGTATTTGTCAAGCTGAGATCACGTCTGGCAAAGTCAGTGTCTGTCAATATTCATAAAAAGGCGCAAGTTACGTACAGCATATCACGCCGGGCTTTTATCTGTACACGTGGGACAACATGCCTGGCAAATGTGCTATGTTCAGTGTTGAGAGTAGCAGACCAGTACGGTGCAATATTGACTGGAACGGCTGAAGCTGCGTACTGCTGCAAGAGGAGGCTATGTTAGATGGCAAAAGGGCCATATGTTCATCAGGATAAATTAGAGATATGGATTTATTTGCGTACATAAAAAAGAGACAGCTGGAGAGTTAGTGCGCAGAGTTATAGATAGCGATCTTGTAACATTGGTTGGCAAAGACTAGGAGAACCATGCAAAGGTTTTGTGAGTTTTGTGGCTCCTACATTTAAAGTTCAAGCTGGAATCCACATGTAAACATCATATTTGAATGGACACATAGTATGGTTTTAAGTCTAAGAATTATAGGGGACTGGTATAACAACACCTACCCTGAAATGTTTAGCAACTATTCTTACAACTCTAAAACTCTTGAGCTGACAAAGATATACCTTTTGAAAATAGTGTTATATCTTCCATAATCTACTGCGCTTTGATAAGTTCCAGTGGAGTATCTGCAACGTGAGAAATAAGACTATGAGAATACAGCAAAAGCCTCCGTACATCTAAGGCCATGGACCTATCATCATGCAAGGACCCATCAGCACAGGAAGTTACATCACTGAATTTCCCATCATCCGTCTGGCCAAGAAGTGACATTACTGCTTTTCCTGCCAGAAACATCTTTAAGCAAAGCAGCCACGCACGTGGACTTCTTTTCCCATAAACCCATTGGCACAGGAAGTGACATCACTATATTTCCCATCATTCACCTGCTCAGGTAGCGACATCACTGATTTTCCCATCATCCATATGGACCGGAAGTGACATTTCTGGTTTTCCTGCCAAAACATCTTTAAAACAATAAGCCAAGCAAGGACTTTATTTTCCATCACCCATCAGACAAGGAAATGACATGGCTCCCTGAACTCCTCTCCAACCCCCAGGATCTACTTAATGACAGCTGCAATGTGGTGTGCAGTCACCGTATCAGCCTCTGTCCATGCCCAGCGCCAGGAACTCCGGTCTGTTCACTGCTTATTGATACTCTGCAGCACTACTTAGGTTGCAGGACCTCAGACATTGTTCCCCCCAACTGATGCCACACTGAGCCTCACACCACAGTAGGAGCTTTCCGCTGTCTCCTCTGCCAGTTCTCCAGCAGCCACCCTCCCACACCCCCATGCAAGCACAAACAACACCTACACTCCCACCCTACACCACATGCCACAGCAAACCCGCATGCTAACACCTACTCGCATACATGCTTCAGAACACATGATCACTCAGTAAAATACACAACCGAAATATGGGACCTTCTGAGCAGCAATGCACCCAACAAACTCTTCATCACAGAGACCTGGCTCAACCTCTCATCGGCTCCCGACATCGCTACGGTAATCCCAGTGGGCTGCAAGATTGCTCTACAGGACCGGCTTCACAAGCCGAAGGGAAGGACTCACTATCATCCACAAGGCATCCATTCAATGTCCAACATTCCAGAGAGATTGCCATCCCATTCATGGAACACCTGTATTTCAAGCTGCAAATCTGTGAAAACTTTGCCCTGAACGGAACCCCCGCCTACCGACCACCAGGACCAAGAGCCACCTTTACCAACCTCATCACAAATTTTGTAGCTCTGCTCACAATTAACTCCGGAGCCTACATTCTCCTCGGTGACCTCAACCTTCATCTGGTAGACCAAAACGATCAGTACAGAGAGGAAGAATTGTTTAGCAATCAGGGAGTGAACAACACTCCTCAATCAGCGACGGCTCCACATAAAGTGAGGAAATGTTGGGTCAGCTTACATTGTGTATCAGATTGGTCCAAGAATGGGTATAGCAGAGTCGACTGAAATGTTGTGGCTGTGATTATTAATATAAACCCCTTTCTTTCACCTTCACCTAAATGGAAAGTATACAGTTTCTGATGGATTGTGTGAGGTTTGTGATTTCATCAATCCGGTCCAGTCATTTGGATACTATTCTGGGGACTCAGAAACCCAAAAAGGCAACTTGTGGTTAGCAAAATTATGAAGTTTGCCTAAAAGGAGTTGATTGAGTTAATATTCAAGTGAACTATTTCTTCTTTATACAGAATAACACAGTCTAACACACCTGCAGATAGCAGGAACCAGTCATTGTTGGCTTACATCAAAAGCATTTCTGGTTTTCTTCATCATAAATGGAATATGATCTATCAAAGCCACATTGCACAGCCATATATTAAGCTACGTTTTGGTGTGTGTGGTCTGTTGATACAATACACACATGCACATTACACAAACATGAATAGAAGACGTCTGGTCATTAGAAGAGTTTATTCATGTCTGAGGCTTAACTCGGATAAGACTGAGATCATGACCTTCGGCAGGCTCTCTCCTGAATGGTCTTCTATCTTGTGGCCTGAAAAGCTGGGCCCTCCACCTGTCCCAGTAGAAAAGGCCAGAAACCTGGGAGTGATTTTTGACAGTAAACTGTCTTTCGACCTCCACACAAACAAGGTTGTCTCTTCAGCATTCTTCATTTTGAAAAAAATTAAGAAACTATTGCCTTACCTCCCTACCTCAGCTGGGAAGACCTTGGTCTCTACCTTAGCTTTCTCAAAAATAGACTATGGGAACGCTCTCTTTTTAAACACACAGAAGCGTGTCCTAATGAAGTTGCAGTCTATTCAGAATGCGGCTGCAAGGATTCTTCTTAACATTCCTCGTCGCAAGCCCACCACTCCTGCCATTCGTCATCTCCACTGGCTGAGAGTCGAAAGCCGTATCAAATTTAAGGCCCTCTGCAGTGCCTATAAGGCAGTACATGGCGTTGGACCCAGGTTCCTCACAGAAGCCTTTCAGCTATACACCCCCAAGAGGCAACTAAGATCGGCTAACAACTGTCTCCTCCCTGTACCGCGTACAAGAACTGCCACCTGGGGAGACAGACGTTTTCTGGTGGCCACTCCAAAACTTTGGAATCTCTTGCCATTGGCTATTAAAACTGCCCCGAACCTGATGAGCTTTCGCAGGCTCTTAAAGACATGGTTGTTCAACCAGTAAGTTAATGGCTGATTTCTAGTAGCTCACAAGCGCCGAGACACTTTAGGGTATTTGTTGCGCTATAAAAATTTCGAAAATAAATAAATCATCAGCAATGAAGACTACAGTCTTAGAAAATAAGATCTCTCTTTTCTACAGTGGGTCTGTCCACATAATACTGTTAAAGAATTCAATAGGTCATTCACATCAATAATACATGTACTATTCCTGTTTAAACTAAAGTAAAACATCTCTATACTTTCCATGGCCTCTCCTCAGAAAATCGTTATATAGTGGCAAGTAACAGATATTATTCTTATAAAGTGATCAATAATTGTCCCTGATTTGGAGTGAGTACCAGGTGCATGAGTTACAGAAACAATACAATTATTTGCAATGTGGGTAATTAGCGACATCTAGTTTTGTCACTGGTATGTCGATATATGATGGTTGTACCTGGCACATAAGGACAGCTCGTTCCATGGCACGTTTGATATATTTAAGCATCTGAAGGGCACCTCTGGATCTATGGTTGCTTATCCTCGGCACATATTATAGATACAAAAAGACCAGATGAAGATTTCGAAGTGTTGTGTTTGCCATTTGATGATTGTATCTGGGTGTATCTGATCATTGCCTTGGTACACTACCTGTTACACATCATTTTACTGCTGTCCCTTCATAACATGTTTGTATCCAGGCACCTGCCTAACTATGGCAGATGGGCTTATCACAGCTCAATCATTCAGAGAATCTTGCATTACACGTTTGGTGAGGTGTGTGGGCATAGAAAGAGCGACTTTGTACTGATAAGACTCACATATTTTACAGATTTGCACTCATGAGGCTGCTGTCTAGATGAGAGCAACCATTAGACTCCGTCTTGAAAGTGAGTAACCTCTTATTTAAATACACGGTATGGTTTAAGCATGCTTCCACCACTGGGGGTTTATACTTTAAAATGAAAGAGTCCTAATAGGCTTGTGGTCTCTGTGAGCCATGGGATTTCAGGCTTTTGGTGTTCTAAGCGATACTTGCACATCAGCTCTGTTGAATAGTGGCATGTAATGTGGACACCTATCACTATTAAATTATCATCCATATTGTTGAGACTGTAGCAAGGGTATGCAGTTGACCCACGGTGAGGTAGGAAGATATTGATAGTTATAGAAGCTTATATTTTTTCTAGAATCCCTGAAGAAGGGACCCTTGTGTCCCAAAATGCATAGGGCAACATATGGATAGAGATGGAGTGACGTCAAAGCAGCATAGATTTCCAATATTATTTTGCTTTATGGTTGTTTTGTTGTACACATTGAATAGGTGCTTAAATTGAAAAATTACATGAGATATTGTGTACAAAAATACATGTGTAATACAATAGGAATGAAAACAATTGAGTCGATGACTATTTGTTTGTGATGTGTTTTGACAAAATGTAAAATTTCATCTTGAAATTGTTGATGTACATATAGCTGTGCACACAGTTACTCAGGGACACGTTTACTTGAATACCAGCTGGATATAATGACTATGCCTGGCATTATATGTACGGGTGTGTAATGTTATGTGAAGTCACTACCCGAGCCCATCATAGCTGCACTTCAGTGGTGTAAGAAACTTGAGGGCCCCCAGCAAAGTACACGGAGGCACCTCCCCCCCAGACCCATTCAGGAGTTGCCCATGAACAGTGCCAGAGGCCCCCTGTAGCTGAGGGTCCCCCCGCATTGCAGGGGCTGCGGGGGCTAATGTTATGACAGTGCTACACTCCATCTATATGATTGCAGGTTAATGTGTTAATAAACATTGATTCACACTTTTAATTTCAAGTTGCATAATTTCTTCTTATCATCAACATATGCAAGGGGCACTAACCAGCAGTTGCATTTTGTTTTAGTCGCAATGCAGACGATATACCTTCAATTAACAATAAAATGGACCTTGTGATCACAGTTACTAACGAAAGCAAGAGACCACATGCCACAGAATCCAAGGGACCACATGACACAAGCAGATCTCTCAAGTAAGTGACTTTCCAGTAGGTGTGTCACTCTGTCATGTTCCAGTAGTCTGATACAATGTCGTGGAATGATATGGGATATTATCTTTTAAAGTTCGGCTTCAAATGATCTGATATAACATGAAGCAATATTTTTAAAAACAGAATCTGCAAGTTGTTTTAATAATTAGTTTATTAATTTTAATGGCCAAGCAAGTTCTTAGAACTCAGTTGCTACATGCATCAACCAATAAGACGTATATTTTGACTAAGACAATACATCTGTCTGAGATGTTTCAATAATACACAAAACATTAATGTAGGAAGAATGATGTTCAAGTTAAAATGATAGCAAACAAGAAAGGTAATTGTTCCAGAGTGTCACCTCTTCTTCTTTTAATGATCTGCCTGCTGATTTGAGCAGGCACATTTATGGATGAATAATTTTCCGACAGAGCAGGAGTTTGGGCGTTTGGTGGAAATGAAAGAGGTCAAAGAAGTATATTGGGGATTTCCCAATAATCATTTTCCAAAACAAGCTGGTGGACCTGTTCATCGATGGTCAGCCAGTTCAGTTCAGATCTCATGACAGATAGACACGGATTCCTCCCCTGCCTTCCGCGGGAGCAACAGCTACGCCCTCAGCATTTTTAAAATTTCCTGCTAGCACAGCGCTCGCCTAGCGCTTTACTTTTAACTCACCTTCTTGCTTTCAGGGACTTTTTCCCGCCACACCCATCCCCGCGCAGCTGAGCTTGTCGCTGCAGCGGACATTGGACTCCCTGTTCGCCGCCTTCAGCGGCCGCCCCCCATGCCACGCCCACTCTCTCTGGCCACGCCCACCTGGGTCCTTAAAGAGCTGACTACGAGCTCTCCTACACACGGATTCCTCCCCTGCCTTCCGCGGGAGCAACAGCTACGCCCTCAGCATTTTTAAAATTTCCTGCTAGCACAGCGCTCGCCTAGCGCTTTACTTTTAACTCACCTTCTTGCTTTCAGGGACTTTTTCCCGCCACACCCATCCCGCGCAGCTGAGCTTGACGCTGCAGCGGACACAGGACTCCCTGTTCGCCGCCTTCAGCGGCCGCCCCCCCCCAGGCCACGCCCACTCTCTCTGGCCACGCCCACCTGGGTCCTTAAAGAGCTGACTACGAGCTCTCCTACACACGGATTCCTCCCCTGCCTTCCGCGGGAGCAACAGCTACGCCCTCAGCATTTTTAAAATTTCCTGCTAGCATAGTGCTCGCCTAGCGCTTTACTTTTAACTCACCTTCTTGCTTTCAGGGACTTTTTCCCGCCACACCCATCCCCGCGCAGCTGAGCTTGTCGCTGCAGCGGACATTGGACTCCCTGTTCGCCGCCTTCAGCGGCCGCCCCCCCAGGCCACGCCCACTCTCTCTGGCCACGCCCACCTGGGTCCTTAAAGAGCTGACTACGAGCTCTCCTACGCACGGATTCCTCCCCTGCCTTCCGCGGGAGCAACAGCTACGCCCTCAGCATTTTTAAAATTTCCTGCTAGCACAGCGCTCGCCTAGCGCTTTACTTTTAACTCACCTTCTTGCTTTCAGGGACTTTTTCCCGCCACACCCATCCCCGCGCAGCTGAGCTTGACGCTGCAGCGGACACAGGACTCCCTGTTCGCTGCCTTCAGCGGCCGCCCCCCAGGCCATGCCCACTTTCTCTGGCCACGCCCCTTTGTGGCCCTACAAATCATGTGCTTCCACCATACGCGCAGCGGACGGGCGCAGCGGGCGCGCCGAATGCACGCCTAAGGCAAGCCCGTCTGCGCCCGTCCGCGACCGGCCGGGACCAGGGGCCACAGATCCTGCACAATGTGTGTCCTACACCTCTGCTCAACTTTCCGCACTCATGGTTCCCACCTCTGTCCCTCCTTCGTTAGCCTCACGTATTGCTTCACTTGGCGTCTCTGCGCCTTCTTGTCCAACTTCATCCCCCTCTTCTTCTTCCTCCACCCCCTTTCCAATGGTTCATCAGGTAATCCCTTCTCTCACATCGTCACCCCCTGCAGCTTCGGCTCTTCTGTTAAACACCCGGTCAGCTGTTAAGCATCAAACTGAACTCTTCAATCTTCTTTCCTCTGATTCCCCCGATTATCTCTTTCTCACGGAGACATGGTTCTCTTCTGATTAACTCCCCGACCTTTTAGCTATCCTTCCTGACACATATTATGCCCTCCGCGCGGACCGCCCGGCCAGTAAAACCGGCGGCGGAGTGGCAATGATTATTCGATCCACGCTGAAGTTCCAGCTTCTTGATCACTCTCCTATATCCAACGTGGATTTCCTGGTCGCTCGGTCCACCAATCTTATCGACCCCCTCACTTTTGTCCTTGTCTATCGGCCCCCTCTGTCCATGCCTCAATTTGTCCCCCTTCTTCAAGACATTTTGGCCACTCTGTCAGTGAACAACTCGGCAGTTGTCCTACTAGGCGACTTCAATTACTGGCCGGACGATCCTCGAGAAAGTCCAACCTCTAAAGACTTTTCTGCAACTCTCCTCTCTTTAAATTTTATTCCTCACGTCTCTTCACCCACTCACGTTAAGGGTCATACCTTGGACCAAATTTGGTCCCTGCGTCGCCCCCTCTCTGTTCTCTCCACCCTTCCCTGTCTCTGGTCAGATCACTTTTTAATTTCTTTCAACATTCCCCTTCCTTCCCATACTAAAGTCCCTCTCCCCAAAAACCTGACAGCCCGCTGCTGGAATCAGACATATCTTTCCCTCCTTTCTTCCTCTCTGGCCTCCACTACACCTGACTTGACCGACCTCCCGCTGGAAGATCAAGCAGATGTTGTCTGTGCTTGGTTATCCTCCTCCTGCGACCTCGTCGCCCCTCTCAAAAACATCAAATCTGTGCGGCCCCATGAGGCCCACAGATGGTTCACTAGTGAACTCAAAGAGCTAAAACTCAATCTTAGGTGATCAGAGCGCCAATGGAGGCATCACTACTGTCCTCTTCTTCGTACTAAGTATAAATCATTACTCAACGGTTACAAAAAAGCCATCATTTCGGCGAAAATAGACTACTTCTCTGAAAAAGTGGCCCGTTCTTCCAACAAATCCCGAGAGATTTTTTCACTTGTAAAACAACTTGCCACATCTGATCGCACTAACGTTAGCGTCGCCCCCTCCCTCTCATTTTGTCTTTCCCCTAATAATTACTTTATCGACAAAATCTCTGCTATAAAAGCTAACATTCCCGCAGTCTCTCAAACTCTGGTTATCCCCCCCCCTCACCCCCCGCCTTTCACGTTAGACCTCTTCCCCCCCATCACTGCTGCACAATTTTCTGCTCTGCTGGTCAAGGTCAAATCAGGATCGCCAGTTGACTGTGCGCCGGCCCGGATCCTTCAAATTCTTTTTTCTCACTCTCCCGGACCCCCTCTTACACTCCTCAACTCATCCCTGGCTCTTGGATCTGTTCCCTCTTCTTTCAAAACCGCTATTGTTCTCCCCATAATAAAAGAACCTGGCCTGGACCCTTCCTCACCTTCTAACTTCAGGCCCATTTCCCTCCTTCCCTATTTGGGGAAGATTGTGGAAAGCCATGTCACTTCCTGCCTGTCCTCACATATTGAGAAGCATGGCTGCGTTTGACACGGTTGACCATGCCATCCTTCTCGACCGTGTCAGCGCAGCCGGCATCAGGGGGGTAGCACTTTCCTGGTTGAAGTCCTTCCTCCAGGGTAGGTCCCAGGCAGTCCAGTTTGCTGGCTTTTCCGCCCCTCCCCGCCCTCTTGTGTGTGGGGTCCCCCAAGGTTCCTCCCTTTCTCCTCTTCTCTTCAATCTTTATATCTACCCTCTCATTTTTTCCCTCCGCGAGCTGGGGGTCTCCGTGTACAATTACGCTGACGACCTCCAGCTCATCTTTGATCTCTCCACTCCTGATTCCTCTTCCTTTTTTAGTTCCACCTTAGCCTTTATCTCGGACTGGATGATCACGAGCCACCTCAAATTAAACCCCGACAAGACGGAGCTTGTCCTCACTGGTGGTCCCTCTAATCCCTGGTCCCCTTCTCATTGGCCCCTTTCTTTTGGCACCCCCCCTATTCCAGTTCCCTCTGTTCGCACTTTAGGCATTAAGGTCAGCAGTGACCTCTCCATGCACTCCCAAGTTAGCGCTGTAATTTCATCTTGTTTTTTATCCCTCCGCCTTATCTGAAAAATTTCCCGTTTCTTTTCCACTGATGCCCTCAAATCCATCATTTCAGCCCTTATCACCTCTCGTCTCGATTACGGGAACGCCCTTTATTCCGGCATCCCTGCTTTTGAAATGCGCCGGCTCCAGGCCATCCAAAATCAGGCCGCCCGGCTCATTTTTCACCTCCCCAAATTCTCCCATATCACGCCCGTTCTCAAGTCCCTTCACTGGCTTCCTGTACGCTTTCGTTCTTTTTTCAAATTAGCCTGCCTAGCCTTTTTAGCCTTCACCCACTCCCCCCCTCTGTTCATTGTTTCTTTGATCACCCCCTATACTCCCCCTCGCACTCTTCGCTCGTCCTCTCAACTTCTTCTTCAAGTTCCCCGCTACCGTAAAGCCCGTATTGGTGGCACCCGTTTCTCGGTTTTGGCCCCTCAGTACTGGAATAGTCTTCCATTTTCTATCCGATCAACTCCTACTTATCCGGCTTTCCGAAAGGCATTAAAAACGTTTCTTTTTCTCCAGGCCTTTCCCGGCTAGTCTCTCCGTTTGCAGTGCTGAATCCGTTTTTCCCCCCCCTCCCTTCCCTCTTCCCTTCCCAGCCCCCTCTTCCTCTCCCAGCGCCAGGAAGCCGCTTGGCCACAGAGCGCTTAATTAAGTTTCTTTTTCATTTCATTTTCATTTCATTTCATCTCATATTACAGCCTCCCAAATAGTATGTGTAGGACTCTCTTTTGAGTCATTTGGAAGTTCTGAATCTTGTTCTGAATCTTCTGAATCCAATTGACTCTCGTTTGAGTCGATTGGAAGTTCTGAATCTTGTTCTGAATCTTGTTTTAAAATATTGTGGTATTAAGATCAGTACAACCTGTATCAATAATTTATGGTGCTTGATTGTTACCAGGGGGCAGATTTTTGATAAAGCATAGGGATGGCAATTGACAGATATCAAATTGAACTGCACCAGTGAGTCTGATAAAAGCTGAGACTCTAAGGGCCCGATGTAGGTAGGCATTTACCGGTCGGTAACGGCCGAATTTGGCCGATACCGACCGGTAAATGCCTTTTCCAATGTAGGGGGCTTGTATTTACAGATTCGGTATTTTTACCGAATCTATATTTACCGAATCGGTAAATTACCGAACTGGTAAATACAGACTCGGTAAAAATACCGAATCTGTAAATGCAGATGTAGGAGGCGCTATAAACAATGCCAGAGGCCCCTATGAATTCGTTATTTACCATGTAATACTATTGCATGGTAAATAACAAATTCAGGTGTACATGCACATCTGTGCATGTACACCTGTGCCATGTGACACACAGACATGCCCTTAGGGCATGTATGTTTGCCACATGGCACACAAGCCTGACATTGGGGTGCTACAGGGTGTCAAAGTGACACCCTGTTCCCCCTGGCAGGATTCGGTATTTACTGATTCGGTAATTACCGAATCGGTATTTGCCATTGATTCCTATGGGCTTCAAGGCCCATAGGAATCAATGGCAAATACCGATTTGGTTGAAAAAGAAAAATTACCTACATCTGCCTACTTCCAATTTACCTACTCTTAAATACCGAATCGGTATGATTTGGTATTTAAGAGTAGGTAAATCGAGATTACCTACATCGGGCCCCAAGAGAGTGCCTGGACCGATTACACTGTCCCATTCCGACAGCCGTTCCGACTCAGTCTGTCCGACACAAAAAGGCTGTCGAAAACCAAATTTGGGGGCCCATAGCAGGCCCCCATTCACCCGGAGGTCTCCGGTTGCGGCCTGTGGGGGTCCCCTTGGGACCACTCTTTCAAACCATGCACAGTGTGGCAGGAACCTTGGGTTGTTGCACATGGTGCAGGGTTTTACGCAACAACCCCTTTTTGCAATGGGAGCCTGTGTTGTCGGTCGGAACACAGGCTCCCATTGAAGTCAATGGGAGTCCGATTGAACAGTGTTTAGAACCATCATAATCGGTCGGTCAGACTCCCCGAACCCGATGCGGTCGAAAACCATTCTTAAAAGGTGTCAGTCGGAGTGCTTTCTGACCGACATCGTAATGAGTCCCTATATATGGCTCTCTGTTTGGTTTATCTGAATTCTACTGAAGAAAATCACATGGCAGATCCATAAACAACCTCTACCTTACTCTACCCTCAGTTAAGAACTTTTCCAAAAGTACTTCCACCCAAAAAGGCATGAAACTGTTAACACAGCTTGCTGTCATTTAGAAGGTGTAGTATACTATAGCCCACAATAAACTATCTTTAGGTATATTTGAGGAGAAGTTAAGACAAACCTTTATCAAATGCTAACATACCGGTTAAAGACCAGCATGATCTGAAGAACGTGCATGTAATGAGATGTCAACCGAAGGGATTCTAGGCTTCTCTTTCCTGTTGTGTGCCATTAATGAAGTGAGGTGTGGCAATATAACTTGGACAACGGTCATGTTGTGTTCTGTGGTTATCCGTTACTTGGATTGTTACGTGCATCCTGTGACACTATGACACAGCCATTCCAACCCTGCCTCCAGGAGCAGCTGTGCAGGCATATAAAGAAGGATGGGAATACTTTTTCTTTACTCCTCTTGTGACAGTGAATACCTTTAGAGGCTTTGCAGTGACTCTGGGTAAGCATGGCCAATCCTGGTTATGCTTGAGCAGACAAGGACTCACAGTGTGAGATATGACAGATACCACAATTATGTCCTTTGCCTCCAATGCTACTATGCAATATGTAAACCCCCTGACTCACGTTTGGATTGGAAAATAAGACAGCTATACCTTTTTTTTAAAGTTTAGAAAGAATTTTATTGCAGGGAAAAAGAAGGGACAAGGTGCCAAAACAAAGTACAATAAAAAATAGAAAACACAAGCAAATCAGTAAGCAATGGGCATAATACAGTTAGAAACAACTTGAAAGCTAATCACAGGTATCAGGGCTAAAGAAAATGAAAACCACAGGTGTAGAGATACAATTGTGTAAAAGGAAGTACATACAATTGATGATGGAACAGAAACGGAATGCAGGGGGCAGTCAAGGAGGCTTGAGAACTTCTTGCTGCGAGGGCTGTGGATGAAACGGGCGTTTAGCACATACATCAAGATAAAGCATAACAGGAAGCCATAAGTCTGTACGTTTTGCTGCCATGTGGGCAGGAAAAACAAAAGCAGTATCCAATCTATGATTATGGCATACATTATACCACCATGCTTTAAAAGAAACGTTAGAAAAATTCTTCCAGTTGACTGTAACTTGCTGAACTGCAACAGCTAATAACAAATCAATAATCTGGGTGTTAAGATCAACATCATCCCAGCAAGGAGAGAGGCTTCCTAAAAAAACATTAATAAAAGAGAAAGGAATGCGAGTCTGAAATATTACGTTAATTTGGGCCCAAACCTGCAACCAGAAGTTATGAACAGATTTACATGCGAAGAACATATGAAACAAAGTCACTTGCGGTGAAGAACAGGACCAACAAATGTGTGGAGTGGTAGAGAAGCGCTTATGGAGATCAAACGGCGTGAAAAGAAGCCTATTGTAAATGAAGAACAAAGTCTGTGTCAGTGTTGCTGCTCTAGAGGACTTGCGAATCTTAATCCAAATCTTATCCCAAAAAGTGATGGACCAAGATGTACCAAAATCTTGTTCCCAGCTTTCCTCCACCTTAGATTTGGGTCTAATAGGATCTGTGGTGTGCAGATATTGGTAAATGAAGGAGGCTTTGGGAGAAGGGCGTAAGAAAGAGTGGAGTAATGAGACATGGGTAGGAGGAGAAATAGGGGAGGGTGCATGCACGAGGCGAATGTAAGTTATCATTGCAGCTTCTTTAAGAAGAAGGTATTTGTGGATAAAAGAAGCAGGCAAACCATAGGTGGTGCAGAGAGTAGGGAAGGATATGAAAGATGAATGTGAGAACAGTTGGGAAACCCGTATTAGCCCTCTATGCCGCCAGGACTTCCAGTAAAAGGGTTTGCCGCGTATCAAAAGGGAGGTGTTGTGCCAGACAGTGGAATTAAGAAACTCATCAACAGTCACGGGAGGAGCAGGAGAGGGAGAGTGAAGCAACTTAACAGTGAATTTGTGAATAGGAGTGGGAATAGAGGAAGGCTTGTGTAAGAAAGAAAGATACTCGGCAAGAGAGAAAGGTGAAAGGAAAAGACGCTCAAGTTTAGCCCATAAAGGGCAAGGGGAAGTCGGGTCCTGCAGCCAGAGGGAAGCCTGTCGTAGCAGAAATGCCTTATGATAAACTGGGAAATCTGGAAAGTTGACTCCACCTTCTGATTTGGGACGAATAAGTCGGGCAAGGGACATTCTAGGTTTCTTTTTGCTCCAGAGAAAGGATGTCATAAGTGAGTTGAGTCTCTTGAAAAATTTAGAGGGAATGGGGACGGGAATATTGGAAATAGTGTAGAGAACTATGGGAGAAAGCATCATTTTAATTGAATCAAGGCGGCCCCACCATGATAAGTAAAGGGGATGCCATCTGGAAGTTAAGTCTGATAATTTTTGAATGCATTTGTTCAGACAGAGGGAAACCGTGTCTGAAATAGAAGAGGTAATAGAGAGGCCAAGATATTTAACGTGTGAGGAGCTCCATGTAAAATTGGAGGCACTAAAATCAGGCTTAAACGTGAACTTCGTCAAAGGCAGAATCTCACACTTGTCATTATTAAGCTTGTAACCAGAGATCTGAGAGTAATCTCGTACTTCAGCAAGAAAGGCAGGAATGGATTGAGTTGGGTTGGAAATAAAAAGTAAAATATCATCTGCATATGCAGCAAGTTTAATTTGAGAGTCTGAAGCATGAAAACCAGAAATGTTAGGGTTTTGGCGAAGTTTGGATAAAAAAGGTTCCAAGGCCAAGTTGAAAAGAAAGGGGGATAGGGGACAACCTTGACGTACACCTCTCCCTAGATCAAAAAGGAAGAGACTAGGCCATTGGCGCAAACCGCCGCACGGGGATTGGAGTATAATAGAGAAATCAAGGAGATAAATTTGGGGCCAAAACTAAACCATTTAAGGGTATGAAACAAATAGATCCACTCAACCCTATCAAAGGCCTTCTCAGCATCTAGGGCAATTGCTGCAAGGGCATCAGGTGATTTATGAGATTTCGATAGAACATTAAACAAAAGCCTAGTGTTATCCGTGATAAATCGGCCCTTGACGAAGCCAGACTGTTCCTCGCCCAAGAGATCTGGAAGTAAGAGGTCAAGACGGGCTGCGATTGATTTAGCAAATATCTTGTAGTCAATATTGACCAAGGAAATAGGCCTATAGTTCTTACAATGTTGTGCATCTTTCCCTTCCTTTGGTATAAGGCAGATATGGGCATCAGAGAAAGAGCCTGAGGAGGCACCTAAGGTAAGAAAGGAATCCAATAAAGAGTGTAGTTTGGGGATGAGGAGTTTGGAGAAATGTATGAAAAACTCAACAGTGAAACCGTCTGGTCCAGGGGCCTTGTCCTTCCGTAAGGTCTGAAGTGCTAGAAGCAATTCGTGCTGGGAAATATCTAATTCTAAGGAGGAAAGGTCGAGAGGGAAATTGTCCGGCTTATGTATGGTAGAAAAGAAGTGATCTAGTGACTGAGTAGAGGGTTGAGTTTCAGAAGAATACAAAGTATTGTAAAAAGAGGAAAATGCGGTGAGTATGTCTGCATCTTTGGTATGAAGATTAGACTGAACGTCATAGATGGATTCAATATTTAATTTGTTGTGTTTAATTTTCAAATAGTTGGCTAAAATTTTCCCGGCCTTATTTCTGCCACCATAGAATTTTGCACTAGATTTTAATAAATAAAGGGAAGCATCCTCTGTGGATTTTTTGTTAAACTTCATTTTAGCATTAACAAGGGCTGTTAAACTGTCTTGTGAGTGTGAAGTAAAATAGGCATGTTCCAATTTCTTGATGTCGTGGAGAATATCCCCCGTAAGTTTACGGGCGATTCTTCGTTTCTTTGCAACATATCCAATTATAAAATCTCTGGCGAAGCCTTAAAGGTATCCCAAATGGTAGATTTGGGGATGGAGGGAGTGTCATTAAACAAAAAAAATTCATCAGAGAATTCAATAAAGGAAGCAGTAAATTTGGGATCTAATAAAAGAGCGTTATTAAAGCGCCATCTTCTAGGTCCTACGGGTTTGGGGAGGATATCAATGCAAACTATGGTAGGAGCATGATCTGAAAGCAAAATTGGACCAATTTCAGCATAGGTAAGAGTTTGGGCAATATTATGAGTAACAAAAATATAATCAATTCGGGACTGGGAGTGATGGCATGGGGAATAAAAAGTGAATTCTCGTAATGTCGGATTGCACAAACGCCAAACGTCGATAAGTTTATGTTGAGAGATAGCTTGGGTAAAAAGCTTGTGAGGCTTATTTGGAACATAGGGAGACTTAGAGTTTCGATCAATAAAGGGATCAAAGGGTTGATTGCAATCACCTGCCAAAATAAAGTTGTCGTCAGCAAATCTAGTGATATGCTGGGAAAAGGTGTGCCAAAAAACAGGATCACCACCGGTAGGAGCATAGACATTGAGGAGGGAAATTGGAACACCCTTTAGAGACAGTTTAACATGTAGCCATCTGCCCTCAGAATCGGATTCCTGAGCAATTAGAGAGTGAGATAGAGTTTTATGACACAACACAGCTACTCCATTTCGTTTACCGTCCCCTTGGGAGTAGTAAACCTCACCCACCCAACCTCTTTTAAGCTTGGCTGATTCTATATCATATAAATGAGTTTCTTGCAAAAACGCAATGTCTACATTCAAACGGGCTAAGTGTGACAAAATTCGTTGTCTCTTAATTGGAGAATTAATGCCCTTAACATTCCACGTAATTATTTTCAGAGACAAAATACACGAAATAAAAGAAAAAGAAATTCAATAGCAATATAAGAAGAGGAGCCTGTGAGAAAAGGTAAGTAAAAGAAAGGAATGTGAGCATCAGTACAAGAAAAAAGGAAGAGAAGAAAAAAGGAAAATGAGAGGAATGTCAAAGAAGGAAAAAAAGGAAGAGAGAAACAGAAGGGAAGATAGAAAACCATAATAGAAAAGCTGATGATAAATAAGAAAGCAGTAAGGTTCCAAACGCATGAGCCAAAAATCTTTGATAAGGGGAGAGGATAGAACATAAACCTGAAAGATTCACCCAATTAGTTAACAAAAGGAGAAAGATGCAACAAGTGACAAAAGGCACGGAGAAAGAAAGAACAGAAAGATTGATGAAGGGAAGGGAGAGAGGACACCTTGGAACACAGTTGAAAATAAGAAAAAAGGATGATTAAGAGGAAAAAGGAGAAGGCATACATTGAAGGAAGGAATGTAAACGTACTTACGAGGGATGAAACCAGGAAAGGGTAATCAAAAAGGAGAACAAACGAGAAAACGAGAAACTGAGAAACTGGGGGGGTAGAGCCAACTGGAGAGGGCAAGACATCCAGTGGGAGCGAACCGTCAAACCGGGGGAACATCACACAGCGAAGTGTAAAAAGATGAGGAAAGAAAAACATCAAAAAACAGAACAACAAAGATGCAGTACCAAACAACGACAAAGAACTTATAAATGACTTATATAAATATAAGGGAACAATAAGCAAAAGAACTCCGTGAAAGGAAGAAAGAAAGAACTAGTATAACATGCATGACCAAATCATCATGAACTGAGAGAGCCACATGGTGAGCATTAACAACTCAATAAAGTCATGGAGGAAAAGCAGATGAGGAGCTGGATGAGTCCATGTCAGCTGTTTGACAAGAATTTAGAAAGCTCCGGAGGCGAACCGGATCCTCATATGTCGTCGTCTTATTGTTATAGGTGACTCTGAAGAGGCAAGGATGAAAAAGGCCATATCTGGCGCCAATGTTCGATGTTCTGGCCTCATGTCCAAAAAAGCTTTACGTCGGTTAGCTGTGGCCCTTGCATAGTCCTGCGCAAAGAACAACGTGGATCCTGACCAAGTCAGAGGAGGAGAAGCTCTAGCTGCTGAAAGAACTTTAAGAAGGTCGGTATACTCCAGGAAATACATCATAACGCCCCTTGGTCTCGAAGAGGGAGAAGCAGGTGAGGGGGCACGGCCAAGCCTATGTGCGCGCTGGATGTTGAGCATGGTGCCTTCTGGTAAGTGGAGGAGCTTAGGAAGGAAGGATGTGAAGAAAGCAATAGGATCGCTTCCCTCACAATTCTCCGCCAGGCCGTAAATACGCAGATTATTGCGCCGATTGCGATTTTCAAGCTCCTCAACCTGCTTCTGGAGAGAGGAAATCTGCGACTGCATATGCATAACCTTGGAGGAAGACTCCTGGAGAGAAGAAACACTGTGTTCTACTGTCGTGACTCTTGCCTCTAGCTGCGACCAATTATCGGTCAAAACCTGTAGCTTGGTATTAGTTTCTTCCATAAAGGGACGAAGGGCCCGTATCTCCTCCAATAACAGCTCCATGGATACAGCTGAAGAGAAACCAGACGGCGATGGAGGGTCTTTTTTAAGCCGTTTGATCGTTGCTTTCCTTGATGGTTGCACAGAATGATCCGAACTGGATTGCGACATGTGGTCAGCAGACGCCTGAGAAGCTTCCAGACGAGCCAGCGCAGAAAACACTTTGGAGTTCTTAATGAGGACACGTCGTGGGTTCCTGGGAGCGCGCCCTGTTGTGCCGCTATCCATAAGATTGTAAGCAACCACAAAAAAAGGAGTCAGCAGTTGGGACTGTCCGTCCGTGAAACACTAGCAGGTGAGTAGAGGAACAGTGAAGTGTTGAAGAGCCCACAGGAGCAGGTATAAAATGACCAGGGAAAAAACACCTCAAAATGACATAAGAGTGTCAATAGCCATGCAAGAGCACGAGGAAATGCTTATCTGGGTAAGCTGTGAAGCCCTCCTGAAGAGATAAATACCACAAAATGGCAGCTGATATGGGGAATATGAGAGCAGCATACCTCATAAATAAAAAAACATCCAATGGAGAAAGTCATAACAATGTAAGCAATGCAGGCATCATGGAGGGAAAAATCAGCCAACCTGAAAGAAGCAGGAGAGAAGCATGCCTGGCGTTCGTTGCATGGTGAAGAAGAGCGCCGCTCAGGAAACGCGCTGAGAGTCAAGCAAAATGGCGGCCGCGGCCGTCATATCGCCGCGAGTGAAGAAGAACGGCAGAAACTCCTAAAACAGTCGACCAGGGCAAGAAAACAGGTCCTCAAATCATTCTTGGACCCTTCCGAGACTTAATTAAGGTATTGCCGCCGAGAAACGGGTCCGTTTACCGCTGGTTCGTCCCGGCGGTCACGGAGCTCTCACATAGACGCTTCCGACTCCGCCGGGCGCTAAGCCACGCCCCTACAGCTATACCTTTAATGTTTCATTTTAATGCTATGAGATTGATTAAACAAATGATTGAACTTAGATTAGAACAAAGCATAGCAAGGCGGAGGTTGACCACCTCAAATTAACAATGGCTTTGCCAGGCCACATGTGAGTAGGTTTGGTTTTGGAATTGCCAGTTATGAAGAGACCTGAAGAATTTCATTTTTGAAACATGTCATCAGCAGTTGAGTATTGAACTCAATCGCCTACTCATTGACACAGAAACTAAACGCTCAGCATGTTTGTGGTGAGGGGTTTGTCCTTAGCATGGAGAGGCAGAATGAGATGGAGTGCATTGGTCTATGAGAGAGCTAGCTACCGTGTTTCTCATATAGAAGAATCAAAGTGTTGGAGATTAATCACTCACATTTCTAAAAACCCAGCCATCAACTTTGTGTTGCTTTGCATAAGGGAATGTCTAAAAAGTGACCCTGCTATGTGCAGAAAGCATGTCAGCAGACTGGATTGGGTGAGGACCCACAAAATAAATCCTCTTCTCTGGTTTTGTCATTGAGGAGGAAAAGCTGCGGGTTGCACACACTGCACCCTATGGCCAGGCTAGCTATGACTAGAATTAAAAAAAAACAGCTCCTCAAAATAAACACTTACCTTAGACATATACAGGCACTGGAAAGAAGGACGCAGGGGGTGCAACATCCCCAAAATAAGGATGCCGCCACAGTTTAGAAGGTGAATGAGCAATAAAAAAGCTTGTAAATTGTATGTTTATCTTGTCACATTTGCTATGCTTCAAACACATGCCAAATGTCAGGCTATGCCTTTTTACAAAGTGCTGCTTATTCTTTGAACATGGATATTGGTTTCTCTCTCTGACTTCAGATTTAAAGGATTTTGCCACGTGAACTACCTGACATTCTTGCTGGTGTATAGATAGTATAAAAGGAAAGGCTGTATGTAGGATGTCAGTTTTTGTCTGCCACACAATATTTAAAGACTTGTAAATAAACTGTGCAGATATTTCAAAGTATATCAGAAGTTAGGACAGCACACACGAAGCTCATTATTTTTTTCATATTTCTGAAATGTGATGGAAATAAAGATTTTAATAGTATTGTAACAAATCAAAACATTTTAGTTGGTGATGTGCAAATGATAAATATTGGCTTAAACCCAATTTCCACACATTATCGCTTGTGTACTACATAGTCTTATCAGTAAAACTGCAAGTAAGTACAGATTTTGTGGCCATTTTGATAGAATATGTGCCATCTATCAATGACAGTGTGCTTCTACGCCTTGCTTTAGTAATATATTTGTGACGGTGTGTTACAAAATGTACCACCAGCTACATACCACAGCCATGCCACTCCCCTGCTGAATGGGATTCTCTCATTTGCTATAACTACTCTTTGTGTGACACTTGGATTTCTCACAATCCTGGTGACTTCAGTGATGCAACATTGATGGCAGCACCGCCACTCTTAAAACCATTCCATCTCTACTGACCTCAGAAATTCGAACACCCCAGCCACAATGTGTCCTTGGAAATGAAACATTTTTAATAGAGAGGAATAATATTAACCCTAATCAGTTTCAATCAACAATACTATTGTCCACACAAATTCCAGCACAGAAAGTTAAGGAATACAAGTGTTGTGTTTTGTGAAAGGTGCTGCAGACTAACTTGGAAGATGCACAAATATAAACAATAACTGTGAACATGCTCTTGCAATGCTAGTAACTAACCAGTGTTTGTTTTTACTTTTAGGAATGGGTATCCACGGCTGTCTTCTCTCCAATGCATGTTGTCAACTGTTTTGTGTGGGCTGCTTGTGTGTCTATAATATATATGTTTCATATTGGCACTTGACAGTTAAGGAAACAAAATGCCCACGGTTGCATTACATTTACACCTCTGTTGATGATCCTTTTCTTATCTGTCCAATCAGGAAGCAGCTATCACTAAGGTGCGAAAATATGTCACTATAGATTGTTGTAGCCCTTGCTTACTTGGGCATAGAAGTTTTTTTACATTCCATAGAGTAGCATGAATGTGCTCATAATATGAGATCAATATGACAACAATTTAAATAGAAGATATCTGCTTCCTTGCTGGTCGGAAAAATACAATAGATAAACTGTGAATATGAAAAGTATAATAAATTTTATGTTAATTTATGTAGCACAGTTATCAACTACTATTTAAGGTATTTGAAGGAAGAAAGTGAGTCACAGGTAATATATCTTCTTGAACTGCAAAGCAGACGAGAAGTAAAACACAGTACTGTAAAACAAAATGAACAAAAAAAACATGTGAAGAATGAAACAAGTGTTAACACATCTGCTAAAGTCCAAGAGGCATGCACAAGACATGAGATCCACATCTGGTGGAGAATCGCACCTGCCCGCTACAGGTGAGTGGGAAATATTGCCTCAAAAAAGTCGTAGAAGGAAAATGTCTGTTTTCTCTTCTGGAGAGCTGTCAGCACAAATGCATAGCTGCCCAGCCGATACATTTGGAGGCTGTTTGCCCTATCAACTAGTAGAGGCGAAACCAAAGATGAGTTTTCAGCCAGCCTCTACTGGTCACCCACACATCACCATGTGAAACTCAGTGGATGCTGGGCGGGTGGTGAGTGGTGGGGGTGTTTGTGTGAAGTAGGCCTGGGCGTAGTACTATGCTACTCTCGCGGAGCGTGCAAAGTATGCGCTACTACGCACTACGCAAATTGCCCATAGTACAGTGCAAAAGCGGTCATTTTTTGCTTGCTCGCGGTACTCAACGTCAAGTTGGCGACCGGGAGCGAGCAAAATCAACATCCCTGCGAGACTTTGTCCTCATTCGGGATCAGCAACATCAAGTTGCCGATCACCAGCATGGAAAATAAACCTCCTGGCGAGATTCTCAATGTGGGTAGGTCAGGTTTCTCATTGCGAGTGGTTGCGTATGCTCGTGACAGCTCACGAGAAGTTACCAGTCCGCGTTGAGAAAGCTGCCGCTCGAGTACAAATCTACTTGAGCAGCAGAAAACAACCGCTTGCAGTGTGCAAGATGCCATTTGCAATGAATGCACAGTGCGGACAAGCATCTGGCACTGTGCAAACAGTGCAAACAGCATTTTCCCTACTGCACTACGCAAATCACGTAGCTACACGTAGCGTGCATAGTGTGAAGTGCAGGGTTAGTGTGAAGTCAGTGTTCAGATGGGTGGGCTTAGCAGCTGCACTGTATCCGCCTTCAAGGGACAGAACTAGGGCCATCAGCCTCCTGTCTGTCTTCTTTTGACAAAAAGTTAAATAAATCAATTTCATGGACTCTAAGCTAAACTTGGATGAGCATGTATTTTGCAAAAGGCTGTAATAACTGCATCAATCTATTAAATATTTACGATTCCTGTCAATATAGAAAAATATTAAAGTGTTTTCAACTAAAAGATTTGTTAAAAGCACTCAGTGATGAACCTTTATTCTCCATGGCATCCTAAGATCAGGCTATGTGGCTAAGGGCTTCCATTCATGAATTCTAAGCACTTACTTCAGCACAAGCCTACGACCTTCAGCTCCCGAACTGCACATTAATAACACTATGTAAATGTAAATGTAAATGTACAGGAATTTATATAGCGCAAATCACCGAGCGGTTTCTAAGCGCTTGCTTAGGGAACCCGTCCTGGTATTCCCCTGTGAGATAACCCCGGCAGGGTATCCGCAAGGTGAAAGCCAGGCATCCCGCCGCGAGGGGCCGTTGTGGAGATTAAGCAAGCTATTGCCCAGAGTCGCAGAGTGTGAACCCGTGAATCGAGTAGGCACCGGAGCGAGAATTGTCGAGTCCATGGACATTTTAGGACTCAAGACCCCACCGAGCCGGGAATTGAACCCTGGTCCCGGGCTGACCTCTGCTTCCAGGTCTGCCTCCTCTAACCAGTGAGCCACACTTCTCCACACTATAGGGCCTCTATGATGGATATTTGCGGGCCAATTTATAAAGGCATTAATGAACACTCGAAGTAATACTGCTGTAGTAATACATCACATACTCATAAATGCCTTTGTGAACTGGACCCATTATGTGGCTCATAAAAGGAGAATATTAGGGGAGAAATTATTTTGATTTCGAGGGCACTGTGTGGGACACATTTAGGGCAACATCGTGCTTAATTGTCCTGATGGTGAGGAGTTCCTGGATGCCAATCTTGCATCGATGTTGCTGTTGGCGTACCAACACAACACCCATTGCTTTTTAACATTGCCCCAGATTTATACGGGTGGGGCAGCGCCAACAATTAAGACCAAGTAATACCTGGTCTTAGGATGGCGATACAATGCAAAATTATTAATTTCTTCTTGTTTTTTTGCTCTTTCTATGTGCACTGCATTCTGCAGCACACATAGTAAGAGCAAATACCCATTATTTCTTGTTTATGTGCAGGAAGGTGTCCGCTCCTGCATGCAGGCACCCTTGCAACATGGCGGCAGGGTGGCCTGCGCTGGTACTAGGCAGCTTTTTTGCACCAGCAGTAGGGGAAATGCAGTGGTGTGCTGTATTTTTGTAAATACGGTGCATCTCTGCGTTTTGAAAATGTCGGTGCACGGCGTTGTCAAACTGCAGAGCATCTGCCTGTTTGCAATCGCTTTAAATTATGGCTATTGACTGCAACCATTATACGTGTCTTTAATTTAAAAAAAAATTCTCCTCTCTTGCTGTGCAGTGATCAAACACCTCAATAACAGAGCTGGTTTTTATTAAAATGCAAACAAATTAACACATATATGTGCTGCTACTGATGAATGAATATTGCCTAGAATGCACTTTAAATTAAACTATACCTCAGTCACTCAAAAAAAAATATTTATGGAATCAAGTTGAGGTGTCAGGAGCATATTACATTTCTCGGTACATGGCTTAAGTTCTCTAGTATATCTTTAGGACTTGAGAGGAATGCATGTGTTTCTAATTTAGTATTTTTATTGGCATTGTACAGCATCATTTTAGCTTCGGAGCTCCTTGGCTCTAATACTAACAATCCTCAGTCCAGGAGAGTTTAGAATTAATAAGTCATGTGAACAGTTTTCCTGCATTTCAATATGTCTGATTTCCAACATAAAAGTTCCAGCGCCAGGCAGCTTCAATGGGGAAGCACTGCCAGCCACCCACAATCTCTTTACTCAGGTTAGTGCGCAATGAGAGACCAAGGATTGTAGGGGCGGGTTGTAAAGTTTAAATGGGGAAACCAAAAACGAGCCTTACGTAAGATATGTAGGTGCAGATTTACAAGGCCCTTGTGTCACTTTTGCGCCGTCGGTGCATCACTTTTGTGATGCAGCAGCGGCGTAAAAGTTGGGGTCCATTTACAACGTGACGTATCTAGGGAGATGCGTCACGTTGTAAAGCCCTGCGTGACATTAAGCCTGCGTCAGGTATATTGTATGCAGCGTGGGCGTTCCCACGCAGGAAAGCCTTGTAAAAGTGACGCAGTAAAATCTACAAGATTTCACTGTGTGACACTTAGGACGCCACTGCGTCAAAACCTTACGCCTGTTTGAAGCAGGCGTAATAGGCTGAAACACGCATTGCTGGAGTTGCATCGTGCTTGCGACACAACTCCAGCAATGCGTGACTTTTCCGTCAACAGATGCATCAGAATTTCTGATGAATCTGTCAATCCTTGCGTCATGGGGCACCATATTCTAAATATGGTGTATCCATGGTGACGCAAGGGTTTTGCATGATGGCGCAGGGAAAGTGACACATCTCTATAGATGCGTCACTTTCTTTTAAATCTGCCCCGTAGTGTTTGGAGAAAGCCCTACCATACATGATGAAACCGGGATAGGGTGATCAGGTTTTTCATTTAGGTAAAATAAAAAACACTTTTTAATTCATTTTCTGATGATTGTATGCAATTTAAAATTAATACAAGATGCATTATGTTTTGTATATATAAATTCGTACTTCGTGGGCCTCTTGTACAATGTTTGTAAGATAAAGGATGTATCTAATTTAAATCCGGCGTGTTTCACTTGGCAATGCTGTATTCACCGAGAATTTCAATGTCCAATATCTTCACTTCAACCTTCCAATATTGGACGGTGTAACTCGTTATGCACTTTAAAAAGGTAGCTCTATATTGTATTTCTTTTTTTAAAAAAAAACCCAAATGTTTGCATTCAATGACTTCATTCCACTCGAATCCTTATGAAATTGTAAAGATGTATTTATGATAAATGTAGATGAAATTATGTATTTATTGAAAAATAAAAATAAAAAAGTCTTAAAAATAAATCAACGCTTTATTTCATATAAAAATGCAAATAAAGAGTAAACATATGCATGAATCTGTTATGAGTAGACAATTGGGGTTTATAAAAAAAATGTGTTGATAAAATGCTCAGCAGTTACAAGCAACCAATGACTATAGACCAAAGGTGTGGGCTTGTGGGAAAGGCCATTAAGGCTCAGCTTGGTCTCTATTAGGAGGGAGGGAGCAAGCAAAAACACAGACATCGGTTGGGGGCAAGCAAATACACGTTCAGCAGTTGGGGGCAAGCAACAACATGGATGGCTAGAGGGGCAAGCAAGAATGCGGACTGCGTGTGGTGGCAAGCAACAACACAGACAGTAGAAAGAGGGTTGGATGGGCAAGCACAGCGCAAGGAGTGGGAGGGAGCATGCAACAACACATCAGGTGGAAGGTGGGAGAGGGCAAGCTACAGCACGAACAATGGCCAAGAGGGGGCAAGCAACAACACAGACAGCAGGAGGGGTGATAGATACAGGAGGGAGCCAGATGAAAATGACACACTGGCGAAGTGCTTACACCTAAAGAAAAAAGTAGCACCTAATAAAAGCAACAAATAGCAATAATGATCGCAAAGCACGCGTATCGCTGTTTTTCCTATTGCCGGCTATCGCTGGATTTCTTCGCCGAGTTAGCGCGGTATTACCAACGCGTTTCCCAAAAGTGATAAGAAATCCAGCGATAGCGGCGAAAAGCACCAATATCGCGTGAAACATAGCGATAACTTGTGAGCGCTAATGATGAGCTTGTAAATATGGGAGTGTGGATTTAACCTGCCAATCCACCTCCCATACACTACATGCTTAAGTCAGGTTTTGAGGAGACGTAAGGAACCGGCAATACCTGCGGTTAGGGGAAGTTTCGATATCGCCTCGCAAATCTTGTTAATACAGCGCTGTTGTGTTAGCGCTCTATTACATGTTGTAACTTTGACGGCACAACTACTTTGCATCTCATTAGCGATGTTCATCACTAAAATGAGATGCGTTACAAAAACGGGTGCTAACATGCGTTAATGCATGTTAGCTCCGCATTGTAAATAGGGAGATGAAAAGATTAAAAGCCAAAAAGAGGCGAATTGACCCTTGATAATATGCCCCAAAATTAGCAGAGGAAGGACATAAGTAATTCATCAATACTCCAGGGGAGGGACAAACACACGAAGAGGTAGAAAACCTATAGCAGCTGACCAATAACATGCAAGCAAATTTAAGTGACAATGAAGTCAACCAATGGTAATAAGCAGCCTCCAAGCCCACTGCATATAAAACAAAAGATCTTGCATGTGTTGTCTTAGGCAAATCCTAAAAAAGGGTATAATTTTCTGGTGCTTATACAGTGCTCCAAGGCCCTTAGGCCAGGTTTGTGCTACATAAAATTGCTGAAAGAAAATTATTTCCAGGTGTGTCAGATCAAGTGGATCAACCCATGTAACCAAGACAATTCCTAGCCTGCACAGGGTTCTTAAGTGAAAATCCAACTTTCAGCATACTAATGGGATCTACAGGAATGGAAAACGGTGGTCAATGAAGCCAAAGAGGGCTAACAAGAACAAGGCCAGTTATGTAAAGGTATTTTCTGGTTACAAAAGGTCTATTTTACAGTATTGGACTGTTTACGACCTTAAAAAATGCCTTTTGGTATGTAACAACTCCAAATTGCATTACAGAAATAGTTACCAAATCACAATTTGTCTTTGCAAATAAATGCCAAATTGGTATTTGTAAGTAGTGTGTTTAGGGTATCCCTTCCAAATACCAATTTGGAATGCTATGCAATGCTGTTTTTTGACCGAAATCAGGTCGCAAAACATTAATATCTTACTGACAACACAAATTTCGCAGTAACCCCTTCCCCTTTGTGAATGTTGAAAAATCTCTTTTTAGAGTATTCAGTGGTCCCATTAATACTTTTGAAACAATGTTACTTGAGCGTTCCTTTTATTTATTTTTTAAATGCATCACATTTTCTGTTAAAGGAAAATGGGATGCATTTATAAAAATAAAATGATTTAATTTAATTTAATTTCTTATAAAGCGCTATCAATCATCCCAGGTAGGATATCACGGCGCTATAGTTGCTAATGTGCATGTGACATAGGTATGAATTCAGTTAAATTATTCAGGATGGGGGAAGAGGAAAGATTTTAGCTGTTTCCTAAATGCCAGGTGGCATTCTGTGAGTCGGAGGGCTGTAGGTTGTTCGTTCCATTTGGTAGCAGCGATATGGGAGAAAGCGCGCTCGCCCATCCTGGCTCTCTTTACCCGGCAGGTTTTTGCCCGAGCCAAGAATTGGGAGCGGAGGTTCCTGGTGGGAGCATAAAACTGGATCCTATTTCTAAGGATGAGGGGACCAGTTTTGTGCAGTGCTCTATGGGTAATACACATCATTTTAAAAGTCGCTCTTTGCTTCATTGGTAACCAATGGAGATAACGCAAACAGCTCTTGGCTGAGTCATATTTCCTTTTCATGCAAATGGCCTTGGCTGCTGCGTTTTGCACCATTTGGAGCTTGGTGAAAAGATAC
Source organism: Lissotriton helveticus (assembly GCF_964261635.1). Taxonomy (NCBI): domain Eukaryota; kingdom Metazoa; phylum Chordata; class Amphibia; order Caudata; family Salamandridae; genus Lissotriton; species Lissotriton helveticus. The sequence goes on from NC_136059.1 coordinate 1,177,055,902, forward strand.
TCGGCCATGCCTACGAACAGGGAGTTTCCGTAGTCCAGCCTACTCATCTAGAGAGACTGGACCAGGATCTTTCTACACTCCATTGGAATCCCGGGGAAGACTCTCTTAAGCATTTTTAGGATTGCGAAGCCTTTTCCGCATATGGCAGCTACATGAGTCTTCATGGATAGGGAAGTGTCTATGGTTATTCCAAGGTTTCTTGCTGTTTGTGACGGGGCAGGTGGGGTGCCCAGCGCTTTTGGCCACCAGCTGTCATTCCACAGCTGAGTGTGACTTCCGAACAGAAGTATCTCGGATTTATCTGCATTAAGTTTTAGACAATGCTGGTGCATCCATTCGGCCAGTTCCGCAAGACAGTTAAGTAGCCTGTCTTTAGGGTTGTTTTTTTCATCCAAGATGACAGTGAGTTGGGTGTCGTCGGCATAGGAACAGATTTCCACACCCCACTTTCTGCCTATTCCCGCCAGGGATGAAACAAAAACATTGAACAAAGTTGGGCTTAGTGAGGCCCCCTGTGGGACCCCGTATTTGATGTTCCGGCATGGGGACGAGAATTTGCCCATGCGCACTGATTGTGATCTATCCGATAGGAAGGACCGCAGCCAGCCCAGTGCTTTGTCCCTGATACCCTTAGATGCTAGGGTTTCCAGAAGCAGATGGTGGGGGACGGTGTCGAAAGCCGCCGAGAGATCCAACAGTATTAGGGCCACTGTCTTCCCCTGATCTACGTGTATCCTGATGTGATCCAGCACTGCTAGGAGAGTTGTTTCCGTGCTGTTATTGGCCCTTAAACCCGTTTGTGTGATGTCCAGAAGATTGTTTGCCTCGAGAAAGCTGGCCAATTGTCTGTTGACCAGTTTCTCTAGGACTTTCGACAGGTAGGGAAGTTGGGATATGGGTCTGTAATTGGCCGAAATATTAATATCTAAACCAGCTTTTTTTATAAGGGGAGTGACTGTGGCGTTCTTCCAGCTGGATGGGAACTCTGCAACATCTAGTGAATGATTTAATACCTGAGTCACTGCAGGGCAGATCAGGGGAATGAGCTGCCGGAAAATATGATGAGGGCAGGGGTCCAGGGGGGAGCCAGATTTGATTTCGAGCATTGCTTTGCCTACTTCCTCTTCGGAGTATGGGCCAAAGCTAGTGCAGCAGGCTTGGGGGGAGGAGGGCTCGTGATCCACCGGGCTGCCTGTTTTGGTTTTAGAGAAAGATGAATAGATCTTGTCTATTTTTTCGCAAAAGAAGTTATTCATATTGTCGCAGCCTGTTTGAGAGGGAGTCAGGTTAGATGAGAGACTGGCAGGACTGCAGAGCTCTTTTACAATTTTAAAAAGGTCTTTTGAGGAGTTTTTATTCTCTAAAATTCTGCTGGAAAAGTAGTCTTTTTTTGCCTTCCTGATGGCTTTAGTATATTGTGACAGTTCTTTCTTGTAAACAGCCCTCGTCTCCTGAGTTTTTGTAAGCCTCCATTTGTGTTCGAGCATTGTGTATTTCCTTTTTTGGGCCTTTAGTTCTTGCCCGTACCAGTTTTCGGACACGGTGTGCCTGGGGTTGGCATCACGACGGAGCTGTGAGCAGTGCTCCAGAGCCGAGGCAATGTGGCTCTGAAGTCTGTCTGTTGCTTCGTCAACATCTGACTCACCTCTAGAGGGATGGACAAAGTGTTTCCGAAAGGTTTCAACCTTAAAGTTGGCGTAACTTCTCCTATGGGTTGTTATTTGGTTGGAGGACCTAGGGTTTTTGGCAGGTAGGTGAAAGTTGAACTCGACCAAGGAGTGGTCCGTCCACAATAATGGTTTTATAGCAGAAATAGAGATGGAGTTGATATTGGAGAACAGCAGGTCGAAGGTGTGTCCCGCCTTGTGCGTTGGCTGATTGATTCTCTGGGACAACTGCAGGATCTCCATATTCTCAGTCAGTTGTTTGGTGAGGGGGTTATTACTGTCGTCATAGTGGATGTTAAAGTCCCCTATGAGCAGTATGTTTTTGTTCTGAAGGCATATTGGCATAACTTGTGATAGGAGTTGGGCATTGAAATCAGAGGTGCAGCCAGGAGGATTATAGATGATGGCACCGCCAAGTAATATGATGGTGTTGATTAGTACTGAAAATGCCATAGCTTCATGGCTGCTGCCTTGAGTGATTACCTCCTGTCTGCAAGTGAGGGAATCTTTAAACAATAACGCTACCCCACCTCCCTTCTTTTTCTCCCTATTCAGGTTGAGTATTTTGTAGTTATCAGGGAGGGCCGAAGCGATGTCCGGGGTACTGTGGTTGTCCAGCCATGTCTCTGTGATGAAGGCTAGGTCTGGTTGGTCATTTTTGAGAATGTCCCAGGTTTCGATGGCATGTTTGGGGAGGGACCTTACATTTAGCAGAATACATTTTAAGACCAAGTTGGGGGCAGTGAGATTAATAGGACAGTGCCAGGGGTTGCTCATCCATTGGCAATTCCGGCAACTAACTTTATTTAAAAGCAATCACTCACGGGATAATCTGCTGACCCCAGCAGGCCACTATCCCTGTGATGGCTGCAAATCATTTTGTTACCTACCTTATTAGTAACCATGCGTTAGATCAAATTGTGACCCACTATAATTTTGTATTTTGCAAACCAACCTATTAGTACATAGGTCGGTTTGCAAAATACCACACTGGTTGTAGAAATAGTGGTAGCAAAATACGACCAGTTTTTTGCGACCAGTGCTTCATACATCTGGATTATGATCTTTAGTAATAGTACATATTGGGCTGCCATCACTTTTGCCTAGCGCAGTGGTTCCCAAACTTTTTAGAACCATGACCCAATTTAAGTACGTACTGTAAATAATCTAGGGCAACTTCAAATCAATGAAAACATCAGAACATGTCAAATAAAAGTAGTGACACTAGCATTTAGAAAAATACAAAAGCGTTTGTTTATTATATATAATATTGTGTCAGATAAAAAAATATAATAGATGTAAACCTACAAAAAACCATAATTTATGCAACATACTTACTACAGTCATCCATCACACATTCATACTTCAAACTGATATTATTTTCAATACTCAATCTGTTTGATAGAAATACAATTCATTGACAAGCCATATAGGCCGTAACAGAGAATCTGTATGAACGCATGATTTTCGGGTGGTTTCCATGTTGTCTCAACACGCGTTTCAGCAGAACACTGCCTTCCTCAGGAGTTCCATCTCCACATATTATGCTCTTATAGCAATGATGGCTATAACAGTGAGGAGATTAGGGTTCTTCTCAATGCCACCTAGTCCTCACAAGTGATAATCCTGACAAGGTGGACGAGCTGCTAATCCACTAGATGCCACAACGTATGCTGGGTTCGGTCAATTTAGACATGGTGTAGACAGCTCAAATAATGATGTCGGTCTTCGCGAATAAAGCGCCCTGCTCAGCTGAAGTTAAAGACCACTTTTTGGTACGACAATCTTTGGTTGCCCACCTAGTTTAAATGGACATGAGGTGGGCGATTTTCTACTGTAATTAAAGCACAGTGTGTTCATGCATTTTGGTTTACAGAGAGGACATTTCCCTTAAAACGGTCACTAAATTTACACAGACATTCAGTTTTAAAGTACATTGCACACAAATATTAATGTGTAGAAATCGTTTTTCAGCAAATACTTATTATTTGTGCAACACCAAGTAAAGGGTCTTGATTTGTTCTGATCCTATTAAAATGTTTCTTTAAATCACACTTCAGAGTTATACAGGAATGTGCTTAATTTTCGTTTTCCTAATTGCTGAATTCATACCGTTTATTTACAGGTGTTTACATTTTGTTGTGTGCTACGTGAAATTGACATCCTACAGTCATTCCTTTTATCATGCTTCATGTACCCCAGCAAGATTGGCACGTAACTCAATTTATGTATCTTTCTCTGACTGCAAACTGAGATAAGTTTGAAAACATCAGGAGTTTAAAAAACAAGCATTTGCAATGCAATTGGTCTCACATTTGCGAGAGTTTGAACTGTTGGCATGGTAAATGACAATACCTTTTATTTATATGTTTTGAAAACCTGCAAGCGGTGCATAAACACGCACTTTGTTCTTATAGTCCTTGCTTACAGAAGCAGGGCTGCCCGTTACAGAGGCACACTTACTGCCAGCCTTGCTTATTGCCGCCATTGCAAGAAAAAGTAAATAAATAGAAAAAAAGGCATGCAGCCGTGATTGCAAGTAAAAAAAGATAAGCGCAGCCGCCATTATTAGTGCTGAGGCGTGCTGCACTGTTAAATAAAATTTTAAAAAACATTGTGGGGGAGCGTGTCCTGCTGCAAAAGCAGGCAGGGCACAGCCCTTTAAGAAAACAGAGCTCTGAGGCTGTAATTAAAACCTACAGATTAACAACACATATAACGGGGGTGTCCTCATGAGAGGTTACAAGAAGAGATAAGGTGCTACTAAGGAGGGACTACTGAGCCTATTGACCAATGAAAAGCCACAAATTATAAAGGACAGGCACCAATTAACCCTTTGTGCGTGGCCGGAATTTCTCCGACGTGAAGGCAAATTCCACGCGTGCTCAAATCGGACAGCCCCCGGCCATCTGACGCACACGCCCACCGTGATGTCGGGTGGCTGGGGGTCGCCCAACGCATGCAAAGGGTTAAAAAGAAATGGGTGGAAAGTGGGTAGGGATTCATGCCCTATCTTGAATATAGCGTGACTCGAAGAGACAGCGCAAGCGCTGCCTCGGTGAGACCTAAAAATATAAACAGCAGAAGACACAGCCTGACTTTTGAACTATGTGATTGAAGCTTGCAGCAAACGTGACAAGATAAATACAGAATTTAAAGGCATCTTTATTGAGAGCTTGGACATACCACCCTAAATCGAAGGTTTGGGAAACCCTGGTCTACAGCTAAAATTAAAGGAATGTCTGTAAACTGTAAACACAGAATATAGTCTATGCTGAAAAAGAAAAAAAATCACTCTTTGTAAAATGTGTTTATACTTTAGATTTACAGTGCTCTGCTTAATAGATTCTAGTCTTATCTGAGCACAAAAAAATGCCACAACAGTAGGACCCCAACCCACAGTAAACTGCCTCCAAAGGCAAATATGGTCCATTCTGCTGTGTTTTAAGTAAAGAGAGCCTGTTACCCCTGCTCTGTGTTGTTCTTTTTATTGCTGGTTCCAGTGTCTTTGTTGGATTTCAGATGCCTTTTGATCTTCAGATGTCTGTAAAAATCTCTCCTACTGATCAGCAGAAGGACCCTTTGTAATGCATGCTCTGTAGACTCCCTTTGGGGGCAATAAATGACAAGGTGCGTGGCTGTCCAGGCACGCACTCTCGAGGGAACAGTGATTACAGTGCATACTGTGGTGGAACGTCTAATGTTATTATATAGCCATTTGTTTTTATATAGCCATTTGTTAAGCGCTTGGTTAACCCACTGGGGTTTCCTGACGATGCACCAACTAGGTGGGTGTCTTCCAGTTCTGCTCTATTAGAGCAGTGATGCACAAACCTGTTTGTAGTCTTCCAGTTCAGCTACATTTAGAACAACCATGTTTTAAGCTGTTTACGAAATGTCATTAGTGATGGGCAGTTTCTGAGAAATTCTGGGCATCCATTAAACAGTTTTGCTCCTTGAAATGTAAAGGATTGGCCTCTTATGCATGTATGTTTAAACAAGGGAACCGCACATAGAGAGAGATCACTGGATCCTAAAGTACGAGATGGTTGGTAAATTTTAACCAACCCTCGTATATTCCTTAGCACTTCCCTTAGCATGAGTTGGTAGCTGCCCGATGATTTTTCAGAGCCATTTTTGAGAAGCAAAGCACGTAGCAGCTAGTTTTGTTACCTGTGGTTTCATGGACCACTTATCCTTCCCCATAATCACCCGAAATATTTGCTTTTTAAACCGGCATCAGGAGAGGTCTCAGACTTTCTGGCCAGTGTTGGGGACTCCACAAAAATGGGTTCTTGCCTAATACAAGAACCTCTGTCTTCTCTCCAATGAGTTTAAGGGATTGATTGACCACCCATTCCGCGACCAACCTCAGTCTGGAGTTCAAGGTCTCTGAGTTGTGTCTCTGTGCAGATGACAATGAGAAGATGATATGGGTGTCATCTGGATATGAGAATAAGGTGAGACCACAATGTTCCACTAGGTCCACTAGTGGGTGTGATGGAGCAAGGATTTGCACTCAATGCGACTTGCTTGTATTCAGTCCACTCGACATAACGTTAATGTACTAATTAACATGTTTCGTGTACTAAAAAATTGCATTACATGACACAACTAGTATCGAAGGGAAGCTTTTCAATGTGCTTTTACTAACTATAATCCGCTTGCACTAAAATGGCTGCTGCTACGCGGGATTTTCTACTGTGCATGCTTCTGTCATACTCACGTGACATGACGTATCTTTCGCTTGGAGGGAAACTTTTGCTCCTGCGCACTAGAACTAAGATGGCTGCTCGTTGTTACAGCATGCATGAAGCTTGCACTGCTGCTTTTGCTAAGCTATTCGTTCTGCTTAACTCTAACGCAATAGTTAAATATAAATTAATGGGAATAGAGTAGGGATATCATTTAGTCTAAAACTGTTTCTTTTCTATTCTTTCATGTAATCACGCTTCTGAGCCTGAAATGTACCCGATACTCCATTTTGAAACCCACTGCACTTCATATTGAAACCTTTGAGCGTGCGCCCCGGAGTCTGAAAACCATCAAGTCATGGCATTGAATGAGTGCCAGGGACAGTCTTGACCAAGATGTGCCTGGGAACTTCACCTCCTGAACTCTACAGAGGAAGCAAAATTGTTAAATGGACTACTTTGTAACCGACATTGATACATTTACTGCTGGGTGGAATAAAACATGCATGGGAAAATAAAATTGATGGGCGGGAATGTCAAATTAAAATTTCTAGAAAAAAAGTCTAATTTTAGTATGGTGTGATGACATCTCCCTGTCTTTTGGCTAATCAAAATTGGGGATTCTTACACTTGCAACATTGGTGGGTGGTACACTGCCCTGGAAAATAGTATAACTAGAGTAGGCTTAGTTAGCTAATTTGTCCGACTTGTCCGAATAGCTGACCTGTCACTGACCCAACGCACTCAATAGGTGATCGGGAGCAGAGGTGCTGGCGGAGCCCTCTGTCAGAAGGTTGGAAACCCAGATCGAGGTTTGAAAGCTGAAGTGCTGACGAAGCACTTTGTCGGAGAAATCGATAGCTCTTACCGGGTTCAGGCTGTTAGCTGCACAGAGGGAGTAACGCAGGCGTTGCAACTTTAACTGCGGATGATGGTCTTAGCCCTTGGTGGTCCTGTCCAAATCTAATTTGGATGTACCTCTCCTGATTCTGATCTGCACCTGTGTGCTTTGCTGACACCTGCCTCTCCGTGGTTTCTGTCCTTTAATCAGCCCGTGGCCAGGGTTGGTCTTCACACACACCGTTCTAGGTAAATATTGAATGTGGGTTTGTTGTTGTATTGTTTCCTTTCTCTTTACCTTCCCTACTGTTTAATGCTTAAACAGCCTTATGAAATCTCAGAAAAACTTTATTCTAATCATTATCTTGCTAATTGCAAGATTCCTCATTGCAAATGCTTGGATTATGAGATTTATGAAATTTCAATAGATAAAGAGTTTAAAGCTTTTCCCGAGTCTGTGGTCAATTTATGCAGGAAATGTTAATTGCTACCTATTTTCTTGCTAACTCCCTGATCCAATAGGTCTCTAGGTACCGGTGACAAGAATTGGTAAGTCAATGGTATAGTACCTTGTAGGTAAACACACAACTTGGTAGAGTGCGTGAAAGTTTAACCTGTTCAACAAAGGTGTTAAATGAGATTATGGGCCCAGGTGAGTATGATAAACTGGTCAGGTTAACCCATGCGCGCCATCACATGCAGATATATATTAAACAGTACCGGACTCAGGGATGATCTTTGAGGAACTCCTAAGACCAAGGAGTGTCACTCGGAGGAGGCCATTGCTGAGAACACCTTAAATAACCAGTCTTGTAGAAAAAAAGTAATTCAGATGAGGGCCATACCCTCTAATCCTAGTTCTGGAAGTCTTTTAAGGAGAAAAATATGCAACAGATTGTTGACAGCAGAGCTGAGATCAAGTAATCGTGCTACAGTCTCGTCTCTGTCTAGGAGCCCTCTCAGAAAGTCAGTAACTTCTAGCAGGGCTGACTCCATAGTGTGTTCTCTCCTGAGTCCTGACTAGGATGGATGAAGGACCTCTTGTGTCTCCAAGAAGCTCTATAGTTGCCCATTGACAGATATACTGGTTTATAATTAGCCCAGTTTTCTGTGTTCCCTTACAAGGGGTCAGACCGTAACACTTTTCCATGCTTTTGGAATTGTTCTGTGTTTTAGCGAAGAGTTGATGAGTTCTAATAATTGTTGTAAGTTATCCACATCTTAGATCTTTGTTGGAAATGGGATCCCTGGCTGGCCAGGGCTTTCGCCAAAGTCAGTCAGAGACCACCATTCCCAAGTCAGGGCAAGGGAGTTACACGCCAAGATAACCCCTACTCACCCTCTAGGTAACGTGGCGCGAGCAGCAAGGCTAAACTTGGAGGCGATGTAAGTTAAGTATTTGCGCACGCACCCCAGCAACAACAACCAAAGGCCCACCACAAAGGAAACTCCACACAAGGTTATATGAAAATAGCCTTTGTATTATAATAAATATACATCAGATAAAACACACATCTTGTTACACTGTGCCAACAGGCACGGGCGGAATTTACAAGGGATATTGCACAGGACAGGGCCACTTGGACCACTGTCAGGGGTATCAGCACTTTTAGAAATAATACTTTCAGAAATAGCACTTTAGAAAGTAAATTCAGTGTAGCACACAATATGAAAATAGAGCACACAACCAGTAATCACTGGTAACAGGACCTCACTAGCACCACCTGTACTAGGGAGAAAAACAACCACCTACATGTCTCAATTCCTGTAGGGGTGTAAAAACAACACACATGATGCATTCTCTAGGGACTCCGAATCACCAGGTGCCCCACGAGCCTCTCCGGGCTCGACAGACAATGCGGCCCCTGGATTTAAAGGGAAATGCCCCCAAGAGCCTCTTTGGCTCCCAACATTCGCGAGCGCGAGGTCGCGCTACGGGGGAGGGGCGGACACCGACAATGTGTCCCGACGCCCCTCTCCCTTTCCAGGCACTCACCGGCTGTCTCGTGCGGCGGGCGGCTGTTCCACGAGAGCTCCCGCTCCTCGGGGGCTCTCTCCACTCTTCTCCTGCTCCTCGCTGGGCTCCGGGGCTCTCCCTCGTCCTCGGGAGCCCCGGGGGCGGGACTTCCGGTCGGCCTCTCCCGGGCCGCGCTGTGAGTGGCCGGGCTCACAACCACTTCCGGGTCGCCGCGGGCAGCGCGGCGGCTCGCTTTTAGGCAGGCAGGCGGGCTCCCATGTGATCCCAATAGATCACGGACCTGGGCAATGCCGGGTGGGCACCGGCCTCCTATGAAATCCTCAAAACGGGCAAAAATGCAGCGCTCTCAAGCGCCACGGACAGGAGAGCAGCGCTCGCAGCGCTATGCGCAAATTCACAGCGCTCGAAGCGCTAGCAGCCAGGGGAAAATATCCAGCGCTCACAGCGCTGTGGGCCAAATAAAGCGCTCTCAAGCGCTAGGCAATGAATCTCAGAGCTCCCCAGCGCTGAAGGGCAGAGAGCAGCGCTCTCAGTGCTGTAGGCACAGCACAAGCTCCAGCTGGAGGCAGGCAGGGGGGGCAAGGCTGGGCCAGTGCCAGCACACTGGGTCTCCAGGCAGGGAGACACCCCAAGTGGCGGTCCTCCTGGCCCCAGCAGCAGCAGCAGCCCCCTCTGGCAGGATCCAAAAGCAGAACATTTTCTAAGGGGACACAGCCCCTTCTTATAGTAACAAATCCTTTGTTTCAAGGTGCAGGGTGGGGGGAAAACAAGTTTCAGCTGGCTCTGGAGCACTCTTGATGGCCCAACCACCCATTTCTTTCACTGGGGAGGCTAGGGTCGTTAGACGCACCACAGGGGGGCGGAGCCAGCATTGTGTGGGGAAAACCCAGCCCATCCAGGACACAGGTACACTCCTCCCACACATCACTCATGCTAATCTCCCACTCACCACCAGGCAGACCCATCCAGACTTCCTGGAGCCTGGCATGCCAGCCAGCTCCAGCCAATCACGCTCCAGTACCCTCACTGCACACATATCTCAATGTCCAGAAGTAGTACTTCCCAACTAGACACACACACGCCGCAGACACCATCTCGCAGCATTCACTCTCATGAGTTTATACATACTAAACTCGAGCCTGCACTCCCCACGCATCAGGAACTACCAGGGACACACACATTCCCCATGCATTCCTATGGGAGGGCAGGCCAGCCATACTACACGCACGCACTTTCACTCTGGGACCCAGGGGAAAGTGCGCAGAGACCCAAAAATCACTGACACAGGGTCACACATAAGGCAAAAAGTTCAGGGGTGAACCAGCCCTGCGGGCCAAGTCCAACATAACCCCCTTCCAGCCAAAACGCAGGGGAGAACAATCACCACCGTGATGGACTTCCCTGCTTGGGGCGATAGAACACGGACGCAGGCCCGCCACTGCCGGGACACCCTCCTGTTCTATGCCACGGTGAACCCCTAGGGTTCCTTCTAAAGCTACTGTAAGGACCAGCTGGGCTACCCCACTGGTACTCCTCAGCTGTCCGCGGCCAGGACCAGGCCCTAGGCCACCCAGGTGCCACTGGTTCCTGCCTACTCACGAAGTGGGGGGTAGTAACCCCTGGCACATAGTAGCCATTCTCCACTCCTCCTGTCTGCAAGACAGGGCTAGACTGCCACTGGTTCTCCAGCCTAGGGTCTACAACCCCAGGCGGACCAGGAGTCTCAGGGAAGGCTCTCCTCCCCTTACCTCTTCTTTTAGGGTTCCTCCTCCCCGTGCGAGGGGGAAACCTAGAACGCCATTCCAACCCAGGGTTTAACCCCTCAGGTTGCACCGGGGTCAGAGGTGGGCTCTCCCACCCTCTGCACCCCCTTCCAGAGGTCTGCCCTCTCCCAACTGGAGAAGTTCCTCTGGAAGAAGAACCGGTCAGGACACTGGTTACAGTCGTCCTACCCTTCAGGTCAGGCTGATCCTGAACCTGGCCATCCAACCTCCGGTCTAAAACCTTTGGTGGAACAATTGCCTGGCACTCCAGGACTTCTGGGGATTCACACTCAATCCCCCTGAGGCTAACAAATGTCACATCTGTTGCGTGACTGTCTGTCTGGCACAGATCTCCCGCCCTCTGTCCACCTGACAGTGCGTGACGATCCCCCCGACCAGAAGTGGCACCACCCGGGTCCCTCCAAGAAGATCTAGCCCAATTGGCTAGTCTCTGGTCCACTGGTGCATCCACTGGGAAACTCATCCCCCAATCACTCCTCAAGCTGGACTCCTGTACCCTCCCTACCGGAGCGGTACTGCCAGCCTCTAGAACCACAGGAGCTCTGGTTACAGACGCTCCAGGTCCTCTACTCACTAGGAGATCCTCCTCAAATGGGCTAACAGGACAGCCTAGGTCCCCAACCTGGTGTTCCCTCAAGAAACCACCCAGGCTCTGAGACAGGGCTTCGGGCCTCTGGGGGCTCTCAGCCACCCACTGACTCCTGCTCCACTGAGCCAGGCAGTCAGCCCCTACACCCTTCTCACTATACTGGGACCTAGCTGGGCTACACTGAGTCTCTTCCACCACGCTGGGCTGGAAGATCCCTGACCCACTACTTTCGGAGTCACTCACCAATGACTCTACAGAACCTCTGGCCCTTTCCCAGCGGTCTGCTTCCTCAGCAAGTAACTCTGGATCAGTAAATCCAACTTGCAACAGGTGTTGGCGCAACTCTGGCGAACAACCACTGAGCACCTGCTCTTTGACAATAAGATCAAACAATACTTCAAAATCAGAGTCAGTGTGAACCTCTACCCAAGCCCACAGTGCTCCATGACATTCATCCTCAAACTTCTCCCACGACTGGTGAGGCAGCTTCCTACTGCCCCTGAATTTCACCCTTAACTCCTCTTCTGGGGAAACAGGTACCAGACTGGGGGAACTGGGACTGGGATTCCCTATACTGGAATCTAAATAGCTGCCACCACTGGACTCAACCCTCCCTGGGGGATCCAGAAAATTATGACTGCGGTCAGGGGATAACCTACACTCTAGGGCTATCTTCTCCCTGGCCAAGGCCCTCTCAGCCTCTGCAATCCGCTCATTCACACCCAGCTGCGCCATCTCTCTGGCATACTCTAACCGGAGCTTCTCCATGGCCAGCTGGTGCTCCCTCTCTTCTCTCCTATCCACCCACTCCTCTGGGGACAGGGAAAGGGATGGGGTGCTACATCTGACACTGGACCCAGCAAGGGACTCCCTATCTAGGGGGTACTCACTCTCTGCTGGCGCCCATCCACTGTCAAACTCACTCTCCACATCAGACTCTTCAGGGCTCCCCTCAGACCCACCACCCTCCTGGTGTGCGGCCCGGGCCCTCTCTCTCTCTCTGTGCTCACGCTCCCAGTCACTCTTCTGCCACAGGATCATGTTATCCCTAAGCTTGGACTGGGTGTCTGACTCACTCACTGGGATGTCTCTCTCCTTACATAACCGTACCAACTCATGCACACTGTACTTAAACGGGCCACAAAGGTTAAAAGGAGATTCCATCTTGACAGGATGTTCACAGACACGTGCAACACAAGGGATCTAGCAATCTGAAGTAGGAGTACACAATTCCAAAACTTCCACACTCTCCTTAAAAAAAGAACTCACTCAAGCGTCCAGGGAAACACACCATTCATCCACACACACCCTCCCCTCGGATCGGTAAGGCAGTTTCTACCACCCCTGACTTCTCAACCTGACCAAGAGTGACACAGGTACCAAACTCTGGAAGCAGGGCGGGGGACAAATGTACTGAACACAATTATAAAATGACACTCTTCAGGAGAAGAAACAATGGAATTTTACCAACAACAATAATCCCCAAAATGTGGTTATCTAAAAATGTAGAGCTTTGAAGTGCGGCCAGCCGCCACTGTGGTACAACGCAAACACAAATCCTTATCCCACCGCTGCCGCCAATGTTGGAAATGGGATCCCTGGCTGGCCAGGGCTTTCGCCAAAGTCAGTCAGAGACCACCATTCCCAAGTCAGGGCAAGGGAGTTACACGCCAAGATAACCCCTACTCACCCTCTAGGTAACGTGGCGCGAGCAGCAAGGCTAAACTTGGAGGCGATGTAAGTTAAGTATTTGCGCACGCACCCCAGCAACAACAACCAAAGGCCCACCACAAAGGAAACTCCACACAAGGTTATATGAAAATAGCCTTTGTATTATAATAAATATACATCAGATAAAACACACATCTTGTTACACTGTGCCAACAGGCACGGGCGGAATTTACAAGGGATATTGCACAGGACAGGGCCACATGGACCACTGTCAGGGGTATCAGCACTTTTAGAAATAATACTTTCAGAAATAGCACTTTAGAAAGTAAATTCAGTGTAGCACACAATATGAAAATAGAGCACACAACCAGTAATCACTGGTAACAGGACCTCACTAGCACCACCTGTACTAGGGAGAAAAACAACCACCTACATGTCTCAATTCCTGTAGGGGTGTAAAAACAACACACATGATGCATTAACATTCAGAGGTGTAAAAGCACACAATTGCGCCAAACTCAGATAAGTCACCACCTGTGACAGTCTCTGTGTCCAAATGTCAGGGCCTAAACGTGGCAGCTGCCCACAAAGTGCTGGGCAGCTAAATCATCAATAATGGGCCAACGCTGGAGCCTCGCAGGCTCTGCCCAACTGACTGTCTCTCAAGAGCTTCACTAGGCTCTGAACCACAATTATGCCCCTGAGCCTCTCAGGGCTCGTGACACGACATCTGGGCGGGGGAGCCTCTCAGGGCTCAAGAGCAAATGGGGGGGGGCCAATGTAGGAGCCTCGCTGGGCTCTAGAGAAATTACTGTGGCACTCCAGAGCCTCTCTGGCTCTCAACCACTGCCGTCGGTGGAGTCCCCTCTCTAGGGACTCCGAATCACCAGGTGCCCCACGAGCCTCTCCGGGCTCGACAGACAATGCGGCCCCTGGATTTAAAGGGAAATGCCCCCAAGAGCCTCTTTGGCTCCCAACATTCGCGAGCGCGAGGTCGCGCTACGGGGGAGGGGCGGACACCGACAATGTGTCCCGACGCCCCTCTCCCTTTCCAGGCACTCACCGGCTGTCTCGTGCGGCGGGCGGCTGTTCCACGAGAGCTCCCGCTCCTCGGGGGCTCTCTCCACTCTTCTCCTGCTCCTCGCTGGGCTCTGGGGCTCTCCCTCGTCCTCGGGAGCCCCGGGGGCGGGACTTCCGGTCGGCCTCTCCCGGGCCGCGCTGTGAGTGGCCGGGCTCACAACCACTTCCGGGTCGCCGCGGGCAGCGCGGCGGCTCGCTTTTAGGCAGGCAGGCGGGCTCCCATGTGATCCCAATAGATCACGGACCTGGGCAATGCCGGGTGGGCACCGGCCTCCTATGAAATCCTCAAAACGGGCAAAAATGCAGCGCTCTCAAGCGCCACGGACAGGAGAGCAGCGCTCGCAGCGCTCGCAGCGCTATGCGCAAATTCACAGCGCTCGAAGCGCTAGCAGCCAGGGGAAAATATCCAGCGCTCACAGCGCTGTGGGCCAAATAAAGCGCTCTCAAGCGCTAGGCAATGAATCTCAGAGCTCCCCAGCGCTGAAGGGCAGAGAGCAGCGCTCTCAGTGCTGTAGGCACAGCACAAGCTCCAGCTGGAGGCAGGCAGGGGGGGCAAGGCTGGGCCAGAGCCAGCACACTGGGTCTCCAGGCAGGGAGACACCCCAAGTGGCGGTCCTCCTGGCCCCAGCAGCAGCAGCAGCCCCCTCTGGCAGGATCCAAAAGCAGAACATTTTCTAAGGGGACACAGCCCCTTCTTATAGTAACAAATCCTTTGTTTCAAGGTGCAGGGTGGGGGGAAAACCAGTTTCAGCTGGCTCTGGAGCACTCTTGATGGCCCAACCACCCATTTCTTTCACTGGGGAGGCTAGGGTCGTTAGACGCACCACAGGGGGGCGGAGCCAGCATTGTGTGGGGAAAACCCAGCCCATCCAGGACACAGGTACACTCCTCCCACACATCACTCATGCTAATCTCCCACTCACCACCAGGCAGACCCATCCAGACTTCCTGGAGCCTGGCATGCCAGCCAGCTCCAGCCAATCACGCTCCAGTACCCTCACTGCACACATATCTCAATGTCCAGAAGTAGTACTCCCAACTAGACACACACACGCCGCAGACACCACCTCGCAGCATTCACTCTCATGAGTTTATACATACTAAACTCGAGCCTGCACTCCCCACGCATCAGGAACTACCAGGGACACACACATTCCCCATGCATTCCTATGGGAGGGCAGGCCAGCCATACTACACGCACGCACTTTCACTCTGGGACCCAGGGGAAAGTGCGCAGAGACCCAAAAATCACTGACACAGGGTCACACATAAGGCAAAAAGTTCAGGGGTGAACCAGCCCTGCGGGCCAAGTCCAACATAACCCCCTTCCAGCCAAAACGCAGGGGAGAACAATCACCACCGTGATGGACTTCCCTGCTTGGGGCGATAGAACACGGACGCAGGCCCGCCACTGCCGGGACACCCTCCTGTTCTATGCCACGGTGAACCCCTAGGGTTCCTTCTAAAGCTACTGTAAGGACCAGCTGGGCTACCCCACTGGTACTCCTCAGCTGTCCGCGGCCAGGACCAGGCCCTAGGCCACCCAGGTGCCACTGGTTCCTGCCTACTCACGAAGTGGGGGGTAGTAACCCCTGGCACATAGTAGCCATTCTCCACTCCTCCTGTCTGCAAGACAGGGCTAGACTGCCACTGGTTCTCCAGCCTAGGGTCTACAACCCCAGGCGGACCAGGAGTCTCAGGGAAGGCTCTCCTCCCCTTACCTCTTCTTTTAGGGTTCCTCCTCCCCGTGCGAGGGGGAAACCTAGAACGCCATTCCAACCCAGGGTTTAACCCCTCAGGTTGCACCGGGGTCAGAGGTGGGCTCTCCCACCCTCTGCACCCCCTTCCAGAGGTCTGCCCTCTCCCAACTGGAGAAGTTCCTCTGGAAGAAGAACCGGTCAGGACACTGGTTACAGTCGTCCTACCCTTCAGGTCAGGCTGATCCTGAACCTGGCCATCCAACCTCCGGTCTAAAACCTTTGGTGGAACAATTGCCTGGCACTCCAGGACTTCTGGGGATTCACACTCAATCCCCCTGAGGCTAACAAATGTCACATCTGTTGCGTGACTGTCTGTCTGGCACAGATCTCCCGCCCTCTGTCCACCTGACAGTGCGTGACGATCCCCCCGACCAGAAGTGGCACCACCCGGGTCCCTCCAAGAAGATCTAGCCCAATTGGCTAGTCTCTGGTCCACTGGTGCATCCACTGGGAAACTCATCCCCCAATCACTCCTCAAGCTGGACTCCTGTACCCTCCCTACCGGAGCGGTACTGCCAGCCTCTAGAACCACAGGAGCTCTGGTTACAGACGCTCCAGGTCCTCTACTCACTAGGAGATCCTCCTCAAATGGGCTAACAGGACAGCCTAGGTCCCCAACCTGGTGTTCCCTCAAGAAACCACCCAGGCTCTGAGACAGGGCTTCGGGCCTCTGGGGGCTCTCAGCCACCCACTGACTCCTGCTCCACTGAGCCAGGCAGTCAGCCCCTACACCCTTCTCACTATACTGGGACCTAGCTGGGCTACACTGAGTCTCTTCCACCACGCTGGGCTGGAAGATCCCTGACCCACTACTTTCGGAGTCACTCACCAATGACTCTACAGAACCTCTGGCCCTTTCCCAGCGGTCTGCTTCCTCAGCAAGTAACTCTGGATCAGTAAATCCAACTTGCAACAGGTGTTGGCGCAACTCTGGCGAACAACCACTGAGCACCTGCTCTTTGACAATAAGATCAAACAATACTTCAAAATCAGAGTCAGTGTGAACCTCTACCCAAGCCCACAGTGCTCCATGACATTCATCCTCAAACTTCTCCCACGACTGGTGAGGCAGCTTCCTACTGCCCCTGAATTTCACCCTTAACTCCTCTTCTGGGGAAACAGGTACCAGACTGGGGGAACTGGGACTGGGATTCCCTATACTGGAATCTAAATAGCTGCCACCACTGGACTCAACCCTCCCTGGGGGATCCAGAAAATTATGACTGCGGTCAGGGGATAACCTACACTCTAGGGCTATCTTCTCCCTGGCCAAGGCCCTCTCAGCCTCTGCAATCCGCTCATTCACACCCAGCTGCGCCATCTCTCTGGCATACTCTAACCGGAGCTTCTCCATGGCCAGCTGGTGCTCCCTCTCTTCTCTCCTATCCACCCACTCCTCTGGGGACAGGGAAAGGGATGGGGTGCTACATCTGACACTGGACCCAGCAAGGGACTCCCTATCTAGGGGGTACTCACTCTCTGCTGGCGCCCATCCACTGTCAAACTCACTCTCCACATCAGACTCTTCAGGGCTCCCCTCAGACCCACCACCCTCCTGGTGTGCGGCCCGGGCCCTCTCTCTCTCTCTGTGCTCACGCTCCCAGTCACTCTTCTGCCACAGGATCATGTTATCCCTAAGCTTGGACTGGGTGTCTGACTCACTCACTGGGATGTCTCTCTCCTTACATAACCGTACCAACTCATGCACACTGTACTTAAACGGGCCACAAAGGTTAAAAGGAGATTCCATCTTGACAGGATGTTCACAGACACGTGCAACACAAGGGATCTAGCAATCTGAAGTAGGAGTACACAATTCCAAAACTTCCACACTCTCCTTAAAAAAAGAACTCACTCAAGCGTCCAGGGAAACACACCATTCATCCACACACACCCTCCCCTCGGATCGGTAAGGCAGTTTCTACCACCCCTGACTTCTCAACCTGACCAAGAGTGACACAGGTACCAAACTCTGGAAGCAGGGCGGGGGACAAATGTACTGAACACAATTATAAAATGACACTCTTCAGGAGAAGAAACAATGGAATTTTACCAACAACAATAATCCCCAAAATGTGGTTATCTAAAAATGTAGAGCTTTGAAGTGCGGCCAGCCGCCACTGTGGTACAACGCAAACACAAATCCTTATCCCACCGCTGCCGCCAATGTTGGAAATGGGATCCCTGGCTGGCCAGGGCTTTCGCCAAAGTCAGTCAGAGACCACCATTCCCAAGTCAGGGCAAGGGAGTTACACGCCAAGATAACCCCTACTCACCCTCTAGGTAACGTGGCGCGAGCAGCAAGGCTAAACTTGGAGGCGATGTAAGTTAAGTATTTGCGCACGCACCCCAGCAACAACAACCAAAGGCCCACCACAAAGGAAACTCCACACAAGGTTATATGAAAATAGCCTTTGTATTATAATAAATATACATCAGATAAAACACACATCTTGTTACACTGTGCCAACAGGCACGGGCGGAATTTACAAGGGATATTGCACAGGACAGGGCCACATGGACCACTGTCAGGGGTATCAGCACTTTTAGAAATAATACTTTCAGAAATAGCACTTTAGAAAGTAAATTCAGTGTAGCACACAATATGAAAATAGAGCACACAACCAGTAATCACTGGTAACAGGACCTCACTAGCACCACCTGTACTAGGGAGAAAAACAACCACCTACATGTCTCAATTCCTGTAGGGGTGTAAAAACAACACACATGATGCATTAACATTCAGAGGTGTAAAAGCACACAATTGCGCCAAACTCAGATAAGTCACCACCTGTGACAGTCTCTGTGTCCAAATGTCAGGGCCTAAACGTGGCAGCTGCCCACAAAGTGCTGGGCAGCTAAATCATCAATAATGGGCCAACGCTGGAGCCTCGCAGGCTCTGCCCAACTGACTGTCTCTCAAGAGCTTCACTAGGCTCTGAACCACAATTATGCCCCTGAGCCTCTCAGGGCTCGTGACACGACATCTGGGCGGGGGAGCCTCTCAGGGCTCAAGAGCAAATGGGGGGGGGCCAATGTAGGAGCCTCGCTGGGCTCTAGAGAAATTACTGTGGCACTCCAGAGCCTCTCTGGCTCTCAACCACTGCCGTCGGTGGAGTCCCCTCTCTAGGGACTCCGAATCACCAGGTGCCCCACGAGCCTCTCCGGGCTCGACAGACAATGCGGCCCCTGGATTTAAAGGGAAATGCCCCCAAGAGCCTCTTTGGCTCCCAACATTCGCGAGCGCGAGGTCGCGCTACGGGGGAGGGGCGGACACCGACAATGTGTCCCGACGCCCCTCTCCCTTTCCAGGCACTCACCGGCTGTCTCGTGCGGCGGGCGGCTGTTCCACGAGAGCTCCCGCTCCTCGGGGGCTCTCTCCACTCTTCTCCTGCTCCTCGCTGGGCTCTGGGGCTCTCCCTCGTCCTCGGGAGCCCCGGGGGCGGGACTTCCGGTCGGCCTCTCCCGGGCCGCGCTGTGAGTGGCCGGGCTCACAACCACTTCCGGGTCGCCGCGGGCAGCGCGGCGGCTCGCTTTTAGGCAGGCAGGCGGGCTCCCATGTGATCCCAATAGATCACGGACCTGGGCAATGCCGGGTGGGCACCGGCCTCCTATGAAATCCTCAAAACGGGCAAAAATGCAGCGCTCTCAAGCGCCACGGACAGGAGAGCAGCGCTCGCAGCGCTCGCAGCGCTATGCGCAAATTCACAGCGCTCGAAGCGCTAGCAGCCAGGGGAAAATATCCAGCGCTCACAGCGCTGTGGGCCAAATAAAGCGCTCTCAAGCGCTAGGCAATGAATCTCAGAGCTCCCCAGCGCTGAAGGGCAGAGAGCAGCGCTCTCAGTGCTGTAGGCACAGCACAAGCTCCAGCTGGAGGCAGGCAGGGGGGGCAAGGCTGGGCCAGAGCCAGCACACTGGGTCTCCAGGCAGGGAGACACCCCAAGTGGCGGTCCTCCTGGCCCCAGCAGCAGCAGCAGCCCCCTCTGGCAGGATCCAAAAGCAGAACATTTTCTAAGGGGACACAGCCCCTTCTTATAGTAACAAATCCTTTGTTTCAAGGTGCAGGGTGGGGGGAAAACCAGTTTCAGCTGGCTCTGGAGCACTCTTGATGGCCCAACCACCCATTTCTTTCACTGGGGAGGCTAGGGTCGTTAGACGCACCACAGGGGGGCGGAGCCAGCATTGTGTGGGGAAAACCCAGCCCATCCAGGACACAGGTACACTCCTCCCACACATCACTCATGCTAATCTCCCACTCACCACCAGGCAGACCCATCCAGACTTCCTGGAGCCTGGCATGCCAGCCAGCTCCAGCCAATCACGCTCCAGTACCCTCACTGCACACATATCTCAATGTCCAGAAGTAGTACTTCCCAACTAGACACACACACGCCGCAGACACCACCTCGCAGCATTCACTCTCATGAGTTTATACATACTAAACTCGAGCCTGCACTCCCCACGCATCAGGAACTACCAGGGACACACACATTCCCCATGCATTCCTATGGGAGGGCAGGCCAGCCATACTACACGCACGCACTTTCACTCTGGGACCCAGGGGAAAGTGCGCAGAGACCCAAAAATCACTGACACAGGGTCACACATAAGGCAAAAAGTTCAGGGGTGAACCAGCCCTGCGGGCCAAGTCCAACATAACCCCCTTCCAGCCAAAACGCAGGGGAGAACAATCACCACCGTGATGGACTTCCCTGCTTGGGGCGATAGAACACGGACGCAGGCCCGCCACTGCCGGGACACCCTCCTGTTCTATGCCACGGTGAACCCCTAGGGTTCCTTCTAAAGCTACTGTAAGGACCAGCTGGGCTACCCCACTGGTACTCCTCAGCTGTCCGCGGCCAGGACCAGGCCCTAGGCCACCCAGGTGCCACTGGTTCCTGCCTACTCACGAAGTGGGGGGTAGTAACCCCTGGCACATAGTAGCCATTCTCCACTCCTCCTGTCTGCAAGACAGGGCTAGACTGCCACTGGTTCTCCAGCCTAGGGTCTACAACCCCAGGCGGACCAGGAGTCTCAGGGAAGGCTCTCCTCCCCTTACCTCTTCTTTTAGGGTTCCTCCTCCCCGTGCGAGGGGGAAACCTAGAACGCCATTCCAACCCAGGGTTTAACCCCTCAGGTTGCACCGGGGTCAGAGGTGGGCTCTCCCACCCTCTGCACCCCCTTCCAGAGGTCTGCCCTCTCCCAACTGGAGAAGTTCCTCTGGAAGAAGAACCGGTCAGGACACTGGTTACAGTCGTCCTACCCTTCAGGTCAGGCTGATCCTGAACCTGGCCATCCAACCTCCGGTCTAAAACCTTTGGTGGAACAATTGCCTGGCACTCCAGGACTTCTGGGGATTCACACTCAATCCCCCTGAGGCTAACAAATGTCACATCTGTTGCGTGACTGTCTGTCTGGCACAGATCTCCCGCCCTCTGTCCACCTGACAGTGCGTGACGATCCCCCCGACCAGAAGTGGCACCACCCGGGTCCCTCCAAGAAGATCTAGCCCAATTGGCTAGTCTCTGGTCCACTGGTGCATCCACTGGGAAACTCATCCCCCAATCACTCCTCAAGCTGGACTCCTGTACCCTCCCTACCGGAGCGGTACTGCCAGCCTCTAGAACCACAGGAGCTCTGGTTACAGACGCTCCAGGTCCTCTACTCACTAGGAGATCCTCCTCAAATGGGCTAACAGGACAGCCTAGGTCCCCAACCTGGTGTTCCCTCAAGAAACCACCCAGGCTCTGAGACAGGGCTTCGGGCCTCTGGGGGCTCTCAGCCACCCACTGACTCCTGCTCCACTGAGCCAGGCAGTCAGCCCCTACACCCTTCTCACTATACTGGGACCTAGCTGGGCTACACTGAGTCTCTTCCACCACGCTGGGCTGGAAGATCCCTGACCCACTACTTTCGGAGTCACTCACCAATGACTCTACAGAACCTCTGGCCCTTTCCCAGCGGTCTGCTTCCTCAGCAAGTAACTCTGGATCAGTAAATCCAACTTGCAACAGGTGTTGGCGCAACTCTGGCGAACAACCACTGAGCACCTGCTCTTTGACAATAAGATCAAACAATACTTCAAAATCAGAGTCAGTGTGAACCTCTACCCAAGCCCACAGTGCTCCATGACATTCATCCTCAAACTTCTCCCACGACTGGTGAGGCAGCTTCCTACTGCCCCTGAATTTCACCCTTAACTCCTCTTCTGGGGAAACAGGTACCAGACTGGGGGAACTGGGACTGGGATTCCCTATACTGGAATCTAAATAGCTGCCACCACTGGACTCAACCCTCCCTGGGGGATCCAGAAAATTATGACTGCGGTCAGGGGATAACCTACACTCTAGGGCTATCTTCTCCCTGGCCAAGGCCCTCTCAGCCTCTGCAATCCGCTCATTCACACCCAGCTGCGCCATCTCTCTGGCATACTCTAACCGGAGCTTCTCCATGGCCAGCTGGTGCTCCCTCTCTTCTCTCCTATCCACCCACTCCTCTGGGGACAGGGAAAGGGATGGGGTGCTACATCTGACACTGGACCCAGCAAGGGACTCCCTATCTAGGGGGTACTCACTCTCTGCTGGCGCCCATCCACTGTCAAACTCACTCTCCACATCAGACTCTTCAGGGCTCCCCTCAGACCCACCACCCTCCTGGTGTGCGGCCCGGGCCCTCTCTCTCTCTCTGTGCTCACGCTCCCAGTCACTCTTCTGCCACAGGATCATGTTATCCCTAAGCTTGGACTGGGTGTCTGACTCACTCACTGGGATGTCTCTCTCCTTACATAACCGTACCAACTCATGCACACTGTACTTAAACAGGCCACAAAGGTTAAAAGGAGATTCCATCTTGACAGGATGTTCACAGACACGTGCAACACAAGGGATCTAGCAATCTGAAGTAGGAGTACACAATTCCAAAACTTCCACACTCTCCTTAAAAAAAGAACTCACTCAAGCGTCCAGGGAAACACACCATTCATCCACACACACCCTCCCCTCGGATCGGTAAGGCAGTTTCTACCATCCCTGACTTCTCAACCTGACCAAGAGTGACACAGGTACCAAACTCTGGAAGCAGGGCGGGGGACAAATGTACTGAACACAATTATAAAATGACACTCTTCAGGAGAAGAAACAATGGAATTTTACCAACAACAATAATCCCCAAAATGTGGTTATCTAAAAATGTAGAGCTTTGAAGTGCGGCCAGCCGCCACTGTGGTACAACGCAAACACAAATCCTTATCCCACCGCTGCCGCCAATGTTGGAAATGGGATCCCTGGCTGGCCAGGGCTTTCGCTAAAGTCAGTCAGAGACCACCATTCCCAAGTCAGGGCAAGGGAGTTACACGCCAAGATAACCCCTACTCACCCTCTAGGTAACGTGGCGCGAGCAGCAAGGCTAAACTTGGAGGCGATGTAAGTTAAGTATTTGCGCACGCACCCCAGCAACAACAACCAAAGGCCCACCACAAAGGAAACTCCACACAAGGTTATATGAAAATAGCCTTTGTATTATAATAAATATACATCAGATAAAACACACATCTTGTTACACTGTGCCAACAGGCACGGGCGGAATTTACAAGGGATATTGCACAGGACAGGGCCACTTGGACCACTGTCAGGGGTATCAGCACTTTTAGAAATAATACTTTCAGAAATAGCACTTTAGAAAGTAAATTCAGTGTAGCACACAATATGAAAATAGAGCACACAACCAGTAATCACTGGTAGCAGGACCTCACTAGCACCACCTGTACTAGGGAGAAAAACAACCACCTACATGTCTCAATTCCTGTAGGGGTGTAAAAACAACACACATGATGCATTAACATTCAGAGGTGTAAAAGCACACAATTGCGCCAAACTCAGATAAGTCACCACCTGTGACAGTCTCTGTGTCCAAATGTCAGGGCCTAAACGTGGCAGCTGCCCACAAAGTGCTGGGCAGCTAAATCATCAATAATGGGCCAACGCTGGAGCCTCGCAGGCTCTGCCCAACTGACTGTCTCTCAAGAGCTTCACTAGGCTCTGAACCACAATTATGCCCCTGAGCCTCTCAGGGCTCGTGACACGACATCTGGGCGGGGGAGCCTCTCAGGGCTCAAGAGCAAATGGGGGGGGGGCCAATGTAGGAGCCTCGCTGGGCTCTAGAGAAATTACTGTGGCACCCCAGAGCCTCTCTGGCTCTCAACCACTGCCGTCGGTGGAGTCCCCTCTCTAGGGACTCCGAATCACCAGGTGCCCCACGAGCCTCTCCGGGCTCGACAGACAATGCGGCCCCTGGATTTAAAGGGAAATGCCCCCAAGAGCCTCTTTGGCTCCCAACATTCGCGAGCGCGAGGTCGCGCTACGGGGGAGGGGCGGACACCGACAATGTGTCCCGACGCCCCTCTCCCTTTCCAGGCACTCACCGGCTGTCTCGTGCGGCGGGCGGCTGTTCCACGAGAGCTCCCGCTCCTCGGGGGCTCTCTCCACTCTTCTCCTGCTCCTCGCTGGGCTCTGGGGCTCTCCCTCGTCCTCGGGAGCCCCGGGGCGGGACTTCCGGTCGGCCTCTCCCGGGCCGCGCTGTGAGTGGCCGGGCTCACAACCACTTCCGGGTCGCCGCGGGCAGCGCGGCGGCTCGCTTTTAGGCAGGCAGGCGGGCTCCCATGTGATCCCAATAGATCACGGACCTGGGCAATGCCGGGTGGGCACCGGCCTCCTATGAAATCCTCAAAACGGGCAAAAATGCAGCGCTCTCAAGCGCCACGGACAGGAGAGCAGCGCTCGCAGCGCTATGCGCAAATTCACAGCGCTCGAAGCGCTAGCAGCCAGGGGAAAATATCCAGCGCTCACAGCGCTGTGGGCCAAATAAAGCGCTCTCAAGCGCTAGGCAATGAATCTCAGAGCTCCCCAGCGCTGAAGGGCAGAGAGCAGCGCTCTCAGTGCTGTAGGCACAGCACAAGCTCCAGCTGGAGGCAGGCAGGGGGGGCAAGGCTGGGCCAGAGCCAGCACACTGGGTCTCCAGGCAGGGAGACACCCCAAGTGGCGGTCCTCCTGGCCCCAGCAGCAGCAGCAGCCCCCTCTGGCAGGATCCAAAAGCAGAACATTTTCTAAGGGGACACAGCCCCTTCTTATAGTAACAAATCCTTTGTTTCAAGGTGCAGGGTGGGGGGAAAACCAGTTTCAGCTGGCTCTGGAGCACTCTTGATGGCCCAACCACCCATTTCTTTCACTGGGGAGGCTAGGGTCGTTAGACGCACCACAGGGGGGCGGAGCCAGCATTGTGTGGGGAAAACCCAGCCCATCCAGGACACAGGTACACTCCTCCCACACATCACTCATGCTAATCTCCCACTCACCACCAGGCAGACCCATCCAGACTTCCTGGAGCCTGGCATGCCAGCCAGCTCCAGCCAATCACGCTCCAGTACCCTCACTGCACACATATCTCAATGTCCAGAAGTAGTACTTCCCAACTAGACACACACACGCCGCAGACACCACCTCGCAGCATTCACTCTCATGAGTTTATACATACTAAACTCGAGCCTGCACTCCCCACGCATCAGGAACTACCAGGGACACACACATTCCCCATGCATTCCTATGGGAGGGCAGGCCAGCCATACTACACGCACGCACTTTCACTCTGGGACCCAGGGGAAAGTGCGCAGAGACCCAAAAATCACTGACACAGGGTCACACATAAGGCAAAAAGTTCAGGGGTGAACCAGCCCTGCGGGCCAAGTCCAACAATCTTCATCTTCGGGAGATCCAGATTTCATTGATGTTAGCAGTGACACAATTTACGTCAGGTCCAATGTATTCCATGACCTCAGTTTTCCTCCTTTTCTTATTAGATCTTGGGTCCTCTGATCTTTACTCACGAGCTACTACGGTTTTGATTCTTTGGTGAAGAATAATCTTTCTTTCCTCAACTTAGTGTCCGCTGAATGTCTGCGACCTTTTTTTACAAAGAAGCAAGCTGGGTTTTTTGGGTATCACCCTGTTTAATGCATCCTGTGTCAATTTTAATAATTATCTTCAGTTCAGTTGTTGTAAATAGCCACTCACTGTAGTTATATTATGTGATATGCGTTTTTAAAGAACGCCATTACCCATGAGGGTATCTTGGTGAAAGAAGGGTCTGACAGAGCCAAGCTGTAAGCAGTCCAAATTTCTCAGCTTAGCATTACTGGGCAGGGAACAGACCATTAAAGTTAGCAAATCATCAATGGCAAGTGAGCATAAAACCAATCAAACTTGGAGGACGTTGTGAATACATTGTGGTGAAAAATACCAGCAGATTTGATGACCACACCCACAGGCACTGTATCAAACCATTATCAAACAATTAGTGGTAACCTTAGGGGTTGGTGCGCTGGTAAAATTGGTCAAGCATTTTATTACTTCCACTCACTCCTTCTTATGTCCATGCATAAGGTTCATAATATTGACAAACATTACACTTTTTTTAAATTAAATAAGAAGGGCTGTCCATTAGCCTGGATGGTATGGATTTAATTTAGAGCCAAAAAGCAGCCATTCGTCATTTTGCCTGAGCGGTACCTAGTACCACAGATTTACACCTTGGGCTGCCAACAGCCAATGGTAGAGGGGGCTTCCCCTTTGATATAACTTGGAGGTGAGATCAATAGATGTGTCTTTATCTTCATGATCCATCATAGGGACTCCCTAAGGAGCCTCAATCTGCAATTTTAGGGGTGCCTAGGGTTTAGAATGCCTACTAACAAGTGCCTAAAATGCAAAGGGAGCGGCAGACTGAGGGATAGTACAGTTGCACTGTGTGCTGAGAAGTTCTGTCCTTACAATAAATAAACACAGGCCCATTATCCAGTGTGCAGCATCTTACAAAGGTACTTACAATATCTTCTGACTTCATGGGTGTCAACATTTGATTATAACTAAGAGAAAAAAATGACAAAGCCCATTGTCAATGAGATACAGTTGTGTGGTTCTTCTCAGAATTACCATCAGTACCACCAAAAAAAGAGATTTGTTTGAAAATGGTGTGTTTTCATACCATTTGTAAGCAAGGATATGTGCTGCTAAAGCCTAGTAGACCACAAGGTTAAATACAGGGCACCCATTCCCAAAATACCTGTTGGGGAATGCCCACTGCAAAAATATTGGATTAATAATTGGGATGGGTGATCACTCACCTCAACAAAAATAACAACCTTAGTCAGGGTAAACACATAGGGTGTCAGGCATACTTACATCCGCCCGACACTGTCTTGGAACCGGGACCGACTGACCTTCAATCAGCAGCCCGACCTCCTCATTATGATACTCTCATTCCTCAATGGAAGCTTGTGTTAAAACAATCTGCCTTAGAGGAATGGGAGTCTGTGTTCAGCCCTGCACATCAGGCTGCCTGCCACATGGTACAGAGATGAACAGGGGGGCACCATAGTTGCCCTCTTGGCTCCCAACCAGAGCTCACGGAAGCAAGGGGGCCCTGCTAGTGGCTCCCATACTTGCTCTCAGACAGGCTTTCCATGTCGGAAAGCCCGACTTGGAGAGCCTGCCGAAGACCGAGTATCGTAATACCAAGGGCAGAAGGGCCACCCTTTGGGATTATGGGCCGGGCTGAAGGACGGGCCCTCTAGGGCCCGCGGGTTATTTCCGCAACCAACTGCTATGCCTTCCCAAATGAAGAGTCGGTCAGACAGTAGAGAATGCAAACTAACTTTATTCAATATATGTTCTGCAGAGGAGCCCAGTCAGGCCTTCACCCTAAAATGGTTGCAGAGCGGGACTGATTCCCCAAGGCATGCTAATACATGATAAACCCTTCTGGGGACTTCAGCCACGCTTCTTGTGGAAAAGTATCGGCTTGAGCCAGGCATGAGCAAAGGAGGTACAGAGAGATGAGCTAACACCTGCCAGATGGGTGCATTATCAGTACTGCAAGGCCAATTTGCCGAGTCATTAGCAAGTCAGGCTTTAACCTTGAACATGAGAGAGAAAATAATAACGGTGTACAGTTTTACAATTCTGTTGAAGCAAGTGGAAAGCAAAAATAGGCCTAGTGTAGATGCGGCCCAAACAGTCTTCTAATAGTCATGAAATACAAAATGAAGGCACACAGGCTAATGAAACATATACATTGCAAGGATAACTCAGTGGGTTGCATAATATGAATACAAATCTATTTAGCCACATAATGCTAACCTAACATTGTATGTATAAATGCACAGCAAGAAAAGGAATTTCAAACCAAACAGACCCTCCTTTTAGCATATGTGGCTAAAAGCTTTATTGCTATCCAGCAGGGTCTTTACAATTCTAAAAGGGGGGGGGCTATTGCATAATCGTCCATATGGCAAAACGCATTCAAAGCATACAAAAGAAACATATAAGAATCGTTGGTCTTCAGTAATCAAATATTCCCTCATCTATTAACATAATTGACTGAATTTCTTGCACCATCATGGGGGAATATTCATTTTCCTGTGTGGACAGTACAATGCTGGGGGTGAGTTTGTTTTCACAATACATGCAACAGGCCGAGAGGCAATTGATGCATAAGTAGCAGGTGAAGGTAACCCCTGCAATGACTATCAGAACCAGAAATGTCTTCCAACCCTATGAAGTCAACAGGCCCCAGAGCCACCCTGTGAGAGACCATGAACCATTGTCCTGGTGGAGCTCTGCGGGCAATCTGTGTAACTTTTATATGCAGAATATACAGTTGGAGCATTGTCAGGTATGTACACACAGCAGCTACTGCCGATGACCCAACATCCTCCACCCCTATCGACCAGTATGACATCTAAAACCATCCGATTTTGAAGTGAAATGAGTCTCGTTGCTCGGAGCTCGACTGTGATATTAGTGAGTATACCAGCAGTAGTCTTAATGACTCACTCAACTACTCTGGCAAGACGGCGTATGTTGCAGCTATTAAACATGGGACCCCAGAATGGCACAATTCCCTTCATTATATCAGTGAATTGCTGTAGTGAAGTATCCGTTTGATCAATATCATCTACATTGACCACTCTTTTGGCTCAGTGCATGGAGGTATCCCTTCGATGCAACCTTTGATCTTTGTGGTATGTGGATGGCGCAATGTAAACAGGAGACAGAAGGAAGGAGAGATTGTACTGGCCAGACAACGCCCTAGGGAGCCATGTATAAGCTTGATCCCCACATTTGAAATACACATTCGGAGGTGTCAGTAAGGGTGGACTACAGGTCGTATTCAGTTGGTAGGTATAGTTACAATGACTCTGTCCCACAGAAACATTCCCTGACCCTTGAACACAGAAACTAGCTGTAGCATTTATCACAGGAACGGGCATAGCTTTATCTTCAGTGATATTGGGCTCTTGGAAATATTTAAATTATTCAGTGACATTGAATCCTTGGAAGTCTAGTACTTAATTTTTAACCAGGTGACATTTTTGTGGACTGTGGAAACATTCATGCAAGCATCAGGGTGCAATGTACCCTCCTTTCTGTCATCCCCAGGTGTATATCCTTGATGCACCACTATATATTCTAGAACTGATTTATAATCAGCCTGTGTCATTTTCATTGCATATAAACCATAGATAATATTTGAAACCAAGCTTCGCAGCTTTCTATGTAAGACAAGGGCATGGAAATCAATAAGTCATTTTTATGCATAACTGAGGGGAGTAGTCCACATACCCAGCACTTCGTGATATCAGTAGTGCTATGTACCTGATGAAGCATTTGAATGAATATATTCTGAGTGTAAGTTTGTCTATGTCTTTATTTATTTGGGGCCAATATAATAAACGAATGCTCAACTGGAACTGTGGTAGTCCCTATCAGAAGATGTACTTGGTGTTGGTCCTCCAAATACCAGACTATTCAAAATAATGGTATCATCAGTACAATAATAAAACCCACCACCACTACCCTATTTCCAGTGGACCAATTAGACCATCCAGGCCCATTCTGCTGTATCAGAGGAGCCATTAAAGGGCGCTCCTTTCTCATTGTTGAACAACCAAACAGGTACATAGAAAGTACTTTACAAATTGAGACCACAAATGCAACCAACTAGGGGGTATTCTTCTTTCCTGTGTCTGTTCTGAGCCTCACAGGCAGACTCCTATTGTTCATCAAATACTCCTGCGGAGGATCCGCACGATCACAGCCCTACAAAAAAGTGATCTGCGACCCTTACGAAAAGCAAGTTTGTCTTCTTTCAGAATAGGTTAAATAGAAAGCTGCCAGCAAGGGAATTTTCTTGATTGTGAATTACAGCAACAGGATCTATATTTTTGGTTAAAGATCCAGACTAGTGCACTCAGTCGCTGGAAATTTAAATGTATCCAATACCTTATGAGAGGAATAACGTTACCACACTAACTAAATGAACAAAAGAAGAGAAAAGCAACACAGGAAGTCTTAATATCCAAGAAAAGTATTATTATTTACTTTCTGTATTCAATTATCAAGGGTACACAATCAGTCATAAACATTGACCAAAAAGATGCATTTCAAATGTACACAGGATCTAGACAATTACTCCTATAATACATAAGAAGAAGAGTCCAAACTGTAATACAAAGACACAGTGACTACTAATCCACTGAAGGTAAGTCACTTGTAGCAGATGTCTGGAGTGCAGAATTGGACAATATGAGTCGACGTTTCATATTGCGATGTAATATGTTTATGCTTCATATCTAGCGATGACCCCTTAGAAAGAAAAGATAGCTGTTCTTGACCGTGACTACGCCGATTGTTAGCCGTCCCTGCATTCACAGCCTGCGAGCATTGCCGTTGTGACTTCTCTACTCTGGAAATAACTCAGCGGTTACAGTTTTATAAAGTACAAGCTGGTAGAGCTTTCCTTAATCATGACAACGCCGGTTGCTTATCGCGCCTGCATCTACAGCTTGTGATTATTGCCGCTGTAGAGTTGTACTCTGAAATTCCTATTTGATTAAGTCATAAGGAAGACTTCCGATGAAATAAGACGCCTTGAGACTTTTTTGATGAGCTCTCTACACACTCATTCAGAGACGACTAGGCACCGACCCTATTCAATAATTGCGAAGTTGGTTACCTATTTTTTCTTTCTAAGGGGGCATCGCTAGATGCTAAGTTTATTTGTCCTGAAGAAGGTCTTAGGGATTTAAGCGTTAAGACCGAAACGTCCACTCATATTGTCCAATTCTGTCAGGCAGAGGCCAACAGCAAGGTCAAGTCCAAGTCCAGTTACAAGTGTTTACTTGGGCAGTTACAGGAAAGGCCACTTTGAGCTTGTTATACCCATGTAGGTTGAACTGGAGATCAGCCTTATGTCCCTTTGAATCCAAGTCTTTGTCCCGGGTAAAACTTCCCATGGCCAGCCCTAGTCCCTTTGGGCATTTACAAAATAGCAAAAATCTTTGCCAACACTGAACTTGGGCACTGAGGGCTGGGTGTGTGTGAGAGAAGTATACTATGCAAGTCCTAATATCCTCCAACATCTAACACTAAAGTTTGGTTTGCAGTAGCCACTACACCCCCAATAAACCCAGAGATAGACCTCTGATAGGACAAAAGAAGGGTTCATCAACAACCAGACAGTGGATGCACAAGAATTGTCTTGGCATCCTGTTCCCTTCCTTTCAAGTGTACCCCATGAGTTATATATAATGCCCAGAGACAGAAGTCTGGTAGGACAAAAGCAAGGCCCACCAGTACCCAGCCAGTGGATATACATGAATTGTCTGGGCATCTTGTTCTCTGCCTTTCTAGTGCACCCCAGGTGCTTTATTATAACCCAGCAGACCTGTCAAGCAGGATTTGACACTACAACAGGATTTGACACTTTAGGGTTAAAAAGGATGCCCACAAACCCCAGCCTACATATTCTGTAAGGTTACGAGGAGTCATCTCTGCCCAATCACCTCAACGTATAGTTTGCTCCTGGCATTTAACACCATCTTCATACCTATTTAAATATTAATCATGACTGGGAGAAGCTGCATAGCAAATGTAAATTAGCCTCCAGGAACTTCAGGCAAGGAAAAGGTGACTGCCTAAAAGTTTCTTTCCCATACTATTTATTAAAAATCCAATTTCACCAATGATTTGAATTATTCATAATTGATCAAAGTAGTTGTGGAATATATTTTTGTAGCTAATCTCATTCATGAGATACAGAATTAACATTTTAATCTGTGGTCTGGTTTTCTACATAGGGCAGCTAGGCCTGCCACAGTGCTTTTGGTTGTTAGTCATAGCAAGGAATTTACATTTCTATTAGTCCTACTTTTAAATACCATGAACCCTGCCTTGAGGGCTACAATGTCTACTTATGGTTGATTTATTAATTTTAAAAGGTAGGTTTGTGACCTGTGAAAACGGTTTATTTTGACAAGTCATGTTGCAGTTTTTACATTGCTACAGCCATGCTACATAGAGAAGGCCAGAAGCCATGTTTGCACTGCCACTGTAGTGGATGGTACAATAGGTGCTGCAGATCACTGGTGGCATTTAACTCCCAGATAATGGTTACATTTTGTACCATATACTAGAGACTTACAGGCAATTTAAAAATACCAATTACAAGTATGACAATTCAACCATGCTGAAGGGGGAGCACAGACACTTTACTATTGGTTATCAGGGGTAAAGTACACAAAGTTCTACAGCCAGCAAAATAAAGAGTCCAGCAAAAGGTGAAAAATCTGGGGTGACCACAAAGAAAATGGCGATTTCCTACCAATGCTGGTTGTCAAATATAATCTCCTGATTTGCACTATGTTTTCTTTCATTTAAACTTTGGACACCCTCAGTGCTTTAAATAAAGTATTTTTTGCTTGATTGTCTTTGAAAAATGACTGCGAGAAGGTTTTTAAGTTTGGCACCCAGTAGCATTTCCTTTTCGCCTCTTTTCTCACTCTGCTCCTTTCTTTGAATCTGTTTCCTTCAGATAATGTAAACACACTAAGACTGCTCAATCGTGCCTGACGAACAAATATTAATTGTCTTAATCTCTCAAAAGAAAATAATCCCTCTTTTCAGGGCCATCCGTCATCATGAGTAGAAAAAAAGAGCACGTTCTTGTAATGTTTAAGATGAAGAAGGAAGGTGAGAAGGACAGAATACTGGCAGCTGTTCGAGGAAATACAGGATGTTTACAAAAAATCAGGTTTCTGCTTTTTCCGGGTTGGGAATGAGTGCACTGAAGGGAGGAGAAAAAGCATGGAATCAGGCGTCAACTTTGATATTGCAAGAATTTGATGACCTTGGCAAATTAAAATGTTGCAGTGTGTGTTCCCACTCATTCCCTTCCCCACAAATACGTGGGTCACATTTGAGCCTTTTAGTTACAATGCAGTGCCCTCTTGCTGTGGTGCCCGAAGGTGGCTACCTCAAATTGACTTAGGGAAGCGTTGACCCAGGCAGCCACAGTAGGATTGTCCAAAAAGATTGGAATGTAGAAACAGGAAAATTACTAGTCAGGAGCACTCAAAAGGGGAAACTTGTCAGAGCAGTGCACACTACAAGATGAAATAGTAAAGCATATGATGTGCTTAAAGAGAATGATAACTTTGGTTTCAAGTATATATTTGTAGATGTTTATTGATGACTTAATTTAATTTTATTAGTCAGTATTTAAATGCTTTCTTGAGGTAGTTTTGCTGACATTTAGTATACACATCAAATTGGAATGACAGGCACAAAGAGAGAGAGTAGCTCATGCTACAAATGTTAGCCTTTTGACTGATGAGGTTACCTGTAATGCAGGATGGGGGTGGGGGAATGCTCCCAGTGACATATCTGGGAACACTGTCGCCCCCTGTGGTTGGGTTCTAAGTGTGTGCATCCATTTGACGCCAGGGTGATAACAAATGAGCCAAAGGGTACACAGTCAAAATATCGAGTTTTAAATTTCGACCTACCAAAATATCGTGTTTGAAATTTCGAAGGTACAGAATATCGATGTCAAGAATATCGTAGGACAGAATATCGACCCTAAGGTAAGTAATATCGAATTCATTTATATCGATGTAAGTAATATCGAAGTTAGTAATATCGATAGCAGATATATCGATGTAACTAATTTCGATGTCACTAATATCGATATTTGTATTATTTTTATGTTTTTTATTATGTATGTGTTATATGTTTCTGTTAAATATTTAAATTAATTTATATTATATGTGTATTATTTTTATATATTAATAAATGTATTTTTAAGTAAATTATATGTTCTAGTACCGCAGTGTGTTGTGGGTTTATAGGGGAATAGGGTGGAAAGTAATTTAATTGTAAATAATAAAAAAAAAATGTATGTATAAATAATTTTTTATTTAATTATTAATTGCCAATTAATTATTTTAATTTATAAATTAATTATTTAATTGGTAATTAATGTTAATTTTTATTAAATGTTATGTTTTAGTACCTGAGCGGGTTGTGGGTTTATAGGAGAATAAGGTGGGAAGTAATTTAATTGTAATTAAATAAAAAAAAATATGTATAATTTATTTTGTAATTACTTATTAATTGGCAATTAATTTTGTTAATTGATGAATTAATTATTTAATTGGTAATTAATGTTAATTTAAATTAAATGTTTTGTTTTAGTATCGGAGCGTGCTGTGGGTTTATAGGGCTATTGGGTGGGAAGTAATTTAATTGTAAATATTTAATTATTTATACATTTTTTGTTATGGATAATTAATGTATTAATTAATTATTAATTGGCAAATATTTATTTGAATACATAATTAATTTATTTAATTGGCAATTAATATTTGTAATTAGTAATTATATTTTAATCAGTAGAAAAATTCATCAATTAATTGGTAAACATTTTTATAAATTTTTTTAATTTTGTATAGTTTTTTATTGTTTTTTAATTGTGATTTAAATTAAAAAAATATATATTCTTTTTATGATAAATAGTTTATTTTTTTAAATTTATTATTTGGTGAGTAATATTTAATAATTATTATTTATTGGTGTTTGTTGTTAATTTATTGTCAATTAATTATTCAAATGTTATTGGTTTTATTAATTATGAATAGTTTTTTATTGATGTTGATGTATTAAAAAAAATTATTATACATTATTTCAAATATAAACATTAATTATAAGTATGTTAAAATAAAATTCTACGCTATTAAATACTTTCCCTACTGTTGCACCCTTTGGAGTTGGAATAGTAATTTTTCCCCCTACGCTATCCAAAGCTTTCTCTACTGTTGCACCCTCTGGAGTTGGAATAGTTATTTTTCACCCTACGCTATCCAACACTTTCCCTACTGTTGCACTCTTTGGAGTTGGAATAGTAATTTTACCCCTACGCTATCCAACAATTTCCCTACTGTTGCACCCTCTGGAGTTGGAATAGTAATTTTTACCCGTACTCAATCCAACGTTTTCCCTACTGTTGTACCCTCTGGAGTTGGAATATTAATTTTTACCCGTACGCTATCCAACGCTTTCCCTACTGTGCACTCACTTGAGTGGGAATAGTAATTTTTCCCCCTATGCTATCCAACGTTTTCCCTACTGTTGCACCCTCTGGAGTTGGAATAGTAATTTTTCCACCTACGCTATCCAACGCTTTCCCTACTGTTGCACCCTTTGGAGTTTGAATAGTAAATTTTCCCCCTACGCTATCCAACGCTTTCCTTACTGTTGCACCCTCTGGAGTTGGAATAGTAATTTTTACCCGTACGCTATTCAACGCTTTCCCTACTGTTGCACTCACTGGAGTGGGAATAGTAATTTTTACCCACCCGCTATCCAACGCTTTCCCTACTGTTGCACTCTCTGGAGTGGGAATAGTAATTTTTCTCACTACGCTATCCAACTCTTTCCCTACTGTTGCACTCTTTGGAGTTGGAATAGTAATTTTACCCCTACGCTATCCAATGATTTCCCTACTGTTCCACCCTCTGGAGTAGGAATAGTAATTTTTACCCGTATGCTATCCAATGATTTCCCTACTGTTGCACTCACTGGAGTGGGAATAGTAATTTTTACCCACCCGCTATCCAACGCTTTCCCTACTGTTGCACTCTCTGGTATGGGAATAGTAATTTTTCCCCCTACGCTATCCAACTCTTTCCCTACTGTTGCACCCTTTGGAGTTGGAATAGTAATTTTAACCCTTACGCTATCCAACCTTTTCCCTATTGTTGCACTCATTGGAGTGGGAATAGTCATTTTTCTCCCTACGCTATCCAACGCTTTCCCTACTGTTGCACTCTCTGGAGTGGGAATAGTAATTTTTCCCCCTACGCTATCCAACGTTTTCCTTACTGTTGCACCCTCTGGAGTTGGAATAGTAATTGTTCCACCTACGCTATCCAACGCTTTCCCTACTGTTGCACCTTTTGGGGTTGGAATAGTAATTTTTCTTTTTACGCTATCCAACGCTTTTTTTACTGTTGCACCCTCTGGAGTTGGAATAGTAATTTTTCTCCCTACGCTATCCAACGCTTCCCCTACTGTTGAACTCTCAGGAGTAGGAATAGTAATTTTTCCCCCTACGCTATCCAACGTTTTCCCTACTGTTGCACCCTCTGGAGTTGGAATAGTAATTTTTCCACCTACACTATCCAACGCTTTCCCTACTGTTGCACCTTTTGGAGTTGGAATAGTAATTTTTCTTTTTACGCTATCCAACGCTTTTTTTACTGTTGCACCCTCTGGAGCTGGAATAGTAATTTTTACCCATACGCTATCCAACGCTTTCCCTACTGTTGCACTCACTGGAGTGGGAATAGTAATTTTTACCCACCCGCTATCCAACGCTTTCCCTACTGTTGCACTCTCAGGAGAGGGACTAATAATTTTTCCCCCTACACTATCCAACGCTTTCCCTACTGTTGAATCATTTGGAGATGGAATAGTAATTTTTACTCTTACGCTATCCAACGCTTTCCCTAATGTTGCACCCTCTGGAGTTTGAGTAGTATTTTTTACCCTTACGCTATCCAATATTATTTATATTTATTTATGTATTTAATATGTTACATAATGTTGTATTTAATTAATTATTAAAATATTGAAAGTATATATAATTGGTTTTATTTATTAAATGTAATTATTTATTATTATTTATGTTATAATTTTATGAGTGTTGGTGTATTTGTAAGTTATACTATTTGTTAATATTTTTTAATTAATTAAAAAAAATATATATATTATTATTAATTAAGTATATATTAAATATTGTATTTTTACATTTAATTAAATGTTTAATATTAAATATGTATTATTTAATCATTTTAAACATTATAACATATTTTTAAATACGTTTAAATAATATATAAGTATTATTAACTTAATTTAACTTTTTTCAATTAAAAAAAACGATATTTTTAAGTACGATATTTTTAACATCGATATTTTATTTTCGATATTTTTGTACTTACCATGTTGTCGATAGGGTGTCGATATACTTGCCTTCGATATTCCAACGTCGATATTTTGTCTGTCGATATTCTGACCCTTGATATTCTGTCATAGATTCGAGCCAAAGAGCCTGTGTACAGTGTAGTGTGTTTGTTTGTGCTGAGGATAGGTTCCAGAGGCCTATGGGGACAAAATAAACAATTGCCGATGAGACTGATGACCCACACTCACCCGCATCTCTCAACACCACAGTCCTGGGACATACCCAGTAGGCTATTAGGTGAATTGGATCAGCACATCCACAACCCTGTGCAACATCGTAGTGAGCCTGGCCAGCAAGGAGGCTCATCGCACAGCAGTCCAGGCCATCACTGAAGGAGCAAGACATTGCACGGGCAATGCACTCGCAGACGGATCACTGAAACAATATCGTGGTAAATAAATATTGTTTACCATAATATCATGATTCTATCTTTATAAAGGTAAGTACAAAAATATCAGAATAAAAATATTGTTGCCACTAATCTCATCCAAAAACAGACAAAATACATAGAGTTTAAAGTAGTACATGTTAAATAGATTAATATATAATTTTAATATAATCTAAATTAAATAATAG
Organism: Lissotriton helveticus; assembly: GCF_964261635.1. Taxonomy (NCBI): domain Eukaryota; kingdom Metazoa; phylum Chordata; class Amphibia; order Caudata; family Salamandridae; genus Lissotriton; species Lissotriton helveticus. The sequence goes on from NC_136059.1 coordinate 1,177,093,952, forward strand.
TTAATGATATAAAAATAAATATATATGTATTGAAACACACAAAAACATACATCTGTGTTTAGATTTCTTTAACTATATATATATATATATATATATATATATATATATATATATATATATATATATATCAAAGCTCGAAGGTGTCCACCTTTGAGTAGCACGCGAACAGCAGCTTGGTTTATGTATAGGTGAGGACGGGGATCCACTCGTAGACGCCGCTCCGTACGGGATCTGCCCGACGCGTTTCGAAGCTCCATATGCTTCTCTTCAGGGGCTTTAACGGAAGCGGTGTGCGCAACCGCCGACCCACTTCCCCATTTTATATATAACACACCCACCGATGGGAGGCTCAAATGAGACTGTGCATTCTGGGAAGTGTGGTCCGGGAAGCACACAATCAAGTCCTGTATGGACTCCACAAGTGGGCCCGTCCTCGATTCCAAGTACGACTACTGCTTCACTCTAGTGACCCCCAGGGTACCGGGGTGGTGCATACTCCGCGGCTGGACGGCCGCTTATAAATCAAAGCTCGAAGGTGTCCACCTTTGAGTAGCACGCGAACAGCAGCTTGGTTTATGTATAGGTGAGGACGGGGATCCACTCGTAGACGCCGCTCCGTACGGGATCTGCCCGACGCGTTTCGAAGCTCCATATGCTTCTCTTCAGGGGCTTTAACGGAAGCGGTGTGCGCAACCGCCGAGCCACTTCCCCATTTTATATATAACACACCCACCGATGGGAGGCTCAAATGAGACTGGGCATTCTGGGAAGTGTGGTCCGGGAAGCACACAATCAAGTCCTGTATGGACTCCACAAGTGGGCCCGTCCTCGATTCCAAGTACGACTGCTGCTTCACTGTAGTGACCCCCAGGGTACCGGGGTGGTGCATACTCCGCGGCTGGACGGCCGCGTATAAATCAAAGCTCGAAGGTGTCCACCTTTGAGTAGCACGCGAACAGCAGCTTGGTTTATGTATAGGTGAGGACGGGGATCCACTCGTAGACGCCGCTCCGTACGGGATCTGCCCGACGCGTTTCGAAGCTCCATATGCTTCTCTTCAGGGGCTTTAACGGAAGCGGTGTGCGCAACCGCCGAGCCACTTCCCCATTTTATATATAACACACCCACCGATGGGAGGCTCAAATGAGACTGTGCATTCTGGGAAGTGTGGTCCGGGAAGCACACAATCAAGTCCTGTATGGACTCCACAAGTGGGCCCGTCCTCGATTCCAAGTACGACTGCTGCTTCACTGTAGTGACCCCCAGGGTACCGGGGTGGTGCATACTCCGCGGCTGGACGGCCGCGTATAAATCAAAGCTCAAAGGTGTCCACCTTTGAGTAGCACGCGAACAGCAGCTTGGTTTATGTATAGGTGAGGACGGGGATCCACTCGTAGACACCGCTCCGTACGGGATCTGCCCGACGCGTTTCGAAGCTCCATATGCTTCTCTTCAGGGGCTTTAACGGAAGTGGTGTGTGCAACCGCCGACCCACTTCCCCATTTTATATATAACACACCCACCGATGGGAGGCTCAAATGAGACTGTGCATTCTGGGAAGTGTGGTCCGGGAAGCACACAATCAAGTCCTGTATGGACTCCACAAGTGGGCCCGTCCTCGATTCCAAGTACGACTGCTGCTTCACTGTAGTGACCCCCAGGGTACCGGGGTGGTGCATACTCCGCGGCTGGACGGCCGCGTATAAATCAAAGCTCGAAGGTGTCCACCTTTGAGTAGCACGCGAACAGCAGCTTGGTTTATGTATAGGTGAGGACGGGGATCCACTCGTAGACGCCGCTCCGTACGGGATCTGCCCAACGCGTTTCGAAGCTCCATATGCTTCTCTTCAGGGGCTTTAACGGAAGCGGTGTGCGCAACCGCCGACCCACTTCCCCATTTTATATATAACACACCCACCGATGGGAGGCTCAAATGAGACTGTGCATTCTGGGAAGTGTGGTCCGGGAAGCACACAATCAAGTCTTGTATGGACTCCACAAGTGGGCCCGTCCTCGATTCCAAGTACGACTGCTGCTTCACTGTAGTGACCCCCAGGGTACCGGGGTGGTGCATACTCCGCGGCTGGACGGCCGCATATAAATCAAAGCTCGAAGGTGTCCACCTTTGAGTAGCACGTGAACAGCAGCTTGGTTTATGTATAGGTGAGGACGGGGATCCACTCGTAGACGCCGCTCCGTACGGGATCTGCCCGACGTGTTTCGAAGCTCCATATGCTTCTCTTCAGGGGCTTTAACGGAAGCGGTGTGCGCAACCGCCGACCCACTTCCCCATTTTATATATAACACACCCACCGATGGGAGGCTCAAATGAGACTGTGCATTCCGTTAAAGCCCCTGAAGAGAAGCATATGGAGCTTTGAAACGCGTCGGGCAGATCCCGTACGGAGCGGCGTCTACGAGTGGATCCCCGTCCTCACCTATACATAAACCAAGCTGCTGTTCGCGTGCTACTCAAAGGTGGACACCTTCGAGCTTTGATTTATACGCGGCCGTCCAGCCGCGGAGTATGCACCACCCCGGTACCCTGGGGGTCACTACAGTGAAGCAGCAGTCGTACTTGGAATCGAGGACGGGCCCACTTGTGGAGTCCATACAGGACTTGATTGTGTGCTTCCCGGACCACACTTCCCAGAATGCACAGTCTCATTTGAGCCTCCCATCGGTGGGTGTGTTATATATAAAATGGGGAAGTGGGTCGGCGGTTGCGCACACCGCTTCCGTTAAAGCCCCTGAAGAGAAGCATATGGAGCTTCGAAACGCGTCGGGCAGATCCCGTACGGAGCGGCGTCTACGAGTGGATCCCCGTCCTCACCTATACATAAACCAAGCTGCTGTTCGCGTGCTACTCAAAGGTGGACACCTTTGAGCTTTGATTTATACGCGGCCGTCCAGCCGCGGAGTATGCACCACCCCGGTACCCTGGGGGTCACTACAGTGAAGCAGCAGTCGTACTTGGAATCGAGGACGGGCCCACTTGTGGAGTCCATACAGGACTTGATTGTGTGCTTCCCGGACCACACTTCCCAGAATGCACAGTCTCATTTGAGCCTCCCATCGGTGGGTGTGTTATATATAAAATGGGGAAGTGGGTCGGCGGTTGCGCACACCGCTTCCGTTAAAGCCCCTGAAGAGAAGCATATGGAGCTTCGAAACGCGTCGGGCAGATCCCGTACGGAGCGGTGTCTACGAGTGGATCCCCGTCCTCACCTATACATAAACCAAGCTCCTGTTCGCGTGCTACTCAAAGGAGGACACCTTCGAGCTTTGATATATATATATATTCACTGAAAAAACCATAGGTTTCAGGTCATATATAGTTAGGTATTAGCATTTAAAAAACCTTGGAAATTCACTGAAAAAACCATAGGTTTCAGGTCATATATAGTTAGGTATTAGCATTTAAAAAACCATTGAAATTCACTCAAAAAACTATAAGTTTTAGTGGTGTTATAGTTAGCTGGACATTTTACTCATACAAAACCATTGAAATTGCTCCTATATAGTTAGTTGGACTAACTATATTTCGTGCACCCGCAATCCACTGCTGATGATGTCACATATTACATCATTCATGACATGGTCAGTGACATCACTGATGACATCACTGATGACATCTCAAATGACATCACTGATGACATCACTGATGACATCTCATTTGACATCACTGATCATATCACTGATGATATCATTCATGTGATAATACGATGCACCTCCTCACACTCTAATATAACCTTAATATAACCTAGGTCTACACACACATCCACTCATTCACCCATACAATCACTCATACATACAGTCACTCATCATTACAATACTATCATATGCACTTATACACCTATAGAGACACTCACACACTTTCACTCATCCATGGAGTTTCTCACACACCTGGTCAGTCATGCAAAGAATCAATCACACTCCCATTTCCTCATCTATACAGTTATACACACAACACCTTACTTATTCAAACATATACTAACACATACTTACTCTCTTAAACAATCACTGATACAAGTACACATTGATCCATACAGCCACTTGCATAATCACTGGCTCTCATGTATAGGCATTTATATATACCAACTCTCACATGCACTGTGTTTTACATATGTACTTACTTGGACATGTAGCACTGAGATATACATTCACTCACCAACACACTAATGCACACAGTAAACCGCCCATACAGCTGTTTCCACACCTCCCAGTCACCCACACACAGACACAGTCTCATATACAAATACTTGGGCAACCAATCAATGACCCATATAGCCACTCATATAGCTACTGATCAAGACATACAGCATCTTACACAACAGCAGACATACTGATGCACACATTCAGACAGTTTAGTCACTAACCCATGCATTCAGTAAGACACATTTAATAACTCACTCACTCATACAGTCAGTCACGCACCTACTAAATCCTTCATCCAGACACTTATACATCTACTCATTCTTCAATATGTAAAACATATTTAAACTTTACAGAAACACACAGTCACTGGATGATGTCATCAGTGATGTCATCAGTGATGTCATTTGAGATGTCATCAGTGATGTCATCAGTGATGTCACTGACCATGTCATGAATGATGTAATATGTGACATCATCAGCAGTGGATTGCGGGTGCGCGAAATATAGTTAGTCCAACTAACTATATAGGAGCAATTTCAATGGTTTTGTATGAGTAAAATGTCCAGCTAACTATAACACCACTAAAACTTATAGTTTTTTGAGTGAATTTCAATGTTTTTTTAAATGCTAATACCTAACTATATATGACCTGAAACCTATGGTTTTTTCAGTGAATTTCCAAGGTTTTTTTAAATGCTAATACCTAACTATATATGACCTGAAACCTATGTTTTTTTCAGTGAATTTCAAAGGTTTTTTAAATGCTAATTCTATTAGCGGATAACGTTTAAATATATTAATATCCTAGTGGGACCACCAGAGCAGCCCTAAGGGGTCAGGGTGTTTCTACCCTGCCCCCTTTTTGTGTTCTACACGTTTGTTTTTCTGCTTTCTTGTGCCTAATTCCTAACTATATATGGCCTGAAACCTATGTTTTTTTCAGTGAATTTGCAAGGTTTATTAAATGCCAATTCCTAACTATATAAGGCCTGAAACCTATGGTTTTTTCAGGGAATTTCAAAGGTTTTTTAAATGCTAATTCCAAACTATATATGGCCTGAAACCTATGGTTTTTTCAGTGAATTTCAAAGGTTTTTTAAATGCTAATTCTATTAGCGGATAACGTTTAAATATATTAATATCCTAGTGGGACCACCTGAGCACCCTAAGGGGTCAGGGTGTTTCTACCCTGCCCCCTTTTTGTGTTCTACACGTTTGTTTTTCTGCTTTTTTGTGCCTCAGTCTATTAAGACCCAAGATGGATGCCAACACTTCCTGGTTAGAAGTGTTGACAGCCAATGAGCATGCAGCTTTCTCGGGAAGGCATGCTGATTGGCTGTCACTGTCTGTCAACACTAGCACAAGATAGATGCCAACACCTCCTGGTTAGAAGTGTTGACAGCCAATGACCATGCAGCTTTCTCGGGAAGGCATGCTGATTGGCTGCCACTGTCTGTCAACACTCAAAACCAGGAAGTGTTGGCAGCCATCTTGTGCCTTGTTAGAACCAAGGCACAAGAAAGCAGTAAAACAAAGGTGTGAAACTCGCAAAGGGGCCAGAGTAGAATCACCCCGACCCCCTAGGCCTGCTCAGGGGGTCCCACAAAGACACCAAAGGCAAAAAAAAAAAAGAAAAACATTTTTTGTAAATGTCGGGGTACGCGTACCGTGCGCGTACCCCGCGATTTAAAAAAAATAATAAATGTTATGCCTTGGGGGTCCTTGTGGGACCCCCTGAGCAGGTCTAGGGGGTCGGGGTGCTTCTACCCTGCCCTTTTTTTGAGTTCTACATGTTTGTTTTTCTGCTTTCCTGTACCTCAGTCTACCGAGGCACAAGATGGCTGCCAACAGTTTCTGTTTTGGAGTGTTGACAGACATTGGCAGCCAATCAGAATGCATCTCAAGCTCAAAAGGTAAGCTTACAGTAAGCTTACAGTAAGCTTACACGTAAGCTGCTATAGATATATACATTTTTTTGAACCTAAATTACTCAAAATCCACTTGAGAACATATCTTGAGACATAGCAAAGGCACATCGGGCTACCAGTCCCTACAATTTTGCGAAGTTTGGTGAAAATCCATTCAGCTGTTCGAGCTAAAAGTGCGACCGACCGCCCTATGGAAATTAACATGGGGAAAACACGTTTTGGGACCCCCCTTTTATCTCGGCCCCCGCTTGATGGATCCCCCCCAAACTTTCAGGGAAGGACCGGAGCGCCGCGAGGCAAAGTTGCTGAAAAATTCAGGCAGATTCCTCAACCGGCGCCAAAGTTATTCCCAATAGAATGTTGCGATTTCCCTTTGGAAATCAATCCTAACTATATATACCACCTACTGGCTATCGCCAGTAGGTAATATATATGTATATATATGTATATATATATACATATATATATACTCATATATATGATATATATATTCTCACTGAAAAAACACAGCTTTCAGGGACATTATAGTTAGAAATTAGCATTTAAAAAATCCTTGGAAATTCACTGAAAAAAACACTGGTTTCAGGGCCGGTACAGTTAGTTGGAAATTTCACTCGTACAAAACCAGAGAAACTCGGCTGTTATAGTTAGTAGATGTAACTATAACTCGCGCAACCGCAATGCACTGTTGATGACGGCTCATATTACATCACTGATGACATCTTATATGACGTCACTGAAGACATCACTGATGATATCATCCACATAATATCTGATGCCCCTCCTCACACCGTAATATAAACTTTGATACGCCCACTCTAAAATACAGACTATCAATATCAATTCCATAGACAGACCAATAGCAGTTAGTACATACCCACTCAGTGATTCATACGTCTACACACACATCCACTCACTAACCCATACAGTCGCTCATACACTCAATTTCTTCCCACATGTCTTTCATTTCTGTCTTTTCCAATTTAGTTATATATCACATAACATTCTGTGGAACAGCAATTGAATTGCATTCCACATTTTCAAAATAACAAGATTGTAGTCATTAATATACTTTGACTGTTCTGTTCTTTTCAAGTTGTGTTTCTGGGAGATTTTCGAGTGATTGTATGCCTTAATCCTGACAGAAAACTATTTACTCTTCCTTTCGAAATTATTGAATGTGGGAATCCAAAATGACACTTTGCATAAAAGTTCCCTTTAGACTTGTATTTTCGTCGACAGTACTTTCCACAGCCTGAGTTTGAAAGCGTAAAGCTTCTTTTCTGAAGCCTTTTTCTTCTCCTTCTCTTGGAATCTCACAGGTAACATACTGTTCGATGAAAGACAATACAGTTTCATCAGTATCAGTACCAAATTTTGGAGCATTCTTTACCCATAACAGCATGTGTATATGAGGAGCACCTCTGGCTTGGTATTCATTTCACCCAAAAAAATCAGTAACTTCTCCAAGAGGGCAATCATTTTTATTGCAGATAAATGACATAATAGTTTGAAACCTATGGTTAAAATACCTGCATACATTCACAGGATCCAAAGAACACAGTTCTCCAGGTGTCTTCATTTCAATATTTTTTATATTTGAATTTGCTTCTTGTAGAAATTCAAGTATATCGTCCCAGGTGTATTCAGCACAGCTTAGTGTTACAAACATGTTGGTGTACCTAAGTTTCTTAACATACATTTTAGTTAACCGTGACAACGAAACCAATATTCGTTGGTACCACATTGACTAGCCATTACATTTATTAACTGTGATTCTAAATGTTTATCTCTTTCTTGAATTTCATCCAGTAATTCTTTTACAGAAACATTTGATTGATAAACCCCTGTTTTAAGAACTTCTAAACTAACTAGACTCCTACTAGAAGCATAATTTACGGTGAAATCTGCCTACTCCCCCCCCCCCCCCCCCGCTCATCCCTGATCTTTACTATAAGGTCATCCGCCTCCTCACCAGTTTTAATCTGGTACATGTGATTATTCCACATCACCCGAAGCAGCGCTGGAAACTTCAACTGTGTCTTGCCCTCAATACTGTTCAGCTCTTCCAACCTTTTCCCCAGCTCCCACTGCCTGGTTGCAGTTGTGTGAGAGATATCTGATCTTATTTGAAAAGAGAAAGCTATTAAAAAGTATGGAACCTTCTTTCAGAGCGGAGGAAAGGATCTGCTCCTTAACAGAATATGTAAAAAAATTAACCAGGATCTTTCTGGGTTTCTGTTTGGCGGGGTTCTTTCTAAAAGGATCACGGTGCACCTTTTGAATTTCATGTACAAGATCTACTTCTGGCGAACCTTTTAGCACTGTCCCCATCAAAAGAGATATTACAAACCCCTTGATGTCTGACCCCTCCAGAGCTTCCGGGACGTTCAGGATTCTTAAATTGTTCCGCCGAGAATGATTTTCTAAACGTTCAAGATCTTCTTTTAGTTCTTTATTCTGAGTGGACAATTTAACTAGCTCCACTTCAGTAGCACGCATAGAGTTCTTCATTTTAGGAATTTCCATCTTGATTGCCTCAGTCCTTAGAGTAACATCATTCAATCTCTTGGATAGTGCTTCACAAGAGGCTTGAATTGCTGCCTGATTGGCCTCAGAGATTAAAAATATATTGGTCATCTCCGCTTGATTAGCCTCAGACACCGTAAATCTGCCGGTGATTTCATCCTTCAAAGCAAGAAGTATATCCGCCAATGAGTGTGAGGTTGTACTGGATTTACCTGCTTTATCTTCCGAATCTACATTCTTAGTAGTAACAGAATTGTGTGCTATATCCGGTTGCACTTGGGGTCTTTAGTTGGTTCCATAGAAACATTTTCTACTTCTACATCATTACCCGCCAGTACTGAATATCTATTTGACAGACTGACTTGACTGGATGCATTGTGACCTCGACTGTATCTGATGGCGTATCTGAACTCCCTTCCTTAGCAGGATTCGAAATGCTGAGGGCCCTCAAGGGGCACCCCTGGTTCAATATTTCTGCGGGATTAGCTGAAGGGATGAGCTGAGAAGAGCAAGTGGTAGATGTAGTAGTGGAAATAACTTTATAAAAGGTTTTGAGCGAAGGAGTTACTTTTATTTTAGGGGGATCCCCTTTTTTACCTTTGCCCTTACCTTTACCGGTGTCCCCCTTTTTAACTTTAATGCCTATACCCTCGTCAGAAGTACTCCCCTTAGTTTTGCCCCATCATGCGCGAGCCCTTACTTCAGAGACCGGAGGAGAAACCCGCGGAGGATATACAGGCTTCTCTTTGGTTGAATCAAAAACCGCCCTAGCGCGTAATGTGTATCTATTTATCTTGAGGGCTGGGGTCTCTTCTGACACCACTACTGTTTCCATGGTACTGGGACTAATCACACTGCCAGTACTGAGTATTCCTTCTGTATCCATACAGTTAATTGGTGCCCTATTAGTCGTTGCCCTTATTCCTTGCTGCAGGGTCAAACCCCCATACTCAGGAGTATGCACAATGTGATAGAATTGCTCTCCCTTGTTATATTTCCTGAAGCTGATGTCCTCAATGAAAGGGAGAGATAGACTCCTTACCTTTATGGCGGCGTCTGTTTTCCAATCCACTCCACACTCACTCGTCCTCGTGACTCTCCTTGTTGACTCGAGCGAGCCGACGCTGCCGCAGGCTCTCCGTCCTGCGACCCGGAACAGGAGCAGAGCCGAGTCGCGTCTCTTCCGCATTCGGGCTGCTTCCTCCCAACGCCAGCGTTGACCACAGTGCGCACCGTCCCGGTCACTCCTCGCACCGCCTGCTCCAGAGGGCCGCGGGGGTCCAAGGAGAACTCGGTCTGCATCCGGAGGCATGCCCAGCGGTAATACGATATGGGGGGGGGGAGGGGGGTCTAAGTAAAATGCACCATTGGATTTATCTTAACAGAATAAACTTGCAGGAAATCTTCATTAATAGTCCCACGGGGGGAGCCGGGCCGCGGCCGTTTAGCTGGCGGACGCCATGTTCCTGCAAATCAGTCTTGACCCTCTTATTTCATCCCACGGGAGAGAGAGGGCCAAATAGGCTTTGCCTATTGGAAGGGAGGGTTCCTCATGGGAAGAGGGGGTACTGGGGGTTTGGGGAGGGGGAAGGGGGGCACGAGGGTGGGGAGCAGTGGGAAAAAAGAAAAAAAATCAACCTCATCTCAACCTCAGGTATGGAATATCACGCCATGCAGGGGAGTCAGCTCTACAGCTAGAGCAGGGGAATGGCTAGAAATCAAGGCCTAAGGGATAGAAAGACGTCTTTATTTCATGGAATGTAAATGGGTTGAGGTCCCCTCGAAGGCAGAGGTTAACTTTTAAGTATCTGAAGCTTTCCGCCCCCCAAGTTTGTATATTACAAGAAACGCACCTAAGCTTCATAGAAAGTAGTTCAATTTTATTCAAGGTCCCTTGGATAAAATGTTTTAGTGTGTCGCATCAGACGTCTCAAAGTAGGCGTCCTTTGTTCTATAAAAAGAAACAATCAGATTCTTCTGGGAGGTGGTTTGTGGCTCAATTAGCATTTGAGAATGTAGACTTAGTGTGTGCCTTATTCTACGGCCCAAACGTAGATGACCCGACCTCATATATAAATTACAGTCAATATTGACTTTGGAATCACCACCTTACGTTATTGTGGGGGACTTTAATATTGTGTTTAATGTTTTGTTGTATTCGTCAAAAGACAGATCCAATTTGAGTCACTATGTAGGAGCCACAAAGGTACGTTGATCCGTATTGAATATGATACATGATTTGGATCTGGTTGATCTATGGAGGGCCCAAAGAGGAGAACAACAGGGTTTTACGTTCTACAGTAAAAAATACAGCCATTCCTCAAGGATTGATTATATATTTTCAGATAGGTTGTCTCTGGACAACCTAGAGGGGATCTCTGTCTTGCCAAGCCACCTCTCTGATTATGCACCTGTACAATTTTCATATCAGAACAAAGGGTTGCCGCAGCAGCCGCCGAGATGGACACTGAATAGGGCCAAGCTTCTTGACCCTGAAGTTATTGAGGCAGTGCAGGCTTCCTCTTTGGAATTTTTTTCTTTAAATATGGGTTCTAGGACTATGGATTTTATTTAGGATTGGTATAAAGCTTGCTTAAGGGGGAAGCACCATGGCATTATTTGTTTTAAGAATAGGGTGGAGGCGGAGGCACTAAAGAGCACTGAGGGAAAGATAAGCACGTTGGAGAAAGAGGCATGGATTAAGCAATGGGGATTCTGAGCGTCTCTCGCAAGTCTTGAAGGACTTAGACAAGGTAAGGCTGGAATATAGAGGGAAGCTAGACGCAAAATGTAGAGCGCAATGGGACACCAGAAATATGCAAAACTTTGAATATGGGGAGAAAGCCGGAGCCTTATTGGCCTGGACAGCTAGAACTGATCGCGCCAGGAATAACATTAAAGAACTGATCATAAACAACAATGGGGAGACAAGCATGATGGAGGATATGCAATCCTGGGGGAACATCCTTTTCAACGCAACTTTTACCATGCAGTGCTTTTACAACGCAGGCTTTACCGCTTATAGCTTTGGCGTCGTTTGATGAATCTTCATGAAATTTTCCAAACTAAGTTTTTTTTTCATATCAGCTCCTATGTTGAAAGTTTAGGGGGGATTGGTCAAGGGGGGGCCGAGAATAAAGGGGGATCCCAAAATATGTTTTCTCCATGCAATTTCCATAGGAAACTTTAGACAAGGCTACAGGTCGAACGGGTGAACGGAATTAACCCACATTTGGCACGGAGAAGGGTCTTGGTTTACAAAGCATGCTTTTGTTTATTTGGCGTAAATCCATTGAGTAGTTTTGGAGAAATATTGAAAATTACAGATATCAATGTTTGGGAATTCTGCCATCTGATTGGCTGAGGCGTTACGAGCTTGCTCTTTATTGGCTGAGAGCTGTTGCAACTAGGAAGTGTTGGCAGCCATTTTGTGATTCCGTTGAAACGAGTAAGGGGAAAAAAGGGCGAAAAGAGTAGGAAACAGGAGAATAAGAGCACTGTAACCTCTGTGGGGGAGTGCGAAGCAAAGTAGTCACTCCTACCAGTCTGAAAGTGTGGTGTTGCTCAGAGTGACATGTTATGTTATGTTATGTTATGTTATAACAATTTATTATGCGCAACAGCGACCCCAGCGAAGGAGCATCCCGGCGCAGAGACAACGGAGCAACATAACATAACAGGGAGACAATGCCACGGAAAAGAGGCTAAAACAAGAAGGTCTTGATGGCTCTACGGAAAGACAACAGGTCCTCAAGCAGCCGGATTTCAACTGGAAGGGTGTTCCAGACTAACGCCGCTTTCACCCTGAAAGAACGACCCCCCATCCTGCTGAGCCTAAACCTAGGGACAACAGCAAGGGCCTGAACTTGAGACCGAAGGTTGCGGGTGGGGACATAGAAGGAAATAGAGTTGGCCAGAATCTCAGGGCCTATGCCTCTTAGGATTTTAAAGGTCAAACACAAGACCTTGAAAAGAATACGCTTCCTGACCGGGAGCCAGTGCAGGGAGCGGAGGACATTAGTCACCGGGCAAAACCTAGGTAAGCCGACAATGGCTCTCGCCGGGCGTTTTGCACCCGCTGCAGGCGGGTTAACTCAGCCTGGTTAGCCCCAGCCAACAAAGAGCTTGCATAGTCCAGACGAGAGATGATGGTTGCCTGGACTACAAGCTGTCTGGTGGGGGCATCGAAAAACCTGAGCACTGGCCTTAAGCCTCTTAAGAATCCAAAGCAGCAGGCTGCAGTTTTTTTGGTGTGCCCTATGAATGTGAGACCGACGTCTAACCAGACCCCTAGGTTCTTTACCTCCGACACCGGGGTCGGAGTGGGGCCCAACTCCGAAGGCCACCACTGATCGCCCCAGAGCTCCACTCCCTTCCCGACAACCATGACCTCTGTTTTTGTGGCATTAAGCTGGAGACAGTTGCCTGTCAACCAGCTGGCCACCGCCTTCAGTCCAGACTGAAACCTGGGGGCGTCCTGTTCCGCGTCCCCGCTGAGAGTAACCGCCAGCTGTGTGTCGTCGGCATATGAGACCAAAGTTAGGCCCCACTGCCTTGCGACATCAGCCAGCGGTCTCACGTAAAGGTTAAACAACGTGGGACTCAGCGAGGAACCCTGCGGAACCCCCAAGGCCAGCGGCTGGAACCTGGACTTGAAGGGAGGGATGGCAACACAGAAGGAGCGGTTGTCTAGGAAGGAGCGGAACCATTGCAGCGCCTGGCCGCCGATGCCAATCTCCTCGAGCCGCTGGAGGAGGATGCTGTGCGATACAGTATCGAAGGCGGCGCTGAGATCTAACAAAATCAGCGCCGCCGTCTGACCAGCATCCAACCTCGCACGGAGATGTTCCACCATCGCCAGAAGGGCAGTCTCCGTGCTGTGGCCAGCACGGAAGCCATTCTGTGTGGGATCGAGGGCATTGGACCGGGCTAGATGTTCAGACAGGGCCAAGTTGACATGAGCCTCTGTCAACTTAGCTGGCCAGGGTAGCAGCGAAATGGGACGGTAGTTTTCCGGTTTAGACGGGTCAAGAGAAGGTTTTTTAATAATCGGAGACACCACCGCCTGCTTCCAGCTAGTAGGGACTACCCCCGTCTCAAGGGAAAGATTGACCAGGGAGCGTATAGCCATACGTCCCAAAAAAGTCTGATCTCGAAAGAGGGCCGGCCTCACTGGATCAGATGGGGACCCAGATTTAACTTGCATGGCAAGTTTGTCAAACCCTTCCAGAGTGAGGGGGGGAAATGAGAGCAGAGTGGTCTGAGGAAGTGTCTCCTTAGGGCTGCCCAGCACATTACCAGTACTAGGGAATGTCCGATATATAGCCTGGACTTTTCCCACAAAATAAGAAGCGAGGGATTCACAGTGTGTGACAGAGCTCTCAGCCGTAACGGTTGACCGCTTAGACATAAGATCTTTAACCGCCCTAAAGATGGCCTTCGACGGGTTAGTGCTGTTCCGGAATTCCTCGGCGTAAAAAGCCGCTCGGGCACGACAGATAGCCCGGTGGTAGAGCTTGACGGCCACGGCATATGCAGCTTTTAGCTCAGCCCCATATGTCTTCCGCCAGGCCCTCTCCGCCCGTCTACAGGCTCCCTTCAGGGCGCGCAAAGCGTCATTATACCAGGGGCTCGACACACGAGGATTGATCTTCGTCGTTACAACTGGTATCAAGGTGTCCAGAGCCCTAGTGACCAGGAGCAGCAGAGATCATACCCTTCTTCTACGTTGTTCAATGGGCCCAAAGGTGCCACTGACAAAAGACGGTGCAAGTCTTCCAACCTAAGTTTACTCCAGGGTCTCCTGGGTACCCGTTTGGCTGAAGCAGTAGAGGTCGTGGCTGACATAGGACAACAAATGGACACCAAAGAATGGTCAGACCACTCTACAGGAGCAATCGACGTGACTTTGGCCTCTGTCAGATTAGTAAAAAAAGGGTCAAGAATATGTCCCCCGGAATGAGTAGGCTGGGAGACCAGCTGAGATAATTGAAAGGCCTCTAAGTCCATAAGAATACTACGTGCTGTCAGACAAGATGGTGTATCGAAATGCAGATTTAGATCGCCCAGAATGGAAAAATTGGCGCAGTCAGTGACCAGGGTGGCGACAGTGTCCGGGAAAGCATTCCTGAACGCCACGTCACTGCCCGGCGGACGATACACCACCATCCCAGAGAGTGTAAATTCTCGGCTAACAGAGACTTTAAAGGAGGCACTTTCACAGCCCGCAATCTTAAGGATGGTCCATACACAGGCAAAGCTAGATCTCACTATCAGGGCTATACCCCCCCCCTCTAGATAGCCTATTCGCAATGTACATGGAATAGCCAGGAGGGCATACAAGGTTGGGGATGGCAGTGTCGGCTTCCTGAAGCCATGTTTCGGTGAGAGCAAAAATATCCGGGGCTTCATTCTCAATCAGATCGTACACATTCTGCTGATGTTTCAGGAGCGACCTGACATTAAGATGCATAATCCGCAGTGATGTAGGCAAGCCTCTACTACGCAGGGCGGCGGGAGAACTACGCCGGGAGAGAGGCAGCGGGGGGCCGAGCACCAAACAATTGCAAGGGCAACGGTAAGGACCACATAAGGGAAAAACGGGCTGTAGAGTGCAATGACAACTCACCTTGCCGATGGAATACAGACGCTCCCTAGAGTAAGTTATCATGGCGGTGGTAGAAAGCAAAGGCGGACCAGAGCCCGCCACGTCCAGCGCGTCCTTAGCGCGGACGGGCGCAGACGGGCAGGTGCTGAGATGCTGCTGAACTCTGGTATGAAACCGAGAGCCTAAACCGTGAGCTCATTGCTGTAAAGTGATGTGCTCTGGTCTTTGTAGCATATGTGTGCAAGTAGTGTTAGTAGGCATTTATACTATATAGGGAGTGGGAAGCGAACTACTGACCCCTACCGTGTGTTTATACTATACTGGAAGTGGGAAGCGAAGTACTTACACCTACCGGTATGAAGACTCTGGGATCAAACAGAGCTGATTACTATAAAGTGATGGGCTCTGGGCTCTGTAGCATACTGGCCGCTGTAGTATAACTGTGTAAGTAGTGTTGGTATGCGTTTATACTATAGAGGGAGCGGGAAGCGAACTACTCACCCCTACTGGTCTGAAGACACAGGGATTAAACCTTGAGCCTAAACCGTGACCTCATTGCTGTAAAGTGATGTGCTCTGGGCGCTGTAGCATACCTGTGGAAGTAGTGTTAGCTTGCGTTTATACAATACAGGCAGTGGGAAGCAAACTACTCACCCCTACCTGTCTTAAGACTCGTGGATGAAACCATGAGCTCCTTGCTGTAAATTCATGTGCTCTGTGTAGTATTCCAATGTAAGTCATAGTAGAATTTTAGTATGTAATGCTACTAGAATGCAAGTATGTAATGTTAGAATGTAGGGCTGCTATGAGGGGAATCCTGGGGAGTTTGTACACGGTGTTGGAGAAGACGGTTGACTTGCTGTCTGCTCCTGTTGGTGGCTATTTAAGCTGTCTTGTTTTCCTGCAATAAATCTACTTATCGGATCCACTGCTGTCTTCCTCTTCACTACATAAATTTGGCGACGAGCGGAAGAAGGTAAAAAGAAGGCAGCACTCACCAATATTTCGAGCTACCTTGCGTTCTGCTGACGACTCGTTTTCTTCGTGAAGATGTTTCTACTCAACCCAGGGTCGTCGGCTCATCGAACTATGTCATCCGACCTCTGGTAGGATTTATATTTTTTGATTTTGGGCTTCCTTTGCCTCTTCACTATGTGTGCAAGTAGTGTTAGTATGCGTTTATACTAATTCTGTAGTTATGCAGTAACCAATGCATCATGGCCCTATGGAGCGCCACAGTGATAACGCTCATTACAGTCAAGCAGTGCATGTCAAACATAAATCTGAATGTCTCACATATGACACTACTATACTGGTAAAGCCTGAAAACAGAGCATACTGCAACACAAATCTGCACATTACTCTTGACTGTTTGTCACATGTGATCTCGGATGTGCACTCTGTCCGTGGCTGATGATACCCCTTCAAGCCACCAATACCCAGGCCGAAAGGCAGCACAATAATGCGCACACACACACACACACACTAGGTTCATCGTGTAACACACATTTGTTTTTTGATGTAACGTTTCCGATGCATGGCCATCACACGTGGAAGGCTACGGTACAGACCATGAATATTGATCAAGGTGATTGTTGCACGTTGTGTGTAGTATAAGATATGTGTACACAGCAAAAAACTTTTCAAAAAAGCTCTCTAAGCAGAGGAGGTGTCTCTCATCAAACGATGTAGAGAGAATGACTAAAATGGATGGGGTCCTTCAACTGTTACAATGGGAAATGTTATGAACCAATCAAATGCTTTTTTTTAAGGTCACATGGCAATCGTGCTTAGTTGAGCTAACTATAACTCGCGCGCCCACAATGCACTGCTGATGACGTCACATATTACATCACTCATGACATGGTCAGTGACATCACTGATGACATCACTGACACATCTCAAATGATGAGCTCAACTAACTATAATGGGTGAATTTCTCTGGTTTTATACGAGTCAAATGTTCAACTAACTATAACATCCCTGAAACCTATGGTTTTTTAAGTGAATGTCAAAGGTTTTTTAAATGCTAATTCCTACCTATAAGGTCTGTAAAACCTATGGCTTTTTCAGTGAATATATATTTATATATATGTTCACTGAAAAAACCATAGGTTTCACACACGTTATAGTTAGGAATTAGCATTTAAAAAACCTTGCAAGTTCATTGAAAAAACCATAGGTGTCATGGGTTCCTTGGCAATATCTAGTTAATCCCCAGAAATGGTTATCCTGTACTAGTTAACCGAGCAACAGTGTTAAGATTTGTTGTTTATTTGGTGTTAAGTATGCTTATTGAATATGTAGTAGTATAGGAAAACATCATGCTCTTTTTTAATATCAATGGTTGTTTGTTTCCGAGGGTTCTCAGGTGTGTCACGCTTCAAGAGAACTTTCTCGCTCTCACGTTCAAACTGCCAAGTCCCTTACACGTGAGTAGCTGAGCACACGCCCAAGACCCAGCTATAAATAACAGCGCAACCTTCTCAGAAACGCTTCGCTTCCTCGATTGCTTCACAGCGAGCGTTCCTGTTTCCTGAGTCCAGCTGTCTTCAGAATCCCTTCGTCCTCCCGCATCCCTTCAGCCCAGATTCCCTCCGGTGTCCCTCCTCCTTACCTGTTCCTGTTTCTACGGAGCTCCCTCGAGTTCTTCTCTCTCCGGGCAGTCTTCAGCAGCGGAGGCATTCTTCGGAGTTTCCGGTGCGGTCCATCAGCATTTTTCTTCCGGCATTTCCGGTGGAGTCACCGATCTTCGTTCCGACGGCCTGCAAAAGAGCAAGTAAGAGATATCGTAGCAAAAACAGTCAGAGGACAATAAAACATTGGTAAATGCAACCCGCTTTTCCTTATTTTAAAGAGACTAGAGAAAACGTAAAACAATTGAAGGTCAACAAGCATCGGAGCATGTAATTCGTTTTGTGTTAATTTGTTTTAGAGAAAAGACTTGAGAAAGACTTGCACGAAGAGTGTTTGCTTCACAATTCAACAATTTAAAGAACATTGGCAAGAACAAGTACTCATAAAATGCAAAAGGATTTGTTGTAGAGTTGTGAAAATGTTTAAGTGTGATTACTTTGTATAGAAACAGTGCATTGCCAGAGTTATTTACAGAAAAAAGAGTCACAACCTTAGTGTGAAGAAACCAAAGGTTGTCAGAGAACCTAGTTGTGTTTTCTTTTTTGTTTCAATTGTTTTTCAGAACCCCTTCTGAGGAGACCATCGAGTCTTTGCCAGGTAGGCAAGATGTTGTGCAACCGTTGTGTAACTAAAACCCCCTTCACTAACCCAGTTAACTAATATTAGTTAATGTTCAAGTCTTGTTAAAATTGACTTCGAAACCAATAACTCTTGGAATTGTTTTTTAAGGTTTGAGCTCAATTCAGGTCAACCCAGGCAAAGGAGTGTAGGAAAGGACTTCTTTATTTTTTGGTATGTACTACAATGTAATCCACTCTAAGACTATTGCAGCAGGATCTTAATGTGCATTCAAACTGATTATGATACCTTTTCTTAGAAGATGCTACAAAAGAGGTCCTGAACACTCCAAAAGAAGCAGACGTGGACACTGAGACTGAAGGAAGATTCCAGTGTTTCTTTTTGTCTTGTTTCTCAATCCACTTCCCCTTTCCCTTGTGGGTTAACCAGCCACGCAAGAGCTCACATCCTTGCAGACTGGTTGAGTCATAGGGGAGTTGGGAGCGTGCACCATCAAGAGGGAAAAAACAGGAGCCTCGTGTGTGAACGCTGACAGAAAGCAAAGCCACACTTCCTTCTTTCCTTCTTGATAGTGCAACAAGGGTGCTTCCATACATCATGGATGTTCAAGAATTAGCAGAGGTAGTTCAGAAGCTAAGTGGTGAGATGGAGGAGTTACGTATGTGTAGTGTCCGTTAATTAAATAATCAGACTTGAAAGAAGGAGGATATACTGAGAGCAAGCTTTAATTAAATCCTCAGCCACAGATCTAGCTCTCAACTCTTCCACAACCCCGTGTATTCCAGAATCTCCACGAGATTGGAATTACAGAGAGAAGTGTTCCAACATGTTAAAGATACAGTAAACAAAATGCATGTACACCATTACACATCTCCCCACTAAACAGAAGCATCAAATAGTGAGCTTTACAAAACAAAGGAAAATAGTAAAAAAACTTTTTAAAAAACTTACATTATATAATCTCTTAAATAAACAGGAAGTCTACGTACTCTTTGACTTCTAAGAGAAGATGAAGTAATGTTAGAATCATTAACAAAACGAGAAGAAGATAAATGATGTAACTCTTGTAACTCTTGAGAAGGAATTTTTGACCTAACTACAACTACTCTACTCTTATTCCATATCCTCCCATTTTCCGTTTTAATTGCATTTCTGAAAACTTTCACCACAGACCTTACATCAGTATACTTCGACCAAGATCTACAACCAACAGGAGCTTTTATTCTCACAAGGTCTCCCACTGAGATCTTTTGCACATTCACACAATTTCTTTTATCAAAATACTGCTTCCTTTTATCCAGTTTTCTTTCTTCTTTGCACCGCCATTCACCAATCCCCTTATCCACCAAACCCTTATCAATTTTCATCCACCCAGGACATAACCAAGTGTTGGGAGCTCTCCCTTTAAACAGCTCAAATGGAGTTCTCCCAGTTGTTGAATGTGGTGCAAATCGATAAGCATCAATTCTCTCCTTAAGGACAGACTTCCAATTCAAGCCTGATGCTCTAGCTAACTGTATTGACTCCTTCAGAGTTTTATTGACTCTCTCAACTGCTCCATTTGATTCAGGATGATATAACGAACAACGCTTATGTACTACACCACACTTACTCAAAAACTCCTCAAAAACCCTTGAACAAAATTGAGGGCCATTGTCTGAAAGAAGACTGTTGGGAAAACTCTCCTTGCTAAAAAGGGAATCAAGAAATTTAATCACCTCCTCTGAGGTAATCTCCCTAACAGCAGAGACCTCTATCCACCTTGAATATAAGTCAATTAATACTAAAAGATAAGGCGTATCAGAGACACCTGATAACGGTCCAACTATATCTATTGCTACCTCATCCCAGGGATGTCTTGGTAATACTCTTTTCACCATTGGCATTTGCTTCGTTTTTAAAATCTTGTCACTTGCACAACACTCAGGACAATCTCTCACTAATCTCTCAATCTCTAGATCCATTCCAGGCCACCAAAATCGCATACGTAAAATCTCCTTAGTTTTAACAATTCCAAGATGTCCTGAATGTGCATGACTCAACAATTTCTTTCTAATTCCTAAAGGTGGAACCATTTTTGTTCCACGAGTCAAAAAGCCACAATTCGTTGAAAGCTCATCAGAAACCAATAACCAAGGTTTCTCCAAACGAGAATTTTTACTTAAAGACAACATTACTTTTTTTATTTCTTCATCCTTCTCCAACTCCTCTCTCCACTCTTTCTCTTCAATTGCCCCCTCCGTAATCTCACATACACTTATACTTTCATCGCCTTCATCAAAATCTTCTTCATCATCCAAATTCTCTTTACCTACCATTCTTGACAAACAATCTGCTGATTTGTTTGACACACCAGGAATGTAATAAACCATAAAATCAAACTCTTGCAAAGAAACTATCCATCTCCTAATCCTTGACGAGATTGCATCCAAACCCTTCTTATCAAAAATCTCTTTCAATGGTTTATGATCTGAGAATACAAGTACTTTTGTGCCCCAAATCAAGTTCTTCAGTTTTCTCAAAGCCCAGTAGATAGCTAGGGATTCCTTTTCTACTACAGAATAATTCAATTCCGATCCTCTTAGGCACCTTGAAGATCAGCATATCAAATAATCTTTACCATACTTTTTTTGAACTAAAACAGCGCCAAGTCCTTTTTCACTCGCATCAGTAAACAAAATTGTAGGTAAACCTGGAACAAATGCCTGAAGAGAGGGCTGACTTAATACATTGAAATTCTTTTTTACAGTCATCCGACCATTCAAACTTGACATTCTTAGAAGTTAACCTCCTCATACACTGAGTTTTATCAGCAAAATTACAAATAAATTTACCATAGAACTCTACCATACCAAGAAAGGAAACTAATTCCTCCTTGTTCTCAGGTTCCTTCACTTTATTAATTGTGTCTACTTGTTCTTTCTTTGGATAAATTCCTTCCCCAGTTATCCTATGTCCCAAGTAATTCACTTCTTGTACACCAAATTTGCATTTACTTTTCTTAAGTGTCATTCCTGCATCTTCTATACGCTTCAGAACCGCACATACTCTACTAAAGTGTTCATCTAAACTATTTCCATAAATCAGTAGGTCATCTTGATAACATCTCAAACCAGTCATACCTCTTAGAACTCTCGCCATTATCCTTTGAAATACAGAGGCCGCAGATACGAGACCAAAAGGCATCCTTTTATATTTAAAAGTGCCCATGGGGGTGATAAATGCTGTCATATCTTGGGAAGACTCATCCAGCTCCACCTGATGGTAAGCGGAAGCTAGATCAAGAGTGGTGAAAAACTTGGCCCCCTCTAACGTACTCACCATCTCATCAATGTTTGGTAACGGAAATCTGTCCACTATTACCTCTTTATTTAATGATCTGAGATCAACACAAAGTCTAATCTCACCCGTAGGTTTTTTTACAACGACTACTGGAGCCAACCATTCAGTAGCTTCTACCTGCTCAATCACCCCATTTTTTATCAATCTATCAATCTCTTCCTTTACCTTCTCTTGTTCCCCCAGAGGTATTCTCCTTACTTTTGCTATAATTGGAACAGCATTATCTCTCAATCTGATGTGATGCTTATAACCCTTTAAACATCCTAAATTTTCTCTGAAAACCTTTGGATATTTTCTTGCTAATACTCCTCCCAAATCTTTTCCATCTACTTTCTTTTCATTTACATTCACTTGATGAATTTGGACTTGGGGATTAGCATTCGGATCTAAACTTACTCCAAGTTGACCTTGATGTACCCAACCCAATAATATATCGCCTTTCTTTGCAACATAAATCTTACCAACTATAATCCTATTTCCAAGTTCTATCTCAGCCATAAAACAACCAACCATCTTAATTGGTTTGTCACTATATCCAAGTGGTCTTAAATCTGATCTCATCAGTTTTACTTTACCCTCAAAGTGTTTTTTACATACATTTTCATCAATTAATGTTATTCGTGAACATGAATCAAATTTAAAGTTTATCATTTCATTTTCTATTTTTACTAGATGTGATGGATGATCAGCCACCTCACATTTTATTTGAAAAGTTACTGTTCTTACTTGTGGCTGATTCCATCTTTTCTTTGTTAATTCAGGCCTAAACGACTTAGTTCTACAACATTTTGCATAATGACCTTTCTTTCCACACGAATTACATACAATTCTCAATGCAGGACATATTGATGAATTTGCTAAATGACCTATTTGACCACATCTGAAACAAGTAAATTTGCTGCTTTGCCCTGCAAATAAATTCTGACTTGTAAAACTAGATCCGGTATTTTCTTTCTCTGAATTATTGGGAGTCTCAATTTTCTTCACTTGACAAACCACCTCTTCAACCTTTGTTTCTTCCTTTTTTCATTTAACAAACCCTTTTCTTTCTCCTTCTTTAATTCTCCAACACATTTAGTCATATGTTCCACCTGTTTCGCTATCTCCAACACTTCCTCAAGGGGCGGTTCATCTTTCAACCAGAGTTTCTTTATGATATCATCATGTGCACACCTCAGCACAAATTGATCCCTAATACGTTCACCTAAAGTCTGACCAAAGTTACATGAGGAAGCTAATTTTCTTAACGATGAGACATATTCTTCAACAATCTCTTCCTTTTTCTGTTCTCTCAAGCCAAAATGATACCGTTCCATAATAGTACTGACTCTTGCCAAATAATGTTTGTCAAGTTGAGCAATAGCTATCTCATATTCATTCAAGTTTCGTTGTTCTCCAGCTGATAAGTCAGGTAGATGTTCTAGTACATCCTGACCTTCTCCTCCTAGACAATGAAGAAGAAGAGCTAATTTTCTTTCTGCGCTTAAATTGGTTCCGCACACCCTTGCATAGTTCGCAAATATTTTCTTCCATTTTTTCCATTTTACATTTGGTTCTCCTGGACTTATAAGAAAAAAAAGGCTGGTTGAGTTACATTCTGCATTCTTTTTTTTTTTTTTTTGTAACTCTCAAATTAAAAAAAAATCTGTCTCTCTTTTATTTTATTTATTTTAAATTATTGTATATTTAAAAAGTCCTTTTCTTTTCTTTGAATCAATATACTGCTTTGTGACTTAACAATTTAACCTTCAATCCTCTGCGCACCTTTTAGTCTTTGTGATGTAATAATACCGATTTCCTCCTTCTGTACATGTTCTTACATTCTAAGCCCAGCCTCTGTTTATTAAATAGAATGCAGCGCTTCTCACATTGTCCTTGAAATGCAAACCTGAGGCTTCTGGACGTCAGCTGCTTTTGAAACGCACGCGTTGGAATTGTTGGAACGCAACCAAAAGACGACGTCAGAAGTGCACCGCTTCTGACGTGCAGCTCTGCGTCCGCCGGTCACGAGTCCTTCCTTCACGAGAGTAAGCACGCGGATCTAACGTTTTTTTTTTCTTTACTTAATATATATATTCTCTTTCCTTTAAATTAACTTTCCGCACTCCCAACCAAACTCCTCACCGTGTAATCTCAAGATTGGATTTCAGCCGCAGGGAAGACTTCGCTTCCTTTTAAGTTTTACCGCCGCTGGAGGAGCAGGAGCGCTATTCGTTTCCACGTCTGTGTTGAGGTAGGGTGCAGGGTCCAACCCGATCGTCGCCAATAAATGTAGTGCCCGTTAATTAAATAATCAGACTTGAAAGAAGGAGGATATACTGAGAGCAAGCTTTAATTAAATCCTCAGCCACAGATCTAGCTCTCAACTCTTCCACAACCCCGTGTATTCCAGAATCTCCACGAGATTGGAATTACAGAGAGAAGTGTTCCAACATGTTAAAGATACAGTAAACAAAATGCATGTACACCATTACAGTATGGAAAATCAGTCCCTTAGACAGGAATTAGATCAAACAAGGGCAGGAAATCTAATTCTTAGACGGGAACTTGAACAGACTAGATCAGGTTTCACTACATGGCGAGATTCTACTGAGGTTAAGAAACCAGTTTTAAAGCCACCCAAATTCGGAGTATGTGCTTACTCACCTCAAACCCCTCAGAGCGATGTTTCTGATCAACCAGTACAGGTCACAGTAGTGACACCTACTCCCATTCCACTAGCTAATCCAGAAAGATTCACAGGCGATAGCAATCGATTTAACACATTCATGAGTCAGTGCCAACTGCACTTTTTATGTAAACCACAAATTTTTACAACAGACACTTCAAAGGTAACTTTCATCATTTCCTATTTAGGAGGAGTGGCAGCAAATTGGGCTATGCCCTTGGTTGATAAAAATGACTCTTTGTTAAATAATTTTAACAACTT
Organism: Lissotriton helveticus; assembly: GCF_964261635.1. Taxonomy (NCBI): domain Eukaryota; kingdom Metazoa; phylum Chordata; class Amphibia; order Caudata; family Salamandridae; genus Lissotriton; species Lissotriton helveticus. The sequence goes on from NC_136059.1 coordinate 1,177,118,661, forward strand.
TAAAACAGCCATGTCAAATCTATTCGCCAAACACGTCTTTCTTCAAGCATCTGATAACGAACTTTTGAGTCTTCGTCAAGGTTCTAAAGATTTAATTTCATATGTCACAAATTTTAACCGGTTACTTGCAGAGACCCAGTGGCCTGATGAGAAAAGGGTGTCACTTTTCTATCGAGGTCTCAAAGACGACTTAAAAGATTCGCTTGCACACATTGTGAATCTGCCAGAGGATTTTGCTGAATTTCAGGATTTAGTTATTAAACTAGATCATAGGTTAGGTGAAAGGAAAGGCGAGAGAGCTAAAGGGGACATTAAAAATCTACATTTTAAAACAGAACACAAAAATTCTGATGAGAAGTCAGCTCAGGTGAAACCTATGCAAATAGGAGGTATTAAAGGGCCTCTATCTCAAGATGAGAAGGATCAAAGGCGTAAAAGTAATTTGTGTCTTTATTGTGGGAAATCGGGTCATTTCGCTAGAGACTGTCCAATTAAACCCGTTAAAAAGAAAGCATCAGTGGTTGAGAAGGAACCCCTATTGAGTTCGGAAAACTAAACTCCTCGAGGAATGAAGGGATCGATTCCTCGAGTGAACAGAGTCTGAAGATCTCACGATATGCACCTAGTGCTTACAATCATGTACCCAGACACTTTACTATAAGAGTAGTTCTGATCTTCACTAATCAGCAAAGGCATAGTATTCCTGTACTAATTGATTCAGGGGCCACGGGCAATTTATTTGATTTACAACTAGCTCGAAAATTAAATCTTACCCAAGTACCTAAGAAAGAACCAGAACCAGTCCGAGCTGTTGATGGTTCGGCACTTTCTTTTGGTTTGATTCGTTTTCACATAACACCCTTAGTCCTAGTCACTGACAACGGCCATACAGAACGCACAATATTTGATCTTATAGATACACCGACTTTTGGGGTTATTCTCGGAATCCCTTGGCTGGAATTACATAATCCCAGGATCGACTGGGTAAAGCGAACTGTTACCTTAGATTCGTCTTTTTGCAAAGTTCATTGCTATCAGGAAACTAAGGACCCAGTAATGCCACTTTTTTGTGCAGTCTCTAACTCGGATCATTTAGAAATCCCAAGTGAATATCAGGACTTTGCTGATGTATTTGATCCAGTCAAAGCCACCAAGCTTCCACCTCATCGTATATACGATTGTAGAATTGATTTGATTCCAGGAGCAGTATTGCCCTGCAGTCGTATTTACGCTTTGACTGAGCCCGAAAATCAATATTTACGTTCCTATCTGGATGAATTATTAGATTTAGGATTCATACGTCATTCGACCTCACCAGTTTCATCTCCTCTCTTCTTCGTGGCGAAGAAGTCTGGAGATTTGAGGGCTTGCATTGACTATCGCGCGGTAAACAAGGCAACGATTAAGAACCGATACCCCTTACCCTTGATACCAGTACTTTTAAATCAAGTCAAAGGATCCACCATCTATACCAAACTGGATCTACGTGGTGCTTATCACCTGATCCGCGTTAAAGAAGGTGATGAGTGGAAAACTGCTTTTCGCACCAAATTTGGTCTATTTGAGTATACAGTGATGCCCTTTGGCCTTTGTAACGCTCCGGCAGCTTTCCAATACTTCATTAATGAAGTGTTGCATGACCTCCTAGATGTTTGCGTCATTGTATATATTGATGACATTCTGATTTACTCAAGAACTCCCGAGAAACATGTCATGCAAGTAAGATCTGTTCTCCAAAAACTTAGAGAAAATTCTCTATTTGTAAAACTGGAGAAATGCGTTTTCAACTGTTCAAAGGTTGAATTTTTAGGCTATTGGTTGTCTCCTGAAGGAATTACAATGGATCCTAAAAAGGTAGAAGCAATTTTGAATTGGCCCGCTCCTACCTCTGTAAAAGAAATACAGCGAATTTTGGGATTCGCAAATTTCTATAGACGATTCATCTCTAAGTTTTCAGAAATAGTTGTACCAATTACACAACTCTTGAAAAAAGGAAGGAAGTTTCATTGGAGTAATGAGGCGGAGGCAGCTTTTACTTTATTGAAGAAAGCCTTCACCTCAGCACCTATTTTGATACACCCTGATCCTGACAGACCGTTCTTTGTTGAAGGGGATGCTTCACAAAACGCGGTTGGTGGTGTCTTAATGCAAAAAGACATTAGTACTGGTCATCTGCATCCCATAGCATTCTTCTCTCGAAAACGTTTAGCAGCAGAACAGAATTACACAATAGCCGAGCTTCTAGCTTCTAGCTATAAAAGCTGTTTTACAAGAATGGAGACACCATCTTCTTGGGGCAAAGCACACAGTCACTATTTTCTCTGATCACAAAAATTTACAGTTTTATTCGACTGTCAAGGCATTTACCCCTAGACAAATGCGCTGGTTGCAGTTCTTTAGCGAATTTGATTTTGTAATTACCTATCGGCCAGGCGAAAAACAACTATTGTCTGACACACTGTCACGTTTAGTGTGTGACAAAGATAGAAATTTTAAACCCGAATTACCAAGCATTATTCCTACTGAAAAAGTTTGTGCAGAAATTTCCGCTGACACATTTCTGTCATTACTGAAGAAAGAAACTGAGAAATTGGATCAGCAACAATGGCTGTCATTAAAACACAAGTCAGTTCAAGACGGTTTTTTCTTCCATAAGAATAAACTATACATTCCAGATCAAGAGCTAAAAGAGCAGATTCTGAAATGGAACCATGATTTAGCAACAGCGGCTCATCCAGGAGTAAATAAAACACTTGATTTATGCCAAAGACATTTCTGGTGGAAGAATATGAGTGAAGATGTACATGACTATGTTCGGGCTTGCCCAGTATGTGCATGACAGAAATCTCTTCACTCTCCACCTATGGGTCTGCTACAAATTTTGGCCATTCCCCCCTACCCTTGGCATACTATTAGCTTAGATTTCATTACAGATTTACCCAAGTCCCACGGTTTCACTACAATTCTAGTAGTGGTAGATTTGTTATCCAAAATGAGTCATTTCATTCCCTTGGCCAAATTACCATCTGCAATGGAATTTAGTACCATCTTTCTGGCCAATGTAGTAAAACTTCACGGACTTCCACAAAAGATTGTTTCTGACAGGGGGCCCCAATTTCTTTCAAACTTTTGGAGACAACTCTGTAAACAATTAGACATTGAGGTAGCCTTATCATCAGCTTTCCATCCCCAAACTGATGGCCAAACTGAGGAAGTAAACCAATACTTAGAACAAAGCCTACGCTGTTTATCAAGTACTTTGTTTTCAAAATGGGACGAAGCCTTGCCCCTAGCAGAGTTCACCTATAATAACACAGAGCATTCAGCATTTGGATGTTCACCATTCTATTTCCTCACCGGTCAACACCCCAGAATGCTTCCAATAGTTCTTCCTGAAAAAACTCAGAACATGCCAGCAGTCACTGAAAGATTAGAAAGTCTAATGACTTACCAGAACCAGATTAGAAAAAGTCTGGAGAAAAATAAAAGTACGATGAAAAAAGCAGCAGATGCACACAGGATTCCATCTCCACAGTATAAACCGGGAGATTTGATTTGGCTGTCAACAAAAAATATTCAAATTACTGGACCCAAAAAATTAAAACCAAGATTCATTGGCCCATTTCCAATTGACAAAGTAATTAACCCTGTTTCAGTGAAAATTAGTCTCCCCCAGGACTATGATATCCACCCAGTTTTTCACGTTTCATTATTGAAACCTTATGACCCGAAAACGCGGCCTGACAATCCCCCACCCCCTGTAGTAGTAGGAGACCATGTGGAGTATGAGGTTAAAAAGATACTGGATGCCAAAAGAATTAGAGGTCGCTTATTTTACCTGGTAGATTGGAAGGGTTATGATTCATCAGAAAGATCTTGGGAACCGGAAAACAATGTTCATGCACCACGACTTGTCAGATCTTTTTATGCACTTAACCCGAACAAACCACGGCCTGTTAGGCGGCCTTTGGGGGGGGAGAACTGTCATGGGTTCCTTGGCAATATCTAGTTAATCCCCAGAAATGGTTATCCTGTACTAGTTAACCGAGCAACAGTGTTAAGATTTGTTGTTTATTTGGTGTTAACAATGCTTATTGAATATGAAGTAGTATAGGAAAACATCATGCTCTTTTTTGGTATCAATGGTTGTTTGTTTCCGAGGGTTCTCAGGTGTGTCACGCTTCAAGAGAACTTTCTCGCTCTCACGTTCAAACTGCCAAGTCCCTTACACGTGAGTAGCTGAGCACACGCCCAAGACCCAGCTATAAATAACAGCGCAACCTTCTCAGAAACGCTTCGCTTCCTCGATTGCTTCACAGCGAGCGTTCCTGTTTCCTGAGTCCAGCTGTCTTCAGAATCCCTTCGTCCTCCCGCATCCCTTCAGCCCAGATTCCCTCCGGTGTCCCTCCTCCTTACCTGTTCCTGTTTCTACGGAGCTCCCTCGAGTTCTTCTCTCTCCGGGCAGTCTTCAGCAGCGGAGGCATTCTTCGGAGTTTCCGGTGCGGTTCATAAGCCTTTTTCTTCCGGCATTTCCGGTGGAGTCACCGATCTTCGTTCCGACGGCCTGCAAAAGAGCAAGTAAGAGATATCATAGCAAAAACAGTCAGAGGACAATAAAACATTGGTAAATGCAACCCGCTTTTCCTTATTTTAAAGAGACTAGAGAAAACGTAAAACAATTGAAGGTCAACAAGCATCGGAGCATGTAATTCGTTTTGTGTTAATTTGTTTTAGAGAAAAGACTTGAGAAAGACTTGCACGAAGAGTGTTTGCTTCACAATTAAACAATTCAAAGAACATTGGCAAGAACAAGTACTTATAAAATGCAAAAGGATTTGTTGTAGAGTTGTGAAAATGTCTAAGTGCGATTACTTTGTATAGAAACAGTGCATTGCCAGAGTTATTTACAGAAAAAAGAGTCACAACCTTAGTGTGAAGAAACCAAAGGTTGTCAGAGAACCTAGTTGTGTTTTCTTTTTTGTTTCAATTGTTTTTCAGAACCCCTTCTGAGGAGACCATCGAGTCTTTGCCAGGTAGGCAAGATGTTGTGCAACCGTTGTGTAACTAAAACCCCCTTCACTAACCCAGTTAACTAATATTAGTTAATGTTCAAGTCTTGTTAAAATTGACTTCGAAACCAATAACTCTTGGAATTGTTTTTTAAGGTTTGAGCTCAATTCCGGTCAACCCAGGCAAAGGAGTGTAGGAAAGGACTTCTTTATTTTTTGGTATGTACTACAATGTAATCCACTCTAAGACTATTGCAGCAGGATCTTAATGTGCATTCAAACTGATTATGTTACCTGTTCTTAGAAGATGCTACAAAAGAGGTCCTGAACACTCCAAGAGAAGCAGACGTGGACACTGAGACTGAAGGAAGATTCCAGTGTTTCTTTTTGTCTTGTTTCTCAATCCACTTCCCCTTTCCCTTGTGGGTTAACCAGCCACGCAAGAGCTCACATCCTTGCAGACTGGTTGAGTCATAGGGGAGTTGGGAGCGTGCACCATCAAGAGGGAAAAAATAGGAGCCTCATGTGTGAACGCTGACAATAGGTTTCACACATGTTATAGTTAGCTGGACATTTCACTCATACAAAACCTTTGAGATTCCCCCGTTATAGTTAGTTCAGCTAACTATAACTCGCGTGCCCGCAATGCACTGCTGATGACGTCACATATTACATCACTCATGACATGGTCACTGACATCACTCATGACATTTGGTTTTTTCAGTGAATTTGCACGTTTTTTTAAATGCTAATTCCTAACTATAACGTGTGTGAAACCTATGGTTTTTTCAGTGAATTTCAAAGGTTTTGTAAATGATAATTATTAAATGTATTAATATCGATTTACTACATTATTTTAAACTATTTATTTTTAGACATTTTATTTTTTAAATTACATTACATCTTTTTAATATAAATTGAATTTTTTTTTTTTAAAATATCTAAATTGTAATATATATTTTTTTAATTTAATATTTTTTTAATTTATAAATATTTTATATAGCAGGCAATGATACTCTATGGAAGGAAAGGTTTTTCCTCTTCTTGTAAATACGACCCCTTCATACACAGAACTTTGCATAGTAGGAGCGTTCCATATGTGTTGCTGTGGGTGTTCGCACGCAATACCCATAGAACAAGACACATCTCCAGATTTATGAGAAACTGTAAATCTGGAGATGTTTGTGAATGCTGTGCCATCCTAGAGTTGGTGTGGCAAGGAGCAACGAGAAGAATTGTTTTCATTTCTCCTCATTTTTTCCTCTTTCAAAGCACGCTGCATTCCACAGCATACATTGAAAGAGGAAAATGCCTTTACTGATTGTTTTTGTGCAGGAAGGTGTCCCTTCCTGCACAAAAACAATCTCCGCATGACACAGACATCCTTGCACCGTGGTGCAATGGAGCCTGTGTCACCGCATGGCTGCAGTTTGTGCAGCAGTGCAGAGGGTAGGACAGAGTTGCAACATATTCATGTACATATGTCACATCCCCGTGCTTCGGAAATGCCACAGTGCAGCTAAAGAGCTTGCAGTGTCACGCTGCAGTACTTCCTCATAAATCTTCACCTATAAATTCACTGTTCACTACTAATGCATTCTTTCATTCAATCATGCTGTATACATATATTCAACCAAACTTTCACACATTACCTGCAATTATAGTTATTTCTTTAACCAGATACGGTATTTCTGATAAGTACTTTTTTTTTTTTTTTTAATATTTTTTTTAACAAATTTGTATTTTTTTGGTGTTTTTAAAAAAAATTATCAAAAAAACCCCGAATAAAACAGGAAACTTTTGGAATTAATTATCATTCCAAAAACAACTACAACAAACAATTAACAACGATGGTTGCATTGCGCAGCAAAAACTGCATCCACCGACTGCTCACAGAAACATACAAGTTTCTTACACTTCACACAGTGTTACTCAAGAAAGGCGTATTCTGGCCTAAAGTCCATTGAAGGTGTTCCTGAGGACGCTCCAGACGTACTTGCCACAGCAGGTGAGGGGCTCAAAGCAGCTCGCCTCATTTCCTCCAGAGCAAGATTGAGAGGATGTGTGGTCCAGAGATGTTTGTACATAAAAGCAGTGCACAAGAGTATTTTTTTTCACTGCCTCTTGACAGGACTCTGTCACAAATTTTGCGCGTCACCTTTCTCACATTTACTTTCTTCTCTCCAGGTGGAAAAGGGATGAATTTCCACACAACAGATTCCGGCCTCTGTGGACGTGGTGCTGTTAGGGGTGTTACTGGTCGTCTTAAGTAGGTTCTGTTTCAGAATTGACGCTGTGTATATATATATGAATCTAATGGTTAAATGTATTTTAATGTTTTCATTTGTGTATTATTTTTTGTACAGTATTATTTTAAAAAACCCTTTGGAAGTATAATCTGTAGCAATTGCATTTAGCAATGCTTGTTGGTTATTCATTTCTATTTTATTTCACATCTAAGATTGAGCTCTTATGAGACAGGCTCGTGCGTGTCTGCCCTCGCGCTAGGTTTGATGTAGAGAGAACCTCGCGCTGGTCTCGTGGCTGAGGCTATAAATACAAGCCTCAGCCAACTGCCAAACGCTTCGTCTCTCGTTGTGTTCAGCGAGAGCTTCTGTCCCTTCGAAGGAATTTCGTGAATCCTGATTTCTTGTTAACCGCTAGTCAAATCTAAGCCCCAGATATTAATTCCCTTCATTCCAGTCATCTTCCGTGACTGCGGAAGTCCCAGCTGTCAGCGTCTTAGGATTTATACCAGAAGACGACGTGACAGGTTTCCGGCGCTCTCAGCGGCAGCCGGGAGGTTTGTTTCCCTGCTGCTTCCCCTCCGGCTGTCAGATCGAGTCTCCTGTTCCGCGCCTCTGATAAATGCGGAAAAGACAGTAAGAGGTTTCCTTTTTCTTCAAAAGAGCCACGCATATTCGTAATTGAGATAGGAAGTGGCAAAGGAGAGAAACATTGAAGTATTCAAGACGCTTTAAAGGCATAGCGCGTCAAGGAGAGTTTATCTAAAAAACAAGCCTTGATAAGGGCAACTTACTCTGTATAAAAGCACTGGAACTTGGTCCACAGACTTTGCGCTAGTTACATGAGGAGATCCTTAAGCAAGGATTAGAAAGGGATTAATGACTACAATTGAAGAGAGCTAATCTCAGTGAAAATTTAGCGCTTAAAAGTGAATTGGATGCAATTAATAAGCCTTTGCAAATACAATAGAGTTAAATAGGTGTTCAGAACCTATTTGGACAATACTGTGAAAAGTTGATTTATTTTCTGAGTGTATAAGGAAAAGTATACATATTTACAAGTTAGATAGGAACAATAATCTCAAGTGAGAGAGTGTATTTAGACAGGCTGTATTTCTCTGTATTTCCCTGTCTCCCAATTGCAGAGGCTTTTTACAGAAGAATTATTTTAAAGACTCAGGTATGATTTAGCATGAGTTTTAAGAGTTCTGTTAAAACTAACCACACTAATTATTCTGGTTGTTCACTCAGCTAAAGTGCCAAGTTATTTTGACATGTTGTGTTTACTCAAAAAGGTGTCGAGACTAAGAACCTGAGTTAAAACTTCAGTAAAGTGTGACCAAGGGTCAGACGGATTTATGGTCAGTAAGCACTATGTTTAATTAATAGTTATGGTTATTTAAGAAGTTGTCAGCAAGGTAATTGTTGTTCATATTGTTCATATTGCATCACAGTATTGCTTGAAGACAGCGCAGAATTACCTAACTGAAGGTCCTTGGCCTGGAGCACTTCCTAAGAGAGACACAACCGAAGATTTTATCTTGTATAATTTGTTGTGCGTCTCTCTGTCCACTTCCCCTTTCCCTGGGGGAGAAGTCAATTCAGTCAGTGTCCAAGTCCTGATTAGGTTGGTTGATCCTTGAGGGAGTTGGGAGTTTGCAGCTCGAGAGGAAACGTCAGAAGGGTCTCGCAGGACTCTCAACAGGTGCCTCCTGCAAGAATTCTTCTTCAGATGATACTTCCTCCTGCTGCTGTCCAGATGCCATTTGGTTTGATATTTTTTGAAAAACACCAAAAAGACAAGCAAAAAGGGTTCTTGTAGGAAAAGAGATGTCTCTCTAAAGATGCTCCAACAAGAACGATTAAAATGGGTGGGGTCCTTCAATAGTTAAAGTGGGAAATGTTATGAACCAATTAAACATGGGTTCCAGGCACTCTGCGCTCACGAAGCACGCACCCAACGCGACTTTGTGAAAATATATTTAAGAATAATATACGCTTATTATAAGTACAAATATATTGTTTTTATGAATATCTTAGATAATCTCTTGCCCTAATATGTATATTAAAGACACATACATATAATTCTGGAACGTAACATTTTTTTGCGGGAGTCGCACACCCAGCGCTCCCCAGCACGTATATGATATCACACAGGACCCGCCACCTCGCAAGCATTGTGTACCATAATGTGCATGTCTCGCAAATGTGCGGGAGCACAAGTCGCGGACTGGTCGCATACCAATTGTGCACATCACGTAATATTAAATGTATATGACGTAACTGAAAAACATGCAGCCGTCACACACCATACGCAGATCCTTGACAACTTTTCTAAAATGGTGGCTAAAATCCGCGCACCCACCATGATATGTGCGCTCTGGGTGCGTGACTCCTAAATTTTTGGGGAAAAAAAAGAAAATAATATAAATATATTAAACTAAAAAAATAAAACAAAAAAATTAAAGAATATTTCAGTTTGATTTTTTTTATGCAATTTTCAGAAAAATATATGTTATTTAATGAATAAAATATTTTTAAATAAACAGTTAAAAAACTAGAAAATCAGTACAGAAAATAGTTATAAGTACTATTACACTTAAAAATGTGCATTTGAAAAACCTTTGAAATTCACTGAAAAAAACATAGGTTTCAGAGACGTCATAGTTAGAAATGAACATTTAAAAAACCATAGAAATTCACAGAAAAAAACATAGGTTTCAGGTGTGTTATAGTTAACTGGACATTTCCCTCGTACAAAACCATAGAAATTGCTCCGTTATAGTTAGTTCTGCTAACTATAACTCGCGCACCCGCAATGCACTGCTGATGATGTCACATATTACATCATTCATGACATGGTCAGTGACATCACTGATGACATCTCAAATGACATCACTGATGACATCATCCACATGACAATCTGACACACCTCATCATACACTAGTATAACCTTTCATCACTCACTGTAAAATACAGAGTACCCTATTTGAAACCATTGACACACCAATACCAGTTACTACATACCCACTAACTGATTCCTAAGTCTACACACACAACTACCCATTCAAAAACAGAATCACTTATACATGCTGTCACTAATTAATAGAACACTATCAAATGCACTTATACACATATATAGACATTGACACATCAGCAGTCATCTTAGTCGTTTATGCAGTCATCCTACTCACTCCTGAACAAAATTAATCACACTTACATTTGCTCACTTACACAATTATACACACAACACCTCATTTATTCAAACACATAGTAACTCATAGTTAAAAGGTAAAAAAATCACCATTACAATTATACACTCATTCAAATAGTTACTCTCACAATCACTGACTCTTACATATAGTTATTTATATACACCAACTCTCACTTACAATGCCTTTTATTTTTTTACTTTGTTGAAGATGTACAACTAAAACATATATTTGCTCACCAACACACAAATAAATACACTCAGTCACCCAAACAACTGTTTCCTCATGCACTCTTAAACCTATACACCTAGTTAATCAACCATTCACACATCTATGCATAGAGTTACACACACCCCATCCAACGACACACAAACTCAGTGTCCGATACAAATACTCACCCAACTAATCAATAACTAATATACATACTCATGAAGTTAGTGTCCAACTGATGCAGCATGTTATACAACAACAGAGACAGCGATGCACACATTCACATAGATTAGTTACTAATCGATGTATTAAGTGAGACACTTTTAATTACTCAACTAAACAGACAGTCAGACAGCTACTAAATTCTCCATCCAGACAGTTATATATCCACTCAATCTTCAATACAGATTGGTATATATATATAATACACATTTAAATTTCAAACTAAACCACATTCACTGGATGATGTCATCAGTGATGTCATCAGTGATGTCATTTGAGATGTTATCAGTGATGTCATCAGTGACGTCACTGACTATGTCATGAATTATGTAATATGTGACATCATCAGCAGTGCATTGTGGGTGCACGAGTTATAGTTAAAAGAACTAACTATAACGGAGGAATTTCTATGGTTTTGTACGAGTGAAATGTCCAGCTAACTATAACACCCTTGAAACCTATGTTTTTTTCTGTAAATTTCTAAGATTTTTTAAATGCTAATTTCTAACTATAAGGTCTCTATGGATATATATATATATATATATATATATATATATATATATATATATATATATATATATATATATTCCAAAACACCAGTTCACACATCCCAGGAACTTCCTCAATTAAGTGCACTCAGAGCCATGTACTGTGTCACAGCAGGCTGGGTGGGGTAGGGTAGGGGTCACTGAGCAGTGGGAAAAAAATGTGTCCTGTTCGCCATAATCATTTTGAAAGGGTATATCAGGAGCAATTACGAGTTACGGAAGAGGATATCAAGGCCTGGTTGGGTTGGGACGTTCTGGGTAAAATCCCATTACAGGGAGTGAGAATAGGAAGGCCATAATGGCTGGGAAAGTGGCAGGCCTAGATGGGGCCCCGGCTGAATTATATAAGTGCTTGAGTGAGGTTCTCACCCCGATAATGGAGAAGCTATTTTCACACATCTTCGAGGAAGGTAGGGACATGCCAGCATCCTAGAATGAAGCTAAAGTCATGCTGATTTTAAAGCCAGCAAAGCCACCCAATTCTTGTGACTCATATAGGCCGATCTCTCTGATTAACTGTGAAAACAATATCTTTGCTAAGACCCTAGTAGAGAGGTTAAATGGGGTGGTGGGGGGCCTTTTACATGAGGAACAAAAAGGTTTTGTTCGAGGGAGAGGAATTCAGGACCTGACCTATAACTTAATTGGAGCAATAGATTTAGCTACACTTCATAAAACTCCCCTGGTCATTATCACCTTAGATGCTACAAAAGCATTTGATAGGGTAAACTGGCCCTGTTTGCAAAAATATTAAGGTTGTGTAATTTTGGAGAAAATTTCTGTAGGACCGGGAGCATGATATATATCAAACACCTACAGCAAGGGTTTGGGTGAACGGAAATCTATTTCCCCCTTTTAAAACCCAGAGGGTAACTAGACAGGGGTGCCCTTTATTTTCTTTACTTTTTAATTTATATAGAGCCCCTGGTCGTAAAAATCAGACAGGAGGACAGAATCCTCCCTTTTAAATTTAGCAGTTGGGAGAAAAAGGTGGCCTTGTACGCCGATGATTTAATGGTGTACACCTCAGATCTGTCCTCCGCGGTCCCAATACTGTACAACCTGGCTTCCCAATTTGGTCGGAAGTAAATACAACAAAAAGGGAGTCTATGGCCTGGAATATGATCGCACAACAAGGGAGCATCAAAACGGATCTAAGATATCTTGGTATCATGGTCTCACAGAACATCAAGGAAATTCCAGAAATTAATTTTCAAAAATTCAGCCAGGAGATTAGCAAGGCATTAGCAAGCTAGACTAATTTACCATTGACCATAATTGGAAGGGTAAGTTTGATAAAAATGATGATCTTCCCCAAAGTCATCTTTATTTCCAGAACATCCCCTTGGTGTTTAGAGACATTTGGCTTAAGAAATTGGAGTCTAAAATAAGTAGCTTTATCTGGGCCTCCTAGAGTATATGAATCTCATGGAAAAAACTCTGTAGGAAGAAATTCAAGAGAGGACTGCGCCTGCCAGAATTAATCTATTGCACATGGGTTTTCCTAATAAGGAATGCGAAAATGCCGTTGAATAAACCGGATGGTTCAGATATTGGAAAAATGTTGCAGGTGATGCTTTCAGACGTGAAGGGAGGGGAGCAAGGTTTTATCTTTAAATTCAGAGATACAGATACTTTAAAAAGGTACGCCTGAAGATCTTACCTTGCACGGATTAGCCACCATGTGGTATAAAATCAGAAAGGAGTTAAAAATCAACTAAGGGGCACTAGCTCCTATTTGGGATGCTCCCAGCTCTCGGAATGGACAAAAGATTCACTGACGGCACGTCTGAGGAAAGCCGGAATATTGTGTTGGAAGCTACTATTCGGAGATGGAACTCTACTTTGTTTGGAAAATCTGTTGGACATTACGGGTAATGAGTTATCCAGGTTCAAATATCTGTAACTGAAAAGTTGTTATCAATCAGTCGGACGAGGTGTTGGCACCCTGAATGAGTTGGAATGTGCGTTAATGAGGAAAGTGGCAAGAAAGAAAGAGGTGGTGAATTTATACTGGCTACTGATCGATCTTTCGAAGGGGTATTTCAAACTGCTGATGGAGCTGTGGGAAAAGAGCTTGCCTGGGATCCAGCTAGAAGAATTATGGCAAGTATCTTGTGACATATTGTATTCCACAGTGCAGGCTGAAAATGTAAAGAGAACCCCCATTTTTTGCCTCCATAGGGTTTTTTGGACACCCTTAAGGCTCTCTAAATTTGGGAAAGGTACCACTCCGAAATGCCCTAAGTGCTCCCAAGAAAAGGTAGATGACATCCACATGTTTCTGTATTGTCCAACATTGCACCATCTGTGGGCTGATGTAAGTAATAGTATTGCTGCAATACTTAATCGGGAACTTCAGGTACGCCCAGAGTTGGTCTTTTTGGGGTTCCTGCACATCATGAATCTTTATCTGTTGATAATAATAAATTAATGTTCTACTTAATTTTACCTGCCCAGAGGCAGATTTGTAATGACTGGATTAAAAATGTCCCCCGACAGTAAGAGATTGGATTAACCCTGTGAAATATATAAATAAGTTGTATAGGCCATCACCTAAGAAGAAGAGAGATTTCTGGCTACCATGTGTGAGCTGGTTGGAAGCTGAGGTAAACATAGTCCTATGATTATGCCTCTACACTGAGATGCTTCACCGATCCGGTTGCCCACTGGAAGGCTCTGAGAGAGAGTCGGAATTGACCATATAAGGAGAGGTTCTGTGTAGAGTGCACTACCTTGGTAACAAAGTTTCTCTGGTTGGAGCCGATCGAAGAGGGGGGCCCCAGAGAATCCCCGATTATCTCTGTTTTTATCTAAGGCAAATGAAGACTAAATATATATTTTTTAAAAGATAAGGTATGAATATAATGAAATTTTGATTGCCTCACTTCATGTAATTTTCATATCGACTTTCCCTTGATTATATATATGAATAAATGTTATAATATAATTAAAATTCTGTAACATTCGATCCAATAATTCATTTTAGGACACACAAGGCAGAGCGAGATACAGGATTTCAATACACCACCAACGCAATAAAATATTCATATCAAGTCTCAATTGGAAAGACTTGAAGAAAGGTATAGAATTTACATTTGATACAAATACTCGCCATTCTCTTATTATAAAATAAGCCATCTCTATGCTCATTTCTGATCAAGCTTAAAAGCAAATAAAAGATAGATCTAGGAAATGCTTTGAAATAGGTGGGGTAAAGGGTATTGTGATTCATATGATCGGCACAGATGATGCATACATTTAAATAATGACATTTTATTGAAATGAACTGAAGGAATATTGGGTCTTAGTTCAGCACTAGAAAAGTAATGATGTTTAATATAAATTGACAGTTATAATATGATCGATATAGGCAATGGAGTTTCTTATAAATATGTGGTAAATAATATATATTCAGTCTGGCACAAAAGGATCAGACCACCTAAAAATAAAGTCAATTGTGTGTGTATAACACACAATTGTTTACTTCCCCTAAACATGTTTCACTATTTGTGACATTAGGAATTTGTTATACATTTTATAAGGAATAATTTGTATTAAAAAAATGATTTGTATTTATGTGTATTCTGTAGCCCTGAAGAAGACGATGAGGATAAAACACGTTGGCTACTGTTTTTAAAGAGACTTTAGAAGAAGACATGAATAAAGTACTTACTTCAAATTATACTCATTGCAGCCTCTGAATTTCATATAACGTGTGTGCAGAATGACATAATACTTGAACCATTATAGGTAAAAAGAATTGTGCTTATCTATTTTGAACTAAAAATGATACGTACTGTTGGTAATTGGTGCTGAAACATCTGTATTGAAATATGTTACCATCATGCTTGGTCGAATAAGTGAGCACAGCCCTGTACTTCCAAAAGGATGGGACCTTCCTATCAGGCAAACAAACAAACATAAACAGAACCCCATCCACCCTGGGCACTTAGATACCCAGTGGATCCCTGCACCCATTACTAACAACTGAAAAACAAATACCCCAATAGTCTACACTGCAGTGGACTCCTCAGGGGGCAAACAATGCTACTGTGACTGAGCCCCAGTTGCGGATCATAAATGAAATAGCAGGGGCCAAAATGGGTTGCAAGGTTTAGTAAGGGTGTAGACCTATCAGGTGGCTGATACAAATAAAGCAGTACTATGCCACAGGTGGAGCGGTCAGAAATGTGCAAGAAGTTGACAGTCTAAGGGATTTCATGGCACTGATCAGCCCAGTGGAAATAGGTCTGTGCTAGCCGAGGCATGCAAGTCCGAGGGAGAGCAAGCAAGCATGAAGCAGCGTGAGGGTGACTTTTCCTTGCCATGCTGCTTATAGAAGGCCTTCACAGGACATCTGCGGGAGTGTCGAAAAATGGGCCTTTGCCATTGACATTGGGCCAGGGAAAGAATGCTGTATGTCAGTCCCAGTTTCTTTAGCATGATCTTGGTCTCAGCATATTTGCGACAAGTGTCCTGCATCACCATGGTGAAGTCGGTAAAAAAGGAAAGTTGGGAGACACATGATTGTACCTGCCACATCGCGTATGCTAATTGGAATGCAGTGCCTTGATCCCACAAATTGAGGAGACAGGCGATAATGGGTTTGTGGCAAGGCACTAGGGTAAAGCCTCTGACCAAGTGAGCAGTGGGTACACTCCACCAGAAAGGTGGGTGTTAAATATTGGTGGGCGAAAAGTTCTGAGATCCATTCATCATGTGCCCGTGGATTCTGCTACTCCCAGGTTGCGCTAATTGTTGCAGCTGGATCTGGCCTCAAGGTCCTTGTTCTTTATTGCCATGGTCTTGAGGAACTGTCGTTGACCTGTCCTCTAGGGTCGAAGTACGCACCTCCATACCATCCAGCCAGACATTTGGCAGTCCAGGCGCTCCCTATGCAGTTGATTCTGCTCATAAGAGTGTTAAACCAAGCATCTATGGAGCAGAATTCTGTGCTGAGTTCTGCCATGATTGCTGCCATGCCAAATGAGTGTTCCTGCTCTACAGTGCCCACCCTTGCCCTTTCCATGCTGTTAGGGGCCCCAATCTCTCTGTTTCCTTGGTGTGCTCGAGCAGGAGTTCGGGCTGTTTAGGGTCCCCGCCACCATGGTCAATGAGGTCCTGAATGCTGATGGTGTCAGGTGGGGCCAAGTGAGAACAGTTGTAGGTGCAGTTGTAGGTGCAGAAGTCTCACCAGACCAGGCATGAATGCCAAAAGCCTCCCACAGTGCCAGTGTTAATCTGCGCAACCCTTTGTCAGCACAAGACAACACCTCCGCAGGGCCGGCACACCAGAGTCAACGGCAATCGGTGACGGGGTCCACCAGGTCACTGCTAAGTGCCTCCAATCAGGGACTGTCTCTGCTGGATAAGTTAGGCTTCAGAGACAAAAGGCTCCTACCGGAGTAGGTGGGAAAATGTGTTAGTAGTTGGGTGGCATCAGCCCACGGGCGAGGTAATGAGATATCCAAAATTGGGGTGTGGAAATCGCACTCGTGTAGAATTAGGATAGTAACGTTACTAAGTTGATTGGTGCTTTTGAGTAAAACCCCCTGCGCTAGGGGTTGTGAAACTATAAGTTAGCGCTGTTTCCCTTGGTTGCTTTCAGATATAAGACCCCTGATGAAGGGCGAATGCCTGAAATGCATTGGGCTGACAAGAAATATATGTTTGATATACATTATGAAGCAATAACGTGAAACAAGAAAAACATTGAAAAAGAATAAAAACATAACGCATTAATCAACCTCAAGAATAATTATTTTACTAATCTATTCAAATAACTTGTTCTCTGGAGTGCATTGAAGGGACGCTGCTCCCGAGGGAAACAGCGCTAACTTATAATATCAGCCCACGGGCCCCAGCTCAGTTACTTCACTCTCTGATCTGGTGCACTCCTGTGGCCGCAGTGTTGTCTCCGGGTTTCTGACTGTCAGCCCCACAGCAGGCATCAAAGGCACCATCAGTGAAGGGAGGGAGGCGTATAAGACCGGGCGGGATCAGTAACCCATGGCCTCAGGCTCACCCGCGACCTCCGAGACAAGGGCAGGGCTGCCAGCCACATGGTAAGGTTCAGGAATTACAGGTGCAGAAGCTTCACTGTCATGTGGCTGTTTTAGAGAAATTAGGGTTAAAAAGTTGTATATTTCACACCGCGGAGGATCCGGAGATCCAAGACAACAAAAGATAAGGTCAAATTGGCTGCCACCATATTAACAAAGATGTGGCTGCAGCCATTTTAGGTCTACAAGGCCCACTGCCCTGAAAAAAAGAAGAAAAAACATTTAGTGGGCAGTGTAGGGATACTCTGTCTAGACTTGGTGGCGGGGTCCCAGATGACCCTCTTTCATGAGCCAAAAACGTATATATTTGTTTAATGCAATCACGGATCCACTGAGGATCTGTGGATCTGTAGTCTCATTTAGAAAAACAAAGCGCAGCCTCCTGCATTTAAAAAAACATAAGCCACATAGGATAGGCCATGGACCAGGGTATCAGCAGTGAGTTTTTTGGGGAGAGGGGTGCTCCCTCCCTGAACCTTTTGGAGGCCCCAGAGCCTTGGGGACAGCATCCCCTGGAACTGAATTTTCGTTTTGATTAGGTTGAGGGCAGACCCCCTTCTTGAGCCTCTTTAAGACCCTAGGGACCACATCCCCCATGGACAATGTTTTTTTAGAAGAGGGGTGCAGTGGTCATACCTGCCTGAACCATAGATTGGCCCCGGCCATCCCATCCCTGGGGCCCAATCCTGCTGCAGTGCCAACATCTCCCGGGACACTGGTGTCACCTGCCTGGGAGAGTGCGGGCAGGAAATAAATTCTTTATTCCCTGCCTGCACTCTCCTGGGAAGGGAACACAGCTTTGCTCCTGCTGGGGTGGAAGAGGAGACAGAAGGGAAAGTAGCTGGCTCCTGCCAGCACCAATGAAGGGTGTTAGCTGAGAAGCCAGCAGGGGGCAGTCGGCCACCAGGGCTTTAGGGCTCACTCTGTAGCCCTCAACAATTTGTATGTTGTGGATGACCCTGGATAGCAGGAAATTCCTGTCTCTGAGATGGTCTAAGATGTGATTGGCAATGCCTCAAGTCAAACGGTGAAAGAGACTGATCCAAGTAAGCCAATGTCTAAAGGGGGCTGACCCAATCCCTTCTCTACTTATATATTAAGCAATAGCTTATGCGGGATACTGTGCTGTCAACCCAAAGCAAAAAATGTAAGTTAAAAAAGAAGCAAAACCACCATATCGAAGGAGTTAAAACATTTAATAGGTAGCCTGTACGGTTCTTGAAAGTTAAAGAAAAGCCCACAAGAATTGTAATAGACTAAATATGCATCTAATTGTGTGTCTAGTTACAACACAAAAGAATCATGGTACTGCTAAAGATCAAATATTACACACCTCCCATTCAAATGGGCATTTTCCATAGAAGGCAACAAACAACAACGCCCAGCAGAGCACTGCACCTTTCCACTTTGAATGGGAATAGGTGATGGTACTGATGCAGTGCAGCTCCAGAAATTTCTTACAAGCCATCACCTTATCCCCAGAGAACTATCCACTCATTACTCATCAATGGGGCTCATAACACTGCAAGTCAACTATACACACATTCACCCCGCTCTAAGGATTCGGTGAAGACCAGAAGGAGAGCTGCTGGATTATAGCGGAGTGTCTAAATTAATGCTAACATTTGTACATTATATACATCTGCAGTTTATCTCTATTACCATGGTTTCATTTTCAAGAAAACATTTAAACACATCACTATTATTTGTCAATGGATCTGCTAGTAAAAGTTAACTAATGGACAACAAGACCAGCTTAATTCTCCATTCATTTAATTTTTATTTTAGAGTTTAAATCTGCTAGCATGACCTTTCTTTATTCACTCTAATGTAATAGTCATTTAAACATCAATAACCTAAAGAAGGAAAGAGGTTAAATTTAAACATTTATATTTATTGACATAGCAGTTCAGAAAATAAGCAGAAAATCATATTACCAAGATTTCAGGACACGGACATCAGCATAAGGACAGGATAGTTCCCAAAGACCACCTCTCTATTCTCTCTTGGTGTTCACCTCCCATAAGGACTCCGCACCCATTCAAAAAGTTAAAGTTCAGAAAAATGTCAAAGTCCTTGCGCCATAGAAAGATTTAGCAGTCCGGCAGCATGTCGGGGTGCAAAGATAAAATCAAAAAGCAAGCTTTTTTCTTTCATCCAAACGTCCTCTTTTATACCTTTTTTCCCTAACTTATCTATCTCAAAATTGTAACTTTTGGGGTCTTTGTCTGTTCTGATTGGACAAGTCGAAGGATGGATGAGCATAACCTCATCACCTTATTGTTCGTATTTCCGCAAAGTCATCATTATGATTCAAAAAAATAATGTCGCTATTGTCTCTTAGCAGTCTCTTCACTTGTGTCCTTTAAGTCCGTAAGTTTTGAAGATTTTCCCAGGCCCACTTTGCTGACATTCAAATTTGTTGGCCCCAAGTCAGGTGTCCAGGCCACACTGTCCTTGACCCATACTGCACAGGCACAGGCTGCTTGCGCTCTTCTCGAGTTCAGTCACGCATGCGTACATCATCGCAAACTCAGAGTCGCAGACAGCTTCCATTTTAATGTAGGCCGCATAGGCCATAATGGGAACTAATATAGAAACAAACATAATTAAACGTTAATTTTCGAAATATAGCCCTTCTGTTTACCTCCCCCCATTCTATGTTGGTTAATTTCAAAACCAGACGATTAATTCATGTTACTGTTATGGGGAAGTAACTTCACAAGTGGTATGCAAAAAATGTTTGTTTCCAACCTCGCTCCATCAACTCCCTCCTTTGGTGATTTATCACCAATTAACTCACAACATTTTGCAAATTTTATCTCAACATGTTTCAAATTCTTTAAATTTGTATGAGTTATACCCTAGTTTCTTCTAATTTCTTTCTGTCTTGATAAAGTTTCTCTTTGAACTCTTCCATCTCAATATCACCTTTTTCACGTTCTCTTTCTTGTTTCTCTTCAATTACTTTCTTTATAGACCTGTTTGACGTTCCTTCTCTTTCTGAGTTTACAACCTAATCTTAAAATTACTACTATTATTATTGTTACTGAAATTAGTACCTTCCGTATAATAGATCTACCTATTTCATAAAACCCATTTTTAACTGCTGAAAAACTTCTACCAAGTTTCTCAAGAACACCATCAACCTCCAGTGGTTCAACTTCCTTATGCAACTCTGTAAGATTTGTAATATATCTTTCAAATGTTTTGACTTTTGTCTGGAATGTAGGTACAGCAATGTTGTACCTTTAAAATTCCACAAACTCCTCCTTCTTTTGCCATAATTATGTCAAGAGCAAGTCGATTTTGCATCACCATAGCTCTCATAGCAACCATTTCAGTGTTTACCATTAAAAATCCTCCAGCTGTGTCTGTTGACAAACGATCGACTATCGTTGAACATTTCAGAATTCTGGTTGCATTAAAGGAAACACCCACTGCTGGTATCAGTGCTCCAAAAACATCCCCTAATATTTCTGTCACACTTTCTCTTCTTCTACGACTTAAAGATTTACCTATCTCATGAATTCCATTAGTACCTCTATCTACATGGAAAATTTTAGAAAAGACCAGGCCTATGTAACAGGACCGGTACCAGTGATCAGGCAATCTATAATAAGCTTTGTTCCCACATAGAAAATAGATCCCAGGAAAGACTGGGTCATTACCACCTTTAAATCCCCAACCCCCTTTTATTATATATGTATCTTCACATTGACTTGCTCCCACAAAATAATTATCATACACAGTGTTATCTCTTCCAATACATAATTTCCCTAATAATGGTGTATCTATATTTATAGCCACATTCACATTATGTCCTTCAATATTATCATCCTCAAATGTCCACATCGTAGATTTAGTTTGTTTCACTTTTTCCCTCCTTTTATACTGACTTCTTCTCTCTTCAACCATATTTAGAAAAGCATTTTCTTCATTTCTCATTTTACAAGTCAAAGTTTGTTTAAATGCATAATCATGAGTCAATTCTTGTGTTTCCCAAAAATATTCTCCAAAAACATTTGCAGGCTTAATTTGATTCAACTCAGCTACAATTTTCAATTTTGCAAAAATATCCTCAGAATTCGAATAATAATACTCTAATTTCCCTGTTCTGTAGCAATCACTGGCATCCATAGTTTTCACATACTCAGATAATAACCTCAAAAAAGTATTTCGAGAGAAATCACTGACAGAGTTATCTTGATGAATTTCAGGCCTATATACATGCAATTTTTCACCTTTTGATTCATTATTCTTTTCTTTCATACTCTCATTTGCTTTAATTTTTTCAAAATCTGGTCTAAAAGAAATAATAATAGCTAGAATCAACCATACCAGCATTAATAATCCAGTACATATTAACCACATTCTACACCATTTTCTGAAAATGGTACATTTCGATTTAGTTACATCATTAGTAGCCATTTTTTTTTATACAGCGGATTTCACAATCTTTTTCACCTCAATATTGTCTCTCAATAAACCCTTACTTTACACTCACAGTGTCCTTTCCATCAAGATTTCAAATCGTGTTTGTTTATGCTTTTCTCTTCCGCAGTTTCCCACTTTTAACTATCTCTTTTCTTTCTTTGAGTCACAGTTTACTCACTTTCTTTTTCTTCACTTTGGCAACTCAGGTTTTCTTGGCTGCTATTCACTTCACTTATTGGAGGCAAGACCATGTAAGGTGACTTGTATTTCTGATTTGGTCTTCTCACTCTCTTTGGCCTTTACACAATCTCTATTTTCTTTCCCAACAACTCCTTTTGACTGGTTATTTCATTTACTTGATTTTCTTGTACTTTTGCTTCGTTGACCAGTTTAAATTTCAGTCCATCAACTCCTTTAGGCCAATTATCTCCTTTACAAGCTCTTTTTGTTTCAGGTTCAACAGTGTTACGTTCCACTCTCCAAGCTCTTTTTCTTAAACTTCTTCTTAATTGAGTTTCATCATCACTGTCATCAGTTTCAGATCTCTCTACAGTTTCATTTATGGTGAACTTTATGATGTCTGGTTCTTTCAATGAACTTGTTTTCTCTTTGGTCAGTACTTTCACTCTGTTAGGAACTTCTCTATAACTGGTACTTGGAAGCTCATCCTCATTGTGAGTTATTCCCTTTTCACCAGTTTCAAGATTTTGGTTCCTGCTTTCAGAGCTTTCAGACTGTCCTTCAGTAATTTCCTGATTACCAGTAGTTTTATCTTCACTTTGCTCAGTGTCCTTATTGGTTTCAGCTCTTACCAAATCTCGACTTTCAGGTCGATCTTCAGAATTTGGTACTTCAACGGCTTCACTTTCTCCTTCAGAAGCAGAACTAGCATCTGATATCTCCAGATGTCAACGAACAGGTCGAGCTTCAGTATCTGGATCTTTTTCTGATTCACCTTCAGAATCTGAATCAGTTGTGCTTTTACCTTTGTCTTGTGGATTCTCAGGTTCAGGCACACGGATGGTATGACTGGCGTGTACCCATCTCTTTACTCCAGCACATTTAACTGCAGTCGTGCTAACTAGAATGATTTGTCTGGGTATCTGCCAGCGAGGCACAAAGCGGTTTCTTCTCCTGTGCACTTTTATCCGAACCCAATCTCCAGGGACTAGACCATGAGCTGGATATTTTTCTTTTGAGTTTGCCTCTGTTCCCACCTGATGGAACACAGAAGTTACCACGTCAGACAGATTTTTTGCAGTAATCCAGTATGAAATCATCATTAATAGTCAACAGTTTATCAACTGGCACAAATGCTTGTCTCATCACTCTTCCCATCAGAATCTCATGTGGACATAATCCTGTCTTTTTATCAGGTATGCTCCTTAGGTCATCAGAACAAGTGGCAAAGCATCAGGCCATTTCAGTCCAGTGGCCAAACACATTTTTGCAATTCTGTTTTTTATTGTTCCATTAATTTGCTCAACTACCCCAGAAGCCTCTGGTCTGTAAGCACAATGCAATTTCTGATGAATGTCCAATGCTTCACAAATCACCTGCAATAGCTCGTTGTGAAAATGTGTTCCACGATCTGTCTCAATAGTTACTGGGAAACCGTAGCGTGGTATAATTTCACGCAACAACAGTTTTGCAACAGTCACTCCATCGTTTCTCCTTGTAGGAAAAGCCTCCACCCACCGAGAAAACAAGCAAATGATCACAAGTACATATCGAAGTCGGATACAGGGTGGTAGCTCAATGAAGTCCAACTGCATTTGTGTGAATGGACCTCCCTCCTGTCCTATGGTTCCCAAACTCACAACTGTTTTTCTTCTTGGATTTAATTGTTGACGCACAAGCCATCTCTGACAAAGGCTTTCAGCAATCATACTAAACTTAGGATTGTACCATGTTTTTCTGAACATCCTAATCATTGCTTCCCTTCTAATATGAGCTTGACCATGGTACATTCGGGCCATGTTTGAAATCATGTTATGAAATGAAATGAAATGAAAAATTGCACTTGTATAGCGCGTAACTACCCGGAGGCCTCGCAACGCTTTATCAGGCATTACTGGTCTTTCATCTTTATAAGCCCAAATGTCTGTCTACTTCCTGCTTTTAACCAGATGTCTTTCTCTTCCTCACTAGCTTCTTCCTGCATTTGCTTCACTTCCTGCCAAGTCTCAGCTACTGTTGTTAGCATTAAAGGACTTGAAACATGTTCAGCTCTTCAGTCCCGATTTATAGATGCAAGATTTTTAGCACAGTATTTTGCAATGGAATCAACATACCGGTTACCTCTGTCTCCTTTCTTGTGAGCTGCACATTTCACAACAGCAATTTTATCAGGTAATTGAATCAATCAACATTTTCATAAATTCAGCATTTCTATTGGGGAACCCTGCAGAAGTCAAATAACCTCTTTGGGACCACAGTTGGCCATAATCATGGACAACCCCAAATCCATACTGACTATCAATCACTATGGTGACCCTTATCTCTTTTCCCAGTTCACATGCTCGAATCAAAGCAATCAATTCCACTATTTGAGCAGAACGAATTCCTTTCAGACAAGATGCTTCCAGGACATCTGCCACTGTACATACAACCGATGCAGCACTTCAAGTACCTTCATCTGTTCTCAGGCATGAACCATCAACAAACATTACATAATCAGATTCAGGCAATGGTTCATCTATGATGTCAGGCCTTGGCTTGGTACAGTATTCAAGAACATCCAAACATTTGTGATCAACTTCATTTCTCACTTCAACTTCCATAACATCAGGTAGCAGGATAAAATGTTTTAGTGTGTCGCATCAGACGTCTCAAAGTAGGCGTCCTTTGTTCTATAAAAAGAAACAATCAGATTCTTCTGGGAGGTGGTTTGTGGCTCAATTAGCATTTGAGAATGTAGACTTAGTGTGTGCCTTATTCTACGGCCCAAACGTAGATGACCCGACCTCATATATAAATTACAGTCAATATTGACTTTGGAATCACCACCTTACGTTATTGTGGGGGACTTTAATATTGTGTTTAATGTTTTGTTGTATTCGTCAAAAGACAGATCCAATTTGAGTCACTATGTAGGAGCCACAAAGGTACGTTGATCCGTATTGAATATGATACATGATTTGGATCTGGTTGATCTATGGAGGGCCCAAAGAGGAGAACAACAGGGTTTTACGTTCTACAGTAAAAAATACAGCCATTCCTCAAGGATTGATTATATATTTTCAGATAGGTTGTCTCTGGACAACCTAGAGGGGATCTCTGTCTTGCCAAGCCACCTCTCTGATTATGCACCTGTACAATTTTCATATCAGAACAAAGGGTTGCCGCAGCAGCCGCCGAGATGGACACTGAATAGGGCCAAGCTTCTTGACCCTGAAGTTATTGAGGCAGTGCAGGCTTCCTCTTTGGAATTTTTTTCTTTAAATATGGGTTCTAGGACTATGGATTTTATTTAGGATTGGTATAAAGCTTGCTTAAGGGGGAAGCACCATGGCATTATTTGTTTTAAGAATAGGGTGGAGGCGGAGGCACTAAAGAGCACTGAGGGAAAGATAAGCACGTTGGAGAAAGAGGCATGGATTAAGCAATGGGGATTCTGAGCGTCTCTCGCAAGTCTTGAAGGACTTAGACAAGGTAAGGCTGGAATATAGAGGGAAGCTAGACGCAAAATGTAGAGCGCAATGGGACACCAGAAATATGCAAAACTTTGAATATGGGGAGAAAGCCGGAGCCTTATTGGCCTGGACAGCTAGAACTGATCGCGCCAGGAATAACATTAAAGAACTGATCATAAACAACAATGGGGAGACAAGCATGATGGAGGATATGCAATCCTGGGGGAACATCCTTTTCAACGCAACTTTTACCATGCAGTGCTTTTACAACGCAGGCTTTACCGCTTATAGCTTTGGCGTCGTTTGATGAATCTTCATGAAATTTTCCAAACTAAGTTTTTTTTCATATCAGCTCCTATGTTGAAAGTTTAGGGGGGATTGGTCAAGGGGGGGCCAAGAATAAAGGGGGATCCCAAAATATGTTTTCTCCATGCAATTTCCATAGGAAACTTTAGACAAGGCTACAGGTCGAACGGGTGAACGGAATTAACCCACATTTGGCACGGAGAAGGGTCTTGGTTTACAAAGCATGCTTTTGTTTATTTGGCGTAAATCCATTGAGTAGTTTTGGAGAAATATTGAAAATTACAGATATCAATGTTTGGGAATTCTGCCATCTGATTGGCTGAGGCGTTACGAGCTTGCTCTTTATTGGCTGAGAGCTGTTGCAACTAGGAAGTGTTGGCAGCCATTTTGTGATTCCGTTGAAACGAGTAAGGGGAAAAAAGGGCGAAAAGAGTAGGAAACAGGAGAATAAGAGCACTGTAACCTCTGTGGGGGAGTGCGAAGCAAAGTAGTCACTCCTACCAGTCTGAAAGTGTGGTGTTGCTCAGAGTGACATGTTATGTTATGTTATGTTATGTTATAACAATTTATTATGCGCAACAGCGACCCCAGCGAAGGAGCATCCCGGCGCAGAGACAACGGAGCAACATAACATAACAGGGAGACAATGCCACGGAAAAGAGGCTAAAACAAGAAGGTCTTGATGGCTCTACGGAAAGACAACAGGTCCCCAAGCAGCCGGATTTCAACTGGAAGGGTGTTCCAGACTAACGCCGCTTTCACCCTGAAAGAACGACCCCCCATCCTGCTGAGCCTAAACCTAGGGACAACAGCAAGGGCCTGAACTTGAGACCGAAGGTTGCGGGTGGGGACATAGAAGGAAATAGAGTTGGCCAGAATCTCAGGGCCTATGCCTCTTAGGATTTTAAAGGTCAAACACAAGACCTTGAAAAGAATACGCTTCCTGACCGGGAGCCAGTGCAGGGAGCGGAGGACATTAGTCACCGGGCAAAACCTAGGTAAGCCGACAATGGCTCTCGCCGCGGCGTTTTGCACCCGCTGCAGGCGGGTTAACTCAGCCTGGTTAGCCCCAGCCAACAAAGAGCTTGCATAGTCCAGACGAGAGATGATGGTTGCCTGGACTACAAGCTGTCTGGTGGGGGCATCGAAAAACCTGAGCACTGGCCTTAAGCCTCTTAAGAATCCAAAGCAGCAGGCTGCAGTTTTTTTGGTGTGCCCTATGAATGCGAGACCGACGTCTAACCAGACCCCTAGGTTCTTTACCTCCGACACCGGGGTCGGAGTGGGGCCCAACTCCGAAGGCCACCACTGATCGCCCCAGAGCTCCACTCCCTTCCCGACAACCATGACCTCTGTTTTTGTGGCATTAAGCTGGAGACAGTTGCCTGTCAACCAGCTGGCCACCGCCTTCAGTCCAGACTGAAACCTGGGGGCGTCCTGTTCCGCGTCCCCGCTGAGAGTAACCGCCAGCTGTGTGTCGTCGGCATATGAGACCAAAGTTAGGCCCCACTGCCTTGCGACATCAGCCAGCGGTCTCACGTAAAGGTTAAACAACGTGGGACTCAGCGAGGAACCCTGCGGAACCCCCAAGGCCAGCGGCTGGAACCTGGACTTGAAGGGAGGGATGGCAACACAGAAGGAGCGGTTGTCTAGGAAGGAGCGGAACCATTGCAGCGCCTGGCCGCCGATGCCAATCTCCTCGAGCCGCTGGAGGAGGATGCTGTGCGATACAGTATCGAAGGCGGCGCTGAGATCTAACAAAATCAGCGCCGCCGTCTGACCAGCATCCAACCTCGCACGGAGATGTTCCACCATCGCCAGAAGGGCAGTCTCCGTGCTGTGGCCAGCACGGAAGCCATTCTGTGTGGGATCGAGGGCATTGGACCGGGCTAGATGTTCAGACAGGGCCAAGTTGACATGAGCCTCTGTCAACTTAGCTGGCCAGGGTAGCAGCGAAATGGGACGGTAGTTTTCCGGTTTAGACGGGTCAAGAGAAGGTTTTTTAATAATCGGAGACACCACCGCCTGCTTCCAGCTAGCAGGGACTACCCCCGTCTCAAGGGAAAGATTGACCAGGGAGCGTATAGCCATACGTCCCAAAAAAGTCTGATCTCGAAAGAGGGCCGGCCTCACTGGATCAGATGGGGACCCAGATTTAACTTGCATGGCAAGTTTGTCAAACCCTTCCAGAGTGAGGGGGGGAAATGAGAGCAGAGTGGTCTGAGGAAGTGTCTCCTTAGGGCTGCCCAGCACATTACCAGTACTAGGGAATGTCCGATATATAGCCTGGACTTTTCCCACAAAATAAGAAGCGAGGGATTCACAGTGTGTGACAGAGCTCTCAGCCGTAACGGTTGACCGCTTAGACATAAGATCTTTAACCGCCCTAAAGATGGCCTTCGACGGGTTAGTGCTGTTCCGGAATTCCTCGGCGTAAAAAGCCGCTCAGGCACGACAGATAGCCCGGTGGTAGAGCTTGACGGCCACGGCATATGCAGCTTTTAGCTCAGCCCCATATGTCTTCCGCCAGGCCCTCTCCGCCCGTCTACAGGCTCCCTTCAGGGCGCGCAAAGCGTCATTATACCAGGGGCTCGACACACGAGGATTGATCTTCGTCGTTACAACTGGTATCAAGGTGTCCAGAGCCCTAGTGACCAGGAGCAGCAGAGATCATACCCTTCTTCTACGTTGTTCAATGGGCCCAAAGGTGCCACTGACAAAAGACGGTGCAAGTCTTCCAACCTAAGTTTACTCCAGGGTCTCCTGGGTACCCGTTTGGCTGAAGCAGTAGAGGTCGTGGCTGACATAGGACAACAAATGGACACCAAAGAATGGTCAGACCACTCTACAGGAGCAATCGACGTGACTTTGGCCTCTGTCAGATTAGTAAAAAAAGGGTCAAGAATATGTCCCCCGGAATGAGTAGGCTGGGAGACCAGCTGAGATAATTGAAAGGCCTCTAAGTCCATAAGAATACTACGTGCTGTCAGACAAGATGGTGTATCGAAATGCAGATTTAGATCGCCCAGAATGGAAAAATTGGCGCAGTCAGTGACCAGGGTGGCGACAGTGTCCGGGAAAGCATTCCTGAACGCCACGTCACTGCCCGGCGGACGATACACCACCATCCCAGAGAGTGTAAATTCTGGGCTAACAGAGACTTTAAAGGAGGCACTTTCACAGCCCGCAATCTTAAGGATGGTCCATACACAGGCAAAGCTAGATCTCACTATCAGGGCTATACCCCCCCCCTCTAGATAGCCTATTCGCAATGTACATCGAATAGCCAGGAGGGCATACAAGGTTGGGGATGGCAGTGTCGGCTTCCTGAAGCCATGTTTCGGTGAGAGCAAAAATATCCGGGGCTTCATTCTCAATCAGATCGTACACATTCTGCTGATGTTTCAGGAGCGACCTGACATTAAGATGCATAATCCGCAGTGATGTAGGCAAGCCTCTACTACGCAGGGCGGCGGGAGAACTACGCCGGGAGAGAGGCAGCGGGGGGCCGAGCACCAAACAATTGCAAGGGCAACGGTAAGGACCACATAAGGGAAAAACGGGCTGTAGAGTGCAATGACAACTCACCTTGCCGATGGAATACAGACGCTCCCTAGAGTATGTTATCATGGCGGTTGTAGAAAGCAAAGGCGGACCAGAGCCCGCCACGTCCAGCGCGTCCTTAGCGCGGACGGGCGCAGACGGGCAGGTGCTGAGATGCTGCTGAACTCTGGTATGAAACCGAGAGCCTAAACCGTGAGCTCATTGCTGTAAAGTGATGTGCTCTGGTCTTTGTAGCATATGTGTGCAAGTAGTGTTAGTAGGCATTTATACTATATAGGGAGTGGGAAGCGAACTACTGACCCCTACCGTGTGTTTATACTATACTGGAAGTGGGAAGCGAAGTACTTACACCTACCGGTATGAAGACTCTGGGATCAAACAGAGCTGATTACTATAAAGTGATGGGCTCTGGGCTCTGTAGCATACTGGCCGCTGTAGTATAACTGTGTAAGTAGTGTTGGTATGCGTTTATACTATAGAGGGAGCGGGAAGCGAACTACTCACCCCTACTGGTCTGAAGACACAGGGATTAAACCTTGAGCCTAAACCGTGACCTCATTGCTGTAAAGTGATGTGCTCTGGGCGCTGTAGCATACCTGTGGAAGTAGTGTTAGCTTGCGTTTATACAATACAGGCAGTGGGAAGCAAACTACTCACCCCTACCTGTCTTAAGACTCGTGGATGAAACCATGAGCTCCTTGCTGTAAATTCATGTGCTCTGTGTAGTATTCCAATGTAAGTCATAGTAGAATTTTAGTATGTAATGCTACTAGAATGTAAGTATGTAATGTTAGAATGTAGGGCTGCTATGAGGGGAATCCTGGGGAGTTTGTACACAGTGTTGGAGAAGACGGTTGACTTGCTGTCTGCTCCTGTTGGTGGCTATTTAAGCTGTCTTGTTTTCCTGCAATAAATCTACTTATCGGATCCACTGCTGTCTTCCTCTTCACTACATAAATTTGGCGACGAGCGGAAGAAGGTAAAAAGAAGGCAGCACTCACCAATATTTCGAGCTACCTTGCGTTCTGCTGACGACTCGTTTTCTTCGTGAAGATGTTTCTACTCAACCCAGGGTCGTCGGCTCATCGAACTATGTCATCCGACCTCTGGTAGGATTTATATTTTTTGATTTTGGGCTTCCTTTGCCTCTTTACTATGTGTGCAAGTAGTGTTAGTATGCGTTTATACTAATTCTGTAGTTATGCAGTAACCAATGCATCATGGCCCTATGGAGCGCCACAGTGATAACGCTCATTACAGTCAAGCAGTGCATGTCAAACAT
This sequence comes from Lissotriton helveticus, assembly GCF_964261635.1. Classification (NCBI taxonomy): domain Eukaryota; kingdom Metazoa; phylum Chordata; class Amphibia; order Caudata; family Salamandridae; genus Lissotriton; species Lissotriton helveticus. Next base: position 1,177,149,397 of record NC_136059.1, read on the forward strand.
AAATCTGAATGTCTCACATATGACACTACTATACTGGTAAAGCCTGAAAACAGAGCATACTGCAACACAAATCTGCACATTACTCTTGACTGTTTGTCACATGTGATCTAGGATGTGCACTCTGTCCGTGGCTGATGATACCCCTTCAAGCCACCAATACTCAGGCCGAAAGGCAGCACAATAATGCGCACACACACACACACACACTAGGTTCATCGTGTAACACACATTTGTTTTTTGATGTAACGTTTCCGATGCATGGCCATCACACGTGGAAGGCTACGGTACAGACCATGAATATTGATCAAGGTGATTGTTGCACGTTGTGTGTAGTATAAGATATGTGTACACAGCAAAAAACTTTTCAAAAAAGCTCTCTAAGCAGAGGAGGTGTCTCTCATCAAACGATGTAGAGAGAATGACTAAAATGGATGGGGTCCTTCAACTGTTACAATGGGAAATGTTATGAACCAATCAAATGCTTTTTTTTAAGGTCACATGGCAATCGTGCTTAGTTGAGCTAACTATAACTCGTGCGCCCACAATGCACTGCTGATGACGTCACATATTACATCACTCATGACATGGTCAGTGACATCACTGATGACATCACTGACACATCTCAAATGATGAGCTCAACTAACTATAATGGGTGAATTTCTCTGGTTTTATACGAGTCAAATGTTCAACTAACTATAACATCCCTGAAACCTATGGTTTTTTAAGTGAATGTCAAAGGTTTTTTAAATGCTAATTCCTACCTATAAGGTCTGTAAAACCTATGGCTTTTTCAGTGAATATATATTTATATATATGTTCACTGAAAAAACCATAGGTTTCACACACGTTATAGTTAGGAATTAGCATTTAAAAAACCTTGCAAGTTCATTGAAAAAACCATAGGTGTCATGGGTTCCTTGGCAATATCTAGTTAATCCCCAGAAATGGTTATCCTGTACTAGTTAACCGAGCAACAGTGTTAAGATTTGTTGTTTATTTGGTGTTAAGTATGCTTATTGAATATGTAGTAGTATAGGAAAACATCATGCTCTTTTTTAATATCAATGGTTGTTTGTTTCCGAGGGTTCTCAGGTGTGTCACGCTTCAAGAGAACTTTCTCGCTCTCACGTTCAAACTGCCAAGTCCCTTACACGTGAGTAGCTGAGCACACGCCCAAGACCCAGCTATAAATAACAGCGCAACCTTCTCAGAAACGCTTCGCTTCCTCGATTGCTTCACAGCGAGCGTTCCTGTTTCCTGAGTCCAGCTGTCTTCAGAATCCCTTCGTCCTCCCGCATCCCTTCAGCCCAGATTCCCTCCGGTGTCCCTCCTCCTTACCTGTTCCTGTTTCTACGGAGCTCCCTCGAGTTCTTCTCTCTCCGGGCAGTCTTCAGCAGCGGAGGCATTCTTCGGAGTTTCCGGTGCGGTCCATCAGCATTTTTCTTCCGGCATTTCCGGTGGAGTCACCGATCTTCGTTCCGACGGCCTGCAAAAGAGCAAGTAAGAGATATCGTAGCAAAAACAGTCAGAGGACAATAAAACATTGGTAAATGCAACCCGCTTTTCCTTATTTTAAAGAGACTAGAGAAAACGTAAAACAATTGAAGGTCAACAAGCATCGGAGCATGTAATTCGTTTTGTGTTAATTTGTTTTAGAGAAAAGACTTGAGAAAGACTTGCACGAAGAGTGTTTGCTTCACAATTCAACAATTTAAAGAACATTGGCAAGAACAAGTACTCATAAAATGCAAAAGGATTTGTTGTAGAGTTGTGAAAATGTTTAAGTGTGATTACTTTGTATAGAAACAGTGCATTGCCAGAGTTATTTACAGAAAAAAGAGTCACAACCTTAGTGTGAAGAAACCAAAGGTTGTCAGAGAACCTAGTTGTGTTTTCTTTTTTGTTTCAATTGTTTTTCAGAACCCCTTCTGAGGAGACCATCGAGTCTTTGCCAGGTAGGCAAGATGTTGTGCAACCGTTGTGTAACTAAAACCCCCTTCACTAACCCAGTTAACTAATATTAGTTAATGTTCAAGTCTTGTTAAAATTGACTTCGAAACCAATAACTCTTGGAATTGTTTTTTAAGGTTTGAGCTCAATTCAGGTCAACCCAGGCAAAGGAGTGTAGGAAAGGACTTCTTTATTTTTTGGTATGTACTACAATGTAATCCACTCTAAGACTATTGCAGCAGGATCTTAATGTGCATTCAAACTGATTATGGTACCTGTTCTTAGAAGATGCTACAAAAGAGGTCCTGAACACTCCAAAAGAAGCAGACGTGGACACTGAGACTGAAGGAAGATTCCAGTGTTTCTTTTTGTCTTGTTTCTCAATCCACTTCCCCTTTCCCTTGTGGGTTAACCAGCCACGCAAGAGCTCACATCCTTGCAGACTGGTTGAGTCATAGGGGAGTTGGGAGCGTGCACCATCAAGAGGGAAAAAACAGGAGCCTCGTGTGTGAACGCTGACAGAAAGCGAAGCCACACTTCCTTCTTTCCTTCTTGATAGTGCAACAAGGGTGCTTCCATACATCATGGATGTTCAAGAATTAGCAGAGGTAGTTCAGAAGCTAAGTGGTGAGATGGAGGAGTTACGTATGTGTAGTGTCCGTTAATTAAATAATCAGACTTGAAAGAAGGAGGATATACTGAGAGCAAGCTTTAATTAAATCCTCAGCCACAGATCTAGCTCTCAACTCTTCCACAACCCCGTGTATTCCAGAATCTCCACGAGATTGGAATTACAGAGAGAAGTGTTCCAACATGTTAAAGATACAATAAACAAAATGCATGTACACCATTACACATCTCCCCACTAAACAGAAGCATCAAATAGTGAGCTTTACAAAACAAAGGAAAATAGTGAAAAAACTTTAAAAAAAACTTACATTATATAATCTCTTAAATAAACAGGAAGTCTACGTACTCTTTGACTTCTAAGAGAAGATGAAGTAATGTTAGAATCATTAACAAAACGAGAAGAAGATAAATGATGTAACTCTTGTAACTCTTGAGAAGGAATTTTTGACCTGACTACAACTACTCTACTCTTATTCCATATCCTCCCATTTTCCGTTTTAATTGCATTTCTGAAAACTTTCACCACAGACCTTACATCAGTATACTTCGACCAAGATCTACAACCAACAGGAGCTTTTATTCTCACAAGGTCTCCCACTGAGATCTTTTGCACATTCACACAATTTCTTTTATCAAAATACTGCTTCCTTTTATCCAGTTTTCTTTCTTCTTTGCACCGCCATTCACCAATCCCCTTATCCACCAAACCCTTATCAATTTTCATCCACCCAGGACATAACCAAGTGTTGGGAGCTCTCCCTTTAAACAGCTCAAATGGAGTTCTCCCAGTTGTTGAATGTGGTGCAAATCGATAAGCATCAATTCTCTCCTTAAGGACAGACTTCCAATTCAAGCCTGATGCTCTAGCTAACTGTATTGACTCCTTCAGAGTTTTATTGACTCTCTCAACTGCTCCATTTGATTCAGGATGATATATCGAACAACGCTTATGTACTACACCACACTTACTCAAAAACTCCTCAAAAACCCTTGAACAAAATTGAGGGCCATTGTCTGAAAGAAGACTGTTGGGAAAACTCTCCTTGCCAAAAAGGGAATCAAGAAATTTAATCACCTCCTCTGAGGTAGTCTCCCTAACAGCAGAGACCTCTATCCACCTTGAATATAAGTCAATTAATACTAAAAGATAAGGCGTATCAGAGACACCTGATAACGGTCCAACTATATCTATTGCTACCTCATCCCAGGGATGTCTTGGTAATACTCTTTTCACCATTGGCATTTGCTTCGTTTTTAAAATCTTGTCACTTGCACAACACTCAGGACAATCTCTCACTAATCTCTCAATCTCTAGATCCATTCCAGGCCACCAAAATCGCATACGTAAAATCTCCTTAGTTTTAACAATTCCAAGATGTCCTGAATGTGCATGACTCAACAATTTCTTTCTAATTCCTAAAGGTGGAACCATTTTTGTTCCACGAGTCAAAAAGCCACAATTCGTTGAAAGCTCATCAGAAACCAATAACCAAGGTTTCTCCAAACGAGAATTTTTACTTAAAGACAACATTACTTTTTTTATTTCTTCATCCTTCTCCAACTCCTCTCTCCACTCTTTCTCTTCAATTGCCCCCTCCGTAATCTCACATACACTTATACTTTCATCGCCTTTATCAAAATCTTCTTCATCATCCAAATTCTCTTTACCTACCATTCTTGACAAACAATCTGCTGATTTGTTTGACACACCAGGAATGTAATCAACCATAAAATCAAACTCTTGCAAAGAAACTATCCATCTCCTAATCCTTGACGAGATTGCATCCAAACCCTTCTTATCAAAAATCTCTTTCAATGGTTTATGATCTGAGAATACAAGTACTTTCGTGCCCCAAATCAAGTTCTTCAGTTTTCTCAAAGCCCAGTAGATAGCTAGGGATTCCTTTTCTACTACAGAATAATTCAATTCCGATCCTCTTAGGCACCTTGAAGATCAGCATATCAAATAATCTTTACCATACTTTTTTTGAACTAAAACAGCGCCAAGTCCTTTTTCACTCGCATCAGTAAACAAAATTGTAGGTAAACCTGGAACAAATGCCTGAAGAGAGGGCTCTCTATTTAATTCTGACTTAATACATTGAAATTCTTTTTTACAGTCATCCGACCATTCAAACTTGACATTCTTAGAAGTTAACCTCCTCATACACTGAGTTTTATCAGCAAAATTACAAATAAATTTACCATAGAACTCTACCATACCAAGAAAGGAAACTAATTCCTCCTTGTTCTCAGGTTCCTTCACTTTATTAATTGTGTCTACTTGTTCTTTCTTTGGATAAATTCCTTCCCCAGTTATCCTATGTCCCAAGTAATTCACTTCTTGTACACCAAATTTGCATTTACTTTTCTTAAGTGTCATTCCTGCATCTTCTATACGCTTCAGAACCGCACATACTCTACTAAAGTGTTCATCTAAACTATTTCCATAAATCAGTAGGTCATCTTGATAACATCTCAAACCAGTCATACCTCTTAGAAATCTCGCCATTATCCTTTGAAATACAGAGGCCGCAGATACGAGACCAAAAGGCATCCTTTTATATTTAAAAGTGCCCATGGGGGTGATAAATGCTGTCATATCTTGGGAAGACTCATCCAGCTCCACCTGATGGTAAGCGGAAGCTAGATCAAGAGTGGTGAAAAACTTGGCCCCCTCTAACGTACTCACCATCTCATCAATGTTTGGTAACGGAAATCTGTCCACTATTACCTCTTTATTTAATGATCTGAGATCAACACAAAGTCTAATCTCACCCGTAGGTTTTTTTACAACGACTACTGGAGCCAACCATTCAGTAGCTTCTACCTGCTCAATCACACCATTTTTTATCAATCTATCAATCTCTTCCTTTACCTTCTCTTGTTCCCCCAGAGGTATTCTCCTTACTTTTGCTATAATTGGAACAGCATTATCTCTCAATCTGATGTGATGCTTATAACCCTTTAAACATCCTAAATTTTCTCTGAAAACCTTTGGATATTTTCTTGCTAATACTCCTCCCAAATCTTTTCCATCTACTTTCTTTTCATTTACATTCACTTGATGAATTTGGACTTGGGGATTAGCATTCGAATCTAAACTTACTCCAAGTTGACCTTGATGTACCCAACCCAATAATATATCGCCTTTCTTTGCAACATAAATCTTACCAACTATAATCCTATTTCCAAGTTCTATCTCAGCCATAAAACAACCAACCATCTTAATTGGTTTGTCACTATATCCAAGTGGTCTTAAATCTGATCTCATCAGTTTTACTTTACCCTCAAAGTGTTTTTTATATAAATTTTCATCAATCAATGTTATTCGTGAACATGAATCAAATTTAAAGTTTATCATTTCATTTTCTATTTTTACTAGATGTGATGGATGATCAGCCACCTCACATTTTATTTGAAAAGTTACTGTTCTTACTTGTGGCTGATTCCATCTTTTCTTTGTTAATTCAGGCCTAAACGACTTAGTTCTACAACATTTTGCATAATGACCTTTCTTTCCACACGAATTACATACAATTCTCAATGCAGGACATATTGATGAATTTGCTAAATGACCTATTTGACCACATCTGAAACAAGTAAATTTGCTGCTTTGCCCTGCAAATAAATTCTGACTTGTAAAACTAGATCCGGTATTTTCTTTCTCTGAATTATTGGGAGTCTCAATTTTCTTCACTTGACAAACCACCTCTTCAACCTTTGTTTCTTCCTTTTTTCATTTAACAAACCCTTTTCTTTCTCCTTCTTTAATTCTCCAACACATTTAGTCATATGTTCCACCTGTTTCGCTATCTCCAACACTTCCTCAAGGGCGGTTCATCTTTCAACCAGAGTTTCTTTCTGATATCATCATGTGCACACCTCAGCACAAATTGATCCCTAATACGTTCACCTAAAGTCTGACCAAAGTTACATGAGGAAGCTAATTTTCTTAACGATGAGACATATTCTTCAACAATCTCTTCCTTTTTCTGTTCTCTCAAGCCAAAATGATACCGTTCCATAATAGTACTGACTCTTGCCAAATAATGTTTGTCAAGTTGAGCAATAGCTATCTCATATTCATTCAAGTTTCGTTGTTCTCCAGCTGATAAGTCAGGTAGATGTGCTAGTACATCCTGACCTTCTCCTCCTAGATTGAAGAAGAAGAGCTAATTTTCTTTCTGCGCTTAAATTGGTTCCGCACACCCTTGCATAGTTCGCAAATATTTTCTTCCATTTTTTCCATTTTACATTTGGTTCTCCTGGACTTATAAGAAAAAAAAGGCTAGTTGAGTTACATTCTGCATTCTTTTTTTTTTTTTTTTGTAACTCTCAAATTAAAAAAAAATCTGTCTCTCTTTTATTTTATTTATTTTAAATTATTGTATATTTAAAAAGTCCTTTTCTTTTCTTTGAATCAATATACTGCTTTGTGACTTAACAATTTAACCTTCAATCCTCTGCGCACCTTTTAGTCTTTGTGATGTAATAATACCGATTTCCTCCTTCTGTACATGTTCTTACATTCTAAGCCCAGCCTCTGTTTATTAAATAGAATGCAGCGCTTCTCACATTGTCCTTGAAATGCAAACCTGAGGCTTCTGGACGTCAGCTGCTTTTGAAACGCACGCGTTGGAATTGTTGGAACGGAACCAAAAGACGACGTCAGAAGTGCACCGCTTCTGACGTGCAGCTCTGCGTCCGCCGGTCACGAGTCCTTCCTTCACGAGAGTAAGCACGCGGATCTAACCTTTTTTTTTTCTTTACTTAATATATATATTCTCTTTCCTTTAAATTAACTTTCCGCACTCCCAACCAAACTCTTCACCGTGTAATCTCAAGATTGGATTTCAGCCGCAGGGAAGACTTCGCTTCCTTTTAAGTTTTACCGCCGCTGGAGGAGCAGGAGCGCTATTCGTTTCCACGTCTGTGTTGAGGTAGGGTGCAGGGTCCAACCCGATCGTCGCCAATAAATGTAGTGCCCGTTAATTAAATAATCAGACTTGAAAGAAGGAGGATATACTGAGAGCAAGCTTTAATTAAATCCTCAGCCACAGATCTAGCTCTCAACTCTTCCACAACCCCGTGTATTCCAGAATCTCCACGAGATTGGAATTACAGAGAGAAGTGTTCCAACATGTTAAAGATACAGTAAACAAAATGCATGTACACCATTACAGTATGGAAAATCAGTCCCTTAGACAGGAATTAGATCAAACAAGGGCAGGAAATCTAATTCTTAGACGGGAACTTGAACAGACTAGATCAGGTTTCACTACATGGCGAGATTCTACTGAGGTTAAGAAACCAGTTTTAAAGCCACCCAAATTCGGAGTAGGTGCTTACTCACCTCAAACCCCTCAGAGCGATGGTTCTGATCAACCAGTACAGCTCACAGTAGTGACACCTACTCCCATTCCACTAGCTAATCCAGAAAGATTCACAGGCGATAGCAATCGATTTAACACATTCATGAGTCAGTGCCAACTGCACTTTTTATGTAAACCACAAATTTTTACAACAGACACTTCAAAGGTAACTTTCATCATTTCCTATTTAGGAGGAGTGGCAGCAAATTGGGCTATGCCCTTGGTTGATAAAAATGACTCTTTGTTAAATAATTTTAACAACTTTAAAACAGCCATGTCAAATCTATTCGCCAAACACGTCTTTCTTCAAGCATCTGATAACGAACTTTTGAGTCTTCGTCAAGGTTCTAAAGATTTAATTTCATATGTCACAAATTTTAACCGGTTACTTGCAGAGACCCAGTGGCCTGATGAGAAAAGGGTGTCACTTTTCTATCGAGGTCTCAAAGACGACTTAAAAGATTCGCTTGCACACATTGTGAATCTGCCAGAGGATTTTGCTGAATTTCAGGATTTAGTTATTAAACTAGATCATAGGTTAGGTGAAAGGAAAGGCGAGAGAGCTAAAGGGGACATTAAAAATCTACATTTTAAAACAGAACACAAAAATTCTGATGAGAAGTCAGCTCAGGTGAAACCTATGCAAATAGGAGGTATTAAAGGGCCTCTATCTCAAGATGAGAAGGATCAAAGGCGTAAAAGTAATTTGTGTCTTTATTGTGGGAAATCGGGTCATTTCGCTAGAGACTGTCCAATTAAACCCGTTAAAAAGAAAGCATCAGTGGTTGAGAAGGAACCCCTATTGAGTTCGGAAAACTAAACTCCTCGAGGAATGAAGGGATCGATTCCTCGAGTGAACAGAGTCTGAAGATCTCACGATATGCACCTAGTGCTTACAATCATGTACCCAGACACTTTACTATAAGAGTAGTTCTGATCTTCACTAATCAGCAAAGGCATAGTATTCCTGTACTAATTGATTCAGGGGCCACGGGCAATTTATTTGATTTACAACTAGCTCGAAAATTAAATCTTACCCAAGTACCTAAGAAAGAACCAGAACCAGTCCGAGCTGTTGATGGTTCGGCACTTTCTTTTGGTTTGATTCGTTTTCACACAACACCCTTAGTCCTAGTCACTGACAACGGCCATACAGAACGCACAATATTTGATCTTATAGATACACCGACTTTTGGGGTTATTCTCGGAATCCCTTGGCTGGAATTACATAATCCCAGGATCGACTGGGTAAAGCGAACTGTTACCTTAGATTCGTCTTTTTGCAAAGTTCATTGCTATCAGGAAACTAAGGACCCAGTAATGCCACTTTTTTGTGCAGTCTCTAACTCGGATCATTTAGAAATCCCAAGTGAATATCAGGACTTTGCTGATGTATTTGATCCAGTCAAAGCCACCAAGCTTCCACCTCATCGTATATACGATTGTAGAATTGATTTGATTCCAGGAGCAGTATTGCCCTGCAGTCGTATTTACGCTTTGACTGAGCCCGAAAATCAATATTTACGTTCCTATCTGGATGAATTATTAGATTTAGGATTCATACGTCATTCGACCTCACCAGTTTCATCTCCTCTCTTCTTCGTGGCGAAGAAGTCTGGAGATTTGAGGGCTTGCATTGACTATCGCGCGGTAAACAAGGCAACGATTAAGAACCGATACCCGTTACCCTTGATACCAGTACTTTTAAATCAAGTCAAAGGATCCACCATCTATACCAAACTGGATCTACGTGGTGCTTATCACCTGATCCGCGTTAAAGAAGGTGATGAGTGGAAAACTGCTTTTCGCACCAAATTTGGTCTATTTGAGTATACAGTGATGCCCTTTGGCCTTTGTAACGCTCCGGCAGCTTTCCAATACTTCATTAATGAAGTGTTGCATGACCTCCTAGATGTTTGCGTAATTGTATATATTGATGACATTCTGATTTACTCAAGAACTCCCGAGAAACATGTCATGCAAGTAAGATCTGTTCTCCAAAAACTTAGAGAAAATTCTCTATTTGTAAAACTGGAGAAATGCGTTTTCAACTGTTCAAAGGTTGAATTTTTAGGCTATTGGTTGTCTCCTGAAGGAATTACAATGGATCCTAAAAAGGTAGAAGCAATTTTGAATTGGCCCGCTCCTACCTCTGTAAAAGAAATACAGCGAATTTTGGGATTCGCAAATTTCTATAGACGATTCATCTCTAAGTTTTCAGAAATAGTTGTACCAATTACACAACTCTTGAAAAAAGGAAGGAAGTTTCATTGGAGTAATGAGGCGGAGGCAGCTTTTACTTTATTGAAGAAAGCCTTCACCTCAGCACCTATTTTGATACACCCTGATCCTGACAGACCGTTCTTTGTTGAAGGGGATGCTTCACAAAACGCGGTTGGTGGTGTCTTAATGCAAAAAGACATTAGTACTGGTCATCTGCATCCCATAGCATTCTTCTCTCGAAAACGTTTAGCAGCAGAACAGAATTACACAATAGCCGAGCTTCTAGCTTCTAGCTATAAAAGCTGTTTTACAAGAATGGAGACACCATCTTCTTGGGGCAAAGCACACAGTCACTATTTTCTCTGATCACAAAAATTTACAGTTTTATTCGACTGTCAAGGCATTTACCCCTAGACAAATGCGCTGGTTGCAGTTCTTTAGCGAATTTGATTTTGTAATTACCTATCGGCCAGGCGAAAAACAACTATTGTCTGACACACTGTCACGTTTAGTGTGTGACAAAGATAGAAATTTTAAACCCGAATTACCAAGCATTATTCCTACTGAAAAAGTTTGTGCAGAAATTTCCGCTGACACATTTCTGTCATTACTGAAGAAAGAAACTGAGAAATTGGATCAGCAACAATGGCTGTCATTAAAACACAAGTCAGTTCAAGACGGTTTTTTCTTCCATAAGAATAAACTATACATTCCAGATCAAGAGCTAAAAGAGCAGATTCTGAAATGGAACCATGATTTAGCAACAGCGGCTCATCCAGGAGTAAATAAAACACTTGATTTATGCCAAAGACATTTCTGGTGGAAGAATATGAGTGAAGATGTACATGACTATGTTCGGGCTTGCCCAGTATGTGCATGACAGAAATCTCTTCACTCTCCACCTATGGGTCTGCTACAAATTTTGGCCATTCCCCCCTACCCTTGGCATACTATTAGCTTAGATTTCATTACAGATTTACCCAAGTCCCACGGTTTCACTACAATTCTAGTAGTGGTAGATTTGTTATCCAAAATGAGTCATTTCATTCCCTTGGCCAAATTACCATCTGCAATGGAATTTAGTACCATCTTTCTGGCCAATGTAGTAAAACTTCACGGACTTCCACAAAAGATTGTTTCTGACAGGGGGCCCCAATTTCTTTCAAACTTTTGGAGACAACTCTGTAAACAATTAGACATTGAGGTAGCCTTATCATCAGCTTTCCATCCCCAAACTGATGGCCAAACTGAGGAAGTAAACCAATACTTAGAACAAAGCCTACGCTGTTTATCAAGTACTTTGTTTTCAAAATGGGACGAAGCCTTGCCCCTAGCAGAGTTCACCTATAATAACACAGAGCATTCAGCATTTGGATGTTCACCATTCTATTTCCTCACCGGTCAACACCCCAGAATGCTTCCAATAGTTCTTCCTGAAAAAACTCAGAACATGCCAGCAGTCACTGAAAGATTAGAAAGTCTAATGACTTACCAGAACCAGATTAGAAAAAGTCTGGAGAAAAATAAAAGTACGATGAAAAAAGCAGCAGATGCACACAGGATTCCATCTCCACAGTATAAACCGGGAGATTTGATTTGGCTGTCAACAAAAAATATTCAAATTACTGGACCCAAAAAATTAAAACCAAGATTCATTGGCCCATTTCCAATTGACAAAGTAATTAACCCTGTTTCAGTGAAAATTAGTCTCCCCCAGGACTATGATATCCACCCAGTTTTTCACGTTTCATTATTGAAACCTTATGACCCGAAAACGCGGCCTGACAATCCCCCACCCCCTGTAGTAGTAGGAGACCATGTGGAGTATGAGGTTAAAAAGATACTGGATGCCAAAAGAATTAGAGGTCGCTTATTTTACCTGGTAGATTGGAAGGGTTATGATTCATCAGAAAGATCTTGGGAACCGGAAAACAATGTTCATGCACCACGACTTGTCAGATCTTTTTATGCACTTAACCCGAACAAACCACGGCCTGTTAGGCGGCCTTTGGGGGGGGAGAACTGTCATGGGTTCCTTGGCAATATCTAGTTAATCCCCAGAAATGGTTATCCTGTACTAGTTAACCGAGCAACAGTGTTAAGATTTGTTGTTTATTTGGTGTTAACAATGCTTATTGAATATGAAGTAGTATAGGAAAACATCATGCTCTTTTTTGGTATCAATGGTTGTTTGTTTCCGAGGGTTCTCAGGTGTGTCACGCTTCAAGAGAACTTTCTCGCTCTCACGTTCAAACTGCCAAGTCCCTTACACGTGAGTAGCTGAGCACACGCCCAAGACCCAGCTATAAATAACAGCGCAACCTTCTCAGAAACGCTTCGCTTCCTCGATTGCTTCACAGCGAGCGTTCCTGTTTCCTGAGTCCAGCTGTCTTCAGAATCCCTTCGTCCTCCCGCATCCCTTCAGCCCAGATTCCCTCCGGTGTCCCTCCTCCTTACCTGTTCCTGTTTCTACGGAGCTCCCTCGAGTTCTTCTCTCTCCGGGCAGTCTTCAGCAGCGGAGGCATTCTTCGGAGTTTCCGGTGCGGTCCATCAGCCTTTTTCTTCCGGCATTTCCGGTGGAGTCACCGATCTTCGTTCCGACGGCCTGCAAAAGAGCAAGTAAGAGATATCATAGCAAAAACAGTCAGAGGACAATAAAACATTGGTAAATGCAACCCGCTTTTCCTTATTTTAAAGAGACTAGAGAAAACGTAAAACAATTGAAGGTCAACAAGCATCGGAGCATGTAATTCGTTTTGTGTTAATTTGTTTTAGAGAAAAGACTTGAGAAAGACTTGCACGAAGAGTGTTTGCTTCACAATTAAACAATTCAAAGAACATTGGCAAGAACAAGTACTCATAAAATGCAAAAGGATTTGTTGTAGAGTTGTGAAAATGTCTAAGTGCGATTACTTTGTATAGAAACAGTGCATTGCCAGAGTTATTTACAGAAAAAAGAGTCACAACCTTAGTGTGAAGAAACCAAAGGTTGTCAGAGAACCTAGTTGTGTTTTCTTTTTTGTTTCAATTGTTTTTCAGAACCCCTTCTGAGGAGACCATCGAGTCTTTGCCAGGTAGGCAAGATGTTGTGCAACCGTTGTGTAACTAAAACCCCCTTCACTAACCCAGTTAACTAATATTAGTTAATGTTCAAGTCTTGTTAAAATTGACTTCGAAACCAATAACTCTTGGAATTGTTTTTTAAGGTTTGAGCTCAATTCCGGTCAACCCAGGCAAAGGAGTGTAGGAAAGGACTTCTTTATTTTTTGGTATGTACTACAATGTAATCCACTCTAAGACTATTGCAGCAGGATCTTAATGTGCATTCAAACTGATTATGTTACCTGTTCTTAGAAGATGCTACAAAAGAGGTCCTGAACACTCCAAGAGAAGCAGACGTGGACACTGAGACTGAAGGAAGATTCCAGTGTTTCTTTTTGTCTTGTTTCTCAATCCACTTCCCCTTTCCCTTGTGGGTTAACCAGCCACGCAAGAGCTCACATCCTTGCAGACTGGTTGAGTCATAGGGGAGTTGGGAGCGTGCACCATCAAGAGGGAAAAAATAGGAGCCTCATGTGTGAACGCTGACAATAGGTTTCACACATGTTATAGTTAGCTGGACATTTCACTCATACAAAACCTTTGAGATTCCCCCGTTATAGTTAGTTCAGCTAACTATAACTCGCGTGCCCGCAATGCACTGCTGATGACGTCACATATTACATCACTCATGACATGGTCACTGACATCACTCATGACATTTGGTTTTTTCAGTGAATTTGCACGTTTTTTTAAATGCTAATTCCTAACTATAACGTGTGTGAAACCTATGGTTTTTTCAGTGAATTTCAAAGGTTTTGTAAATGATAATTATTAAATGTATTAATATCGATTTACTACATTATTTTAAACTATTTATTTTTAGACATTTTATTTTTTAAATTACATTACATCTTTTTAATATAAATTGATTTTTTTTTTTTTAAATATCTAAATTGTAATATATATTTTTTTAATTTAATATTTTTTTAATTTATAAATATTTTATATAGCAGGCAATGATACTCTATGGAAGGAAAGGTTTTTCCTCTTCTTGTAAATACGACCCCTTCATACACAGAACTTTGCATAGTAGGAGCGTTCCATATGTGTTGCTGTGGGTGTTCGCACGCAATACCCATAGAACAAGACACATCTCCAGATTTATGAGAAACTGTAAATCTGGAGATGTTTGTGAATGCTGTGCCATCCTAGAGTTGGTGTGGCAAGGAGCAACGAGAAGAATTGTTTTCATTTCTCCTCATTTTTTCCTCTTTCAAAGCACGCTGCATTCCACAGCATACATTGAAAGAGGAAAATGCCTTTACTGATTGTTTTTGTGCAGGAAGGTGTCCCTTCCTGCACAAAAACAATCTCCGCATGACACAGACATCCTTGCACCGTGGTGCAATGGAGCCTGTGTCACCGCATGGCTGCAGTTTGTGCAGCAGTGCAGAGGGTAGGACAGAGTTGCAACATATTCATGTACATATGTCACATCCCCGTGCTTCGGAAATGCCACAGTGCAGCTAAAGAGCTTGCAGTGTCACGCTGCAGTACTTCCTCATAAATCTTCACCTATAAATTCACTGTTCACTACTAATGCATTCTTTCATTCAATCATGCTGTATACATATATTCAACCAAACTTTCACACATTACCTGCAATTATAGTTATTTCTTTAACCAGATACGGTATTTCTGATAAGTACTTTTATTTTTTTTTTTATATTTTTTTTAACAAATTTGTATTTTTTTGGTGTTTTTAAAAAAAATTAACAAAAAAACCCCGAATAAAACAGGAAACTTTTGGAATTAATTATCATTCCAAAAACAACTAAAACAAACAATTAACAACGATGGTTGCATTGCGCAGCAAAAACTGCATCCACCGACTGCTCACAGAAACATACAAGTTTCTTACACTTCACACAGTGTTACTCAAGAAAGGCGTATTCTGGCCTAATGTCCATTGAAGGTGTTCCTGAGGACGCTCCAGACGTACTTGCCACAGCAGGTGAGGGGCTCAAAGCAGCTCGCCTCATTTCCTCCAGAGCAAGATTGAGAGGATGTGTGGTCCAGAGATGTTTGTACATAAAAGCAGTGCACAAGAGTATTTTTTTTCACTGCCTCTTGACAGGACTCTGTCACAAATTTTGCGCGTCACCTTTCTCACATTTACTTTCTTCTCTCCAGGTGGAAAAGGGATGAATTTCCACACAACAGATTCCGGCCTCTGTGGACGTGGTGCTGTTAGGGGTGTTACTGGTCGTCTTAAGTAGGTTCTGTTTCAGAATTGACGCTGTGTATATATATATGAATCTAATGGTTAAATGTATTTTAATGTTTTCATTTGTGTATTATTTTTTGTACAGTATTATTTTAAAAAACCCTTTGGAAGTATAATCTGTAGCAATTGCATTTAGCAATGCTTGTTGGTTATTCATTTCTATTTTATTTCACATCTAAGATTGTGCGCTCTTATGAGACAGGCTCGTGCGTGTCTGCCCTCGCGCTAGGTTTGATGTAGAGAGAACCTCGCGCTGGTCTCGTGGCTGAGGCTATAAATACAATCCTCAGCCAACTGCCAAACGCTTCGTCTCTCGTTGTGTTCAGCGAGAGCTTCTGTCCCTTCGAAGGAATTTCGTGAATCCTGATTTCTTGTTAACCGCTAGTCAAATCTAAGCCCCAGATATTAATTCCCTTCATTCCAGTCATCTTCCGTGACTGCGGAAGTCCCAGCTGTCAGCGTCTTAGGATTTATACCAGAAGACGACGTGACAGGTTTCCGGCGCTCTCAGCGGCAGCCGGGAGGTTTGTTTCCCTGCTGCTTCCCCTCCGGCTGTCAGATCGAGTCTCCTGTTCCGCGCCTCTGATAAATGCGGAAAAGACAGTAAGAGGTTTCCTTTTTCTTCAAAAGAGCCACGCATATTCGTAATTGAGATAGGAAGTGGCAAAGGAGAGAAACATTGAAGTATTCAAGACGCTTTAAAGGCATAGCGCGTCAAGGAGAGTTTATCTAAAAAACAAGCCTTGATAAGGGCAACTTACTCTGTATAAAAGCACTGGAACTTGGTCCACAGACTTTGCGCTAGTTACATGAGGAGATCCTTAAGCAAGGATTAGAAAGGGATTAATGACTACAATTGAAGAGAGCTAATCTCAGTGAAAATTTAGCGCTTAAAAGTGAATTGGATGCAATTAATAAGCCTTTGCAAATACAATAGAGTTAAATAGGTGTTCAGAACCTATTTGGACAATACTGTGAAAAGTTGATTTATTTTCTGAGTGTATAAGGAAAAGTATACATATTTACAAGTTAGATAGGAACAATAATCTCAAGTGAGAGAGTGTATTTAGACAGGCTGTATTTCTCTGTATTTCCCTGTCTCCCAATTGCAGAGGCTTTTTACAGAAGAATTATTTTAAAGACTCAGGTATGATTTAGCATGAGTTTTAAGAGTTCTGTTAAAACTAACCACACTAATTATTCTGGTTGTTCACTCAGCTAAAGTGCCAAGTTATTTTGACATGTTGTGTTTACTCAAAAAGGTGTCGAGACTAAGAACCTGAGTTAAAACTTCAGTAAAGTGTGAACAAGGGTCAGACGGATTTATGGTCAGTAAGCACTATGTTTAATTAATAGTTATGGTTATTTAAGAAGTTGTCAGCAAGGTAATTGTTGTTCATATTGTTCATATTGCATCACAGTATTGCTTGAAGACAGCGCAGAATTACCTAACTGAAGGTCCTTGGCCTGGAGCACTTCCTAAGAGAGACACAACCGAAGATTTTATCTTGTATAATTTGTTGTGCGTCTCTCTGTCCACTTCCCCTTTCCCTGGGGGAGAAGTCAATTCAGTCAGTGTCCAAGTCCTGATTAGGTTGGTTGATCCTTGAGGGAGTTGGGAGTTTGCAGCTCGAGAGGAAACGTCAGAAGGGTCTCGCAGGACTCTCAACAGGTGCCTCCTGCAAGAATTCTTCTTCAGATGATACTTCCTCCTGCTGCTGTCCAGATGCCATTTGGTTTGATATTTTTTGAAAAACACCAAAAAGACAAGCAAAAAGGGTTCTTGTAGGAAAAGAGATGTCTCTCTAAAGATGCTCCAACAAGAACGATTAAAATGGGTGGGGTCCTTCAATAGTTAAAGTGGGAAATGTTATGAACCAATTAAACATGGGTTCCAGGCACTCTGCGCTCACGAAGCACGCACCCAACGCGACTTTGTGAAAATATATTTAAGAATAATATACGCTTATTATAAGTACAAATATATTGTTTTTATGAATATCTTAGATAATCTCTTGCCCTAATATGTATATTAAAGACACATACATATAATTCTGGAACGTAACATTTTTTTGCGGGAGTCGCACACCCAGCGCTCCCCAGCACGTATATGATATCACACAGGACCCGCCACCTCGCAAGCATTGTGTACCATAATGTGCATGTCTCGCAAATGTGCGGGAGCACAAGTCGCGGACTGGTCGCATACCAATTGTGCACATCACGTAATATTAAATGTATATGACGTAACTGAAAAACATGCAGCCGTCACACACCATACGCAGATCCTTGACAACTTTTCTAAAATGGTGGCTAAAATCCGCGCACCCACCATGATATGTGCGCTCTGGGTGCGTGACTCCTAAATTTTTGGGGAAAAAAAAGAAAATAATATAAATATATTAAACTAAAAAAATAAAACAAAAAAATTAAAGAATATTTCAGTTTGATTTTTTTTATGCAATTTTCAGAAAAATATATGTTATTTAATGAATAAAATATTTTTAAATAAACAGTTAAAAAACTAGAAAATCAGTACAGAAAATAGTTATAAGTACTATTACACTTAAAAATGTGCATTTGAAAAACCTTTGAAATTCACTGAAAAAAACATAGGTTTCAGAGACGTCATAGTTAGAAATGAACATTTAAAAAACCATAGAAATTCACAGAAAAAAACATAGGTTTCAGGTGTGTTATAGTTAACTGGACATTTCCCTCGTACAAAACCATAGAAATTGCTCCGTTATAGTTAGTTCTGCTAACTATAACTCGCGCACCCGCAATGCACTGCTGATGATGTCACATATTACATCATTCATGACATGGTCAGTGACATCACTGATGACATCTCAAATGACATCACTGATGACATCATCCACATGACAATCTGACACACCTCATCATACACTAGTATAACCTTTCATCACTCACTGTAAAATACAGAGTACCCTATTTGAAACCATTGACACACCAATACCAGTTACTACATACCCACTAACTGATTCCTAAGTCTACACACACAACTACCCATTCAAAAACAGAATCACTTATACATGCTGTCACTAATTAATAGAACACTATCAAATGCACTTATACACATATATAGACATTGACACATCAGCAGTCATCTTAGTCGTTTATGCAGTCATCCTACTCACTCCTGAACAAAATTAATCACACTTACATTTGCTCACTTACACAATTATACACACAACACCTCATTTATTCAAACACATAGTAACTCATAGTTAAAAGGTAAAAAAATCACCATTACAATTATACACTCATTCAAATAGTTACTCTCACAATCACTGACTCTTACATATAGTTATTTATATACACCAACTCTCACTTACAATGCCTTTTATTTTTTTACTTTGTTGAAGATGTACAACTAAAACATATATTTGCTCACCAACACACAAATAAATACACTCAGTCACCCAAACAACTGTTTCCTCATGCACTCTTAAACCTATACACCTAGTTAATCAACCATTCACACATCTATGCATAGAGTTACACACACCCCATCCAACGACACACAAACTCAGTGTCCGATACAAATACTCACCCAACTAATCAATAACTAATATACATACTCATGAAGTTAGTGTCCAACTGATGCAGCATGTTATACAACAACAGAGACAGCGATGCACACATTCACATAGTTTAGTTACTAATCGATGTATTAAGTGAGACACTTTTAATTACTCAACTAAACAGACAGTCAGACAGCTACTAAATTCTCCATCCAGACAGTTATATATCCACTCAATCTTCAATACAGATTGGTATATATATATAATACACATTTAAATTTCAAACTAAACCACATTCACTGGATGATGTCATCAGTGATGTCATCAGTGATGTCATTTGAGATGTTATCAGTGATGTCATCAGTGACGTCACTGACTATGTCATGAATTATGTAATATGTGACATCATCAGCAGTGCATTGTGGGTGCACGAGTTATAGTTAAAAGAACTAACTATAACGGAGGAATTTCTATGGTTTTGTACGAGTGAAATGTCCAGCTAACTATAACACCCTTGAAACCTATGTTTTTTTCTGTAAATTTCTAAGATTTTTTAAATGCTAATTTCTAACTATAAGGTCTCTATGGATATATATATATATATATATATATATATATATATATATATATATATATATATATATATATATATATATATATATATATATATATATATATATATATATATATATATATTCCAAAACACCAGTTCACACATCCCAGGAACTTCCTCAATTAAGTGCACTCAAAGCCATGTACTGTGTCACAGCAGGCTGGGTGGGGTAGGGTAGGGGTCACTGAGCAGTGGGAAAAAAATGTGTCCTGTTCGCCATAATCATTTTGAAAGGGTATATCAGGAGCAATTACGAGTTACGGAAGAGGATATCAAGGCCTGGTTGGGTTGGGACGTTCTGGGTAAAATCCCATTACAGGGAGTGAGAATAGGAAGGCCATAATGGCTGGGAAAGTGGCAGGCCTAGATGGGGCCCCGGCTGAATTATATAAGTGCTTGAGTGAGGTTCTCACCCCGATAATGGAGAAGCTATTTTCACACATCTTCGAGGAAGGTAGGGACATGCCAGCATCCTAGAATGAAGCTAAAGTCATGCTGATTTTAAAGCCAGCAAAGCCACCCAATTCTTGTGACTCATATAGGCCGATCTCTCTGATTAACTGTGAAAACAATATCTTTGCTAAGACCCTAGTAGAGAGGTTAAATGGGGTGGTGGGGGGCCTTTTACATGAGGAACAAAAAGGTTTTGTTCGAGGGAGAGGAATTCAGGACCTGACCTATAACTTAATTGGAGCAATAGATTTAGCTACACTTCATAAAACTCCCCTGGTCATTATCACCTTAGATGCTACAAAAGCATTTGATAGGGTAAACTGGCCCTGTTTGCAAAAATATTAAGGTTGTGTAATTTTGGAGAAAATTTCTGTAGGACCGGGAGCATGATATATATCAAACACGGATGTATGACGTTACAACGCATACTTTTACTCCGCGTACCATTACAACGCGGTATTTACAACGAATACCGTTACAACGCATAGCGCTTTGGGGTGCTGGATAGTGGTAAGTATAATTTACTATTCTAACTCCAGTCCCCGTGGACCCTAGGGAAGGTGTTGGATAGTAAATTAAACTTACCTCTTATCCTAGAGCGCCCCCCAGCGCAATGCGTTGTAATGCCATGCGTTGTAATGCCCGCGTTGTAATGGTAGTGCGGAGTAAAAGTTGCGTCGTAACGGGTGTATACCATCAAACACCTACAGCAAGGGTTTGGGTGAACGGAAATCTATTTCCCCCTTTTAAAACCCAGAGGGTAACTAGACAGGGGTGCCCTTTATTTTCTTTACTTTTTAATTTATATAGAGCCCCTGGTCGTAAAAATCAGACAGGAGGACAGAATCCTCCCTTTTAAATTTAGCAGTTGGGAGAAAAAGGTGGCCTTGTACGCCGATGATTTAATGGTGTACACCTCAGATCTGTCCTCCGCGGTCCCAATACTGTACAACCTGGCTTCCCAATTTGGTCGGAAGTAAATACAACAAAAAGGGAGTCTATGGCCTGGAATATGATCGCACAACAAGGGAGCATCAAAACGGATCTAAGATATCTTGGTATCATGGTCTCACAGAACATCAAGGAAATTCCAGAAATAAATTTTCAAAAATTCAGCCAGGAGATTAGCAAGGCATTAGCAAGCTAGACTAATTTACCATTGACCATAATTGGAAGGGTAATTTTGATAAAAATGATGATCTTCTCCAAAGTCATCTTTATTTCCAGAACATCCCCTTGGTGTTTAGAGACATTTGGCTTAAGAAATTGGAGTCTAAAATAAGTAGCTTTATCTGGGCCTCCTAGAGTATATGAATCTCATGGAAAAAACTCTGTAGGAAGAAATTCAAGAGAGGACTGCGCCTGCCAGAATTAATCTATTGCACATGGGTTTTCCTAATAAGGAATGCGAAAATGCCGTTGAATAAACCGGATGGTTCAGATATTGGAAAAATGTTGCAGGTGATGCTTTCAGACGTGAAGGGAGGGGAGCAAGGTTTTATCTTTAAATTCAGAGATACAGATACTTTAAAAAGGTACGCCTGAAGATCTTACCTTGCACGGATTAGCCACCATGTGGTATAAAATCAGAAAGGAGTTAAAAATCAACTAAGGGGCACTAGCTCCTATTTGGGATGCTCCCAGCTCTCGGAATGGACAAAAGATTCACTGACGGCACGTCTGAGGAAAGCCGGAATATTGTGTTGGAAGCTACTATTCGGAGATGGAACTCTACTTTGTTTGGAAAATCTGTTGGACATTACGGGTAATGAGTTATCCAGGTTCAAATATCTGTAACTGAAAAGTTGTTATCAATCAGTCGGACGAGGTGTTGGCACCCTGAATGAGTTGGAATGTGCGTTAATGAGGAAAGTGGCAAGAAAGAAAGAGGTGGTGAATTTATACTGGCTACTGATCGATCTTTCGAAGGGGTATTTCAAACTGCTGATGGAGCTGTGGGAAAAGAGCTTGCCTGGGATCCAGCTAGAAGAATTATGGCAAGTATCTTGTGACATATTGTATTCCACAGTGCAGGCTGAAAATTTAAAGAGAACCCCCATTTTTTGCCTCCATAGGGTTTTTTGGACACCCTTAAGGCTCTCTAAATTTGGGAAAGGTACCACTCCGAAATGCCCTAAGTGCTCCCAAGAAAAGGTAGATGACATCCACATGTTTCTGTATTGTCCAACATTGCACCATCTGTGGGCTGATGTAAGTAATAGTATTGCTGCAATACTTAATCGGGAACTTCAGGTACGCCCAGAGTTGGTCTTTTTGGGGTTCCTGCACATCATGAATCTTTATCTGTTGATAATAATAAATTAATGTTCTACTTAATTTTACCTGCCCAGAGGCAGATTTGTAATGACTGGATTAAAAATGTCCCCCGACAGTAAGAGATTGGATTAACCCTGTGAAATATATAAATAAGTTGTATAGGCCATCACCTAAGAAGAAGAGAGATTTCTGGCTACCATGTGTGAGCTGGTTGGAAGCTGAGGTAAACATAGTCCTATGATTATGCCTCTACACTGAGATGCTTCACCGATCCGGTTGCCCACTGGAAGGCTCTGAGAGAGAGTCGGAATTGACCATATAAGGAGAGGTTCTGTGTAGAGTGCACTACCTTGGTAACAAAGTTTCTCTGGTTGGAGCCGATCGAAGAGGGGGGCCCCAGAGAATCCCCGATTATCTCTGTTTTTATCTAAGGCAAATGAAGACTAAATATATTTTTTTTAAAAGATAAGGTATGAATATATTGAAATTTTGATTGCCTCACTTCATGTAATTTTCATATCGACTTTCCCTTGATTATATATATGAATAAATGTTATAATATAATTAAAATTCTGTAACATTCGATCCAATAATTCATTTTAGGACACACAAGGCAGAGCGAGATACAGGATTTCAATACACCACCAACGCAATAAAATATTCATATCAAGTCTCAATTGGAAAGACTTGAAGAAAGGTATAGAATTTACATTTGATACAAATACTCGCCATTCTCTTATTATAAAATAAGCCATCTCTATGCTCATTTCTGATCAAGCTTAAAAGCAAATAAAAGATAGATCTAGGAAATGCTTTGAAATAGGTGGGGTAAAGGGTATTGTGATTCATATGATCGGCACAGATGATGCATACATTTAAATAATGACATTTAATTGAAATGAACTGAAGGAATATTGGGTCTTAGTTCAGCACAAGAAAAGTCATGATGTTTAATATAAATTGACAGTTATAATGTGATCGATATAGGTAATGGAGTTTCTTATAAATATGTGGTAAATAATATATATTCAGTCTGGCACAAAAGGATCAGACCACCTAAAAATAAAGTCAATTGTGTGTGTATAACACACAATTGTTTACTTCCCCTAAACATGTTTCACTATTTGTGACATTAGGAATTTGTTATACATTTTATAAGGAATAATTTGTATTAAAAAAATGATTTGTATTTATGTGTATTCTGTAGCCCTGAAGAAGACGATGAGGATAAAACACGTTGGCTACTGTTTTTAAAGAGACTTTAGAAGAAGACATGAATAAAGTACTTGCTTCAAATTATACTCATTGCAGCCTCTGAATTTCATATAACGTGTGTGCAGAATGACATAATACTTGAACCATTATAGGTAAAAAGAATTGTGCTTATCTATTTTGAACTAAAAATGATACGTACTGTTGGTAATTCGTGCTGAAACATCTGTATTGAAATATGTTACCATCATGCTTGGTCGAATAAGTGAGCACAGCCCTGTACTTCCAAAAGGATGGGACCTTCCTATCAGGCAAACAAACAAACATAAACAGAACCCCATCCACCCTGGGCACTTAGATACCCAGTGGATCCCTGCACCCATTACCAACAACTGAAAAACAAATACCCCAATAGTCTACACTGCAGTGGACTCCTCAGGGGGCAAACAATGCTACTGTGACTGAGCCCCAGTTGCGGATCATAAATGAAATAGCAGGGGCCAAAATGGGTTGCAAGGTTTAGTAAGGGTGTAGACCTATCAGGTGGCTGATACAAATAAAGCAGTACTATGCCACAGGTGGAGCGGTCAGAAATGTGCAAGAAGTTGACAGTCTAAGGGATTTCATGGCACTGATCAGCCCAGTGGAAATAGGTCTGTGCTAGCCGAGGCATGCAAGTCCGAGGGAGAGCAAGCAAGCATGAAGCAGCGTGAGGGTGACTTTTCCTTGCCATGCTGCTTATAGAAGGCCTTCACAGGACATCTGCGGGAGTGTCGAAAAATGGGCCTTTGCCATTGACATTGGGCCAGGGAAAGAATGCTGTATGTCAGTCCCAGTTTCTTTAGCATGATCTTGGTCTCAGCATATTTGCGACAAGTGTCCTGCATCACCATGGTGAAGTCGGTAAAAAAGGAAAGTTGGGAGACACATGATTGTACCTGCCACATCTCGTATGCTAATTGGAATGCAGTGCCTTGATCCCACAAATTGAGGAGACAGGCGATAATGGGTTTGTGGCAAGGCACTAGGGTAAAGCCTCTGACCAAGTGAGCAGTAGGTACACTCCACCAGAAAGGTGGGTGTTAAATATTGGTGGGCGAAAAGTTCTGAGATCCATTCATCATGTGCCCGTGGATTCTGCTACTCCCAGGTTGCGCTAATTGTTGCAGCTGGATCTGGCCTCAAGGTCCTTGTTCTTGATTGCCATGGTCTTGAGGAACTGTCGTTGACCTGTCCTCTAGGGTCGAAGTACGCACCTCCATACCATCCAGCCAGACATTTGGCAGTCCAGGCGCTCCCTATGCAGTTGATTCTGCTCATAAGAGTGTTAAACCAAGCATCTATGGAGCAGAATTCTGTGCTGAGTTCTGCCATGATTGCTGCCATGCCAAATGAGTGTTCCTGCTCTACAGTGCCCACCCTTGCCCTTTCCATGCTGTTAGGGGCCCCAATCTCTCTGTTTCCTTGGTGTGCTCGAGCAGGAGTTCGGGCTGTTTAGGGTCCCCGCCACCATGGTCAATGAGGTCCTGAATGCTGATGGTGTCCGGTGGGGCCAAGTGAGAACAGTTGAAGGTGCAGTTGTAGGTGCAGAAGTCTCACCAGACCAGGCATGAATGCCAAAAGCCTCCCACAGTGCCAGTGTTAATCTGCGCAACCCTTTGTCAGCACAAGACAACACCTCCGCAGGGCCGGCACACCAGAGTCAACGGCAATCGGTGACGGGGTCCACCAGGTCACTGCTAAGTGCCTCCAATCAGGGACTGTCTCTGCTGGATAAGTTAGGCTTCAGGGACAAAAGGCTCCTACCGGAGTAGGTGGGAAAACGTGTTAGTAGTTGGGTGGCATCAGCCCACGGGCGAGGTAATGAGATATCCAAAATTGGGGTGTGGAAATCGCACTCGTGTAGAATTAGGATAGTAACGTTACTAAGTTGATTGGTGCTTTTGAGTAAAACCCCCTGCGCTAGGGGTTGTGAAACTATAAGTTAGCGCTGTTTCCCTTGGTTGCTTTCAGATATAAGACCCCTGATGAAGGGCGAATGCCTGAAATGCATTGGGCTGACAAGAAATATATGTTTGATATACATTATGAAGCAATAACGTGAAACAAGAAAAACATTGAAAAAGAATAAAAACATAACGCATTAATCAACCTCAAGAATAATTATTTTACTAATCTATTCAAATAACTTGTTCTCTGGAGTGCATTGAAGGGACGCTGCTCCCGAGGGAAACAGCGCTAACTTATAATATCAGCCCACGGGCCCCAGCTCAGTTACTTCACTCTCTGATCTGGTGCACTCCTGTGGCCGCAGTGTTGTCTCCGGGTTTCTGACTGTCAGCCCCACAGCAGGCATCAAAGGCACCATCAGTGAAGGGAGGGAGGCGTATAAGACCGGGCGGGATCAGTAACCCATGGCCTTAGGCTCACCCGCGACCTCCGAGACAAGGGCAGGGCTGCCAGCCACATGGTAAGGTTCAGGAATTACAGGTGCAGAAGCTTCACTGTCATGTGGCTGTTTTAGAGAAATTAGGGTTAAAAAGTTGTATATTTCACACCGCGGAGGATCCGGAGATCCAAGACAACAAAAGATAAGGTCAAATTGGCTGCCACCATATTAACAAAGATGTGGCTGCAGCCATTTTAGGTCTACAAGGCCCACTGCCCTGAAAAAAAGAAGAAAAAACATTTAGTGGGCAGTGTAGGGATACTCTGTCTAGACTTGGTGGCGGGGTCCCAGATGACCCTCTTTCATGAGCCAAAAACATATATATTTGTTTAATGCAATCACGGATCCACTGAGGATCTGTGGATCTGTAGTCTCATTTAGAAAAACAAAGCGCAGCCTCCTGCATTTAAAAAAACATAAGCCCCATAGGATAGGCCATGGCCCAGGGTATCAGCAGTGAGTTTTTTGGGGAGAGGGGTGCTCCCTCCCTGAACCTTTTGGAGGCCCCAGAGCCTTGGGGACAGCATCCCCTGGAACTGAATTTTCGTTTTGATTAGGTTGAGGGCAGACCCCCTTCTTGAGCCTCTTTAAGACCCTGGGGACCACATCCCCCATGGACAATGTTTTTTTAGAAGAGGGGTGCAGTGGTCATACCTGCCTGAACCATAGATTGGCCCCGGCCATCCCATCCCTGGGGCCCAATCCTGCTGCAGTGCCAACATCTCCCGGAACACTGGTGTCACCTGCCTGGGAGAGTGCGGGCAGGAAATAAATTCTTTATTCCCTGCCTGCACTCTCCTGGGAAGGGAACACAGCTTTGCTCCTGCTGGGGTGGAAGAGGAGACAGAAGGGAAAGTAGCTGGCTCCTGCCAGCACCAACAAAGGGTGTTAGCTGAGAAGCCAGCAGGGGGCAGTCGGGCACCAGGGCTTTAGGGCTCACTCTGTAGCCCTCAACAATTTGTATGTTGTGGATGACCCTGGATAGCAGGAAATTCCTGTCTCTGAGATGGTCTAAGATGTGATTGGCAATGCCTCAAGTCAAACGGTGAAAGAGACTGATCCAAGTAAGCCAATGACTAAAGGGGGCTGACCCAATCCCTTCTCTACTTATATATTAAGCAATAGCTTATGCGGGATACTGTGCTGTCAACCCAAAGCAAAAAATGTAAGTTAAAAAAGAAGCAAAACCACCATATCGAAGGAGTTAAAACATTTAATAGGTAGCCTGTACGGTTCTTGAAAGTTAAAGAAAAGCCCACAAGAATTGTAATAGACTAAATATGCATCTAATTGTGTGTCTAGTTACAACACAAAAGAATCATGGTACTGCTAAAGATCAAATATTACACACCTCCCATTCAAATGGGCATTTTCCATAGAAGGCAACAAACAACAACGCCCAGCAGAGCACTGCACCTTTCCACTTTGAATGGGAATAGGTGATGGTACTGATGCAGTGCAGCTCCAGAAATTTCTTACAAGCCATCACCTTATCCCCAGAGAACTATCCACTCATTACTCATCAATGGGGCTCATAACACTGCAAGTCAACTATACACACATTCACCCCGCTCTAAGGATTCGGTGAAGACCAGAAGGAGAGCTGCTGGATTATAGCGGAGTGTCTAAATTAATGCTAAAATTTGTACATTATATACATCTGCAGTTTATCTCTATTACCATGGTTTCATTTTCAAGAAAACATTTAAACACATCACTATTATTTGTCAATGGATCTGCTAGTAAAAGTTAACTAATGGACAACAAGACCAGCTTAATTCTCCATTCATTTAATTTTTATTTTAGAGTTTAAATCTGCTAGCATGACCTTTCTTTATTCACTCTAATGTAATAGTCATTTAAACATCAATAACCTAAAGAAGGAAAGAGGTTAAATTTAAACATTTATATTTATTGACATAGCAGTTCAGAAAATAAGCAGAAAATCATATTACCAAGATTTCAGGACACGGACATCAGCATAAGGACAGGATAGTTCCCAAAGACCACCTCTCTATTCTCTCTTGGTGTTCACCTCCCATAAGGACTCCGCACCCATTCAAAAAGTTAAAGTTCAGAAAAAT
This sequence comes from Lissotriton helveticus, assembly GCF_964261635.1. Classification (NCBI taxonomy): domain Eukaryota; kingdom Metazoa; phylum Chordata; class Amphibia; order Caudata; family Salamandridae; genus Lissotriton; species Lissotriton helveticus. Next base: position 1,177,177,540 of record NC_136059.1, read on the forward strand.
GTCAAAGTCCTTGCGCCATAGAAAGATTTAGCAGTCCGGCAGCATGTCGGGGTGCAAAGATAAAATCAAAAAGCAAGCTTTTTTCTTTCATCCAAACGTCCTCTTTTATACCTTTTTTCCCTAACTTATCTATCTCAAAATTGTAACTTTTGGGGTCTTTGTCTGTTCTGATTGGACAAGTCGAAGGATGGATGAGCATAACCTCATCACCTTATTGTTCGTATTTCCGCAAAGTCATCATTATGATTCAAAAAAATAATGTCGCTATTGTCTCTTAGCAGTCTCTTCACTTGTGTCCTTTAAGTCCGTAAGTTTTGAAGATTTTCCCAGGCCCACTTTGCTGACATTCAAATTTGTTGGCCCCAAGTCAGGTGTCCAGGCCACACTGTCCTTGACCCATACTGCACAGGCACAGGCTGCTTGCGCTCTTCTCGAGTTCAGTCACGCATGCGTACATCATCGCAAACTCAGAGTCGCAGACAGCTTCCATTTTAATGTAGGCCGCATAGGCCATAATGGGAACTAATATAGAAACAAACATAATTAAACGTTAATTTTCGAAATATAGCCCTTCTGTTTACCTCCCCCCATTCTATGTTGGTTAATTTCAAAACCAGACGATTAATTCATGTTACTGTTATGGGGAAGTAACTTCACAAGTGGTATGCAAAAAATGTTTGTTTCCAACCTCGCTCCATCAACTCCCTCCTTTGGTGATTTATCACCAAATAACTCACAACATTTTGCAAATTTTATCTCAACATGTTTCAAATTCTTTAAATTTGTATGAGTTATACCCTAGTTTCTTCTAATTTCTTTCTGTCTTGATAAAGTTTCTCTTTGAACTCTTCCATCTCAATATCACCTTTTTCACGTTCTCTTTCTTGTTTCTCTTCAATTACTTTCTTTATAGACCTGTTTGACGTTCCTTCTCTTTCTGAGTTTACAACCTAATCTTAAAATTACTACTATTATTATTGTTACTGAAATTAGTACCTTCCGTATAATAGATCTACCTATTTCATAAAACCCATTTTTAACTGCTGAAAAACTTCTACCAAGTTTCTCAAGACCACCATCAACCTCCAGTGGTTCAACTTCCTTATGCAACTCTGTAAGATTTGTAATATATCTTTCAAATGTTTTGACTTTTGTCTGGAATGTAGGTACAGCAATGTTGTACCTTTAAAATTCCACAAACTCCTCCTTCTTTTGCCATAATTATGTCAAGAGCAAGTCGATTTTGCATCACCATAGCTCTCATAGCAACCATTTCAGTGTTTACCATTAAAAATCCTCCAGCTGTGTCTGTTGACAAACGATCGACTATCGTTGAACATTTCAGAATTCTGGTTGCATTAAAGGAAACACCCACTGCTGGTATCAGTGCTCCAAAAACATCCCCTAATATTTCTGTCACACTTTCTCTTCTTCTACGACTTAAAGATTTACCTATCTCATGAATTCCATTAGTACCTCTATCTACATGGAAAATTTTAGAAAAGACCAGGCCTATGTAACAGGACCGGTACCAGTGATCAGGCAATCTATAATAAGCTTTGTTCCCACATAGAAAATAGATCCCAGGAAAGACTGGGTCATTACCACCTTTAAATCCCCAACCCCCTTTTATTATATATGTATCTTCACATTGACTTGCTCCCACAAAATAATTATCATACACAGTGTTATCTCTTCCAATACATAATTTCCCTAATAATGGTGTATCTATATTTATAGCCACATTCACATTATGTCCTTCAATATTATCATCCTCAAATGTCCACATCGTAGATTTAGTTTGTTTCACTTTTTCCCTCCTTTTATACTGACTTCTTCTCTCTTCAACCATATTTAGAAAAGCATTTTCTTCATTTCTCATTTTACAAGTCAAAGTTTGTTTAAATGCATAATCATGAGTCAATTCTTGTGTTTCCCAAAAATATTCTCCAAAAACATTTGCAGGCTTAATTTGATTCAACTCAGCTACAATTTTCAATTTTGCAAAAATATCCTCAGAATTCGAATAATAATACTCTAATTTCCCTGTTCTGTAGCAATCACTGGCATCCATAGTTTTCACATACTCAGATAATAACCTCAAAAAAGTATTTCGAGAGAAATCACTGACAGAGTTATCTTGATGAATTTCAGGCCTATATACATGCAATTTTTCACCTTTTGATTCATTATTCTTTTCTTTCATACTCTCATTTGCTTTAATTTTTTCAAAATCTGGTCTAAAAGAAATAATAATAGCTAGAATCAACCATACCAGCATTAATAATCCAGTACATATTAACCACATTCTACACCATTTTCTGAAAATGGTACATTTCGATTTAGTTACATCATTAGTAGCCATTTTTTTTTACACAGCGGATTTCACAATCTTTTTCACCTCAATATTGTCTCTCAATAAACCCTTACTTTACACTCACAGTGTCCTTTCCATCAAGATTTCAAATCGTGTTTGTTTATGCTTTTCTCTTCCGCAGTTTCCCACTTTTAACTATCTCTTTTCTTTCTTTGAGTCACAGTTTACTCACTTTCTTTTTCTTCACTTTGGCAACTCAGGTTTTCTTGGCTGCTATTCACTTCACTTATTGGAGGCAAGACCATGTAAGGTGACTTGTATTTCTGATTTGGTCTTCTCACTCTCTTTGGCCTTTACACAATCTCTATTTTCTTTCCCAACAACTCCTTTTGACTGGTTATTTCATTTACTTGATTTTCTTGTACTTTTGCTTCGTTGACCAGTTTAAATTTCAGTCCATCAACTCCTTTAGGCCAATTATCTCCTTTACAAGCTCTTTTTGTTTCAGGTTCAACAGTGTTACGTTCCACTCTCCAAGCTCTTTTTCTTAAACTTCTTCTTAATTGAGTTTCATCATCACTGTCATCAGTTTCAGATCTCTCTACAGTTTCATTTATGGTGAACTTTATGATGTCTGGTTCTTTCAATGAACTTGTTTTCTCTTTGGTCAGTACTTTCACTCTGTTAGGAACTTCTCTATAACTGGTACTTGGAAGCTCATCCTCATTGTGAGTTATTCCCTTTTCACCAGTTTCAAGATTTTGGTTCCTGCTTTCAGAGCTTTCAGACTGTCCTTCAGTAATTTCCTGATTACCAGTAGTTTTATCTTCACTTTGCTCAGTGTCCTTATTGGTTTCAGCTCTTACCAAATCTCGACTTTCAGGTCGATCTTCAGAATTTGGTACTTCAACGGCTTCACTTTCTCCTTCAGAAGCAGAACTAGCATCTGATATCTCCAGATGTCAACGAACAGGTCGAGCTTCAGTATCTGGATCTTTTTCTGATTCACCTTCAGAATCTGAATCAGTTGTGCTTTTACCTTTGTCTTGTGGATTCTCAGGTTCAGGCACACGGATGGTATGACTGGCGTGTACCCATCTCTTTACTCCAGCACATTTAACTGCAGTCGTGCTAACTAGAATGATTTGTCTGGGTATCTGCCAGCGAGGCACAAAGCGGTTTCTTCTCCTGTGCACTTTTATCCAAACCCAATCTCCAGGGACTAGACCATGAGCTGGATATTTTTCTTTTGAGTTTGCCTCTGTTCCCACCTGATGGAACACAGAAGTTACCACGTCAGACAGATTTTTGCAGTAATCCAGTATGAAATCATCATTAATAGTCAACAGTTTATCAACTGGCACAAATGCTTGTCTCATCACTCTTCCCATCAGAATCTCATGTGGACATAATCCTGTCTTTTTATCAGGTATGCTCCTTAGGTCATCAGAACAAGTGGCAAAGCATCAGGCCATTTCAGTCCAGTGGCCAAACACATTTTTGCAATTCTGTTTTTTATTGTTCCATTAATTTGCTCAACTACCCCAGAAGCCTCTGGTCTGTAAGCACAATGCAATTTCTGATGAATGTCCAATGCTTCACAAATCACCTGCAATAGCTCGTTGTGAAAATGTGTTCCACGATCTGTCTCAATAGTTACTGGGAAACCGTAGCGTGGTATAATTTCACGCAACAACAGTTTTGCAACAGTCACTCCATCGTTTCTCCTTGTAGGAAAAGCCTCCACCCACCGAGAAAACAAGCAAATGATCACAAGTACATATCGAAGTCGGATACAGGGTGGTAGCTCAATGAAGTCCAACTGCATTTGTGTGAATGGACCTCCCTCCTGTCCTATGGTTCCCAAACTCACAACTGTTTTTCTTCTTGGATTTAATTGTTGACGCACAAGCCATCTCTGACAAAGGCTTTCAGCAATCATACTAAACTTAGGATTGTACCATGTTTTTCTGAACATCCTAATCATTGCTTCCCTTCTAATATGAGCTTGACCATGGTACATTCGGGCCATGTTTGAAATCATGTTATGAAATGAAATGAAATGAAAAATTGCACTTGTATAGCGCGTAACTACCCGGAGGCCTCGCAACGCTTTATCAGGCATTACTGGTCTTTCATCTTTATAAACCCAAATGTCTGTCTACTTCCTGCTTTTAACCAGATGTCTTTCTCTTCCTCACTAGCTTCTTCCTGCATTTGCTTCACTTCCTGCCAAGACTCAGCTACTGTTGTTAGCATTAAAGGACTTGAAACATGTTCAGCTCTTCAGTCCCGATTTATAGATGCAAGATTTTTAGCACAGTATTTTGCAATGGAATCAACATACCGGTTACCTCTGTCTCCTTTCTTGTGAGCTGCACATTTCACAACAGCAATTTTATCAGGTAATTGAATCAATCAACATTTTCATAAATTCAGCATTTCTATTGGGGGACCCTGCAGAAGTCAAATAACCTCTTTGGGACCACAGTTGGCCATAATCATGGACAACCCCAAATCCATACTGACTATCAATCACTATGGTGACCCTTATCTCTTTTCCCAGTTCACATGCTCGAATCAAAGCAATCAATTCCACTATTTGAGCAGAACGAATTCCTTTCAGACAAGATGCTTCCAGGACATCTGCCACTGTACATACAACCGATGCAGCACTTCAAGTACCTTCATCTGTTCTCAGGCATGAACCATCAACAAACATTACATAATCAGATTCAGGCAATGGTTCATCTATGATGTCAGGCCTTGGCTTGGTACAGTATTCAAGAACATCCAAACATTTGTGATCAACTTCATTTCTCACTTCAACTTCCATAACATCAGGTAGCAGTGTAGATGGATTTACATTCACACATCGCGAAATTGTCACATTATCTGCACCTAGAATTGTCTTCTCATATTTTGTCATCCTGTTATTGGTAAGGAACTGTGTCTTTGTCCTAGTGAGGAGAATCTCCACTGAATGAGGTACATATACCCTTACAGGAAATCTCATCAATATACCTTCACTTTGGTCCAAACTCAACACTTGTAGCAGCTACTGCTTTTAAACATCCTGACAATGCTCTGGCAACTGGATCTAAAACAGATGAGAAATATGCAATTGGCTTTCTCAGTTTTCCATGTCTTTGAATTAGAACTGACAATGCGCATCCTTCTCACTCACTGCAGTACAGTTCAAACTCTTTTTCATAATCAGGCATCCCTAATGCGGGTGCTTCACATAAGCTTGTTTTTAGCTGCTCAAAAGCTTCCATTTCAGCTTTATTCAGCACTATGGTAATTTTTACATCTGCTTTTGTTAATCTCTCTAAAGGTTTGGCTATTTGTGAGAATCCACTAATCCATTGTCTGCAGTAACCTACCATTCCTAGAAACAATCTCACTTTTCTCTGTGTTTTTGGAGGCTGCATTCCTTGTATCATTTTAATTCATTCTATAGTAACTTGCCTAATTCCTTTACCAATCTTGTGATCTAGGTATTGCACTTCTTTCTGACAAAACCGTAATTTTGATGGGGACACCTTATGTCCTTCTTCTGCCAAATGATTCAGTAATGCAACAGTGTCTGAAACAATGCATCTTTCGTTGTTGATGCCACCAACGGGTCATCAATGTATTGATCCAGAACTGATTCTCCAGGCATGCTTAAACTCTCTAGTGATTTCTTTAGCAATTGATTAAAGATGGATGGACTTTCAATATACCCTGAGGAATTCGGCACCATGCCAAAATACGGTCTCCAAACCGGAAAACAAATATTGGCTGGCTTTCAGGAGATAACGGAACAGTAAAAAACGCATTACACAGATCAATGACTGTATACCATTCTGCATCATGTGGAATTTGGTATAGGATTACTGCTGGGTTTGGCACAATTGGACAACATGGGACAACAATTTTATTGACCTTTCTCAAATCCTGCACTATTCTGAACGTTCTTTTTCAGTCCCATTATAGGTGAATTACAAGGACTACTTTCTATCTCTCAAAATTCCTTGTTTAATCATTTTGTTTATCACTGGGGTTATTCCTTCAACTATTACAGCTGTCATTTTGCACTGAGGGATGTTTGGGTAACGCACTCCTTCTTTTACGGAAACTTTCACAGGATCTACATTTTTCATTAATCCAATATCTTCTCCTGTAAAATCCCACACTTGTTCTTTGACTACCTCTTTCAATTCAACAGGTATCTTTCTCGATCAAACACAGGACACATACAATTTTTCTCCGATTCTATCAGTGACATGGTCTTTTTATACAGGCTATCGTCATCTGGGGTTTGAAGCTCAATGCCATCTGGTGAACAGTAAATGGCACAGTTCATTTTACACAGAATGTCCCTTCCAAGAAGGTTAACAGGACTACTGTCACACACCACAAATCGGTGCATGTCTTTGAAATTTCCAATTTCTAGTTCAACTGGTTTCGTTAGGGAAGTGTTGATCTGTCTATTTGCTACACCTACAACTTGGATGTGTTCTCCAGAGAGAGGAAGATTTTGGACTTCTACTGATCTGACAGTAGAACGGGTAGCACCTGTGTCCACTAGGAAAGTCACATTTACATCATTCACCTTTCCATTCATAAAAGGACCAAATTGATCTACCTCTCAAGTGGCACCAAGTACGCACTCTTCTCCCTCTCTCAGGCACCGTAGGAAGCTGTCATCCGACTCACTCCCATCTTCCTTCAACCAATACTGCGGACTCACATTCACTCTGGGTGATCTTATTACCTGTTCTCCGCAGAATCCTGTCTCCGCACTGTATTTCTGTAGATTTACACTGTGTGGAAGTGGAGGTTGTGGCACCTGACTTCGCGGAGTAACTACCTGCTGCTGAGGCGATGGCTGTTGAATTACCTCATTCTGCACCTGCGGATTCAATGATGTATTTTCTGGATTAACCTTTGGTGGGTACTCACACTCTTTCTTCCAATGCCCTATCCTGCCGCAATTATGACAAGGAAACTTTTTCTTAAGCTCATCCAGATTTCCTACTACTTTTGTTCTATTGAAATTTCCCTTCATTATTCCTTGACTTCCTTTTGCGATTTTATTTTCTAATTGAGCTACTTGATGTTAGCCACTTTCAATTGTGCCCACATAGCTTTCTCTTTAAGCTTTCTCTGTTTAACCTCAATCTCATCACTACAGTATTTTGCATGTCTCAAAACCTCATCTACTGAACATGACTGCCATCCCATCAAATTATGCTTAATCATGTCTCCTATTTCTGGTCTTAATCCAAACACAAAGCGATACTCAAAATGACTCATATCTTTTTCATTCAACTCCTCTTATCCACTGTACTGTTTAAACACTAATAACAGTCTCTCATAGAATGCATGCACTGATTGTTTTGGTTCTTGCAGTGTCCTGTCAATCTTTATCCAATCTGTCTCTTTTGGTGGAATTTTATTTTTCAGAAACACTATCACTTGTTCTTACTTTCGCATTACTTCAGGTCCAGGAGCACCTGTTACTTTATCTCGTGGATATTCAGTTTTTGGCCAACTCACAGTAATTTTGCACTCAGACCATAGATCTGCTGGTACTACTATGTCAAACAATGCATCTAAATCCTCCCACAGTACCTTTGAAACTTTTACAAATTGATCCACCAGTCAATACCATTCCACTGGCTTCTCTCTCAGTCTGGGGAAATCATTTGTGAACGACAATATATCCTGTCTAGTCAAAGGAACATGTACATACCCTCCTCCCGGTATTTTTCTCATAGGGAATTCATTTGCTACAAGTTCCTTTTCTCTTACTGGAAATGCTAATGTTGATTTATCACTGCCTTCTTCCTTTTTCTTTGCCCATTTCACTTTCCAATTATCAACATCCCCCCATCTTCTCAGTAATACAATTAGCTCTTTTATTTGGGTTAATCTTCCAGCAGTATTCATGTTTCCTGTAAAATCTACTCTGTAAGGTTTCTGTAACATTTTATGCTTTACAAAATCTACATTTAGCTCACCAACCAATCCTTCTAATCGATCATGCATAGTTTTCGCTTTCCAAGTAATGCTTTTACACATAAACATTAATTCATCATCTAGGTATGCTTTTAACCTATCTGTTTCAATTGTTCCAATTATTAATTCTTCCATGTTGATTTTTAGTCTAGCCACATCTAGTACTTTAGGTTCATGATCTTTTACTTTCAAAGTTTTAATCCAATCACTTAATTCCTGTTCTGTTGGTCCTACTGGGGGTTGTGACAAATCTATTTTCTCTATACTTTTCTCAGGAGTCACAGAATCAGATTCCACACCAGTTGGAAACTTATATGGAAGACTTTGGTTGAAAGTCAAGTCAGGCGGTGTCATACGGCTAGTACGCCTAACCTCAGACAAATCTGGATAAACCTTTTCTCTTACTTTTTGCAAACTTTGATTCAAAGGAATTGTCAAGGACGGTTCTTTTATTTTCTGATTTTCAAACACTGTAATCACAGGACCTATTGTTACTGGAACAGTTACAGCTTCAATATTTTTAATGAGTTCCTGTATCTTTTCAGTTAGTTCATTTGTAGAGCGTATATATTTAGAAGTACTTGGTTGTTCTTCAATTCGCCTCTCTACTCTAGCCACACTTCCTCTAGTTTCACCATTTTGTTTAGGTGTACCAGTAAGTCTAGTTTCTATTAATGGGACATTAGGATCATATCTCATTTCTACTCTTTCTGGAAGATCTCTGAAATTTGAAAATCGTCTTGGGATATCAGCAAACCCATCACACATATTAGCTTTCTCCATCTTCGCATTCTGCTCTCATCAGTTTCTCTCCATAAGCCACAAAATCTGCTTTGTGGTTCTTTGAACTCTTCAAACCTTTCTCGCTCCAATTGATGCATCTACTCTTCCCTCTCAGCTAATGCTTGAAATTGAGTCGGTCTAGGTCTTGGTTCAAGTAACACCATTCTAGACGAAGTGTCAATTTTAATCTTGAGAAGATAGAAGATGAAGATGAAGTTTCATGTGCTGAGTAATAACACAGAGAGGTGTTATGACATTTGCCTAAATCTGATGGAATAGGAACCTGCCATAGAAAGATGATAGCCTTCTTCCTGGATCCGAGGCCCATTGAAGTCTTTTGTCTGTTGTAGTGTCTGCATCCTGCTGTGGAGCCTGCCTTCAAGGCCTGGAAGTGTCACTTTGCTGATAGGCACTAGAATGTGGGGTCTACCAGTTAATATGAATAATTTCTTTGGAATTCCTTGTTGGAGGACTGCAATAAACTAGTAAGGTAGTCCTTCTACTACAACCTCATTACTGGAAGGTGCTATTTTTCCATCCAGCAGAAAACCCTTTATAGAACTTCATTCTAAGAACCAGCTGGCCCTGATGAAACTTAAGAGAGATCCATCTTCCACAAGCAGCAGACATTGCTGGTCCCACCGGGAGAAAAGTATTCTCTGCAAAGTTGGCTCAGTACTTGTCCCAGGAACCGCAGGTGGACCATGCAGGGCATTTATTGGATACAAATGATTAGCAGCATCCAGTAAACCAGACAAAGCTCAAGAAGCCTCACAAAAGAATTGACCAACAGAAGACTCAAACCAAGACCAATGTTATGACAGTGAGCCTCTCCGAGGAAGTGCATCTTTTTGCCACTTGGGCTTTTTAGCTTGACTTTGCTTGGCTCACCTGAAACCTTGACTTGTGCACATTCAAATTTGAACACGCCTCACCACATATAACATTCAGATTTTGACTGCCAGATATTTTTCTGCTTGAAAGACCCTATCCATAAACTTCCATCCGAGGATATGCACGCATGGGTCAGATTTAATTTGTCCATACGTCCCACTGGATCCCCATTAGTGGCTTTTGATAATATTTATTTTCTTTACCAATTTTCAATACATGTATTTAATATTCCTCTAATTTCCTTCAATGTTACTTAGCACATTTAACTAATTTAAGAACAAATTCTTTAGATATTTACATTTCATAATTGTGTTAGTGCTTGCTGACGTTTTACACCATGCACCTTAATAAATTAAATAACCTGAGTCAAAGCTGACATCAAGACTATATGCCTCCCTCGCTCACAGCCTGACCCGGTCTGGGAAAGACATGGCTTGGTAGTTCGGACTGGACTGTTCCCATGAGGCACAGGGTCAGAGCTGATTTGCATATAGCCAGTGTCTAACCCAGGGTGGTGTGAAGTGCAAAAAAACGATGGATTTAGGCCCAGATCCTTGTACTGGGGTGAATGTATGACATTGTTCTACATTCTGTCCATCAACTGTGTTTTTTGCAATTTTCACCCCGAGTGGGCTGGGTATGCTCAGACGTGAGTCCCAGGCTCTCCACACCACTGGAGTCAAGCTATCCAGGCTGATGAAGGCTGATAGCCAGAAACCGGTCCTTGGATGCTTGATTCCGGTCTGGGAAAGACATGGCTTGGTAGTTCGGACTGGACTGTTCCCATGAGGCACAGGGTCAGAGCTGATTTGCATATAGCCAGTGTCTAACCCAGGGTGGTGTGGAGTGCAAAAAAACGATGGATTTAGGCCCAGATCCTTGTACTGGGGTGAATGTATGACATTGTTCTACATTATGTCCATCAACTGTGTTTTTTACAGATTTGTTTAGCATTTGAATGTTGCCCCAAGCATGTCAAATTATCACACCTCATGGCAGAAACTATAATTTGCACTGGGGAATTCTTGTGCCTCATTTAATCTCAGATGCCTTTACTTTTAATTCAAGGAGTTTTAATAGTGGGGATAAGTTGTATTAGCATATGAAAAAAACAGAAAAGACCATCTCATACAACTAAATTTTAATTTGTAGGATAGAATATAACTCAACTCTCACCTAAACTGAGATGTTTTGTGACACAAAGCAGTACAAAATACTGCCATGCAATTGTTCTCATTGTGCCCTATTCACAATGAATTTGCTGTCACTTACTCTTGTATTATTGCAAGAGTACTCCTGAATATCAGGAGTAAGCCTAGGATTGGGAAGTAAGCCTGGAGTCCTACAAAAGTAATTCACCACTATTCAGAGTAAAATCTTTGTGAACCGGCCCTTTGTCTTTTTCTCCAGTGAACCTCGACTATTTTCTCTGAGTAACTGAATACATGTGTCCAATGAAAGACCAGCTGAAAACAATTTTGACGTGCTGTGAGAAGGTGGCTCTATATATACTGGACAATAAGGCAGTACAGTGTGTATAGAGTCCACAAACCCCAAAGGTTTAACAGAGGTTAAAGTCAGAACTGACCTTACTCTCCAAAGTGGTAGCTTGGTCGAGCAGTAAGGCAGTGCCAGCGGACAGTGTAAAGCATTTGTTGTACACACTCAGTCACCAAAAGGTTTTACACACTCAAGAACTGAACTAAAGGCCAATTATTATTATATCCTTAGATATAGGTGTTTTATTTTTAGAACCGACAGTTATAAAAAATATACTTTTCACATTACGAGTACTCTCAGGTAATTACTTTGCAGAGGAGCAACAAGTTTGTACACACAATAACCACAGGTTAGCTAATAGCAATACAGCTCTGAAACACACTCTAGCATTGAGCTCAATGGGTTTTCATAGGAAAGTACAGTTGATTACTTTATGGATTACTTTGGTAGTTCCAGGACTAGATCTTGGATTCAGTCCTGGGGTCTAAGCTGAAACCAGATTAGCAAAAACGTTTTAGTTACAGTGATGATTTTTCCTGAATATAAAGCTGTTTTAAAAGTTCACACTAAGAAACTTTTCGAGGTGATTCTCACAATGTTATTCAATGGGAGGAAATTCAGGTTACAGGTAAAGTACGATCGCGTTACTTTTGTAACCCAGCACTAGTCTCCTAGGGCCAGCCCTGGGAGCTTAACTCAAAACAGGTAGGTAATTGCGTTTCAGTATGTCGTACGATTTTTAAAGAATATTTGCAGTTTTCAAAAGTAGACAGAAGAAATTTCGTAGAAAAGCAGACAATGGGCTCCTATGGAGAAAATACAGGTTACTAGTAAACCCGCTAGGGATTACTTTTGTGGTTCAGTAATGGGCGGAAAGGTACAGTACTGGCTTCTCTCCTGATCACAGGTGAGTATTTTCGAATTCCAACTTTGGCTGATTTTATAGGAAAATTTTCAGTTTTCAAAACTTCGCACTTAGAAAATTTTCGAGTCAAAAATGGGTCAATGTTATCCAATGGCAGGTAAATGAATTACCGGTTTCCAGGTGAGTACTTGGTTGGTGAAGGTAGGCTTCTGGGCATAGACCCAGGGGTCCCCCAGGGTCAGTTGAGTACAGTTAGATCAGTCCCAGCGGCACAGGGGCGTCCAGGTGCAGAGGTAGGTAGGCCCAATGTTATCTAATGAGGGAAAGGGGACCTTCAGTTGGTGGCGGCTGGCTAGCAGGCCACGCGGCTCTGGGAGCTGGGCTCCTGGTCACTTGCTCAGGGCAAGGGGAGAAGTAGGATAGGGCAAAGAGGTCACAGCCAGCGGCACTCGGGAGGCTGGGTGCAGGGTGCTTTTGAGCCGTTGGGCGCTCAATGTTATCCAATGAGGATCTTGAAAAAGGAACAAAGGCTGCAGGCTCGCGGACTCTCCAGGGGCAACCAGCACTTCGAGCGGTAAGTTGGGATGTTGGAGCACAGGTAGGTACCCCAAAAGGAGGCACAGGGGGCAGTAGGGCGCCGGGTGCAGAGGTGTCTTTGGGTTTCGGAAAAGCTTACCCTCGGCTGGTCGCGGTTGGGGTGGCCCCTGGTTCTGAGTCTGCAGGCGTCGGCTGGTTCATCGAGGAGGGTCTTTGGGCACTGGACTTCAGGTCCCAGTCGCCAGGGGGACATCCTCGTGGTCTTGGTTCGGGTTGGCCCGGCCCGGGCTCGGCTGGTGCAGAGTGGGCCGGTCCGTAGCTTCCTGGTGGGCACCAGGTGGGTTGTTGCAGCAGAGTCTCTGCTGATGGGAGTCCCAATCGTCGAGAGGGTCAAGGCAGGCAGGTCCTCTGGGTGTCCCAAGGTTGCTGTCCGCAGAGGTCGCCGGGTTTAGGCAGGAGCAGTTTCCAGGATCAACAGGCCGGTAGGGCTGGGGCCAAGTCAGTTGTTGTTGTCCTGTTGTTGCAGCTGCACGGCGGGTCTTTTTCTTCTTGATCTTCTTTCTTCTTTGATATCGGGATCTGAGGAAGGAAGGTTCAGGGAGCCCCTAAATACTAAATTTAGGGGCGTTACAGGTAGGACAATGGCAGGGACCAATCTTATCCCAATAGGCTCTGCGCATTGGAATAATATCTTCAATAGTATAGACGTAGGACTGTGGTTAACTAGGTCTTCTACTGACGATATTAGACTTAAAGTTTATGTGTGTGCCAGCTAGCTCAGAGTTCACTAGAAACTTTCTCGAATAGGCAAGGAGGAGTTTAACCTCCCTGGATAGACAAGAAGGGATTTAGTTTCTGACAACCCTAATCAAGAGTATATCTCTAGAGTCGTGTGAAAACAAAAGACAACTTATTTTACTCAATCAGTACGTGCATTCTTAGTTTCACCAGATTGTAGAGAAAAGGAAGAGACGGGCGTGTTCAATAAAAAGGTGTTATTTATTGATCAGTCTCTTTTCTCGTACAAGAGAAATGAATCGCTATTATTGCAATACTTAAGGCTAAGTACAGTGCATACAGTAAAAGCAGAATTATAAAATAATACTGTAAAAGCATTGATATGGTTTCTTAGCCATATGATACTTTAAAATGGATAAAATAGATACATACATATATACATTGACTAATCGTACTCAACTGGTGCTTCTAACTACGCCTACCCCAGTGTACCTGACCTAAGCCTAATACGTGGGCGGGAGTAGATAAGTAGCAGTTTAAGTTAAGTTTGCTTTACCAAGGGTCTGACTCAAGAATTCTCTGTAAGGGGTTATTCAGTTCGGTACCTGGGATTTAGAAGGCTGGAGGGCTGGTATCTCTATCTCAGGACTTGATATCCCAGCTGCCTGCGAGGGCGGCTGGAAACGCCGGAGCTGGATTTCTCGGCAGGAGAAAAGGCAGCGTCTCTCTCTCAGCGCGTCAAAAGGGAGGGGCAGCGTCCGTGGGCTTTCTCTATTAGCTGGGCTCCTCTGCAAGTCGCGCTGCTCCAATCTCGTCACCACCACCGTGTGTTGCTTAGGGCAATGTCGGTAATATTTATACCTGAAAGGTGCCGAGATTGACGTAAGGATGGACATAAATACGTCAATAAGGATGTCATAAGAACTGGTCGTTCTTACATTCTTTACTGGAGTTCTTGGCTAAATCAAAACAATAGCTGCGGGGGATTTCCCAGGTTGCTGGAGGTTTGATTTGTTTTGAGAACTCGGTATGCTTTCTATGGGGGCTGGAGGAATAGTGCTTGCTTAATGTGGTAGCATGCGCTATGACCTAATCAGAAAGCGGGTTTCTGTGCCGTTGTATGGCCACTATTGATTTATTAACCGGGCAAGGGTCAGAAGCAGGAATATTGATACAGTTCCCATAGGAAATACATCACAAATGGGTCCCTGTCCTGTGGTGAGTACAACCCCTAGCCTGCTCCTCTCCTGTGGGAGGGGGGCAGCAGCCTAGCTGGGATTGGGCAGGACTCCCCATCTACAAGATGGCCGGAGCCCGGGGTCGTGCTTCACCTTGCCTCCTCCATCGGAGGGGTGGAGTTGGCACAGTTTGGCACACCCCCCTTCCTGACGTGGTTTTTCCCGCCAGTCTTCCCGCCAGATTGGGGGTAGGACTGATGGGGGGCTGGTTGCTGGGTACAGCAAATGGTCTGGAGAAGCTCTCAGAGGCGGTATGCCTTTGAAGCTTCCCCCTGTCCATCCTGGGGGAGAAGACATAGCACCTCTCCCAGGATGTGCTTTGTTGCAAACCCAGGAGAGCGGGGGGCTCTCCATCCAGGGGTCCAGCAACATGTCTGCTGTGTGGCAGCCTCTGCAGCCACTCAGCCCAGACGTGGATTGTAGGTTCGTGTTTTGGAGGGCATCTCTAAGATGCCCTCTGGTGCATTCTACATTAAATCCCCTACTGGCATCAGTGCGGTTTAATGTGCTGAGAAGTTTGATACCAAACGTGTCAGTCTTCAGTGTAGCCATTATGGTGCTGTGGAGTTCGTAATGACAACCTCCCAGCACCATATACTCTTAAATGGCATCACTGCACTTACAGTGCCCAAGAATGGTCCGGGGTACTGTAGGGGCACAGGGCTCATGCACCTGTGCCCTCACCTCTGGCATAGGGCACCCAGCTAGAGGGGCGACTGAGGTATGCCAGGGCAGTGGGTTCTGTGGGCATGGCACACAGGGATGTGTGCCATGTCGACTCTTGTTTTAGTTCTGTACTTAGGCACTCAGCCTGCAAAGACAGGGTGTGGGTACCAGGGTACAGGGCCCCTGAGGGTGGCACAATCAGTGCTGCAGCCCTCAGGGGTCTTCTCTGGCCACCAGGCCCTGGGTACCTAGGGTACCATTTACTAGGGGCTGACAGGGGACCAGAGATGCCAATTGGGTATTTTGTTTCAGCATAGTTTTTAGGGAAGGAACACAGGCCCTGGGACCCTGATTGGCAGGGACCCAGGGCACACTCAGTCTAAGCACATCAGCAGTTCAGAAAAAAGGGGGGCATACCAAGGCAAGAAAGATGGCACTTTCTCACACGTGCTATTTCATGTCCTTGGTGGTTAAGTTAAGGCAGTCTTGGTTCCAAACTCCTTTTACAGCTGTTTTTTATGAAAACAGGATATGGTAGGTGGTAATTTGTTACAAAAATATTTGTACACACTTTTTGGGTGGTGTCTTGTGGTGGTGATGTGTTCTCTTGTTTTATTGCTGCTGTGTTTTGAAGCTGCATTACTGCAATGCAAATTTGTTGCATAGTACTGCTGTTGTTCTGTTTGACTGTTTTGTTTTTATGCATCATGTGATGTTTTAAATGTATTGGAATGTTGCTTTGTGTATGCTATTGTGTATATGTTCAGTTGTTTGCATTAGATATGTCAACAAATGCTGATATATTTCCGTCAAAAAGCAGGACAGGGCATGAAAGTTCATGTGACAAGCATCCATTTACCATTGACTAAGGGTGCACAATAGAACTCCTATGGCTCTTCAACTACTATTCAGCCCAAGACAGTGGTCAAAGTGCATTCAAAATGTATGGGAACTGAGATGCTGTGTGCAAAGGGGGGAGTGAGTGAGCATTGGGCGGGGTCAAGGGCATGGTTGAAAAATCAAAATGTTCTGCAACGTGCTTCGGTCTTTCACCTTTCAAGTTACTATATACAGAATAAGCCACAGCTTAATTGAAAAATAAATGCAAGTTAAGTGAATCAGTGGGAAATGCACTATTTTACTTATGAAAACTCTATTGGTTAATGCACTGCAGAAGTCTGTGTCAGTAACGAGAGAACCAGAGAATTGAATCCAGGCTAGTGCAGTGGAGAATAGTGACTTGTGTATGTTTACTGCAGGAGGGTCCTAATGTGTGACAGAAAGCACTGTTAACATTTAAGTCATTATTTTAAACTTGCATACTACATAGCAAAGATACAACTCTAAAGAATGCACAAAAAGATATAAGATAAAAAAGTGCTTCCAAAATATAGATTTTAGTAATACCTAGACTGTACATAGTGCATTTTTTATAACTATCCATTAAAGGCATATGCATCATAGCTCAGCTTTGTTAAATTGATTCTTCTTTGAAAGTCAATACCGGCTTCCAAGCATCCTTTACATTTACAGATTACCCAGTTTTGCACATTGAGGTCTATTTTCAGGCAAGCAGACACCCTGGCAAGAAGGCCTCTTTAGCTGTCTACACCTCTCTCCATTTTACAGCACAGGAAACTCCCAGCCTTACATTTCAGTTGAAGCATTTCAACTCTTGGAATTAACTGTCCCAGGAGTAGGGGACATTTTTTTTGTTTAGCTTTTTTTAATGAAAATACTATGGGTACATCGTGGCCCTCAGATCCTGCCCACTTTGACCACTGGCCCAAAACACTGTGACAGAGAATGGGAATAGTTACTAAAAAATATTGAAGTGCGGTGCTACACCAAATTTGGCAACACCGCGCACCGAAATTTTTTAAAGACAGGGATGCACAGTATTCACAAGAATATGGTGCCCCCCTGTGTGTCCCCTAGCGCTGGTGCAAAAAAAAGCTGCCTAGTGCCAGAACAGGCACCCTGCTGCCATGTTGCAAAGGTACCTGCGCTGCAGGGGCGAGCGTTTATGTGCAGGAAGGACACCTTCCTGCACATAAACAATCAATAATGGTGATTTGCTCTTACTATATGGGCTGCAGAATGTGGCACACATAGAAAGAGCAAATAAATACAAGGAGAAATTAATATTTTCTCCTCGTATCACCATACTAAGACCAGGGGCCTCATTTATGAGAAATGACGCATCGCTGCGTGAAAGCAGCGATGCGTCACTTCTCAGTGCGCACTCCTTACGACATTCCTGATGCGTCATATTTAATGTATGACGCATCATGTCGCAAGGAGTTACAGATACGTCAGTATTTCTGACGTATCTGTAAGCGCAAAAGTGACGCATTGCTGGAGTGTGTCACAAATGTGACGCAACTCCAGCAATGCGCCCTTTCACATGGAGCAAGCCCCATGTGAAAGGGCCTGCATCAGTCTTACGCCTGCTGTGAGGCAGGGGCAAGATTTTGACGCAACGGCGTCCTAAAAGTGACGCAGTGAAATCTCATAGATTTCACTGCGTCACTTCTACGACCCTTCCTTGCGTCAATACGCCCCCCTTGCATACATTATACCTGGCGCAGGTATAATGTGGCGCAGGGGTTTACAAATTGACGCATCTACCTAGATGCGTCACTTTGTAAATATGGCGCAACAAGGCACATTTTTTACGCCACTGGTGCGTCACAAAAAGTGACGCACCCGTGACGTAAAAGTGACGCACAGCCTCATAAATGAGGCCCCAGGTAGTCCCTGGCATTAGTTTTTGGTGCTGCCTCAGCCTTGTAAATCTGGGGCAGCATCAAAATGCAACAGGTGTTGCGGTGGAACAGCCACTGCAACACCCATTGCATGCCCCTTTGCCACAGAGGACTGCGGCGAAAAGGGGCATACTTACAAGGTGGCATTAAGCCACATTATGTGGCTTAGCGCCATCTTGTAAATATGGGAAATGGCGCTAGGCCACTTGAGTGTCAAATGTACAATGAACTATCGGAGCACAGGTTAGCTCCAAAATTGCAAACGCAGCACTCCGTCAGTTCAAAAACACAGGTGATGTGGTGCAACCCTGTGTTTCCTCTAGCGTTGGCACTAAATTAAGCTGCCTAGCGCCAATGCAGGCACCCTTGCACCATAGTGCACGGGTGCCTGCATTTTTTTTATGATGCAGGAATGTGCTCCTCCAGCACATAAACAATGCAGAGTGGGGATGTGTAACTCTTATGTGTGCTGCATGTGCAGCACACTTAAACGTTGCAAATCGTCATTTTTTTATGATTGTTTTTGTTCACGAAGGCATTCCTTCCTGAAATGTAAAATAAATATTCCCTTTGGTATTTGACTCCCTTGTATATCCTTTGTACAATCCATACAACAATCATTCATACTTCATATAGACACCCTCCACATCAAGATTCAATAGTTGTAGTATCACAAATACTCAAATAGTAGAGAAAATATACTTGATTTATTAAAAAAATAGTGTGAAAATGGTTATTACACTGGGGTCCATAGGCCCATGGAGTCCAATTTCAAAAATAGCCTATATTATATAATATTACGATAAAATACTCTGTAAAATCCAATCCCCAGAGGGCAAGAAGTCATTTTTTTCCTTTTATAAGAAGTGAAGAGGGAAGAAGATAGATAAAAAGAGAGACAAAACATATACCACAGAACACTTATATGTAATACGTAAACTAATTCATATGTGCAGTCAACATAGGCATCTGATTAGTGCAAACTTTTTCATCAAATATGCCGGAGTGCCGAAAGGATTAAGTCTGTCCAATGTGTCAACGCCTTTCGGTGGTATTGTACAAATTGCGACCACATTTTTCAAGACCAAAATGTATGTCCCTCTACAAAATCGTTGTCTGTGTACCCTATACACAAACACATAAATGTTACTAATTATAACATTATTTATTATTAAGCATTCGAATAGTGAAATATTCTTTTATCAACTCAAATATTTAAATATATCTTGTATCCCCCCCAGGTTTTAGCAATGACATGTGGCACCAAAACTGCAAACATTGGATGACTCATATATGTCTTTCTGCACATAAACAATAATTCATGGTGATTTGGTGTTTCTATGTCTGCTGCACAATTCATCACACATAGAAACAGCAAAAACGAGGAGAAATTAAACATTTCCCCCCGTTACGCATTGTTAAGACCAGGTTTTTTTTGGTCTTAATTTGTTGCTGCCCCATATTTACGCCACCCATGTAAATAGGGGGCAGCGTCAAAATCAATGGGTGTTGCGGCGGGACGCCCACCTCGACATCCACTTTCTGCCTCTTTAATGTTAAGTATTGCGTGAAAGGGTGCCTTATTTACAAGGCACTGTTAAGTCCCGTTAAATGGCTTAACACTGCCTTGTATATAAGGCAATGGACTTAACGCCACCAGAACGTCTTAAAAAGTTATGTTCTGGTGGCGTCTCCCAGTGCACAATTACTATGATAAAGTCCCAGTTCTCTTTAAATTGTAAAATCGCACCCTTTGTCCGATTTTGTTTGTTTTGAATTGCAAAATATGTGTGTTCCACAGTAAATCTTTATTGCTATTCACCTTTGACCCAGTTGCATTCAGCGTAGCACACACGCCTCTAATCGACGATGACGTGCTTCTGTAATGAAGGAGCCGACCTCAGGCAGTGAAAGCAGGTCATGCCAGTTAATAGTGCACGTGCACATATCTGAGCCCATCTTAGAGTCAAACAGGCCCAGGTGAGGAAAGACATACCACAGAAGATGCTCTTTATCTTGATTAATTCTTCAGTGCGCCTGATGACTCGTAAATTATTACTTCAAAGTGAAGTGGCAGTTAATAGCTTACTTTTTTAAAAATGAATGGAACGTCAAGAGTCTGGGGCGATGCCGCTCCTTTTATCTGCAACTCAAAGCTTTGAAAACACATATTTCATAGTTAACAGTGAAAGAAATTTATGAAATGTTTCCATGTGTTAAGTCATATTCAAGCTCGGAATAATTAACAATTTTAAAGGTGAATACACACATAATTTTATTTGTATTATGTGCATTGACCCCTTCGTACAGAAAATAACACAAATTATTACAATGTATCATGAATTTTATCTATTAGTTAACACATTAAAAGAACCACCAGTTTATTATTTTTTTTTAAGTGAAAATGTTGGTTGATGCCATTTCAAGTGTGTTTTTTTTTAAGCGGTCAATCATTGCTTCTGTAGCTTTGAGTCTAAAGAAGCAGGTCGCAAGTTTTTTGCAGAACCTGAAATTGTTGAAGATGCCTGATGTGCAGGCCAGGAGCTCTTTCCATAGGAAAGCTCTGAAGTTTCCAACGTCCATGCATGAGTAGCTCATCCTGTGCAGGTTTTACAGGGCTTAATTTGTGCTGGTGCTCAGCACTTATTATAAACATCGGTGCATATTAATGAAATCACCACATGGTGGTGCTGTGTGTGTGATTTGTAAACAAGACTCATTAGTGGAGCATTTAACTGTTTAATATATCTGTAGAAAATGATCAAACTCAGACTTAAACCTGACGTTTAATGTGACATGTGGGTTGCAACAACTTCAGTAGACCGACGAGAAATACCTTGGGCCTTGGAACTTTATTTTTTTCAAATTAAGCACTGAATATTTTGACATTTGTGATCCAGAATCCACAATGGCTTGAACACGTCTTTTGTAACGCAATCTTGGACAAAGTGTGATACTTCCTTCTGGACCTGGGAACTTCAGAGATCAATATGGGTGTACAACCTCGAATTAAAAGGAATCCTCCATCTCCAGTCTGGGTGTAGCATGTATCACAATTCATTACTAAATGGGCAGCTGAAGAAAACAGTGCATTGGGGGTCTGTGGATGGATGATCAAAGCTTCCTGCAGAAAATGGAAGCTTGAGGCGCGCAAATGAGAACAATGCATAGTGCTTTACATTATGCATGCTCTGGACTAGAAACCAAGTCAGCTACACCAGAACAGATGAGCTGTGATATTATGAGTGTCCTTGAGTGAAGCAAGGTGCAACAACTTACCTTTGTAATCTTTGAAAAATGTGAATTCTTTTTGTTTCGAACATGTGATTTCTGGACTAACAAGCAGAGCTACTGAATCAGAGCCTGCACTGGATCAGGCATGGGCACAAGGTCTCACCCAAAATACAATCCTTTTCAGAGCTTCCGTTTAGGGTGACCAGAGGCCACATCAAAGAAAGTGACCCATGGGGGCGTGGCTAAGCACGCAATGGTGACAGACGCACTGGGGTAGAGGTCCGATCCGAGCTCCCCTCCTTCAGGCCAAAAACCCCGCTCCATTTATCCGGAATCAGCCTAAATTAAGAGCTGAGCTGCGGAGAGCAGTCGGCTACCGCTCCGCCGAGTTTGGAGGCAAGAGGGCGTTGCTGAGCGCGCCGAGGACTCTGAGTGGGGTGCTGCCGTCTATGCTGCTTACTACCCGGCAGGCATATCTACGGGAGGCCGTGGATTGGCTTCACCTACAGGGCCCCGAGATTGCGGCCTAAACGAAAGGAGCGGCGGCGCGGTGTTGAAGATGTTGTTCCCGGTGCACCCGACTGTTGCTGCGACACAGAGGCGCATTGGCATCGGAGCACCCGCATAGCAGTGACTCATCACGAGTGATCCCCTGACCTGTGGCGCTGCGTTCCCGGCGGAGGCGCCTAGACGGCGTTGTAAGCTACCGCCGCGGTGGAGCCACACGCGAGGTCAGTGATACTTGGGGTGGTGCATGGTTGTAACACCACCTGGGCGGCGAGAGGGGTGCCTGCGCTTCGCTGCCTCTACCCCCCCGCTGGCTGCTGAGGACGCCTGCGGAGACGTGGACAAGGACGCCCAACCGGTGCAGCGCGGGGCGCTGGCTACCCTGGGGTGTTGCGCTGCTTATCCCTACTCCTGCCGCACCACCTTCTCGCTGCCGGCCATTGGGACGTAACCCATCTACCCAGTCTGGCAACAGCGCTGCTCTGCATAACCTCGCCTCCTGGCGCCCGCTCTATCTCGCTGCTCCTGGGGCTGACCAGAACCTCTTAGACCGTGGGCAAAAATACACGAGACGCCAGCACGCTACCTGATGCGCCGCTCATGTCTGGGGGTACCAGGGCAAGGACTGGCGCTGGGGGCATACAGATGAAGGGGAAAATGGATAAAACAACAAAACCGACTGACTCGGACCAGACAGCATCTAAACTAGACTCGATGCTGGCAGCCATGGAGCGTTTGGAGGAATCGGTACAGCTAACCTGCACCTCCCTGGAGACCAAGATTGACAGTGTTGCTATTGACCTCACGCATCTGCGTTCCGATCACAAGAAATTGGCGGAGTGCACCACCACTCTAGAGAGTACTGTCGCAGACCTCACCCCCCGGGTCCCACAGACAGACAAGCAAGTACAGGACCTCCTCAACAGAGTGGAATTTTGGGAAGATCATGCTGAAGATGCAGAAGGGAGGGCATGAAGGAATAACGTGCGCATTGTTGGTGTGCCGGAGCGATGGGAGGGAAGGGATCCTGCGACGCACATGGAGGACTGGCTGAGAAACCTGTTACCAGCTGACACGCTATCGCCACATTTTGTTGTAGAGCGAGCACACCGGGTGCCGACTCGCCCGCTCCCGACAGGGTCTAACCCCTGGCCAATGCTCCTCAGAATCCTGAATTATCGTGACCGCGACTCCATCCTACGAGAAACCAGAAAGATGCAGGAGGTTCGAATTGATAATACCAGAATCATGTTCTTCCCAGATTACACGATTCATGTTCAGCGCCAGAGACATTCCTTCCTAGCAGTTAAACAACGGCTCCGTCAACTAAACTTAAAGTTCTCCCTTCTCTTCCCAGCATGTTTGCGAGTGGTGGCGCAGGACAAAACACATTTTTTTGCCACTCCGGAGGAAGTTGAGGCCTGGCTGGATGCTGGAATGGCTGCGGAATCCCGGACGACATTGGTGCCATCACCTTTGCCACGCTTCAGGGGACCCCGACGTCGCCATAGGAACAGATCATCTCCAGTGCACAGAACACGCACGGCGACAGAGATAAGTCCACCAGCGGAGCTTATCCACAGTGAGCAGCAAGATGCCCTCCGGATGGTGGCGGAACTCAGTGGCTCCCCAGACACAGATGCGTCTCTGGATGCCAGTCCACTTAAGTTGCCTAGTGATGATGAAAACATTTATGGATTGCCGGATTCGCAAATGTCCCTGGAGCAACCAGATGTAACTCCGCAAACAGCTGACTTGATCCACTGACTGTGCAGCCAGGCTGTCTGAAAGTGTTTATTTGCCACTGGGGGTTTCTGATACGCTGCCGGGCCTGGTATCCACCGGGCCTTCGCACACACTGTGGTGAACAGAGTTTGGACATGAACTACACCCTCTATCTGCAATGCGTTGCACAGTGAGTACTAACATTGTGGTGGATGATTTCTGGAAGGGGTGAAGTCATTGCAGAGCTGTCCTGTGAATGGTCGAGACTGATGGGGATGGTTTCTCCCTTGGTGGACGGGATGATGTGGGAGAGACTCCGCCTTCCAGTAATGCCCTGACACTGAGTTATGTGCCTTGCAGACCATGGGCCTCTTGACCGTACCGTTTTGCATTTACCTTGGCTGACACAAGTCGCCTGAGAGGAGGGGCGCTCCCTCTGCTTGAGTAGCAGATGTACCAGCACAGTCGTGCCTGGTGCACAGCAACCCCCCTGGACTTAAATGTTTGTTGCCTTGCAGTGTAGTTCCTATATTCCCAATAGGCTCTGCGCATTGGAATAATATATTCAGCAGTGTAGACGTAGGACTGAGGTTATCTAGGTCTCTACTGACTATATTAGACTTAAGGTTTGCCAGCTAGCTCAGAGGTCACTAGAAACTTTCTCGAATAAACGAGGAGGAGTTTAACCTCCCTAGATAGACAAGAAGGGATTAGCTTCTGACAACCATAAAACATGACAACTTTGCTCTCCCTGAATAAGAGTATATCTCTAGAGGAGTGTGAAAACAAAGGACAGCTATTTCACTCAGCCAAATGTGCGTACTTAGTTTCACCAGAATGCAGAGAAAAGAGAGACGGGCGTTTTCAATAAAAGGTGTTATTTATTGAGCAGTCTTCTTCCTCATACAAGAGAAATGAATTGGCACGTTTGTAATACTCATGGTAAAATAAAGTGCGTACAGTAAAAGGAGGATTATAAAATAATACTGTAAAAACATTGATATGGTTTCTTAGCCATATGATACTTTAAAATAGATAAAATAGATATATACATATATACATTGACTAATCGTACTCAACTGGTGCTTCTAACTACGCCTACCCCGGTGTACCTGACCTAAGCCTAATACGTGGGAGGGAGTAAGTAAGTAGCAGTTTAAGTTAAGTTTGTTTTGCCAAGAATCTGACTCAAGAATTCTCTGTAAGGGTTTAGTCAGTTCCGTACCTGGGTAATAGAAAGCAGGAGGTCTTGTATCTCTCTCTCTCAGGACTCGATATCCCAGCAACCCGCAAGGGTAGGCTGGAAACGCCGGATCTGGATTTCTCGGCAGGAGAAAAGACAGCGTCTTTCTCAGCGCGTCAAGGAGGAGGGGCAGCATCCGTGGGCTCTCGCATCAGCTGGGCTTTCGGAAGTAGATAGCTGCTCTGCTCCAGAATTACCACCGTGTGTTTGCTTAAGGCAACGGTGGTATATTTATACCTGAAAGGTGCCTGGGTTTGACGTAAGGTTGGACATAAGACGTCAATAAAGATGTCACTAAGAACTGGCCGTTCTTACAGTGCTTTACTGGAGTTCTAGGACGAAATCAAAACAAAGGCAAGGGGGATTTCCCAGGTTGCTGGAGGCTTGGTTTTGTTTAGAGAACTCGGTGTGCTTACTAGGGGGCCGGAGAAGTAGCCTTGCTTAATGTGACAGCATGTGCTACGACTGAATTATGGATATGATTATTATGCCGTTGCATGGATATTATTGATTATAACCGGACAAGGGCATAAAATAGGAATATCGATTCAGGTTTCCTTGATAACACACTACACCCACTCCACGAATTAATGTCCATCATTACTAAAACTTAAGCAATAGTAAACATAAAAGGTGCACGTGTATACCAACCCACCCCAAAATACATTTTTGCATTTGAAATGGTGTATGCGAAATACATGAAAATTATTATAGGTACTGTACGCGTTTCAAGCAGTGTAATCATTCCTTAAAAAAGATGCATATATATGAATGATATGCGAAATTGACACATGAAATGGCTCTTAATACAGACTTTCAAAAAAGCAGTTTACCGCTTCAGGTGAAAGTTCGACCAAGTTGGAAAATGCCGCAACTGTGCAGTCATGAGCATGATTGCTATCATCGATGACAGGATCAGCAGTGCTCACAGAAGGTCATACCTGGGTGATGTTGCTCTCATCTCGTACTTCACTACCCTTTAATCGCAGTGGTGAAGTCTCAACGAATGCCGTCATCAGGATGGGTAACCGCTGGGGACAACACGATGCATGAGCCGTTACAGGACTTAGCAAAGTATCTGTATCCAATGGTACTTCTGATTGTAGTGTAAGACAGACGTCCAACACGCATTCTTCTCCGCATAGCATATATCGTAGCACAGGTAAGATACAGTTCTGCCAGATGGGTCTGAATGAAAGAAACCAGGTCATATTCAGATCTCTTAGCCTGGCTAATCCAAGGACTTTAGTTATGCGGTCCCGATAGCGTATAGCTAGGATCGTTTCTTCCATTGTTGCTGCAGTCTTGTCTGCGTTTTGGCTTGCCATAACGAAGCAGGAGAATCAAAAATAAAATGCCTGCTACGAGTCCCAACAGGAGTGGTAGGCCACCAAAGACAGAATGGACAAAATTAGGAAAAATGCCCAGAACTATTGTGAAGGGTGTTAACAGTCCCGAAAAAAGTGTCTTAAATACATGTGGGATACTGCCAGTATCGGCCATGATGTGGGGTCAGTGGGTCACTGGTCCCATCCTTATGGGCACACTTTAATTCCTCTATGGGTGATAGAGGTTTCAAAAAGGACTTTCAGGCAAAGTTCCATTTGGTTTTTTTTATTCTTCGTAGGTTTCTTTCTTTATCAAGCAACATTCATATTATTGGTTATTCATTTCAATTCAACATGACGTAGTACCATCCTTATGTATCCAATGCATTTCGGGGTTAACATACACCCCTTCATCAGGGAAAGGACACTGTAAACAAAAACATTGCAATCAAAAAGTGTTTAACTGAGTCACGAGTTTAACAAAAATAAATACATTCATGCACAGTGTTGTGGCCTGGGTGGTGGGAGGGAAAGGGGTGGGGGGGATAACTATGGGGTACACCGCTAGTTATTCCAAAGTGGTTCCATGTGATAGGGAATGGTATGCATGCACATCGCTCATCGGCTTACGTGCGTCTTGCAGAAGATATGCTGGTTGTTCTGAAAGAAGAAAGGGTAGGAGCGCGTCAGTTACCGAGTAGCGGTACTAAGAAACTGTTACATCTAAGGCCGTGCAGTAGGGAGATGTGAGCTCAGACTGACCTGGTAATGTTGAATACGGTCCTCCTTTCTTTCACGCTGGTTCAGGCGGAACGCCATTGACCGCGTTTCGTTTCCTTAAGGGAACACCGTCACGTGGGACAGTAGGGGGGCGTGTTCGGAAGAGTGTTAAGGGACCGTGTACAAATGGGGAGGATCGTGGTGTGGTTTGGGAAATGTAGTAGCCTAGCGGTACTTGAACTACCTCGTAACCTGGCTGTGGGGCGGGGTCAAGAGTGCCGTAGGTTGGGTAACAATAAGCAGGGGAAAAGGAGACTGAACCCTAGAATTGTCAGGACTAGGGAAAAATCAGGACTAGGGAAAACAGTGCGCACAAATTTGACACATGATAATAAAATGATAGTAAAATAAACTTAAGATTATTTTCAGTCAGTGTTCCTTGGATCGTTCAGGAATCACTGCCACAGTCCGTGAGCAACCTTACAGATAGCAAGAGAGTTCAATCCGTTCATTAAGCCCCAGTGGCTTCTGGGTTGACAATTTTTGGATCCATTCATTTTCTCTTTGGAGAAGAAATTTGGTATTGTCTCTGCCCTCCTGTTTTGGAATAGTTTCCAATATCGTAAACTTTAATTGAGAAATGTTATGCTTCGCTTCATGAAAATGTACTGCTACTGTAGACTTTGTACTTTTCAGGCGAATGTTGGACTTGTGTTCAACGAGCCTAGTCTTAATCTTGCGTTCAGTTTTCCCGATGTAGAGTTTTCCACACGGGCATTTTAGAGCGTAGATGACGTTACTGGTGTCGCAAGTAGCGTTAACTTGCAATTTGATCTTGTTGCCTTTCATTGGATGATCGATGGTATTGCCTCGGATGATGGAATTGCAGTTCCCACAGTTAAAACATGGTTTGGTTCCCGAATAACAGACTGGTTTAGTGGGTTTATGTCGCACTATTTCACCCAAGTTGCGCGATCTAGTATGTGCAAATAGGGGAGGTTCCTGAAAGATCTGGTTGAAGTCTGGTTCAAGATTCAAAAGTGGCCAATGTCGATAAATGATCTTTTTAAATTTGTTGGTACTGGTAGAAAACTTTGAGACAACTACTATGCGTGTCTGTTCTTTTTTTGCACTGGGTTGTAAAAGTTTCTGTCTATCAGTGTTATGAATTTTCTGTATTGAACTTTCAATGATGTTTTCAGGGTACCCTCTGTTGCGAAATTTGCATGCAATTTCTTTGATCCGCTGTACAGCCGTCTCCGGGTTGGATGTAATTCTTTTAGCCCGTGCCATTTGTGAGTATGGTAAATGTGTTTTTAGGTTAGATTCATGGAAGCTGCTGTAATGAAGCATGTTGTTTCTATCAGTGGGCTTGGTGTACAGGTCTGTCTCAATAATTTGTCCGCTGATGGATACTTTCACATCCAGGAAGTTAACGCTAGTATTTGAAATTTCCCAAGTAAGTTGAATTCTTTGGTCGATCTTATTAAATTCCAACAGTCTGTTTTGTAGTTCCTCTTGTGTGCTTTTCCAAACGATAAAGATATCGTCTATGTATCTTGTGAACAGGATGAGGTGATCCGTCCATTGTCTGTTGTTGAGTATGTGATTTTCCTCATAGTATTCCATAAAAATGTTCGCATACGCGGGGGCCGCTGAATTGCCCATAGCCATTCCCACGAGTTGCTGGTACCATGTTTCTCGATGTTTAAAATAGCTTTGGTACAACGTGAATAGCATAAGTTCCATTAGGAACGTTTGAAATGGTATTTCCAGATCCGATTTAAGTAGGCATTGTTCAATTGCTTCAATCCCCAAGGAGTGGGGTATTGACGTGTACAGGGACCTTACATCGGCCGTACATAGAATCAATTCCAGGTTAGGTTCTAGTTGTAGGTTCCTTAGTTTCGAGATGAAATGTGTCGTGTCTTTGGTGTATGTCCTCATTATTTGTACCATCGGTTGCAGATATTTATCTAATAGTTGTCCAACTGGTTCCTGTAGACTCCCACATGTTGAGACGACAACACGATGCATGAGCCGTTACAGGACTTAGCAAAGTATCTGTATCCAATGGTACTTCTGATTGTAGTGTAAGACAGACGTCCAACACGCATTCTTCTCCGCATAGCATATATCGTAGCACAGGTAAGATACAGTTCTGCCAGATGGGTCTGAATGAAAGAAACCAGGTCATATTCAGATCTCTTAGCCTGGCTAATCCAAGGACTTTAGTTATGCGGTCCCGATAGCGTATAGCTAGGATCGTTTCTTCCATTGTTGCTGCAGTCTTGTCTGCGTTTTGGCTTGCCATAACGAAGCAGGAGAATCAAAAATAAAATGCCTGCTACGAGTCCCAACAGGAGTGGTAGGCCACCAAAGACAGAATGGACAAAATTAGGAAAAATGCCCAGAACTATTGTGAAGGGTGTTAACAGTCCCGAAAAAAGTGTCTTAAATACATGTGGGATACTGCCAGTATCGGACATATTTAGGATTTGGCTTAACATTTCTGCGAAATGTAGGGGGCAATTTGCTGATAAAAGGCTATGTATCTCTGCCGTTGTCCTTGCGACTTGCAGATCATACGTTTCTTTTGATGACGTCAAGGGCACAGTTGTCTGCAAAAGGACAGACTTTATTCTGCTTAAAGTATCAATTCGAATAGAAGAGATATTCAAAAATGGCCAAATGTTTTCCTCCCTGTCTGGAGTGCTGTTTGGAAACAATACTTGCATACAGCAAGTGACCATGGAACTAACGCTAACTAGATAAGCTTTTCCTGGCACCATGCCACAACATCTGTGGTCCACTATTAGAATGTAGCTCCCATTAGAAAGCCGTCTAAAGAATGGCTCTATTCGAGTTGCAGGTGTGCCATGCTGGTGACATGAAAGGTTATTTGAAGTCCCCTCACAGGCCCCATGCAGGTTAATACCTTGACACAGAAGTATACCACTTAGTGATCTTTTACAATTATTACCACTAAGAAATACATTCTGTTCCTTTTCACTATAACATGTGTGTGTGTAAGGTAATTTCCATGAAGACTTAATGTACCCTTTACCCAACCTTTCATACTGGCCTGCTGGTATATATTCTTGACAGAATTTAAATTTGAATGTTGTTATCGGAATAGTTATTATTCAGTGTATTATCCATTCAATGACAGGTCGTTCTGACATTGTCAATGGTAATCTCTCAAGTTTTTCAATGCTCAGAATTGTATATTCCGCTCCTTTCTGTGCCAAGCTGATTTGTGTATCAGTAAGGGTAAAGATAGAGAATAATGACGTTGTGTTGATTAAACGCCAAGGCACGTTGCCTGAACGCAGATTTTGTAACGTCCAGCCAAGCTGTACAATAGAACGTAATTGGGACTGACCATGTTGTAACATTAACAAGTCCTGTTCTATTATATCTATAGCAGATGATACAATGCTGTCCAGTGAATATATTCTGGAAGACAGAGTCATTAACCCATTGTCAACAACAGAAAGTGATTTTTCCAAATTAAAAATTTGAACCCCTGTATTTTGTTCAGGAATCTATCTTGACAGTTATTTGTGTCTGTGGGCCAGATCAACAATTTCTTCCGATCAAGATGTGTTCTGTTTTGGTTAAAAATATGGGATACGTCTATCTCAACATCTGTAGTGCTATTATTGTCAGGTGTTAGCTTTGGAATAGACGGTTTATTTAAGTCTTTAATTTTGGCTAGGCCAAGACAGGTTGTTTGTTGAATTGTGTCATTCAAGAATATAATTTGTTCTGGGATCATGTAGGCTCTAAATAATGATTCTATACCTTGGACCTGCCAATCTTTGGTACCCCAGATGGTTTTTGTTTCAATATTGTTTTTCCAAAAATCAAAACCAAATGTAGTCATTTT
Source organism: Lissotriton helveticus (assembly GCF_964261635.1). Classification (NCBI taxonomy): domain Eukaryota; kingdom Metazoa; phylum Chordata; class Amphibia; order Caudata; family Salamandridae; genus Lissotriton; species Lissotriton helveticus. The sequence continues at coordinate 1,177,208,504 of NC_136059.1, forward strand.
TTCATAAAATGCTTGTGAATAGATTAATTTAGTGTTTGTCAGCATTGTTTTCATTCCTGTCTTATTTAACATTTTGAAATAAAAGGCTTCTGCTTCACTTGTGTTAAACCCTGAGAAGTATGGAAATTTCTCATAAAATGTTTTTGAACTACCTTTTGGTGGAGTTGCACAATGTTCCCATTGATTATAATTTAAAACATTTCTAGGTTGAGCAGATTTATGCAAATAGTGATGCGCAAAGTGGTTGTAGCAGTACAATTCGTCATAATTATATGAACCCTGCAAGTAATCATGTTCTGTAAATTTTGCTGACATTACTAAATCAGACATCATATCATTAATACTTTCAAAGTCCCAATCAACAGAGAATGTACTCGGTTTTACAAAGTCACTCAATGAAATCTTGAACTGTTGTGGATACTTCAAGAGCTCAACCGGGCCATAAATATCGTAATCTGTTTTGTCCCAAGCTACCCCACCGGGTATTGGATTGGCTGTGACATTCACGGATGATAGTTCTCTTTTCTCAATGTGAGAGGACTTGTGTGGCTTTAGGACCAAGTTGATGTTCTGACTTGCTGTGTCCATTGTACTGTATTTTCCCTCAATGAATTTTCCCAAACAAAGAACCATGATGAGCCAAAGCAGGAGGAAAAGTACACCTAACACAATTCAAAATTCAATCCATGGAGAAATCAGATAGGTTTCTTTGAGTTGATGAAAGAGTTCTGTTACTTTGTTTTTAAAAGATTTGGTTGTTGGCTGTTCTTCAGGCTCGCTTGGATCCTCAGAAAAGTCATCGAAATTGATGAAGTAGCCAGATGCAGTTCTGTCAATTGTTGGAATCGCTTCCGGATTTTTATTTGCTTTTGGAATTTTCTTTGTTTCATTAGCAAAGTCTGTGGCTACATCGTTGTAGACAGGTGTTTCTTGATGAACTGTTTCAATTTGGGTTTCAAGAGGCACAAGTTCCATGGCATTATTGCATAGTCCTTTTTTATTCACTGCAGGTTTATCAAATGTGATTAGTCTCTCAGTTTGAACCTCTTGTATTGTAGCAAACTTTGGTGTTCTGCTATTTCTTGGGAGTCCACTGGGCCTACTCCTTATTATTGGCCACATGATTGTGGTTTTACCAGGTCGATGGATACAACTCGGTTCTCCTTTTTACCAGCAAGGGGCGGTAGTACTACTGATCTTGTTCCGTTGACAGCTAAGACAGGTACTGTTTTTCTGTAAGAAGGCCCAAATTCCTTCTTCACCGCGATCTTTTCTCTGACCGGATCCCCAATCTTTGGAATCCAGACAGGTCTTGCTGGGACAGGTGGTTTCTCTTCAGTGGCTGTTGGCTGCTGTTTTAGCTTTACGTTGCTCAGGTCTTTTCTTGTTTCATTTAAGTCCTGTAAAATAGCCAAACGATCTTTGATATCAAAGCATTTTTCTTCTACCACTGAAGTCTGACTATCGAGGTCCTGAATATGCATTCTAGTCCCGAACAATAGTTCATAGAGACTGATACCTTTTAGAGAATTTCTTGGCAGATTATTAAGACTACGTTGGACACTTGTTAAATGTTTGACCCACCCATCACCCGTACCTAATACCCTCGCCGTTATAGATTGCTTTATGTCTCGGTTTTTTCTTTCCACAATCCCGTTTCCCTCAGGAAGGAAGTGACAAGAGTACCGCAATGCAATGCCCATGCTGGTCATGGCCTCCTTATAAGCTCGAGAGCTAAAAGCAGGACCCTGATCAGAATGTAGCATGTCAATTGCGTATGTGCCGATATAGACTCGCAAATCTTTATAACAGTTCTGGCGTCAGCGGAGCGCTGGTGTCTACATTTTAAGTGAATCTATTCTTAAATAATATTAATGGGACGCATTTTTTCTGGGTACTTCGTATTGATATTCTTATGATATCTAAAAGAAGGGTCCTGGCAATACTCCGGGCAGTTCGCCACTGCAATCTCTGTTGCAGTTCTGACAGTTAAATGCAAATTTGTAGTTTTGCAGGCTCATTCCCAGCCACCAGTATTCTGATTGTAATTCTCTCAGAGATTTCAAGATCCCTCGATGCCCTAGACCTTCACCCATGTGTGCGTCTGCTATTAATAAGCTTCTCCTGTTCGTGTTTGGAATCACTCTATCCCCCACTCCAGGGATTCTAACAAAAGGAACGGAGTTTGCATCGATTATGTATGTATAATTGAGTGGATAGTTCACGGGTAATGCTGCACAGTCGCCTTTTGAAGATGTTTTTAACGCCAGCACGGTTTCCCCGTCTATGTATTTTTCTGAACGATTTTTTGTGGCTACGGAAGCCGGATTAGTTGCTTCCGCTGTGGCTGTCTCAGCCAATGAATTCCCTGCAGCGTGAACGCCATTACGCTGATGACTCAGTGTATGTATCACGTGAGTCTTTTGTAGTTCTTCCTCTAAAAGAACTACTTGTTCCCAAAGCGATTTTTGCTTGATTGTGGCACCTGTGTCATCTTTGTAACCGTTTTGAACCCATTTCTTCAAGTCATTATTGTATGATTTGACGCAGGAATGCGAATCGCACACTATTGGTGTCGGGAATTCGCGATCGGCAATGTCGAGCGCCATTTTTAAAGCTATTAATTCAGTTTGTTGACCTGAATTGTCTTTTACAGATTGTGATATTCTTACCAGTGGCATCAATTTACCTCCGCGCCACCGGCATTTGACAACCTCGCACGTAGCGTTATAAGCTTGTTTTCCCCAAACTGAGGGTTCTGCATAACTGTTTGTGTATATTACGCCGGCGTAAAGTTGTATGGGCAGAATGTCATGCAGAGGATATTCTTTTTCATATGTTAGATATTTCAATTTTTTCATTTCCGGGTCAAAATAGTATTTCACTTTTTCTGTAGCAAGAGAATTTTCCCATTGTATCCATTTTGGATCTAATGCCACGGTAGTTAAATTACGTGGGCTTGTTAATGACTCGAAGGCTGATTCTGCTGTTAAAACAGTAATCTGTCTGCCTTGGGCCTGGGCTCTTTCTTTTGCTACAGCTGTTTGAATCACATTTACAAATTTTTTCGCAAGACTGAATGTTTTTTCAGCCTGTGAGTACAAGTGTGATTTGTATGCTATTGGTACCTTTTCCCCCTCATTAGAGGTCAGATACGTGAATCCGCATCTTCCTGGGATGACTCGGATTACAAGTTTGTGTGTATTATCGCGAGTTTGCAATTTTGTTTTTGCTAACATGTCTGTTTGCAATGATCTCAAAATTTCTGTGTGTTTTTGAGTCCAATTGATTGGTTTTATAATCAGGTTTTATTAATTCATAGAGAGGTTTAACCCTCTCTGCATAATTTAGAATGTAAGTTCTTCCGAAATTTAGGAAACCTAGTATTGATTGTAAGTTCCTCAGCGTTTTTGGTGCTTGGAGTACAGCACACTTCTCTAAGAAATTTGTCTGCTAGGCTTTTGCCTTCACTTGATAATTCATATCCTAAAAACAGGTCTGTTAGATGGGCAATTCAGGACTTTTTCAAGTTGAATTTGTAACCCTCTGCAGCAAACCCAAGTATTATGGTGTTTACTCTTTTCAAGTGAGTATCCAAGTCATCATCTGTTAGATAGATGTCATCGACATAGGATAATGCCTCATCATCATACATTTGTAGTAACTCTGTTACTCTTGCTGAGAATAATCCTGGGCTGTTCTTGAACCCCTGTGGGAGTCGACAGAAATTTTCTGCGAGCCCAATATTGAGAAAGCGGTCAAATACCTGCTTTCAGGTGCAATGTTTTGACAAAAGAATCCATTAGAGATGTCTAATGTTGTTTTGTATTTTTTGCGCACAATGTTATTCATTAGTGCTGCACTGTGTGAGTTTTGTACTGCAAATGTCTTGCAACATGAGTTAAGGTGTCTGTAGTGCAAAACTAGACGATATGACTCGTCCGGTTTGGAGACAGGAAACAAAGGATTGTTCATTTGTGAGGTGCATGTTTCAATCACCCCCTGGTATTCAAGTTGGTCTAAAATCTACTTGACCTGCTTTTTAGCTTCTTGCTTAATTGGGTACTGCCTTTGTGCAGTTGGTTGACATTTTAATTGGATTTTGTGAGGAGGTGATTCCTCATCCCATCCTACATGATTTTTATATAATGCAGGAGCTTGGGCTACTGCCCACTTTCTTGCAAGTGTATATTTTTTATGAATTGAAATGTGGTTTGAGAAGGCAGGCATAATCATTTCTTCGCCATGAGGGCACTCCTTGACAAACTCTGGTGGCCAGTCTTTTTCAGCTAAAAGGATGTCATAGCCTTTGGAAAGGTTATCCCAAAATAGACCCCTTATTTTCCTAGTCTTATCTCCCTCTATACGTAATGTTATCTCGTATATTTTATGAGGTTTGCTAACTTTGCTGTCTTCAGTTTCCACTTGAATGTATTCATTCGTGTCCACTGTCTCCAGATGATTCATCAGGATCTTGCGAGCTATGGTCACTTCTGCTGCGCTGTCTAGCGCTGTCTGGGCCCACTCTCCGTTTTCAGCTGTGTCCTCAGTATCCTCGGCATGTTTGACTATTTTAATGCACTACCTTCTTTCTTGGAAATTGTAATTTTTTACTTTGATGAGCAGGTTCCTTGTCTTTGGACTTGACGTGCTCTTCCCTTTGTTCTGACCGTCCTCTTCCTTCCGATTTCTGCGAGGAAGTCTGAAAAGATTGAGAGGGACGTGTATCAATATCTTGATATCTATCAGGTTTTTTCAGATTATCCCTATTTCTAATGTTATATCTTTTCTCAGAGGGCTCCCTCTGGGGAGACTTGTGTCCTTGGTCTGGAGATCTTTCTCTCCGCCGAGGAGACCTTCCTCTGGACTGGAATCTTTTTTCTTTGGGAGTGGATTGTTTATTTCCACCCCAGCTCTTTTTTGGAGTGTTTAGATTATTTTTAATAAATACTTTTTCTTGATTTTCAGTTAGTTGGGGTTTTACTGGTTTCCCACCCAAACTATCTCTTCCTAGTTCTTCATAGGATTTTTCTATGATTCTGGCAAGTTCAAATGGTTGTTCTGCTATATCTGTTTCTTTCAATTTCTGGCGGATCGCCACAGATGCTGCTTCCCCTTTTATGTTGGCTAATAATATAGCCGAGACCTGCTTGAAGTCTTTTAGTAATTTCATACCCAGAGTTAAAGCAGGTTCTGGACCGTATTCATTTTGAATCTGTCTTAGCACATCGGGTATTACCGCCATGGACGGAACACCATGTGTTTTTGTGTAAATGGAGGCAAAGACTGTGCCCCAAGTGTCACAGTCCTCCACATGTGGTGCGATCCCCATTGGAAGGCAGATAGTCAGAATTCTGTGTTTCTCAGTAGGGGTAGTATCCGAAAATACTGCCTCTATTTGAGTGATTTTTTGTGCTAACCAGAATGGAATTTGTTCCCGTTTTATGGGTACTTTACCCAGACATGATTGTATGTTCTGTGGTGTAATTTTGTTTGTGTTCCCCTGATGAGGGGTCAGCTGTGGAATGTTAACAGTTGGTTGGTCTGTTGAAGTCCACATTACATATTGGACTAATTGTCTATGTATTTTAATCAGTATTTTTAGCTGGACTAAAAGTTCTGGTACTGACATTTTTTCAATGTCTGGATGTGGTGTGTAGCTGGCTAGAACCGGCCACGTTGCTCCTGGTCTACCTAGTGGACCGAGCCTGGTGATGTGATTATTATGTTTTAGGGTGCCTTTAAACCAGAGCAGGTGCTCTTAGTATTTTAATGAGATTTCCACCTCCTCGAAAGGGGTGTACGCTTCCGGAGGTTCCTCTATTTTGTAATAGTGGAATTCATGTGTGACAGCGTTTGCTGCTGGAAAGTTTATCCATGAATAGAATACCTCTGTCAGCAAATATTCATGTGCCTCAATTACGAATATGACTGTACCACCTCTCGATGTCAGTCCATTCTTTATTAGTTTAAGAGTTATAGTTTTTCTTATGTTGACCGGAATGAGTATAGCATTCGGGTCGGTCTGCAGGAGACTTGTGTCATCCTCTAGGAGTCGAGCTGCTATTCTAGCTGTCTCCCTTTCGTCATCACTTTCTGTCATTTTTACTGACAGAAAGGTTTTTGTTGCAGATCAGGTTTCAAGAAACAAAGATTAGGTGCACAATATTTTGGAACACTGTATCCTTCAACGTTGAATAAACCAAAAACTATACATAGAAATCTCTTCCTACTAAGTTCCGGCGGATTTTTAACCTTTTACCCACTCCAGACGTCTTTTGGAGTATTTACGGGAAAAAGGGTCTGTGTGAAAAAGCACGACTGAGTTACTCTAACGTCTTGCGTTAGATTTATCGCCTTACCAAACGTTGGGCGCCATGTAGTGTAGTTCCTATATTCCCAATAGGCTCTGCGCATTGGAATAATATATTCAGCAGTGTAGACGTAGGACTGAGGTTATCTAGGTCTCTACTGACTATATTAGACTTAAGGTTTGCCAGCTAGCTCAGAGGTCACTAGAAACTTTCTCGAATAAACGAGGAGGAGTTTAACCTCCCTGGATAGACAAGAAGGGATTAGCTTCTGACAACCATAAAACATGACAACTTTGCTCTCCCTGAATAAGAGTATATCTCTAGAGTCGTGTGAAAACAAAAGACAGCTATTTCACTCAGCCAAATGTGCGTACTTAGTTTCACCAGAATGCAGAGAAAAGAGAGACGGGCGTTTTCAATACAAGGTGTTATTTATTGAGCAGTCTTCTTCCTCATACAAGAGAAATGAATTGCCACGATTGTAATACTCATGGTAAAATAAAGTGCGTACAGTAAAAGGAGGATTATAAAATAATACTGTAAAAGCATTGATATGGTTTCTTAGCCATATGATACTTTAAAATAGATAAAATAGATATATACATATATACATTGACTAATCGTACTCAACTGGTGCTTCTAACTACACCTACCCCGGTGTACCTGACCTAAGCCTAATACGTGGGAGGGAGTAAGTAAGTAGCAGTTTAAGTTAAGTTTGTTTTGCCAAGAATCTGACTCAAGAATTCTCTGTAAGGGTTTAGTCAGTTCCGTACCTGGGTAATAGAAAGCAGGAGGTCTTGTATCTCTCTCTCAGGACTCGATATCCCAGCAACCCGCAAGGGTAGGCTGGAAACGCCGGAGCTGGATTTCTCGGCAGGAGAAAAGACAGCGTCTTTCTCAGCGCGTCAAGGAGGAGGGGCAGCGTCCGTGGGCTCTCGCATCAGCTGGGCTTTCGGAAGTAGATAGCTGCTCTGCTCCAGAATTACCACTGTGTGTTTGCTTAAGGCAACGTTGGTATATTTATACCTGAAAGGTGCCTGGGTTTGACGTAAGGTTGGACATAAGACGTCAATAAAGATGTCACTAAGAACTGGCTGTTCTTACAGTGCTTTACTGGAGTTGTAGGACGAAATCAAAACAAAGGCAAGGGGGATTTCCCAGGTTGCTGGAGGCTTGGTTTTGTTTAGAGAACTCGGTGTGCTTACTAGGGGGCCGGAGAAGTAGCCTTGCTTAATGTGACAGCATGTGCTACGACTGAATTATGGATATGATTATTATGCCGCTGTATGGATATTATTGATTATAACCGGACATGGGCATAAAATAGGAATATCGATTCAGGTTTCCTAGATAACACACTACAGCCTCATTGGAGAGTTTGGACGACGGCATGTTCCGCTGTCGACCTTTTGGCATTGCTTATTTGTTCCTCTTGTTCCATGTGACGATTGATTTGTGTTTTTATTATTCTTATTTTGTGTGATTTCTGCGAGTGCTCGCTAATCTGTCCATTGTAGCTCTATATGAGTGGCCTGTGGGAGCATTGGGGCGGCTGCCTGTCGTGAACGGGTGGGGGGGGGTGGGGAGATCATCTGGGATCGACATATCGGTGGTTAAGATATGCACGTGGAATGTGCGTGGCATGCATACACCATCACGTAGGTACCAAATCTATTCTTACCTTAAATGGCAACACATCCATATAGCTCAATTACAAGAGACTCATTTGGCTGGCACGTAAATACAGAAACTACATTGCAGGTGGCGGGGGCAGCTATATGCAAGTGGATACTCGGCTTATGCCCGTGGGGCGCTGCTTTGGGTGCAGCCTGGGACCCCATTTGCAGTCTCGCATTCCCAGGTGGACCCAGAGGGCAGATATGTAGTTGTGCAGGGTAAGTTAGATGGCCAGCTGATTGTCTTAGCCTCATTGTATGCCCCCAATACTGATATGGGGGGTTTCTTTACAAAGCTGTCTACGGTTCTGGCGCCCTGGCACGGCATCCCTTTGGTGCTGGGGGGCCACTATAATTGCATCCTGGAAATTGCCCTGGACCGTTCCTTTCCGCCCCATTCTGGCGCGCCAGTGCACGGGGCTATGAAGGCACTAATGACCTGGGACTTACACGATGCTTGGCGAAATTGTAACCCACAAACCAAGAGATACTCTTATTATTCAGGTGCACACACGTTACATGTTAGGCTAGATAGGTACATGTTATCGAGTGAGCTGCTCCCCCATGTTACTGACACTTATTATATGGGTCGCACCCACTCTGACCATAATCCTCATGTCCTGGAATTAGCGTGGGAGCGTCCGCACCCGCCAATACCCACCTGGAGGCTTCAACCCGACTTACTACTTGACGCCCCCTTTCGCAATTCAGTGTCTGCACATCGTGTTCAATATTTTGAGGAAAACAATCACACTGCAGCCACCCCCCAAATTGAGTGGGACGCGTTCAAGGTTGTAACTAGGGGCCATTGTCTGGGCATGCAAGCTGGTATGCAGAAACACTTAGATAGGGAGCTGACACGCATTGAAACTGATTTGCTTCGGAAGGAACAGGAAGCGGAGGGGGAGATGATGGGTCGCTGTCAGAGGCTCACAAAGAACATGCGCGGCTACTAGACAGGCTACGGCATTTAAATTATGCAGCCCACTCGGCACGCACCCACCATCTTAGCGACAAGCCAGGCAAGTTACCGGCGTGGTTGATCAAACAAGATGCCTGACGGCGCCGGTGACAACAATACGCACCAGCCAGGGAGATGTAGTATATACACAGGGTGCCATTCATGCGGCTTTTGTGGACCACTATGTGGATTTATACCGATGTAGGTTACAGGTTACTGCTGCTAGCATAGCTGAATACCTCTCTGACATAACACTACCCAGATTAGAAGATGCGCAACATGACGAACTGGAGGCCCCACTTGCACCTGACGTATTGCACACTGTCATTTTTTCCCTCTCCTACGGCAAGTCCCCAGGTCCAGATGGGCTACCAGCCGAATTCTATAAAGCCTAATCTGATATTTTGATCCCAGAACTTCTGAGAGTGTATGTGGCGGCCATTTCTGACTCTTCCCTCCCGCCCACGTTAAACGAAGCCAATTTAATCTCCCTCCCGAAGCCTGGCAGAGACTGCGCGCAATTGGGCTCCTATCGTCCACTAGCCCTCCTGAATACCGACTACAAAATCCTAGGTTCAGCACTAGCTCAACGCTTAGCCCCCCTGGTGCCCGACCTCGTCCACGGCGACCAGAACGGCTTTGTGCCCACTCGTAGCACTTCACTTAACATCCGACGTTTGTTCAGGGTGCAACGTTTTGCCACAAAACAGTGGCCCCGCTCGGGGTGTTTGGTACTTGACCTTGAGAAGGCTTTCGACTCTGTAGAGTGGCCCTACCTTGTAGCGGTGTTGCAGAAATATGACCTCGGTGAGGAATATATTTAAATGGTGGGACTGTTGTATCAGGAACCCACGGTACGGGTTCGCATCGGTAAGTTGTTGTCGGCTACCATTCGGGTTCGACGGGGAACCAGGCAAGGGTGTCCCCTATCCCTGCTACTCTTTTCATTGGTGATGGAGCCCCTGGAGGAGCAGCTGAGAGCACATGGTATGGATTGGGGGATTCCCCTAGCGGATGGACTGCACACGGTATCTTTATACGCCGATGATCTGCTTTTATACGTCAGAGACCTGACCCGTTTGCCATTAGCTGTATCTGATATATTCCGTACCTTTGAGACAATGTAGGGGCTTAAAGTTAATTGGACCAAATCTGGGGTATATTCCTTTAACGCAGACACGGAGGAGTGTGAGATCACTATCAATGGTGGACGACTCACCTGGTACCCTACCACGTTCCGCTATCTCGGCATATATATTTACAGAACACTCACGGATGTGTTGGAGGGCAATTTAGTGAGAGCAATCTCCTCCCTGCAAGCGCAGATGAACTTTTGGAAGACCCTCCCCCTAAATGTGCCCAGCTGGGTCACGCTGACGAAGATGATAGTCTTACCCAGGCTATTGTACTACTACGCCAATCTCCCGGTATATGTCCCCACACGTATATTCCGCGAATTAGAAACCTCAGTTAGAAATCTCATATGGAATACAGGGCGACCCCGCGTAGCGTTGAAGAAGCTCTATGCATCCCCAGATACAGGAGGCCTGGCGGTTCCTAACCAGGAACTTTAACATCTAGCGGCACAGCTGCAGTGGGTAGCCGGCTGGCTGAGTGGGAAGAATTTGGGGGATACCGCTACAGACTCTATGATCTGGACACGTACACAAGTTCACGCATTGTTTCACTCATTGACCAGAACCCACTATCCGTCACAGTTACATTTAGCAGTTGCACGCAAATGCTATGTGAGAAGCTTGAAACTCAATAGCACTGTGATACCACATGCCCCAATAATTCCACTGTTAGGAACACCCAGGGATAGGGATGTGGTCACGGAGGCGGCACTGGAACACTGGGCGCAGGCTGGGGTAGACACAGTGGGAGATTGATATGCAGACGGGGTATTGGTTCCCTTTGAGGCATTGGTCGCAGACACGGGCCTCCCGGCAGGACAGTTTCTCCTACATGCAACAATCATTCACACGCTAACACAGGCTTGGGGAGACCTTTCCGGAGAATTGCCAACACATTTACTAGTGCAATACTTGCACGTATTGGGAAATGGCTCCCATGTAGTTCATTGGCTTGCAGAGGCACTCCTTACCCATACGCAGTGTTCTTCCCAGAGTCTGCGAGACAAATGGGCAGTGGACAGGGGATGGGCATGGACAGATAAGGAATGGGCGATGGTGCTGGCCGGCGCCACGAATATCCCGCTTCAAGCTTATTCAAGTATATATTATACACCGCGCATATCTGTCACCCGATAAACTTAATCGATACTTCAAAGTCACAACATCCGCATGCCCGAGATGTACACTTGTAGATGCAGACCTCTTACACATGCTATGGTCATGCCCCATGCTGCAGACATATTGGCGCACAGTGACGGCCTCCCTAGCGGAAGGTGTCGATGGGGAAATGCAGCACACATGGGAGACGTGCATATTAGGTCTATATAAAAGGATGAAGCAGACAAAAGCCCCCTCTAGATTTTGGGACCTTGTGCTCATCACACCGAAAAGGTTAATCACTAAGCGCTGGAAATGCAGTGAACCCCCACAAGTGGCACACTGGTGCAGTTCTTTTGACAACTGGGCGAAAGCGGAGAGCGCGACCCTTCATAGGGAGGAAACAGCTGGCCTACGGAAATACCCCATAGCACAGTCCTGGGATGACACCCTGAAAGTTTTTCATCAAGCATGCCTTTGAAGAGGAGTTACCTAGACACACCCCTCCTGACCCTGCCTGGGGACGTGGCAGTACTGGGGGTGGTGAGCCCGTGCGATCACTTTGTGCCTTGCATCCACTTGCGGAACATTTTTGTCGCGCCGCCTTGGCGTGTTGCTGTACCGAACACCGACAGCCCTACTCCCACGGCGCCGCAGACCTGACGCTGGCATTGCACAAGCTGTCGGCCCTTCCCCCTCCCCGACGGATCCTACACATAGGGGCCGATTCCGATCCGGTAAATTAATCCACCATACGATTCGTATTCGTAGCCGAATCCGTACGAATGGGAAACTACCGTCCGAACTCCGAATTCCGATCCGTTTCCGTCGATTTCCGTACGATTATCTATGAACCGTACGAATCAGATTTGTTTACCCGTACGAATAAGCCTCGTGAATACCACTGTACGATTCGTAATCAGGCCGTACAAACTCACTATTCCGATTTGGAACGAAAGGCCTGACCGAGATTCGTACGGCCCAAAGTATTCACGCATTAACATTGATTCGTACGGAACATTCGCCTCACAGCAAGCTCCACCAATACATACTACACGTATACCCCCCACCAAGCCTACGCGAACCCCCCCACCCGCCAACGGCCCGTACTACTCAAACACACGCACAAGTACCGCACGCACACCCCCCAACAAGCCTACGCGAACCCCCCCACCCGCCAACGGCCCGTACTACTCAAACACACGCACAAGTACCGCACGCACACACCCCCAACAAGCCTACGCGAACCCCCCCACCCGCCAACGGCCCGTACTACTCAAACACACGCACAAGTACCGCACGCACACACCCCCAACAAGCCTATGCGAACCCCCCACCCGCCAACGGCACGTCCAACTCAATCGCACGTGCAAGTACCGCACGCACACCCCCCAACAAGCCTACGCGAACCCCCCCACCCGCCAACGGCCCGTACTACTCAAACACACGCACAAGTACCGCACGCACACCCCCCCAACAAGCCTACGCGAACCCCCCCACCCAACGGCACGTCCAACTCAATCGCACGTGCAAGTACCGCACGCACACCCCCCCAACAAGCCTACGCGAACCCCCCCACCCGCCAACGGCCCGTACTACTCAAACACATGCACAAGTACCGCACGCACACCCCCCCAACAAGCCTACGCGAACCCCCCCACCCGCCAACGGCCTGTACTACTCAAACACACGCACAAGTACCGCACGCACACCCCCCAACAAGCCTACGCGAACCCCCCCACCCGCCAACGGCCCCTACTACTCAAACACACGCACAAGTACCGCACACACACCCCCCCAACAAGCCTACGCTAACCCCCCACCCACCAACGGCCCGTACTACTCAAACACACGCACAAGTACCGCACGCACACACCCCCAACAAGCCTACGCGAACCCCCCCACCCGCCAACGGCACGTCCAACTCAATCGCACGTGCAAGTACCGCACGCACACCCCCCAACAAGCCTACGTGAACGCCCCCACCCGCCAACGGCCCGTACTACTCAAACACACGCACAAGTACCGCACGCACACCCCCCAACAAGCCTACGCGAACCCCCCCACCTGCCAACGGCACGTCCAACTCAATCGCACGTGCAAGTACGGCACGCACACCCCCCAACAAGCCTACGCGAACCCCCCCACCCGCCAACGGCCCGTACTACTCAAACACACGCACAAGTACCGCACGCACACCCCCCCGCACAAGCCTACGCGAACGCCCCCACCCACCAACGGCCCGTACTACTCAAACACATGCACAAGTACCGCACGCACACCCCCCAACAAGCCTACGCGAACCCCCCCACCCGCCAACGGCACGTCCAACTCAATCGCACGCACACGTACCGCACGCACACCCCCACAACAAGCCTACGCGAACCCCCCCCACCCGCCAACGGCCCGTACTACTCAAACACACGCACAAGTACCGCACGCACACCCCCCAACAAGCCTACATGAACCCCCCCACCCGCCAACGGCCCGTACTACTCAAACACACGCACAAGTACCGCACGCACACCCCCCCAACAAGCCTACGCAAACCCCCCCACCCACCAACGGCCCGTACTACTCAAACACACGCACAAGTACCGCACGCACACACCCCCAACAAGCCTACGCGAACCCCCCCACCCGCCAACGGCACGTCCAACTCAATCGCACGTGCAAGTACCGCACGCACACCCCCCCAACAAGCCTACGCGAACGCCCCCACCCGCCAACGGCCCGTACTACTCAAACACACGCACAAGTACCGCATGCACACCCTCCAACAAGCCTACGCGAACCCCCCCACCCGCCAACGGCACGTCCAACTCAATCGCACGTGCAAGTACCGCACGCACACCCCCCAACAAGCCTACGCGAACCCCCCCACCCGCCAACGGCCCGTACTACTCAAACACACGCACAAGTACCGCACACACACTCCCCAACAAACCTACGCGAACGCCCCCACCCACCAATGGCCCGTACTACTCAAACTCACGCACAAGTACCGCACGCACACCCCCCCAACAAGCCTACGCGAACCCCCCCACCCGCCAACGGCACGTCCAACTCAATCGCACGCACACGTACCGCACGCACACCCCCCCAACAAGCCTACGCGAACCCCCCCACCCGCCAACGGCACGTCCAACTCATTCGCACGCACAAGTACTGCACGCACACATAACGCCAACACCCAAACGACCACAAGGACCTTGCTAACGAGTCGCACTACTACACTGAACATGTCTCCTGTGTACACACCTTTGACAATCAATGTCCTGGTCACAGCCAAACAGCCAAACAGAGGACAACACCAACACCCACCCCATATAACACACATACCACCAATTCAAATTAAGCCACACCCACCATTTGACCAATAAAAGGGCCCACACATACAACCCATCATCCTTTGCAACATACCCATTCTTGCGAGGAAACTGAGAGCACACAAACAATTGCAGACACATACCTACACACATACACCCTATCTCATCTACACCCACGCCACCCCCTTCACATTCTGACCCAAACACCCTCATTCATACACACCATCAACCCCTCAATCACATACACTACATACCATGACCACACAGAAGAATCCAAAGTTCACTAACCCCGAGATGGAGATACTTACAGATGAAGTCATCAGAGTTGAGCCGCAGCTGTTTGGCGCATTAGTCAGACAGACGAGCCTGGTAGAAAAAGCACGCCTGTGGGAGAGGATCGTAGACCGGGTCAATGCTGTTGCACCCATCAGGCGCACCAGGGGGGAATGCCAGAACCGGTGGTACGATCTGCGGAGGATGGTCAAGAAGAGGATGGACCAGGATTACGCCTCTGCACACCACACTGGAGGCGGTGGTCCCCGCAGACCTCCTGTATACCTCCCTGGGAGGAGAAGGTCATGGTCCTGCTGCCACCGGTGGGAGTACATGGAATAGAAGGAGCCGTTGAGTCTGGTGAGTGTACAAAAACACAAGTTACATTGGTAGACTAACAACAGTGCCCAGCAGCATGTGGTGGGTGGCCATGAGTCCAAGCAGTACACTACCAAATGGGGGTAGTTGCAAGGGGGAGGCACAAAGGGTGGAATGTGTAGGGTAAGAGGCTGCTCTCATGCCATATGTCCCAGGGACACACACAAGCATAATGCCCAATGCACAGAAATAGGTAAAGATCACACAAGATACTAGACCACAGCTTCTAAATATTTACATTTTGCTGACACACCTTTCAGAGATGCATCATTTTGTGACAAAGTAAGGCAGTGTAGCAAGAGAGCAAGCACAAACTACCTGTCTCCATCACTGTCTCGCCCTCTCCCTCTGTCGCCCTCTCCCTCTCCCTCTGTCGCCCTCTCCCTCTCCCTCTGTCGCCCTCTCCCTCTGTCGCCCTCTCCCTCTGTCACCCTGTCCCTCTCCCTCTGTCGCCCTCTCCCTCTCCCTCTGTCTCCCTCTCCCTCTGTCGCCCACTCCCTCTGTCGCCCTCTCCCTCTCCCTCTGTCACCCTCTCCCTCTCCCTCTGTCGCCCTCTCCCTCTCCCTCTGTCGCCCTCTCCCTCTGTCGCCCTCTCCCTCTGTCACCCTCTCCCTCTCCCTCTGTCGCCCTCTCCCTGTCCCTCTGTCGCCCTCTCCCTCTGTCGCCCTCTCCCTCTGTTGCCCTCTCCCTCTCCCTCTGTCGCCCTCTCCCTCTCCCTCGCTCTCCCTCCGTCTCTGTCTCCCACTGTCCCCATAAGTCAGTGTTCCTCCCTCTGTCACCTCAACGCACCTCCCTGGGGCACACACACAGTTGCACACAAGCACTGCACATGCCTCACAAACTCCATAGAGCAGAATGTTAAGGGATGTCTCACAAGTACCAGCAAACATCTGCTATGTGCCTGCAAGACACCCACCATTTGCAGTCAACACTGTACTGTGTCAGGACACACATCTCTGAAAGCTCTGTAGTACACAATGGGCACAGGTGTAGGCAGCACAAGTCCCTCCTGTGATCATTGCAAACACAAACACCAGGACAAGGTCACACATCCTGTGCACCAACACAAATCCACGAATATGGCAGCATGCCACATGAGGGGACAGCCAAATCATGAACGATGGACGCTTGCAAGTCACAAACAAAGTAATAGCATGGCCTGTTGTACACACCCCTTACTGAAACTCATCCCCTGGGGACAGGCATTGGATTGCAACACTGTCCCAATTGCCATGTACCACAACAAAACACGCACTTATATGAATATGCGCACAACTCATACATGCACATAACAGAAGCTCCAGTCCATTGTGCCTCTCAAAAAAAGCACGTGCCCCATCTCATTACCTTTGTGGATGCACATAAGTACCAACATGGACATGGGTATTGACAAGGTGATGCGTCTTAGAGAAGTGCCAAGTTCTAAAGCCATGATCTAGAAGTGGGTGTACAGGTCCAGGGGTGTTGGCATTGTTTGGCCAGCATGGAACAGCAAAAGACATCCAAAGTAGTAGCTGACATGCTAAATAATGATGCTCTGTCTCTTACATCAACATGCTGCATCTAAACTCTGTGCATGCTTGACGCAGACATAAGGATTTACACCGTATCCTGGATGTAGCGTGAAACTGAGCAATGCTTTACACGTGTGGTGCCGGCAACACAAGACACAGCAATGGCTGTGTCAGTCATTGTCAAGAGATTGGAAGAATGTAAATACCCCATCGTACATTTCATTTTTCTACCACTACATACACAACTGTACAATGTCAACAATGTTTAGCATGTGGAACAGTGATGCTGATAATGGATAACCAAACCACATGTCACTTGATAGTGAATTAACAGTGTCTGTCTCTCCCACACACAGGGCAACGTGCGGATCTCCCCCCCAGCCAGGGGGGCCAAGGATCCCAGTCCCAGGCTCAGCAGGACCCAGACCCCACCGGCAGCGCCGTCTCTCAACGCACTGTGGATGACCCCAACCAAACTGGCTCTCTGGATCCCAAACCCCTGCAGCAACTGCACCAGCTACATCTCAGCCAACCACCGGACCCATTCCAACCACATCCCAGCAGACAGGTCAGAGCCCTGCCCATGATTCACAAGAGAGCCAGTCTGAAAATGAGGGACACCCTTTGTCGGGCGCCCCTGAGGTTGGTGACAACCTCCACCCTCCCAGCACTCGGGGGGCCCGTCGATCAGATGTGCCCACAAGCGCAGGCCGTGCTCGTGTGGGTCAGGGTGGTGGGAGTGGCGCAAGGCAGAGGCGAGAATCTGGCCAGTCAGCTGCAGGGCCCGGTATGCCTGAACTCACTAACATCCTTGAGGCATACCGGCGGGACACCAGGGAGGTAAGCCAGCTTGCGGAGGCCCTCAACCAGGTCAGACAACAGCAGGCAGAGCAAATAGCCAGGCAAGACCTGCATTATGGACGGGTGGAGGCACACCAGGCTCACCTCTTGATGGTGCATAGGGACATTTTCCATGTGCTACGTCAGATGGCTGCCAACATGCAGCCCCCTCCCTGTGTCACAAGGCCAGCAACATCACGGCAAAGTGCAACACCAGCCACAGGGAGGGAGGAGGAGGAGGAGGAGGAACCCTCTGACGTAGCGTCCCATGCACCCTCCATGCCTGCACATGAGGGTCCCCCAAGGAAGGTGGGTCGTCCACAGCGAAGACGTTGAGGGCCAGAGTGCCATGGACATCTCCCAGGACACTGGACCTGGCATATTGCCCCTGGGTGCAACAGCATCCCCTATGAGACTCTCCCACATGGACTTGCTGGTCACAGTCTGCCCAATGATGTCAGGCACTGTGGCCTGGACTCTGTTGACTGAAACTGTAAGGCATCTCATCTCCAGCTGTGAACTTTGGATTCCACCCCTTTCTGTACAGCACCTATTCACGTTTCCTGCACAAGATCACCCAATAAATAATCTAAACATCATACGCATTTGGTGAGTAATCTTTGAAACAGCATAAATGTATATGTGTCTGCAAATGTCAAAAATGCAAGGGGTATACAACAAACAGCAGTCATCCTCACACTTGGATCAGAATCTGAGTGAGGACACACATTGGTCAGAAATTCCCACGAACTACATACATGGATGGTAAGACACACCTGTGTGGGACAGTCAATGCTGGAGGGGGGATTGAATCCCAATACTGCTATCACAGGCAGGCCAAGGAGAGTCACTTTGAGGAGTATATGTCAGTGTCACAAAAGTAGTAGTCCATGTAGGGAGTACCTACAACTGTGTCCTCAGGTATGTGAGCTACCATCAGCATGATGCATTACTGTGTATGTGATGAATGGCGCACAGGATAAGGGTGGCAGGACAGACTGTGGGCAACGGGCTGGAGCACTCTAGACAAGCACACCTGATTAGGTGACCTACCCCTATGGAGCTACAAGTACTATACTACTGTAATGGAAGCAACGCATACAGAACAACGACACACGTCTGACAAATACCTACCCCAGAATGGGCAAATCACACCACACCCAAGAGACAGAGTCATGGTGTGTGTCCCATGTGGCAACTTGACTGACTGTGACAGCAATGTTGAAGTGGTGTGAGCAGGTTGTGTACTGGCACGTGACTGTAAGCTAACAGTTTTCTGATCTAGTGGTGTTGACAAGCTAACACAGTACAATATTGTGCCTATGTAAGGTGTGTGTGTGTGTGTGTTGGACACGGCACATGACCTGGTGGTACGTAGACCCAATGTCATGTGAATCTGCATAGTTGTGCCAGTATGTGTTGCACACACAGGCATAGCAGCAGCAATGGCTGAGTTCTAAGCATTTTGATAGCAGGAGGGTGAATGTCTGGTGTTGTCTGTGTGTAGGGTGGCAGGAGCATGATCTATTAATGGATGGAAGGAGGGTCATCCTGTAGGTGTCTGTGTTCCTGGATAGTGTGCGCTGCATGGTGGCTGTGTATGCAGCTGCAGCAATGAGTGAAGACATGACGGCAGGAGGGGTGTGACAAATTGCTAAACAAACACATAACACAAGGGCACCCGCAATGCACAAAGTGACATGTGGATGTGAAGGCAGGAGTGTCTGCCTCACTCAGGGTCACTGACAACAAAATGGCACAGCAATCACCACAGATCACAGTCACTGGATCAGGGCCCTTACGGTCAAGTGGGGCACAAGACACACAGCGTCAGCAGGTGTATACAAGAGCTAGTGTGTTCAAATCCAAACTGCAGCAACAAAGACATCTACCTCACACACAACATAGTATTCTAGCCTTCCCCCACCCCATGCGTGTGGTCACTATACAGGTACACACATAACAAGCATGAGCTAACTACATGCCAAATAGTATAGATGCACAGTAGAAGGACATGTGTGTTGAGCCCCAAGCCGGCACAATATTCTGTAGGAGTCAGACGTCATGCACAACATGATTATTTACATTGTGAGCCCATGGAGCTTTAACAAACATACATGTGCATTGTCAAGAAGTCCAATTTACACTATTCATGATGTCACCTGTAATGCCGCATTACTATTACCTACAAGGCTGTCAAGGACTGCCCGTACCTTTCTTCATCAGAGTGGTGTGATGCTCTAAGGGTTCCACCTCCAAATAGCCCATTGGTCTGAGTACAAACGACAGACACAAAAGGGTGATCAGGCGAGGGAAGGAGAGGATGGGAACTGCTCGGAGGGAGACCTGAAACAGAGGCAAATAAGCATTAGGACTACATTCTCATGACACTTCAAAAACCTCATTAGCTACACTGTACCAGTCACACCTGTGAAGTGTACTGACTGGAGAAAAATAATGATGAGTAATCATGCCATCACATGAGATACGATGCTGTGACACGGACACATAAAAACTAGGACAGTCTGTCATCCATTAGAGTCATGTGTAACGCTCACAAGTGAGCTCCCATGCAAATAGATCTATGTAGTCAAAACTCATTCCCAGGCTCAGATGAGGTGGACCTTACAAACAAATGGAAACATATGGAAATGCAACTTACGCTAACTGTAATGCCTGTATCTGATATTGGTTACCCATAAGGGCCATGTAGGCTAACTTGAGCAAATCCACAACAGCTGTAAGTATCACATATGATGAGGAAGCTAATGATCGACATGCAATGAAGGCACTCTGTAGCCAGTCTTTTGATGTGTCAAGCATGCATCACAATGCAAAACATGATATGCAGGTACAATAAATATTAAGTGCAAGTGATGTCCATCCAAGCTACATAATCAGACCCTACCATAGCACAGTAATGCTGCAGGGGACCAGAGATTCATGTGAATGACCGCACTCCACTGGTGCTACACAATAAATCACATATGCATCTTCCCAACTTTTTACTTTGTCATGCTAAACATACATGGCATCATGTGCATCAAAACATAACTGCTGCTCACTGTGAAGGCTGGCGTAGCAGTATTCTCAACCTGCACTGAGGTAACGACATGACAGTGACATGATATACTGCTGCAAGGGGCAATGCATCCATGTAAAGTGATTCACTGGACAGTTGTCTTAACATGTGGAACATACACTGGGCAACACCCACACCACATGGTTTCATGGTAATCAAACTGGACTGGCCCACAAGCTGGAGGTGAGGATCTAGTCACATTCTAATGCACACAGTGAGGCTGCAATCCCCCACAGAGTCCGTGGTTGTGACCTCTGACACAATGTCATGCCATGGTATGTGCAATGTTGCAGTGGCAATGTCTACACACATTGATGCATTCACCAGAGTATCAAAGTACAACAGATAACAGAAGGGGTGACTATCCTGCCATGGGAGTGGCCATACATGTCATAAGTTACATGATGGAGTTGCATGTATGCACGGTGACACTACATGCACATGAACATGTACCACACGTTTCAACACATACCGACGCTAAACAGCCTCATATGAGTCCTTACCCAAATTGACTTCTCCACATGCCCAAGCATGCTCCGTTGATGTGGCTGACGTTGCAATCATAATGAGCAATAGCAGGATGACCACGATGTACTCCAACGGACAACAGGCAGGGCGAGCTGTGGATGAGAGTGGCACACAAGGGGTCAAGTTCTGTATAATGTCATTTTGTCAATGTCTGTTGAATAAATACAAAGCTCCCCCGTTAGGCAGGAGACACCCTGTTGCACAGCATCTCAAGGATGACTAAATGTCTTTTCCTTAGTCCATTAGTACTTCATCATGATAGGGTTCCAAAGTAAATTTATTGTTTCAGCAAATTTTCCACAAAACCAAAATTCAGGTATGTTTCTCCCAACATTCAAATCCAGTATAAATCCTTCCCCAATGCATTTCGGGCCGATTTGCTAGCCCTTCCTCAGGGGACAACTCTACAAAAAAGGAAATACATCTTCATGTCACTTAGGACGTCAAGTGCAGTATTCAAACATTATCATTAATTACATATTACTTCATGCCGTTGATTAAATTACTATGAATCATAGCTCCAGTGCATAAACAAACACTAAGGTGTCAATTGAATGTGAAACACATCCCATAGTGCAAGGTTATCCAGTCAAATGAATATAAAAGCTGTGTTTCCACAAACGAATCAAAAACCAAGTAAAAAACGTGATTCTCAGCATGCCTCCAATGTCAAACCTCATGCCCCCGTCACCGATTTGTGCACTTAAGTCGAGCCCCCGATTAGACCCCACTCTGAGCGAGCGACCGATACTCACAAACAATTACATCGAGCTGCAGCGCGGTGTCTGTAAAATAACAGCACAGCGCGTATGAATATTATTGCATCACGCTCGTAGGCTAATGTGTAAACGCATTCTCCAGAACGGAGTACTCACTAGGTCATGATGGTGAAAACCAGTGTACTCGTCTCTATGTCGGGAACCCCAGGAATAAACCCGGGTCATGGCGTTTTGACCGCGTTGTGTTAGTATACCAAACAGTGAAAACGGACTACCAAATACCAAAAATAAACAAAAAACGTAGCGGCCATCTTGAGTGAGTAAATAAACATGCAAACGAAGCTGCCATCTTCAGTGAGTGAATAAACATGCAAACGAAAAACTCAAAAGGTGTTATCAAAAAACAACCATAATAGTACATGGATAAGCTATATATTCACAGAGACATGTCAGCATACATAAAAAACTGATTAGTGTTACAGATAGCACAAAAACTCTATCCGGTCATTAAGACCGTGTGGCTGCATCGACGCCATATAGCGGATCCAGAAATTTTCTCTTTTGAGCAATGTCTGTTTGTTGTTGTGCGTAGGAGTGATTTGTTCTAATATCACATATTTCAATTGAGCTACAGAATGTTTGTGTTCAGCAAAGTGTGTGGCAACAGTGGATTTCAAATTGCCTGTTCTTATGTTGCTCTTGTGTTCGAGTAAACAAATTCTGATCTTCCTTTCAGTATGACCAATATAACATTTGCCACATGGGCACTTGAGCATGTAGATTACATTGCTTGAATTGCAGGTAGCATTCACTCTTAATTTCACTGGATGTCCCTTCATAGGGTGGCTGATGGTGTTTCCCGGAATGCAATTGTTGCAGTTACTGCAGTTATAACAAGGACGTAGACCTCTGTATGTGGTTGGTTCACTGTCTTTGATGGATGCCTTCAACATCTCTTTCAAATTCCGACCCCTTGTATAAGCAAACATCGGCGGTTGGTCGAAAATACCCCGAAAGTCTGGTTCACAACTCAGTAATGACCAATGTTTGAGAATTATGTTTTTGTAACTGTTACTCAGAATGCTATATTTCGATACCACCACCATTCTGGTGTTCACTGGCTTCACTGTGGTTTGTAACAATTCCTCCCGTTTCATAACTCCAACTTGGTTGGCTGCTGTGGCTAAACTCTCTTCAGGGTACCCCCGGTCTCTGAATCTTTTCACCATGTTGTTAACTTCCTGCTGGCAGGTACTCTCCGAAGATACTATGCGTTTCACTCGCATTAGTTGAGACAAAGGTAAGTTCTGTTTTAACCCCGGTCTATGAAAACTTTGGTAGTGCAGCAGTGAGTTTCTGTCTGTGGGTTTCCGAAAAATCGTTGTATTCAGGATGTTGTTGTCACATTGTATTTCCACATCCAAAAAATGTATACGTCTTCTATCCATGTTCCAAGTGAATTTAATTCGCTCGTTGATGTCATTCCATGTTGTTAAAAATTCAACCAATTCCAGCTCAGTTCCTTTCCACAGGATAAAAATATCATCAATGAATCTCATGAAGATTTTCCCATGTTTAAGCCATATTTTCTGATTCAGGATGTGCGTCTCTTCGAACGCTTTCATCACAATATTCGCATAGGACGGCGCGGCACAATTTCCCATGGCAGTCCCGTTTAGTTGGTGGAACCACTGATCAAATACCGTAAAATAACTGTGAAAGAGTGTAAACACCATCAATTCCAACAGTAGTATTTTCATGTCTTGGTCCAAGTTTGAGTTTAGCAACTCGTGTTCAATCGCCGTAATCCCCATGTCATGCGGTATAGATGTATAAAGTGAACACACGTCCACAGTGCACATCAATAAATCCTCATCCTTCGATGTTCTGATCACTTCCTCCAATTTCAAGAGGAAATCTGTTGTGTCTTTAATATGGGATCTGGTGTTCAGCACGAAAGGTTGGAGATATCTGTCCAAAAACTTGCCCGTGTGTTCGTGGATAGAACCTTTGGTGGATACTATCGGTCTGAACGGTGGTCTCGTCGGATGCTTGTGCATCTTGGGCAACATGTACAAAGTCGGTGGTTTGGGGTTCTCAGGTGTGAGGTAACGTCTTGTCCGGTCATTAATGGTTCCATTCTCAAACGCCTTTTTGACAATATCCAACAGTATCACCGTAAATTCATTGGTTGGATCAGCTCCCAATGGGGCATAAGTGTTGGTGTCACTCGTATGAGCCAATACTTCTTCCTGATAAAACTTAGCGTCCATAATGACTAATGCGCCACCTTTATCAGCTGTCTGACACACTATGTTAGGGTTGTTGGCAATCTTTAATAACGTGTTCCTTTCCATCCTTGTCAAGTTCTCGCGTCTAGGCTTAGTTTGAAATGGCATTCTTGACAAATCTCTTTTCACCATGCTTTCGAATGTGTCAATGATTTTGTGACTCATTGGAGCCATGAATATACTGCGTGGTCGAAGCCCTCTTAGCATATCGTCCTCCGTATCAGGTGTCATGACAATGTTCTCAAAATAATGACGTAATCTAATGTTACGAACTAACTTGAATGTGCTCACCTCCAGTTCGAGAGTATTGGTTGTGGTTATTGGCACAAATGTTTGTCCTTTTTGTAGTACTCGTAACTCTTCCTGTGTTAGTGTAGTAGACGAGATGTTAATCACCAGGTTATCCTTGGTGCTCACCTCCGTCGGTTGGTTTTCTTGGCTTTGGCTGGTTCTTTTGTTACCTCGACGTGTTTTGCCCCTCCTGGGTCGATAGGTTGATCTTGGCCCTCCTCTAAAAAATGCACCGTGGCTGTAGAAGTACCCGGTTGTTGTTCACTTGGCACCCCCTCCGTTGTAGCTCTCGTGCTTCTGGTTGTTCTCGTTTCACCCTCTGAAGACGATGTCTCATTTTCCGAGTAGGGATTATAGGCTCGATTTGGGCGTCGGCGGGCGTACACTTCTGCCCAAGTGTACACCTCGCCGAGCTTGTAATCTATAGTATCCCTTTTGTACTTGCGCAGCTTGCGTTCCTGGGTTTCACGTGTATGTTTCTCTAATTGTGCTTTCACATCTTCCAATAGTGTGGCCAGTTCAGTGGGATCCATGGCCTCGTCCAGTTCCGCCCTAATAGTTTGGATCTCTTTGCTCAATTCTTCCAAAGATTTAGACAATTCCTCCACTATCAACAGGATCAGATCCAACGAACACTTGTTGAGGATGGCGAACCATCTCTCAACAAACTTTGCATTGTTCTTACATAAAAGAGGTTTTAAAGGAACCCGTAGGCCCCTCGGGATCCGCTGGGCACGATGGTACCGCACCAACGTGGACGCGTGTAATTTCTGGTTGCATTCCTTTTTTAATAAGTAGAGTAGTTGTTTCAAATTGCTCTCAGGGCTGCGGGTACTAGCAGCCGCTATGACCTCTTCCTGGATCATGTCATAGATTTTCGCAGCATCCCCCGCCGTGAAAGCGAAGGTGTCTGCTTTCAGCTCAGTCATGCCGGTTATGCTTTCGTAATTCATATTTGTACTCCGTAGCGTGCCAAGTCCGATGGACAGAAATAATGATCTAAAAATGTAGCGAAGGGCTTGCACAGCAGTTATTCTAATTCTCTTCAGTGGTAAACTCTGTGGCGTGCGAACAGGTGGGGCGCTGTCTGTACCTACCAGTGTGAGTGTGAACTAATACAAAGCTCCCCCGTTAGGCAGGAGACACCCTGTTGCACAGCATCTCAAGGATGACTAAATGTCTTTTCCTTAGTCCATTAGTACTTCATCATGATAGGGTTCCAAAGTAAATTTATTGTTTCAGCAAATTTTCCACAAAACCAAAATTCAGGTATGTTTCTCCCAACATTCAAATCCAGTATAAATCCTTCCCCAATGCATTTCGGGCCGATTTGCTAGCCCTTCCTCAGGGGACAACTCTACAAAAAAGGAAATACATCTTCATGTCACTTAGGACGTCAAGTGCAGTATTCAAACATTATCATTAATTACATATTAATTCATGCCGTTGATTAAATTACTATGAATCATAGCTCCAGTGCATAAACAAACACTAAGGTGTCAATTGAATGTGAAACACATCCCATAGTGCAAGGTTATCCAGTCAAATGAATATAAAAGCTGTGTTTCCACAAACGAATCAAAAACCAAGTAAAAAACGTGATTCTCAGCATGCCTCCAATGTCAAACCTCATGCCCCCGTCACCGATTTGTGCACTTAAGTCGAGCCCCCGATTAGACCCCACTCTGAGCGAGCGACCGATACTCACAAACAATTACATCGAGCTGCAGCGCGGTGTCTGTAAAATAACAGCACAGCGCGTATGAATATTATTGCATCACGCTCGTAGGCTAATGTGTAAACGCATTCTCCAGAACGGAGTACTCACTAGGTCATGATGGTGAAAACCAGTGTACTCGTCTCTATGTCGGAAACCCCAGGAATAAACCCGGGTCATGGCGTTTTGACCGCGTTGTGTTAGTATACCAAACAGTGAAAACGGACTACCAAATACCAAAAATAAACAAAAAACGTAGCGGCCATCTTGAGTGAGTAAATAAACATGCAAACGAAGCTGCCATCTTCAGTGAGTGAATAAACATGCAAACGAAAAACTCAAAAGGTGTTATCAAAAAACGACCATAATAGTACATGGATAAGCTATATATTCACAGAGACATGTCAGCATACATAAAAAACTGATTAGTGTTACAGATAGCACAAAAACTCTATCCGGTCATTAAGACCGTGTGGCTGCATCGACGCCATATAGCGGATCCAGAAATTTTCTCTTTTGAGCAATGTCTGTTTGTTGTTGTGCGTAGGAGTGATTTGTTCTAATATCACATATTTCAATTGAGCTACAGAATGTTTGTGTTCAGCAAAGTGTGTGGCAACAGTGGATTTCAAATTGCCTGTTCTTATGTTGCTCTTGTGTTCGAGTAAACAAATTCTGATCTTCCTTTCAGTATGACCAATATAACATTTGCCACATGGGCACTTGAGCATGTAGATTACATTGCTTGAATTGCAGGTAGCATTCACTCTTAATTTCACTGGATGTCCCTTCATAGGGTGGCTGATGGTGTTTCCCGGAATGCAATTGTTGCAGTTACTGCAGTTATAACAAGGACGTAGACCTCTGTATGTGGTTGGTTCACTGTCTTTGATGGATGCCTTCAACATCTCTTTCAAATTCCGACCCCTTGTATAAGCAAACATCGGCGGTTGGTCGAAAATACCCCGAAAGTCTGGTTCACAACTCAGTAATGACCAATGTTTGAGAATTATGTTTTTGTAACTGTTACTCAGAATGCTATATTTCGATACCACCACCATTCTGGTGTTCACTGGCTTCACTGTGGTTTGTAACAATTCCTCCCGTTTCATAACTCCAACTTGGTTGGCTGCTGTGGCTAAACTCTCTTCAGGGTACCCCCGGTCTCTGAATCTTTTCACCATGTTGTTAACTTCCTGCTGGCAGGTACTCTCCGAAGATACTATGCGTTTCACTCGCATTAGTTGAGACAAAGGTAAGTTCTGTTTTAACCCCGGTCTATGAAAACTTTGGTAGTGCAGCAGTGAGTTTCTGTCTGTGGGTTTCCGAAAAATCGTTGTATTCAGGATGTTGTTGTCACATTGTATTTCCACATCCAAAAAATGTATACGTCTTCTATCCATGTTCCAAGTGAATTTAATTCGCTCGTTGATGTCATTCCATGTTGTTAAAAATTCAACCAATTCCAGCTCAGTTCCTTTCCACAGGATAAAAATATCATCAATGAATCTCATGAAGATTTTCCCATGTTTAAGCCATATTTTCTGATTCAGGATGTGCGTCTCTTCGAACGCTTTCATCACAATATTCCCATAGGACGGCGCGGCACAATTTCCCATGGCAGTCCCGTTTAGTTGGTGGAACCACTGATCAAATACCGTAAAATAACTGTGAAAGAGTGTAAACACCATCAATTCCAACAGTAGTATTTTCATGTCTTGGTCCAAGTTTGAGTTTAGCAACTCGTGTTCAATCGCCGTAATCCCCATGTCATGCGGTATAGATGTATAAAGTGAACACACGTCCACAGTGCACATCAATAAATCCTCATCCTTCGATGTTCTGATCACTTCCTCCAATTTCAAGAGGAAATCTGTTGTGTCTTTAATATGGGATCTGGTGTTCAGCACGAAAGGTTGGAGATATCTGTCCAAAAACTTGCCCGTGTGTTCGTGGATAGAACCTTTGGTGGATACTATCGGTCTGAACGGTGGTCTCGTCGGATGCTTGTGCATCTTGGGCAACATGTACAAAGTCGGTGGTTTGGGGTTCTCAGGTGTGAGGTAACGTCTTGTCCGGTCATTAATGGTTCCATTCTCAAACGCCTTTTTGACAATATCCAACAGTATCACCGTAAATTCATTGGTTGGATCAGCTCCCAATGGGGCATAAGTGTTGGTGTCACTCGTATGAGCCAATACTTCTTCCTGATAAAACTTAGCGTCCATAATGACTAATGCGCCACCTTTATCAGCTGTCTGACACACTATGTTAGGGTTGTTGGCAATCTTTAATAACGTGTTCCTTTCCATCCTTGTCAAGTTCTCGCGTCTAGGCTTAGTTTGAAATGGCATTCTTGACAAATCTCTTTTCACCATGCTTTCGAATGTGTCAATGATTTTGTGACTCATTGGAGCCATGAATATACTGCGTGGTCGAAGCCCTCTTAGCATATCGTCCTCCGTATCAGGTGTCATGACAATGTTCTCAAAATAATGACGTAATCTAATGTTACGAACTAACTTGAATGTGCTCACCTCCAGTTCGAGAGTATTGGTTGTGGTTATTGGCACAAATGTTTGTCCTTTTTGTAGTACTCGTAACTCTTCCTGTGTTAGTGTAGTAGACGAGATGTTAATCACCAGGTTATCCTTGGTGCTCACCTCCGTCGGTTGGTTTTCTTGGCTTTGGCTGGTTCTTTTGTTACCTCGACGTGTTTTGCCCCTCCTGGGTCGATAGGTTGATCTTGGCCCTCCTCTAAAAAATGCACCGTGGCTGTAGAAGTACCCGGTTGTTGTTCACTTGGCACCCCCTCCGTTGTAGCTCTCGTGCTTCTGGTTGTTCTCGTTTCACCCTCTGAAGACGATGTCTCATTTTCCGAGTAGGGATTATAGGCTCGATTTGGGCGTCGGCGGGCGTACACTTCTGCCCAAGTGTACACCTCGCCGAGCTTGTAATCTATAGTATCCCTTTTGTACTTGCGCAGCTTGCGTTCCTGGGTTTCACGTGTATGTTTCTCTAATTGTGCTTTCACATCTTCCAATAGTGTGGCCAGTTCAGTGGGATCCATGGCCTCGTCCAGTTCCGCCCTAATAGTTTGGATCTCTTTGCTCAATTCTTCCAAAGATTTAGACAATTCCTCCACTATCAACAGGATCAGATCCAACGAACACTTGTTGAGGATGGCGAACCATCTCTCAACAAACTTTGCATTGTTCTTACATAAAAGAGGTTTTAAAGGAACCCGTAGGCCCCTCGGGATCCGCTGGGCACGATGGTACCGCACCAACGTGGACGCGTGTAATTTCTGGTTGCATTCCTTTTTTAATAAGTAGAGTAGTTGTTTCAAATTGCTCTCAGGGCTGCGGGTACTAGCAGCCGCTATGACCTCTTCCTGGATCATGTCATAGATTTTCGCAGCATCCCCCGCCGTGAAAGCGAAGGTGTCTGCTTTCAGCTCAGTCATGCCGGTTATGCTTTCGTAATTCATATTTGTACTCCGTAGCGTGCCAAGTCCGATGGACAGAAATAATGATCTAAAAATGTAGCGAAGGGCTTGCACAGCAGTTATTCTAATTCTCTTCAGTGGTAAACTCTGTGGCGTGCGAACAGGTGGGGCGCTGTCTGTACCTACCAGTGTGAGTGTGAACTAATACAAAGCTCCCCCGTTAGGCAGGAGACACCCTGTTGCACAGCATCTCAAGGATGACTAAATGTCTTTTCCTTAGTCCATTAGTACTTCATCATGATAGGGTTCCAAAGTAAATTTATTGTTTCAGCAAATTTTCCACAAAACCAAAATTCAGGTATGTTTCTCCCAACATTCAAATCCAGTATAAATCCTTCCCCAATGCATTTCGGGCCGATTTGCTAGCCCTTCCTCAGGGGACAACTCTACAAAAAAGGAAATACATCTTCATGTCACTTAGGACGTCAAGTGCAGTATTCAAACATTATCATTAATTACATATTAATTCATGCCGTTGATTAAATTACTATGAATCATAGCTCCAGTGCATAAACAAACACTAAGGTGTCAATTGAATGTGAAACACATCCCATAGTGCAAGGTTATCCAGTCAAATGAATATAAAAGCTGTGTTTCCACAAACGAATCAAAAACCAAGTAAAAAACGTGATTCTCAGCATGCCTCCAATGTCAAACCTCATGCCCCCGTCACCGATTTGTGCACTTAAGTCGAGCCCCCGATTAGACCCCACTCTGAGCGAGCGACCGATACTCACAAACAATTACATCGAGCTGCAGCGCGGTGTCTGTAAAATAACAGCACAGCGCGTATGAATATTATTGCATCACGCTCGTAGGCTAATGTGTAAACGCATTCTCCAGAACGGAGTACTCACTAGGTCATGATGGTGAAAACCAGTGTACTCGTCTCTATGTCGGGAACCCCAGGAATAAACCCGGGTCATGGCGTTTTGACCGCGTTGTGTTAGTATACCAAACAGTGAAAACGGACTACCAAATACCAAAAATAAACAAAAAACGTAGCGGCCATCTTGAGTGAGTAAATAAACATGCAAACGAAGCTGCCATCTTCAGTGAGTGAATAAACATGCAAACGAAAAACTCAAAAGGTGTTATCAAAAAACGACCATAATAGTACATGGATAAGCTATATATTCACAGAGACATGTCAGCATACATAAAAAACTGATTAGTGTTACAGATAGCACAAAAACTCTATCCGGTCATTAAGACCGTGTGGCTGCATCGACGCCATATAGCGGATCCAGAAATTTTCTCTTTTGAGCAATGTCTGTTTGTTGTTGTGCGTAGGAGTGATTTGTTCTAATATCACATATTTCAATTGAGCTACAGAATGTTTGTGTTCAGCAAAGTGTGTGGCAACAGTGGATTTCAAATTGCCTGTTCTTATGTTGCTCTTGTGTTCGAGTAAACGAATTCTGATCTTCCTTTCAGTATGACCAATATAACATTTGCCACATGGGCACTTGAGCATGTAGATTACATTGCTTGAATTGCAGGTAGCATTCACTCTTAATTTCACTGGATGTCCCTTCATAGGGTGGCTGATGGTGTTTCCCGGAATGCAATTGTTGCAGTTACTGCAGTTATAACAAGGACGTAGACCTCTGTATGTGGTTGGTTCACTGTCTTTGATGGATGCCTTCAACATCTCTTTCAAATTCCGACCCCTTGTATAAGCAAACATCGGCGGTTGGTCGAAAATACCCCGAAAGTCTGGTTCACAACTCAGTAATGACCAATGTTTGTTTTTCGGAAACCCACAGACAGAAACTCACTGCTGCACTACCAAAGTTTTCATAGACCGGGGTTAAAACAGAACTTACCTTTGTCTCAACTAATGCGAGTGAAACGCATAGTATCTTCGGAGAGTACCTGCCAGCAGGAAGTTAACAACATGGTGAAAAGATTCAGAGACCGGGGGTACCCTGAAGAGAGTTTAGCCACAGCAGCCAACCAAGTTGGAGTTATGAAACGGGAGGAATTGTTACAAACCACAGTGAAGCCAGTGAACACCAGAATGGTGGTGGTATCGAAATATAGCATTCTGAGTAACAGTTACAAAAACATAATTCTCAAACATTGGTCATTACTGAGTTGTGAACCAGACTTTCGGGGTATTTTCGACCAACCGCCGATGTTTGCTTATACAAGGGGTCGGAATTTGAAAGAGATGTTGAAGGCATCCATCAAAGACAGTGAACCAACCACATACAGAGGTCTACGTCCTTGTTATAACTGCAGTAACTGCAACAATTGCATTCCGGGAAACACCATCAGCCACCCTATGAAGGGACATCCAGTGAAATTAAGAGTGAATGCTACCTGCAATTCAAGCAATGTAATCTACATGCTCAAGTGCCCATGTGGCAAATGTTATATTGGTCATACTGAAAGGAAGATCAGAATTCGTTTACTCGAACACAAGAGCAACATAAGAACAGGCAATTTGAAATCCACTGTTGCCACACACTTTGCTGAACACAAACATTCTGTAGCTCAATTGAAATATGTGATATTAGAACAAATCACTCCTACGCACAACAACAAACAGACATTGCTCAAAAGAGAAAATTTCTGGATCCGCTATATGGCGTCGATGCAGCCACACGGTCTTAATGACCGGATAGAGTTTTTGTGCTATCTGTAACACTAATCAGTTTTTTATGTATGCTGACATGTCTCTGTGAATATATAGCTTATCCATGTACTATTATGGTCGTTTTTTGATAACACCTTTTGAGTTTTTCGTTTGCATGTTTATTCACTCACTGAAGATGGCAGCTTCGTTTGCATGTTTATTTACTCACTCAAGATGGCCGCTACGTTTTTTGTTTATTTTTGGTATTTGGTAGTCCGTTTTCACTGTTTGGTATACTAACACAACGCGGTCAAAACGCCATGACCCGGGTTTATTCCTGGGGTTCCCGACATAGAGACGAGTACACTGGTTTTTACCATCATGACCTAGTGAGTACTCCGTTCTGGAGAATGCGTTTACACATTAGCCTACGAGCGTGATGCAATAATATTCATACGCGCTGTGCTGTTATTTTACAGACACCGCGCTGCAGCTCGATGTAATTGTTTGTGAGTATCGGTCGCTCGCTCAGAGTGGGGTCTAATCGGGGGCTCGACTTAAGTGCACAAATCGGTGACGGGGGCATGAGGTTTGACATTGGAGGCATGCTGAGAATCACGTTTTTTACTTGGTTTTTGATTCGTTTGTGGAAACACAGCTTTTATATTCATTTGACTGGATAACCTTGCACTATGGGATGTGTTTCACATTCAATTGACACCTTAGTGTTTGTTTATGCACTGGAGCTATGATTCATAGTAATTTAATCAACGGCATGAATTAATATGTAATTAATGATAATGTTTGAATACTGCACTTGACGTCCTAAGTGACATGAAGATGTATTTCCTTTTTTGTAGAGTTGTCCCCTGAGGAAGGGCTAGCAAATCGGCCCGAAATGCATTGGGGAAGGATTTATACTGGATTTGAATGTTGGGAGAAACATACCTGAATTTTGGTTTTGTGGAAAATTTGCTGAAACAATAAATTTACTTTGGAACCCTATCATGATGAAGTACTAATGGACTAAGGAAAAGACATTTAGTCATCCTTGAGATGCTGTGCAACAGGGTGTCTCCTGCCTAACGGGGGAGCTTTGTATTAGTTCACACTCACGCTGGTAGGTACAGACAGCGCCCCACTTGTTCGCACGCCACAGAGTTTACCACTGAAGAGAATTAGAATAACTGCTGTGCAAGCCCTTCGCTACATTTTTAGATCATTATTTCTGTCCATCGGACTTGGCACACCTGTACATTCCAAGTGCACACATAGCACGTATGTGTGTTGCATTACAACTGCACGTGTGACACTGCACAACACACATCCAAGTGATCTTGCTTACAGTCTGTTGCATACACAGCATGCTACCCATGCAACTCTATAGTCCATCTTTTACATAAAAGATTAAATGACTCACCATCATGAAAAGAAGTTGCGGATGATGTGACCGCGGATATCATCTTCACCCTCCTCGTCACTGGCATCCTGGCCAAGGCCTTCATCCTCAACAGGCGGATGTTCCAGCTCATCAGGATCAAGGTAGAGTGGCACGGCCTTCTCCACTGCCATGTTGTGTAGCATGCAGCACACGGTGAAGATGTCACACACCTTGCGTGGGCTGTATTGGAGGGCTCCGCCTGTCTTGTCCAGGCACCTGAACCGGCTCTTCAGGAGTCCAAAGGTTCGTTCGATCACCCGCCTGGTCTTCCCATGAGCATTGTTGTAACGCTGGTCTGCAGCTGTCCTGGGGTTGCGTAGCGGAGTCATTAGCCACGGCATGTTTGGATATCCAGCGTCTCCTGCAAATTGACATCATGTACAAGAGTGAATCATATGATGCAGATCATGAAGTTGTGACATGCTGACATACAGAGCTGACAGTGTATACTCACCAACTAGACATGCCCGGTGGTTGTGCAGCTGCAGCATCATCTGTGGTACCCTGCTACGCCTCATGATGAAAGCATCGTGGCACGATCCTGGAAAACGTGCACAAACATGTGAGATAATCATGTTGGCAAGACACACCACCAGGGCATTTATCGAGTGGTAGTGTTTCCTGTTGCGATACGGTTGCTCCTGAGCCTGTGGTGGCACCAGACTAACATGTGTACCATCAATTGCACCAATTACA
The DNA here is from genome assembly GCF_964261635.1 of Lissotriton helveticus. NCBI lineage: Eukaryota > Metazoa > Chordata > Amphibia > Caudata > Salamandridae > Lissotriton > Lissotriton helveticus. The sequence continues at coordinate 1,177,242,883 of NC_136059.1, forward strand.
TGTGGCATGCGGCCCAGGGCATAGAATTCCCCATTGAAATGAAATGAAAATAAATTTATAACGCGCTGGACTCAGCCCAATGGGCATCAAGGCGCCTAACATAATATATTGAATAACCATGCAATGCTTAATGATAGGCTTTCCCAAAATACCAGGTCTTGAGAGCTCTCTTAAAGAGGGGCAAGGATGAAAGGGCCTTGAGCTCGCAGGGGAGAGCATTCCATAGTCAAGGGGCCACTGATGCAAAGGCTCTACCTCCCCATCTTGTCTTTTTAGTGCGGGGATATCAAGGAGGTTCTGTTGAGAAGATCTGAGACATCTGCTGGGTACATAGTTAGAAAGCAGAGATCCCAGACCATCGGCCGGTCCTGCTGTAAGAGCCTTATGGACTAGGCAAGCAATTTTAAAAGAAATGCGTTGCTCAATGGGTAGCCAATGAAGATTCTTCCTGGCTAATGTGGCAGAGGCGGAGCAAGGAAGGTCCAGAACAAATCTCGCTGCTGCATTCTGTGTTACTTGCAGGCGATGTACCAGTCCCTTATTAATCTCAGTGTATAGCGCATTGCAATAATCTAAGCGAGATCCAACCAATGCTACCACTGTTTGTTTTCTTGCCTGCGGGGATAAGTAGTGAGCTATTCTACGAAGGATTTTTAGAACTCCCCAGCAGGTAGCTACAGTTCTATTGATCTGTAGGCTCATGGCCAGCTCAATGTCAAAGATGACCCCCAGGTTTCTTGCCGACTGTGACGGTGTCGGACAGGTTCCCAGTGATGGCGGCCACCATTCACTCGACCAGGCGTCCCTGTCCTTTCCGAATATCAGCACTTTGGTCTTGTCGCCATTCAGCTTCAAGGAATTGAACGTCATCCAATCGGCAACCGATTGCATGCAACTCCTGAAGCTGAACGCTGTGGTGCTGACAGACCGTGACAGGGACACCATGATCTGAGTGTCGTCCGCATACGACACTACCTCCATCCCCTGAGATCTTACTAGTCTAGCAAGTGGGGCCACATTGATGTTGAATAGGGTCGGACTTAGAGCCGACCCTTGTGGAACCCCACATTGCAAGGACTTTACAGGGGAGAGGTATTTGCCCATTTGGACCCTCTGCTCCCTAAGCTCTAGAAAGGAGGATAGAAGGTTAAGGGCGGGGGCCTCCACCCCCAACTCCCTCAGTCGAGATGTTAAGACTGAGGGAGAAAGGGTGTCGAATGCAGCGGTCAGATCCAATAAGACCAACATCGTGGTCTGTCCTTTATCTACATTCATCCTGATGTTGTTGGTCACAACAGTGAGTGCAGACTCTGTGCTGTGTAGTCTTCTGAAACCATGTTGAGTCTGATCAAGGAATCCCGAGGAGTCCAAGAAGACAGACAGATGATGGTTCAGGTGCATCTCAAGCATTTTGGCTGGGGCAGGTAGTAGAGAAATAGGTCTAAAGTTTTTTAGGACTGCAGGATCCAAAGAGGGTTTCTTCAGTAACGGCCTGACAATGACCCTTTTCCAAGCCGAGGGAAATACACCGTGCTCCAAGGCACCATTCATAACCTCCAAGATGAGGGGAAGGAAGGTGTCCCTGCATTCCTTCAGAGTTTTAAGCGGACATGGATCCAAGGGAGAAGAGGACTTCGTCCTATTCAGCAGGAGGTTAAGATTTTCAAAAGTGACAGGAGGGAAATTGGTAAGGGTCTTGTCATGATCCTTTGACCATGTTTCTAAGATTGACAAATCCGTGGCTATGTGTGTTCCCAGATGCTTCCTCTGTATTTCCAATTGCATGGAAATGTCTACAATTTTCGTGGGAAAGAAGCTTGAGATGTTGTCACAGAGCTCCTGAGAGCCTATTATAGGATCAGGTGTCTGTAATGAACAAAGGGAGTCTACGATTTTAAAATATTCCCTAGATGATGTCAAGGATGTAGTAATGTTGGAGAAGTGGTCTTGTTTGGTTTTGATCACTGAGGCCTTGTATATCTTTAGAGAACTTTTGTGCAGCTCTCTATCCTTAGTGTCCCATGTCCTCCTCCCTTGTCTTTCCTGTCTTCTACATCCTTGTCTCATCAACCTAAGTTGCTCCTCAAACCACGGGGCAGAGGGTTTACGCCTCGCAGCATACCTAGGGGTGGCAGGAGCTAAAATATCCACAGCCCCAGAAATGCAATTGGCTAGTTCTGAGGCTGCCTTCTCTGGGTCTGAAGTCAGAGAAAGGGTTCCAAAAAACGGGGCCAGGGAGTCATTAGTGATATTTTTGTAATTTTGCTTACATTCTCTTGAAGAATACTCCTTCATGGGAAGCTCTATACTAGAGGTGGTAAGTACGATAGGTACTGCTAAGTGGTCAGTCCAAACTAGCTGTTCCGGTAGGCCTGTCATGATCCGGGAGTCATTACGTCCAGCGTATGGCCTGCTCTATGTGTGGGTTCCCTGACCAGCTGTGTGAAACCGCAAGCATCTAGAGGATCAATCAAGGATATAGTATCTTTGGATGTGATGTCCTCTAGATGAAAGTTAAGGTCCCCTAGTATAGTGAAGTGCGGTTTGCCTACGTAAGGTTCTAATAATCTAAACAGGTCACTGCTGAACTGTGATCTCAGTCCAGGTGGCCTATACATCAGAATCCCTGAGAATGACGCGGATGGTGATGTTGAAATACAGAAATGAAGGGCTCAAAGGGATCTGATGGTTTTGACAGAGCATTAGTTCTACAAGTGAGATGAGACCGGTGAAGGATAGCCAGGCCGCCACCTCTACGCTTAACTCTGTCTAATCTCTGTAAGGCATAGTTCTCGGGGATGGCTAGGAGGAGGTCATGTCCCGATGTGTCTGTGGCCCAAGTCTCCGTAATAAAAACCCATGCTGGATTCCTAGCTGTCACGAAATCGTGAAAATAGATGTTATTTTTGATGATGGAACGGGCGTTGATCAAATAGCCTTTCTCAGCAGTGGCCTCATTAAGCAGTTGGCAAGGAGACAGAACATTGTTATTAAGTTCGGGGATAGTGGATAAGTTAAACCTGCATGTACCACATAAATATCCTTCCCGAAGAACTTCCGGGATATGTCTATGATGGCAGGAGCGCGAGCAGGGTTTCATAGCAAGCAAATCTTGGATGGTATATGAGTGGGTTACCTTGGAGGACAGCTCTAGATTCCCCTTGACATCTGTCAACTCTTCTGGAGTAGGGAATGTAATGAATTCATCAAGGTGGAGCAACATTGCTCCCAAAACATCACCCAATACCCGGCTAAACATGGTCTGAGACATCCCTCCCACATCAGCTATGGTAAATTGGAACGTACCTGTGGCAAAGAAATGGAGGGCTGCCATCACCTTTACCTTGGGTGTCAGTGCAGTTGGATACCTGTGGCGTGGTTGTAGGTGAGCCTCAAGCCTGTCCGTCAGGTCCTTGATCAACTGTCTGCCGAACCGATATCGACGGATGCAATTGCGCTCCTTCATGGCTTCCAAGTAAGGCAACGGCCTTTCCAGAGGGGGTGCCCTGCAAGACACAATTTAAAGGAAATGTCTTCAACTGTCTGACTAAGACTATAACAATGTACATGGCAAAAGCAACACTGCTTCAAATAATGTAGACAATTTGGAGTGTGGCGTGGGATACACACTGATGTAACGTGTGCCAGCTCCCACCCACTCCTCCGTGGAAAAGGAAAATACCTGTAGTGTGTGGAATGGACATGACATGCATACAAACGATTTGATGGAAAGGTCTTAGTGAGCATGACAATGTATCATGTCAGTGACACACGTCATGTCAATGTCAGTAGGAGGTTGTCTGCACATCCAGACGGCTGACTGCAATACACACACACACACCACATGTGCCATCATTTGCACTGTTCTGCCTTAGTCATGTTGCGGTGTGTACTTTCAGTTACAATTACATAACCATCATCATACAGCATGATTATTAGATTTGTCACTAATGGTCTGTGATGCCATCACACATGTGAACGGGTCATTAACACACGTGGCATGGTGTGTGTACATTAGTAACCCTGCCATCACAGCAAGGACACAACATAGATGCTCCTACAGCAGATGCACAGAATTGTAATGGATTAGTTACTTACCTTTTATAACCAAATATCTGTAAGGAACAGTAGGCAGTAGCAAAGTGCCAAATTTCAATACATACATAGCTTAGGACTAATTAGCCTCCCTGGGTGCCATCGATCTGACCAATGAGTCGGGGCTATCCAGGCCACACCGGAACAAAACCAGTGTCGTAGATTGGCATCCAACAAGGGCGTGGCCAAGTTTGGGCCGTACCTACAACGCATACACTGGCAGCTGTTACACAACCATATCCCACAGAGAGTGTGGGTAGCGGGCAAAGATGCATGTGAAGTTGCAAAACATCACTCCCAGAGTCAGGGAGGATGATGACATCTTTGCGTAGTGCCTGTACCTCTTGGATACCCTCTACAGCGGAGCAAACGGGAATGTGTTCTGTGGTTTTGAGGCCTGGATGCAGATGCTTCCTGGGGTGGGGTGGGAGGACAGGGAACATGGTCAGTCCGGGTAGGGGTGTGAGGGTCTGACAACGTGCCTATCTACAGCCAAACATGCTGCGTGGCTGTACATGCTTGCCAATATACATACAGTACTTTCATCAAGATAGGCCTGCAGAGGCTCAGCGTAGCGTTAGTGTAGTTTAAGGACCTCAGTGACAAGTTGGTCCTCACCGCAGCAACGGGGAGATGAAGGGCCATGGTTCCGTCCGCCCACATAAACACAACACTGTACGTTGCCCACTCATCCAAAAACACGTTTTGAGTAGAGACATCACCAGTGTCTGGCTAGGTGTCCACACCACTCGCATCCCCCAGTCCACCTGTCCTGTGGTCTTGGGACTGACACTCACGTGCCAGTGGGTCTTCATGACCCTCCCAATACTCATTAGCACCCATTGTAATGAGGTGTGGCCGGCTCATTGATTTTTAAATTCCCATGCAGCATTAAGAGCGGTGTTCTGCCACACAGTTACCACAGCGGAGCCGTACAGTGTGTGGTATCGGGGCCAGCACCACCCGAGAACGGCGCCACGGCTGACACCTGGGGGATATTTGGCAGTGAGGTTGTGAGTTCAACCAGCGGGGACCAGGATGAACATTCCGATACTGTCTTTCACAGCGGTTCTGGGACGTATGCACCGCCTGCGTCCGTCACTCAGAGAGTGATGGCGTCAGGGGCAAATCAACAGAGGCGCTACTGCCCCCAGACGGGTACGCTGGGCCAGAAGCTGACGCTTAGTCCATGGGCGGGGTGAGGGACATCATGGACATGAGGAAGTGCACTTACTCCTCCTGTGTCACATGCAGGGCTGGGACCGTAGGTCGTGGTGCTGGCTACAATGGCTGCAATTCTGATGGAGCCGTGTCGTCGCTGTCACCCTAATCCCATGCAGCATTGCACTTGCATCGTGGTGATTTGTTAATGCAATTACATATCTCTGACTTCTTTTGTTTACCTGACGAGTTTGGCCTGGAGGACTGATGTACAAATAAGGGGCTCAGATGTCTCCACACCCACACACATGCACTCGTCCTACATCTCAACCATGAGCTATTGTGGTGCTGTGCCAACTGCTGGAGTCTGAGTGGCTTGTGGGACCAATCACACCTGGATTCATATGTCTGGTCTCCGCAATCGGAGCAGCTCTTGTTGTTGTGCCTGACGTGAAAACCGTGGAGACACAGACGGTGAGGGTCAGTCACCAACATGAGTCTTTTTCATTCCTCACAGGCTTTGTAAATTACATCCCTATTGGCACCGTCCTGAGTATGACAATAAAAGCTAAATGTTCAGAAGTGTTTGTACAATGATTTTGGGTACAAAATGTGTAAGCTTACACTTAGACCGGACCTGCGCTGGTGTTGTGAAACAAGCAGAGGACCTGACGTGTGCACGCAGAGGTGACATATGACTACTCAGACAACGTCATCACGGCACACACAACGCCAATGACACTTGCAGAGCCAGAGGATTTACACACCAACACACAAGTGTACAGCATAACGGAAATTGCCATGTCCAGGATGACATGTGGGGATATTCTGAGGTGAGTAATACGTTACTGACCTGTTCATCGCATATGCAAACAGCATGCACAATGTCGCACATGGCACACACATGACGTGGTCACACAGGGTCATGCTGTGCGGCTATGACACCTCTGTGACAGTGGGCATGTTGCTGTCATCATGTGCCAGTTCCCTGTACTGAATTGTGGGCCATTCCAGCGTTCATGTGCCTCGCAACATGTTGCTGACGTTACTCGGGTGGAAATTGTTGAATGCATGTGATGCACATGTGCATCATGATTGATGACATGTTGTGCAAGCTATTCACACATCAACTGAGGCACAGGGTCACAATCCCTGTGCTTCTTCAATATCTGCCACACCTGGCCCATCCTGATGTATGTGTGCCATGCTGATGTATGCATCCACATCGTTGACATGAGTGTAGACTACATCCCTGCTGTGCGATTTCCTGGTGTAACTCTCCCAATGGTGACATGAAGGTGGACAGGGACGCAGCCTACACAATCGTTCACTTGACCATGTCTGACGCACTGTACCCCAATGGTACGTGCGTGTGTATGCCTCGTTTCCCTATTGCATTTCAGCTATACGCGAGCAAAGCGTACCCCAATGGTACGTGCGTGTGTCGGCCTCGTTTCCCTATTGCTTTTCGGCTATACGCGAGCAAAGCGCACCCCAATGGTACGTGCGTGTGTCGGCCTCGTTTCCCTATTGCATTTCAGCTATACGCGAGCAAAGCGTACCCCAATTGTACGTGCGTGTGTCGGCCTCGTTTCCCTATTGCGTTTCGGCTATACGCGAGCAAAGCGTACCCCAATGGTACGTGCGTGTGTCGGCCTCGTTTCCCTATTGCATTTCAGCTATACGCGAGCAAAGCGTACCCCAATGGTACGTGCGTGTGTCGGCCTCGTTTCCCTATTGCATTTCGGCTATATGCGAGCAAAGCGTACCCCAATGGTACGTGCGTGTGTCGGCCTCGTTTCCCTATTGCATTTCGGCTATACGCGAGCAAAGCGTACCCCAATGGTACGTGCGTGTGTCGGCCTCGTTTCCCTATTGCATTTCATCTATACGCGAGCAAAGCGTACCCCAATGGTACGTGCGTGTGTCGGCCTCGTTTCCCTATTGCATTTCGGCTATACGCGAGCAAAGCGTACCCCAATGGTACGTGCGTGTGTCGGCCTCGTTTCCCTATTGCATTTCAGCTATACGCGAGCAAAGCGTACCCCAATGGTACGTGAGTGTGTCGGCCTCATTTCCCTATTGCATTTCGGCTATACGCGAGCAAAGCGTACCCCAATGGTACGTGCGTGTGTCGGCCTCGTTTCCCTATTGCATTTCGGCTATACGCGAGCAAAGCGTACCCCAATGGTACTTGCGTGTGTACGCCTCGTTACACCATTAAATGTGTTGCATTGGCAATGGCAATGTCACCGTACTTGGGTGGGAATTTGAATAAATGCATAGGGAACAACTAGGGGAACAGTGTACTGTTCAAAATGCAACCAGGTTGTCATGGATACGGAGTTTTTTAAAACTCCTACAGGTGTCCTGGAAAAATCAGTTTGGAAAAAGTATACAATGTTGCGAAAGTTGTTGTTCAGCTCAGGCTCTATTTTCAAACCATGCATATGTGTGTCATGGGCTTATGTGTGATGTGATTGGATGGAACATAGGATGCAAAATATGGTGGCCTATCACACACTACTCCTTGGACTCACAGACCCTCTGCAGCACAGATATAAGGCAGCATGTGGCTGTGGGAGGGCACTTGCCTGCACAACATTGGTGTGATAACCACAGCTGCTGTCTCTGGATCCTCTGGACCCTGATTAGCTGAGCATGGAGAGGGCACCTGCATTTACTGATGGTGAGAACAAGGCCCTGCTGGATGCCCTCCTGCCAAACTTCAGCAAGCTGTATGGGAGACCAGAGGATCAGGTGAGTGATGTGTGCAATACCTTGGAGTGTGCACCTGTTGTGTGTGTGACATCATAGCCACTGTGTATGTATAGTGGATAGATGCAATGTTGTTGTGAGTGAGTGCCAGGGTGCACAGTGTTGTTACAAGAGAGTTATTTGTTGTAGTGTGGTGTGTGACAGCATGTCACGTGCTGCAGTGCACCCAGATGTAGCATATATTGTTCAGTGTGAGCCATGCTCAAAGAGTGTTTTGCAGCCCTCATGTCATCTGTAGAATTTCAATGTGATGCAATGCAGTTGTGTTTGCACACAGGCCACATACTCCTGGACAATGATGCAAATGTGTGTGGCATACGATGCCCTGTTGTCCTCATGTATTTTGTGCACATATGGGTGTCTTTGGAACATGGACCAGGTATACTGATGTTCTTTTACTTTACATTTGTGACAGGTATCTGCCTATGAGAAGGGTGAAATCTGGGTGGACATCGCCAGGGCTGTCAGGAGAGAGGGGGGGCCTCGCAGGAGGCTCCGAAACATCAAGAAAAGGTGGCAGGACATCCGGTGCTGGACCCGCCGCATCGCCAGAGTCCAGCTGAAGCTGGAAGCTCCACGCCGGCATGGCGGCAGCCGCCACCTCACCCCCAACATGCTCCGGGTCCTGGAGGTGGTGTTCCCAGACCTCCATAGGCAGTTGCAGGAGGGACAGCAGCACGAAGGGGGTAGGTACATGTCTGTTTGTTGTCATGTGTGTGTGAAATGGTACCTGAAGTGCTCCAAGGCATGGTAACACTCCCATAGTTTGAGTGGTGTGGTCAGACAGGCACTTCATGCATTGGCATTTGAATGTCCCAGTGTCAGCAGCTGCTTCTTTACATGCCTTGCCCTACTCCACATTAGAGCTTTGCTTTGGCTAATGCTTGTTTTTGACATGTACTCCTATGGTGCAATGTCTCAGTATGCATCTTCCTTTGCACATCATCATGTTGTAGGGGTTCTGTGACACCTGTTGGTACCTTAAATGTAGCACCACATGTGCACTGTGTCTGCCCTTCTTCATATTTTGGCGCTGTTCTTGAGTCTCAACATGTGTTTTCTGCACAAGTCAGCCTCAGTGGCCTTTGTCCATGGTACACTTTCTAATTATCTCGTGTTAGCTACAGGTGCACAATGTACATGTGCAATATTTTGGCATTATGCATACTCACACTGGGCAGTGCATGTGTGCATATTCTCAAAATCTGTTGCATGTTGTTTGTACATAGTATTGATGGTCTGCCACACAATGTGACTTTGGGTGTAGAAAGCTGTGATGGCAGTGTGAGGTGATGGAACACTTGTTTCAGGTCCCAGGATGGCATCACATGGCAGTTCGGGCAGGACTTTTCTAATGTGGCACAGAGTCAAAGCTATTCAAACATGACCAGGTCTTGATTTGGGTGGCAGGGTTGGCTAATGAACTGTGATGCATCATCAGCTATCCTGATGTCAGGCAGTGGATCATGATTGTGTCTCTCATACAAGTATTTGCCTTGCCTGTACCTTGTCTCCTACCATACATTGAGCGTTGTGTCTCTGACATTTGTCCACAAGTAGACTTGTCATTATGCAGAGTTCAGTGTCATGTGACTCATGATGCATGCCATGTTGAGAACTGAGGCAAAATGATTTACAGCTGATATGTCTGATGTGTACAGGTGACTGATATGTTTTCATTCTTCTCCTTGCTCACAGCATCATCATCTGAATCTGGAGGAGACACAGGCGCGGACCAGGCAGAGGGACACACCGACAGTGCCACCTGCTTTGAGGTGTCAGAGGGAGGCAGTGGCACAGAGTGTGAGGAGAGTCTGCAGGCCGGACGACATGTGACTGACACATCTTACCATGCCGACGACTCAGAGTCAGACTCTCAGGAGGGGGGGGAATATGCAGCAATGGTCACTCCTTCATCTTTGGCTGCCCTCCCCTCCTCCAGTCCCATCTCCACACTCCTAGTCCTTGGTGTACCTAGGGTCCTTGCTAGCCCCCGTGTCTCCTTTGTTCCCGGCACCGCAGCCCCTGCCCCTGTGTCCCCTGCTGCCCTCAGTGCTGAGACTGTGGACCTACTCCGGCAGATTGCAGTAGGTCAGACATCCATGCTGACTGTCCTCCATGGACATACACAACTGATATGACAGGTGGTGTCGTTCATGGAGGGCATGTCATCAGCCATGTCTGATCTGCGTCGGAGTGTGGCTGCCATTGAATCAACACTGACGGCAGCTATGTACACCCAGCAGCATCTGTCCCCCCCATCCTTCAGAGCCATCCACCTCTGCCTCTCACATACCTACACAGCATACACGCACACGCCACAGGTCAGACACACCCAGCGCACACACACAGCATAAGAAGCTCAAAGCTCCACGCACACAGTCTCAAGGGCAAGTAGGCACACCCACAGGGAGAGGGGAGACACCTCACACACGCATCCACACACCCAGTAGAACAGACTCACAGCCCTGTACCTCCACCCCCAATGTGTACCCGGGTTCAGGTGGTAGTTTTTCCGCACTGGCTGAGGTGTGAAGCCAGGTTTTTGAATCTACTTTCGGCGATGCCCCAACCAGTGTGGATAAATCCACTTCACCTGCACCCACTCCACCTGTCCTTCCCTCTCCTGTCCATGCGGTGCCGGAGGATTCCACAGATGGTGCCCCCATAGTCACCACAGCGGATTAAACGCCATGTGCATGCAGGTTTGGGTGAGATAACACCCATGGAGGCACAAACTGTTGCAGAGACTTTATTGGACTGGCCATTGGCCTTTAATGAGCGAGGACTCTCATTTGCTTTTCTTTTGTGAATCCGCTGAATAAAGCTAATATTTTGCTTTTCAGATTTGTAGTTAGTGTGATGATGTCTGTGACTGCTGTGTGCCTGGGAGCTGGTGTGATGTTCACATTTAGGTCTGCTAAAATGTGTCTATCTCCTGAGGGTAATGAGGTTGACAATGGTATGTTTTTGATGTACGAGCTGGGCAGTGGTGGGGGTGTTTGCCACACACACACACACACTCTGATGCTGGGCAGTGCTGGGCAGTGGTGGGGGTGTTAGAGACACTCACACACACTCTGATGCTGGGCAGTGGTGGGCAGTGGTGGGCACTCTGATGCTGGGCAGTGCTGGGCAGTGGTGGGGGTGTTAGAGACACACACACACACTCTGATGCTGGGCAGTGGTGGGCAGTGGTGGGCACTCTGATGCTGGGCAGTGCTGGGCAGTGGTGGGGGTGTTTGCCACACACACACACACTCTGATGCTGGGCAGTGCTGGGCAGTGGTGGGGGTGTTAGAGACACACACACACACTCTGATGCTGGGCAGTGGTGGGCAGTGGTGGGCACTCTGATGCTGGGAAGTGGTGGGCACTCTGATGCTGGGCAGTGGTGGGCAGTGGTGGGCACTCTGATGCTGGGAAGTGGTGGGCAGTGGTGGGCACTCTGATGCTGGGAAGTGGTGGGCACTCTGATGCTGGGCAGTGGTGGACATTGGTGGGCACTCTGATGCTGGGCAGTGGTGGGCAGTGGTAGGCACTCTGATGCTGGGAAGTGGTGGGCAGTGGTGGATGTGTTTACTATATACCAGTTAGACTTACGTTGACATAGCAGACGTATGTCCCACATGTCTATTGCACTGGTGATGTGCGGTGACGTTCCGTACCCCGTGGTCGATGACGTAGGTGCGCCCTGTCACCGTATTACTCTACTGATGTGCGGTGACGTTCCGTACCCCGTGGTCGATGACGTAGGTGCGCCCTGTCACCGTATTACTCTACTGATGTGCGGTGACATTCCGTACCCCGTGGTTGATGACGTAGGTGCGGCCTGTCACCGTATTACACTAGTGATGTGCGGTGACGTTCCGTACCCCGTGGTCGATGACGTAGGTGCGCCCTGTCACCGTATTACTCTACTGATGTGCGGTGACGTTCCGTACCCCGTGGTCATTGACGTAGGTGCGGCCTGTCACCGTATTACTCTACTGATGTGCGGTGACGTTCCGTACCCCGTGGTCGATGACGTAGGTGCGGCCTGTCACCGTATTACACTAGTGATGTGCGGTGACGTTCCGTACCCCGTGGTCGATGACGTAGGTGCGCCCTGTCACCGTATTACTCTACTGATGTGCGGTGACGTTCCGTACCCCGTGGTCGATGACGTAGGTGCGGCCTGTCACCGTATTACACTAGTGATGTGCGGTGACGTTCCGTACCCCGTGGTCGATGACGTAGGTGGGCCCGCCCACATATTACTCTACTGTTGTGCGGTGACGTACCGTACCCCGTGATCGATGACGAAGATACGGCCTCTCTCCGTAATACACTGGTGATGTGCGGGAGTGTGTGGCGCTACATACTCAGACATTACAATCGTGCAATGGCGATGTGCCCGTCTGGCAACACGTACAGGTATGTTGGACTTCGTTGTGCTCACCTTCTGCGCCGTCGTCGGTTTCTAAGTACGAGGTGGTGGCCGTACAGGATAGGGATGAGACGGACGATGGCGTTCATGTCCTGCTTGTCGTGTACCGGGTGCGGGTCTTGCCGGAGTGTGGTTTTACGGTAGTTTAGAGCTCTCGTAGAAAAAGAGCCGTACGGAGTGTGTTCAACACGGATCGTACTTCCTGGTTCGGAAGGCGCGGTCTATTTACGTACGGACGCTGCGTGGTGCGTCAGCCGACTGCAATTCGTGTGGACTTTCGATTTGTACGGGCTTTTTTACGAGTCGTACAGAGTGACGCTTTAGATTGTGATCGTACTTGCTGATTCGTACGGGGACGCCTACAGGTACGATTCGTACGGGGAAAACGCTCCGAACAGCAATTCAGAGCGCTTTTTACCGGATCGGAATCGACGCCATAGTAGCTGCAGGCTTCCTGGCTCCCACGCAGGATGTACCCCACAACCGATGTTTCGCACTAGCGGTAGCACACAAACAATTTCTTTATTAGCTTATCATTCTTTTCCTTTTCTTTTGCTCTTATCATCATGTGTTTCGCTATTGTTTTAGTTTTGATGATTGTTATACAGTTATGAATATCGAAATGTGCACACACTGACCTATACCTACTTCCATTTGTCAATGATACATGTTTCGGAAGATCCGTCCTGTGACTGTTTAATAATACAGACTAATGGAGACACATGGATAAGACCATACCCTTTGCATTGAATCACCGAAAACCATGGCGAATAGTTAGATTAATCATGATGCCATATACTCCCTGAAGTTCATCATGATTCATGAACCCCTTTGATCATTCTACACTTTGGGCATTGTGGTGGCTTGCTGTTTCCCGCTATATTCTCCCTTCCCAAATAGGCCTACCGTTTCTCAGATATATGATTCCTCGGACGGCACGCCCTCGAGTGCATATCTGATTTGTATGGTATGAAGCATGTGAAAATGTATTGTGGCAAACTGTTGTTTATGCTGAATATTTCTATATGGCTACGATACGTTACGTTAAATTTTCATATCTGATATTATTGTATGTATTGTGAAAAATGAACAAAATGCAATAAAAGATATTCAAACAAAAAAATCAAAGAAAGTGACCCATGCACGAAGCAAGCATGTGCGCCTATTTTTTGCACCCCTGGGATACTGTAGTATTACAGAAGGAGTAGTAGATGCTTCCACGCCCCCTTCAGTAACACAGTCTGCACTGGCACTCTTTGTGCACCTTCACTACCTATGCCTTGTATTATTTCCTTTCTTGTAACACTATTATTCTATTATTGATTCACATCTGTCTAGGGGGTCGCTGAATGTCTTTGAGTCCTGATGATGATCCCGCCATTTACAATGGGATCGAAATGTCATCGGCTATACAAAAACATGGCCTATAGTTTGATTGGATATATGATTTTCTTGACAAGCTGTGCTATGCTTGATTTTCTGATACAGGTGTCGATCACTTTTAATTATTTGTGTATCACTTTGAAAGAGATCACTGAGCACGCTTATTTGCACCTATACTCACTGCTATGTGTTGTTTAAATTGTTTGTTTATTTCTTGACTCATTAAAAACTGCTATATGGTTATCTGTATTGTTAATATTACTACTAGGGACCTTTGTCCTGTTTGATACAACTAATTGTGCCCTCCTCTGGATTTGCCCGCGTGCCAAGAGCAAAGAGATCACCATGCATGCTGACTGTGCCACACAGAGGTGTTGTCCACTCAGTGCGGCTCCTGACTGTGCCCCTTACAATAGGGTAAAGGCAGGTGAAGGGACCCCCAGGCACCAGCCTTGGAAAGTCAGACGCCTGGCTGTCAGCACAGTGAAAGGAGGAGGGGTGGCTTCAAACAGTCGGTCCGCCTCTCACTAATGTGTGGATTCCAATATATGTGATGTCACATAGTGCACTCATTTAAGCATGTGCTGTAGACTCATGGACGTCATTTGGGGGTTAGTTCGGGGTCGCGGCTGCGACCTCTAGCTTGCTCCCTGCTACTCCTGGCCCTTCCTTTGTGACCCCTGGCCTCAGAGAAGGCACACGTTTTGCCCCCTCTGTGGTCAGGGGTTGCAGAAGAAGTGCCAGGAGTAGCAGGGAGCAAGCTAGAGGTCGCAGCTGCCACCCCTGACTACCTTCTGTTAGAAACGGGATCTCTGGCTGGCCAGGGCTTGCGCCAAGGTCAGTCAGGGACCACCATTTCTAAGGTCAGGGCAAGGGAGTCACACACCAAGATAACCCCCGCTCACCCTCTAGGTAACGTGGCGCGAGCAGCAAGGCTAATCTCGGAGGCGATGTGTAAAGCGTTTGCGCGCGCACCCCAGCAGCAACACCCTAGGCCCACCACAAAGGAAACTCCACACAAGGTTATATCAAAAATAGCCTTTGTATGATAGTAAAAACACATTAGATAACACACAACTTTACAATGTGCCAACAGGCACGGGCAGAATTTACAAGGGATTATGTACAGGACAGGGCCACCTGGACCACTGTCAGGGGTATGCACTTGTTAGAAATAATACTTGTAGGTATAACACTTTAGCACATCAACATATAATGACTGTAACACAGAAATAGAAAATGTAGCATACAACCAGTAACTACTGGTAAAGGGAAAATACCTCCTACGCCACCCTAAACACTGTAGGGAAATCACGCAGGGAACTAGGACCTTAACATCAGGACCTATGGAAGGAAAACCTATCACCTAAGCAAGTCCCATTTAGCAAAGGGAAGGAAACCTAAAATAATCACCTAGGCAAGTAACATTTAGCGAAGGCAATAAAACATCAACATTCCTCTAAGCAGGTCACTTTTAGCAAAGGGGAATAAAAACACAAGGCATTACCTAAGCAGGTCACTTTTAGCAAAGGTAATGACACAAACAATCCTCTAAGCAGGTCACTTTTAGCAAAGGGGATAAAAACATAAAGAATTACCTAAGCAGGTCACTTTTAGCAAAGGTAACAACAAACATTCCTCTAAGCAGGTCACTTTTAGCAAAGGGGAATAAAAGAACAAAGAATCACCTAAGCAGGTCACTTTTAGCAAAGGTGATAACAAACATTCCTCTAAGCAGGTCACTTTTAGCGAAGGGGAATAAAACATAAACAATTACCTAAGCAGGTCACTTTTAGCAAAGGTAAAAACAAGCATTTCCACATGAAACATTAAAACACGTCCAGAGGTGCAGGTAGAACATTTGCGCAGGAATCAAATTCACAAGTAAATCATAATGCGCAGGGTGCACATGGCACACCACTAGAACTGTCCCCCAGGCCAACTGGCCTCGCAAGGGCTGGAAATGCCCTGAGTCTCAATGTCAGGGGAGGCTGCGCACGCAGCACAGAACAAAAGCCTAAACGTAGCAACTGTCCACTAAGTGCTGGACAGTTGTGAATACTGCTGGCCAACGTTGGAGCCTCGTGGGCTCAAGAACACAATGGTGGGGCGAAGAGCCTCTCTGGGCTTTAAATAAATCACTTGGCACCCAAGAGCCTCTCTCAGGCTCTTCAACACGAAGCTGGGCTGTGAGCCTCGCAGGGGCTCGAATACGGGAATGCCCTGAGCCTCTCGGGACTCGCAAAAGCAAATACGCTGGCACTAAAGGAGCTTCAGCGCTCTTAAACGATTAATATGCCCCACGAGCCTCGGGGCTCGTAAATACTGTTAGGGCGCCGTTGGAGTCCCTCACGGGGGACTCAGAGGGAAGTGGTGCCCCCGGAGCCTCTTGGCTCCAACAACGGAATGCAGCACACGTGGGAGCGGCCCTCTGCCACTGGGGCCGCTCGAAGAACCCGGAGACCCTGCCCCTGCACTCACCGGGTCTCTGTCAGGCGGGGCTCCTCTTCCTCGGGGCCTCGCTGGCGGGACGGCTCTCCTCGGCGGGGCTTCCCTTCTCCCTCGGGAGCCTCGGCAGGCTGCTTCCTGCTTCTCAGGCAGGCAGCCAATCACGTCGCGAGTCACCCGGCGAGCCTCCGGCAGCTGTAACCAATCACAGCGCGGCTCTCCGGGTGACGTCAGCGGTGGTTCCCTCGGCTTCTCCTCGGCTCTGGGCTGCGGCGGTAATTTCACGGGCAAATGCGGCGTGGGCAGCCGCTCCAATTAAATGAAACGGGGCAATGCCGGGTGGGCACCGGCCTCCTAATTAAAATATAAAGCGAGGTAGGCACTCGCTCTGCCAAAAGTCGGCAAGACGGGTCCAATGCCGGGTGGGCACCGGCTCGTAAATAAAGCGCTCCTGAGCGCTATGAGCAAAAGGAAAAGCGCTCCACAGCGCTAGCAGGCAAATAAGCGCTCCCAAGCGCTAAGAGAAAAGCAAAGGCTCCAGCAGGGTCTGGAGGCAGGCAGGGGGGCAAGGCAGGGCCAGAGCCAGCACACTGGGTCTCCAGGCAGGGAGACAAGCCAAGTGGCGGTCCTCCAGGCCCCAGCAGCAGCAACAGCCCCCTCTGGCAAGGATCCAAAAGTAGAACAATTTCTGTGGGGACACAGCCCCATTTTTATACCATAAATTCCTTTGTCTTCAGGGTGCAGGGTGGGGGGAAACCAGTTGCAGCTGGCTTGGGAGTACCCTTGATGGCCCAACCACCCCTTTCATTCACTGGGGAGGCTTGGGTCGTTAGACAAACCACAGGGGGGCGGAGCCAGCATTGTGTGGGGAAAAACCCAGCCCATCCAGGACCCAGGTGCACTCCTCCCACACATCACTCATGCTGATCTCACACTCACCACCGGGCAGACCCATCCAGACTTCCTGGAGCCTGGCATGCCAGCCAGCTCCAGCCAATCACGCTCCAGCACCCTCACTGCACACATACATCAATGTCCAGAAGTAGCACTTCCCTTCTAGACACATACATGCCGCAGACACCATCTTGCAGCATTCGCTCTCACGAGTTCACACATACCAAACTCGTGCCTGCACTCCCCACACATCAGGAACTACCAGGGACACACACATTCCCCATGCATTCCTATGGGAGGGCAGGCCAGCCATACTACACGCACGCACTTTCACTCTGGGACACAGGGAAAAAGTGCGCCAAGACCCAAAAGTCACTACACAGGGTCACAAATAAAAGCAAAAAGATTAGGGGTGAACCTGCCCTAAGGCCCAAGTCCAACACAACCCCCTTCCAGCCAAAACGCAGGGCAGACCAATCACCACCGTGATGGACTTCCCTGCTTGGGGCGATAAAACAAGGACGCGGGCCCACAACTGCAGGGACACCCTCCTGTTTTACGCCACGGTGAACCCCTGGGGTTCTTTCTAAAACTACTGTAGGGACTAACTGGGATACCCCACTGGTACTCTCCAGCTGCCCTCGGCGAGGACCAGGCCCTAGGCCATCCAGGTACCACTGGATCCTGCCTACTCACAAAGTGGGGGGTAGTAACCCCTGGCACATAATAGCCATGCTCCACTCTTCCTGTCTGCAAGACAGGGCTAGACTTCCACTGGTTCTCCAACCTAGGGTCTACAACCTCAGGCGGACCAGGAGTCTCAGGGAAGGCTCTCCTCCCCTTACCTCTTCTCCTAGGGTTCCTCCTCCTCCTGCGAGGGGTTCCCTCTAAACAACATTCTCCCAACCTGGGGTTTAACCCCTCAGGTTGCACCGGGGTCAGAGGTGGGCTCTCCCACCCCCTGCACCCCTTTCCAGAGTCCTGCTCCCTCCCAACTGGGGCGGTACCTCTGGAAAAAGAACTGGTCAGGACACTGATTACAGTAGCCCCACCCTTCAGGTCAGGCGGATCCTGAACCTGGCCTTCCAACCTCTGGTCTAAAACCTTTGGTGGAACCAATGCCTGGCACTCCAGGACTTCTGGGAACTCACATCCTATCCCCCAATCACTCCTTTCGCTGGACTCCCGTACCCTCCCCACTGGAGCGGTACTGCCAGACTCTAGAACCATAGAAGCTCCGCTTACAGATGCTCCAGGTCCTCTACACACTAGGAGATCTCCCTCAAGTGAACTAACAGGCAAGTCTAGGTTCCCTTCCTGGTGTTCCCTAAAGAAACCATCCAGGCTCTGCGACAGGGCTTCGGCGTCTGGGGACTCTCGGTCACACACTCACTCCCGCTCCACTGAGACAGGCAGTCAGCCCCTACACCCTTCTCACTAACCAGGGACCTAGCTGGGCTACTCTCACCCTCCTCCACCACACTGGGCTGGAAGACACCTGACCCACTATTGTTGGAATCACTCACTAGTGACTCTAAAGAACCTCTCGCACTGTCCCAGCACTCTGCTTCCTTTGCAAGGTCCCAAGGACAAAAACATTTCAACTTCAGCAGGTGCTGGCGCAACTCTGGACACACAACACTGAGCAACTTCTCCTTGAGAAACATATTGACTACTCCGTCCACCTCATTGTCAGAGTTAGCCGTCAGCCAATCCCACATTGCATCAGAACAGTCATCCACAAAATACTCCCAACCCTGGTGAGGTGGTATCCTAAGGTTCCTGAACCTCAACCTATTCTCCTCCTCTTGGGAAACAGGTACCATACTCGGGAAACTGGGAGTGGGACTGTCTACACTAATATTTAAATAGCTGCCACCACTGGATTCAACCCTCCCTGGGGAATCCAGAAAACCACAACTGCAATCAGGGGATAACCTATCCTCTAAGGCTACCTTCTCCCTGAACAAGGCCCTTTCAGCCTCTAGCTTGGCGTGCTCCAACCTGAGCTGTTCCATCGCTAGCTGATGCTCCCGCTCTTCCCTCCTATCCAACCACTCCTCTGGGGACAGGACAAGGGATGGGGCACTGACACTGGACCCAGCAAGGGACTCCCTATCTATGGGGTCCTCACTATCTGCTGATGTCCATCCACTGTCATCATCATACAACTCACATTCTTCAGGGCTCCCAACAGACTCACCATCCTCATGGCGTGCGGCCTGGGCCCTATCTCTCTCACTGTGCTCAAGATCCCACTGACCCTTTTGCCATTGGATCAGGCTGTCCCTAAGCTGGGGCTGAGTATCCAACTCACTCACCTCCACGCCTCCCTCTTCACAGAATCTGACCAGCTCTGACCTACTGTACCTAAAAAGACAACAGAGATCAAAAACAGGCTCCATTTTGGCGGACGTTCTCAAGAAGAGTTTGACACAGAGAACCTGGGGGTCTGAGCTTACACAGGAGTGCACAATTACGAAATTCAGCAAGACTCCTATCTCAGAGAACTTGCACTCCACTGTCCAGTGTAACACAACACTCATTCACACACACCCTCCCCTCGGACTGGTAAGGCAGTTTCTACCACCCCTGATTTTCTCAACCTGACCACAAGTGACACAGGTACCAAACTCTGGAAGCAGGGGGGGGAACAAATGTACTGAACAGAAATTACAAAATGACACCTTTCAGGAGAAGCAAAACTGAACTTCCCTAAAAAACAATAATCCCAAAAATGTGGTTATCTAAAACTGCAGAGTTTTGTAATGTGGCCCGTCGCCACTGTGGTACAGCGCAAACGCAAGTCTAATCCGCACTGCTAGCCACCAATGTTAGAAACGGGATCTCTGGCTTGCGCCAAGGTCAGTCAGGGACCACCATTTCTAAGGTCAGGGCAAGGGAGTCACACACCAAGATAACCCCCGCTCACCCTCTAGGTAATGTGGCGCGAGCAGCAAGGCTAATCTCGGAGGCGATGTGTAAAGCGTTTGCGCGCGCACCCCAGCAGCAACACCCTAGGCCCACCACAAAGGAAACTCCACACAAGGTTATATCAAAAATAGCCTTTGTATTATAGTAAAAACACATTAGATAACACACAACTTTACAATGTGCCAACAGGCACGGGCAGAATTTACAAGGGATTATGTACAGGACAGGGCCACCTGGACCACTGTCAGGGGTATGCACTTGTTAGAAATAATACTTGTAGGTATAACACTTTAGCACATCAACATATAATGACTGTAACACAGAAATAGAAAATGTAGCATACAACCAGTAACTACTGGTAAAGGGAAAATACCTCCTACGCCACCCTAAACACTGTAGGGAAATCACGCAGGGAACTAGGACCTTAACATCAGGACCTATGGAAGGAAAACCTATCACCTAAGCAAGTCCCATTTAGCAAAGGGAAGGAAACCTAAAATAATCACCTAGGCAAGTAACATTTAGCGAAGGCAATAAAACATCAACATTCCTCTAAGCAGGTCACTTTTAGCAAAGGGGAATAAAAACACAAGGCATTACCTAAGCAGGTCACTTTTAGCAAAGGTAATGACACAAACAATCCTCTAAGCAGGTCACTTTTAGCAAAGGGGATAAAAACATAAAGAATTACCTAAGCAGGTCACTTTTAGCAAAGGTAACAACAAACATTCCTCTAAGCAGGTCACTTTTAGCAAAGGGGAATAAAAGAACAAAGAATCACCTAAGCAGGTCACTTTTAGCAAAGGTGATAACAAACATTCCTCTAAGCAGGTCACTTTTAGCGAAGGGGAATAAAACATAAACAATTACCTAAGCAGGTCACTTTTAGCAAAGGTAAAAACAAGCATTTGCACATGAAACATTAAAACACGTCCAGAGGTGCAGGTAGAACATTTGTGCAGGAATCAAATTCACAAGTAAATTATAATGCGCAGGGTGCACATGGCACACCACTAGAACTGTCCCCCAGGCCAACTGGCCTCGCAAGGGCTGGAAATGCCCTGAGTCTCAATGTCAGGGGAGGCTGCGCAGGTAGCACAGAACAAAAGCCTAAACGTAGCAACTGTCCACTAAGTGCTGGACAGTTGTGAATACTGCTGGCCAACGTTGGAGCCTCGTGGGCTCAAGAACACAATGGTGGGGCGAAGAGCCTCTCTGGGCTTTAAATAAATCACTTGGCACCCAAGAGCCTCTCTCAGGCTCTTCAACACGAAGCTGGGCTGTGAGCCTCGCAGGGGCTCGAATACGGGAATGCCCTGAGCCTCTCGGGACTCGCAAAAGCAAATACGCTGGCACTAAAGGAGCTTCAGCGCTCTTAAACGATTAATATGCCCCACGAGCCTCGGGGCTCGTAAATACTGTTAGGGCGCCGTTGGAGTCCCTCACGGGGGACTCAGAGGGAAGTGGTGCCCCCGGAGCCTCTTGGCTCCAACAACGGAATGCAGCACACGTGGGAGCGGCCCTCTGCCACTGGGGCCGCTCGAAGAACCCGGAGACCCTGCCCCTGCACTCACCGGGTCTCTGTCAGGCGGGGCTCCTCTTCCTCGGGGCCTCGCTGGCGGGACGGCTCTCCTCGGCGGGGCTTCCCTTCTCCCTCGGGAGCCTCGGCAGGCTGCTTCCTGCTTCTCAGGCAGGCAGCCAATCACGTCGCGAGTCACCCGGCGAGCCTCCGGCAGCTGTAACCAATCACAGCGCGGCCCTCCGGGTGACGTCAGTGGTGGTTCCTTCGGCTTCTCCTCGGCTCCGGGCTGCGGCGGTAATTTCACGGGCAAATGCGGCGTGGGCAGCCGCTCCAATTAAATGAAACGGGGCAATGCCGGGTGGGCACCGGCCTCCTAATTAAAATATAAAGCGAGGTAGGCACTCGCTCTGCCAAAAGTCGGCAAGACGGGTCCAATGCCGGGTGGGCACCGGCTCGTAAATAAAGCGCTCCTAAGCGCTATGAGCAAAAGGAAAAGCGCTCCACAGTGCTAGCAGGCAAATAAGCGCTCCCAAGCGCTAAGAGCAAAGCAAAGGCTCCAGCAGGGTCTGGAGGCAGGCAGGGGGGCAAGGCAGGGCCAGAGCCAGCACACTGGGTCTCCAGGCAGGGAGACAAGCCAAGTGGCGGTCCTCCTGGCCCCATCAACAGCCCCCTCTGGCAAGGATCCAAAAGTAGAACAATTTCTGTGGGGACACAGCCCCATTTTTATACCATAAATTCCTTTGTCTTCAGGGTGCAGGGTGGGGGGAAACCAGTTGCAGCTGGCTTGGGAGTACCCTTGATGGCCCAACCACCCCTTTCATTCACTGGGGAGGCTTGGGTCGTTAGACAAACCACAGGGGGGCGGAGCCAGCATTGTGTGGGGAAAAACCCAGCCCATCCAGGACCCAGGTGCACTCCTCCCACACATCACTCATGCTGATCTCACACTCACCACCGGGCAGACCCATCCAGACTTCCTGGAGCCTGGCATGCCAGCCAGCTCCAGCCAATCACGCTCCTTCACCCTCACTGCACACATACATCAATGTCCAGAAGTAGCACTTCCCTTCTAGACACATACATGCCGCAGACACCATCTTGCAGCATTCGCTCTCACGAGTTCACACATACCAAACTCGTGCCTGCACTCCCCACACATCAGGAACTACCAGGGACACACACATTCCCCATGCATTCCTATGGGAGGGCAGGCCAGCCATACTACACGCACGCACTTTCACTCTGGGACACAGGGAAAAAGTGCGCCAAGACCCAAAAGTCACTACACAGGGTCACAAATAAAAGCAAAAAGATTAGGGGTGAACCTGCCCTAAGGCCCAAGTCCAACACCTCCAAATGACGTCCATGGTGTAGTGCAGAGCGGGACAGTGCATTACAACTATAATGCTGCCTCAGGTGTCTGCTGCTGCCTTCAAGATGTCTGTTCTCTTTGTGAATGGAAATTGTGTGCTTTGTAGTAGTGTGTGTGCATGTGTGTGTGTGTGTGGTGAAACAACCTTTACAACCCAGTCATTGCATCGCACTACCTTTACATAGCAGTCATTTCATCACAACATCCTTTACATCGCTTGTCATTACAATGCAGCCATTACATTGCATGTCACTACAACACATGTCATTACAATGCATGTCACTACAACGCAGGCATTACATCGCAAGTCATTACAACGCATAGTCCCCTTACACTAACCGACACTTACCCTACTGTTGCACTTACTGGAGTTAGAAAAGTAATTTTTACCTCTACACTATCCCACACTTACCCTACTGTTGCACTCACTGGAGTTAGAATAGTAATTTTAACCCCTACACTATCCAACACTTACCTTAAATGCAATGTAATGGTATGCATTGTAATGGTATGCGTTGTATAGGTATAATGCGATGTAATGGAATGCGTTGTAAAGGGAGTTTCTGAAAATGCGATGTAATGGCATGCTATGTAAAAGAATGCGTTGTAAAGGATGTTGCGATGTAAAAACTGTGTTGTAAAGGCATGCATTTTAAAAGTATACATTGTAACGTCTTACATTCGTGTGTGTGTGTGCGTCTGTGTTTGTGTGCGTGTGTGTGTGCACGCACATGGGTGTGTGTGTGTGTCTGTGGTGTGAAGCGAGAGAATGAGACATACAGTAGCTTGCATAGCAGCACTTTAACATAAATGCAATGTGTCAAACGAATAGAACAGTTTACTACAGCAAGTCGCCTTCCACCTGACTGTGCCTCCTTTATAAGGTGGTGTCCAAGTACCCGTATGTTGCATAGTCTCAGCGCCAGCTGCACATATAGAAAATTAAACTTGTAAGTGCATTGCATGCAGATTTGCTTTACTTTTACATTTATTTGGCGGTTTTGGGGAGTTGTGCCCTGAAAGAGGATGTTACATTTTATAGCTTGCCTTTCGAAATGGTGCTCCAAAGCCCAGTTATGCAATAGCCTTTCCCAAGAGGCTGGATGTTTTACCCAGGTCAATAACCGGAAGGATATCTATGTCACCAAGTCTGTGGCCCTGTATAATCTGCCAGCTTGAGAGATAGACAGCTTTGCTTCCAGGAACCTGAGCCTATTAGCCCGAAGGATAACTCTGTCGCCAGAGAACATAGCCCGTAAGATCTGTGTTTCCCAAGAACAGAACAGCCATGCTGTGCCTGAGTGATTCATTTACAAACATGTAACCTGTGTCTTCCACAGGTTTGCGGTCTAAAGTCTCAACCCTTCTATCTGTGTAACCTGAAGGGCGGTCAACTGTCATGACCATGAGGCTGTGTTAATTTTGTTAGCCGAGGCACTTAGCTCTCCAGTTGGAATCTCGTACTTGTAGGAGCTACCTAACGAGAGATAGTTATGCAGTGAGAGATCTGAACCTGGGAGGTTTCTGTAGATTGAAGAATAAGGCCAAGTCTTTAAAATCTGTGCAGCCTTAGACACAGCCTTGCCACCAGGTACATGAACGTATGGTAGAGTCATGGGTCTCAGCAGGCACTTAGGAGGGCTGGATACACTTGCACCCCACACCCATCAACCACAGAGATCACGAGTGACGTGAGCCTGGTAATAAAAGGACCCGAGTGCACGTGCTTGTGGCCAGTTAACTAAGCAGACCCTGGTGTCCGTGTTCATCATTTTTAGCAGTATGAGGGCCTAGGGCCCACAACACCACTATAGCAGCTGTGTAACCTGAGGGATCTCTCTGCGGATGGCTTCACTCGCAGATGGAATGCTGTGGCTCTCCCTCGACCTCCCTCTGCACCTCAAACGTCTCCAAATTGTGGCCCTAGTGCGTATGTTGTGGACAGAAACACAAATGATTCAGCAGCAGTTTTGTCTTTGTTCATGTGCAGAACGGGAGGAATATTTGGCCCCGGATGCACTTTTTTTAAATGCAAACATAAAGGCTCTTTTGTTGTATCTATATCCGTGCAAGTCGATGCACTGCCTTCCACACCCAGCTTTCAGTACACTGCGAGGCTTCGGGGTTTGCCATTACAGCATGTTGGTACATGCCCCAAAGTACAGCAGACCTGCCAACTAAAACAAATTTTGAACCGTGTGTGGATGGGGCAGGGCCTTAAAGGGGGTGGTGCCTCCTGCCGAGAAGTAACTAGGAGACACTTTTGCCCCCTCTCCACTCCCACATTATTTATTTATTTATTTATCTCACTTATAAAGCGCTCTATCACCTAACAGGCATCCTGGCACTGACATTAGAGAGTGCACGGTTTAGAGTAATGCCACACGGGAACTGGCAACAGAATTAAGCTTTAGGGAAGAGCCAGGTTTTTAGTCTCTTCCTGAAGGGGCGAAGATCCCTCAGTTGTCTCAGTTCTAGTGGGAGTTTATTCCATAATCTGGCGGCCGATACACCGAAGGCTCTACCACCTGATTTTATTTTATTGAATCTTGGCATTTTAACCAATCTGGCCGAGGAGGAACGAAGGCTTCTCTCAGGCACTCACATCCCATCCTCCCCCCAAAAAAATCTTGCTGAGGATGGTGTCAATGTCATGTGGTGTTTGCACACCCCTTATTGGACAACAGCAGTTCAAAGCCTTTGGAGGTGAGCTGAAAATCTACTGTTTACAATGGTTTTCATCTCATTTTCACTGCCACTGTGTGATATCGGCTCGTCACCGGGTGACCGTGTGAAGGGGGCTGATGCTCTGTGTCACATGGTGGCACCTTGTGAGTTGGAAGGTCTGATGCAGAGCTACCATTGCTTAAATTGTAAACCGAATTGTCTGAAAAGACTGTGAACTTAAACGCAGAGTGGGGTCCTGACCCTCATGCAGTTTTTAGGAAGTTCATTTATATTCTTGCCCAAAATGGCGCTGATTCTGTCATAAGGAGCTTAACAAAGGGGGTCTTATCATGATGCCTTTTTCTGCTCTGTACCAGTGCAGAAGGGTCTATGTGCTTCTTTTCACAAATTAACTTGAAAAAATATCTAGTTAATGCCTGTTTTGCTGACATCAAAGCTCTGAAACACAGGGCAATAATTACCTCCCTGTGTTTCTAAGCTCTTCTGCTAGCAAAGCATGCATTTAATCAGGGATTTTTCAAGTTTATGAATTAGCAGGAAACACCAAAAGAAAGCACACTTTATGATAGATAGAGGCCTAGGTGTAAATGTGTGTTTTAGGTGAGTGTTTCACCCATGGCATGTATCATGAAGAGCTGAATTGGCCCTGCACAGAGCTCAACAACTGTGTTTTTTGCGAAGTGCCTGAAGTTCATCGTATAATTTGAACATTCTCTGAGTTAATGCCCCAAGTCAATGTACAAGTCCAAACAGAAATAACCCATCCCTGCTCTCTGTTTCTGACTTCCTACTCTGATTGGCTGACACATTTTGCTGTTCCAGCCAATCAGAATGGTGTAACATTCCCTTTAAGACGGCATGGGAGCAAATGTGTTACTTACTCATAATTGCCAGTGCTTCGATTCGCTCTCTACCAGCACAAAAGATACACCACTATACATCAGTCATGAAACAGCACTGCATTTAACGCATCATCAGTACAAACAAACAGAAAGCAAACCTGCCAGACAGGATACTTGCACCAAAATGCAATTTAGTGTTACTAGTCCCATCCAGCATGCAGAGGGACCGAAAGTAGCTGGAGCAGCCCAGGTACCGGCCCTGCAAATATCTGAATTGAAAGCACCTAACTCATGCACAGGAAGTCAGCATTTCTTACTTCAATGTAGGTGGCCTCGACCTTTGACCTGCCAACCGCGCCGGGGGAGTAACTAAATGAACTCATTGACCCAGGTCACCATGGAGGACTTGAGGTTTTCTTTACAAATGAAATAAATAATGACCACATTGGAAAACATGCACAACTCCCACTGCATCAAGCATAAACAACCTCTCTCCAGCATCTTAAGATATATTCTGGAAACATTTGTAGTGAAAGTTAGCGCTGACCGCAGGGAGAAAACTGGGACTATGTGATCCACAAAAATCTGAAGGTAGGGAGGCCTACCTTTAAACATGCTCAGTTCACCCAGTCTTTCCACATTTATAATCACAAATTAACGGAAATCTTTCTAGGGCAAAGGGTTTAATGGCATGTCCTCCAAAGGTTAAAGCAGAACTTCCTACAAGATCATGGAGCGGCCAGAGCCCATAACCTGTGTCTCAAAAGACAAACATTGGCAAAGCCAATAGATCTGGGCAATTCGAGAGCTATACGCGTTTTCAATGTTAATGTGTTTGTGTATGGCGCTATAATTAGAGCCAGCACACAAAATAACAGTCACAGAAATATCGGGTTCACAATTTCTTTCTGTTTCACACTGATTCTGACTGGAAATAAGACCCAGAGTCAATAATGCCTGTACATAGCATTGAATTGTGTTTCAAGTTTTTTAAGGTTTGACACTGTCCACGACGTTTATATTTTGAGCACACAAAAGAAAGTGCGGGGTTTACTAAACTGCTCCCGGGTTTCTTAATAACCATTGAAGAGCTGTTGACAAAAGTAATCTAATGCAGCTGTATTTAAGTACTAAATAATTATCCCTGATCGATTTTGAAGTTCATTTTAGATAGAAAGTCACGTTTCTAAGACAAAACAAGATTGAAGAGAGACAGTACAGACATGAAGTGCTGAGATGAAAATCAATCGTTGGAAAATTATATGATGCCAGAGTGAAGTACTGGACCTCTAGCAATGTTGTTGAGACAAAAGAGAGAAACCTGGTTATGAAATGAATAATGAACTACTGAGAGGAAAATAAAAATACATTGAAAATATGGCAGTAAAATACTCCAAGTAGAACAATCTTAAAAAGATATATACTTGGCCTTAGAAGCTGCTCTCCATAGCCATAATTTTAGGGACACAGCACTTTTGGCTGTATGGCCAGTTACTGGCCTCAGAATACCAACTCTTAAACAGCGATTGAAGTGCATTAATAAAAAGTATGGGAACGGTTGTTCGGGTTTCAATTTATATTGCAAAAATGAAAAGACAAGAGACGTTTAACAAAACAGGAACAAGTTGGTTTAATTAAACGCAGCGGGCGGGAGAGCATCAACAGAGTAGTGTCTGAAGACAGTCTGAATGTACAGACATTTTGACTGAATATATATACAGTTTGTGAGGTACAATAAACCAAGTCCACGTTCTTAGAGTGCATGTGGGTCTGGGCCTAGTCATAAATTATAAATACAATCATCTGATAAAGGGGACACCGGTGGCACTCGACCTTGGGGAAAGCTAGTGCGGGCCAGTATTTATGTGTCCAGATGTCCGGCATGAGGAGTGCATGATCACTACCTGTGGTGTGCATACTGTGTCCTGATTGGATGTGTGTTCTTAACTACATGTGACATCTAACTTTGTAGTATTTTGGGAACCTGAGGCTTTTAACTCTTTTAACAAAAAAAATAGGATCAGAGTGGAACCCTATAAAACACACCAAGGACCTACGATGTACCAGTTGTGTAACGCTCAACGGTTCAAGCAAAATAAATAAGTGGTCCTATATAGCACACCAAAGACCAGGCATGTACGAGTTGTGTGACGCTCAATGGTTAAAGTAAAAAAGGACTGGCCCTATATAACACACCAAGGGCAGGGCTGGACCAGTTGTGTAATGCTCAACGATTTAAGCGGAAAAAATACAACCTATCTTCACCTTCTCCAGTGCATGAATGAATGAATGAATGAATGAATAATTTATTGCGTGGTTACTCAAAACCATTGCATTAAAAACATGATACAAAAAATAAATAATTTAAAAGAGAAACGATGCAATTAAAATCTAAAGAGCTAAAGTCCATGGTCTTTCAGTCCAGCATTTTTTTTTTTTAAGCTTAGCCGATGGCTGTTAGTCTAGGTGCAAGGTGCTATATGCCTCGTTGCAGATTCTTATCTGTTCACTTAACAAGAAGTAGACATCAGTTTCATGTGGATCTGTTGGACGAATTTACCAAACATGGCCATCTGCTTGACTATGTTCAGTGTGTACAGTTGGTGGACTGCCTCCTTTGCAGTTCGTGTGCCCAGTTGTAGCAAGATGGGCCTAAGATAAAGTCTGCGGTCTGAGCGCAGGGCCGGGCAGCAAAGTAGGAGGTGAGCCAAGGACTTACGCTTATATTTGCAGAGCCAGCACTCCATGATCGCCGTTCTTGTCGACTCCGTGAAATATAATTCTTTGAGAGGTAGAGGGTGTAGACTGAACTCTAAGATCCTGTGTAAAGCTTGTCGACCCACTGCCTGTGTGAGAAGGAGTTTGGGGTTATGCTCTGTGTGTGGGAGGGTTTGGGACTCGTAGAAGCCTCTTTCTGCCAGCGATTCCAAAACCAGGGTACGAGAGCACAGACGAACTTGCTTTTTTATTGTACTTTTGATAGCAGAGTATTTGATTGTCTCAGGGTCCCAATTCTCCAGTGCTAATTTCAGAAGGTCTTTGGCCGCGGCGAGAGTGGCAGACCATGGGTTGCCAAGTTCCAAGAAGATACTTTTCAACACTGCCTTCATTGTATTCTCCTGTGCCGCTGTTGTAAGGTTGTAAGTGTGCTGACTAGCGAAAAAGGGATCTGCCTGCTTGTCCTAGTTTGCCATACGCCACATGCTGGGACTAAAGATCAGATGCAGTTTCTTGCCCTTGTGACAGCCGCCTTCGGACAGACCTCCACCCAGCTGATTCAGCAGATCCCTTAATCAATTATGACCTCTGCTCACTGGCCTCATTGTGCAGATGTGAATCTTTTCAAGCAGGGGTCCTTGTCCTTCTGGAGCAGTCGGGCTCGATAAACCAACCTCTTCTGACAAGCGGCGTTTAGGAAAACAGGAACAAGTTGGTTTAATTAAAGGCAGCGGGCGGGCGGTAGAGCATCAGCAGAGTAGCGTCTGCAGACAGTCTCAATGTACAGAAGTTTTGGCCAAATATATATACAGTTCATGAGGTACAATAAACCAATTTCATATTCTTAGAGAGCATGTGGGTCGAAGCCTAGTCATAAATTATAAGTACAACTATCTCATAACTGGGACATAGGTGGCTCTCAACCACGGGGAGAGCTAGTGTGGGTCAGTGTGTATGTGTCCAGATGTCCGGCATGAGGAGCGGATGATCACTACGTGTGGTGTGCTTGATGTATCCTGAGTGTTGCTAAGTACATGTGGCATCTAACTTTGTGGTATTTTGGGAATGTAAGCTTTTGGCCAAACGTATTTTATTGGGACCAATTGCCTCAGACCTGTTTGTGGTGTAGCTGTCTATCTGTGGGATCGATCTGGGTTTTCCCTGGCTGCGCGTTTGTCATTGGCCTGAGTGTAGCCCCACCTGTGACTATCAATCCGCAGGGCTGGGTTTGGGTCGCAGGGCCTGTCTGACCATGTATCTCTGACTCTGGGTTGGCGTAGAGGTCCTCTTTGGTGAATTCTATAGCAATGATATGAGCTTGTTGTTGCGTGCGCATAAAACATGGCGGTCATTGATATCATATTTAACGACATTCTCATTATTTTGCATACAGTTGTCATAGCATACATCGACAATGCTTTTACTATTTACAACATTTTTACGTGTGCATAATTTATGGTGTACATCGACATTGCATTTATTGGTATTGCCTCTGTTAGGCCTGCACATTTCATGGCTTACGTTGATATTGCATTCTCCGATATTAACAGAACTGTGTTGAAGCATGCTATGGGTGTGGGGTCAGTGAGGGTGAGGGTGGTGTCAAAGGTGTGGTTAAAAGAACAAAATATTTTGTACTTTTTTTGGTGTTTTACCGTCAGGTAGCTACATATAAAATAATGAGCAGCTTAAATGACAAATACATTTTAAAAAGGTGTTCCTGGGGAAAGTGCTGTATTGTACATTAGAAAACATCTATAAGGTAATGCCGCTTAGACGTCTGTGTGTATCCAGAGAGCCACGAGAATTAAATCTTGGTTGGTGAAGTGGAGAATAGTGACTTGTGTATTTTTAGTGCTCCGAGGTCACATCCGGGACAGAAAGCACTGTGAACATGTCAGTCATTATTTTAATCTTTGGATTACACTCAGTATAGGATAGACTGCTACACAATGTGCATAAAGGTTTAAGGTAAAATGTTGCTTCCAAAGTATGGATTTTAGTAAGACACAGACTGTATATAATGCAATTTCTTTTACATAACTGTCCCTTCAACCCCTTGGGATATTAAGCGCTATATAAATACAATTATTGAAAGAACACACTTCACAGCTCAGATGTTAACTCTTTGCAGTTCGACTCAAAAAGAATAAATCTTTGTCATCATAAAGCATTAAGTGATTTGATCTATTAAAACAGGTATCGGCTCCCAAGCATCTCTTACGTTGGCAGATTACCCATTAGATTTGCAGAGTAAATTGTTGCAGACATTTGCATTTCCTTCAGACAGGTAGGCACCCTGGTAAGAAGGCGTATTTAGCTTAATGCCCAGCTTTGGTTTCACAGCACAGGAGACTCCCTGAATGACACTTTTGCTGAATCATTGAAAAGATCAGAATTAACCATCCTGGGGAGGTTGTTTTTTCATAAAAAAGCTACAGAATATGGCTATTCTATAGCCAACTTAGAAATTGACGGGATCAAAACATCAATCCAACCAAGGCAGATCCACCACCGGACACAGGCCCCGTGAGACATCCCACCAGGAAGAGAACGAAGAATGCACCAGACACCCGCTGATCCACAGGCATCAGAACAACAGCGCCATATTCTACAAGGCAGCGCATGCACCCAACAGCGCCACCAATCATAGAGTAGAGTGACCCGGGGGTAAGGGGCGACCCGAAACAATCTGGGGGAGACAGCAGGAAAACAAGCAGAAAACCTGTCAACACCACCACGAGAGCCCAGTGGACCGACACAGTCTGCATCCAGCCGGCCATAAAGAGAGACAGCCAACCAGCCACCCACAGGACCCACACCTGGAGCAGCCCGCGGTAGTAGAAGAGGAAGAAGGGGTGGCAGGGAACTGGGACAAGTCAGAGGAAGAAGTACCCCAACCACGCCCCAGACCACGAAAGGTCAGAGGAGCCAGTCCACGACGAGCAGGAGCAAGCGCAGAAACACTCATCAGAACCACCAAGCAAGCACCAAAAGGTGAACACCAGAAAGAGAAATGCACAGAATCAAAACTCACAGCGCAGCATCGGCCTTTCCAGAACGGAACCACAACAGGCACCAGCCCACAGCACCTGGTACCACCAGGCGGCTTCCCAACCATGCACGACCTCTAAAGTCTGAGAGAAAACGAGATCAGGAGTGGTATAGATCAGAACGGGCATAGGCACAAGGAGTCAAAGGAAACAAAAGAAATAAACCGCCCCAAACATCCCATCAGGGCGAGAGTGGGAAAGCGTCCACACCAAGTCCAACATCCACCTAACAGAGGTAGGAAACCGAACCGCAAAGTCCTGCAAGGGATAACGTTTACTCAGAAACTGGGGGAAATATTACCAATAACATGTTTCTATCTAGCCTCCACAACCTCAAAACAGATGAGTAGAGAGGCAACGATACAGGGTCCTCACGCCGAAATTGCGCAAAGAAATGAAAGACCTCCACATCTACCATGGACTCGGGAACCAACAGGATGGAACGGATGTGTCGAAGAATATCCCCAAGATCCGACCCCAGCACAAAATGACCATTTAGGTCACAACTTCCTCCCCCTCTGAGTCAAGGGAAGGACCCGGAACACAGCTGGCCCTTATGGGAGGGGGAAGCGAGTCCCGAACATGCAAGGCAGCCGCCACCGCAGTAACCATCACCTGCTGAATCAATGCAAGGCAAGGGACTGAGTCCTGAGAACCAGAAGAACCCTTCGCGGCAGCGGAATCCAACACAGCATCAACCCCCATAGTTGACAAACAAAGAATGACCAGCAAAATCACTACGGCAAGTCGTAGCACCCAAAAGCGTACCATCACCATGGAAACCAGAGAAAAGAGCCCCAGTGCGGGAGCAGCACGTTGTAAGCATGTCACAGTATGATCCCAAGAAGCGCAGCAACCAAAGGACATGATAGTGAAGAGAGCCAAATTGATTTGACACCAAACAGCCTTTGTGACATACGAAGCAGAAGTTCAAACTGTGACGAAACCCGGTTTGAACCAGGGACCTACAAATCTACAGTCAAACACTCTTCCATGCGAGCAAAACAGGGAGGCCCGAAAAGCAAGGTACATCAAGTCGCTAAAGCAGGACACTGTATTATGCAAAATGAGAGGGGCATGCAGGAGAAGTAAACACATATGTGACCCACCAGCGTGACCTGGTGGGAAGTTAATAACACACTCAGTATGCAGAAGCACAAGTGGAGGAAACCACCAATGCAGGACCCTATAAGTACCCGTGAGGCAAGCGTCAAGAACACATATGTGGTAGCGAGTACATAAATACATGCTGTAGCAGAAGCGGACACAAACCACGAGTGAATACAGCCCCCCCCTCTTGCCTGCCGTAATATATGACCAACAACAGGAAACCAAACGCCATGGCTACAAACAGGAAGGCGTGTAGTAAAATGCACAGTGGACCCGGAAAACACGCCGGGACTGCTACAAGCATAACGGCGGCATCAGGAGGCACCAATAAACATGCAGAGTCCACTAGAGCAGGACTCGGCAACATGAGTAATCAATTTCAGGCACCCAGACAAGACGCCGCGTCTGCAAAGGCAAGACTCGGTGTCAGTAGCATAAATCATAACCGGCATGTAAGCAAGACCCCGCGAGTCCGCTAAAGCAGGACGGGGGAATATGTATAAAGTGCCCAACAAGGGGGATAAAAACAAATCAAAATGACACTGCATCCCCACAAAACGGAGCTCAGGAGTCCGCTAGAGCAGGACCACCGCCCCCAACTCACCTGTAGAACAGGAACATGAACAGCACTCGGAGTAGTGCAGAAACAAAAAAACAGGTCGTGGTGTGGATCTTGTATCCTTTTATGTGATTGGTGGTTGCCACTGGGGGCCATATTGGAGGGACAGGGAGACTAGTATGTTAAATTTTGCTTGGAGTTTCTGTAGGAGCAGAATGCTCATTAGTAATTACTGTGGCGAGGAAGACGGACGAGGAGGTAATGCAAAGTAACATCTAGACGTGGGAGACGAGGAAGCTGCCTGGAGAGAACAACAAAAGGAGGTTGGAGGGAATGGAGGAGATGTAAACAACGAAGGAAGAGGGAAGGGGTGCAAACGACGACAGGAGGCATCATCTCACTTAGTTAAAGAAGAAGAAAAGGTGCTGTTTGCTATGAGAATAGAGAGCCTTGGTTAAGGCACTTATTTGTACGCAAGGCAGCTTCTCTCTGGGCCGTCGCGATGTTTGTGCTTTTAAAAAGCCACAGAAAAACAGCAAACCCAAACCACTTCATATTTAATTGAATTGACGGAAGAGCATCACGTCTATCTCAGCTGTAAGCGAACAGATTATGTGGTAAACACAGTGGGATTAGCCGGCCTCGCCAAGTCCCCAGGTCTAGATTTTGGTACTCACCATGCTCCTCTATGCACATCCATGAAAGCAACACTTGCAGCAGCGGGGTGGGGTGGGATGAATACAATGAGACCGATGCCTCAAATCAAAAGATAGAGATTCCCTAATCCCTACCAACCCTTCAAACTGCATTTCTAGAACACCTGATGGTCAATCGTATGGAGTGGACCTGTAGGGGGAGACCCACAAGGGCCCCTACCCTTTTCCCTGAAGGTTTAAATCCTTCCTGGGTGGCTAACCCACTGGCTCATGGCAACTAATTTGCAGTACATTGGTGTGCCAAGGTGCAGCCAGGGATGATGCCTACTGGCCTTTTACAGGTAAACTGAACTCTCGAGGCCTCGCTCTTTCTCCTGTCCCTTTTCTTTTACGTAGTCTGGAGAAATACACAATTGCCTGCCTAGAAGCCACCGGGCTTAACCCGAGCCCCTGCACTGAGACAGAGTCTCTGGGTATCATAACTTTCTCTCTGAGGAGCAGAAACTGAACCCAGACTAATTCGCTGGCACCTTTGAATTGTAAAAATGTGTTTGCACTGACTGGGCATTGGTCTGCTGCAAAATGTCTCCTTTGTGTATATAAATTGGAGCTGCCCTGCAGCTCACGGAGCAGCTTCTGGAGACATGCAGGCATCCCCAGTTGCAAATTGTATCCAGAGTGTGGAGGTTGAATGCTGCATAAGTCCTCCCAGATGAGACTAACCCAAGGCCCTGCTGCAGCTCTACTTGCCTTCCTTGCTGCTTCCCTAGAGATCAACCTTGCAGGTGCACTTGAGAGAAGGGTCACAGCCAGGCGAACACACTCCACTTTGCACCAACTTCTATTTTACCATTTAATTTTGCTTTGTTGAAGTTGGCATGCACTGATGTCCAGCACTCTCTTAGGCAGCCAACTAGCCAGAATAAGGGATCTTTGTACGCGACTCTGTGTTCCTTAAGCGCTTGGGCTATTGCAAACCTGAGATCAGCATAGCTCCACTCTTTCCCCATCTACATGTACAAATTGTGAAACACTTTCCCCTTGCCTTGAGGGTAGCTCTGATACGATGCTGCTGTTATATTTGCTGCTCACAGCCTTCAAGTGATGTTCACATTTGCTTGTGAATCACTTAAAGTAACGAAAGATATACAACTATACATCTTAAAATATGAGTTCTAAAAATTGTTGTCCACACCCAAAATGTCACTGCACCTGGAATCACCACAAACTCCCTCTTTTTTAATTAAGCCTTGGATTGCTCTGACACGTCTACCTAGAGCAGGGGTTACCAACCTTTTCTGTAGCACGAGCTACTTATACTCAATGAAAATCAACCCATGCTACTAATATCCATTTCATCTATTACTTTATTTCCGTCTCAACGACCATAAACGTACATAATCATAAAGATCACAAAAATAATATACACTAGTGAGTCATGAATAGTCCATAGCCACACAGTTCATTCATATACTAATAAAAAAGAACTGTACAATTAAAAACCTATTGACCATGATAAAGCGCATTTAAAATTTTTCCAGGACATAGTCCTGATCGTGTGTTAAAATACAACACAATCATATGTTAAAAAAATATAATTCGTCTACTAATATCAGTGACGTAGTTGTGGCCACCCCTTCTAAGATTGTCAGCAGTGATCACATCATTGCATTAGGCAAGGTTACCTGTTGTAGTACCCTCTACGTGGGTAACACCTAATAGCCATAGCTGCACTCCCTGGCACCAAGGTAATAATGGGAGTGATAAATCTTTCCAACTCAAATAATAACTTTAAAAACGTTTTGAAAATTAAACCATTTCCACAGAACAACAGCTTATGAGTCCTGAAAATACACACATTTACATCTTGAATATATGTTTTTTTTTTATTTTGGCATACAAATAATAATTCAAACTAAGCAAAAGCTTCTATTGTAGTAGGCTGGGCTGTACACAGGAGAGCTACTTTCAAGGAGCTGGAGAGCCACTGGTAGCTCTCTTGGAGCTATTTGTTGGAGACGCCTGGCTTAACTTAGAGAGTCAAATCAGCTTAAGTCGCTCTCAGTCAGACAAAATACTTCATTTCATTCACACAGATCAGCAAACTAAAAATAATAGAAACAGTTTTCAAAATGCAAAACAGATAAAATACAGTCCAGCTGTTATCATAAAAACAAGATAAAACATTTAAACAGAGCAGAACATTTGATGGACTGACCACATTCACAATTTACAATACACTCCACTGATTACTTCCCTCCTTCGATCACTTGGGTCTTAAGACTACCACCTTTTATTTGTACTTGTAGGGGCTTATTTACAAGCCCCTTGCGCTGCAGGTACATCAGATTTTCCCATGTTAAAAGTGACGCACCGGCAGCACAAGAGGCTTGTAAATAAGCCGCATAGCGCCTTATCCAGATTGGCATAAGACATTTTGCCACACCAAAAACATGGGGCCTGTGGGTGCTAGTGCTCAAGATTCTAAAAGCAACCTGGTATCTCCTTGTACCAAGTTTCTTACAAAGTGGAAAAATTCCACTTTGCCTGAAGGCTACTGTACTGGGGGCAAAAGAACAATAGGTGTTCCAATGATTCTTTTCTCGCCCCACAAGCAGGACATATATCATCACCACCCTCACTCCCTGCAGACCAATTGGAAATAAAAGATTACCCGGGAGGATTCCATATCTGAACTGCAGATATAGTTTACGTGCCAAAGAGGGTTCAATTTCATCAATGGTTAGCTCAAAACTCATAAACAATTTAAAATCGATGAAAGACAGTGTAAGAATGCCTGTGCTCGTGGTCACTATGTCATGGCCACAGCCTCCCAATAATGGTTTTTGATATTTCCTCTAGATAACTGGCACAATTGCTCTGGGAAAAACCAATAGACATCTATGCTCAGTCTCTGTAAAAGAGTTTTGATAGCATAAAACCAGGGAATTTTGACTGCCCCATGTGGGTCACCATATCTCTGACACCTTCTTGATAGGATTCAAGTTCAACAGGAGACCACAAACAATTCCAAAATAATAATATTCTGCTGACAATTTTGTGCAAAATCAATCTTATGAGCAAAGTATAAGTATAAGGGAACAAGGGGCGTACTCATAGGAAGTGAAAGGATGGATCTCATAAACCTATGCTCTCCCTTGGCAAGGTTGTTGTGGTTTGAGGAGTCCCATATGGCAGCACCATACAACACAGACCCAGTGACTTGACGTTATATATCTCCAGAACAGTGACCACCCTCCTGGAGGAAGTTCTACGGTGAACCTTCTCCAGGTTTGTGGACTGTTGGATAGGCATTGAGTCAGCCTTTTCAATCTGCGGGGCCCAACTAAAATTAGGTGGCAAACTTACACCTCAGTAATCGAAGGAGTACACACGATCAATACACTTATTTCACACATGTATTTGTCTACTACAACGAAAGTGCCTGGCCCTGGAGAAAAGCATTCATTTTGTTTTGGTCCAGTTTACCTCGAGACCCCTCTCACCACAGAATGAGGAAAAGTGACCCAAAAGTAAGTGAAGTCCCTGCAGTGTCTTAGAAATTAGTAAAGTATTATCAACGAAAAAGGGTGCAGGAACCCTCAATCCCCCGAGGCTTGGTGCATCAAACCCCTCCTTACTAATGGGATCAATCACCCCATTTACACACAGGGTGAAAAAGGTGAGGGGTAAAACAATGGCCTTTCTAACTCCTTATACCACCCTAAATGGATCTGTAACTTGTCAATCAGTTCACCGTCTGGCCTATGCCTTATTACCCACTTGTAACCTCACCAAAATGTTCAGTAGGGAAGGGGGAACACCCTGGTTTTCACATACTTTCCACATTTTTGCCCGGGGGACAAGATCGAAGGTTGTGCGCTGATCTACAAATGCAACATGCAGTTTTTACCCTTGGAGTGGACACCTCGACCAATATATATACAAGAACCTAAGGACCTGGTCCAGGGTACTAATACTTTTTTTTAAACTTGCCTGGAACTCAGATAAAATACCTGCCTCAGCAATCCAATTCTGCAGATGTGTAGTGTAGTTCCTATCTTCCCAATAGGCTCTGCGCATTGGAATAATACCTACAGCAGTAAAGGCCTAGACCAGACGTTAACTAGGTCTACTACTGTCGATACTAGACTTAATTTTTGGGTTTGCCAGCTAAGCTCAGAGTTCGCTAGAAACTTTCTCGAATGTTGAGGAAAGAATTAACTCCCCTGATTAGACAAGAAGGGATTTAGTTTCTGACAACCATAGAACATGACAACTTTGCTCTCCCCTAATCAAGAGTCAATCTCAAGAGTCGTGTGAGCACAAGGCAATTATTTTACTCAGTCAGTACGTGCATTCTTAGTCTCATCAGAATGTAGAGAAAAGGAAGAGACGGGCGTGTTCAATAAAAAGGTGTTATTTATTGATCAGTCTCTTTTCTCATACATGAGAAATGGATCGATATTATTGCAATACTTATAGTTAAGTAAAGTGCATACATTAAAAGCAATAGTATAAAATAATACTGTAAAAACATTGATATGGTTTCTGAGCCATATGATGTTTAAAATGATTAAAATATATTTACATACACATGTACATTTGACTAAACGTACTCAACTGGTGTTTCTAAATACGCCTACCCCGTGTACCTGACCTAAGTCTAATGCGTGGGCGGGAATAGAAAGTTACAGTTTAAGTTAAGTTTGTTTTTGCCAAGTGAATAACTAAAGAATTCTCTGTGAGGGGTTATTCAGTTCTGTACCTGGAAGTTAGGATGAATGAGGAATGGTATCTCTTTCTCTGCTCTTGATATTCCAGGCTGCCTGCGAGGGCTGCCCAGAAGGGCCGGTGCTGGGTCTCTCGGCTTGAGATAGCAGCGCGTCTCTCAGCGCGTCAGGAAGGCGGGGCTGCTGCCAGCGGGGTCTGCTTCTGCTCTCGGCTTCGGCAAGTGTGGCTGCTCTGTCTTGTCACCACGCGTGTGTTTGCATAGGGCAAGGTCGGCAATATTTATACCTTAAAGGTGCCGAGATTGACGTAAGGATGGACATAGGTACGTCAATAAAGATGTCATACGACTTGCTCGTTAGCACATTCTTTTGCAAAAGTTCTCTGTGAAATCAAAACAATGGCCGCACGGATTATCCAGGTTGTCATAGGTTTGATTTGTTATGAGAACGTCGTATGCCTTATCAGGGGCTGGAGGAATGTCGCTTGTCTAATTAGATCTCAAGCGTTATGACCTAATCAGATAACACGTTCCTGCGCCGTAGTGTGACTGCGTCAGATAACGGTATCTGCATCATGGGGGCTGTTCTTGCCTCATGGGCTGACTGTTAGTTAACTAGCTAGTTAGTTTAACCAGAATAGGGTCAGGAATAGGGGGATCGATTCAGAACCTATAGAAATACACGACACCCACTCCACGCTAACTATGGTCATATTTACTAATCTATGCATAGTATAACATAGTACAACATACTATAGAGTATAGTGTATACCTTACCACCCCAAAATACATAAATGCATTTTGAAATTTTCAAATATACTGAAAAATTGCAATCATATATATTGTATGCACTTAAGCTATGAATTAAATGCAAAAGTAAACACGCATTTTTATGCATTATTGCTTATTGGTATATGAGAAATACACATGAAATGGCTCTTAATATGGCTATACAGAAAGGAAGGTCGAGACCATTTCATCACATAATAAAATATTTGTGAACATACCAGCGGGCAGCTAAAGTCTATAAAGTCTATAAAGTATCTAAAAATAGAAATTTTAGTTCTCTAGGAATAGTTTCTTACTTTAAGCAGAAGATCAGAGTCCCGGAAAAAAATATATAGAAAAATATTTTAGGGGCTTGCTGAAAAAATTGCTGTCCGTGAGCTGGAGTGAAATTGTTCATGTGACTTTATTTTTAAAGTTGAAGGCCGAATTCAGGGAACGCCGTGTGCGAGTTTACTCAAAAGTCTCTATTTCTGTTCTGGAGAGAACATCATATCATTCAGGCTTTCGAAAAAACTGTCAACAGCTTCATGGGAAAGTTCCACTAAGT
Organism: Lissotriton helveticus; assembly: GCF_964261635.1. NCBI lineage: Eukaryota > Metazoa > Chordata > Amphibia > Caudata > Salamandridae > Lissotriton > Lissotriton helveticus. The sequence goes on from NC_136059.1 coordinate 1,177,283,593, forward strand.
CGGGAATAGGGGTAACCATGCATTCGTGCGCATGATTGTCTCCATTGACATTCTGATTTGCATCACTGACAGAAGGTCGTACCTGTTCGATGCTGCTTTCATCTTGAACTTCACTACCCTTCAATCGTAGTGGTGAAGATTCCAGGAATGCCGTCATCAGGATTGGCAGCCTTTGAGGGCAGCACAAAGCGTGAACCTTGGTAGGAACCAACAGTGTATCTGCATCCACCGGCGCATCCGATTGTAGCGTCAGACAGGTGTCTAACACGCATTCTTCTCCGCATAGCAGACACCTTAGTACAGGTAAAACACACCTTTGCCACATTGGTCGAAATGATAGAAACCAAGTCATGTTTAGGTCTCTAAGCCGGGAGAGTCCCAGGATTTTTGATATCCGGTCCCGGTATCCAATGGCTAGGATCGTATCTTCCATTGTCGCGAGAGTTTGATCTGTGACATGGGTTGCCATAACGAAAAATAAGGACTAGGAATAGGATTCCTGCAATTAGTCCCAGGATCAGGGGAAGTCCGCCAAAAATCGAATGGACGAAATCTGGAAAAATACCCAGTATGGCTTTGAATGGTGTTAATGCCATCGAAAATACTGTCTTAAATACCTTTGAGACCCCAGTGGTATCAGAAATATTTAAGATTTCGCTCAGGATTTCCGCGAAATGTACGGGGGAATTAGTTGATAATAATGTATGTATCTCTGCAGTCGTCCTTGCGACTTGTAGATCATACGTTTCTTTAGATGACGTGAGCCTTGTAGGCATCTGAAGAAGCACTGTTTTCATTCTGCTTAAAGTGTCTATTCGAATAGAAGTAATTTTCAAACTGGGCCATGCCCTTGCCTCCCTGTCTGGAAAGGAGCTGGGGAACAAAGAACGTCCACAGCACTTGACCTTCGCCGTTGTAGTTACTAGATAAGGAGTCCCGGGCATAAGACTACAACATCTGCGGTCTACAATAAGAATGTAACTCCCATTATAGAGTCTTTGAAAGAATGGTTCTATTTCAGTTGCAGGTGCGCCTTGCTGGTGACATGAAAGGTTGTATGAATTCCCTTCACAGGCTCCGTGCAAACTAATACCGTTACACAGAAGCGTGCCGCTTAGTGACATAGCACAATTGTTGCCACTAAGAAACACTTTCTGTCCTTTATTACTGACACATGCATGTGAATAGGGCAGGTTCCATGTTGTTTTAAGGTACCCCTTTCCCAATTTCTCGTACATGCCAGCCTGTATATATTTTTGGCAGTATTGAAACCTGAAGGTTGAGATTGGAATATTTATGATTCCATGGATTATCCATTCACTGACAGGTCGTTCTGACATTGTCATTGGTAATCTTTCTAGTTTTTCAATGCTCAAGATTGTATAATCAGCACCCTTTTGCGCCATACCGATTTGTCTATCAGTAAGGTTAAAGATTTGGAATAGTGACGTTGTGTTGATTAAACGCCAAGGCACATAGCCTGAACGCAGATTTTGTAACGTCCAGCCAAGCTGTACAATAGAACGCAATTGTGACTGACCATGTTGTAATAACAGTAAGTCTTGCGATAATATATCGATTGCTGAAGACACAATGCTGTCCAATGAAAAAATTCTGGAGGACAGAGTCATTAACCCATTGTCCACTACAGAAAGTGATTTTTCCAAATTAATACGATCAATTTCACGTATTCTCTCTGCTGTTTCAATTTGAGTAACCTTCCAGGCCTCATTGTATGCTGCATATACAGAGGCTGCTATGAAACGCTTTTGACGCTGTTTGCGTGGTCCCATTATGAAATCACGCAAGTCAGCACCATCAGTAAGTAAAGTTAGGTGTTGCTTAATTTCAGGCAGTGTGGAAGTCTGTAGCCATTGAAGGCATAATTTGCCCACACTGTAGGTTGTTATTATCCCTGGGTGATGTCTTTGGTGATATCTAGGGTCTGGCCTGGTCATTTTGAAACCCTGTGTTTTATTCAGGAATCTATCTTGACAGTGATTTGTATCTGTGGGCCAGATCAACCATTGTTTCCAATCAGGATGTGTTCTGTTTTGGTTAAGTATATGGTTTACGTCTATTTCTTCATCTGTATCAGAGTTATTGCTAAACATTGTTGGCTTTGGAATAGACGGGTTATTTAAATCTTTGATTTTTGCTAAGCCAAGACAGGTGGTTTGTTGAACAGTGTCATTTAAAAATATCATTTGTTCTGGGATCATGCAGGCTCTAAACAAAGCTTCTAAACCCTGTACTTGCCATTCTTTTGTACCCCAAACACTTTTCAAATCAACATTTTTGTCCCAATAATCAAATCCAAAAGTATTCATTTTTTCAAAGAAGGAATCTGAATATATCAATTTTGTGTTGGTTATCATGGTTTTCATCCCTGTCTTGTTTGACAATTTAAAATAAAATGTTTCAGCATTATTTGTGTTAAAACCTGAGAAATATGAATATTTGTCATAAACGGTTCTAGAGCTCCCTTTTGGAGGTGTAGCACAATGTTCCCATTGATTATAATTTAAAACATTTCTAGGTTGTGCTGATTTATGCAAGAAATGGTTACCATAATGGTTATAGCAATACATACTATCATAATTTGTAGAACCTTGCAAATAATCATGTTTTGTAAATTTAGCAGACATTACTAAGTCAGACATCATGTTGTTAATACTTTCGAAGTCCCAATCATCAGCAAATGAGTTTGGTTTTGCAAAGTCACTCAAGGAGATCTTGATTTGGTGTGGATATTTCAGGATCTCGACCGGACCATAAATTTCATAGTCAGTGTTGTCCCAGGCTACCCCACCAGGTATCGGATTGGCTGTGAAGTTGGCTGAAGAAAGTTCTGAAGAAAGTTCTCTTTTCTCGACGTGTGAAGATGTGTGTGGTTTGAGGATCAAGTTGATGTTCTGACTTGCTGTGTCCATTTTAGCATATTTTCCCTCAATGAAGCGTCCCAAAGTAAATACCATGATGAGCCAAAGTATGAGGATAAATGTACCAAAACCCACCCAAAATTCAATCCATGGAGAAATCAGATATGTTTCTTTCAGTTGTTTCAAAAGTTCCTTAGCTTTGTCTTTAAAGGATTTTGATGATGGCTGTGTCTTTGGTTCACTGAAACCTTCAGAGGAATCATCGAAGTTGATGAAGTAACCAGATGCAGTTCTGTCAATTGTTCCAATTGCTTCAGGATTTTTGTTTCTTGCATTGTCACTTGGTACTTCATTGTAGATTGGTGTGTCTCTGCTAAATGTTTTTATTTGGGTTTTCAGAGGTCTTAGTTCTATTGCATTGTTGCATAGTCCTTGTTGTTCTTCTGTAGGCGTCTCGAATGTGATGAGCCTCTTCGTTAGGACCTCTGTACTGGTAGCAAACCTTGGTGTTCTGCTACTTATTGGGAGTCCACTTGGCCTACTGTTTGTTATCGGCCACATGTTGTGGTTTTACCAGGTCGATGGATACAACTCGGTTTTCCTTTTTTCCAGCAAGTGGCGGTAGTACAACTGATCTTGTCCCGTTGACAGACAAGACAGGAACTGCTTTTCTGTAAGAAGGCCCAAATTCCTTCTTTACCGCGATCTTCTCCCTGACTAGATCCCCGACTTTTGGAATCCAGACAGGTCTTGCTGGGACAGGTGGTGATTCTTCAGTGGTTGTTGGCTGTTGTTTCAACTGTATGTTGCTCAGGTCTTTTCTTGTTTTGTTTAAGTCCTGCAAAATAGCCAAACGGTCTTTGACATCAAAGGTTTTTTCTATTACCACTGAAGTCTGACTATCAAGGTCAGAGATCAACATCCTAGTTCCGAATAATAATTCGTACGGACTGAATCCCTTCAGAGAATTTCTTGGCAAGTTATTTAGACTACGTTGGACACTTATTAGATGTTTGACCCACCCAGCTGCCGAACCTAATACCTTTGCCGTTATAGATTGCTTTATGTCACGGTTTTTTCTTTACACCATCCCGTACCCTCAGGAAGGAAGTGAGAAGATTCCCGCTGGGCTGTGCTCATTTGGCCATGTTTCCCCCCAGGCTGGTGTGCCTGAGTGAAAACAATGGTCGAACGTAACATGCTCTTAGCGTATATGCCATTTAGACTCGCAAATCTTTGTATAACAGTCCGGACGTCAGCCGAGTGCTGTGGGTCTACATTATAAGTGGAAACTAGCCTGTATATGTTAATCGCAAGCCATTCTTTTTGCTGGTAATATTATCTGCCTTGATACGACGAGGTATTAAACTGCTTCTCTCCCCACTGCGATCTCTGTTGCAGTTTGGGCAGTTTTTTACAAACATGGTGTAGTGCAGGCTCATGCCTGGCCACCAGTACCGTGATTGTAATTCTTCCAGAGAATCTTTTAATTTAAGGTGTCTGAGACCCTCGCCCATGTGTGCGTCTGCGATTAACAAGTTTCTCCTGTCCATGTTTGGAATCACTCTATCCCCCACTCCAGGGATTCGAGCAAAAGGAACGGAGTTTGCATCTATGATGTATGTGTAATTGAGCGGATAGTTGATCGGTAACGCTGAGCAGTCGCCTTTTGATGACGTTTTCACCGGCAGCAATGTTTCACCGTCAATGTATTTTAATGTACGCTTTTTTCGAACTACGGGAGCCGATTTAGTGGCTGCCGCTGTGGCTGTTTCAGCCAATGAATTCCCTACAACGTGAACGCCATCACGTTGATGACTCAGTGAGTGAGTCACGTGAGTCTTTGGTAGTTCTTTTTGTAAAAGAGCTATTTGTTCCCAGAGCAGTCTCTGCTTTATTGGTGCATCTGTGTCATCTTTGTAACCGTTCTGAATCCATGTCTGCAAATCGCTGTTGTATGATTTGACGCAGTAATATGAATCTGACACTATAAGTGTCGGGAATTTGCGATCCGCATTATCTAGCGCCATTTTCAATGCGATTATTTCAGTTTGTTTTTCTGAATTAGTTTCTACTGAGTGTGATTTTGTTAATAGAGGTTTTAATTTACCTCCGCGCCACACTTCTTTTGTAATCTCACATGTGGGGTTGTATGCTTGTTCTCCCCAAACGGAGGGTTGAGCATGTCCGTCTGTATAGATTACACAGGCGTAATGTCGTAGAGGCAGAATGTCGATTGGCAGAGGATACGTCTTTTTATATTTTAGATTTTTTAATTCTTCTAGTTTAGAAAATTGTCAGCCAGGCTATACTTGATAATTCATATCCTTCGTACAGGACCGTCAGATGGGCAATTCTGGACTTTTTAAAGTTGAATTTGTAACCCTCTGCAGCGAACCCAAGAATTATGGTGTTCACTCTTTTCAAGTGAGTCTCCAAGTCATCATCTGTTAAGTAAATGTCATCGACATAAGATAATGCTTCATCATCATATAGTTGTAGTAATTCTGTTACTCTCGCTGAGAATACCCCCGGGCAGTTCTTGTACCCCTGGGCTAACCGACAGAATTGTTTTTGAGTGCCATTTACTGAGAATGCAGTTAAATATCTGCTCTCTGGTGCTATGTTTTGACAAAAGAATCCATTGGAGATGTCCAAGGTTGTTTTGTATTTTTTGCGCACTATGTTATTCATTAGTGCAGCACTGTGTGAGTTTTGCACTGCAAAAGTTTTGCAACATGTGTTAAGGTGTCGGTAATCCAAAACTAGACGGTATGAATTGTCTGGTTTGGCGACCGGAAACAAAGGATTGTTCATTTGTGAGGTGCAAGTTTCAATCACCCCCTGGTATTCTAGTTGATCTAGTATTTCATTTACTTGTTTTTTAGCTTCTTGCTTGATTGGGTACTGCCTTTGTGCAGTTGGTTGTGTTTTTAACTGGATTTTGTGAGGAGGAGAATCCTCATCCCATCCTACGTGATTTTTATATAAGGCAGGTGCTAAGGCCACTGCCCACTTTCTAGCAAGTGTATATTTTTTATGAATCGGGATTTGATTCGAGAAGGCAGGCATAATTACTTCTTCGCCATGAGGGCACTCCCTGACAAACTCTGGTGGCCAGTCTTTTTCAGCTAGAAGGATATCATAGCCCTTGGAGAGATTATCTCAAAATAGTCCCCTTATTTTCCTAGTCTTATCTCCCTCTATACGTAATGTTATCTCGTATATCTTGTGGGGCTTGCTAACTCTGGTGTCTGCAGATTCCACTTGAAGGTATTCATTCGTGTCCACTGTCTCCAGATGATTCATAAGGACTTTGCGAGCTATGCTCACCTCTGCTGCGCTGTCTAGCATTGTCTGAGCCCACTCTCCGTTTTTCAGTTGTGTCCTCAGTATTCTCGGCATTGTTAACTACCTTGATACTGGCTACCTTCTTTTTTGGAAATTGTAATTTCTTTTTTAGTTGAGCAGGTTCCTTGTCTTTGGACTTGGCGTGCTCTTCTCTTTGTTCTGATCGTCCTCTTCTTTCCGATTTCTGCGAGGAATTCTGAAAAGATTGAGAGGGACGTGTATCAATGTCTTGATATCTATCAGGTTTTTTAATATTATCCCTATTTCTAAGGTTATATCTATTCCCAGAGGGGTCACTCTGCGGTGACCTCTGTCTTTGGTTCGGAGATTTCTCTCTTCGCCTAGGAGACCTTCCTCGGGACTGGAATTTCTTTTCTTTAGGATTGGATTGTTTGTTTCCATCCCAGTTCTTTTTTGGTGAATTATTATTATTAAAAAATATTTTTTCTGGACTTGTAGTCAGTTGCGGTTTTACTGGTATTCCACCTAGACTATCTCTGCCTAGTTCTTCATAGGATTTTTCTATGATTCTGGCAATTTCAGCTGGTTGGTCTGCTATATCTGTCTCTTTTAACCTCTGGCGGATCGCCACGTTTGCTGCTTCACCTTTTATGTTGGCTAATAATATAGCCGAGACCTGCTTGAAGTCTTTTAGTAATTTCATACCAAGAGTTAAAGCAGGTTCTGGACCGTATTCATCTTGAATTTGTTTTAGCACATCTGGTATCACCGAAATGGATGGGACACCGTGCGTTTTTGTATAGATGGAAGCAAAGACTGTACCCCAAGTGTCACAGTCCTCAATGTGTGGTGCGATTCCCATTGGGAGACATATAGTCAGAATCCTGTGTTTTTCTAATGGGGTGGTGTCAGGAAACACCGCCTCTATTTGGGTGATTTTCTGTGCCAACCAGAATGGTATTTGTTCCCGTTTAGCTGGAACTTTACCTAGGCAGGATTGGATGTTCTGTGGTGTAATTTTATTTGTGTTCCCCTGGTGAGGGGTCAGCTGTGGAAGTTTAATCGCTGGCTGAATTGTTGAAGTCCGCATTACATACTGAACTAATTGTCTGTGAATTTTTAGTAATTGTTTTAGCTGTATTAACAGCTGTGGGGCAGGCATCTCGTCGATGTCTGGATGTGGTGTGTATCCGGCTAAGACCGGCCACGTTGCTCCTGGTCTTCCTAAAGGACCGAGCCTTGTAATGTGATTATTGTGTTTTAGGGCGCCATCAAATAAGAGCAAATGCTCTTGGAATTTGAGTGGTACTTCCACCTCCTCGAAAGGAGTGTACTCATTAGGAGGTTCCTCTACTTTATAATAGTGGAAGTACTTTGTTACAGCATTTGCTGCCGGAAAATGTATCCATGTATAATATACCTCTGTCTGCCGATATTCGTGTGCCTCAATTACGAATATGACTGTACCACCTCTAGGTGTCAGTCCATTTTCTATAAGTTTTAAGGTTATAGATCTCCTTTTAATGACCGGAATGAGTGTTATATTCGGGTCTGCTGCTTGCATGGTAGCATCAGCATCTGCGAGTTCAGTTGCTAATCTAACTGCTTCTCTTTCTTCATCACTGTCTCCCATTTTACCGACAGGATGGTATTATGTTTATTTGGTTGTTTGCAGATCAGGTTTCTTTATGGAACAAAGATTAGATGCACAATATTTTGGAACTGTTTATCCTTCAACGTTGACTAGACCAAGAACCATACATAGGAGTTCCCTCCTGCGAGGTTTTGGAGGATATAACCTTTCACCCACTCCAGACGTCTTTGGAGTATTTGGGAAAAGGGGTCTGAGTGAGAAAGCACGACTGAGTTACTCTAAATGTCTTACGTTAGTTTTATCGCCCTTTCCAAACGCGTTGGGCGCCATGTAGTGTAGTTCCTATCTTCCCAATAGGCTCTGCGCATTGGAATAATACCTACAGCAGTAAAGGCCTAGACCAGACGTTAACTAGGTCTACTACTGTCGATACTAGACTTAATTTTTGGGTTTGCCAGCTAAGCTCAGAGTTCGATAGAAACTTTCTCGAATGTTCAGGAAAGAATTACCTCCCCTGATTAGACAAGAAGGGATTTAGTTTCTGACAACCATAGAACATGACAACTTTGCTCTCCCCTAATCAAGAGTCAATCTCAAGAGTCGTGTGAGCACAAGGCAATTATTTTACTCAGTCAGTACGTGCATTCTTAGTCTCATCAGAATGTAGAGAAAAGGAAGAGACGGGCGTGTTCAATAAAAAGGTGTTATTTATTGATCAGTCTCTTTTCTCATACATGAGAAATGGATCGATATTATTGCAATACTTATAGTTAAGTAAAGTGCATACATTAAAAGCAATAGTATAAAATAATACTGTAAAAACATTGATATGGTTTCTGAGCCATATGATGTTTAAAATGATTAAAATATATTTACATACACATGTACATTTGACTAAACGTACTCAACTGGTGTTTCTAAATACGCCTACCCCGTGTACCTGACCTAAGTCTAATGCGTGGGCGGGAATAGAAAGTTACAGTTTAAGTTAAGTTTGTTTTTGCCAAGTGAATAACTAAAGAATTCTCTGTGAGGGGTTATTCAGTTCTGTACCTGGAAGTTAGGATGAATGAGGAATGGTATCTCTTTCTCTGCTCTCGATATTCCAGGCTGCCTGCGAGGGCTGCCCAGAAGCGCCGGTGCTGGGTCTCTCGGCTTGAGATAGCAGCGCGTCTCTCAGCGCGTCAGGAAGGCGGGGCTGCTGCCAGCGGGGTCTGCTTCTGCTCTCGGCTTCGGCAAGTGTGGCTGCTCCGTCTTGTCACCACGCGTGTGTTTGCATAGGGCAAGGTCGGCAATATTTATACCTTAAAGGTGCCGAGATTGACGTAAGGATGGACATAGGTACGTCAATAAAGATGTCATACGACTTGCTCGTTAGCACATTCTTTTGCAAAAGTTCTCTGTGAAATCAAAACAATGGCCGCACGGATTATCCAGGTTGTCATAGGTTTGATTTGTTATGAGAACGTCGTATGCCTTATCAGGGGCTGGAGGAATGTCGCTTGTCTAATTAGATCTCAAGCGTTATGACCTAATCAGATAACACGTTCCTGCGCCGTAGTGTGACTGCGTCAGATAACGGTATCTGCATCATGGGGGCTGTTCTTGCCTCATGGGCTGACTGTTAGTTAACTAGCTAGTTAGTTTAACCAGAATAGGGTCAGGAATAGGGGGATCGATTCAGAACCTATAGAAATACACGACAGATGAAACAGCACTTGTTTGCAAAATATTCTTTGAAACGAGTCAATCAAACTAATAGCTTGCTGGAGTTGCCCGGTTCCCCTACTTGTTTTTTGGCAGAATCTCGGCGGTCTTCCATGAGGATGGAATCTCGGGCCATATTATCAAGCATGGGCGATACATTATCGCCGCTTTTATCGGCAGGAAACTGCCGATAAAGCGGCGATAATGGGCTTGATAATATGCCCTTGTGAATTCCCATAGAAGCCCAGGTTCTGGTGTTAACCACCTGGGCTTCTATGGGAATTCACAAGGGCATATTATCAAGCCTATTATCGCCATTTTAGCGGCCGTTTACTGCCGATAAAAACGGCACTAAATGTATCGCCCTTTCTTGATAATATGGCCCTTCGAGACCCAACATTATCGCATTCGATAAAATATTTATATATGATCCCCACACCTCTGTGTTAGCTTAACATATATCATTCATGATCCTGTGTGGGCCCTGGGCACAGTTAGGAATACATGAATTGGTGGCATTTAAGGTCTCAGGTAGGGTAAAAACAAGAGTGTTCTTAACATCCTGGGCAGAGACACATTTACTCGGTTTATCATCCTCATCTATAGTTCCACTATTAGAGTATAACTAGCCAAAAGGACCAACCTAATCATCAGGTTGGACACAAAGATACAACACGGATTGTATACCAGTTGTACATGTAGAGGCCAGGCACCAAGAAGTACAGCTATCCTTTGAAATCATGGATTCATGAAGAATTAGCCACATTTGGTCTTCCCACTCCTTCTTTGCCCTACACAAAGTCTACCTATACCTGGCCCTACTGCTAATTATACTATGGGGTATTTTGGTTTTCACTGCCACTAACAGTTAGCTTTCAGCCAACCTACAGAAGTGATTATACCGTGGATTTTTCTTGGGGAAATCACATCCCTTTTGAAGTTTTTCCCAATAGGTCCCTGATCTGGTTAAAAGGTTTAGTGTGTCTCAACCCCAACACCTCACACCTATTTGAGTCAGTAAGAGATAAAAGGATCTCTACTTCAGTCGCTACTCTAAACAACTACTGCCTCAAGGGATGAGGGATTTTTTGCCACCGATTTCCACTCTATGTTTTTTTGCTTACGAGATGCATAGAGGCACCCCAGATCTAGATACCCCTTCAGGACTGATTTTATCCTGAAATTGTCAGTCAAGGTTAGAGTTAATGCATGGTGGTCACTGTCAAGTCTATCCACAACTTCCATTGTCTATCAGGTGAGGCCATAGGTGTCCTGCCGTTTGCAGCTCTTAAATCAAAATTAAGTGGTAGAGCCAGTATATGACCAACTTTAGGGGACCAGCGTACCTGAGGCAAATCCAACTGAGGAATACTCCATCGACTATCACAATTTGGGATCCGTTCCGAATAATTATAAATCTTGGTTTCAAATGTAGAAATAAAATTGCCTGCCACCTGAAGGAAAATCCTCCCCATGTGTTCTGTGATCGCCACCTCAAGAGTGTTAAGAACCACAGACTCACCAGACTAGGGCGCACTCTATTATAAACATTAAAGCGTTTAAAACTATACCTGAGGGTAATGTAAGCGCCACTGCAATCAAATCTAGTGAATCAATATTCAATATTCTTTATTTGGCATTGTAGAGAAGTTTTAACTAAAATCTCTAGGCCTCCTGAGGGTCTACCCCTTCCACATCGGGTTGCATTACATTTACAGACATGAACCCTCATCTGTGGATTGGGGACAATTCCCAGGTCTTTTGGAAAAAAACATCATGGGAATCAATAAAATTGCCTAATTTCGGGTCAAGAAGCAGTTTTGACATTTCATCAATTTTCCAAGTCAAGATTTTCTTTCTTTTTTTATTTAAGATTTTCAGTCCATAACAGATATCGATATACATCCCTCATAGACATACTTTAACACAAAACATAAAAAATCAAAGAGATACTATACAGAGAGCAGCGGCCATCAATTAACAGTATCCACAGCCACATAAGAATATCACAAAAGAAGGTACAGGAGACGGGCACCACAACAAAAAGAGTAGAGAGAGAGAGAAAAGAAAAACCAACACAGCACCTAATCCATCCTAGGTATGGTACATCTTACAGGACAATCATATCACTTTATATGCTTGATCATGGGACCCCATATCTGTATGCCCAGTTTTTGTCTTTTAGTAGTTTTGGGAGAATAGAGACTGAACTCTAAATTGAAAATATTATACAATTTTGCCCTCCATATCTCAAAAGAAGGGGCCTCCTGCTGCAACCAGACTGATGTGACACATAACCTAGCCACAGCTGTGGCTATTAATATTAAATAGCAGAATTGATACCCCGGTTGGTTCTGTCTGAGACTGTCCCCAACCCCTAGTAACATTACTTCCGTTGTTATGTGGATCCCTACTCCTGTAATTTCCGGGAAAAAAACTTAATATGTCTCCTCAGTTGTGTTAGATAAGTGCACGCATAAAAAATATGCACAATGTCAGCATTCTCGATCCCACACCGAAAACATTTCCCATCATTCGAGCCGCCCCATTTTAACATCCTCGCAGGTGTATGGTACAAACTAAATAGTGACTTAAAATGCTGGGCTTTCAATTTGGCGGATACTAGAATTTTGTAGTCAGGCTTCCAGATCATCTGGCTAGTGTATCCAATAGAGTATTATATAATACACTTATTTTAACTGTCCGTTTTACTGCCTCAACCAGAGGGCTGGTTTTTATCCCACTCTGCTTCTGATGTTTATATAGAAAGTCATGGACTTGCAGATATTTAAAAAAAACAGCATTTTGCAATCTAAATCTATCCGACAGGCTTGAGAAAGAGGAGAGTCCTTCATCATCAAATAAATCTCCTATTTGCGCTAGGCCCTTGGCCACCCATTTATCCATTCTCACGTCCCAGAAAACAGGGGGCAACATTATCGTGGAATTTATAGGGGTATGAAAACATATCCCCCTTAATCTGTAACAAACTCCGTACTGTCTTCCACATTTAATATGCTGCCACCACCACCTTAAAGTGAGTTTTTTTTAAAAATAACTTGGCTCCAAAAACCTGAATAAACAATTCTTAGCTGCTAAACCCATCAGCAGCTGATATATTGATGGTGTTTCTGCCACTGTGCCCACTTTCTCCCCTGTTAACAAAATTATCATATTTTGGAGGAGACAGGCATAGTAATAAAATGTGAAGTTAGGGACTGCCCAGCCCCCGCGCTTGCGCGCTAACATCATATATTTGAGAGTACTCTGTGGTTTGTCTTGCCCCCATAGGAACCTATCACATAGAGTTTGTAATTTTTGCAACTGTTGTCGTGTCAATTCAAGTAGTACTGCTCTGAAATAATACATAACTTTGGGTAAGACATTCAGTTTAAGGACATTGCACCTCCCCACCAGTGAGAGATGCAAACACCCCAGACGGTCCAATTGCTGTTTGATCCCGGCCAGAATACCTCCCCAATTGACCCCCACTAGTTCCTGAAGGCACATCCCTATTTTAATAACCAAATACGTAGCTTCCTCAGTTACACGGGCATCTCCTGGACAGACCTCCTTTGTACAAATAGTTTGTGTTTTCGTTGGATATAACTTATACCCTGATACCACCCCGAAGATACAGGCCTGTTTCTCTATCTCCAGAATATCTGCCGCTGGATCTGAAGTCACCAGTGCAATGTCGTCCGCGTAAGCGAATACCCGAGCCTGATACTGCCCACAAACTACTGAACATCTTGCTGCTTTCTTCCATCATTGACAGGAAGGGATTAATGTACAGGGCAAATAGAAGAGGGGAACATGGGCAATCCTGCCTTGTCCCCCTGGTTATATTAACTAGATTGAATTCTTTGCCCAGTATACAAATCTTAGCAGTGGGGGACTTATACATAGCTTGAATAGCTTTAATAAAGCCGAAACCGAACTCCATCTTGCACAGAACTACCCATAAAAAGGTCCAGGAGACACGGTCAAATGCCTTTTTTGCATTGAGAAGTATCAAATCCAATTTAATATGTTGAATATTGGCTAGATCTATCAAAGTTACTACTCTACTTACATGGTTGACCGTGCCCCTGCCAGGAATGAAATCATAATGGTGAATAGATACCAGGGGCGTGATTACTCGCGCCAGGCTAGTTGCTAGGATTTTAACATAGATTTTGCCATCACAGTTTAAAAGGGATATCGGCCAAAAGGACCTGGGCAAGGCTTGGTGCTTGTCTTTTTTTTAAAATACTACTATGTTGGCCTTGTCCCAGGATGGTGGAGCCTTCCCAAGCTGTGCATCTTGAAATGTTACAAGCACATCCCCCTTAAACTCCTGAAACAAAGCTCCATAGACCTCAAGCGGTAGTTTATCCGGTCCCACTGCCTTTCCCCTTTCTAACAAACCTATTTCCTCCTCAATCTCCTCCATAGATATCGGGGTATCAAGTATTTCTTGCTTTTCCTGTCGTAGCCACCTCTAAGTATTGAAAAAAGCATTAATAGCTTGATCACTACATTCGCTAGGTGTATAAAGTTCTTTATAGAAGCATGGAATACTTCCAAAATCCCCTCCGTTGTTTCCACTGTATTTCCCCCAGAATCAGTCATTGTGCCTATTCTTTGTGAGGCTTCCTTAGCCCGTAATTTTTGTGCCAAACAATGCCCTGTAGCTTTCCCATATTTGTAAATGTCACCTCTATATATCTTTGCTAGCAATTTCCTTGTTCCATACCATATTAATCTTGGCTTTACAACAGGCTATCCTAGTTTGTAATAACTTCATATCCACTCCCGTCGTGATTCCTTGGATGAGCTCTTCCTCCGCTATTCTGAGATCGTCCAGGAGCCACTACATAGTAATCTGGAATTGTTTCTGTTTAAACAATCCATAGCTGAGCGTTTCACCCCTTAATCTAGCCTTTAAAGCATCCCATACCATGACCCTAGAGGTTGAGCCTCTGTTGATGTTCAAAAATAGTGTCACCAGACTATCATTTGGTTGAGGTAGGAACTGTTCAATAGGAGGGTCCTGTCAAAAGAGAAGGATCTTGCCTACATATTTTTGACTGATAGCGGGGATATCCAACAACAGTGGACCGTGGTCCGCCGTAATCCTTGGCCATACCTGCATCCTTTTCCCCAAAGTGAGTGCTTTTGACGTAAAAACATAGTCAAGCCTAACTAATTTATGGTGAGGATGAGAATAAAAAGTATATCCTGGACCTAGATAGTTCAGGGTATGCCAAACATCTACCAGTCCATGGTCACCAATTAACTGTCGCAGCGCTTTGAAAACATTAGGTTTTCGGCCCCCATAATTATTGTAGTTTAGCTCCATCTCCTGACAGGCCAAATTAATGTTAAAGTCCCCAAATAGTATCAAGGGGGTACACCATGATTCTAGCTCCACGTCCGACCCTTCTAATATTGCTGCCTCATCAAAATTCGATCCATAGACTGTACATATTACAACCTTAGCACCCCCCACCAAGCATTCCTCTATAGCCCACCTGCCAAAGTTGTCAACCAGTGTCCTCCCGTACCTTGAATTCCCTGTCGCACCAGGATAGTCACACCCCTGTTTGTAGTGGTCAGCCGAGATGCAGCAATTAATATATAGCCAAGCTCACTTAATACCTTGCATTTGCCCCATGGGATATGCGTTTCCTGTAGATACAGAATATCTGGCTTCATTAGAGGTAGATTCGCCGCTACTCATTGCCCTTTTCCGCTATTGTTCAGACCACATTAAAAGAATATATGCGTAGCCCTAAGACTGTCGTCCTACCTCTCATACCTTACTGCAGTGTTTGTCCAGATATATGTCTCTGCTATTGTTTCTAAAACACCTAAGATAGCCCAGTTTCCTTCGCTATGGATTAATTTTTTCTCCCCAACCACACACCACTCCCCTACACCACCCCCACACATCCCAAACCCTGTGCCCCCACCCCACCCTCCACAGACCTCCCACCCCTCCCCTCCCAAAAACAGTCCAATAGGACATATGGTCCTTGCGATGGGAAGCTCCCTTACTACCCGGTATACCCCCTAAAACATCCTGCCTAGCGGGAAAAAAGAAAGAAGATATAAAACAAAGTGAGCAATAAAGAAGAAAACATGTTAAACAGAAAAAAACAGCTTCAAAGACATATCCATATCATTTGAGACCCTGCCTGAGAAAACCAAAAGTACAAACAATACACCGAGATATGATAATTGCAAGTCTAACAAATATATCCCACATATCTAGCCAACCCATGAGCACCTAAGCACTCTTGATATGCTAAAGTCCCTGACTGTGAAATGTTCTTAGATTGAATGGAGGTATTCCTTTACTTGCACCTCTGATATGAAAAAATGTGTTTGCTCCTTATATACTATTTTTAGTGTAGCAGGGTTCAACAAAAAGGCTTGCGCTCCCTTGCCTTGAAATTGAGTAATTAATTGGTGGAGTTGCCACCTCTTTTCCATCGTCTGATGGCAAAAATCAGGCCTGACAAAAAATTGGGTGCCCTTCCCTGCCCTCTTAATATCTGGCCTCGCTAGATCATATAAAGCCTGGTGAGCAAGGACATTGTTCAAGCATATCAAGATCGCCCTAGGTTTAGGGGCAGTTTGTCCAGCTTTTGATGGCTGCTGTTTAAATGGAAACCGATGTGCCCTTTGGATATTGCTAGTCCAATTCCACATTGAGAGTTCTGGAAAGGCCTCCGTAAACAATTCCACTACGAATTTCCGAATATCCTGTCCCTCAATTCCCTCGGGGATACCGGGAATTCTCAAAATATTGTGTCGCAATCGGTTCTCTAAGTCAGCCAGCTTTAACTGAGTGTCATCCTTGTGTGCACGAATTGCCTCTGTGACCGACTTTTGAGCCGCCATTTCATCCTCGAGGGTAGATATGCATGCTTCTGCTTTCTTTATTCTTTCAGTGAATTCAATGCAAGCTTTGGCGATCCTGCTGACCGTGTTCTGGAGTTTCCAACATGTGTTTTCTGTCTCTCCATTCGAGTCTCCACTCTGTGATCTAATATACTTAGGATAAATTGCGGCCAGCGAGATCTCTTACTTTGGTTTTTCTAATGAGCCTCCTGCTGCATGACTAGCAGAATTTCCTCCTTCATATGACATCTCTAGTGGGGAGGAGTAGTCCTAAAGCAAGGTATTTGTTTGTTCTGGTTGCAGGCCTTTTCCTTAGATGTGTGTTTCTTACACACCGTCATTGGATCTGTATTATCCTGCGCAATATGTATACTACTCTGCTCACTTCCACCACTGGTGGTTGACCCTTCTCGAGATTGTGCTTTAGAGCCTAACATGACTTCATCATCCAAAGTGTTTGAGGGGTCCGACATGAAGAATTTGTTTCCCAGAGTCACTTTCCGTTCCTGCTCCAACAAATGTCATTGCAGGGTCCCTCTCGCCCGGGATTCTATCCGCTGTAGACGCCAAAGGCACAACACATTCTGTACATTTGGCTTTAACGAACCCCCACATGTAGAGATACAAGATTATGTTCTGCCGTTGCCCCCACCTTACTGCCTTCGCCGCCCCTCTCATTAGTATTCAACATAGATCTGGACTTATTTCTGTTTAGGTGTTCCGGGGAGTCCGGAGGATCCAACCCCTCCTGAGCACTTCCCAGGGTTATCTTGTATACCTCAGTGGGGTCACGGTTTCCTAATGCCTCTTGCAAAATTTTTCCAGCTCCCAAGACAGGATCCTGCAACGCTGTGGATTTCTTTTTATTAGCCGCAAAAAACTAGTGTGGGGACTTTTTTGTTGCCCCCTCCTTGCTCACCTCCTTGTAGGTTGTCCATATTCCCCACAGCTCCCTCCATTGCCACGCGATGTGTGCTGAGCCTGGCACCTCCTCCTCTGGAGATTACAGCAGCATCTGAAGCTGCCGGGGTCTTCCCTCCTGTGGCCTACTTGAGAGGCATGCTGGAGGAGGCGTGTTGAAAGTACAAGCCAAGAGAGACACGCCTCAAACAGAAGCCGGGGCTCCAGCCGCGACAACGAGACCGCGATGGAGAAGAGCTGTGAGCCACAGCGTTAGCAACTCCTCCAAAGGAAACCGCCAATAAACACCACTTCAACTGCCCAGCACGTATACCCTTACAACGTGGAGCTCCGCCGGTGAGTCCCTGCTTTGACTTAGCGCATATCGATAGTAGCCAAGGGGGAAGGGGCACCAACAGCTTGCTGCTTACGCGTCCGACCCAGCGGACGCCATCTTGCCCTCTCAGCATTCAACTTCCTCCATGACAAGATTTTCACTGAGAGTACATCTGGCTGAGTAAATTAAGAGCAATTTCTAGCCTCTGGCTATACAACCAGAGGAAAAGAAACTGAAACAATCTGCTCATGAAAGATAAAGGAGCATCCATCAAACCCAGAACAAATAGCATTTAAACTTGTTGACTTTTTTCCAGCTGCAAGGGATCGGCTCTTTAATTGAGTGTGGTCAAGGGCTTTTTTGTGACAAGGGAGAACGGGGTGGAGGCTTTACCATATCAACTCCATCAATAACAGCAGGGGGCCAGCCAGTCAAATAGTGGACCCATTTACCCTGCTTTAGCACAGTTGCAACTGGCATTAATGACGGGTGGGGGGGAGAGGGGTACGCGTGGTAGGGTTGTGGTTAATAAATAAAAAAACATACCTGTCCACAGGTCCTGTGGTTTCCTGCTCTCCGGCCTCCGGCAGGAACAGGAAACAAGCAGCCTCCCTCCCCTCCCCTAAGCCAATCACAACACTGCAATGGCAGTATTGTAATTGGTCGGGATGCCGACCAGCTAGGCGCCTATGGGGAGGCCATTTTCTCCATGTAGGCTGCATGTAGCCTACATGGAGAAAAGGCAGAGTGCGTATAACTGGTTCGGTCAGCCCCAGAGGGCCGATCAAACAGTCCGCCTTGTCCTAGAGCAGAAATGCCCACCTGCCCACCACCCAACCAAACCCTTCTGCTTTCTCGCAGTGCGAGAAGCAGAAACATAAAATTGTAGTTTTACCATTTTATGTTTCTGCTTCTCGCACTGCAAGAAAGCAGTGGGGCGATGCTCCTTCGCCCCGATGGAGGAGCTGCCCCTGCTCTAGCACTCATTTCCTTGTTTTGGTATTTTATCTCAATTTGAGGTTTGGCCTGGGAAATACTTCTAGCACCCATGCCATAAGGCCATCCACTACATGCCTATGGGAGATTTGAACCTTTACTCTGTCATTTTCTGCACTGGGGCTTAGCAGTCTTTCAGCACTCACAATATTGCTTCTTACAAAGGATTGCACCAATGGACATCCAGAAACCAGTGGATAACTTTGTTTATAAGTGACTCATGATCTTCCTTACCACCATCGGGCAACCAGGGGACTGTTGTAAGAAAAACTTGTCCCTGTAAATTGTTCTGTTGGTTTGGTATATAACAACCATTTCCCACCACTCTCCTAGGGCAGAGCGGTTGAGAGATGCCAGGTGAGTGGCACCGTAAAAGCGGTGACCCAACTCCCCGCCCCCTCCCCCGTGGTCCTCACTTGCTGTGGACTGAGCCCTTTAACAGCTGATTGCTAGGGGCCCTGGGCATTCTCTCGTGTGAACCCAGACTTACACTCCTTGGGGCAGATTTACAAGCCTCTTGCGCCACTTTTGCGTCACCTCTCCCATGTTAAAAGTGACGCAAAAGTGGCGAATGGGGTTTGTAAATCTGCCCCCTTATGTGTAAAGAATTGGATGAGGAAGCAGGTGTGTGTGTGGTGGGGGGGGATGAAGCAGTTCGTTTCCATTCGAGGACGGTTGCAGAAAACCTTCCGGTTGAAATTTCTCACCCATCCCTTGTTACAACACTGTATCATTCAATGGAGATTTTACTTGTTATAGTTTTCCCACACCTCTGCCTGTCCTGTGCTCACTAATAATGCATGATTCACATAGTGTCACATAGTGTCAAACAATATCTGAGTCTGCGTGACTGTTCTTATTCATCCCACAAAAACAGGAATATCCTCTTTTATTCCAAGAAGGAGTAACAATAAGGTGACTGAGTTTATAAGCTCTAAAGCAGAGCTGAATGCAAATGTCTTACATGACAGCTGTGATCCGGGCCACACTGGATTACAACTTTGTGTTGAAATATCTAAACATGCCCCTGTGTTCTCCTTACAAGCAGTGAGATAAGCGTTTCCGTCTTCAAGCAAGGGCACAGTGTTCTGCAGGTCAACTACTGGGACTCAAGTAATTCGACTACACTCTGCAATGACAGCGGTTTCATATCTGCATGTGTACAAATGTCCTTCTGTCCTGGCTTCCTTCCTTTTTGCATGGAAAAGCATTAAATAAAGAAGATGATGTACAAATATGAAGTTGATCTCAGAAATAGTACATTGATTTTACGACTGTCATTTAAAAATGCCTCAAGCCATCGATTTTACTTTTTTACTCAGGTGGTTGGTAGAGTCACCGGCGTGGCTTCGATTAGGGCAGCAGGTGCAGTGACTCCGGGGCCCAGAGGCTTGAGGGGGCCCATTGAACCCTGATTACTGCTGTATTTTATAATTCAAACACCAACCAGGATGCTTGCACTAGGGCCAACGACACAGAACTAACCATGTGGGTGAACAGATACATCTCATTCTCAGGTTATGGCATAATAACTCCACCTTGTGGCTCCACCTTGGGGACTCCCAGCAAGGGACCATCCCACAGGGAAAGCCAGGACGGGTTCCCCAGAGTTATACAGCGCCGGGACGCCCCGTTGCTGGGGCAGCTGTGCGCTTTACAAGTATACTACATTTACATTTACATTTACATAACCTACTTACCCCAGAGATATGTCCGTTTACTACCAATTTTCAATGTTAAATGTAGATGGGAAAATATTTAGTAAAATATTAGCAAATCGATTCATGGATGTGATAGTGGGCCTAGTGCACTCGGATCAGAGCAGTTTTATACTTAGAGAACTGCATAATGCAACCTTCAACTTCTCTCACACGTGCACCCTGCTTTGGAAAGTGATGAGGCTTGTTATGGCCTGTCCATATTAGATACTGAAAGGGCATTTGACACCACTGATATGTACTGCATGGTGGGGAGTGTTTACAGCTATTGGCATAGGGCAAATCAATCAAATGGGTCAATCTGTTGTACCCCAAGTCTATGGCTAAGGGTCAGAATGGCATTTATGATTTCAGACAGGTATGAACTAGAAAGAGGGACATGACGTGTCTTCCCTGCTGCCCTCATTATTTACGCCGGCCATTGAAACATAGGCATGTACGCTAAGGATGGTGTTTAAAAATGGAGAGTACAGGTGAGAACCACCAAGGCACGAAGTATCACTGTATGCAGACGATGCATTAGTATAGCCCCGCAATCTGACATATTCCAACATATTACATGGGGAAGTATCAGGTTAATCAAAATAAATCCAAACTCTTCCTTCTCAGATGAGATGCTGGTGGACTTGGACATTACATGAGTACTGACAGATTTTTGATACCTGGGCATATGGATATCGCATAATGAGACAGGAAGGCACATACTGAATAAGAGGATAGTGCTCACTGGGCTAAGAGCCTCAATCAAGTTATGGAATACACTCTCACTATCAGTAGTGGGAAGGGCAGCTCTGGCTGATATGGTGTTCCACTTATGTTCTACTATGTTGACTCTGTTCTACAGTGATCAAGCTTTATGGTCCTACAGAGTGCATTCTCACACCTCTCCCAAACATTAATAGCTGGTTTAAGGACATGGTTGTTACAAAATATATATGAATATCCATTGTTACAAAATATATATGAATATCCATATAAATGCATTTGCATGTACTTCCAAAGAGTTAATGATTATATAAGATCACACTAACATGAGGCCTGAAGCTCAAAATGGCTTCCTATCTGACCTTGACTGGACAAGCTTCAACACGCTATTCTGTACACCCTTACAGGTCACCTTGCTTGTCTTGACTACATGATATGCAAATGTTACACAGTGCAGAGCCTGCCTTTCTGGTCTACCCATATCTGGCTGTTTTGCATGGTGCAGACATTGCACATCCGTGTCAGCCATATTTGGCTTGGTGCCTTATTCTAAGTTCCGCTGACATGGCATTGCATACAGTATATAATACCTAGAAACGTGTTACTCTGGGAAGAAGCGGTCTGAGAGCCCCTAAGGTGGCAGATCTGACTTCTTCCTTGCTGATTAGCAAAGATGCATGCTTTTGGTACCATTTAATAAATTTCACTCTGTTTCTGAGCAACCTGCTATGTCTGGTGAATTTCATTCATGATATGCTCCTGGGAGGGTGCCAGTATTTCCCTATCAGAATGGTGTCAGAAGTGGGATATATTGGAGGACTGTGATGTCACCAGTTGATAAGTGAGATGTAAGTTAAATAACTAACTTGCCTTGCTGCAAGTGACCTTTCAGTCTTTCAAATATGTATTTAACTCATAGTATTAATAAAAAGGGACATTGACTGGCATTTAAAATAGACAGGGGACTGTAGAGAATGTTTTTAAAAATATTCTCTGTATCAATAAACTCATTGATATGTGGCATACACTGCAGGAGAGCCTGGGTTAGAGAATAATGTATGTGCACCTGCACATATAAGAAGTAGTGAAGCAGGTGACTGATAAGTAACTAAGTTACTTTATGTCAATAAATATTGACAAATGGCTAGACTCTTTGGGAGTTTTATAAAATCCATTTCAGGAGAGCTCTGCTAGGAGGGGGTATTAATTTTACCCACAAAAAGAAACACTCCCAGAATATAGTGAGTGGAGTTTCTGATTTGCTGGTTGCACTGGAACACAGGGAAATAATTTTGAAATATGCGTAGTAATGTCATGGATGAATGACTGCATTTGAATAGGGTATTGATTTTCAGTACTGAATATCTATGTTTCATGATTTATAAAAAAAAAAAAAAAAAATAGGCGCATTAGTGCATGAGAGAGGGAAATTGCCCTAACACTTTTCCTTTGCAGGAGATATTTTGAATTTATCTTTCAGGGTGTACGCGCACATTGTAAGTACAAAGCAGACATCACAAGACAGGATCTCAGATGAAAATAATGGTAAGCGCACTAGAAAGCTGTTTAAAAAACCGCCAGGAGAGAAAACTTCAAATGAAGGTAAGAATATGAAGTAAAGTAATATGGACAGTGAAGCAAGTACAAAGTAGGGTTGGAATGCCCTTTTGAGTCTGTGCAAAACTAGTGACTTGCGTGTTTAAGAGTTTGCACCAATTCTTCTAAAATTTTCTCATAATGAGAGGGGTTGGAAATGTACTCTTGACAGTGGCAGACATAAAAGTTCTTCCAGTGTTAGGAAAAAGTGGTTGGAGGAAAAGTGAACTTGGAAACATTTAGATTTTCACATGAGCAAATCTACACATGCAGAGTTGCTCATGGAAAAATGCAGTTCACAAATATTTTCTAGGAGTACTATTTCTTGACCTATATATGCAAGGATATATACCATGCATGCACTTTGAGACTTTGTTTAATAAGTGGGCTTCCTATTAGACCTGACTTTTGTGTATATTTAAATTATGACTGTCACTCTCTCTATCAGCTGGCATCACTGTGAGTGACTGTATTCTGCTCTTTCACAAGGAGCATATTGACCCACAAAGTAGTTTTGTACAGTGCACAGAATTCCTGTGGCAATGAGTACTTTTGAGACCAAAAACGATTTTTGCTTTTGCCAATGCTTGTTATAACGGTGAGATCCCAGGAGCTCCAACACTGATATGGGTTTAGAAAAAACAATGCTTAGAAAAAGTCATGCATTGAAAATAAATAAATAAATAAAAATACCTCCAATTTCAGACCTACTGGCTTTGGCAATGCTTATTAATATTGTTTTTTTATAAATGTATTAAGATTTTGGCAGCAGCTGTTGGCCCAGGACGTGACAGAAAGGGCAGTGCAGGGCCTGGGGTCAAGCTTTAATAGATTTGTGAAGGGAGGGGTGTTTAGGAGCACGGAGCAAGATAGTGCGGAGGAGAATATTAGCTGATGCAAATATATAGATATATTTTTCCCCACAATATCCCTCCTTTTTGATAGCAATATCAATACCATTGTTGTATTGTATATCTATGGCAGTTAATTGAAATGTTTCTTTGTGTGCTTTCTCTACATCCTGTTGTATTTGGAGATATTTGTAGGCTAGCTCCTGCTCTGTAGGAGGTAGAATTATAACTATGGAGATTGAGTGGGTGCTTTTGCTGCACCACTGCTGTGCCATGGAAAAAGGCAATACATAGGAAAAAGTAGGCCTCATGGAGAAAAACGAATTTGTGTTTTTCTACAAAACTAGGACATAACAAATATTAAAAATAGACATTGATTATGAGTAGATTTGACTATCCTTAGTTACATGATATTAAATATTAAAAGGCATTCACATTAATTGGTGGCTGCTCAGGGTGGCTGCTCGGAGGATGAGCTGCTGTAAAATAAAAAATGCTAACAATAGATTTAGACTGGTTTGGAATATTTAGCACTATTAGAAATTATTCTGTGCAAAGTATATCAAAGTATATATCCAGATTTTAATGTGCACATTAAAATGTATCTCCAACTGGTTAAACTATGTTGTTGCACCACATGAAAAGTGTGGATATTAAGTTATCTAACAACACCAATATTACAGTCTCTTCGTGACAAACTTAAAATGTAATATGGCCTAATGGCTGCAGTGTCAAATACAAAGGCTTTCAAAAGAAATACAAAGAGTAGCTCTGGAGACCTGCATTACATTGCAAGCCTTTTTGCAATCTTTTCCTTTCATGCACAAGAATACTGGGAGAAAATTATGGCATTCTGAAGACTGAGATGTTTTGAGCCACTTTTTGGGGTGCTGGAGGGGCGAGGTGCTCAAGAATAAAAACAATAATAAAGATCCTACCTTAAAAGCGTGCTGGCGCGGAGCAGAAATATTTTTCAGCCATGCTTCTTGACAGTTACTTGAACAGTGATGGCCACATGCAGAAAGCCTTGGGACAGCCAGCTGCTAATGGGTTAAAAGGTCGAGTCCACATTTAGAAGCCTAACAGGGCTCAGAGCAAGGATTGTCTTTGACATTTTGACCTCTGAAACTTTTGAAAGAAGAGATGGCAGGGAGAGAGGAGAAGTTTGCGTACTTTATTTTTGGCAAAAGCAAGCACAATATGCACTGATGCTAGGGGAAATGCTATTAGATATTCAGGCTTAAATATGATATTTACTTCCTCAAAGTTTGTTTATGCCCAGTTTCTACAAATAGTGGGTGATAGTGTTAACAGAAGTGAAACATGTTTCAGGTTTCCTATTCAGTAATACTGTTAAAAAAAAAAAATGTTAGCATTAATAAAATGAATATATATATGCTATGTTACTGCCCATCCTGTCTGATGTTTTAATGAGATGATAAGTAGTCTACATTGCTTTATTAGCTAGTCTGTGTAAATAAGCTGACCACGCTTATTAGAGCTGATGTTGCATAGTTTGGATCTTGAAGAAAATGTACCCACTAGAATGCCTGCAAAATTAGCAGTTTGGGATTTTCCTGCTGTAGGTGCTTTTATTAAAATAAATATTTTCAGAAGTGTCTTCAGTCCTGTACAAGTAATGTGAAGTCTGTCCACGCAGGGAGTTTTGAGCATTTTTGCTGAGGTTAGCCACTGTGTGTGTGTGTGTACAGGGCTGTGTTTGATTGAAGGGGGAACATATACATTTTCAGTAGATTTGTTTCTATTTTGGCCTACAGCAAATAAGTGTTAAGCAAATGCACTGCTTGTAATGTTGAAGAGTAGTTTAAACAACTTAAAATTCCTTTTTATTAATTAAATATCCTGATTCTACCATTGTAGGGTACAACTCTACAGGTAAATGTACATTTTGCTCTAATGATGGCTAAATATATAATGTGCCTAGGGAAATTAGGGTCCAAATTAATTCTCAATGCATGGTAATAATATTAGGGATATCACATTAGCCTTCCTGGAACCACAGTGGACACCAAAGATCTGTTTAGGTACCATTAACTAAAGGATAAATTACATTGTTTTAGGAGCAGATGGGGATATAACTGTTTTTTGAGAAATAATACATTTGCAGAAAATATACAGGGTGGGTTTATTCCACTGAATAACATTAGCAAGAGGTGCAGCGTAGATACCAGAGAGTAGATAAGAGTATGATATCAGTTTTATTGTTGCACAGTGTATCAGGATGAAGATATCCGACATGCCCAAGGAGAATTTCATGGTTCCACTAAAGTGGAAGATGTTTCCACTAACGTGGGAGATAAAGGGATACATATCACAACTTTAATATGAATAAATATAATTTTGCAACAGTATATATATATATATATATATATATATATATATATATATATATATATATATATATATGTATACACATATTTTTAATAAATTGAATTTACTCACAAATACCTAATGATAGGTTAGAACAGGGCACTTGCTGCTTGCAGCTTCAGTAAGGATTCTCTGTTGTATGCACCCCCTGTACAGCACGTATGGATGCACGTATGGATGTGTTGAGAGATTATGAATGATGCTGTTAGACTGCAGTTTGTTACATTTGAAAAGGAAATGGATGGATGTACACATAACTAACAAGAAGTTTATAGATATAGGGAACGGCGAGGTTTGGGATAAATGTATTTATTATAAAGTTTTATATAGCGCGAACTTGATACCGAAGGATATAATACCCTCTCAACAAAGTGATATTTAAAATAAATAAATAAAAAGTAAAAAAAAAAAAAAAGAGGCTGGTGAAAAAATGCTGTCCCCATAAAGTGATTACCTTGAACTTGTGGTCCCCTTAGAGCCTGTTGTGCCTGACACCAGTACAATATTATTATTTATACCTGTAGAGGCAGAGTATTTCTCTCTCCTCAGTGGGTTTTAGCATTAAAGTCCATCCACTGGGTGGAAAACTCTTTGCCATCATACTGAGATACCAAATCCACTATGTTCACTGTGAGTCCCAATGTCAAGGCGCACGCAGTAAAGAGAGACTTGGGCCACCGATGCCTGGAAGGTGGTACATTGTCTTGCAGTATGCTGATAACCTCCTTGTGACCTCTCCATCACTTGAGGCCTGTGAAAGCCTGTGACAAGAGACACTGTAGCTCTGCTGAACTACCTCCAGGAGAGAAGAGAAGCCTCATTGTCAAAATGCCAGTGCTGCCAAAAAAAAGAGATGACTTACCTGGGTTTTGTGATATTCCAAGGTACCCACAGCATATCACCTGACAGAATTACATTGTTTCAGGGCATTCAGCTCCTGCCCACCAAGAAAGGAATGATGTCCTTCCTGGGGATAATGAACTGCTGCCATCAATGGGTCCATAAATGCAGATGCTATGACTAATGAACTTGCAAACTGTTTCAAGAAATTGAAAGAGACATTGTGTACTGCGCCATCATGGGACTGCCTGACTACAAATGCCTTTCCATCTCGGTTTCAGAGCAAAATAACATTGCAAATGAAGTGATGCTGCCAATGGTGTGCTGACACAGCTGGAAAAGAAAGGCCTGTGGGACACAACTATGTGACTTTGCTTTCTGCAGTGATTGGGGGTCAGCAGCTGTTATGATGAAGAGGACGGCTCTCATTGTGTTGGACTATACCTGTATTGTCTAGGTGCCATATTTGGTGCAGTGGTTGCTGTCTGGATCGACACAACATTTTTCTGCTAGCAGGCACACAGGTTATAATGGGACCATGTAAGATGCACACCTGTTAATTTGTCAAAAGTATTACCTGCAATAGGTCATTCTGATGAGATCCATTCTCTTAGGGAAAGATATGACCCCTAAATAAGTTGGTGTTGAGATTGTAGAAAACGCCACCCCGCAAACATTAGACACTATTAAAAAAGGTAGACTATAGGAGTGGTACACTGATTGTTCCTCCTGCAGACTGATAGACACTGATTACAGAGCAGGGTATGCTATAGCAATAGTTGAAGTGCAGCTCTACCACTTGGAACATCTACCCAATAAAATGAGCTGTACGCTGTGACAAAAGCATGAATACTAGTCAAGGGTAAAACTGTTAACATTTAAACCGACTCACATTATGCTTTGCAGTTCTTATTTGTGGCCAGCTGTGGAAGTATCACAGATTCATAACAGAAACAGTGCCCCTTATTAAAAATGGTCCTTTATTAAGGATCTTGTTAAAAGCAATACTATTGTACACTAGGATAGCGGTAATAAAATATGAAGACTACATAGGAGCTAATACTACGTTAGCCAAATATGATGCCATTGCTGACACAGCATTAAATGAAAATATGTTACAGCCAGTGCAGATGGAACTAATGAATAAAGCATTCCAAAAATACAGCTCATTCAGAGACAATTGTTGTAAGCTAATGTAAAGGAAGAAAAATGGTCTCCAACAACAGATATAGAGGGATGTGAGCTGAATAATGAAGAGAGTATGGCCCTACCAGGATGAGATAGATGCCTGTGTACCCACGCAGTATGTTACTTCCCTTACAAGACTGGAGCAGGGACCCTCTGAATATTGCACAAGGGAGGATGAATGTGCAGATGCAAGTTGCTTCCCAGTGTAAGGGAACATCTGATATTGCACAAGAGAGGATGAATGCGCAGATGCATGTTGCTTCCCAGTGAATGGATTTAAATATTTGCTGGTGTGGGTGGATATGTTTTCAAAGTGAATGGAGGTGTAACAAACAGGGAAGAATGATGCAGCTACTGGGGCGCAGTACTTCAGTAAAGCCATCTCTCCAAGGTTAGGACCCACCAGGGCATAAATAGCGATACAAGGAGATCACTTAGTGACTACATTTATGCTGAAGAGGTTGCTTTTGGGAATAAAGTATAACATGCATACCCTATACCACCCTCCAACTTGGGGCCAGGAGGAGTAAAAGAACTCCAAAATAAAAAATAAAAAATAAAGAAATAAATTATTAGTAAAAGCAACTGATGGAACATTCCTGAAAGGGCCTGGTGCTCTGAATTTAAGACTGCCTGCAATGTGGCAAGGACTTCTAAAGTGATTATGGATACATGGTCATTGCGAGAAAAATAAAAGCTGTTTCTTTTAGTTTTAGGTGGACCGGACCGCAGACGGTGAACCAACGCCATGAATGGATTGAGGGGAGAAGAGCAAGGCAGCGCGCCCCAACGCCTGAGAGGACGTTACCAGAAAGTGATGACCATCTGTCACCAGAGGACCTGAGCAACACAGCAGTCAAGAAGAGGACAGACCAGACCATTTCGACGATCCATGAGGACCCATCATAAAGTGGCAGAGGGACACGACATCTACATCTACTGATGTTGTTGAGTGAAGTACACATGATGGTCTGCACCTGCACCTGCAGAAAAATAGACTGAAGAGGACAATGCAGGGCAGGTCCGTGACACAGCCCCTGAACAAGACGACTGCGGACCAGGAAGAGAAGAAGACGACCGCTCACTGCGTGCCTTTAAATTACTGACACTTTCAAAAATGCCCAGGAACTGAGTAAAAAGTGTCACTGTAGCACTATGCATTGAAAGGAGAAAATATTTGTTGGACGCTCACTGCTGGTATCACAACAGCCTGCTGATATAATATTGATATCATCAAGATGTATCAATGTGACAATATATGCATTTTATGCAAAGACTGTGTAATGCCATCCAAAGATATGTAACTAATGTTTCCTACATATATAGACATATATATATATATATATTGGTTTTACATTAATGTTGGATAGGTATATCCAAAAGGGGGGATTGTTACAAAATATATATGAATATCCATATAAATGCATTTGCATGTACTTCCAAAGAGTTCATGATTATATAAGATCACACTAACATGAGGCCTGAAGCTCAAAATGGCTTCCTATCTGACCTTGACTGGACAAGCTTCAACAAGCTATTCTGTACACCCTTACAGGTCACCTTGCTTGTCTTGACTACCTGATATGCAAATGTTACACAGTGCAGAGCCTGCCTTTCTGGTCTACCCATATCTGGCTGTTTTGCATGGTGCAGACATTGCACATCCATGTCAGCCATATTTGGCTTGGTGCCTTATTCTAAGTTCCGCTGACATGGCATTGCATACAGTATATAATACCTAGAAACGTGTTACTCTGGGAAGAAGCGGTCTGAGAGCCCCTAAGGTGGCAGATCTGACTTCTTCCTTGCTGATTAGCAATGATGCATGCTTTTGGTACCATTTAATAAATTTCACTCTGTTTATGAGCAACCTGCTATGTCTGGTGAATTTCATTCATGATATGCTCCTGGGAGGGTGCCAGTATTTCCCTATCAATGGTAGTGTGGGATGCGGGAAATAAACACACATGAAGAGGGTAAGGAAGGTCATCAAGCGACCTGGTGACCTGGTGGGATGGGCAATGATGATCCAACTACTCACTGACCACCTAACACTAGGCCAGCATGAACAGATTTAAGGAGCTCCAGACATTATATTCAAGAGAGGAAAGTAGATCTCATGAAATAAGCAGGCTATAGCCTACAGGAAATTAGAACCAAGCTTCCATTGCCTACCCAAGGGCTTAGAAAGGTCTATCTGGCCACAATACATATTTAATAGACCAACGATGGACGATTACATGGCACTGGTGAATATTACAAATAAACTAGTATTACCAAAGAGCCATGGGTAGATGTAGCTCCGTCATCAAGATCTGAGTAGTATCCATATCCCAGGACACATAAGTCTAACACAGCCTCCAACGCTTGATCTACTGGCTCTGCCAATGCTTTTTAAATTAAAGAAGCACAATTGCCTGACCAATACATATCTTTTGGTCTGATGTCAAAGAATTATTGATTTAAGAGCCAAGCATGCGATTTATTCAGTGGGCAACTAGCTTTTTTATTATTATTAAATGTACCATCCAATTCACCTATACTTTAAAGTATTGTAATCTGTAAGCATAATTATCCATTATCATGTGAATACTATGCTACACTAATAGGTCTGATATTTTTATATGTTCTATTCATATTTACATGAGTGACAGTAAAACGTTATTTGCCTCATCAAAGGGTCTGAGATCACAGGATAGAAAACGCAACTCATGTCCAATGTCATGCTTTCCACATTGCATCACCAGTAAGGACATTTGAAGTGATACTCATCATCATTTGACGAGTTCCAAATATGAAGGAATAATCCCCAAGAGTGATTGGTTTCCTAAAGCAACATTTTCATATAGCTTTAAACATGAGCTAGTTTGTGATGACAACTAAGAAGTAATTACATGCCCGGGTGAAGACCAGACCAAGAGTGGGCTTGTCTGCAAACGGATCGCTGACTAAATATCAACCACAAAAATATAGAATGGACAACATATCGACACCAAAATATCAAAGATCAGAATATCAACTGCCTATCTACAAACAGGTAAGTACAAAAAAATTGAAGACAAAATATCGTTGTTTAAAATATAGTTTGTAAAAAATATCGATTTTTTAAAAATGTTAAAAGTAATATTACCTTAATTAAATAATCAATATAATTAAATAAAAAAATACTTAAAATTAATTGTAAAAAATTAAAATGAATAAATAATATATGTCATATCTAAAAATAAATGTTCATCAGCGTTGGATAGCGGGAGGCAAAAATTTACTATTCCCACTCCAGTGAATGCAACATTAGGGAAAACGTTGGATGGCGTAGGGGTAAAAATTACTATTCCCACTCCAGTGAGTGCAACAGTAGGGAAAGCATTGGATAGCGTAGGGGTAAAAATTACTATTCCCACTCCAGAGAGTGCAACAGTAGGGAAAGCGTAGGATAGTGTAGGGGTAAAAATTACTATTCCCACTACAGTGAGTGCAACAGTAGGGAAAGTAATGATTTAATTTTAAATTAAAATACATTACATATCAATACCAATAAAACATTAATTAAAATGAATTACCAATCCCAATTCTTTTTTATAATTAATTAATTATAAATACCAATACATATTATTTATTACAAATTAATTACTTATTAATAATTAATAAACAAACAAATCATTTTCAATACCAAAAATGTAATAAGTAATACAAAAATTACCAATTAATAATGAATTAACAATACATTAATTATCAATACACAAAAATAATTTCAATAATGTCTTAATTACAAATTACTTCCCACCCTATTCCCCTATAAACCCACCTCACACTCCAAATAATACATTAATATAATTAACATCATTATCAATTTAACAATCAATAAAAATGATTTACCAATTAATGAAAATTCATTACCAATTAATAATTAATTAACAATAAATTTATTATCAATACCAATAAATAAAAATAAATATTTACTTAATTACAATTAAATTACTTTCCACCCTCTTCCCCTATAAACCCAAAACCCGCTACAGAACTAAAACGCAAAATTAAATTAAAAATAATTAATAATTCCTAAAAATTCTAATTTAATTTACTATAATTAAATTACTTCCCTCCCTATTCCCCTATAAACCCATAACCCACTACGGAATTAAATTACGCAAAAATGGAATAACATACAATTAGTTCCTTTAAAAAAAATAAAGATACATTACAAAAATAATATACAATTTTAACACATATACTAACATACAAAACACAAAAAATTCGATATTATTAAAGATTAGATACATTTTAATGCCTATATTATCGTACTTCGATATTTTGTCGCTATTACTTACCTGCATTTTGATATTTTTAACCACTATATTTTGTCCATTCGATATTATGTCCATTCTATATTTTGAAGTCGATATTCTATCCATTCTATATTCTTGATTCGATATTATGTCTAGCTACCTTGCAACCATCA
Source organism: Lissotriton helveticus (assembly GCF_964261635.1). Lineage (NCBI taxonomy): Eukaryota > Metazoa > Chordata > Amphibia > Caudata > Salamandridae > Lissotriton > Lissotriton helveticus. Next base: position 1,177,315,960 of record NC_136059.1, read on the forward strand.
TAGCCCGGAAGAAGCAGGGCCATCCCCCTAATATCTGCTACCATCCTACAGGATTTTCTCGCGAGCTCATGAGAAGAGTTTAAGGCTATATTTACTGTTAAGGATATTCTATTTAGTTCTGTCTCTGGTTCAGGTTCTTGAATAGAAGTGTACAATCATTGTGGGCAACATAGTCATGGGGAAGAAGAAAATGGGCTTAACAAATGTGGCTAACAAATGGCCAATGACAAAAAAGACCAATTTATCTTTTCTCAATAACGCAGTGGGGGTTCTCACGTAGGAAATTTCGAGCATGGAAGACCAGCAGGCCCGAAACTGCCACAAGGTTGACTGTTTAAGATACCAACCAAAGGCTTTATCCATTGATAAATTAAGTGAGGGTACCTCCGATTTACTTTGCTCACCGCACAGTCCTAGCAATGAGGTTCAACCTTGTAAACCATGTTGCAAGGTTTTTCGACGATGTTTCTCATTGTTCACCCAATTTTACATTTATTATGTTGATGGTTGATTTTAACCTGCACCCCTGCATGGGTTGTCAAATTTATGGGGACACCGGCAACTTATCATCAAATATTGATCAGGTGTACCTCAAACATATCCAGCCAGGTGATATGTTAAATGATCTGATCAAAGATTCTAATTTAATCGGTTTAACAAGGGGGAATCTAGTCTCAAAGAGAAAACACCCATGTTGAAGGGGTGGGGTGCTAGATCTATAATTGATTATATTTTTGTTTTGGTAAGTTTCTTTCTTTCCCTTGTCAATATTAAGGTAGAATGGGAAATGGACAGTACTCATAATCCACAATTGGTCACTTTTTTTGTGGACAGAGATGCCTGTGGATTCAGTCACATCAGAAGCCGAAGGGTGAAGGGTAAAATGGGCCAATATCATATATGCTCATTTTATTTCTAACTTGCTTTTCACTTGCCAATCTGATCTTATAACCTGTTTAAAAAGGGAAGCCACTGATTCCAGTATTTTGGCAGCTTTTACCGGCATTTGTGGGTCTATTAATTCTGCCCTTAGTAGGACAGGGACGGTGTCCTCTCCACCCCACTGCAAATGCTTTGATAAGAAGTGCTCCAGGGTGCATAAAGAGTTTCTGGAGATCCTGCAAAAGAAGCCCCGTAACCAGGAAGAGGAGAGGAACACTAGATCCACACACAGCGTGGAACCCAAAAATATAAGAGTAATCTAAAATAGGAGTCTTGGGCGAACCTATTGGTGGCTAGAGTATCTCTGGACAGTGCGGCCTTCTGGAAAGTAGTGAATCACCCACTGTTCTGCTCTGAGTAGCTGTCAGACCAGGCCTCAACCATCGTGGCCTAGGCGTGGCCCGATCATTCTGTGGATATATATGATCATGAGGGCACAGAGCAAACTCGAGGGTTTGCTTTCTGGTGGGAGGAAGTAAGAAAGGCCATCTTGTCTCTTCTTTCAGGAAAGGCCACTGGACCACGGGGTCCCCCGAGATCTGTATAAGTCTAAAGTTGACTTGAGGGCTCCCCTGTTGACACAGTACCTTAATGCTACAGTTTGTGGTCCTCTGCCGCCCTCTTTGCATCACTCTGTGATTGTACCGGTATTTACAAAAGGTAGTAGTGAGGATCCAGCCTGTTACCAACTCATTTTATTAGTGGACTTAGAGGTGAAAATCATTGGCCAGGTGCTTTTGAATCGCCTCACCGTATGGGCAAATGATCAAAACCTATTGTCTGACAGACAATATGGGTTTAGGACAGGCCATGGTATCACTGAGCAAAATCTCAACTTACATCTGCTAATTGCAATGTATACTAAATCAAATGGGGGATCAATTCACTTGGCCATCGTTGACCTCAGCTCAGCATTTGATAGGATTAAAAGAGCTAAGCTCAGGGCTGTGTTGGAGTCCTTGGGGGTCGAGCTTGCACTTGTCACTTTCTTGCAAGATTTTCTTGATGGTCTTAAAGCTCTGATGAGGTATGGCCCCCAATGAGGAGTGTACACAGCACTTTAGATCTGAAGAGAACGGTTTGTCAGGGTTGTATCCTTGCCCCTTTTCTCTTAATTCTCTACATAAATCACTTAGAACCTGATTTATCATGACAGGGGCAGGATGCTCTGAGTGTGGATGGTCGACTGTTGCCCGCCCTTTTATATGCAGATGAGGGGCATGCAGCAACTTTTAGACCTTTTTGTTAGTTCTAGGGATAGTCTCTATCTTACAACTAATTACAAAAAATCCCATGTTATGTTGGTAGGCCCAAAAGCACTTAAACCCGTAAATTCATGGTAAGGGACCAACTCATTAGTAGGGCACTACATTTTTCTTACCTGGGCATTTTGCTTGATTCCCACCTAAACTGGCAACCGTTGTTAAACAACAATAAAATGATCTTTAAAAGGGTCATTTACAGCATAAGTGATTTTTTACCGCGGTTGAGGCACAAACCAATAAAGACGATGTTAGATATATGTAAAACCAGATGTTTTCCCATAGCGAGTTCTGGCTGTGAAATTTGGGGCTGGGCGTCTATACAGGCAATATAAAAGAAGTTTTTAAGAGAACTTTTAAATATCCTACAAAGTACACCGTCCGAGATTGCAAATGAAGAGTTGGGTTTGGGATATATATCTGATTTAGTTGATCATCATTACCTTTTATCATGGCTCTAAGTGTGGTTAAAGGACGAGCTGAACCTTAATAAATTAATTGTGCCTAGCATGCTACACATTCCCTCCTGCGCAACTTGAAAGAACTTTGGTGACCAGACATTTTTTTATGATCCAGAACAAATTTTTATAGCTGATATTGTTTGTTTGGGTTCAGCTGGTCTTTACCTTCAGGTGGAGCAAGAAGCCTTTGGTGTGACCAAGCGTTCAATGCTTTGTTTCAATCTGGTCAAATCAGTGAGCGGGATGGAACCATACTTGAGCCTGGATATGTTAAGTCGGTAAACACCCCTTACAACAAATCCGTCACCTCGCATGCAATTACAACGCGGCTGTTACAACCACTGCGTTGTAACAATGCATATCATTACCCAGTAAGTCTTAACAACGACTTGCGGAGGGGGGAGAAGGTGTTTGATTTAAAATCCAACACCTTCCCTACTGTCCGCACAGACTGGAGTAGGGAATAGTAAATTATACTATTCCAACATCCAGTGCCCCCTCCGAAAGCCGTTGTTACGACTTGTGGGGTAACGGTATGCGTTGTTACAACGCAATCTTTGTAACAACCGCATTGTAATTGGATGCGGAGAGAAGGCATGCGGAAGAAGGAGGCATATTCTGTTAAGTCACCATTGTAGACTGTTGAACTACTTTAGGTTAAACTTGATCCTTCACTTGATGTTTTCAAATGGTGGCTGGTTGAAAGCATCAGATCTTCCAGTATGTGTCTATAACAATACTTCAATCCTTGACACTATGCATATTGTTATGATCTGTCCTAGTTTTAGCAATTTATGCCACAAATATATACAGCATCTCCTGCTCACCATGAACTTTAGACAGGTGAGAACCGCATTACTGTTTTTACAACTTTTATCAACTCTTAAAGTGTGCTTCTTTTTATCAGATGTATTGAGAATGAAATGATTAGGACCATCTGTAGCATATGTTTTTTCTCCTTTTTTTCTTTGCTGTTTATATTGATCAGTTAAAGGGAAATTGATGAGGATGTGATTATCTCTGCTGTTGTTTTTTTTATATGCTTTTATTTTTTGTTTCTTTGAATGCGTATTTGCGTGCATACTTTTCTGAATTTTATGAGAAAAACTAAATAAAGTTTATACTGACTCAAGTAAGAAGTTAGACGTAAATGGGTGCTTTACATTTGAAAAGATACATACTATATCATACCTTTCATTTCTACATAAAATACATAATTGAAAGAAATTGGGTTATCAGTCAAGGAGGATGACTACCCGCCTTGAGCAATAATCACAGACCATGTCAGGGTGAACCCTTAAAGTCACTAAACTAGCCTGAGCTCAACCTCCTGGTAGCATTGGCACAGAGCAGACAAGCTTAACTTAGGGCAATGTGTAAAGTATTTATGCAATACCACAACAGTAATAAAGTCAAAAAACAATGCAATAAAAACCACAAACCAATTTAGAAAATTAGAGTGAATTTTAACAACTCGAATAACACCAAAGCAACAAAAATCCCATATGGGATAACAGAATATGAATTTTTTACGTTTTAAATAAAAAGAGCGCCAAAAAGCCTTAAGCACAAACTGCGGACAACTGGTGGTGTTAGACCAGGATCTAGGTGTGATTTGAGGCTTACCATGAAGGGGAACAGGCTGGATACGGAATCCAGTTTCAACCTTGTTGGAGGTCTTATCTTGGGACGTAGGGCAAGATTTATCAAAGGACTTTACCCATTTTGTGTCTATCGGAAAATGTTTAACTACATAGGGGCCTTATTCTGAAAAATGGAAGTCCAAAATCTTTAGCGGGGCAAATTAGAAGGCTGAAGCCCGAAAGGGCTCCACAAGATCAGACAGCAATTGGACGTGGCCCAAGTGAAACTGTAGGTTTTTGTTGGGAAAGCTTAAAGCAGCATAAATTTTAATTTCACTTCAGGGGAAAGTCCAAAACGGACTTTATACTTTTGGGACCGCCTCCCAGTCAAGATTTCTACATTTGCACTCAGTCCCTTTTTTGGAGCTCAGAATCCTTCAAAGGGGCATGGCTGAAGGCTGTTTACAAAAATGGGCTCCACAAGGCCAGATACATTCTCTGCGTGGTCCATCTGAATTGGATTTGTTGCTGCACAGTAATTCAGAGCAGGAGAAACCCGAATGCTTTGTCCAGAGGCAGCACACTTTGGTCGGATTGGCATAGCAGGTTTGTCCCGGTCCTTCAGAGGTCTTGTAGTTGAAACAGTTTCCATGTCCCAGGTTTTCAGGGGTAGTAGGCGAAGTTCAGCCAAACATATCCAAGGGCGCCAGGAATTTAGGAACAGCATTTAGGAGTAAAGACTCACTCCAGCGGTGTACAACAACAGGGTATAGATTAGGTCCAGTAGGAACTGGTCAGCTGAGAATCTTCAGGAAATGCTTCTTGAAGCTTGTTGTGTACCTGTAGCTTCAACTTGGGGTCATCTTTTTGACTCTTGGAGTCCGCTTCTTTGTCCTGAGTACAAGAAAGAGCAGGTACTGTCCTTCAGGGCTCAACCCAGGCCACAGACACTTAATTCAGTCCTCTTCTGATCTTCCTCTGGTCCAGTAGTGTTCTGAAAAGGGTGCCAGGGGATTCCACATTTATGCCTTGCCTACCCAATTTTGTAAAAGTTCCCAGGAATCACCCTACACCCTATGGCAATGGTTCCTGTCTGCCTTACTGCACACAATCCATTATCGCTAATGGGGTAACCCAGTATCCAGCAGAACATGGGAAGTTAATCAGTATGGAGAACAGTTGGCTTAGTAGGGAATTTCTTTATAAATCACTTAATTTCCGGTTGAATTAGGAATGGCCACCTTTATGGCAAAAACACCCAGATTAATAAATAAAAAATATGTCATTGACACCAAAGACTGTTAAAGGAGAATGTTGCTTATTAATATTCATATTGCATGTGGGCTCACAATAGTACACAGGACTATTGTTTAACAGGTGCAAAGAATGCAAAGAATAATAGGTACAAGACTTACAATTAGGGCAGTGAATCACAAATACAAACATTCAAATACACAAGACATTATATAATTACACAGAAAATACAAAAATGACTCAAGAGTGGTGCCCAAGGATGGTTCAGACAGATTCAAGTATGTGTCTTTATTGTTTGGATGTGGGATATGCTCAATTGTGATATGGAACACCTATAATAATCGTCAACGTTTTGACCCAATTATGTTGTGTGCTCAGATCAAACATCACCACGGGTCTTCATCAGGACAGGAAAACAGAGAGTATGGCCTTGTGTAAATAGCCTCTAATGGGGTTCATGTTTGAATCATAAATATAGTCTGACTAAGGTAAGGGCCCTTAAGTTAGGTGTTAAATTATTCAATGCAGGAGAAGGGGGAAGCCTTATAATCAATTTATAGCCGGTTTAGTACAATGCCCAATACCTAAGAGATCCAGTGCAGATTTTCATATTATTATGAATATGAAGAATGCGATGAGTACGTCTGGCCGTACGGGAAACACAATTACCCCAATTGGGGTCAGTTAGCCACCATAGAGTGAAAATAGCTTTTGGGTGCTAGTTGCTGTAAGTGCATGTTAGTATTACATTTGTACATACCTTTCGTTTAAATAAATGTGCCCTACCATTTGGGCTACAAGACCTACTTAGGAACAATTTATTAATATTTAAAAGAAAGGGTTAGATTTGTCAAAAGTGGTTTATTTTGCCAGGTCAAATTACAGTTTTTACATTACTCCTTTCAGGCTACAGTGGTAGGCCTGAAGCCAGGTATTCACTGCCACTATAGTAGATGTGTCAATAGGTGCTGCAGTCCACTAGTAGCGTTTAATTTCCAGGCCATGTGTACACTTTTGTCCTACATACTAGCGGTTTATAGCTGAGTTAAATATGCTGATTAGGAGTATGCCAATTCAGCAATGTTACAAGAGGACAATGTAAAGAGAAATGTACTATTTTTTTGGTTTTATATTGCACAGACTCGACTCGAAGAGATCAGAGCACTTTACATTAGCACTAGTTGTGTTACAGACGGACACATTCATTTTGTTATGCACTGGGAGATTACGTGATTTGCCCAGAATCACAGAAAGTTGAGTTCCCCAGCTTCAAGGTTGACCGCTCTAGCCATTAGGCCACATCCTCTCCCCTCGACTAATGGTTTGCAGCCTTCTAAAATCAGTAAAACTATAGGATCAACTTGAAAAAGAAACATTCACAGTGACGACCCAGAAAAGGTGGATTTTCTACAATTATATTAAAGTCTATTCCTCTGCAGAGACTACAAAATGGACACATTTGCCTTAAAAGGGAGGATATGATAATGTTGTAACACTAAATTTTATGGTGAAGAGCCATCATTACCTGGTGTAACTTTTTCCATATTTTCTGGGTTCAAAGAAGGGCTGCTTCAGTATCTGACGCAGGTTTGTTAGTGTTATGCAAAATGAATGATGAGTGGGGTACCCATGGTGATGGGATCGCATCGGTATTCCGCTACCTTTTTAATATACATTGGGCACATGGGAGAGGGCATTCTGCCGGCCATGCCAGAATGTGGTCGTGGTCGCCTTGTTCAAGTGACCTGAACCCAGCCCTACTAATCACGTGGATCTCAATGGCAGGGTTGATCTTAGAGACAATTGTCATGTGCAACGAGGCACAATTTGGCAAGCTGCTTGTCTCACCCTTGGCGTACAGTTTCGAAGCAACTTGCCATGCAAAGTGTTATGCAATCATTTATATAAATCTTGGGAAAATTAGTAAATATGATATTATTTTAAATCATAATGAAACGAGCAGCACTGACCCAAATGCTATGTAGCCACAGACAGGGGCGTAGGAGACACTAAAATTCTGGGTGGGCAGGGACAACCTTGTGGACTTCCCAGTGACTCTATACAAATCACCGCTCGTTAAACAAATACAATAACATACTTTCGAAGTGAAATATTGAGAAAAGCAGTCATGTTGTCGCAGTTTGCATGTATGCTTTATTGTTATTTACAGTCATATAGTAATCAGAAGAAATGTTAAAAAAACATGTATATGAATCTTGTATCTACATGCACCAAGCAAACAAAGATCGCCGACTTAGGGTGGGGGCGTCGTGTTTGCAAGTGCATTACGGTTTGAAAAATACCTGCTGCTGCATTCCTAGTCTTCAGCAATTTTCAGGCAACAATAAAAATGTGTAGATAACTTTGGTGATTAATGTTCTTTATTGAGAGAGATCGGAGGTTTGTCTATTGTAAGTTTTGGCTCTTGGTAAGGTAGCCACGGTGGGGTAATATGCTTGCTGCAAAGAACGTGTACCACGCAGATCACAAAATGCATATCATGTAAATAGGTCAGTGAGTTACTGCTTTCGTCTGAGAGATTCTTTTGGTATTTGCAGTTTATAAGTTAAAATCCTAACATTGAACAGTGAGCTATTAACCGTCATCAAAGAACTGCATGAAAACTTCAAGGTATAGATTAGAACGTTATGATTTTTTCCCATTTTTTCCTTATCCTAATGTTGGAAAATGGGTTAATTAAGATAGAAATCAATTCCGATTATAAGAGAGAACCCCCCCAACCATGGTGTTATGTTTTAAATTCTGAGTTTGTGCTTCTTTAGTGTTGCAAAGCCATCCTGTGCCCTGGGCACTCCCCAACGTTTTGCTGACTGGTACTGGTGGTACCTGACTCTGACTGACCCTGGCCTCTGCCTGAACAGGCACAGGGCCAGTGCTATTCTGAAAGAGACACCTAAAGATACTGTGAAAACACCTACATACACTAGGGTGCACTATGGGTTAGGGTACCTCTATGATTGGTATGACCTCTCCTATAAGGTCCTAGTACATAATAGGGCAGGGGGATTAGAACTACCTTTAAGTCCCTAGAATATAATAGGGCATGGCAGTTTGGAGGCCAGCAGCCCTTTCTGCGTTTGCATGTGTGCACTGCTGAAGCTTGAGGTCAGTTGAAAAATAGCCGTGTTGTAGGACTGCTTTTAAAATGCAATTTGTGCCCAAACTTGACTTTTGGGTTTGGGGAACCTCCAAATTAATCTACTACAATGCTGGTGCAAAATTAAGTTAAGTGGAAAAATGGTTTCCACTTAAATATGGCTGTATCATATTTGCCACATAATACATCATCTGCTGCATAATCTAACGATTTGACCCAAAAAAAATTGTAGCTCAAACGGCTCAAAAATTACTAAAAGAAATGTGACTTATGTTGCTGTGAAGTGTAGGGCCCTTTGCAAAGGTTGACTGGTCACCTTTCCCACTGCGGCATTTGTATGTTACACAGGTACTAATGAGGCAAAAGCTTTGTAGAGGTTGTTAGTATGTATAAATATGTCAAAATAATAAAGTATTATAAAATGCACCGCATTCCGCTGCAGCCTTTTTATTGTTGCATAATTTAGTCAACTCTGCAACATAATTATGGCCTGCAATGCTGCATAACTCCAGTGGCCCGAAAGCAGGCTGCACATGTTAAAAGTGTTTGTGCATGAAGCAGAGACCATGAAGTTTGCAAACTTAGGGGCTGATTACGATGGCAGGTGGACTTCAGTCCATCTGCCATCGAATCGGGGAATGGGACTGCTGGCCTTCAAGGTGGCGGCCCCACAATAGGCATTACAAAGCGACCGCCACTATGGCATTCACTGTGCCTATCTTTTAAATTGCAGCAGGTGCTCTTGGCTGCATCTTCCGCCGCAATGTAAAAACTGACATGTTACATATATCACTGCACTACGTGGCAGGCACAATGCGGTGCCTGACATATGGTGCAGTGATATTTAGGGGGCATCTTAGATGCCCCCCGGGTCCCATGTCTGGGGGCTGGGGGGAAAGGGGCCTACTACAGGCCCCCAATGTCCCTTTCCACCAACTTTTCCATGGGGGGTGAACTGCCATGGATAGGCTGGCGGGTAAAGGGTACCGTAATCCTTACTGTGGTGCCTAGTAGGCACCACCAGCATTGTAGGAACTACGAGTCCCTCCATCGCACTGGCGTGCTCAAGGAGCCAGTTGGGTGTGTGGCGGTTGGTCTTTCAGACCGCCAGGGAACCACCCACCATTGTAATATGGCTTGCGGTAATGCAGTCACTGATGGCGGTGGGACCGCCACTGACGGGGTGACGTGGTGGTCCCACCTCCATTATAATCAACCCCTAAGTTTGGTGTGCATGCAAATCCTTCATTGCTGATCCCTGGTGAGTTGCACCACTACTGCTGAAAAAGGCCAAGGAGGTATCAATGGGTGTGATGAACTGGCCTCAAGGATCTTGTGACCTCAGTGACAGTCACTGTCGATCTAGGGTGTGCTTCTTCTTATGCCTGCTTGCAAGACTGGAGGTGAACTGCAGTATGGGTTGTGGTGGACAGGCCTTCAAGGTTAACTCACACTTGCCACTGTTAGGGTCCACCTGCGGGTGCTAAGACAGCAGGGCTTCTAAGGTCTATTGGGCCTTCTAAGGTGTAGCATCGGAATGAGCTTTGTCAGGAGTGTGGTCTGGTGGACTGGTCATGAAGGCTGAAAATGGTGCTCAAGTTCCAAATTCAGCAGCTCTGGCCAGAGAGCCACATCCTCTCCCACATTGAACACCATACTGCCCCACTGAGAGAAACTTGCACTGCCTTCAGCTACAACTAAATAGTGCGCCAGTACACATTTTATTAGCTAAAATAATTAAAACAGTTGAAAATGATCATATTAAACCTTTCCACTCCACTCACCAACCAGGTATTGCAGTCCCTTTAGGAATGGTGCACTTCCCCACCCTGGAAAAACAATGTTGTTCAAAGAAAGAATAACAAAAGAAAGTAGCGCTTTCACTGACAAACTCTGTAAAGTGGCGCTAATGTGTGTGGGTGTAAATAACAATCTGGCCTGTCTGCTGACCACTCTGTATCGCTTTATTTAGGTATTTAAATTTTTTTTTTCTCCCTCTCGGGGTTTTTCTTTGGAACTATAAAATGGTCAGCAAATGAGGACATTTCCAGCCAAAGTGTTCTGTCTATTTTGGATCCATTTCACAGGGAAACAAATAAAGAAAAGGAGAGGCAAGTGAGAGTATGTAAGAGCTGTCTCTTGCAATCAGAACTTAAGGAGGAGTGAGACAGAGACAGAAAGAGATGGAGGAATAAAGAAAGAGAGAGGGGAGGAGGACAGCTGCCAGAGGCAGATCTGGAGAAGTGGACACTGTCCTTGCCTTCTCTTTTGTCCCCTTGTCCCCGTGTCCCCCCACTCTAAAATCTGAGGGGGATATATGCTCCACATCTCCCACACTTTAAAGCACACATAAGTAGCTCTGTGACGCCTTGTCATGGGTAGTAAGCGCTATATAAATGCAAATACAATACAATAAGTCTTGCAGTGATGTGGCCAGTGTAACATAGAAGAGAACCACTATGTGACCCTTAGGTCTTGTTTAAGAGTGCCTGGCTGTTTTACAACCATGGACACACCCTAGTTGCGCAGGTACCAAAATTAGAAACACGTGTCGAGTTTACCGGAACCATAATACCCAGATATGAAAAAGGCGTGCCCCTGATATTCTTTCCCGTTACATTTCAGCCAGTCATATCCGCTGTGATTTAACAGGTTAAAAGATGTGGTAAATACAGAGACATGCACATTTTGGTGTGTACATCTGCATGTTATTCCTGGCTTCGAGAACACTTTCAATAGGTGATAATGGTTACATCCAAAACATTCCAATTCCTGGGTTACCAGATTTTATTGGGTGCAATAAATAGCTTACCGCCCTCTGGAACATTGGTGATCAGGGCTTTAGACTTTACTCGTTTATTCAAAATAAAGGATAAAGGCATCATGGGGGATATCAAAGCTACGGAAAACTTGCCTTAAACTTTCCCGTTGTCAGTCCAAGCATGCTCTCACCCTCCCTCACTATACTATAGTCAGTTTCTCATTCAGCTCCAGCGCTCCCTCTCCGCTGCCTGCTTGGCAGCGTTCATGTTATGACAAGCAACTCTTCATATCAGGACGAGGCCTTTTATGCAACGTGTTCCTGGGAAGACCGGAGACGTAATGAGTTATATTCACTTGTGCAATTTCCCATAAGCCCAAGCATGCCCTGAAATGACCATTGTTCCAGCGGTAAAGGACACATATTGGGCTGTTAAAAGGAGTTCCAGATTCGTTCGCCCTATCTAGTTTCAACAGTTTTTCCGGTTAAATGCAGAGCTACTGATAGGCCCTGTACTCATGATGTTTTCTCTCTGAAACTAGCAGACAAGAGTCTCTGCTTTCCGCCATGTGTAATTAATTGCCTTTCTTTTTTGGTTTTACCAACAGACACCTCTTTTTGCTGTCTGAAGTTGAAGGCCCTTTATCTCTCATGCATTAAATAAAATACATACATATAGCAGGTTTCAGGTCAGCCCTTTGCTCTGAGTTTGGTTGACTTTCTTGTCTATTTCATTTCTCTGCTTCTTATTGAATGGCTTTCCTCTCTATTGTTTCTTTGTCCCTCCTCTGGAGCATGTCTCAGCTACTATGCTCTCATTAGACAACTTGTGTCTGATCCAGCGTTTTCTGGGCCCACACTTTATTTTAGTATTTATTTACCTTCTATCTCAGTGCTCAGTCCTTTACTCTTGGTCCGCCGATGAACCTATTTTTTATCGCACTGAGGGATGTGCCTTGTTAGGGGGCTCACTCTTCATTCATCCAATGAACAGTGCAACCAATTTGGCTTCACAATGAGGACCAGGAATCAGAAGCCAAGTTCAAGGCTGTTTGTTACAAATTAGTAATTAACTTCAAATAGATTACTCTCAAAACCATGCAATAGAAATATAGTTTTCCAAGAGGGAGACATGGGGGCATATTTACAAGCCTCTTTCAACACCACAACATCACTTTTAGTGACGTTGTGGTGGCGAAAACGGCTTTGTTTTGTTTACAAGATAGCGTTAAGCCACTTAACGTGGCTTAATGCTGGCTTGTATATAAGACCCCCTCTCACTCTGTATTCAGCGTGAAAGGGGAGGGCAAGGGATGTTGCGGTGGGCGTTCCACTGCAACACCCATTGAATTTGACGCTGACCCCTATTTACAAGGGTGGTGTAAATAGGAGGCAGCGCCAAAGTTAAGACCTGGAAAAATTTGGTCTTGGTGAAACGAGGAGAAATGCTTTATTTATTTCTCCTCTTTTTGATGTTTCCATATGTGTGCAATATGGTTCAGCCCTGCTTTCTAATGTTACAGAGCATGTCGTTAGCCTTCTTGGCTTAACGACACGCTTCGCCACTTTGTTTTAAATATGCCCCCAATTTTCCTCAAGAAATTAAGACAAATCAATATGAAACAAAGGAGAAGCTCGGTGTGTGTAAACCACCCTAGCAACATCAGTACCTGATGGTCAGAAAACAATCTTACATTATCTCTCCTATACATTAGCAATCTAAACAACCAAGACACAGAGCAAAAGGATAAGATGGTCAGTTAGTTCAGAGAGTCTCAGAAATCGAAGGGCTCCATGTCTGAATTAAAGAAAAAGCAAATTGGACTGAACAAGACAAGCCTTAACATCTCAGAGGTTCGGGCAAGTGTCTTAAGGGGAAACAAAATAAATGCCAGACTAAGCCACTCTTAAGACATAGTCCAAAGGAATCATTGAAGTCTAAACCTCAAAAAAGTCCTTCAAGGGGCAGCAGAAAATCATGGAACGGGTCTGCAAGGGGTTCAAAGGGAATTCTGCATGAGGCTGCAGAAGTGTTCAGAAAGAAATCCACAAAGTCAACAGAGGAAGGTTCAGCAAATTCCAGGAAGAAAACCAGGAAGGACCACTCTTTTCACCAGCTATCCATAGGTTACAGTCCATACAAACCACATTCATTTTGTGTGGTCGATGTCGTTCTTATCAGACTTCTGTGATG